>NC_041409.2:24787649-26217649 GCF_900747795.2 Erpetoichthys calabaricus | reverse complement strand
CTCGTGCTGCGTTCAGTCAGTTCATGTGAGCCGCTCTCTTGTGTGATGTTGCGATGTCCATGGCTTTATTTAATGTTAGCTAAGACCCGGCACTTAAAAGCTTCTCGCTACAGCAATTTTAACTCCGTTACAAAGTGATCCAAAGTCTCGTTTATACCTTGTGTCTTCTCATTAAACTT
Organism: Erpetoichthys calabaricus; assembly: GCF_900747795.2. Lineage (NCBI taxonomy): Eukaryota > Metazoa > Chordata > Cladistia > Polypteriformes > Polypteridae > Erpetoichthys > Erpetoichthys calabaricus. The sequence continues at coordinate 26,217,470 of NC_041409.2, read as the reverse complement.
GTATGTCGCGAATATGGTATTGCAAACGGCAGCGGGAGCGTTTCTATAAACTTAATTTAAAGTTACGGTTTACACCGTGCTTTGTTTCCGCAGTAGCTGCACTTATGAATATGCTTGTATGCGTCACTCGCTCGCTTCTTATTGTTTCGCTGCCTTCTCAATTGTGTAATGTTTTCTTCAGCGCTCTTTGGGGCTGTTCCTTGTTTTCTATGTACTGTGCTCACAGTCAGTTCACGTGATTACGTGGGAGGCGTGATGACGTGATACACAACTCCGCCTCCCACGGCCATCAAGCTGCAGTCTATTACAGTATATGGACAAAAAAGAGGTTCCAGTTATGACCATTACGTGTAGAATTTCGAAATGAAACCTGCCTAACTTTTGTAAGTAAGCTGTAAGGAATGAGCCTGCCAAATTTCAGCCTTCCACCTACACGGGAAGTTGGAGAATTAGTGATGAGTGAGTCAGTCAGTCAGTCAGTGAGTGAGTGAGTGAGTGAGTGAGTCAGTGAGGGCTTTGCCTTTTATTAGTATAGATTGTCACACATGTGCACTTGGGAGGCAGGCTAAGGGCTTAACCAAGGGTAAAGAACGAGGGCAGTGATTGACAAAGTGCACTCACCTTTCTTCTCTTTTCTGCAGATCACCAGAACAGAAGCCCACATAAATTTCACCAGTTCCTGCATTCCTTTCCTACCACACCTTCCTCTGACCTCACTTCTGGCTTGAACCCTCACCGACCCGCCTCTTCCTCCCCCACAACTATAAAAGGCAGGCACCTTCCCTTCCGGTCCTGTCTCTATTTGGACACTGACCCAGACAGTTTTTTTTTCTGTGTAATATACGGGGTGGATCCCCAACTCTTTTTCTGCCTTCTCTCTTGTTTTTACAATATATATATATATATATATATATATATAAAATATATATAATATATATAACTATATTTATAATATCTTTCAAATATCTATCTTTATTTACAGTATACAGAGAGTGTTTCTAGAAAGGCTGATCCCTTTCTCGCCTCATGAAATATTGCTAATTTTTATGTAAAGCTTTAGACTGACTTCTAATATACCTCAGTGGCAGTGTTTTACCTAAAAGAGATCTTGTTCTAAGGAGCTGGGAGTCTTCGATGCTATAAGGATGCATACTGGACCTGCTTCTGATGCTGCAAAGGTAGCTGGACTTTTACATGGCTGTGTCTGATTGATAGTCATTGACCGCTGATACAGAATGGTCAGAAGCATAACGTTTGTGAAAGGTTTTCTCTGTCTACTACAACAATCCTGCACTCCTACAGCACACAACATGCAACTACTACTGACTGAATGTGTGAATTGTTGTTTAAAAGTGAGAAAGAATTAGCAAATATTTGGTATGTTTACTGTTGTTTCTTTTTTGCCAGACAGGATTATGAGAGAACTTCAGCTCTATAGAAAGTCAATTTTAGCCTCTATGATAAAGATTTGCTTGATGCAGGTTGTCATTGATTAAGACACCACAAGCAATATTATCTTTTCAGAATGCTTTTTGAGCAAGGAATACAAAATATATATATACATTTCATTGACCTCCATTTTCCACATACCAATCTTTTTTTTATATCCATCCCAGTTTCTACATCTGAGTTGGTGCATGTATACAGTAGCTTATCTGAATATCTGTTGTGTAGGACTGGGTGTTACTATCCCCTAATCGGGTACCTGAGACATGCTGCCTAGATTCTGCACTGTTGTTGCTACTGTTGATGCAAACAGCAACAGTTCCAATGTTGCTCCTCGGTGGAATCATTCCTTCAACACATAGACTCTGCAGAATGGTCGAGGTGAGTGATGGTGTCTTCTGGGTTTTCATGTGGCTACCCTCTTTCCTCTGTGTTTTGCTAATAGGTCCATGACGCCTCCTTAGGGTCAGCAGTGAATTTCTGCTTCCTCAGCTCACTCCTTGATGCCATACACTCCCTTGAAGGCCCAGGTGGAGTTCTTCTTCTTCATCCAGAGCCACTGACTACCCTGCTCAGAAGCTTTGCAAAGGTCTTTGACAGCTTGCTGGTGGGCCTTCCCTTACACCCCAGTTCCTGGAGTAGCCTTGGTACTGATGTGGCTCTGAATTCTGTGCAGCTTACTTTGACCAGTTGGACCCTTTGCTTTCCAGCCACTTTGTTACACATTAGCTACAATCTCAGCATAGTGCAGCTTTGTACGTTCATAAACCTCCTCCACTGCACCCTCCCAGGGCCCTGTAAGCTTGATAATGTAAATAAGCTGGAGTGAGACAGACTGCAGCACAAGGTCTGGTCTGAGATTGGTTTCTGCAAATTCATCTGGCAAGCAGAGCCTGGGACCTATTTCTAAGACCATCTTTCAATCACATGCCCAACTTAGCTGCCCAGTGTATGGTCTTGATGTGATGAGTCCGGCTTGACCCTCACCTTGCCGGACAGCGGGGTGAAAGGGCATTGATGTTTATCAAATGACTTTCCAGCACTGCTGCAAGACATTGCAGATCCTGGTTGTGCCATTGGGTGTATCGACCTTGAATGAGGTTGGTCTTGCAGCCCACCAGTATGTGTTTTAGTATTGCTGGAGTTCGGCATAGGGAACAAGTGGGGTCCTCTCTGTATCACTGGCTGAGATTCTTGGGAGAGAGCAAGACATCATAAGCAACCTTGATGATAAAGCTCACTTCGAATGTCTCCATCTCCCACAGCCCTTTCAGAGCTCTCTTTTCAAAATGTTCTTCCCATCTCAATCATTGCCCTTGTCTTGCATGAGCCATGGCTTTTGCACACCTTGCTGCCTCTTCCTGCTGACATACCTCTTCCCCCACAAGCTTTGTTCCAGACTGGAGTACAGGCCACAAGGCCAACACCACTACTCCTTTGCTGGAAATGATCCATGATGTCCCTGTGCTTTAGCACCACCTTGGAAACCATTGCTTTGGTCATTTAGTGACAGCAGTTGAGGGAGACGTTCACCATTCAGTACAGATATTTTAACATATAGGCAGAGTGGTAGCGCAGAGTTGGCATTCCTTCCTTACAGTGGCAATTGTATGGGAATTGCATCTCCTTGCTATTAGTGAGTATTATTACTACTTTTCACACTGAATAGTTTCAATTTTGTGTAGTAAATAACATCCATTCCCTTTTCACATCCCCGATCTGAACTGTTGGCTGAACATTGGCTACTTTGCCACCAGATCACACTGTTTCAAAATAAATTTAGCAAATAATTGAATTAAAACTAAACAAATACTTTAATGATAGGTTTCTGCTGCTGGATTGCAAGCAGTACGCACTTTTCTGCTTGGCTGTGAAGTTGAGGACTGAAAAGGATCTGTGGATCGTCCAGCACATTTGGTTCTTGCCAAACACCCAGCGCTGATGGAATAATCACGGACTCCTTGTGACCCTAAACTGGGCTGATTAAATTTACATGCAGCACTAAATATACAGTATATGAATATAATGCTGTAGTGGGCTGGCGCCCTGCCTGGGGTTTGTTTCCTGCCTAGCGCCCTGTGTTGGCTGGGATTGGCTCCAGCAGACCCCCGTGACCCTGTAGTTAGGATATAGCGGGTTGGATAATGGCTGGATGGACAGATGAATATAATGTACGTTCACTTCTTTGGAGCTGATTACAGTTCTGACGACCCCTTCCTCACTAGCTTTTACTGCACAACCGGATGATGATTACACACCAACAGCAGCAGGCAATATTTTTTTTTTTATCTTTCACCTATCACTGCCCTGCGGTGGACTGGTGGCCTGCCTGGGATTTGTTCCTGCCTTGCGCCCTATGCTGGCTGGGATTGGCTCCAGCAGACCCCCGTGACCCTGTGGTTAGGATATAGCAGGACTGACTGACTGATATCACTGCTTACGTGCTTATCGACATCTGGGTGTAACCCTGGATGCTGCCTGCTTCATTCACAATCCTGAATCGTCCTCTCAACTCCCTTTGACACCCAATACACACCCAACATACCCGAAAGGGGGTCTCTCTCTCTCTGAATTGCCTTTCCCAAGATTTCTTTCATTTATTTTCCTACAAGTTTTTTTGGGGTGTTTTTCCTTGTCTACTTAGGGTGTCATGGCTGAAGAACGTTCAAAAAACAGAGCCTGCTGAAGCCCATTGAGGCATTCCTTTCGGGCTATACAAGAAATGCATTGTTGTTGTTGTTGTGAGCAGGGTGAGCCCGATACGTGTGATCACGATGCTGACATGGCCAGCACTTCAGGACTGTGATCACCAGGATTAGAACCACAAGTCATTTCAGACGTTCTTGAAACACAACAATCACCTTAAAAACATGACAACCTACAAAATGGAAATGATGCCAATCACATTTTCCCTTTGAAAATGCTAGAAAAATGCTGGAAAAAAATGCTTGAGAAACAAGTGAAGAGCGCCTGGAAAATAAAAAAAAAGCCTTAAAATGCTTGAAAAAACATGTGCAAAAAGCCATTTAAAAACTTGAAAAATGCTAAACAAATTCTAGCAATTTACAGCATTTAAGTGTGAAAGGGCCCTTAAAGATATATGGGATATACTCTGTAATAAAAAATGGCTCAAGACTTCTGAAAGCCGTGAAGACAATGAAACGCACGTGAATGTATAAAAATAACACCACTGTCTTACTCTAGAAGAGTGAAAGGTAAACGATTTGTATTTCCTATGCCTTATGGAATGATGCAGATGGATATGTCTTCACCAGTCCCAATTGGATAGCCTTTCTCTGTACATCTAAGGTTTTGCGGTGAGCAGACTCATTCTGTTATGTGCCTACATTTTAAACTGCTACCTGCCAGCCTTTCTGGCACACGGCAGTGCAAAGAGTGGGTCGCACCGCTATGAACCTTACTGTAATCTGTCAACCTAAGGAGTTCCTGCCTACTTCACTGCTGAAGAGTTGCACACTTTTATTTTCCAGAAGGACACTGCTTACCCAAAAGCAAGTATTTATATTGATTTTCCTGTAACAGCCACTGGCACCTTCTTGATCTCATATTTGTCTGCTCATACTAGTTTAGCAAAGAATGAGACTGGTGACATCAAGACATACAATTAGATAGATAGATAGATAGATAGTGTGGTGGATTGCCGGCTTCTTTCTCCGGCCCTCACCCCCAGGCCGCCAGGAGGAGCTCTCCCAGCAGCGTGGACATGCCCCGAGTTCCAGCAGGGCCTCAAGGACTATGTAGTTTTTATACACAGCCCTGCTGGATACCTTGGGGGCCACCAGGCGTCGCTGTAGGGGGGCTCGTAGGCTCGCATGTGCCCTATAACCCGGGAGTACGTCACGGTCACGTGACAGGAAGAAACAACGTGCTCCCGGGTTGAAGAAAAGGACTGTTTACCCTGACCCGGAAGGGAAAAGGAACTATGGACTGTTGAACGGGAACACCTCCGGGTCAGGGTGTATAAAAGGACTCTGGGAAGCCCAGTACACTGAGCTGAGCTGGGAGGAAGGGTGGCAAAGTGTCTGGGAGTGTGGAGGATTGATTATTGATTGTTTATTGCTTTATTATTGAGTATTGTGGAGAGGAGGGTGCTTTGTGCACATTATTGTCCTAATGAATATTTATATTTGGACTTTTACCTGGTGTCTGGAGTCGAGTCAGAGGGTTCAAGAGGATGGCAAGGGCCTCTAACTATCACAATAGATAGATACTTTATTAATCCCAAGGGGAAATTCACATAAAAATTATTACTGCTTTCTCTCTTTAATTTTGTTAGTGACTCTGGTTCTAGACCAGGGGTCCTTAATCACAGTCCTGGAGGGCCGCAGTGGCTGCAGGTTTTTGTTCTAACCCAGTTGCTTATTTAGAAAGCAATTCTTCTCAATAATTTAATTTCATAACTTGTTAGAGGTTTAACTCTGCCATGTCAGGTAATTCTCATATCCTAGATAATCTTCCCCTTTCTGAGGATATCATCAAAATGATCTGAAGGCTAAAATGGATGAGTAATTCTCAGTCCTTCACTTTTTTCTCCTCACTTTCCTTCCAAGTATTTAATTAAACCCACTAGTGCACGATAAATACACACAGGTGGAAATGGTAACAAGCTAAATGGAGAAATGCTGGTCTCCTTTGTCATTTGCATGTTATTGCTAATTAGGAGCAATTAAACACCAAGACTACAGCTGTTTAAGACTAAAATAAGCAATAAGGGTTCAAAATCTTAATGGGTGAGGCAACTAAAGTGAAGCAGAAGTGTTACTTGAGCAAAACGTGCTTCATTATTAAGCAATTGGGTTGGAGCAAAAACCTGCAGCCACTGTGGCCCTCCAGGACCATGATTGAGGACCCCTGTTCTAGACCATAACACTATCTTATGACATATAAATATCCTAACATTCACAGGGTTTAAACCTGGCTGTTATTCCGTGGACGATATCCCCTTACTGCCTATTTTTGGTTGTCTATCAACCTACGTAGGCCATTCTGCTATAAGGACCACATGTGGAATTCCTGCAATACTCTTTAAAGGGTCTCACTCCACTGAGGCTGATCATAGACTAGTCCAGAAAAACACGAAGAGTGGTAATTTCAATGACTGTAGCTGAGAGGCTCCCTACTTGTTATTCAAGGATTAGGTGGACTGGTAATTTATGAGCACTACCAAGTGCTCGATCAAACAATAAAATAGGACCCCAATTTCCATGGCTGTCTCTGGCAAGTACTCTTTATTTCATATGGCACGGTTGCTAATGAAAAAAGTATACAAAACACTCTGAGGTCCTCCTAGGCGATGCAGGCACACACTTCAATCTCTAATACATAGCTTCTTGGCTGTGTTTCATCAAACATGGGAGAAAACACCTGACCCCAATTAATTATCCAGTTGGCACAGTGAAATGCACAATTGCACTAATAAAATAATTAGGTACAATAAAATTATGCATAGGCTAGTCCCAACCGGTGTTCCACCACAATGGTGGCGTTGCTCTGCCGCAACTTTTAAAATGATTCCATGACTTAAAATAGGACTGGCATGGTGGCACGGCGATGAAAGACTGATTCTCAATTTGGTTCCCAGCTGAGCTGCTGTCTATGTAGTGTTTAAATGTTTTTCTGGAGCTCCTCCAGGGACTCGAGTTTTCTTCAGACAGTCCAAACAACATGATGTAATGTTAAATGGGGGATCTAAACTGACTCAGCGTGTGGGTGGGTTTATGCCCTCTGATGAACTGGCAATTTGACCAGGGTTAATTTCTGCTTTTCGCTAATCCTTGTCGGATTTGACTTCAGCTCCCTCCTACACTGCACTGGAAAATCAGTGGCTGGATATAAATAATTTTTGGTCCTGTCATGAAATGTTTAAGACAGATTTGCCTCTCTTAAGGTTTACATTGCCATATCTCTTTCACTGTGTTTTTTCCTGTTAATGGTTGCAATGATATCATGTCAACCTGGACTGAAGAGACCACCCTTTCCATAGGACCCTATGGCATGTCTTGAGTTTATATGCCTGATAAACCCGATGTGGAGGCATATTGGGGCATCCTTAGTGCATACCCAATACACCTTAAAGCAGTGCCTGAAGTTAATCATACGGCTCAACAAACTCCTCTTAATGCAATGTTCTACTTCAAAATCCCCCCATACTGCTTTGTGCCTCACCTTTTTGTAGAGACTGAAACCAGCATGCCTGAACAGACTTGGCAGGTTTATTTCACCTACAGGTTATGACCATTTGAACTGCAGTATTGCGTGTCTCTATGTGTTTGTGTGAGAGCCGAGTCAAGAATGGGTTCGTTCCCGGCATCCCGAGATAAAATGAATAAATCACTGTTTTTATATAGTAAGAATCTATGTGCTTGTACATGGGGATGTAGAGTGACCATTAAAATAAAATCTTCATTCAAGCTTTTACCTCACCACCATGGCTAGTCTGGAAAACTGCCCCCACCTACTGCAGTTCAACTTAATGATCACCTCTACACTAATCCCTGAACCTATAAATGAATATCGTAATTAAACTGAAGTGAACCTCACCTGGGAGCAGGGAAGCCAAGCCTAGAAGTTGAGCACCTGGGGTAACTGGATATCCTGCTTAGGTTCATCTTGAAAAAGCTACAATCAGCCACCATGTGGCCTCACCATTGGCAAGAAGAAGTGTGAGGGTCGGAATTAGTGCTGGAAGTTTATATCATTTCAAGAAAAAAATACTTTTATGGATATTCAGATAATAATAAACCAGTCTGAATTACCAGCTAATTTAATTATAGTTGAGCTTGCCAGTCTGCTGTACCAAATTGCTATCAGGGCCAATGTTGTCCATTATAAAGGGTCAATGGGTAGTCTAAAGGTGTCAGTTTGCTTATTGCATCCAGAGCAGATGCAAAGTAGCCATACTTCTTTCTTGCCAATTGAACCAATGATTTGGGTGGCTGAGGACATCTGGAAGAAGCAGACTGCATAGGTTTGTGAAGGAAGTTGGCTAAACTGTTTCTAATGAGATTAGTCAAAGGCATATCAAAATTTACAGTGCATCCGGAAAGTATTCACAGCGCTTCATCACTTTTTCCACATTTTGTTATGTTACAGCCTTATTCCAAAATGGATTAAATTCATTTTTTTCCTCAGAATTCTACACACAACACCCCATAATGACAACGTGAAAAAAGTTTACTTGAGATTTTTGCAGATTTATTAAAAATAAAAAAACTGAGAAAGCACATGTACATAAGTACTCACAGCCTTTGCCATGAAGCTCCAAATTGAGCTCAGGTGCATCCTGTTTCCCCTGATCATCCTTGAGATGTTTCTGCAGCTTCATTGGAGTCCACCTGTGGTAAATTCAGTTGACTGGACATGATTTGGAAAGGCACACACCTGTCTATATAAGGTCCCACAGCTGACAGTTCATGTCAGAGCACAAACCAAGCATGAAGTCAAAGGAATTGTCTGTAGACCTCCGAGACAGGATTGTCTCGAGGCACAAATCTGGGGAAGGTTACAGAAAAATTTCTGCTGCTTTGAAGGTCCCAATGAGCACAGTGGCCTCCATCATCCGTAAGTGGAAGAAGTTCGAAACCACCAGGACTCTTCCTAGAGCTGGCCGGCCATCTAAACTGAGCGATCGGGGGAGAAGGGCCTTAGTCAGGGAGGTGACCAAGAACCCGATGGTTACTCTGTCAGAGCTCCAGAGGTCCTCTGTGGAGAGAGGAGAACCTTCCAGAAGGACAACCATCTCTGCAGCAATCCACTAATCAGGCCTGTATGGTAGAGTGGTCAGACGGAAGACACTCCTTAGTAAAAGGCACATGGCAGCCTGCCTGGAGTTTGCCAAAAGGCACCTGAAGGACTCTCAGACCATGAGAAAGAAAATTCTCTGGTCTGATGAGACAAAGATTGAACTCTTTGGTGTGAATGCCAGGCGTCACGTTTGGAGGAAACCTGGCATCATCCCTACAGTGAAGCATGGTGGTGGCAGCATCATGCTGTTGGGATGTTTTTCAGCGGCAGGAACTGGGAGACTAGTCAGGATAAAGGGAAAGATGACTGCTGCAATGTACAGAGACATCCTGGATGAAAACCTGCTCCAGAGCGCTCTTGACCTCAGACTGGGGCAACGGTTCATCTTTCAGCAGGACAACGACCCTAAGCACACAGCCAAGATATCAAAGGAGTGGCTTCAGGACAACTCTGTGAATGTCCTTGAGTGGCCCAGCCAGAGCCCAGACTTGAATCCGATTGAACATCTCTGGAGAGATCTTAAAATGGCTGTGCACCGACGCTTCCCATCCAACCTGATGGAGCTTGTGAGGTGCTGCAAAGAGGAGTGGGCGAAATTGGCCAAGGATAGGTGTGCCAAGCTTGTGGCATCATATTCAACCAGACTTAAGTCTATAATTGCTGCCAAAGGTGCATCGACAAAGTATTGAGCAAAGGCTGTGAATACTTATGTACATGGGATTTCTCAGTTTTTTTATTTTTAATAAATTTGCAAAAACCTCAAGTAAACTTTTTTTCCCGTTGTAATTATGGGGTGTTGTGTGCAAGAATTCTGAGGAAAAAAATGAATTAAATCCATTTTGGAATAAGGCTGTAACATAACAAAATGTGGAAAAAGTGATGCGCTGTGAATACTTTCCGGATGCACTGTATATCGGGACGTTGCCTTATATCTTGCAGACCCTGAATGCCTGATAGAATCTGGGTATCCACGTAGTGCGACACTCCAAAATGGGCTTCCATTTTGTGAAAGATGAGTGACAAGAGAGAAAAGTGGGATGGTGCTTTGTCATGCCTAACCAGCTTTTGTTCTTTATTTCGCCTTATACAATTTCTTGTATTAGAAATTTGTTAGTTTTCACATACCCCTTGGGTCTTGTGAAACCATGTGAGGTGTGAGCCATAATAAGTGGTTCAAATGTCCCTATGTAATCATTTATGTCCAGAGCAATTCAGAACTACTGTATATGCAGGCGGGCAAAACACAAAAATATAATATTGAAGCAAATTCCAAAAAACCAAGAATCCAAAAAACAATGTACACACCAAACTCGACAAAATTTGAAAGGAAGTGTAGCCATCTGTAGGACTCACTACTACAGCGAACCCCATAAGCAGGTGAAATCTCACATCTTTCATCATATGACTGACACCTAAGTCATGTATCTAGGCAACACAACAAGATGGGTGGGGTTAAAGTTAAGTTGTGTGGGCGGGGCTCCAGCGAGTCTCTGGAACTTCATATTTATGCATGCAGGGCACCTCTACTCTGACATTCAGAAGAATGTTAATGATGATGATTGAACATAGGAGCATACTGCCATGAAAAAAAGAATATACCTTATGAAAGTGAAAATTCTTCACACTGAAAATGTGCGTTTGTAAGATGTTTCTTGTCAAACTAAATTTCTGCTAAATTAGATTCCAACTTAAAAGTTTTAAATTTGTGAAAAAAAAACCCATACAAATGTCTGCTGTGGTCTGCAGGTCTACTGAAACCTGTCAAGCCATCAATAGGGTCGTCCAAACCATTTGAATCACAGATTTAATTTTATATATTTCTGTCTGGCAGCAGTCCCAGTTGAAACAAGCCCATCAAACTCATTTCCATTCAGCAAGGCTTCTCTTTCCCACAGGTGTTTAAAGCACAGCCAAAAGAGACACTCCAGATTTGAGTCAATGGTCATCTATTATTTGATTTTTGGCATCGCATATCTATAATTTACTCAATGATTTCTTGTATTCAAATGTTGCTCCATGATGAATGGATACAATGGCATTCTTTATGTCCCAATGAAAGGCTGCTTTTATTATACAAATTTCCTCATTTTGGAAAGCACTGTTTGAAGACAGGTAATCTAGAGTACAAATATAACATTTTTCATACTAGAAAGGAACACCCTGTCAATTAAAATACAACTGGTTAAACTGTGGCCTCCGAGAGCAGTCTTTACACAATGAAGCCTCAGACTCATTCAAATTGTGGATTTACTTTAATAAGTTTCAGAGTTATAATTAACTCAATATGAACTGATGAAGGTGGCACAATGCTGCAGTCTCACAGCTCCCCACCCAGTTCTTTCATGTCTTTCTTGTGGCTTTTTCCAACATCCTCGCGAGATGTTTGTTAAGCTTGTTCGTAACTGAAATTGGAAAAGTGATTGTGTGAGTGTGTCCTGTCAGGGACTGGTGTTATATTAACCTGAAGCTGCTGGGAAGGCTGTGGTTTCCAGTAATGGAGATGACATATTCAGAGCACATTCATTAATTTATTCTCTGGAGCAGTTTTGAATGCTTTCAGTTGTCATATTTCACACTAAATATGACATAAGGTGACTTAGATAGTGTTATTAATTTTATTATAAATGACCAACAAATTGTTCTTAATATCACAAGATAATATACACTATATGGCCAAAAGAATGCAGACAAAACCCAAATTGTTGAGTTCCCATGTTTCATTTGCACCCATTGTAAGCACATATCCATGCAATCTCCAGTCAGTGGCTTTAAATGTGGAACTGTCATAGTATGTATGCCACCCTTACCACAAGTCAATATGTGACATGTCTGCTCCACTAGATTTGCCCAGTTCAACTGTTAGTGCTATTACTGTGAGTCTTGGAGCAACAACAGCTCAGCCACAAAATGGTAGACCACTCAAACTCACAGAGCAGAGCTGTTGAGTGCTGAAGCACCCATCATGCTCGGAGTAAATTTTCCCCGATATCGGTTTTCCATCACTTTTGTATCTTGATGAAATCTTTCCCCATGCTCATCTCTGACATCGCTTAGATTTGGTGGAAAAAAGTCGAGATGAGAATGTCAAAAATTCGTCTTCAGTGACATTCGGGCTCCCGTACTTTCAGCAAGTTCTCCACAAGCTCAGTATAATTCTCTGACTGTCAAGAAAATTCTGGATAACCTGCATGAATGAGGGTGCTGATTCAGTGGGCTTCAGTTTCCTTTTGAACTCATCGTCAAGCATCAATTCACGGATTTCATGGCCAAGAAAAACACCTTCCTTAATTTTGGCTTCACTTTTCTCGAGACCAGACTTATTTCTTAAATGCTGGAACACATCGCCTTTACTGTCCAGTCACCCTAGTTGTCCAAGACCTGGAACATCATAACTAAAAAATGGGACGTGCTGGATGAAAACGGTTTTCAGATTTGGAGTCAACAAGTGAAATTTGTTAAAGTACAGATGAAAGAATCCCAGTAGCAAAATGCTTGTTGACCAGTGAAACTGAGCCATTTTCAGTCACATAAGAGTGCTTCCTGAAGATCCAGACTGAATCAAACTCCCAACGAAAACATTCAGAGCTAAGTGGCAGTGAAATGAAATGGATATTTAATTTTGATGTACTATAACTTATTATACAAGCAAGTGTCAGAGGGGGACATTTTTTGTACACTGGGTGGTTCCATTAGGCACCCATTGTTGGGACTGGGGGGTGAGAAGTTACAAGGCTGTGTGCAGGATGGAGGTATTGCAAAGGAGTCACTTTGGCTGGTTGAGATTACAAACAATACCAAGTGGTGATAACAGAACTGCTCCTTCCTTGGAGGATGTCTGTATTTACCTGACTTGGAAATTAACATATTTGACAATATTGGTTTTCTAATCAGCAGATCTGTACTCATTAATGGTTGGTAACAATACATTTTGTTAACTTGTGTTTTCATTAATTGTTAAACCCAGGAAATTTGTTATACCGATTCTCCAGGACTGACAACGGCAGGGACTGAAGGAGATTTAAACTCCTGGGCAGGAGAAGGCAGAGAGAGGGGATGGTCCACTGAGAACACCACCAAGACACTCGGACAGAGCACAGGGGCTCGTAGGCAGACGAGGGTACCTGGCTGGCACGACGTGAGGCACAAGGATGGCAACACTTACTTCCAGGGAGGAAGAGACAGCTCCACAAGGAGACGCCAGTTGTGGGCCCAGCGAGAGAGGGAAGCTGCATGAAAGGACCAAACAAAGCTGGCAGACGAGAAGTGAGGTGTGCCTAGGTCACAGCAAAACAAGGAGTCCAGAGTGGAAAAGAAAAGGAACGACGAAGAGATGCTGACAGGCATTCAACGATTTGGCAAAACTTCTGTTGGGAAACGAGTGTCTGGTGAACAGAGTGCATCCATGGTCAGTTGGACGATTAATTGTTGGGGTAACACAGTGCACAGACTGTACTCGGCACCACTAAAGGTTGTATCCTCCAATTCTTATTTTTAACGGACTTTTAGAGGTTGGACTGTGTGTTTTCCTTAAAATAAAAAGGAAATTTGTTCCTGATATGTTTAGATTTTGTTATGTTCGTTTATCTTTTTAATGTACTTTATATTGTCTTGTGTAATAGAAATTACTGTTATGTCTTACATTGTGTGTTTACTCACCGCCCAATTTAAAGAAACCTGTGTGCTATTATCAGTAAATTTCAAGAGTTCCCAGTCTCTTAATAAAACTGGGTGGCGTAGTCGGATATTTTAATGGTGTCTAAGTTAGATTACCTGTAAGTGTGACCAGACACCGGTCACACAAGCTCAAACACACATCTCTTCTGTTTATTCCCATACCTGCTTAATCTAGCTCAGGATTATGGGATGCCAGAGCCCAGCAATATCAGGAATTAGGCAGGAGCCAACTCTGTATGGCTCTCTTGTCCACATTCATAACGCCAATACTCATCCATATCAGGTCACCTGACAGCTGCCTTATAGTTTAATCTAATAATAATCCTCTTTAATAAAATCCCTGTGTGTGTCCAGGTGTCCGTGTGTGTGTGTTTCTTCTGGTGAAGTGCGCATGCGTGGGGCACGGTGCGATGCGTGATATTACTGTCAGAGAAAGTTAAAGGCATATTACCGATGCACACGCCTGTATTACCTCCAGAGAAAATTAAAGGTATATTACGGACGTACAAGACAGTATTACTGTCACAGAAAATTAAAGACACACAATACACGGCGGCAGCCCATGAACAACGGTCAGCTCAGCAAGTAAACATCAACAAAAGAAAGGCTGAAAGACAAAGAAAAATACGACCAACAAAAAGAATGTGGTCAAAGTCCCTTGCCATTTACAGTAATCCCTCGCTACTTCGCGGTTCACTTTTAGCGGATTCACGACTTCGCAGATTTTATATGTAAGCATATCTAAATACATAACGCGGATTTTTTGCTGCTTCACGGGTTTCTGCGGACAATGGGTCTTTTTACTTGCTTCCTCAGTTGGTTTGCCCAGTTGATTTCATACAAGAGATGCTATTGGCAGATGGCTGAGAAGCTACCCAATCAGAGCACGCAGTTAAGTTCCTGTGTGCTGCTGATTGGCTCAGTGACGGAGTGTTGCATTAACCAGGAAGTCTCATCTCACTCATTCATCATTAACGTGCTGATGCTTCAGGGGCCGTGTCCAAGCACCAACAGAAGATGCAAATGATTGCAGAAAAGGTAAAAGTTTTGGATATGTTGAAGGAAGGGAACAGCTACACCGCTGCAGGACATCGATTCTTTTTATTTAAAAAGGAGGAAAAGCATATAAGATCTACGGCCGCAGTGTCCTTTAACCAGGGTGCAAAATGAGTTGCAAGTGGACGTGATAAGGCAGTGGTCTGGATGGAATCTGCTTTAGGAATCTTTGCAACAAGGTCGACGACGTCATGACCGCCTACAAGCTGCTACGTGTACTTCGCTATACAGTAAGTGTAAACTTATCTACCGATTTCATATTGCTTAGCAGTTGTCCCTGTTATTAATAGAGTAAAGGGTGGGTTGTAAACAATACAGGGAGGGTTTAAAAACGTCCAAATACACGTTAAATAATTAAATAAATATAGTGTCCCTACTTCGCGGAAATTCAGTTATCGCGGTCGGCCTTGGAACCTATCTCCCGCGATAAGTGAGGGATTACTGTAATACAGACTGTTCCTACTAATGTTTATGCACTACTGTTTTAGCGCCCGTTATTGTAACGGGCTTAATGACCAGTAATAATAATAATTCTTTGCATTTATATAGCTCTTTTCTCAATACTCAAAGCGCTCAGCAATTGCAGGTTAACGGCCTTGCTCAAGGGCCCAACAGAGCAGAGTCCCTTTTGGCATTTACGGGATTCGAACTGGCAACCTTCCGATTGCCAACACATCCTTGGGGCTTGGGTGGAAAACCAGAATACTCAAAGACAAACCCGTGCAGACAGTGGGGAGAAGGTGCCAACTCCTCAGTGACAGTGACCAAGGCAGGAGTAACCTTTGTGCCACCAGGTCAAACAAACAGTTTAATTTAACAATTTTATTAGCACTAGGCCTGTTGCCTACAGCTGGGTCTTGCCTTACACACACCACTGCCCGGATTGCCACCCGCTTCCAGCGACCCTAAACTAGATGAGCTAGTTAGAAAATGGATCCCCTATATATACCATTAACCATCCAAGGCAATACGATTAAAGCTGCACATTCAGTTCTGTTTGCATATAAAAGGAAATCTGTTCCCGTCGCTGCTCCTACCTGACTGTGATAAATAACTCATACCTGCCTGGCTCCATACAGCTCGGCCGTGGGAGCTACTGTGCATCCATTCGCCATTTGCTTACTGGCACATCACATGGCATGGCATTTTGACAACCAGACGTAAAAGGTAATTGTTACTAGCTCAAGCCCTTGTGTGGATATTCACTGAAATCAGTTACATGCTACCCGAGGCAATGCAGCTCAAGTACAAGAAAAAGCGCAAGGCAGTGAGAGGATAGGTCTTTTAATCACTAGCCCAAAATAATTAGTGTTTGGTAAAAATTTTACTCACATTATTAAAAATAACATTTAACTAAACTCTTTCTCTCATACGTCAGTATCACTTGTGTATGACAAACCAGTCAGTCTGCCTCTGGGTGTTCACTTGGAAACATCTACCTTGAACAATAGGCTTTTTAAAATAATAATCAGTGAAGCATAGTAATAAAAATAATGATTACAATATCAAAGCAATGAAAATATTTCTAATAAGGCATTTTTGACAGAATGACAAAAACTTAAACATTATTCAATGCGGACCTAATTTCAGGAGGAAATTTAAAATAAAGGGAATGTTAATCAAACTGTTGGCATTTAAAATGATTTTCCTTTTCTTTTTCTAGGATCATGGCCACCCCATGAAAAATAGCTGGTGGTATCTCAAGGCCTGCATGTGTTCTTCAGCAATATGCTCTCAGTCAATCAGATTTGCATAAGTAACCTCTCAGCAGGCCCGCTCCACTGCCCAGGTGCAGAGTTATTTGCATATAGAACTGTGAGAGGGGTCCCCAGAGTCACTTTAGACTCCAGTGACTGCTGAGCGAGCTTACAGTCCGAAGCAATGGAAATGAAATTTAAATTAAAATCCTAGCTGGTGCCGGTTTATGCAAGAGGAAATGGGCTCATATTGAAACAGAGATGGTGAGCAAATAGATTGATTGATAGACCATGATAGATAGATAGATAGATAGATAGATAGATAGATAGATAGATAGATAGATAGATAGATAGATAGATTATACAACTATCTCTTTATTAATTACTCTATACAACAATACACCCTTTATAAACCTTTTTAATAGAATAATATTAAATAGGGCAGCATGGTGGTGTGGTAGTTAGTTTTACTGCCTCACAGCTCTCGGTTCTCCAGTTTTGTACCCACTCTGTTTATCGTCTTTGTGGATTTTTGACATCCTTCCATTTTGTTTTGTATGGTTCTGGGAACTCAAACTTGCTTGAGCATCTCAAACACGTGCCTTAGGTTACTGTGACCGAGCCTGAGTGAGTGTAGGTGTTACTGTGCCCTGTAATGGACTAACGTCACTTTCAGGGCGGGTTCTTGCTTTGCGTCTGATGCTGCTGGGATAGACAATAGATAAAGTGAGTTTAGAAATTGGAAGGATGTATATCTGAGCGTTAATCTGAAAGATTTATTATTTTTAATTTTTTATGGTCATTTCATGCATTTTTGGAGTTTTGGCTCCCACTTTTTAAACTGCAAAAATAAGGGACAGAAGTGTGGTCAAAGACGTACAATATATCCTGGATAAGTGATGTTTCAAGGGCTTGTGGGTAATCATGAGAAAACAAAGCTTTCCCCTGGGGGCAAATACATTTCTGTCTATCTATGAGTCATGTATGGTTTTATACTTTCAGTAACAATATGGGTTGTTTTGTTTCCAATATTGCATGTGATTTATGTTAAAAAAAATTAAAATTAAAAAACTTTTTCTGCTGTAAAAGCACAAATGTAAAACAGTAAACCTGCATGGGATTTTCTCTTTTTCCTCACTGATCTCAGAGGTGAGTAAGGTAGGTTCCTTGCTGTTTGTAAATGGGCCTGGTATTTGTGAAAGTGTACGCTTGTCAGGGTGTCCTGTGATTAGGCCGATGTCCCATACAGAGTTGCACCTAATGCTGTAAGGACAGATTTTGACATTTTAATGGAAAGAGAACTTTCAGAAAATGCCTATATGACTAGAAGTATGGATATGTCCGTTGATTATTATATTCTCTCTAGTTGCGCTTGGATGGACAACATTTTATGTCTACACCTGAGATATTAATAAAACATTAGAGATTTAACTCCACTCAGAACATATCCTGTTCACTAATGCAGAAGAGCCAAATGACAGATTTGTTTTTTTGTTGTATCAAACCATCCAAAGGACCAAGTGAAGGATTAATAAAGTAAATTTGCTTAAACTTGTGATCACAAGTTGGCATTTTTAGACATTTTAAATTCCTTTCATTGTCTTGTCTTCCATACTGGATTCTGGGAACAAGCAATCTAGACCTTTATAAAATTACTTCACACAACTGTGCATAAATGGCAAAGAAAATTTCTAACTTGAAAATTAAGAAGACTAGAGGGCTTTGCCCCCTGCTCGCTTTGCTTGCCAACCCCTGTGTTTGTTTAATCGGATATACATTTTTAAAAGCTTTTTTTTTTTCCTTCTTTGGAATCGTTGCTTTAACTGTTGCGGGACCACAGAATCTCATCGTGTATGGTCCATAATTGTGTAAGTACTGTATTCCGCCCTCCATCAATCAGACCTAACAGTGACTTAAAACAAAAAAGGCTTCAACTTGGCTGGGACGCTACAATACTTTTGAATTTTACTGCTTTCATATTCTGTACCTTTCTCTGCATGTTTATTGCGCCATCGTTTGTTTGAGCCTTTATAATTCCACTGCTTTCATAATCTTTTATCTGCCTTTTTTCTCTCCCAAAGGTCTCTTTTCTCCGCGCTGCTCTTTCTTCTTTGCTGAGAGCACAGGATCTGTGTGTGCTACCGCTGGCTGTGCTCTTATTTGATAAGAAGGGTGTGTCTTTCAAGAATCTCATGTTCCACGTCCCCGCGAGACGCTCCGTGGCCAGTCTTTTTCATCTCGCGTGTCTTTTAAATGTCTTCCGAGAACTTCCGAGAGGATCACATATCGTCGCCCTGGAAATTTCCTTTCCAGGACTTTATTTTATATATAGAGAGAAATAAAGTTGATACTGAACATCTTGTAGTGGACCTGATTAAGGCTTTCAAGTTAAACTTCATATATGGTGCTATTCTTGTACTAATTCAATGGTGAGACAAGTGATTTTTTAAGAAAGAGGGCTAGGAGATAAGATTCAGTATAGAGATGCCAAGTTCATTTAGTAGAAATCTAACCCATCGTCCATCTAGCCAAGAATCAAAGTCCCTACTAACCAGAAGTTGAAGTTTTCACACCTGAAATTGCACACTAAAGATTCGTTCATCAACACATGAGTTATCCTAATCTCAGATGATTTGAAAATGTATGCACTGACCTCACACTTCTGGATAATCCAAGGTAAGATTATCATAGTAATGGAGTAGAATAGAATGGTGGTACCCATAACAAAACAAAATAGTGTCATAGCAAGAGAAAGTTAAATGTCAGTTATGAAGTCTTTGGGTTAAAAAATAGAACAGTACATGTTTAGAAAAGTACATCTTCCAAAACATTTCAGGAAATCACAAAAAACATTAAAGACAAACGTTTCTCGCAATAATGCTATAAACTTTACTTTTGAGCATTGTAACAAATCTGTTTTTTCCACGTACAAATTCAGTGCACGACAGAACGAAACTCTGAAAGGCATAAACGAAGTTTTGGGTGATCCACCTAGTTGACTGTAAGCCATGATGGAGAACTGAGAGCTCATGCAATCAGCATTGCAGCATGAGGCACTTGTTCTAATCTTCCTGATTCTAATCCTTTAATCTTCCTCTTGGACCACCAGGGTGGAGCAGGTATAGTTTAGAAAATCCCTGTACCTGTCTTCTTCTCTTCCTTTCCCCATTCATCAACACCCTGATTCCATGGTCAGCCACTCAGTCTATCTGTCTGCCTTTCTGATTGATCATCTGTATGTCTGTCTCTTTTCTTCTCTGCTTTCATTGTTCTGTAGCATTCTTACTGTTTCGCTCTCCACACTCCTTATCATAATGGCATCTTGGTCACCTGAGTTGGCTCTGACCCTAACTAACCCTGATTGCTGATGTGTCTGTTGTAAGAGCCATTTAGCGCTGTTTTCTGCTCATCACAATACACAACTTTGCCTATAGGCTCTATTCTGGACTTTATGATTGTTGAAATTTTATAGAGAAGAAAGGGGATGACATTGAGAAAGCATGAAATGGTGAATTATCTTATAACATCTAAAAGCAAATTCTGAGGGCAGATAAAGGGTTGGTGTACTATGGGTAACCCACATATTCATATTTTATTGAAAAAATGTTAAACAGCAGAGAAATAAACACTGTTGTAATCGTCGCTAGAGACGTAGTGCATCACATAGTGTCATGGGTTCCATCTAGAGAGATGCGCTCTACATAGAGTTTTGGTCAAGTCTGACATTGTCCTTTCTGTGATGTTGACCTTTTTAGTGGAGGTGGAAGGTGAGGGGGTTAATGAAGAGAAACAGGAAGTGACATCAGCCATTTTTTGGAGAGACCTCTTCCATTCTAAGGAAATGAGAAATTGTGTTATTCCAGCAACCTTATTATTATTTCCAGCAACCTTTTCAGATGGACCTAAAACTGTGTAACACCCCCAAGGCTTACATATTTGACAGACATTAAATAATATAGATGTATTCTAAGTAGCTATAATTATAATCTCTTAGGATTTAAGAAAGGTTTTATTTGATCCTTTGGATTCTCTGTATTGCATTTGCTGTAGACTGGAAATCTTCAACCCAGTGGTTTCTTAGTTTTCCCTTTCTAATTCTCCCAGCAACAAACAAGGTGTCCAACACATAAGACTTTTGGGCACCAAATTGCAGGGGGTATCAGGGAAGGAGGCAACACCAGGAACTTATTGGTTGTTGTCTTTACATACAGAATGGATACACCAAACCCAGAAAAATTCCTGCAGGCCCACCTCCAACATTCCAGTAACATCCTCTTCTAGTCTCCAGGGTATTAAGTCCCAGATTCTCACAAGATATTGTCTATATGGACCAGCAAGTGAGAAACCGAAGCATGAGCTCACCATTTTGTTATTTTTGCTCCTGTCAACTATCACCCTCGACATGAAACGTTGTGGACCTTCAATTCATTTTAACTGTTTTTGTGTTTACCTATTTTTCCTGTGAGTAAGTAGGTTTTGGAAGTCATTCCTACAAACAAATCAATTTCTGTCAATTTCAGGACGGATCGCCGTAGTAAGCTCCCTTTTTTTGCCCATTGCCCACCCCACTTCCCCATGGATCAAACTGTGAGATATGCCAATAATTGTACTGAATGATCTCCTATGCTGCGCTTTGAGATTTTCCATCTTGATATACATATTTGAATAAAATCTAGAGACTTTTCTTTGCTATGTGTTGCAAAAACAGGCAGTCTTACGTCATATTAGAGAGTAGTGAAAAGGATTGCATGATGCGTGACTTTTTTTTTTAAGAAAAGAAGAGTGCTTTAAATGAATTCACCTTGATTTTAAATTTTTTATTAGAATTCATACTGGAAAGATTTAACATGGAAAAGATAATGGCAGCTACTTGAAAAGCATCATGCCAGGTGTTACACCAATGTCAACATCCCATTCTGGCATCGCAGAGCATGTCTACAAATATTGTAAATCCCTGAAAAGCTGAATTAATACACACCTTGAAGAGGGCAAAGTACAAAGCATGAATATCAAATCTGATTACTGATCAGGTGGCTTCTCTAAGACAATCTGAACTTAGTTTAAAATTAATAAGGTGAAAAGCCAGATTAAAACTGTTTTATTTCAACTTTAAGCAGAATGCTATATTTCTGTTATTTATTGTTTGTTAAGTAATTTATAGAAAAATTCACCTCCTTTAAAGCTGTTTACCACAGCCTATCATTTGATCACTTTAAGCTATAAAGCAGCCATATATTTATAGTAGGTGCAATTTTGCAAACTGAAACAAATAAAAATTGAACATACTCTGTGATATAATGCCAAACTGCAGCAACGTCTATCATTTAATCTTCAACAACAACAACATTTATTTCTATAGCACATTTTCATACAAACAATGTAGCTCAAAGTGCTTTACATGATGAAGAAAGACAAAATGAATAAGAATTAAAATTAGGGAACATTAATTAACATAGAATAAAAGTAAGGTCCGATGACCAGGGAGGACAGAAAAAAACAACAAAAAAAAACTCAAGAGAAAAAAATAAAATCTGCAGGGGGTCCAGGCCACGAGACCACCCAGTCCCCTCTAGGCATTCTACCTCACATCAATGACCTCAATCAGTCCTCATTGTACTCAGGGTTCTCATGGAAGAACTTGATGATGATGGTCATGTGGACTTCTGGCCTTTAATCCATCAATGTGGGGACATCACGGTGCTTTGATCAGGTGGAAAACCAGAAAAAGAACAGAAGAGAAAGTAGGGGTTAGTATGGATTTTGAAGCCATCATGAATAATAATGATAATTAACTGAATATACAGAGCATCAGGATTAAACTAAAATGAAGCTACAAGAAAGCCATGTTAAAGTAATGTGTTTTCAGCAGTTTTTTAAAGTGCTCCACTGTATTAGCCTGGCAAATTCCTATCGGTCAGCTATTCCAGATTTTAGGTGCATAACAGCAGAAGGCCGTCCGCCTCACCACTTCTTTTAAGTTTAGCTCTTGGAATTCTAAGCAGACACTCATTTGAAGATCTAAGGTTACGATTTGGAGTGTAAGGTGTCAGACATTCCGAAATATAAGATGGAGCGACTTTATTTAAGGCTTTGTAAACTATAAGCAGTATTTTAAACTCAATTATAAATGACACAGGTAACCAATGTAGTGACATCAAAACTGGGGTGATGTGCTCAGATTTTCTTTTTCCTAGTTAAGATTCTAGCAGCTTCATTCTGCACTTGTTGCAATCGATTGATGTCTTTTTTTGGGTGGTCCTGAGAGGAGTGCGTTACAGTAATCTAGTTTAATGAAAACAAAAGCGTGAACTCATTTCTCAACATCTTGCAATGTTATAAGAGGTCTAACTTTTGCTATATTTCTTAAGTGAAAAAATGCTTTCCTAATAATCTGATTAATATGTGATTTAAAATTCAGGCCACGGTCAATAGTTACCCCTAAATTCTTTACCTCCGTCTTGACTTTTAATCCTAATGCACCAAGTTTATTTCTAATAACTTCATTATATCCATTTTTGCCAATCACTAAAATTTCTGTTTTCTCTTTATTTAGTTTGAGAAAATTACAACTCATCAAGTCAGAATCACAAGTGAGACATTGTATTAGTGAATCAAGAGAGTCGGGGTCATCAGGTGCTATTGATAAATACAGCTGTGTGTCATCAGCATAGCTGTGGTAGCTCGCGTTATGCCCCGAGATAATCTGACCTAATGGAAGCATGTAAATCGAAAAGAGCAGCGGACCCAGGATAGAGCCTTGTGGAACACCATATAGAATATCAGGGGTCTTTGAAATATAATTACCACAACTAACAAAGAATTTTCTACCTCCCATTGACTAAGGCGATTTCTAAGAATATTTTGATTAATGGTATTAAATGTGGCACTCAGGTCTAAGAGGATGAGAACAGATAAACGGCCTCTGTCTGTATTTACCCGCAAGTTATTTACTACTTTAACGAGTGCAGTTTCTGTACTGTGATTTGTTCTAAAACCCGACTGAAACTTATCAAGAATTGCATGTTTATTCAAGTGATTATTTAGCTGCATAATGACTGCCTTCTCTAGAATTTTACTTAAGAAAGGCAGGTTAAAAATAGGTGTAAAATTTTCAAAAGCAGAGGAGTCAAGATTATTTTTCTTGAGCAGGGGTTTAACTACAGCAGTCTTAAGACAGTCTGCAAAGACCTCCGTATCTAATGACGAGTTTACTATGTCAAGAATACTGTCAATTAGCACACCCGATATTCACCGTATAAGACGTGTACTTTAGATTCATTTGGACCTTAAGATTGGCTTGGTGTAGATAAACCTGCCCTGTCCTGTGTGAGCTCCTGGTTTGTGCTCGACTCCAGCCCACCGCCACCCTGCCTTCAATATGTGGGTTTGGAAAATGTGTGAATGTTTTATGTTAATAAATCAATCTAAGTGCTCCAAACCTGTCTACTGAGAAAACCACTATACAAGAATAAATTGAATTTTATTAGTGACCCTGTTTTTGACTCAGTCATATTTTAGCTCCATGAATAGTCTGAGCATCATGACTGTAATGAATAAAGTAAGCATTCGTTATTTCAGCCTTTTAATCTCTATGTGGAACGCGTTCATTTAATATGAAAAGCATTTGTAGAATGAGATATAAAGGTAACAGACAAAATAATGAAAACACTTCTGGAAATGAGGGATGCATATTCTAGTGTTGCTACTGAGACAATTACTACCTCCTTAGATGGATCTTATATCATCGGGATTCTGCTGCTCCTGGAGTCATCTCAGTGTTGTCATTCCAGGTCAGTCATTTACTGTTAACCAATCAGCTTTCAAGTTACCTACTGACATCATCAAGCAGGGACTGTATGAACAAAGACACAGACTTCTCATGTTTTCATAAAAGTTTAAAAAGTGTGCCTATCTTAGGAATTTAACTTTTGAAAGATTTTTGCCTTTATTTACATAAGTGATGAACGATTACTCATTTTTTCCTCCAAGTAGTGGATTTCATGTATGAGTTGAGCTTCAGGATGCTAACTCTAAATCTAATTGATTAATGTTATGAATTCTGTTCTGATCTCTGTTATATATGAAATTTCTGCATAATTATTTCTTTGTGTTAATTAATTGTATTGTTATTCTGGTGATGCCATTTTATTTGGTATGGTTGCCACTAGTGCTGATCTGCAAAATTCACCAATGACGCCAAATAATTTCTTGTAAATTTACTGTGCAGTAGGCTTAGACTAACAATTTGTTTTCCCAGCACCCCATGTTGCTTTGCGTGGCCAGCTTGATGTCACAGAATTGTAGCAGTCGCCATGTGCAGGACGCCATGCATACTGTAAGCGTTCTCCACTTTATATTTTATGTTGGTGCTCAATCTGCTTTGCAGATGTGTGATGTCACTAGCCAATCTGTACTCCAGTGGGATTTTCACCCCAGGCTCATTTAATAAAATAAAAAAAAGCTGTAGTGTTTTCATGTCATATTAGCTGACCATAATGAGAATATTATGAGTACTGGCACTAAATGTATAACACCGATTCCTGCATGCTCATCTCTTTCTGCTGCACTACATAGTTAATTTCATATGCTAGCCAAATGCATGCGTAATTAGACACATGGCGCAGCTACGAGTCAAAACAAGTCTTAAAGGAGTACTGAGAGTCAAAAAGTAAAAATAATAATAATAACAAGAGATTTATTACTGTTTACAAGGCGTTTCTATCTTCTTGAATGTAAGAAAAAAGTATGAAGCATCTGCACAGACAGATCAGAAACAAAAAAAAGATGTTCCAGCTGCGTGGATTTGCGACTTCAAACAATGGAAATGAATCTGTCTCACACCATCGCTTCATGGCATAGCCAGTGAGTGCCCTGAAGTTTGGAACTCTGTGAGTGCAATTTTTTTTTTTTTAACTTATGCTAGTCTGTGGCCATTTGTTGTATTTTGTCTGTGTCTTTTGTTGTTGGAGACATGGCAGTTAGTATTTCTGCCGTATAGCTCGTGTAACATTTTTGGCTACATTTCTCTAGTCCTCAGAGACACTTAAAAGACCATTGCTCCATTATAATCCACTCAGGACTTGTCCATTTCCTCTTTCCCCATTGACTTCAGTGCTTTTTGCCAAGTTTGGTGAAGTTCCCAAACATTTCTTGTATTTTGCTGAACTCACAGTGAAGCAAACTTCGCAGGTTCGCTCATCACTAGTTGCCACCGTTTTGTATCATTTACCGCATGGCCACGTCCATATTGTTTACAGTTGTTATGCCTTTTGGCAGTCACGTGACACAGAAGTTATGTTATCACGCTCTGCTTGTATAAAGTGGTGAAGCCCAATGGTTTGTTATCCAAGTATTAGGGCATAGGGCTATAGTGTTAGGAATTAGCTTTGACTGTAATTTTGGATGATTATTTTGGTTATGATGATTGGTTCTGGCTCTTTTGTGATTTGTGAGGTTAGTTCTCTAAGACGACTTTATTTGTTCCTTTACGCAACTTCATCTCCAAATAAAATTGAAAAACTCAGCAACATCAGATTTTCAATTGAAAATGTTTAATGTCAGATATAAAAATGTTGGGAAAAAGTAGTTTCATGGTAATGGGTAAGAGAAGAGATGACTTTGAGAGTGGATCGAGTGTTTGTACATATTTTGTACAAACATAAGCTTTAGTGATGGAGGCCGCAGAATATATTGATCTTTGACAAGTACCAGTGGCTAACACTTTGTTGGCCTAGAAATTGTATGTACAAAAATACATTATTAGCCACAGAAAGGAACTGAAAAATCATTGCTTGTGGTGTTTCTGTATTGAATAAAAAAATTAGGTTATCTGCCCACCAAAGCCAATGTGCATTTCACATATAACAGTCTATTGAGAACTGCACAGTGTTATGCTAGGCACGGGCATGCAAAGTGGCTTGGCTAGACCAGATCCACCGTTTTTTTTAGTTCATGCTGACCTGTTTGAATGTCCTGCTACAACAGAGTTAGTGAGCAACCGCAAGGACAGTGTTAAATGGATATATATTGTTAAATGGAAAAGTCTAAATGAGAGTTGTTGGAAGCCATTAACCAAAGGGCAAGTTGTAACCAGAACCAAGACGTCAAAACTGTAAATCCTGTGTTGTTAACCACAAAGCTTTAAACACTATAAGCATAAGGCTGAGACTGTTAGAGGTTTTAATCCGTCATCCCGGACACTGTAGAGTGTGCTCTGTGGTGTAATAATCATGACGTGGTGCATAGTGCCACTTGGGAAGGAGCTCCAAGCCACAGTGCTGCACACCCTAGCAACTGAATAAAAATGTTGACGCTACAAATTATACATATCACACTTAAAATTAAACAGGAATTATATTTAAATTTATTCCAAATTAAATTATTAACAAATAATCCTTTTGGTTAGAATTCTCAAATGATGTCTAAATAGGGAACAGAAAAAAATGATTTGACAAAAAAAGAAATTCTCAACACACAGAGGGATACTATGGTCAGGATGCTTTGTGTAAATCTCTCTACAAGTGCTGTTTTGTGGGACAATGAGTATACGTAAAGGATACAGAGCATGTTCTACTGAGGACTGGTAAATAAAATCATCTGGCCGTCCTTTACATTATATTACTCAGCATGTGCTCAAATACATCTTTGTGACTTAGAGCAAAATCAGTCTACAGACTCTAATGCTTGTTTCCCTCATTGATGGATTATAACGGCACAGCTGTGGTGTGAGATGCATGTTACTAGCATGGTTTTGGTCCTCTGATTCGTCTAAATTTTAAGGTGATTGTCAGCAAATTCAAAGACATTTTCAATGACCACATTTGCCCATTAAATTATTTCTGGAACAATGGCAGTGAAACCAATCCATAAAGGCAAACCACCCAGCCACAGGGCAAGAGGTGTCAACTAATAGTTTGAAGAGCATGACCACAATGTGAACCATCTACTGTACCTTCCTGGTCACTCTATCCCACCCTGTTTGAGACATTTATGGAAAATGTTGCTTCTCACTTGTATCTTCAGATCCCAGATAATGCCATTTTTAAATTGAAGAGCACTGTTGTATTCCTCCAACACAGTCCCAGACATTTTTCTAATAGCTAGTGTTGGTCTAACACCCTATTGTAATAATATATGTCTCAGTTTCCTTGTTTTGTAGATTCTTTGGGTGTGTGATGTAGGATTAAAGGTAGGATTGACCACTGTGTATGTATTTCTTTTACAGAAGTTCAACTATCTTAATAAATTACATTACTAAAACTGAAACACTGAAGCCACTAATAACAATTTACTTCATCAATACAATGTAAAGCATGTTGAAAGCATCACAAATCTCTTACGCCAGAAATGACAAAATTATACATTTTCAGGAATTACATATTTCCAAAAGGAGTAAAAATAAAGAAATCAGAAAGCAGTTATTACTCAGGTGAGGATATATATTATAGAATCTCACAACTATAAGTCAGGGATTCCAGTGTCTTCTGATGCGATGGAGGATCTTAGCAGGTAGTCACCACTTTCAATTTATTTTTCAAATTTTAGTAACTAACCAAAAATAATTAACAGTAGATTTGTCACTCTTTTGTCAAACCCAATTTATTACTCAACAATCAAAATCTATTGCTAGAAAGTAAAGGTTTTTAAACTGTGTAAAATCATACAAAGGGGTTCCAACTTGGTAACCCTGTATCATTTGACAAATTTTAAGGAAGTAAACATGTAATTAGTTGCAGAGATGTCTTTACACACATGAGTCCAAAATAGAGCTGAAGTAGATAGCTGGTTTTCTGGGTTACGAACCAAAGATAGTAGGAACGGGTAGGTCCAGGAGG
Organism: Erpetoichthys calabaricus; assembly: GCF_900747795.2. Taxonomy (NCBI): domain Eukaryota; kingdom Metazoa; phylum Chordata; class Cladistia; order Polypteriformes; family Polypteridae; genus Erpetoichthys; species Erpetoichthys calabaricus. Next base: position 26,188,999 of record NC_041409.2, on the reverse strand, counting down.
ACGGATGTTAGTTCTGGAAGGGCCATCACCCGGTCTGCAGAGGGAGAAAGAGAGAAAGCATGAGAAAACAGTGCCAACCCCTGGCTCGGAGGGTAACTCCATTCACTTTACCCCTTAATCTGTCTCCCATGCAGGCGCACATGTGCAAAATAACTGAAGTACCCTACCTAAACACTAACCACAATTGCACAGAGCATTTCTTTGATTGATCAGAAAACTCAGATCATCTTGAAGCGCATGATGCCGACCTTTTATCTCATCCCAGTGAAAATATCACTGCCCTGCCCTGCCTCGCCCCGCCGCCCTAGATTCCTTTGCATAGCAATGTCGTGGCACCCACTGTTCAAAATGTTGGCATACATGAAAAGTAAGATGGCATCAGAAAAAACTGTAAAATATTTTTATCCATGCTAAAACAATATCCTAGCTAAAAATATTGAAAGAAATTGATTCTGCAACCTAAATATCTACAAGAGAATATAAAGAGTTACAAAAAGAGATTAGGAAAACATAAAGAATTAACAATGAAGGCAAACAATAACATTGGGAAGTTTTGTTGTTATCTTGGGTGCCACCATTTTGTTTGGTTTTCTTCATGGCCACAGTTATCTTACTTATGAATAATACTATGGTAGTTGCTGCCGCATATTTGTGTCATGTGATGGATGATGTCATTCTCCTTGCAGGGCATTTAAGATGGTAGATTTTGTAGTTTTGGGTTATTACTCAGATATTTCAAGTCTGTGCCTACTGATTTTCATTTCTCATGTTGACTCATGCACATGTATGCTCTCAACATTTTGGCCATCTTGGATTCATGAAACAATACAAAATTACCAATTAGAATAAATGATAAAAAGCCAGACAATAAGCATGAAATGGTCTCAGCTAGCTTTTGCTGCCAAATACATTTTTTCTAATAATATCGCTGATATATATTTTTTCTAAAATTGTTGACATTCCTACATTGAATACTTACTAACTTAAGCTTATTTTACCAATATTATATATTTATAAATGTATAAATTGCCTCACCTTGAAATAATTTGTCATTCACTTTGTTGGCATTTTAAAGCCCCACCATACAGCCCTAATTATGTTTTCTCTATTGCATTTCGTCCTAATTTGATTGTTCTGTAGTGGTGCTAACTCTACTCAACTTCTGTACTTGACTTTTTGATTTTGATTCACATTCTTTTCATTGTAAATTCAGTTCTGTTGTGATTAATACATTTTTATTTTATTTTCAATGAATCAAAAGATTTGTGTGAAGAGGAGGAGAGAGGTTAGGAGCACGCGCTGATAAAGCGCATTGCCGCATCCACCACACAACAAACCAACTCAGGATCCCAGATGAGGACTAGTTCAGATGGAATGGAACCAGTGGGCGGTTTTTAATGGTGGCTGGAATGCCCATTCTGCCATCAACCCCCAGGTTTTTCCCTGCAGGACAGAGCAATTGCAAGTGCCTTGCTCAAGGGCCCAACGAAGTGGAGTTACTTTTGGCGTTTACGGGATTCGAACCAGCAACCTTCCGATTGCCAGACCAAATCCCTAGCCTCAGAGCCACCCCTCTGTGCCCACTCATTATTATAAGTCATTATTATATCTTCATTATTTAGTTTTCATTTGTGCTCAGATAGATACAGTAGAACTTTATTTATCCCCAGGGGATTTGGCTAGTTATTATATTATTTTGGCTAATATTTGGCTTTTTACAGAAGCTATTTAAAAAAATATATATACAGTATGTACACACACTATGATCTGAACACACACGCCAAAATTGCTAAAAAAAAAAAGAGCATCTAAAAAGAAAGAAAACCTCTGGCTTGGCGGTCCCAGTCACAGTGAGGCATTATGCAGGCATATTGCTGTTGGTATAAAGGAGCCCCGGTAGCTGCTGAATAATTTGTTGGCTGAAAGCCCTCCATGTTAGTGTGTCAGAGAGAGGATGTGCTGCATTGTCTAGAATGGCACTCTACTCTGCTACTACCTTCAGGAGGTCCAGAGTGTATCCCATAACCGGTTCCTGGTGGTCGAAGCCTGTTATGGCAGCATCAGATGCAAGGTAAGAACCACCTCTGACTAGCAGTGCCAGTCCATCACCCACCTTCACACTGACTGATATAGGGGCCAATTTGGAATCAATCTATCTTGGGGATGTCAGAGGACAAGCTCAGTACCTGGAGGAAGACTCTTGCAGACGTAGGAGGAATGTGTAAATTCTATACAGTCTTGATAAATGTTTTGAAAAAGTAATTCATCTGTTTATGCAAGAGATATGATTAGACTACAATATTAATTCATTGCAATCGTACCTTCTAATTTTAACCTTGCTTGAGGTCTCTGTAACAAAGATGAATGGGTGTTCTGGCTCCAGCGCTGAAAAATGTGCGATTGAATCAGCCCCTCTACCCTTCGCTTTAATTCCAAATGTTTTCTTTGTTCACTGCAATGCCTACTGTGCTCACGACTCCTCTTCTGTTTGGCTCAGGCGTCCCTTTATTTTTATTTCTAAACCTCAATCAACACAGGGTTCAGCTGGGGGTTATGGTGGGGTGTTGGTGGCCAGTAGTGATGAGAAAACCCAGTTGAATCTGCGTCATCTTGAGTTTGGGAAATCGCAAAACTGCTTGGGTACTTTGCTGAACTGGGCCAAATGCAGTGAAGTCAATTGGGGATGAGAAACTATTAGTGTAATAGTACAATCATCGTTTAAATGACCCTGATTGGTAGGGAAATGTCTGCCAACTGTGCTGGACCAATTATCGTGGCCAAACATGTGACCTGAGCTGTGAGGCAGCAGTGCTAACCACCATAAAAGCATAAAATTGAAAGAATTAAATATCATTTCTTGAGGACAATAGCAGACAGGAAGCTTGAGCTCACTGAGGCTTTGTCCCCACAGATTCAATAGTCGGTACTCACCTCACTCAAACTTCCTTGACACTTTTGCTTGTTCACTGCTGCTGCTAACAAATAAGCACAACACTAAAACACGTGGATTCTTCATTTCTTCCTGTTTGCATCAACTGCACAGCACCTTGGGTAATCATTTTAAAGAGGTAGGTTTATTTATTACACACAGGTCCATACAAAAAGACATTACCTCTAAGACACAAATACACTGACACATTTCCAGTTTCTCTGTGCATGCGCGGTTTGTATTTAAATGTATTTGTTTTCTGCTTATTTTTACTCCATTACTAATTCTATTAGACCTCAGTGCAGCATTTAACACTCCAGTCAGACATGACATCCTACTGTCCAGAATGGAGAACATGCTGGGTATCTCTGGCACTGCCCTCCAGTGGTTCAAGTCCTATCTGACTGATAGGCAAGAGTTTGTTAGTCTTGGCAAGAGCAGATCCAGCTCAGCGCCAGTCACACAAGGAGTCCCTCAGAGCTCTGTCCTCTGCCCTCTTCTCTTCTGTATTTATATGCTTCCATCCATCCATTCTCCAACCCGCTGAATCCGAACACAGGGTCACGGGGGTCTGCTGGAGCCAATCCCAGCCAACACAGGGCACAAGGCAGGAACCAATCCCGGGCAGGGTGCCAACCCACCTCAGGACACGCACAAACACACCCACACAACAAGCACACACTAGGGCCAATTTAGAATCGCCAATCCACCTAACCTGCATGTTATATGCTTCCCCTTGTCCATATTATATGTAGCTATGGACTGGGTTATCATTTTTATGCAGATGACACTCAACTCTACTTCAATGTTAAAAGTAGAACTTCATCAGAGCTTTCTCAGCTCACAACCTGCCTTAAAACCTGGATGGAGCAGAACTCTTTAAAATTAAATTGCAACAAAACTGAACTCCTGAAAATTGGGACTAAAATGCAACTTAATAAAATGAGCTCCTTCCCAGTCCATCTTGGTGGTGATCTCATCAGACCTGCCTCTACTGTGAAGAATCTTGGTGTCATTCTTAATTCCCCCCTCTCTTATTCCGCTCACATAAATCACATTAAGAAACTTTCTTACTTTCACGTCTGTAACATATCCCGTGTTCGCTCCTTCCTCTCCTTCTCTAATGCTGAGAAACTTGTCCATTCTTTTATCACATCCCGCATCGATTATTGTAATTCCCCACTGGCAGGTGCCCCTTCTAATCTTCTATCACAGCTCCAGCTTATTCAAAACTCAGCTGCAAGAGTCCTTACTCGAACCAGCAGCAGCGAGCACATCACACCCATCCTGCTCCATCTTCACTGGCTCCCTGTGTCTTACAGAATCGAATATAAAATTTCACTAATAACCTACAAAGCCTTAAGCGACATTGCGCCAAACTACATCAGTAACCTTCTCCATCACTATGTGCCTGCCCACCCACTAAGGTCCTGTGATTCTGGCAATCTTGTTGTACCCCACACTAATCTACACTCCATGGGTGACAGCAGGGCCTTCAGCTGTATAGCGCCCAGACTCTGGAATGACCTACCGACATTAATCAGGTCAGCTGACTCCATGAATTCTTTTAAAAAACAACTCAAAACTCATCTGTTCAGGAAGGCTTTTAGCTCTCCTTGACTTTATTACCCTTCTCTCAGTTTACTTCTCTGTCAAGATGCTCATGTAACCTGTTTGTGTGTGTGCAAGACCATCAATGATGTTGTCTGTTAGGATTTTTCTCTGAATTCACTGTCGTAATCTTCTTTATTTATTTATCTGGTTTGTACAATACTATATACTGTATATGCTGCCGTTCTTTCTTATATTCTGTAAGTGCCTTGAGCATGGAAAAGGCGCTATATAAATAAAATGTTTTATTATTATTATTATGGCTATATATTCAGGGGGCTGTCCCATCAAACTTTGACTCCTACAGCTCTGTGATGTCACGCTGGCCTTGCAAAGAGTTACAGGGCATTGGGAATAAAAATTTATTCCAATCTGCTCCACATGACGAATTTTCAGTGAACAAGGTCGCTGGCCAGCACAACATATTTGACGAATTTGGCCAATCAATGCTAGTGGGTATAACAGTTTGGAGGGTTTCTTAGCATTTTGCAAAATAGTTTGACATATTCTTTTTCATTTTCTTTTTCAGCATTTCATTTCAATAAAAATTTGATCATGAAATATATTATTTGCATGATGTGTGCTATACATTAAATAAATATTCTATTAAACACACAGAGTGTGTTAAATCAATGCTTTGTGCCCATATATATACTGTAGTTGAAAATAAAATACATTTCATATATGTGCACATTTCAATATACAGTAACTTTTTTTGACAATACAGTAAATGCATATTTGTTAAAAGCAAATTGTGTCCTTTTTTGTTTTTAAAATGTATTTCAATCTGGGATAAAAAAAATGCATATTTTACTATATTTCAATAATGAAATGTTTTTGCCAATGCATAAAAATGAAATGATAGAAATAAGTAGAACAGAGCTGAAAAAAAAGCTTAAAAGACTACAGTGCAAAGTCTTCATTACTCATGTATAGAAATTGCAAGCATCTGGCCAGCAAGCATAATTTATCTTCTCTTCGTGATACCATCACAATAGAGTGCTGTAATGACTGTATGCTTCATTTGATAATCCAAAGGCCTGGTCCAGAGATAGATTTTCAGAACCCAAGCTTACAGCTTAAGTCTTGGAAGCATGAGGGCATTACTAATACAAAGGAATGTATTTGGTCTGTTGGCACTAGGAGTGGGTTAACATAATAGCTTCCCCTCCTGGCCCTTTCCTTGTTTTTGATTGATACTTTTCAATTACAGCCTTCCATTCCCCAAACATTCAAAATGCTATTTTTCGTCTTTGATAACTTCAAACATTTAGGGGTACAAGAGCTCCAGTAACCCTGTTTAGCTGTTGCAGTAAATTGGTTCCATGTACAACATAATGGTGCTGACAGCCTTTTGCTAGGGAAATCAGTTCTGCAAAGGGACATGCCAACGATAAGACATCCAGCTTTGAAATTCTATTTCTTGGTATCAGAATTAAATCTGGACTTTATATTTCTTTGCAGGCAAGCTCTCTGTAGTTTTCCGTCTGTACTATTTGATCATACGCTGACAACTAATACTTACATGAGATCCTATTTCTCTAAATTGGATTTATAGCCTTTTGTGTTTTTCCATTTTTATTAGCTATTAAAATCTCTAATAACTTGTTTTGTTTGATATAAAGTGTCAAGTATGCTATCTTAATTTACTTCAAAAGTCACACACTCATTGACTTCTGTATTTATTTTAGTGTCATCTGCAAATGGCAATAAATTCAGTGCAGAAGCAAGAAATGCAAAAAAAAAAAAAAAATCCATTACGTGCTCTCCGATTACACAATTCTGAGTTCATATTTTAATAGACGAAAGGAAGAATGATTACAAATAACCAAGTACGATTTCAATATAAAGTACAAAAATGCAAAGGGCAAACCCATTTACAGGCTAACAATAAAAAGCCGACAATATTTAATTTATTAAAAGCTGTTTATTTAACATTTTGTACATGATAGCCTGTAAACTCTGCAATTTTATTCAAAGATGTGAACTTGCCCAGCACATATGAGTAGAGGCTCTATACAGGGCATATGAATATACTGTAATAAAAAGACAACAGGTAAAAAGGGTATGGGCAGTGCAGGTAATTCTGTTTAATGGTGAACAGAGAAGGAGCGTTGAAAAGCCACAGGCTCAGATGACACCATGGTGACTTGCTCCTGCGTGGTCCACAAATGACCAAGACTTCCTGAAAAGGTGATTATGTAAGTCAGGTAGCCTGGAAAAGGCAAGGCAGGAGGAGGAAACTGAGGAGATGCATATGCAGCATAGAACAAGTTGAAGGTGTAGTTTCTAAAGAGGATACTAAGAGGGTAAAAAGGTCAGAAAAAGACGCTCATTGATTCTACACTGACAGAGTACGATACACGTGAACAGCATGTGCCAAAATTTACTTACTGTATAATAAAATTCTACTGTCTGTGTGTGTGTGTGGGTGTGTGTGTGTGTTTGTGTGTCCTGTGCTTCTGAGCAATCTGATTGGTCAGTTTGGCTTTGGTGGCTCCATGGTAGGCATAATGGCACGATACATTAGGAGTGTGAAGTGCAATTCCTGACTGTATTTTTTAACAAATAAAAAGCAGTTAAAATGGGGCATTTCAATGACGAGAGAGAGAGAGAGGGAGAATTTGGGAGCGTGTGCTGATAGCGCGTTGTTGCACCCACCACACAACGAGCCACTTCAATGACAAGAAAGCAAATAATGTGCATAGTGACGTTGGCTCTCTAAATACTAACCAGGTGCAACCCGAGTCACCTTCAAAGATGGAAAATGTTCACCAATAATGATGTTTTCACAGGAGGTAATGGGTGACCATCAAAAGAAGGACAAGATATAAGGAAAGCACCTCGAAATGACATAGTCTGAGAAGCAGGCTTTATGGGAATGCAGTCAAGAGAGAGAAAGAGGAAGGAGAGGTTGAGACACACAAGGATACCGAAGAAAGGCATAAGAGGAACGTTGAGGGTACATTCCTTGTTTCTAATTCATGTTCTTCTCAATAAGCCTTCTATGTCCCCCTTGGTGACTAGAGAAGCCATGTCTTAGTGACTTTTAACAATCACATTTGCAAGATGAACCTTTAACAATTTGCAAAAGACAAATCTATGGCAATAATCTGGGTGGGGGTGGAGTGATTAAGTAGAAGCACCGTTGCAGACTCACAGCTTCTGGTACGCAGGATGAGTTCTTAACTCCCTTTTACTATCTAGGTGGATTTTGAATTTTCTTCCCTTTTCTTTTGTCCACATCAGTGGTTCTTAAACTTTTTTTCCTGCAACGCGATTTTACTGTTTTGTGTCTTCGAAACCCAGAATTGACTCTGACTATCATCTACTATTCCCTTGAAGAATCACCACTCACTGTCGTCGTGTTTATCCCCATTTGGAGAACTGTCATCCCTTCCACCTTGGATCATCACAGATGCAGACTGCAGCCAATCAATGGCTATTGGGAAACCAAAATCCAGACAACATGTCACCCATGCTCTAAATTCTACAGGTTCTTTCAGCTTTTCAAAAGCATTCATGTTAGGTTTATTTTGTAGTGTATCTGTTATAATTTGGTTTTGTTTAAAATTCTTTTTGCATTATCTTACATTTTTTCTGGATTTCCTTTTTTACATTTTGTGGTTTTCAATTATTCAGAATCTGTTTCTGTAAACATTTATTTAAAGATGTTAAAATATATTAACATCTTCCTATGAAGCCTTACTGCTTGTCATCATTTTACTTTGGTAACCACAATACTGCTAGGCTCAGATAACCAGAAGTACAGACATTGTAACGTCAGCGATAATTAGGTCAGCACAAAGACTTCCCGGATAAAACTGGGAATTAACGATTTTAGGGCTAAAGACATATTTGTTTCTTTTGACTTTGATTTTTGGAACTCTGTTTAGATTTGCCCACAGATCGGTTTTGATTTTTGATTAACGAATCCTTCTAAATCTTTATTCATGAAAATCTGCCTTATCTGTCTTTGTGGCAGAACAATATGTACGTGACATAATGTTGAGTATGCTTTTCGTACTTATTTGTGCAATTTTTGGTATTTTTTGAGCTTGTATTTCTTTTCTTTTATTTTGTTGAAAATATTTTTTCATTTTTGCTTTGGATCTGATCACAGACAACGCAATTTTGTGTGGGATTGACATGGATGTAGCCATCTTGTTTACTGTTGTTATGACTGTTGCCAGTCATGTTTGGATGATATAATGTCAGTTCCTTTTCCCGTATAAGATGGCGGCACCCAGTTGACAATGTCCTCTTCAATTATGAAGGTAGCCTTGCCCCCTTTCTTAATTTGTCTCCTGGTGTTCTAGTCTATACTGAAACACACTGTGTATCCGAAGATTATTGTCAGGATGAAAGGATTACAAGATGATGTTTAACAAAGATGGACATGGACTCAGGCAAGGCAAAAGTTCAAAACTAGGTAATCAAAAATGTAATTGAGTAACCAGAACCAAAAGAACAAGACGTTAATCAGTAGTCAAAAAAAGATTAGACAGATTTGCAGTGCCACCATCGTGATATCATCAGTGCGTTGAACGTGGTCATGTGATATTTTTAACCTGTGTTGCATAACCAAAGGAAAAACAAGAATGAAAATAAACTTTGTAAAACTATATCAAAATGAAAAATAAACCTCAGAAACCGAATCCTTCTGTTAAAAAAATACGAAATACACAAAGACACAGATAAAGAATTTAATAAACACAGTGAGTTCAGGTACTGGTGGCATTTTGAATACAGTAGAGGAACAGCTTAAACCTCTTATTTGAGACACTATTTAAATGCTGGAAAGGTTTCAACTGATACAATCAGATGTATTAGAAAAGGCAGTGGGTGACTGGAAATTAATATTAAAATTAAAGATTAAATTAAATTAAAAATTAAATAATATTAATATGTGAATTTCCCCTATGTGAATTTCCCCTTGGGATTAATAAAGTATCTATCTATCTATCTAATAATGGATATTAACTCAGCAACATAAAAGATTTACTCCATTACCGACACTCTAATGATGAATAATTCTGACCCTAGAATGCTGGTGAGGTGAAACAGGGAACTTTGGAAGGAACAAACTTCTATCAGCAACTTCCACTTGTGGACACAACAAATTGGACCTGCTCTATTCAAATGTTAATGCCTTTAAACGTAAAACTGTGGAACCACTGGGCAGATCTGACTAAATGTTACTCCCAACTACTATCAGATGACAGCAGCTCTCTTATTATCCAAGCCAGAAGTCCTTCTGTGTGTTTGGCAGGGTTGTGATTTGTTATATTTATATTTTTCTTGAGCTTTTGTAAAGTCTTAACTGCCTCTTGGCGACAAATAAAGTATAATCTATCCTATGTAGTTATAATGCCTGCAAGCTACTGTGTCCTGTCAAGATCCCAATGTTGCAGGTGTGACTATGCCATTTGATAATATCGTCACGTTTCTGTTTTTCCTTGAACAAATTTATACAGCAGCTGTAGATCAGTTGCTTCCACCAATCAGATATGAAGTTAGTCTCTGACATCATATAGAAGAGACTGCACTGAAAGGCATGCAAAGTTCTTTGTGTCCCAAAACTGAAAGACTCTTCCTTTGTTGTTCATACAAGTGCATAAAATACATGGAGACGTGTGGTAAAAATGTCAGTAAGCAGATTAGTTAAAACAACTAATTATGAAATTTAATATTGTGTGTCTACAGTTCCTGCTTTATGATGTCGCAGGGTAGTTTTAAGACAGATTGATTAATCGCTGATACGATCCAGGAACAGGAGACAGTTTACAGTATTACACCCACTTTGATGGACTGACATCCGATTTGGAGTTTGTTCGTGCGTTACCCTGCTGATATATAATGTATGTTGGTCACACCTGCAAGTAAGATTTTCATCGCACCCTGTACACATGACAATATTAATACCATTGCTACTAATACTACTACAACTCCTGTCAACAATTTAGCAATGATATGTTAGGTTCAAAAAATGAAATGAAAAAGTTAAATAATACTTTTCTCTTTTTATAAGTAAACCCTTAGTATATAAGTTCAAATGACCAAGATTTTCTGAATTTATTAACTAAAAATATATGTAAAACTTTAACATTTTTAATTTAATTTAATTATGAAAGAATACCAGGATGTTGTCGAAGTGTGTACCTGATTTTACTTTATCATATTATAAAATGTCTGATAGCCATTAGTTATCAGTCATCCTAATCAGTCGCACCTTTTACATTATTTACACACCCCCATCAGCTCATTCTTTACTTATCAGAGAACACTGACCCTTACACTCACCGTCTACTACACACAAGCAACTTTACCAGCACTCCCTTTAGCATCCTGTGGCTAACTGCAGTGCCATCTATGGTGGCAGTTCTGGCATTGCATCGTGAGAGGGGTGTTTGCCAAACAGCATTACGGGATAATCATTTCACAAGCCACAAGCAGACAATGCTCATATTTTTAAGATTTAACAGAAATGAAAATGTGTAGTAACAGTGTTTTAAACGAATTAATTACCACTTCTGATCAAACAGCCTCAACTGTGTTAATCCCAGCTGTTGTGCTGCAATAACTTTTTCTTCAGGAAACGGCTCACTAGGGCATAGAGATCAGGAGAATAAAGGTATATTTTTATTCTTCTGTTTATTTTCACATGACTTATTTTGGTAATTTACATTTGAAATATTTTCAGTGTTAGATAACTCTTAAGTATTGTTTGATGTATATGCTTTAGATAGTTAAAAAGAAAACGGAACAAAGTGTTCTGACCAGTTGCATCACTGTCTGGTGTGGCAACTGCAACCTATCCGACCGCAAACGTATGCAAAGGATAGTGAAGACAGCAGAGAACATTATTGGGGTGCCTCTCCCTTCACTACAGGACGTATTTTACAAACGCAGTGTCCGCAAGGCCTGCACCCCTCATATGGACTTTTCACACTTCTGCCATCCAAGAGAAGATACTGCAGCATCAAAGCCAGATCTGCCAGGCTGCAGCAGAGTTTTAGACTCCTTAACACCAGGCTGCCCCCTGGGATCTTCCACACGGCCTCAACCACCTCGAAAAACAGAACTTTTATACATGTGAGCCCCTGTCCTGCAAAGACAAGTGTGCAGGTAGAGAAGAACTGAAAATCTCATACTGACCTTTAAGTATTTTGACACTCTTGATATCCTTCTGCTGTGAAACATTCTGACCTGCCATTGTTTACACATCTTAAACAACTATTATCATACACTGATATTTTCTGTATTATCTATATCAATTATTTATTATTTATTTATTATATTACATATCTGGTGACTATATTTATGTATGTAGATTGCAAATACCATACATTGCATCAGTGTTCATATTGCTAACTACACGTCAATATTGCTGCTACTTCTTTGTCTTGTGTTTGCACAATATCTTGTCTTGTCTTATTTGTGTTTTAATTTTAAATTAAAATTTTAATTCTGTTTTTTATTTATTATTTGCACGTCATGTTGTTACACTGTGGACCCTGAGCTTCACAATTTCGTCTATCTGTATACTTGTATATGGTCGAGATGACAATAAAGTTCACTTTGACTTTGACTGTAAATGGTATACTGCTCTTTATGACATCAGAGTGATCTACCTATCAATGTAACTAGTAGTAGTTGTAGTAGTAGTAATAAGCAGTAGTTGCAACACATCATCATCCTCTTCAATGCCATGACAAACAGGAATGTTTTAAAATGCTTAAATCCAATGTATTTGCTAGAAAACACAAAGCTTCCTACCCGACATGCTCCTTATTCCTGTTTCCATACAACAAGTTTGGGGGCGTTCTGAGTGCTTGAAACCAGATCTGAAAAATGAGGCAAGCAGGAAGTTTGGTATAGTGATTAAAGCTTTGGACCTCAAACACTGCTGCTAGGAAGTCATTTGACCTGCCTGTACTCCAACTGGAAAAACAAATGAAATGTAACCAATTGTATCTCAAGTGTTGTAAGTCACTTTGGAGGCGTCAGCCAAATAATCTAATGGAAAAATCCAGAGAAAATCTGTAGTATAGTTAAACTGTTGAGCTAAGGTGTGATCAGCTGTTTCAAATAAGGTGCTGTTCATAGATAATATCATGTTAATTTCATTCTAATGTATTTTAATTTTTGATTTATAAATGTTACCAAAAAAAGCAAAGAAATTACAAATGTCATATGTTTTTTGTTAAGCACAGACTTCATCTATCTATCTATCTATCTATCTATCTATCTATCTATCTATCTATCTATCTATCTATCTATCTATCTATCTATCTATCTATCTATCTATCTGATCCTAACAACTATGCTATCTATCTATCTATCTATCTATCTATCTATCTATCTATCTATCTATCTATCTATCTATCTATCTATCTATCTATCTATCTATCTATCTATCTATCTATCTGATCCTGACAACTACGCTATCTATGTATCTATCTATCTGATCCTGACAACTACGCTATCTATCTATCTGATCCTGACAACTACGCTATCTATCTATCTATCTATCTATCTATCTATCTATCTATCTATCTATCTATCTATCTATCTATCTATCTATCTATCTATCTATCTATCTATCTATCTATCTATCTAGTAGTGTTTGTCTGTTTTTACATCTCCGCTTGTTATATTATGAAATAGTATCCCATATTGCTACAGACCGAAACAAAAATGAATAAATTAGACATCATGTAAAGAAATGTTTTCAAACACTAGACTCTTTTTCCCCCTTTTTCAGAAGTGAGTGCAGTTAACTAGAATACCAAGCACATTTTTATCATTTCACTTTTTATGTAAAATTATAATATTTAACCTCAAATCCAGACAACTTTCTTTTATTCACAAAGGAGGACACAAGGGTAAATGTTTGGCTGTTGCCATGTCGGGTTTGAGAGAAGCTGCAGCACTCTGTTGACAAATGGCTGTCGCTGCTGTCTCCACCTTGCTGCATGCTTCAAAGATATCAGTCATAGTGATACAAAGCAGACCAACGCAGTAACACACAGTCTTTCAATTTGGTTACTGACTTTAATTTATCATTATCTTTTAAAATTATGAACACAATTGGTATAATAACTTGATATCATTTCCTAAAGTAAAATTCTTTTTTCCTCTCTTACTGCACAGAATATGAGCCCAATAAGCATAGGTTACGGTAAGCTGTTCATATTAGAAGCAGTCTTTTTGGTACATAAAGAAAATTTCCCTTTTTTGTAATTATCAAGAGCTTCCATATTATTTTCTTTCAGTAGTAAAGTAGTAGTGAAAGGAGCCATATTCACATGAGATTTGAAATTGATCTGATGCAATTTGTAAACATGTGGTTCTTATATCCTTCAAAACTGAACAGGAAATTAAAGCTACAGCAGGGATTGAATTTTATAAAATAATATTATAAAATGTATTTTCCCAACACATTACTATTTTAATATTATTGTGTGACTTTCATAAAATACAATGACATAAGCAGTAGATTCTCCTTTAAAGCTTCTTTCGTAGTATGTTTTTAAGTTACTGTTTGTATTCATTACATAGTTAGCTTCATTAATGTACATTTTGGGGAAGTTAAGCTTTATTTCATATGGTACCTTCCATAAGAAAGGGACTGCTCAAGCAATCACAAAGATAACAATCAGTCATTTAGTAACCTGCACACTGTAATCAGTGCATGCTCCTAACCTCTCTGTCTCTATCTTAGTCCTGGACAGGGTCGCAGGGTGTGCTGGAGCCTATCCCAGCTAGCATAGGGTGCAAGGCAGGAATAAACCCTGGACCTGGCACCAGTCAATTGAAGGGTGAACACATACACACAGACACACACCAATCACACACATCCCAAGCACACACTAAGGTCAATTTAGTGTCACCTAACCTGAATGTCTTTGGACTGTGGGAGGAAACTCATGCAGACACGTGGAGAACATAAAAAACTCCACATAGATAGATAGATAGATAGATAGATAGATAGATAGATAGATAGATAGATAGATAGATAGATAGATAGATAGATACTCTATTAATCCCAAGGGGAAATTCATATAGGGAGGACCCAAAGACATGAACCCTAACTGTGAGGCAGCAGCGCTACCACTGTACCACCATGCTACCCGGAGCGATAACAGCGTAGGATCAATCTAACTGTGCTTTGTGTTTTCATAACAAAAGTACTTGAGATAAATTGATTTTTGGAAGGCAGTTTTTATTTGTAGCAAAAGGTTAAGTACAGGTTACTTTTGTTAGGTGTATTGTATATTAGATGGTTGCCCAAAGCTGCCATTATCCCTTGAACCCGAGGATGGTCTGGGCAATGACGGCATCTAAACAACAAGAGCTGGTGAATTAAAGTGCTCAGTGCTTTTATTCCCAATGTTCCAAACTATAAAGTGCAGTGCAAAAGTCTCACATGAATAATTAAATCCACGCATCCAAAGGGCGACTCTACAATGACCTAAAGCAGAAGAGGGCATGGCACTACCCAACTTTCAATTTTATTACTGGGTGGTAAAAATACCAGCTATAAATAATTAAATCCATAAAACAGTGTTCAGTGGAGGTTATAAACAATCAATAAATAATCCAGTGATAAAAATGAGGTTAAAATAACTATTAGGATCTGTCCATTTAAATTATCATGCTTCCATCTCAAGTTGACATCTCCTCTGCGCACCCTCCAAAGGTCTCCTCTACGAGTCCTGTCATCCCTCAGATCTGGCTTGAGTGTCCGCCATTATCTCATGGCCTTCAGCAGGGAACCCCGTAAGTCCTGCACCTCTCTTCTTCCACCATCCCTTGGCTTCAGCAGGAGCCCCTTGGACTGGTTGGTTGTTCCTGCTCCTTGAATGCTCAGCAGTTCCATCCAGAGAGGGCCGTCTGCTCACTTCCCTTGGGGCCACTTCTCGACCACTTGCTTCCATGCTGCTGCACCAGCTCTGCCATGACCTTGCCTCTCTTTTCCCTTATCTTTCACCACTCTTTCTCTACTTCCCATTAACCTCAGGACTGTCTTTGTACTCTTTTTCTTTTGTTCTTTGTTTGTCATTCTTCCTTTTTGTCCTACTCAGGCTCCTTTATAACTCAGTGGGGGCAAGTGAATAAGTACACACCCCAGACCACTAATGAGGAAATCGGATGAATTGCGTGTGTCTGCTTGTGAATGCGGGTGCCACCAGTTCCCTCATCAACACCTCAGGGCCACTCGTCCACGCTACTGCTTGCACCCACACCCGCCTGGAGCCTGAACACTCTGTTTTTAAAACAAATGTTATTCATTGCCATGGACCCCAAATGAATTTTACCACATATATTCGGTAATACAATATGTAACATTTACTTTCTTTACCACTTTTTCTTAAAAATGAAAAATTTGTTATTTGCTAAAATTTTGTTCAAACTGAAAACAGTCAGACATGGTCTTCTATAGCAAAAGTTAGACCTCTTATAACATTGCAAGATGCTAAGAAATTTTGTTTTCAGTCGGCTAGATTACTGTAATGCACTTGTCTCAGGACCACCCAAAAAAAGACATCAATCAATTGCAAAGAGTGCAGAATGCAGCTGCTAGAATCTTAACTAGAAAAAGAAAATCTGAGCAGATCACCCCAGTCTGAGCGTCACTACACTGGTTACCTGTGTCATTTAGAATTGACTTTAAAATACTGCTTATGGTTTACAAAGCCTTAAATAATCTCGCACCATCTTATATTTCAGAATGTCTTACACCTTACACTCCAAATCGTAACCTTAGATCTTCAAATGAGTGTCTGCTTAGAATTCCAAGAGTTAAACTTAAAAGAAGTGGTGAGGCGGCCTTCTGCTGTTATGCACCTAAAATCTGGAATAGCTGACCGATAGAAATTCACGGGGCTGATACAGTGGAGCACTTTAAAAAACTGCTGAAAACACATTATTTTAACATGGCTTTCTCATAACTTCATTTTAATTTAATCCTGATGCTCTGCATATTCAATTAATTATCATTATTATTCATGGTGACTCCAAAATCCATACCAACCCCTACTTTCTCTTCTGTTCTTATTCCGGTTTTCTGTGGTGGCAATCTGCACCACCACCACCTGATCAAAGCACCATGATGTCCTTACACTGATGGATTAAAGGCCAGAAGTCCACATGACCGTCATCATCAAATTCTTCCATGAGAACCCTGAATACCATGAGGGCTGATTGAGGTCATTTATGTGAGGTAGAATGCCTAGAGGGGACTGGGTGGTCTCGTGGCCTGGAACTCCTTCAGATTTTATTTTTTTCTCTAGCTGTCTGGAGTTTTTTCTGTCCTTCCTGGCCCTCAGACCTTACTTTTATTCTATGTTAATTAGTGTTCCCTAATTTTAATTTTTACTTTTTTCTCTTTCTTCATCATGTAAAGCACTTTGAGCTACATTGTTTGTATGAAAATGTGCTATAGAAATAAATGTTGTTGTTGTTCAGACTTACAAAACAAAAGCAGACATTTCATTACGGGTGAGAAGACCTTCAGAATGCACTGTGTGGTGTTGTTCTAATTGCTTTAAATGAGGAGTATCTATCCATCTCGTTGAGCTGACATGTGTGTGAAAGTGGCTTAAAATGGACTGGAGGCCCTTTAGTTTTGGTCACTGCCTTGCACATAATGCTGTCTGGTTTGGCTGCAGTCCCCAGAAATTAACTTAACAGCAACAACAACAACATTTATTTATATACCTCACATAAATGAAATAGGCCTCTTTGTATTTAGGGTTCCCACTGGAAGGACTTGATGATGATGGTCATGCAGACTTCTGGCTTTTAATCCATCAATGTTGGAACATCACGGTGCTTTGAGTAGATGGTGGTGGCGCAGGCTGCCACCACAAAGAAACCAGAAAAAGAAACAGAAGAGAGAGTAGGGGTTAGTACGAATTGTAGAGCCACCATGAATAGTTATTATAATGAATTGAATATACAGAGTATCAGGATTAAATTAAAGTGAAGTTATGAGAAGGCCATGTTACAATAATGTGTTTTCAGTAGTTTTTTGAAGTGCTCCACTGTATTAGCCTGGCGAATTCCTATTGGCAGGCTATTCCAGATTTTAGGTGCATAACAGCAGAAGGCTGCCTCACCACTTCTTTTAAGTTTTGCTCTTGGAATTCTAAGGAGACACTCATTTGAGGATCTGAGGTTACGATTTGGAATATAAGGTGTCAGACATTCCGATATATAAGATGGGGCGAGATTATTTAAGGCTTTATAAACCATAAGCAGAATTTTAAAGTCAATCCTGAATGACACAGGTAACCAGTGTAGTGACATCAAAACTGGAGAAATGTGCTCGGATTTTCTTTTCCTGGTTAGGATTCTAGCAGCTGCATTCTGCACTAGTTGCAAACGATTTATGTCGATTTATGAAGGTTACACATTCACGGCTAGGCATATAATAAACACAGTTTTTTTTTTTATTATTACATATGTCTTATCTATGAATAGGTGGCACATTAGTTATTACTACTGTTTCATAGTTTAAGCAACTCTTGTTTGACTCCTGACCTTCAAATCTTCTATGTGAAGTTTGTTCTTCCTATGTTAGTAGGCATTTTTACCACACCAATCACAAACTATTAAAAATGTAAAGAATTTGTGCCCTTAGTTGCAAGGAAACACTACAGATTGGCACAGACTTTCACTGAATGAGTGGATGGATTATTCCATCATGTTTATGATCAGACGTACTGTACAGTGGACCCTTGACTTACGAACTCAATTCGTTCGCGAGGGCTGGTTGTAACTCAAGTTGGTTGTAAGTCAAGACTATTTTTCCCATAAGAAATAATGGAAATACCTATAATGCGTTCCGAACCTCCTACAGCAACACTAACTTAACCTTTTCATAATAAAAAATTGCTTGTGCATAATGTGCATAATTTACCAAAACACCAATAATTTTTCTAATGTACTAACCAAAAAGTTATAAAAAGTGCCTAGCCTACCAGAAACAACAATTTCATACTGTACGCACCATTTAAGTTGACATCTTTGGGCTGCAGGAAGGGAGGAGGAGGAGAATGAAATGGAAGGTGATTATTGTTTGGAAGGAGCTTCCTTATGCAAATCTTTTCTTTGTAAAATAGTCGAGATGGTGGATTTCGACATGCTGTACATATTAGCGAGATTGGTCACATGAACACCACTCTCATATTTCCGCACAATTTCCTTCTTCATTTCGATTGTGATCGCTTTTTTTACCTTCATTACCTTCTCTGCCTTCCTTAGAAACTATTGAAAAAAATTATATAAATCACTGCACTGACCAAAATTACGTCCACAAACACATGTATCTGGGCTCCAACTGATGCTTACAAACGCTCTCTGCTGTTTGTTTACAATCGCACAAGTGGATACATGTGACCGCATTCAGGTCATAACGCAAGATGTTGGTCGTAAATCAAAAGAAAAATTTTGGTCGTAAATCAAGTTGTTCGCATGTCAGGCCGGCCGTATATCAAGGGTTGACTGTACATGCTTAATTTTCCCATTTCAATGTATGAAGACGGGCGGCACGGTGGCGCAGTGGGTAGCGCTGCTGCCTCGCAGTTGGGAGATCTGGAGACCTGGGTTCGATTCCCGGGTCCTCCCTGCGTGGAGTTTGCATGTTCTCCCCGTGTATGCGTGGGTTTCCTCCGGGCGCTCCGGTTTCCTCCCACATTCCAAAGACATGCAGGTTAGGTGGATTGGCGATTCTGAATTGGCCCTAGTGTGTGGTTGGTGTGTGGGTGTGTTTGTGTGTGTCCTGCAGTGGGTTGGCACCCTGCCCAGGATTGTTTCCTGCCTTGTGCCCTGTGTTGGTTGGGATTGGCTCCAGCAGACCCCCGTGACCCTGTGTTCGGATTCAGCGGGTTGGAAAATGGATGGATGGATGGATGTATGAAGACAACTTTAGGAATTCTTTACACTGTCAGTTAATGTACTAATTCTGTATCAGGCCGCATACTATGATACTAATGCCCCAGCATGCATTGCTAGCTTGGCAGCATTGGAAGTAAGTCAAGAATAAGTATAGGACATCATACTAGTGCATTACAATGCGTCCACAGGAATAAAGCCCTTCATACACACACATAAACACGGGGGCAATTGAAATTGAATTGTCTCTCCAACAACAAATCATTGGAGTGTGGGGGAAAATGGAGCTTCATGGAGAACTCTCACCCAGGACATGTAAACTTAGAATTGATCCAAATACTCTAAGGCAGCAATCCTGTCTGTGTCCCTACCATGCCACCATGCTATTTCTAATTTTAATCTTTTAGTAATTGAATTATTTTGATGACAGATCAATGTAGAAATTATTGACCAATTATTAATCTAGTTCTACTTTGGTAGGGCAGGTGACTTCAGTAAGTTAAGTGGTGATGAGGCTTTAACCCGTAGGCTTGTTGATTTCAGCTGTCACCTTTGTCACTGAGACACACATAGCATGCTAAAGGAATTACCACATCATACTGCAGATTCTTTATTCAAATACACCATTTCTACCGCTGCACCAAGCATTTGACAGAAATATTATGATCAGTGACAAACTGTAGCACATAAGGACTGAGCTAATTTTTTTTAAACTTAATGTAAAATGGTTTCAAAGACATTTTTTCTTAATGTTATTGAGCTATTACTGTAACTAATAGCAACAAGCAATTCTACTGTAGATTACACTTTGAACCATATGATGTGGGTGGAATATATTGTTTTTATAATTTACAATGGCGAGTGACATTATATGTCTCTTTATTTAAGTGGTACAATGTGATATGGTTGGTATTGTTCCCAGTGTCATACAGAAACACATATTTCTAGATCACGTTTTGCTCTATGCCACCTTCCAAATGCCACAAGCCTCAACACGCCCATCATCAACTCTATGAATATCATTCCTATCAACATTATTAGGGGGGTCATGTACTGCAAAGGCCCACTCCTTTTGTCTGTATAGCACATTTTATTTTTGTTTGCTTTTATTCAACTGCTATCTTTTAAAAGGCAACTCCTCCAAAACAGAGTTGAAACATGGAGAAAATCTGTAATCTTTTATTTGGTAGTGCTATGTATCGAGATGAGGTTATGTGCATTTTATGTTTTTCTTGTTGTTTTTGAGTTATTATTTCTCATGTCTTTAAGTTATTTTTGTGGTTTTGTAAGTGATGTGATAATTGTGCACTGTCTTTTTAATGTAATTCTGTTCTTTGTACCTTTGTAGGTAGAGCCAAACAGTGGGTGGGGCCACCATGATGTCACTGCTGCTGGCTCCTCCCTCTGGCTTGATAAGTACATAGCACAGAGGAAAGGACTCAGCAGCAGTGCATTCTAATGTGAAGGCATGTGTAGCGAATATGGTGTGGATTTTCTGGCTTTTTTGAACTATTTCTCTCTTTTTTTTGCACCTATTAGCTTCTATTTCTGTAAACAAAATCTCAGTTTTTAAAGATTACAGTTTGGGATTGTCCTTACAAGCCAGGGTTTTCACTGATTCATCTCCCTTGTAAGACCATTTTTCTATATCATGATCTTTCTGAACTTTTAAGGCCAGCTGGCCACTTTGGGTCCTGCTCAGGCTGTAGCCTGCAAGTAAATTTCTAGGGCAAGCTGGTCTGAAGCCTTTTCTGGGTTAGCATGTGAAAGTTCTCGCTTGCTTTCTGTGGGACTTTTTAGAGGCCTCACATCATCTGCTGTATTTGAAACTCCAAAATCACAATAGGTAAGCTCTTTATTGTCATTGAAAATTTTCCTAATTTGAATGGTTCATCTGCTAAATGTACTCAAAGGATCCATGATATTTAATCTTCTGCATTTTGAAGTTCCACTGAGCATCAGTAGATGGTGCTGTTCAAATACCAACCTGAATCGATTGAATATTTTCAGATTCCTGAATAATGAACATAAAAAAGATATTTGAACACTCTGTGTTTGCTTGATTTAGGAATAATGGTTTAGATAACCTTTACCACTCTGGTTACAGATATTGTCAGATAACTTTTCCTTACATTATTATTTAAATAATAGATAGACTATGATCCTCAGTTTTAGACCCAACTTTCACCACCATTGGCTATTTGATATTAAATCACAAGTTTAGCATAAAGCTGTAAACCTGCCATTTTTGTTACCACCATGCTCAAGCATTCACATTGTCTTTCAGAAGCTGAGGCACAGCCTGACCTCCTAGTTGCTTCTTTTTACCTTTTATAAATAGTTCTTGACTGACCACCTGTCCAGAATTAGTTAAAGTTAAATGCATAGATTGTCAGTTTGTAACTGTGAGGCTATTAACTTTGTTAATTATATTTTATTTGCTATAAGTTGTTTGACATTGTTGATCTACGTTCCTACCCTCACCCATGGCCACGAGCTTTGGGTAGTGACCGAAAGAGCAAGATCGCGGATACAAGCGGCCAAAATGAGTTTTCTCCGCAGGGTGGCTGGACTTTCCCTTAGAGATAGGGTGAGGAGTTCGGTTATACGGGAGAGACTCGGAGTAGAGTCGCTGCTCCTCCGCATTGAGAGGAGCCAGTTGAGGTGGTTCGGGCATCTGGTTAGGATGCCCCCTGGATGCCTCCCTGGGGGGGGTGTTCCAGGCATGCCCCACTGGGAGAAGGCCACGGGGCAGACCCAGGACATGCTGGAGGGATTATATCTCCCGGCTGGCCTTGGAACGCCTCAGGATCCTCCCAGAGGAGCTGGAGGAGGTGGCCGGGGAGAGGGAGGTCTGGGCTTCCCTGCTTAGGCTGCTGCCCCCACGACCCGACCTCGGATAAGCGGTGGATAATGGATGGATGGATGGATGTTTGACATTGATAGTTACATATATATTACTGCATGTGTGTTGAGCGTCTAGAAGCCTGCTACCTCCTCAAACATAATTTTTGTGAGCTCAATGCATCTAAACTGTTTTGCCTAAGCAGACAGTATTTTTTTCTTTGCTACACAGTGGGAGAAAGCCATAAACCAGAGCCATTGAAGAACTGAAAGTGTGGTGGATTGCCGGTTTCCCATTCCGGCCCTCACCCCCAGGCCGCCAGGAGGAGCTCTCCCGACAGCATGATCGTGCCCCGAGTTCCAGCAGGGCCTCATGGACTATGTAGTGTTTATACACAGCACTGCTGGATACCTTGGGGGCTGCCGGGAGTCGCTGTAGGGGGGCTCGTGGGCTCTTATGTGCCCTATAACCCAGGAGTACGTCACGGTCACGTGACAGGAAGGAACGACGTGCTCCTGGGGTGAAGAAAAGGACTGATTACCCTGACCCGGAAGGAATAAAGACTTGTGGGGTTGAACAGGAACCACTTCTGGGTCAGGGGGTATAAAGGACTCTGGGGAAAGCCCAGACATTGAGCTGAGCTGGGAGGTAGGAGGGCGAAGTGTCTGGGCGAGGAGGAGAGTATTGAGTAATTGTGAGTTTATTGTATGAGTAGTGTGGTGTATAGGGTGCTTGGTGCACAGTTAAAGTATAAAATAAATAGTTGTTATACTTTCACTTGGTGTTCAGAGTGGTACCTGAGGGTGTTAGAGGTGGCTCCACGCTCTACTGTTACAATAGTCATAGAATATATTCAAAGAGGATTGATGGGGTTAGGGTTTCTAAACTGATCATTGGTCATATTTGATACAATAAGTTCATGTGAGGGTTACATAAGAACATAAAAAATGTGACAAACAAAAGGAGGCTGTTCAGTCCATCAAGCTCATTTTCTTTAGCTGAAGATGTCCCAATTTCTCTACAGATACTTCTGAAATATTGTCAAGGTTTCTGGTTCAATTTCATGCCTTGATAGTTTGTTTCAGCTTCTCACAACTCTTTGTGTAAAGAAGTGCATTCTGGCTTCAGTCCTAAATGCACTTCCTCTCAATTTCCACTGGTTTCTGTGAGTTCTGCCAGATCTGCTTGATCAATTGAGGAAGCTGAAGAACTAGATTAGGTCCCTATGTATTTTTTTCTTTAAACAGGTTTAAGTTTCACAGTCTGTCAGAATAGGACATGTCTTAAAGTTTAGGGTTTCTTGTGATCTTCAGCACAATCGTAACCGTTGCCTTTTACCTCTTTGACGGGGCTGCTGCAGTGTTAATTCTCACTTATTGGTCCTCTTTTGCTGCTATAGAAAACTTTGAACTCTGCAGGGCTGGTTTAGGGTTGGTGGTATGCAATGGGCATAGGGTTGTTGTTTTATTGTAAGTTTACTTTTGGTATCTCTGAGATGCTGGCCTTTTTATGCCTTTAGATAGATAGATAGATAGATAGATAGATAGATAGATAGATAGATAGATAGATAGATAGATAGATAGATAGATAGATAGATAGATAGATAGATAGATAGATAGATAGATAGATAGATACTTTATTAATCCCAAGGGGAAATTCACATACTCCAGCAGCAGCATACTGATAAAGAACAATATTAAATTAAAGAGTGATAACAATGTAGGTATACAGACAGACAATAACTTTGTATAATGTTAACGTTTTCCCCCCCGGGTGGAATTGAAGAGTCGCATAGTGTGGTGGAGGAACGATCTCCTCAGTCTGTCAGTGGAGCAGGACGGTGACAGCAGTCTGTCGCTGAAGCTGCTCCTCTGTCTGGAGATGATCCTGTTCAGTGGATGCAGTGGATTCTCCATGAGTGACAGGAGTCTGCTCAGCGCCCGTCGCTCTGCCACAGATGTCAAACTGTCCAGCTCCGTGCCTACAATAGAGCCTGCCTTCCTCACCAGTTTGTCCTGGCGTGAGGCATCCCTCTTCTTTACCCAGCACACCACCGCGTAGAAGAGGGCGCTCGCCACAACCATCTGATAGAACATCTGCAGCATCTTATTGCAGATGTTGAAGGACGCCAGCCTTCTAAGGAAGTATAGTAGGCTCTGTCCTTTCTTACACAGAGCATCATTATTGGCAGTCCAGTCCCGTTTATCATCCAGCTGCACTCCCAGGTATTTATAGGTCTGCACCCTCTGCACACAGTCACCTCTGATGATCACAGGGTCCATGAGGGGCCTGCTCCTCCTAAAATCCACCACCAGCTCCTTGGTTTTGCTGGTATTCAGTTGTAGGTGGTTTGAGTCGCACCATTTAACAAAGTCCTTGATTAGGTTCCTATATTCTCTTCGTGCCCATTCCTGATGCAGCCTACGATAGCAGTGTCGTCAGCGAACTTTTGCATGTGGCAGGACTCCGAGTTGTATTGGAAGTCTGATGTATATAGGCTGAACAGGACCGGAGAAAGTACAGTCCCCTGCGGCGCTTCTGTGTTGCTGACCACAATGTCAGACCTGCAGTTCCCAAGACGCACATACTGAGGTCTGTCTATAAGATAGTCCACGATCCATGCCACCAGGTATGAATCTGCTCCCATCTCTGTCAGCTTGTCCCTAAGGAGCAGAGGTTGGGTGGTGTTGAAGGCGCTAGAGAAGTCTAGAAACATAATTCTTACAGCACCACTGCCTCTGTCCAAGTGGGAGAGGAATCGGTGTAGCATGTAGATGATGGCATCCTCCGCTCCCACCTTCTCCTGGTATGCGAACTGCAGAGGGTCGAGGGCGTGGCGTCATTTTATTTTAAAATTGAAACAATCTATGATCAGTACTTTTAGTACAACTCTTGTAAGCAGCACTTTTTAAAGTGTGCTCAGCATATATATCTCCTTAAAAGTCAAAACTACAAGATGCACCTTGAATACACAGTATTTAATACAACAAAGTTAGTAAAGTGAACAGGATAAATAATAGAGAAAAGAATATGCTAAATGGTGGGCTGGCACCCTGCCCAGGGTTTGTTTCCTGCCTTGTGCCCTGTGTTGGCTGGGATTGGCTCCAGCAGACCCCCGTGACCCTGTAGTTAGGATATAGCGGGTTGGATAATGGATGGATGGATGGATATGCTAAATGGAGACATTAGCTATGTCACAACATGCAAAATACCAATTATTGAATGCAACAAAGGAAAAGAAGGTTTTAATCTTAAAAATGAATTTTGTAAATGATAAACTGCTGGAGGGGTCCAGCAAAAGGGCTGAATCAAAGTGGAATGTGTAGTTAAATATGACAGCAAGGCTGAAATTCCAAACGTTATGAGTGTGAGGCTCCAAACGTGAGTGGACAGTAATTCAGTCATCCAGTTTCTTTAAAAAGTGACTTTAGGTCCTTTATTTCCACTTTTTACCTTTCTTTGTTCTAGAATGGCTGACTGTGATTTATTATAAAAGGACTGGGTGGGGCTATATTGCTCTCAAAATTACATGAATTTGTTCTTTATAAAGCATTGCAGGATTTGGAAAATGTATAAAATGCACAACTGATAATTTTTCCCCTGCCTTCAGCCCATTGCAGTGGAGAGCTGTTGCTGTGGCCATTACTGGGATAATCTGAAGCTGGCGGAGATGATGACTTGATGTTATGTGAAACCTGTAAACAGACTGAACACATTAAAAAGCCATCTAACTTTTTCGTGCTATGGTGTGCTTGCTTATTTCGCTAATGTATCCAGTGTGATGTGCATTTACTTTCTTTTAATGTAAGAGTGAATAATTGTATTTGTTGTATCATTTAAGAATGTATTAGTAACCTATGCGGTGGCAGGGAAACCGGAAAATGTGGCTTAGGGGAAAAGCATTTCAAGATGGTCTGGATAGGATTATTTGAGCTAAGAAAATGTGACTGTTTTTATTAGCAAGGTAATTGCTTCTGCCGAGGAGCTGCACTTTCACAAAGTGTTCTTTTGTATTAGTAATATTTACTTTGAATAAGTTAACTTAACTCCCGTCATGCCAGTGATGTCTTCTTGCACTGATACTTCAAAGGTCAGCCTGCACTCCATAGTTCCCATTCTCCTCTTTGCTCTGCTTATTATTAACTCTAATGGTCCTGACATTGTGTTCAATGAAAAAAGAAGGTGTTGCCGGAGTGAGCTAATATCATTATGATATGGCTCACCATACTTCAGTGGGTGGAGTGGTGGCTCTGAGGCTAGGGATCTGCGCCGGCAATCGGAAGGTTGTCGGTTTGAAACTACTCCGTTGGGCCCTTGAGCAAGGCCCTTCACCTGTACCAGCAGGTCCTCCAACTTACAGGGAAAACTTCAGGGTTGGTGGCAGGATTGGTACTCCAGCCACCGGAGAAAACATCACACTGTTCCAGTGTGGTGCTGAGGTGTCACCCACTGCATTTGGGTCCTAATTCAGGTGGTTCATTATATGGAGGGTGTGGCAACGCGAGATCAGCGCATGCTCCCAACATCTGAACTCTCTCACCACACTTTTCCGCCAAGCTGTAGGCCTTTGTTGCAGACTCCAGCCATTTTCATAAGACAGCAACCTCTAGGTAGGATAAGGTCTTACTAGTCTAATGTTGAGGACTCATGTAGCACAGTCTAAAGGCATGTTTCTTTTCCATTTGCTCTATTAATTTTACCAGTCTAGTATATGCCATGGATTGATGTTACTAACACCCGTTTGACTGTGATTTATTTATAAAAATAAAGTAAATATATCAAGCCTCACTTTCCACCACCCAACACAGTGAGCAGTCCCAAAAGTTCGAGAAATGATTGAAAGAAATGTATTAAATAATGGGAAATAACAGCAACAAATAAACAAATGAATTGCAATCAGTAACCCATATGTAGCACAAATAATCCATACAATTAAATCGCTGAATCTGAAATATGCTTACAGATATGGAATGAGACAAATCAGTGTGATATGGAAGAGCAATGAACACTGGGTAAGTACACAGATCCTCAGGAAATGAATAATCTCTTTAGTCCTACCTGAAACTTATCCCCGACAGTAGTGAAAGTGGCCGTAGGGGTTCATCTACTGTGTGTAAATCCAACAGTGCCTTCCTTCATCCTCTCCTCTCATTGTACTGGCAATCAGATACATTTACTCTGCTGTTTCAGGAACTGCAAAATACAGCTCTTCACTGTCTCTGACACATACGCTTTATAGGAACAAAAAGTTGTGATTAAATCTCCCTCTCCATTCTGTTCTCTGCTGTAAAATTTCATTCTCCACAGAGCCACCACAAATCATTCTAGGAAACTTATTTAAAGGCGTAGTATTGCCAACACAAAAGAAGAAATACTACTCATGTGCATAACCAAAGATGTTCCATTTAATTAATTAATTTTCTTTTCTTTTCTTGGATTTAATGTTATTGCACTTCTTGCACATGGCAACAGCAGTTTTTAGAGTGAGAATGAAATCAAGAGATAGCACAGACACATCAGAGTTCAAGCAGGGCTCATAATCAAGAAGACTAAATTTAAATAGAAAATCAGGAAACAGAGCCAGAATTCTGGTAGAAGAACAGAATGTTAAGTCGTAGGCTAAAAAAGGTAAATGAAACCAGACCAAAAAAGCCTTAGACGTAATTCATAGTCAGAGGGCAGAAAAAGTTGTTGCAAGCAGTGACTTAGAAAATAACAACAAGAAAAGCCCTATTTGGATGGAATTAGTTTATACCAAAAAGTGGGTAAGAAGGTTCACTGTAATTTTAGTCCCTTCCAAATTGCTCATGTCAGTAACTTTTTACAGACTTTATGTTCACATCTCTGCACAGATTACGGAACCATTTACCTTCTGTAAAAAATCAGTAAAAAGTAACCTCAGGTTAAACTAGTCTGGTACAAATTCTCATGTCAGTAAAATACTGTCATTTGAGAGAACTGGATGGGACTAAAATTACAGAGGTTCTCTGATAATAATTACTCTTCCCCACCTCCTGGTGTTAGACTAATCCTGTCCAAATTGAACTAAAGATGCTAAAGGCTATTCTTTTGTATATGTATATCCAGTTCTTGGATGACCAGAAAATGTAAGATGCTGATCTTTATACTATGTCGCACACTTCAGATAGCAATGGCATAGCAACCTTAAACAAAACTATCCCAGACTGGTGGCACCCATAAGAAAAACAAACTTGTACTGCGGGAGAACATGAATCATATTTAAAACTGGTGATAACACATGGTGAAAGTTACCAATAGATTCCTTGACTTTCAAACCTCAGGGACTATGACATAAATACAGTACTTTTTAAAGGCCAAGGAACAGTTGGCAAAAAAACCTGATCATGGCAGTTACTTCAGCCACTTAACCACATTGCCATTTTGATTCCAGTTCTATGAATGAATTATTTTGTGTGACGATTTTATGTTCAGTGCCGTAATCCAAACAAATTCAGCGCCTAGGTTCTCTCTGACAATATATTGTAATCTGTCTTTCCTGACTATGTAATTTTAGTCCTAAAATTTTCTATAATGCCTTGTTATGATGTAATAATTCTGTAATGAGTTCACCTTCGGGTGTGCACTGTATTAGCACTATAATAACTAACTATGGTCTAAATAAAAATCTGGAGATTGCAGTATAAATGCAATTTCACCTTTAGATGTGCACTGTATTAGAACTATAACAATAGATTATACTGTAGATTAAATAAAAAATCCACACAAAGCAGCTTTAACATGAGTACCTTAATTACCATTTCAAGCTGAATAACACTCCGATTGAGCTCTGTTCTTCTGAAACCGTAAATGGAGCTTTGCTAAATATTAGAGCATTAGCCAGCAAGAATTTTTACATTAACAATCTTATCAGTGATAGGAACATTGAATTTCTTACACTAAATGAAACATGGCTCAACTCAGATGGTGCGGAAGTATTAACTGAAGCAGCATCTCCGAATTACAACTTTGTTCATTCAGTTTGCCAAAGCAAAAAATGCAGTGGTTTAGTGAGTATTTACTTGAGCCGATTAAACTGTAAGATGCTGGCTTTGGTGTTTTCACATCTTTTGAGTATCTTGCCATTATTACTCAAGGAGTGTCCCAGTCGCTCATATTGGATGTTTATATACCTCCTAAATATAATGCATCTTTTATTGAGGAATTCTCAGACTTAATATTTATAATAATAACTAACTATGACAGGTTCCTAATTGGTAGGTGATTTTAATTTTCATGTGGATAACCAGTGTGTCCTGAAAGCAAGGGAATTAATGAACTTACTGCACTCCTTTGATCCCAGTCAGCATATCACCTAGCCTACACATAAGGGAGGACACACACTGGAATTAGTCATTTCAAAATGATTAAAAGTTAACATGAGGCAGGTCATGAATGTCAGTATATCAGACCACTTTTTCATGTTATTTAATGTAAAAATACTAATAACTATAACTAATGAGAAGTGTATTGTTAAAAAAACACTATTTTGATACATTGACAGCTTCAATGTTTGCTGATACTGTAAACAATCAGTTCAATTTTAGTGCTTACCTGAATAGTGTTAACAATGTTAACAGTAAGTTGGAAATTTTTATGCTAAGGTGAGAGCTGAAGCTGACATGGTGGCCAGAGAACTGAGCGTAAATGGAGAAAAACTAAATCTATAGTCCACTATGAAGTATTGAAGGCAAAAATACCTGAACATAGCAACATAGTCAACCTTGAAAGGTAGTCCTATTTCTCTAAAATTATAAATGATAATGCTGGTAATCCAAGAGTTTTATTCCCAACTATTGATCATCTTCTAAACCCAGCTCACTCAATGAAATGCCTCCTAAATACTACTAGTAAAACTCAAGGCTTTTTCAATATTTTTTAAACACAAAATAAATGATATAAGAAATAATATAGTACATCCCCCCAAAGTTAATCTGATTGAATCCCAGCATTCCTTCTGAAGCAAGTTAAATTCATTCACTGGAATAGATCTGCTGAAACCATGTAGAATGATTTCTCCACTGAAACCCTCCATCTGCGTCCTTGACCCAGTACCAACAAGCTTTTTTAAAGATCTCTCTGATGTCTTTATTGATGTTGTACTTGACATAGTGAACTCATCATTAGATACGGGTGTCTTCCCTGACTCTCTTAAGACTGCTGTTGTTAAACCTCTGCATCATAGGACAGCTTCGTCAGTTACCGCAAGGGCTGCTGGGTGTAGTGAGATGAGGGTGCTAGCTTTAAAAGTGAGTCATAAGAAACAGGGAAGGATCACAATCGGTGGTCTCCTTTTGTTTTAATGCTACACCGAAAAATTAGATTACAATCATACCCATTGGTTTACAAGTTTCTCTGGATATATGTTCTTGTCCCGTGCCAGCTTATTCATGTGAATTTATCTAGGTTGGAAAACTTCTTTCTTTAGGGAGAGCTCCCAGTTTCTGCAAATCTTCACTTACATCAGTATCAGGGTAGGGTGCTAAAGGACACTTTACATAACTTTCAGGAGGCAGTGCACAGGAGATTTCATTTCGTAACTACACTACCATCATCTGCATCCATGAAACTGGACTGTGTTCTGTTCATCATTTTGTGCTTAGTATTTTGTTGGATTTCTTTTGTATCTGTAATATTAATCATTTTTGTCACTGCTATAAATATGCACAGAACCTTATTATAATTAGTTAAATTTTGTAAAAAGTTACAGTTTGCTAAAGAACTGCTGAGCTGTGCACTTTGTCTTGGCAGTTAGCCTCACACATGTGATTTGCTTGTGCAAAGATCATTGGATCTCATGTTTCAACTTTTGGCATCTTATTTAGTGCAATAAACTTATAATATGTAGCAATTATGGATCCAAAATGTATTTACAGATTTTCGCACTCACAGGGGTAAACCCAGTGAATCTCAAGAGAAAACAAAATGTTACTGACAACAAGAAAATGGAGCGGATTTCTCTGTATTTACTTTATGTCACATCCCTATTTGCCTTTTTTACTGATATAATTCTTATGTATATGTAGAGTATACGTGTGCATGTTTGTGGTCACAATTCAGTCCACATCCATATGATGTCCAGGATGGTAGTGCAGAGAAATCTCAGGAGATATTCTGAGGAGCAGGGCGTACTTAAGGCATTATAAAGTGTCATAACCTAATTTAAGAATTCCTGTGACTATCACAAACTTGATGTTGTGCCGAAGAGCCTTGTCAAAGACCCTGAGAGGCCCTTGTAAGCTAAAAACCTTAAAGCTGTTTTGTATTCAATAAATACACACACATGTATTTTATTCATGGAATGACTATGGTGGCCTTTTGTAAGTGTGTGTAATCATATTGAATGTTTATCCTTTCACTTTACTGGGATGGAATGGTAACAGACTTGGTAGGTAGAACTTCGTGCTTTCAAGGAACCGTTTCTGGATTCATGCAAATGATATAAATGGACAGGAATACATGGGTGGCTTTTAAGCTCAAATTCTTTTATTTATTGTCATGTGTATAGAGTATAGTGAAACTGTTATTTGGATCCTGGATTAAATGCTAGTGTAGCTGTCTGGAGAAAAGCACTGGCAACAATTGCTTAAATGAATTACAAGCAGTAAGATGGCAACCGATTCAACTTCTTCAGCAGTAACCTTCAGAAGCAATGAGATGATGACAGTGGAGAAGAAGACGACAAAAGAGAAACATCAAACCTCAATCTGAT
The DNA here is from genome assembly GCF_900747795.2 of Erpetoichthys calabaricus. NCBI lineage: Eukaryota > Metazoa > Chordata > Cladistia > Polypteriformes > Polypteridae > Erpetoichthys > Erpetoichthys calabaricus. The sequence goes on along the minus strand of NC_041409.2, from coordinate 26,156,980 downwards.
GATTTTTCCATGCATAATTAATAATGAGGCCGAACTGTTTTCATTATTGGGATTTTGCCACTTGAATATCCCAAATATGTTACATTTTGTTCCAACCCATTTATTATTGGCACTTATTTCACTCCATACTTTTCATGAAGAGTAACTGCATCTCTCCCGAATGTTGTTGTTTTATTGTATTTTTTTAAGTTTTTAATTCTTTATTTACAGTACATTATTAACACAGGGCATTATTTAAATATATTTTGAAATGCGGTGCAGATGTCATTGCACTGCACTGTTTGTGGTGGTTTGCTTAAGTATGCTGTGTATTCTGTTTTTGAGTTATATTTGTGTCTTTGGCTTCACAATCTGAAAATGAGAGGAAAAAACGAAAATCATCAAGATCGATATGGTTTGGTGTTGACCTTGTCCTAAACATTATTCATTACCCGTCTAAGTTATGTAATATAGCGTCACTCATCTCTCACTATGAAAAGCTGCTACTATGAGAAGGCATGAGCCTCTGGGAACAGCATTCTCCACATAAGTGTTAGATGATCCAATAAGGACAACAGATAAGTGACACCAGTCACACAAAGACACTAAAATGCACCATCATGCATATTGCCGTGTTTTCTCCACAGAAAAACCTGACTACATGGAAAATCGCCGCTGCCAAATCTCCCTCCATTACCCAGCAACACTACCAAGACCTGTGGCCTGGATAAATTGCTGAGATGAATCTAAATATCAAGCCGTACTTCTAACAAATGAAATTTTCCCCACAATCGATGGTTTAAACAAGCACGCAAAAACAGATGATATGTAAAAATAGGTGGTTAATTATATTAAATGGCAAACAAAACACTACTGCACATTTCACACATAGGGAAAAAATATATATATCTATATCCCTCCACCAAAGCAACAACGTGACACCACCATATACTGTATATACACAACAAACCCTCCCTTGCCCCTGTAACATATAACAAACAACAACAAATAACAACAATGAATGAAATACGGAATGAATGATCGTGAACTTGAGTCCGAGTATATCACTGTCCAAAATGCGGATGACTGGTCAACAGATATGTGATGCGTTTGTATTTCCTGGAACAAATGGAACAACCTCACCGTGAATCCTCGGCTTGTGGTGGATAATGTAGTCCGACCCCGGGGTCTCTGGGAATGAGGGAAGTGAAGCCAGTCCGGCGAAATGAAAAACAAACGGGTTACCAAAAGCGCGATGTGGAAAAACAGCAGGTAAAGATGGTTTGTGGTCGTGAAAATGACAATATCCGTCTTTCTCCTCTCCTTTATGTTTTCTCTGTTCCCTCCTGATTGTTTAAATAGTTGAGACCCGGATGTAACTGATTGTGATTGAAAACAGGTGCTTTCCATCTTGGGGCTGCGGTTTCTTCCCATCATCCGTCCCCCCTGTATTTACAGGGACGACATTCACTGACGCACACAAACAGCAAACGGGATGATGGAAACAAAACGCACTCAGCACAAACATTGACAACACTATTACTACTATTGTAACGGTCGACCGGAATATGTGTATGTACCTGTAAGTTTGTACCTTTTCCCATACCTGTTTTAGTGGTACGCCTTTATGTGCAGGGCCAGCCCTTGATACAGTGGGAGGGGAGCTCCTGGCTTGGAGGGCCAACAGACTGTACGGGGAGGAGCTATCCGTTTGTAAATAGGTGGCGGGAAAAAAGAAGAAGAGCGAGGAGAGAGGAGGAGGAAGCCATAACAGGAAAAGGCACAAGGGAAAGGATCAACACTCTTGGATATCGTCAGGTGAACCCGGGTTCATTGCAAGCCAAATTATTTTTTCTTTCGAGAGGAAGGCATACGGGAGAGGACTTGACGGGCCAGCACTAGGAACTGTTAATCAGTACATTTCCCGGAATAAGTTATATGGTCGGCGCCTCATTTCCCCACGCTAGACGGAGCTCAACGCTACTGTACAGATAAGACTTTAAAAAATTATAAATTCATTGTTCTTTTTTTTTGTGTTTTCCATCTGCTAAAATCCTTATTAGTAATGTATGTTTTCTAGGGTTTGTGTTGTGATTTGTGCGGGGAGGGGGAGCGCTGCAGCGCGATATTATACATATAAGGTTTTCTGTTGTTGTTGTTGTCCCGGTGATAATGTGTATTGTCTATCAATAATCATTTCAACTTTATCCTGCTCTTGCTGGTGTGTCTCTATAATTTGAAGTGGTGTAGTAGAAAGTAGTGTTGGTCACTCGCGCCCCGGATTATTTAATTATTATAATCGTGCCGGATCTGAGAGCGGTACACTATGTAGCCCCGCTACAAACTGCCTTATCCTAGTTGAGGATATGCATTGCCATGCATGTGCGCTTGGGCATCACGTTCAGCGCTTGATAGATATAAGCATCACCACCCCTAACTGTCCTTTCTCTTCCACTTGCAGCTCAGAAAACACACTTACTGAGGGTATTTGAAACTGCCCATGGTGCCCACAATAGACCTAGCCCCTTCCTATCAGGATGCCATAAAAATGGATATGCCCAGAAGGAGGCATAACATTTCTGACTCAAGCCTGGTAGAGGACGGAGCTTCTGTATAACCTAATTCTTTGCTATGGTAGTGGCTGAACTGGCCTGTTTTCTGTTATACCCCCTGTGCACTAAAAAACACTTGTTGTTTCTGTTAAACAGGGTTGTCCGGCTGGCACCCCAGCTGTTCAATGTGGATTCCTTGCATATTTAGGATGATTACAGCATACATACTGTGATTATTTTTTCCACTGGAGACACTTACAGGGAGATGCTTTCAGATTGAATGTGTGAAAATATTTCCAGACAGGAACTAACCAACTTTCTTCTTGTGTGAATGGCACCAATGTTGCTAGAAGCAAAACTCAATTCATTGTTACATTTTTTTTTTTTTGCAAAAGAAAACACTGAGTTTCACTAAAAAATTCAGTTTTGTGTCAATCGCTTTGCTCATCACTTCTTGTTAGGAAAACTATTTTATTTTATTATTTTCTGAGTTAAATAATTCCATTTTATAAACCTGATGGACATTTAGTCAGAAACAGGCTTTCTGTGGCCCAATGTCTTTTGCTGAGCATCCCTGTAGTTCATTAAATATTCAAGATACTATGATGTGTCACACATGTGCGTATGGGAGGCCGCTAAAAGGATCAAAAGACGATAATTGCTCACCAAACCAGTGGATGGCAGAGTGCACTAATCCTTGCTCCTTTTCATTGACAGACCAATCACGAGAAATTCCGCTTGGGTCCGATGACATCACTTCCGGTTCCGGGCCAAAGATTTCACTTCTGGTTCCAGCCCCAAAGATGTCACTTCCAGTTCTGGCCACATCACTTCCGGTCCTGGCTCCGAGGATGTCACTTCCAGTGCCTGTCTGATGACATCATTTCACGTTTCCCACTATAAAACCACTGTGTTTGCCAGTTTGCTTTGTTCTTGTTCCAGACTGAACCCTGTATCATTGAACCACAACCTTTTGCTTTATTTGGCAGCCAAATTCAAGTATACGGACGGCCGACCCCAAACCTCCTTCCATGGTTTATAGAACTTATTACAGTGGCGTAGTCGGGACTGGAAATGACATCTTTGACCCGGAACTGGAAGTGATGTCATCGGACCCAAGTGGAATTTCCTGTGATTGGTCTGAAAAAGAGCAAGGATTAGTGCACTTTACCATCTCTTGATTTGGCGAGAAATTACCATCTTTTGAGCCTTTTAGCTGCCTCCCACGTGTGTGACAGATGTCTTTTAGTGAAAATAAATACAGATTTTGATAAACAATTATGCGTACGTTAACATGTAAGATATAAAAATGATTGGGTGAAGCGTGATTCAAAGTCTGAACATTTCAAAATGAATTTAAACTTGCCCTGTGATAGAAATGGTTAGAATGACATTGTAGTGGTAAGTGCCTTGGATTTGAATCTCGCCACTTTGTGGTCTCGGTAGAGTTTGAATGTCCCCCCTGTGTCAACACTGGTTGTCCTCCAGGTAAGCACATCCTACGTGCTTGTTAGTTTAATTGATGATTAATTTGTGATCGGGAATGTTTAGGGCTCATGATGCACTGATGACCTCTCCAGCGCTGTTGCATACTTTGCAGTTGATGCTGCTGGGATAGGCTCTGGTTTTCCATGACCCTGAAATGGATTAAGTGGGTAGGACAATGCTAGTTTTGTGATAGACATAAACTTTGTTCAGGGCTGGATCCTGCCTTGTACTCATTGGTCTCTTGAAAGGCTCCAACTCTTCTCATTGATGACCTGGCAAGGACAGATTTTCCACATGGATGGATAGTTCAGTAAACCATAAAGAGACTGAATCATAGTAGGAGCTAATGGCCTACTCCAAGTTATGCTGTTCCACTTTCAAGTGTACCAACTGCAGGTTTTCTACTCTCAAAAGTTCTCTTCAATATCACCGTCTTACTGAAACAAGGAATTGCTTAGGCAAAAAAAAAAAACTCCTGGGCCACAAGGTGTTAATATATTTCGTCTTCATGAAAAACTGTCTTTTATCTTCATTTGTGCTGTCATATCAGTTATTAATTGTTAGGTTGTCACTTCAATTTCTGCCAATTAAACTGGTGCTTTAAGAGTTTAATAACACATTAGTCTGGAAATAGCGTAAATTAATTTATCAAAGGGATTATGATATTTCTGGAAAAAATACATTTAAAATTAGGTCAGTCATTTCAAAGAGAGTGTTTCTTATTGAAAAGGGAAAAAAAACGCAGACTTGGGCCAATTTGGAGTTTGGTAGGAAATTCTCTTGGCATTTTTTATTCTGGCGTGTTGTTTTTTTTATTCCTTTGGATTTTTTGACTAGGATTAGGCCCTACATTCTTTAATGAAAAATAAAAAATATTTGGGATAAATGAAGCAATTCAGAATAGGTCAGTTGAAGTAGTTCAAGAATGCACTCTACTATAATACTGTATATACAGTAGAACAACAGAACACAAGAGAAATGACAAAGGTTTGGGATCTCACTGGTATAACCCTGGGTATTCGCCAGCCAGTTATTAGTGCAGGTAATGTCAACAGATTAAAGAGCTGGGTCAATCATGGGGGTCAGGCTGGACTCACTGGAAGACATAGTAGAACTGCAGTCACTCAAGAAGCTGCTTACTGTCGTGGACAATGGCTCTCACCCCCGTTTGATGGCTTAGCTAGTCAGAGGAGTGCATTTAGACACAGACTGAGGCAACTGGGCTGCTCCGAGGAGTCAGGTCATTTCTACACTCAGCCATCAGGCGCTATAATGAGTCACCCCCTCGGCTGAGGTGCTATTGTTCCACGTGTGCTAAGTGGTAACTGAGCTGGTCTAGCAGACATCTTAACAGATAATGAAGCGATGTAAGATATACTGTGCCAAAGACTGACGCACTGTATTGTCAAACTATAACAGATACATTGGTGCAATTCTAATCAATTTACACTTATTAAATATTGTTGTACTTATACAACTAGTGAAACATGCTGGTCCATGGTTCTAAAATAAAATGCAAATGAAAATCAAATTAAAGATAAGGAGATATTGATATTTGTTATGTTTTCTAAATACTTACTTCTTTCAGTTCCTAAGTCATAAAGTATTTCATTACCTCAGGTGGCGCATTCACAGCAGAGCTATTTCGGAAACGCACTCTTTTGTTTTCAACATGAAAACATACAGGTTGACATTGATCGCATAGCTGATGTAACTTTGCTAAGTAGCAGTCGTCAAAGAATGTGAGGATATAAAAGCAGTGCTTCCAAAGTCTTGACTGTTTGATGATTTTCTTGATTGTCACCATGCATTTCTGTCTCCTGGGCGTTCCTTCATTCTGAATCCTGGACTTTGTCTTGCATGCCGATGAGCCACGGTGTTTATCTGCTGCTCAGTTGCTCTACATTCGGTTTTCTGTGTGGTTCAATATCGTTTCGTGGTCTTCATCATTTAATCGCCTGCTGCAACTTGTTTGACGCTCAGGAGATGTCACTGCTGTTCTTTTTCGTTTTGCCATTGTAGCGGTTAGCACTTTGTTTTTCGATCGCTGTGTCGTAAACACACAAGCACAGGTCACTTTGTCATTCTTCTTTTATGTTTAGTAAGGTTTAATGTTTGATAATACAATACTTACAGTTGATAATGAATTATGAACACTGAAACTATGGTTGTATTACCAATAAAGGTTTCTGACCACCATTAAAGTGACTGCTGGAACCTAAAATTTTCTGAATTTCCAGAACATTTCAGGCTATATTCAGAATTTCTTATTGCTTGCCTATATGCTTTATCATCTTGTCTGCTTATTATTTGTGATTCTTTGTCACTTAATCACCTCCTGTGATGTGCTTGATGCTCAGCAGATGTCACTGCTCTTTTTTGTTTCTGCCATTATGGTAGACATCACTGGATTTCTCAATCAGTTTGTCATAAACACATGAGCACAGGTTATTTTGCTATTCTTTATGGCCACCTGATTGTCACCCCATAAAACTTTATGTTCAGTATTACTTCTTGCTTGTCAATGTGTATTAGCACCTGGTTCTTCATCACTTAATTACATTCTGCAATGTGCTTGCAGTCACCCCCCTTCTTGGAGAATTGCCACCACACAGTCACCCCTTCCCCCTTGAAGAATCGTCACTCAAAGTCGGTCTGGTTGATACCCCTTGGAGAATTGCCACTTACAGTCTTCTTCCCTTTCCCCTTGGAGATTCTCCAACTAAAGTTGCAGAGGTGCAATGGCGTTTGCTTACACTACCCGTGGCGACCCATCGCACGACACTCCACACACCATAAATGACACTTTCCCATTGATAACAATTGTGAATCACGACTCTGTATGACACAAAATCTGATCACAAGTGACACAGACCCTTGGTTGAGGAACATATGGTCTAGAGCAGGGATGTCAAACTCCGGTCCTGGAGGGCCACAGTGGCTGCAGGTTTTCATTCTAACCATGTTCTTAATTAGTGACCAGTTTTTGTTGCTAATTAACTTTTTTCTTTAGTTTTAATTAACTTGATTCAGGCCCCTTAGTTGTTTCTTTTTCCTTAATTAGCAACCAAACAATAACAAGACACAAAACAAGCAACCAAATGACCAGCTCAGCTGTGCCCATCACACAATATCTGAAAATAAAGAAAGGTGAAGGTCTCAGTGAGGTTGATCTCTCATGTCACCAAAACATCTTGATGGTGTTCTTGGAAAGAACAGAAAATCAACAGTTTTGGAAATGTCTGCCGTGGCGGAATGAGAGAAACAACAGGCCAAGGAATTAAATAACGGGTTTAATTAACAGCAAGACTCGTCTTCTCATTAAGAAATTGGCTGAAGTTTGAAGACCCAATTTAGCTGGTCACCTGTTGGCTCGTTTCACATCTCATTACTGTTTGGCTGTCATTTAATGAAGAAACGAATAAATTCAGAGGACCGATTCCTTAACAACAGGGATACTAAATTGAAGGGCAAAGAAATTAATTAGTAGTGAAAACTGGTCACTGATTATGAAAATGGTCAGAATGAAAGGCCTCCAGGCCTGGAGTTTGACACCCCAGGTCCAGAGTATCTTTAGGGTATATGCATACATTTATTCTCTGGTCTGCTTAATTTAAATGAAGATCATGGAGGCCAGAACAACTCCTGGCAGCATAGGGCACAAGGCGACCATAGACAGGGTGCCAGTTCAAAATAGGCACACATGCACACGCTCTCATACTGGGGGCCAGTTAACCTCTGTGATTTTTAAGGATGTAGAGGGAAAGACGTACAGACATAGCGATGACAGGAAAACAACATTTTGACAACCAGAATGGTGGTTCCCTGCGCCAGCAGCACTACTCACCACACCACTGTGCCACCCTGTTTACTCAAATATTCCTTTCAATTACGCATTTGGCTTAACAAAAAAAAAATCTTTCTATTTCATCCTCACAGTTTATTATTTTGTTTTGGTAAAAGAGTAAAAAAAATACGTTCAAGGAATGTAATAAAGGCATTGACTTGGGGCTGGCATATTTCTCTAGGAGTATATTGTTTAAAATGGCCAGTCGCGTATTGCTCTACATACTGTATGGATGTGTGTCTCAGAGACAGAAACCAATACCAGCACATAAACACATGAAGATTATAAATTCTGAGCATGTTTCCCACAAGGGTTTCTCAGTTCACACTGACATTGTGAGTGTCAGCTCCAGATCACTTTAATCAGAGAGTGGATATGCATGATAAAACGGATAAGGGACTTTAATCAAAAAAATTCGCTGGTCTGGAAACGTGACACACTCCGACAAGCACGCTTCATCCCGCTGTACTCGTGTCACTGCCAAGAGTTGTCTTCATGAATATGCATCGAACAAGGTACCACATTAAAAATGTTGCATTGTTTGTTCAGCTGGTGACTAGAAATAACCAAAGAGTTGTTTTATTTTTTATTTCAATCAAGTTTTTTTTTTATCATCACTGTAGAGAACTTAAACTTTAAGCACCTTTCCTCCCTTTTAGTTTTATAAGCAAGATTCAGGCTAAAAGCAACTGGTAAGCCTTCAGGCCAATCCAAAAAAGAATAGAATTAACAAAATGAAGTGGTTCACACTTTCCTAAAAATGAACCAGTAATCATGTATGAAGTAATGTGCATATATTTTAAAAGTTGCTAAAGTTGTTCTATTGTGTAAACAAAATAAATGCATTTAATTTATTTTGAAATGGTAGCTGATAATTCTTATCAAAAAAGAATTTTATATAGTGCCTAATATTATGGACTCTTTACAAAGTGATTACTAATGTCCAAGTCCAAGAGGACAAGAAAGGTGCAGTGATACAAAGTCATTCAGGCCTTAGCAGTCTTTGCTTCAGACTGTGACCTACTGGGCTCTTGATTTCTTAAGGTGAATAATAGCTAAGTTAGGGGAAACTGTTCATTTGCTAAAATTACCACCGAGCTACGTAAAGTGTGGGAGAAAGGGGCGGCATATGTGGCTGAGTATATACTGTATATACAGCACTTTTATCATATAGTCCCTTTTCCTATTATTGCCTGTGCATACAAGTCTTCATTGTGGACATGGAGACTCCGTAATTTGGTTAGAGTAGGCCACCACAGTGAGGTTGAAAAGACTTCCAGGATATTTAAAATCTATCCCAGAAAAGAGAGAAAAGAGGAAGAAGGAGAACAAATGCGCAGTCATCCTAAGGGATTTGATAGCCACAGTCAGAACCCGCTGAAGTGATCAGAAGGTTTAATACATGGCTCCAGTCTTGGTGTAGGATAGAGGAGATTGGGGCTTCTTGTTGAACATTTCAGATCTGCTCTGTAATCATGGATTACATTTGAACTGACCAATGTACTGGTGTAGTCATAGGATTATTTAAAGTAAGTAACAAGAGAGCAAGGATTTTAGGATGGGTTTAGAACCTCATATACAGGGATGGGCAGTAGTGTCAATGCAAATAGACAAGGTAATCTGGGAATTTCTAGCCCAAAGTTATCAAACTAAAAGAAAACGAGTCATACATTACAAATTGCTTGCCCCAATGCTAGGAGTATCACGAATAAAGTGAGTTGGAACCATATGTAGCTGAGCAGAATTATCGACAGGGCTGCGTTCGGAGTCCACTGCTGCACTCCCTCTGCACATATTACTGCACCGCTGCACATGACTCTAACACCATTGTCAAGTTTGCTGACACCACAGCTATGGTAGGCCAATAAGCAGGCTTACCTGAATGGAGTGGAGAGTCTGTCACACTGCTGTGAGGACAACAGTCTAAATCTTATTGTGAGCAAGACAAAGAAGCTGATTGTGGACTTTAGGAGAAAAGAGCAGAGGCACCACCACCCCCTCGGGATTAACAGCACTTGGGTGGAGAAGATGGACAGTTTCATGATACCTTGTTGTCCACATCATAAAGGACCTAACCTGGTCTAAACACACCGAGAAAACTTGTGAAGAAGACAGAACAAACATCGTTACCACCTCAAACTCTTCTTGGTTTTCAGGCTGCTCTCCCAATTACTAAAGAACTTCTACACTTGTGCACATCCACCATTGAACTTATTCTGACATCTGGTTGGGGAACAGCATATAGCAAGATTGCAAGGCTCTATAGAAAGTGGTGCAGTCAGCTGAACTCGTCCTGGAAGTTAGGGAGAGTACGTCTAGTGATATCTACGCCAAGCGATGTCAGACCAGGGCAAAGAAAATTATCAATAACTAGGGGGCTTCACCCCCTGCTCGCTTCGCTCGCCAACCCCCGTGTTTGGTTTTCCGGATACACGCTTTTAAAAATTTTTTTTCTTTGGATTGTTGCTATTTAATTAGTTTCACTTTTATTTCAGAACTTCTGTAAAAACAATATTTGGAATCTTTCGAGTCCCAACATGCTGAATCTTTTTAATGAGGTCCGTGAGACATGTGTTTAATGACTTTGAACCATAATTCAGGATAGGTTTCTCTGTTTGGAATTTCAGCACAGACAAAACGATCGACATCATCAGCCATTAATAATTTTTTTTGCAAAGTACCCAATAAATGCGTGTGAGGTAAACCCCGTTTTTGAAGTTCTGTGACTTAAACTTCAAAGCCTTACAGTATTTAGGTACTTCTGACATATCACCTATGTCCATATATTCAATCTCTATTTGCCTTTTCATTATTTCTCCAAGTAATAATTTCTCTTTTTTTTGTGCTAAAGCGATGTTTACTGTCTTGTTTTGACACTGTCGTATTTTTCTGCTTTCATTTTCTGTATCTTGCTCAGCATATGTTTCACACCTACGTTTTTTTGAGTCTTTTGAATTCCAGTTTTCATAATATTTAACCGGCTCTACATGTGTTTAGCCCCATTGTTTTGTAACCTCTTTATGACGTTTTACTTTGTTTTCTACTCTTTGTCTTTTATTTCTGACCTCGCTTTGTCCTGCTTTTTTTTCAATGACACCTGGTCAGTGGTGATTATTTTCCCTTTTTCGAGTAATAATTTCCATTTGTTTGCGCTACTGCGCTCTTTAATTTCTTTTTTTTATACTTTTTAATTTTCCTACTTTCATATCTTTAACTTTCTCCACATGTGTATCGCGCCGTTTTTTTTTTGAGCCTTTCGAATTCCACTGCTTTCATAATCTCTAACCTACTCTGCATGTGTATAGCGTGAACGTCTTTATGAAGTTCTACTTTGTCTTTTACTCTTCGTCTTTTAATTCTGAACTTGATTGGATGTGCTTTTTTTCAATTCCATTTGTTCTGGGCTGATAATTACTTTCCTTATTTTCTGAATTTGCACCTTGATTATTCTTTTTCTTTTTTGCTCTTTTTTCTCTCCAACACTTTTGAGTCTCTTTTCTCCACGCTGCTTTCTTCTTCGCTTAGTCGTCGACGTTTCATTTATAACGTATTGTCCTTATACGCTTTATATGCGCTGAGACCCCGGATCTGTGTGTGCTCAAATCCTTTAGACAACTGAATGTTTTGCTGACCGTGGTCTTATTTGATATTGGTTGTAAGTAGGGCGTGTCTTGCAAGAATCTTAAGTTCTGCGTCATCGTGAGACGGTCCTGGGTCAATCTCTTGGCACAAAGTCTCATGTTTAAGGTCCCCATGAGACGCTCCATGGCCATTCTCTTTCGTCTCATGGGTCTTTTAAGTGTCTTCTGTGATCTTAACGTGAAGATCATGTCTCGTCTCCCGTCTTTCTCTCACAGGATTTTTTTTTATAATACAGAGATAACAGCCGTCACAGTCCATGCACGTGTTGAATAAGGAAATTGTCTAGCAATAGATGATGTCCTATTGTTAATTCTCTAAAATTAAATTAGCTGAGGCTCCCCTCAGCCCACAGCCTCTGTCTCGGATTAGCACAAATGAATTACTCCTGCAAATGAACTCTGATTCTTAGCGTGATGAGAGAAGTCGCAAAATCAATTGGAATGTTCAAGCAAACTATAGAAAATAAACCAATCCAAATCTGTTGAGTAGTTCTCTCATTCGCTAGCTAAGCGGAGGTAAGGTACATGCTGGCTGGCGTGTGAGTGAGGAGGGCCTGCCTGCTGTGTCTCTCTTGGATTCGAGCAAACAAATTGGTACTGCAAACGAACTATGATACTTGAGGCGATGAGAGAAGTCGCAAAATCAACAGGGATGGCTGATTACCCCTCCTTTAACTGCCACCTTATCGTGGTGGAGGGGTTTGCGTGTCCCAATGATCCTAGGAGCTCTGTTGTCTGGGGCTTTATGCCCCTGGTAGGGCCACCCAAGGCAAACTGGTCCTAGGTGAGGGATGAGACAAAGAGCGGTTAAACAAACCTCCTATGAAGAAAAACAATTTTGGACGGCGTTTTCCCTTGCCCGGATGCGGGTAACCGGGGCCCCACTCTGGAGCCAGGCCTGGAGGTGGGGCTCGATGGCGAGCGCCTGGTGGCCGGGCCTGCACCCATGGGGCTCGGCCGGGCACAGCCCGAAGAGGCAACGTGTGTCCCACTTCCCATGGGCTCACCACCTATGGGAGGGGCCAAGGAGGTCGGGTGCAGTGTGAGTTGGGTGGTGGCCGAAGGCGGGGACCTTGGCGGTCCAATCCTCAGCTACAGAAGCTGGCTCTTGGGACGTGGAATGTCACCTCTTTGAAGGGGAAGGAGCCTGAGCTAGTGCGCGAAGTTGAGAGGTTCCGGCTAGATATAGTCGGACTCACCTCGACGCACAGCTTGGACTCTGGAACCAATCTGAGACCATGGTCCTCAGCCGGAAAAGGGTGGAGTGCCCTCTCAGGGTTGGTAGCGAGATCCTGCCCCAAGTGGAGGAGTTCAAGTATCTCGGGGTCTTGTTCACGAGTGAGGGAAGAATAGAGCGCGAGATCGACAGGCAGATCGGTGCGGCATTCGCAGTAATGTGGGCTCTGCATCGGTCTGTCGTGGTGAAAAAGGAGCTGAACCGCAAGGCGAAGCTCTCAATTTACCAGTCGATCTAATGTTCCTACCCTCACCTATGGTCATGAGCTATGGGTAGTGACCGAAAGAACGAGATCGCGAATACAAGCGGCTGAAATGAGTTTTCTCCGCAGGGTGTCTGGGCTCTCCCTTAAAGATAGGGTGAGAAGCTCAGTCATCTGGGAGGGGCTCAGAGTAGAGCCGCTGCTCCTCTGCATCGAGAGGAGTCAGATGAGGTGGCTCGGGCATCTGATCAGGATGCCTCCTGGACGCCTTCCCGGTGAGGCGTTCCGGGCACGTCCAACCGGGAGGAGGCCCCGGGGAAGACCCAGGACACGCTGGAGGGACTATGTCTCTCGACTGGCCTGGGAACGCCTTGGGATTCTCCCGGAAGAGCTAGAAGAAGTGGCCAGGGAGAGGGAAGTCTGGGCATCTCTGCTCAAGCTGCTGCCCCTGCGACCCGACCTCGGATAAGCGGGAGACAATGGATGGATGGATGGATGGCTGATTATATGTATATACAGGGATGGGCAAAAGCAGGTTTATAATTGTAAGTATGAGAAACACAGAGTTCATTCTTGTATAATTATTGTATTATTTATTTGTATTATTTGTCTTCTTGCTTGTCTATACATATTTTCATGAAAATCTTAACTTGGTGTTAATTACCAGTATCAAGTCATTCCAATTTTCACAGTGCAATTATGTAGATGAAGACTGCCACCACATCCACTAGACCATTTCCGGTGTTTTCCATGGCCAAACTCACCCTGAGAAATGTTGAATTACTAGTCAACCAAACTCTGTGTAAAAGGTCTTTTTCAGAGAAGACACAAACTCTATACTGAAGGCACACCAGTTGTGTATCGAGCTGGGGTCCAAGTGCTAAGAGCTGGCAGAGCTGCCTTGCTGAACCCATCAATAGTTTTATCAATCTCAGTTCTTTGGTGTTTTCATAGTGTTGGCAGAACCTCAATGTTGTCTCAAGTACGGAGAGATTTTAAAGTTGTTATGGAATAAGACTTTGCCAAATGAAGAATAATGATAATAATTTCTTCTTTTAGCTATCACTTATAGTCACTAGAGCACAGTCTGGACAATTAAAAACAATTCACCTTTACTGCTGTTTTTTATGATAATAGAATGAAATACCATCATCATATCTCTATATTAGAATAATAACTGAAGGGAGTAACATTTAACACTCTGAACCCGAGAAGCATTGCTTTGCAGCATGTTTTGGTTTGGCTCCGTGTTTGTAGCAATAAATGTATACTTTACAAATAGGACAAAGTTAAGCAGTCAGGGAGAGCTAATTGGGATGCTGTCAAATGCAGCAGAGGAGTATGTTTGGCAAGGACTGAATCCCAGGAGTATTCACAATAATTTTACCTTCTGCCAGTTTTTTTGGAATTTTACTATAGTTACTTATATTGTGTACATTGTTATTCCTTGGTAATTAAAATGTTCAACAACATTGCCAAGAAATCTTGTTTCACTGTTTTTTGATTTTTATAAATGTTTTGTTAAAAAAAATTATTTCTGTCCCTGTACCAACATCTGTGCCAGGGACTTGGTTAAAGGGATGGTTAATTACGAATTTCTGACTAATACACAAAATACATGCATTCAAATCAAATTTGTATGTTGCATCATTCATATTGAGGACACTCAGAAAGTAATCCTTAAAAATGAAATTTCTGAGGAATGAAACAATTACTTGAAATTACGTAAATCTTTGAACACGAGTGGTACGCTAACACAGATCAGTTACAGATTTTTGCATTTGATTACCTCAAGACATGGAGCTACAGTATATATATTGTAAAGAGGAGACAAAACAATGTCAAAATGTTGGGGCACCACCCTGATGACCCCATATAATTGAAAGAAGACAACAATGAAAAACAAGTTGAAGATAACATCCTTTCAGCTTAGAACTGAACTGCCTCAAAATGGCCGAGCTTCAGGTCATAGGGTTTCCAGGTAGGAAGTGCATGCATCATGAAGTGCTTGGAGGGCAAAGGGTCATGGTTTTTGTGCAGGTTTATGTACGTGTGTGTAGTGAGTTATATTCAGGAGTTTAATTTTTAAACTTGGTAGATTAGCAGCTGCGATGATTCACAACTTCTTTAAGATAAATGATAGCAGATGACGCAAAGTCAGGTGTAAACAAGCTGGACAGAATTATTTTTTTTTTACAAATGTTAAAGTGTTGATGCGGTATTTCATTTTCTCCTTATTGATTTAATGTCTAATCTGTTATTTAAGTGTAAGGTGAAGAGCTCTCAAAATGACACTGAAGGTTCTTGTCTTTAAGAAATATCTGAACATTACAGTACAGTAGATTTGACAAGGCCCAGCTTGTAAGCATAATGACAGAGGCAGGCCGGCTTTCTGCAGGTCCTCAAGCTCTTGCAGAATGATGTGTTTTTACTGAGCTCACTGAAAGGAAAATGACAACACTCTCACCCAGTTAAGGAACCTGAAGACAAGTAATGAAAGAATGCCAACCTTGGGATGGCTTGGTGAAATAATAAAGAAGAAGGAAGGCAAGCAAGGAAACAAGACACCCTGGCACAATCCCCAGTGACTTTTCAATAAATCAGCCTAGCTGTATATTATTTTTTTGTTATATTAAGCTTTTCAGAGTGAAAAATTTAGCAAAGGCCTTTAGGGAGAAAGTAAACCTATATTTCAGATTAAAGAATTTAAAGGTAGAAAAGAAAAACTGTCTGAAAGCAGGCATCCATTTATAGTTGGGTGCATTTGACAAAAGGAGTGTGCATGGCCTCATCTGTGGCCTACTATTTTAAAAGTCACCAGCCATTTTAAGACGTCAGCTTTTAGGTATCAGACTCTTTTACTTTGCCTTCGATGTCATGATATACATTAGAAAAAAACTGGATTCTCGTCTGTTGATAGTATACTGTACTATAGGTGTTTCATGGGATGAGGACCCTCCCCTGAATGCAAGTGATATACCGTATATACTAGCGAATAAGTTGGGACTTGATTTTATCGTATAATTTCTGGTATTTTATAATGTTGGATGTATAAGTCAAATGCGGAAAACTCACACTATTGGTAGAAGGGATTATAATACGCTAACGCCCACCTGAGAGAGTAACCACGGAGCACATGGCCTTTCTTTCTACGTGGGTATGCGCTGTATCAGCGTGTGCTCCTAACCCCTCTCTCTATTGTGCCTACGTGACCACACGGTAATACCCAAACTATTCCAAAGCAACGTTTGCACTGATTTGTGTTTTTTGCATCTCACACCCTCATGCACCTTTATCGTAAGAGCATCCCTTATCTACGTTGGAGCGTTCAATCAGAAGAAAATATGAAACTGGCTTTAAATTAAACGGTGTTGAAGAAGTGAAAGAAATTGGTAACTGCGCTGCTGCGACAAAATTCGATGTGTCTGAGAAACTGATGAGAGATTGGAGGAGGCAAGAAGATGTAAAAAAAAAATGAAGTCACATTTTTGAATGGGCGTATAAGTCGGGGTCTGATTTTATGATCGATTTTTTGGGTTTCAGTACCCGACTTATACATGAGCTTATATGGTATTTGCTTTATTTATTGCTTTCTTAATTACACAAAAATATTACTAATACTGGGATAGTCCTGTTCCTACCAACTCTATCTGGCCTAGGCCAAGCCATAGGGCAATTTTATGTGTTTTTTGTATATACGTCAACAGAATAAGTTATAGGGAAATGTGTTTGTGTTATAGAATTTATTCATTATGTGACACATGTTTAAAATGTCTGTTTTCTGTAGTTGTATGTATGTGTATTGATTTATATGCCATTTCTGTAGACTTTTAGGGTGTGTATATAGAATGACACCAGTGATGGATCCAACAATTGGCTAAGAGATCACCTTATCCATTCTCCACAAGTGGCATATTTCTTCTGTCAGTTTTGTGTACTGTGTGTGTACAGCATTGTCAGTAATATCTGTAGGTTTATTTTGTTTGTATATCACTGCTATGTCTGGGCTGTTATGTTAGATAGTTGCTTGTCAGTATAGTTCAGTATGGTTTATGTGTGCTGTTTTCTAATACGTATAATATGGTTTGCATGTGTCTACCAGTTTGTGTTGTACTGCCAGTTCTTGATGTCTAATGTTTGCCCTCTGATTGTGTCTGCACATGTCGTCTGTCTGTCTAAGTAGTTTGGAAATGTACTTCTAAATTTGCAAAGCCAGCACTTCCTCTTTGGGCCCATGTAGTCTAAAGCCTGCCTATTAAAGTTGGGGGCTGACTGTTAGGGATAAGAACATTTCTTTGCAGGCCAGTGGAGGTCCTGGACTGTTTTCTGGGTATTTTTGGAAGCATTACCACCCATTTACCACGTTTGTGCCACTCTTACATAACAAGTTATACATAATGTAAAGCCATACTACAAAAATAATGTTCACCAACTCTATAGAATTTATCTTGCATTTACCTAACGAATCGGGATTTCTCACATAAGGAACTAAATCTTTCCTATTATTATTGCTTTATTTATATGTCTTTGGAAGTCACCTCAGAAGGATAGTGGTGATTTTCTAACAACAACGAACACCAAACTCGTTATCAAACAAAACTACAGTGAACACATTCCAAACAGGCAGTACTATAAAAAGTCTCCTACCTCATGGAATCACACTCCTTGACTAATTCGCTGTGCTAATTTCTGTGCTAACCAGCCCATCTGCTAAACAACGACAAAATAAGTTTGTTATTTTTATACTTTTGGCAGCATCACCCTCTAAGGAAATGTAGTTGTATCTGTTAATTTTTGAGATCTCCCTTTCTTATTTTAGTATCTGCCCATTTTTGGAGTAAATTATGATTATTTTTTAACTGAAAGTTGTGATAGATATATGCAGCATTCATTTGTATTGCTGAAAAAAAGACAGTGGCCCAATGGGGCTGTTAAAACTATACCTACTGGGAAGAACCAGTACAACCATTAGCACTAACAAAGGAAATGAATTAAAAAATATATATATATATTTTCATCCATAAATCCATTTCCTGAATCTGTATTTTCCAATACAATGCTTATTCCCACAATGGCAATCCATTATTGGGCACCTGAGAAACATTCCAAGGCTAGATGGCTACATTGGATTTATGGGTGCAGGGCCATCTTGGGGAATTCAAACTCGAGCTCCCTGTAGCACAAGTGGAACGTTCCTGACCTTGGAAGTGAGATGAGTCTTTAACGGAGTGATTGTTTATGGGTGTTTACAGCCACCTCGTTCCAGAGCTGCTTGTGTACGGAGTAATGAGGAGAGTTTGCAACAAAGGTTCACATCTAGAGGATATTGACAGGGACAGAGATGGGATGTGAGAAGGGAAGGAAGGAAGGAAATTCTGTGGTGTTCTGTTGGGGCTATGTGAAGGAGACATGTTCTACTGTATGTAGGTTTCATTTCTAACCTTCTCCAATTATTCACTAGCTGTCTGTGACCAATAATCCATACACTTTCAGTCTAGATCCCTGATAGTTTGTTTTCACCTTACTCTGTTGCGTCTGAAAGTCCAAAACATTAAACTTAAACTGAATTTTAACAACCATTCCTCCCCTCAGCATTCTGTCTGTTCAGTCCTCTGCTTTACATATGAATGTAAAGACCACCACGTGAATGGAGTTAGTGAATTCTCTGGATTGATTCTAGTGTACAGAGATATCCTCCATTTTACCAGTAATGCTCTCTGTCAGGAGTGTATTTACACATTGAAGGCTTATAAGAGTTATTCTTTCTCACTTCTGCGTATGACTTTCAATGCTTGTAATATTTTGGAGTTCATTGCTTGTTATATAGGCAGAGCCATTCTGTGGATTTTCATACGGCTGCAGGCATATTGCTCACAGGTCACCGAGGCGTGGTGTGTGACATTTCTTGGATGTGGCAGATGATGTCATCAGATATAGCAAAAACAAAACAAGCTCTTCATCCACAGTTTAGGTAAAGGA
The DNA here is from genome assembly GCF_900747795.2 of Erpetoichthys calabaricus. Taxonomy (NCBI): domain Eukaryota; kingdom Metazoa; phylum Chordata; class Cladistia; order Polypteriformes; family Polypteridae; genus Erpetoichthys; species Erpetoichthys calabaricus. The sequence continues at coordinate 26,138,055 of NC_041409.2, read as the reverse complement.
TCATTAGACTAGTGTTTTGAACTTTTGGCTTTTTGCTTTCTGTTTTGAACTAAGCCGACTGGTTTTCTTGTGCCTTTTCCGTGCACTGACTCCTGCTTCGCCATTGACTATTCCTTTGAATCACAAGCCCTTCATTTCTTTGTCTTATTCTTTTTAAAATAAAACCCCCTGTGACTTGCTATACCATTTTTCCTTTCCAGCCACAACACTATTCAAACCCATTTTCTAATTAATCAAAAGAGATTTTCTTTTCCTTTCCTCACTTATTGATATTCTTCATTATGTATTATAAGTTTCTTATTTTTATTCAAGGGGAAGTGTAGTCAGAACTAGTATTCTCTTTACTTTTTGTAAAAATGATTTGACTAATTTATGTGAGATGTTTGGTTCAACATACATCAGAAATTCTGATCCTTGCATAATAAATAATACATAAAAAATGTTACAAAATTGTACCATTTTAAACAACAATTCTTTTCCTTTCTATGTAGACATATAGCCTGAACTCACAGTTATCAGTGCGTAACGCTGCCTCCTGCAGGAGATCCCATTGAGGCAGAGGAATTACAAAGGCATAACTGGGAGATCAACCATAGAATTACACAGGGATGTCTATGACATCCCAGCACAAATGTGAAGTGAACAGGTAACAGCAGGAAATTCTTTCATAATTTCTGTGTTTTTAGTTCATTTACCTTAAACTGACTCTGACTTCAAAACAACAGAATGAATTTAGATGTTTCTGTGCAGTATGACTGGAAAAAAATGTAGACGTTAGTGTAAAATTACTGACTCAATCAATCCATGTTTTCAAAAGTGTCGTTTTTATAGAATAACTAGGAGCTGCTATTAAATAAATGGCTAAAAAAGGATAAACCTTTCTGAATAAATTTATATCTGAAGATGCAATTGGTATGAAAATGACTATTAATGTAAATAAATCATCTTGCTATTAGTAGTAGCAGTAGTAGTAGTAGTAGTATTATCACATGTACAGAATACACTGAAATTCTAACTTGCATGTTCAACCACCATTCCCTGGTGCCATGATGTCTACTACAGTAGGGAGCAATGTATTAAGAAGTCTTGATGTCCCAGTGGCTACGATATACTTATATTAAAGCACCTGCCTAATATTGTGTAGGTTTCCTTCATGGCACCAAAACAGCTCTAACCCCTCAAGGCACGCACTCCACAAGATCTCTGAAGGCATCCTGTGGTATCTGGCACAATGATGTTAGCAGCAGATCTTTAAAGTCCTGTTAGCTTCAAGGTGGGGCCTCCATGGAGTGGATTTGTTTTCCCAGCATATCCCACAGACGTTCATTTGGATTGAGATCTGGGGAATTTGGAGGCCAAGGTGTGTATATATATATATATATATATATATATATATATATATATATATATATATATATATATATATATATATATATATATATATATATATATATATATATATATATCTATATATATATATATATATATATATATATATATATATATATATATATTGTAACAGATTAAGGTGTGGTCCACCTCTTGAACCCTCAGGTACCACTCTGAACACCAGATGAAAGTATAAATATTATTTATTCTTCTATTATACTGTGCACAAAGCACCCTCCACTCCACACTCATAAACACAATAACTACAAACAATACTCTCTCTCTAACCAATCCTCCTCGCCCAGACACTTCGCCACCCTACCTCCCAGCTCAGCTCAGTGTCTGGGCTTTCCCACAGTCCTTTTATATGCCCTGACCCGGAAGTGGTTCCTGGCCAAACCCACAAGTCCTTATTCCCTCCGGGTCAGGGTAAACAGTCCTTTCTTCAGCCCGGGAGCACGTCGTTCCTTCCTGTCACGTGATGATGACGCACTCCCGGGTTATAGGGCACATAAGAGCCCACTAGCCCCCTTACAGCGACTCCCGGTGGTCCCCAAGGTATCCAGCAGGGCTGTGTATACAAACTACAAAGTCCATGAGGCCCTGCTGGAGCTCGGGGCACCATCATGCTGTCCGGAGGGCTCCTCCTAGCGGCCTGGGGGTGGCGACCGGAGTCTGTAGCAGGTCGTCCATCACAATATATATATATATATATATATATATATATATATATATATATATATATATATATATATTGTGGCACCACTAGGGGGCATACCAGCCACCCTACCCGACACAGACAGACGCAGGAGGCACATTTATAAAAACACAAATGATTTTTTATTTTTGTTTCTTCACTTGTGAGTACCGCCTTCCCCATTCCCAAAAGTACAACACACAGTCCCAAGCACAGCACACAATAAATCAATTCTTTTCCTTTTTCTTCGCTTTCTTATTCTCCTCCATGGCAAGCTTTGTCTCCCTCCTCCCGACTCTGGCTTCCCAAGTAGTGGCTGCTATCTCCTTTTATACGTTACCCTCATACAATATCACAGCTCCTCTCGAGGCACCCTGTCATACGCTTTCTCCAGGTCCACAAAGACACAATGCAACTCCTTCTGGCCTTCTCTAAACTTCTACATCAACATCCTCAGAGCAAACATTGCTTCTGTGGTGGTCTTTCTTGGCATGAAACCACACTGCTGCTCACTAATCATCACCTCACTTTCTTAACCTAGCTTCCGCTACTCTTTCCCAAAACTTCATGCTGTGGCTCATCAATTTTATTCCCCTGTATATGGAATATGGAATGGCAAAGGTTAGAGGGGACTTATACATGTGTGTTGGGATTCATTTCTGTCTCATTTATTTATGCATAGTGTTCTTCTCAGAACAACAAAGCGCATTGTTCTAGTCAGCCTTTTTACTTTCTCGTATACGAAGTATGGGGAAAGTATTGGAATTGTCCAAAAATTGTCCATTTTCGAGATTTTGATGAATCTCAACGTTTTAGACCTCCCTGAGTCCGAAAGTTTATTTTTGTAATTATGTCTGTGTGCTTGTGTGTGTATGTCTTTGTGTATGTAACCACGATAACTTGAGTGTGGTTTCACTTAGGTCAACCAAATTTTGCATACAAGTATTAGGTACAAAACGTAGCTTTCTATCAACTTTTGAGCTATTTCCGCTAACCAGAAGTGGTACTTTACTTTATATTAATGGAGCTGCGCAGTCCGATTTTTTCAACTTTACTTTAATAATAATTGTTCAATATATTATTAATTTGATTTGATTTGTTGTTGATGGTTCTTTAATGTACTTAATATAAAAATATACTCATTGTCTTGCGGTTTACTCTTCAAATCTCCATCTCTGAGTATACGAGAAAGTCGAGGGGAGATCACTCCTGATTTTTGGAAATGTAAAATTACTAATTTTTCAGATTGTGACAGCCATATCATTTGGAATTGTCCAAACTTTAAGTGAGTTGTGCCCATTTCTCTACCTAAGCTTAACGTCAGCCAATCTCTCAGTCTGCTGTATTTATTTTCAGTATTTGCTGCAGCCAGGATCCATCTATTTTCGATCCCCTTTAAGTGTAATGGGGGCTTTGACCTGTGTCTGCAGTGTCGGGTGCAAGTGAGGAGCCGAACCTGAATGGAGTGGCAGTCCATCACAGGGCACATTCACGCACACAGGCAGTCAAAATAAAATCTTTCATATTCTTTACTTATTTATTTAAAGTTAAGCAAATTCAGATGCATGACTATGTAAAAAGAAGCGGTGGCCTTAAATGGACCAATATGTTGCTGTCATGCATGTGCACAATTTCCTTTCTCTTCAGGAGTGGAAAAGAAAAGAAACTTTCATATGTAATTGATTTGTCCATTCTTCAAACCAGTTGGAGAGAGCCATGCTTTTTTTAATTACAAATCTCCAAAAGGAATTTTTACTTTTTTAACTTAAAAATAAAAAGAACACACACGTGCACACACACTTTCCCCTCTTTCTCTTTCCATAGCGATTAAATATGCAAAGCAATTTTCATGATTATTCCATTCCAGACTGAATTAGAGTTTGGCTGTGTGCACCTTTTGTGCGGAGCCAGTTATTGGATCAGCTTCCAGAACAAATCCCTAGAATTCAGCAGATCATCATTTGGAAAGTAGGGAGCTTGTTAAACTAATGATTAAATTAAACCAGCCCTTTAAGAATATTTGGATCTGGTCCATAGAGCAGAACACTGTAATGGCTTTTAAATTAGAGGCTTTGAATGTGAGAGCTTTCTTTTTTTTGCTGCAGGTCAGGTGGTGTTAGGAAACATAAGAAGCTTTGGCTTCTTTGTAGTACCCTTCAAAGTTTTATGCATTATACGTACAGTATAAGTGCTCTGAACTTATTGCATGCTAGGTGGTAAATAACTTGGCCGCAGCTCGCTGGAACTGTGTCAACAGGGCTTCAAGACCCGGTGGAGCTTGGCGTGGTTAAGTTTTCTTTTGGGACAGAAATAAATTCAGGAGAACTGAATAGGTGATGAGAACATTGAGTAAAGGTCACATTATCTTTAAGAGCTACTATTAAATATTTAACCGTAATATTCTACACTCACAGAATAATGTCTGACTTGAGACAATTGGAATGAAGTCAACAGTAAGCAAGCAAACAAGTACTTCCCAGCAAGCTTTATCTATAAGAACAGTGGAAATCATAATATTAACAAGAAATAAAAAGCTACTAACATTAGATAGATAGATAGATAGATAGATAGATAGATAGATAGATAGATAGATAGATAGATAGATAGATAGATAGATGTGAAAGGCACTATATAATGTAGATAGATAGATAGATAGATAGATAGATAGATAGATAGATAGATAGATAGATAGATAGATAGATAGATACAGAGATAGATAGATAGATAGATAGATAGATAGATAGATAGATAGATAGATAGATAGATAGATAGATAGATAGATAGATAGATAGATGTGAAAGGCACTATATAATGTAGATAGATAGATAGATAGATAGATAGATAGATAGATAGATAGATAGATAGATAGATAGATAGATAGATAGATAGATGTGAAAGGCACTATATAATAGATAGATAGATAGATAGATAGATAGATAGATAGATAGATAGATAGATAGATAGATAGATAGATAGATGTGAAAGGCACTATATAATGTAGATAGATAGATAGATAGATAGATAGATAGATAGATAGATAGATAGATAGATAGATAGATAGATAGATAGATAGATGTGAAAGGCACTATATAATAGATAGATAGATAGATAGATAGATAGATAGATAGATAGATAGATAGATAGATAGATAGATAGATAGATAGATAGATAGATAGATAGATAGATAGATAGATACTTTATTAATCCCCAAGGGGAAATTCACATACCACATAGATAGATTGTACTTAGTATGAAAGCTGACATTAGCGTGACAAAATATTTCCATGCATTCATTTCTTTTCTGTTTGAAAGCTGATGGTTATTTTAAATAAACTGCCTTTATAGAACAGTCAGTGGTTAGCAGAGCAAAGAAATGTCTTTTTTCACATTGTAAAGAAATCTGCACGTGATGCCAGTGTCCAAGCACATTCATACATTAAAACTTGCCCTTCTGATCTGAGCACTGCTTGGGCGCAACACATTCAGAAATATCAATCACTTATTATGTAACATAGAGCCTTTCCATACCATACCATTTACTAAGCCCGCTTAGTCAGGGGGCAAGCATGGGGCGCATGGCAGGAATAATCCTCTGGACAGGGTGCCAGTCCATCGTGGGGTGAACACACTCACTCACACACACACACACACACACACACTCAGATGGGCCAATGTGGTGTCACCAATCCACCTAACCTGCACCGCAGCACTATGCCATGTCAGCAAAGTTTAGAATAGTGTTGATTAAATAAGAAATGAAAGGGAGCAAAATGTTAAAATATAGAAATAGTCATAGAATCTCATTCTCCTGTTTTAGGGTCCTGCATCACAAACCTCCAGAAGTGATTTTATTAATCTTTTCACATCCCAACAGACTTACAGTATGCTTGTTAAGTTAAATACAGTGTAGTATAGTAACAAAGCACAAACACTCCTTTTTTGCATGTTTTCAAAATATTCCTACTTTACTTGAGAATGACATTGTCTGCCTACTTTCAATTTTAGACAATATTTTTAAATGCAAATGGCTACTTTTACTTTTTGCTAGGCACGTCCATTACTGCAATTTTAAACCAGAATATAAAAGGGCAATGTGAAAACACCCGATGATTCCTCCACTTTGTGTGTACAAAAAATCTGGGATGCTTTTCAAATGTGCGCTGCTGGCACTAACACCCAGTTATTTACGCAGTCATTCCAAGTACACCTTGCTGCAGAATGGGGCGGGGCTGGATGTGTGTGGCGGGGTTGGATATTGGTGACACACTGTCCCAGTCTCTGGGATTTCCAAAGCCGATGTTTGTGTATTCACATTATTATTTCATGGCAGTCTGTCAAATGGGACACAGCTGGAAAATCTGGGGTGGGGCTGGATGTTAGTGATGCCCAATCCTCAGGGGTGGGGCCGATCTGCAGGCTGGTGTGAGGTGGGCGTTCACCTGCTGTGGACCACTCACCTTGTCAAGTGTGCTGCTCACTTATCTTCTCACATTATGCTGGGCATCACAGGTTAATATTATAATAGGAAAAAACAAAAGGACATTCCTTTGAAAGTGAAACGAGAAGCAATAAAGTCTAGATAAAGCGCTTTATTAAATATTATTTAATGAAGGACATTGCTTAATTAGGATTTGGTTTGATGGCTGATGTTATTATTAAATTAATTTTGTTATTTTTCATGTAGTTCTGTGTTATTTGAAAAAATAAAATGGAGGTCAATTTATGTTTCTTTTACAGTAAAATAATTGTAATTAGGAGTTTGCCTAATTAAAATGCTTTTTACACACAGATTTTCAGAAAGAGATGAGCTTCTTCTTAAAGTGAGAGAAGCCTGTATGCCTCCCCATAAATTGTAGTTACTTGGCTCACACTGAAGTAATTGTAATACAACTCACAGGCGTTTGTAAGAACATTTCTGACTATAAATAAAACTACATTTACTTTACTTTTAATACTTAAGTACAATTAATATCAGATAATTTAAAACTTCTACTTGAGTAGTTTGCTCAATTTTACTTTTACTCAGGTATGGCTGTTGGGTACTTTATGCAACATTGTTTAAATGGCAATTTTTAAGTTGGCCCCATGTTTGGTGTGTGTGTGTGTGTGTGTGTGTGAGTACCCTGTGATGCACTGGCAGTACATTCAATCCAGGATTGGCACCTGCTTTGCATCTGGTTCAGCTAGGAGAATCTCGGACTCCTGCCACACTGAACTGGATGAAGCGGGTACAAATAAGGAATCTTGGTGTCATTTCTGATTGTTCTGTTTCTTATTCTACCCACGTACATCACATTAAGAAACTTTTTTACTTCCACCTTCGTAACAACTGGCAGGTGCTCTGTTGGTTCAAAACTCAAAGTCCTTACACAGACCGGTAGCAGTGAGCACATAACACCCATCCCTTTTCACCTTTTCACTCCCTGTGTCTTTTAGGACTGAATGTAAAAGTCTATTAATCCACCTTAATTAAAGGATAAGTGTCTGGGTATCTGTCTGTGTGTCCATCCGGCTGCTATGTCTCTGTCATTCCAAAAGATGGTGCATCACAAACATTTTTAGTCATAAAATATATTTGTCATTCCAACAAATGGCACACTGCGAACATTAACACTGCTTTAACAAATCCAATACCAAATGGTATATAGCAATTTGACAATGTGTCATTTCAACAGATGGTGCATTTTATTACATCATGCAAAACACATTCTAGTAGATTTTGCACTGCACACGTCAACACTGAGGTCTACGTTGATTACTTAGATTTCAACCCATAGCTAAGATGAAAATGGCACCAGGCTACACCAGTAAACTCCTCCATCATTATGCTGCTGTTCCTTTAAGGTCCAAACTAATCTATGCTCTATGAGTGACAGAGCCTTCAGCTCTATAGCACTCAGACTTTGGAAATTTTAAACTAATGGACTCAATTCATTCTTTTAAAAAATAACTTAATACTCATTTATGCCTTTAAAATTCTTGACTTTCAGAACCTTTTTTTTCAGGTTACCCTCACTGTATTTGTATCAAAACATTGTGTTATTTGTTCAGTCTTTTCTTGTTGTATTTTTTGTTGTTTGTTTTATTCTGGTTTATTAACTATTATTGTAATTAAAAGCTTTGTGTGTTCTGTATTTATTTTCATTTAGTATTTAATGCAGATATCCATCCATCCATTATCCAACCCGCTATATCCTAACTACAGGGTCATGGGGTTCTGCTGGAGCCAATCCCAGCCAGCACAGGGTGCAAGGCAGGAAACAAACCCTGGGCATTGCGCCAGCCCATTACAGTAATGCAGATATTATTTAGTTAAATGTCTTGAACATGAGAAAGGTGTTATATTATTATTATTATTATTAATTAATGAATGGATGGCTAGATTTACAGTATGTATCATGTACACCCAAATCACATTCCCAGCCATAATTACTTTACTAGTTCCTGTGCATTCAACAATTCATGTAATACAGTCATAAGAAAAAGTTTGGGAACCCCTCTTAATTCTTTGGATTTTTGTTTCTCATTGGCTGAGCTTTCAAAGTAACAACTTACTTTTAATATCTGACATGTCTTATGGAAACAGTAGGATTTCAGCAGTGACATTAAGTTTATTGGATTAACAGAAAATATGCAATATGCATCATAACAAAATTAGACAGGTGCATAAATGTGGGCACCACAACAGAGATATGACATCAATACTTAGTTGAGCCTCCATTTCAAATCTAACAGCCTCTAGACGCTGTCCTCCTATAGCCTCTGACGAGTGTCTGATTCTGGATGGAGGTATTTCTGACCATTCTTCATACAAAATCTCTCCAGTTCAGTTCAATTTGATGGCTGCCAAGCATGAACAGCCTCCTTCAAATCATCCCATAGATTTTCGATGATATTCAAGTCAGCGCACTGTGATGGCCATTCCTGAACATTGTACTTCTCCCTCTGCATGAATGCCTTTGTAGATTTCCAACTGTGTTTTGGGTCATTGTCTTGTTGGAATATCCAACCCCTGCGTAACTTCAACTTTGTGACTGATGCTTGAACATTATCCTGAAGAATTTGTTGATATTGGGTTGAATTCATCTGACCCTCGACTTTAACAAGGGCCCCAGTCCCTGAACTAGCCACACAGCCCCACAGCATGATGGAACCTCCACTAAATTTTACAGTAGGTAGCAGGTGTTTTTCTTGGAATGCGGTGTTCTTCTTCCGCCATGCAAAGTGCTTTTTGTTATGACCAAATAACTCCATTTTTGTCTCATCAGTCCAAAGCACTTTGTTCCAAAATGAATCTGGCTTGTCTAAATGAGCATTGGCATACAACAAGCGACTCTGTTTGTGGTGTGAGTGCAGAAAGGGCTTCTTTCTCATCACCCTGCCATACAGATGTTCTCTGTGCAAATTGTGCTGAATTGTAGAACGATGTACAGATACACCATCTGAAGCAAGATGTTCTTGCAGGTCTTTGGAGGTAATCTGTGGGTTGTCTGTCACCATTCTCACAATCCTGCTCATATGCCGCTCCTGTATGTTTCTTGGCCTGCCAGACCTGCTGGGTTTAACAGCAACTGTGCCTGTGGCCTTCCATTTCCTGATTCCATTCCTTACAGTTGAAACTGACAGTTTAAACCTCTGAGATGGCTTTTTGTAGCCTTCCCCTAAACCAGGAGACTCAACAATCTTTGTTTTCAGATCTTTGGAGAGTTGCTTTGAGGATCCCATGCTGTCACTCTTCAGAGGAGAGTCAAAGGGAAGGAAGCACAACTTGCAATTGACCACCTTAAATACCTTTATATCTCATGATTGGACACACCTGTCTATGAAGTTCAAGGCTTAACAAGCTCATCCCACCAAGTAATCAGCATTGAGTAGTGACAGGCATTCAAATCAGCACAATGACAAGGGGACCCACATTTGTGCACAGCCAGTTTTTCACATTTGATTTAATTTCATACAACTAAATACTGCGTCACTAAAAATCTTTGTTCGGAAAACACCGCAGTACTCCGATGTTCCTAGGAAATGAAAGACATACCACTGTTATCTTTTATGTTGAGAGGGGAGTCAATTATTACGCAGGCTGAGAGGGGTTCCCAAACTTTTTCATATGACTGTATGTTATCATGTACAGGTTTAACTAACTTGTTTGTTGGATGTCTATCAAAATCATTCATAAAAACCTAAAAGAGCTGGCAGTGGCCCCAGCCCCTCAGCCTTGGAGGATTCAGTTATATTCACATGTTGTTTTTGCACTGGTGCAATGAGCAGTTGTTATAATCAGTGATCACTGGGTCACTGTGAACTATGCTTTAATTGGCTACGGAGGAATATATGTTAATTTTTGATATTTACATAATTACACATACAGTAGTTATAGTTAACAGTTTATACATATACAGTAAAATTATTTTAGGTTCTATTAACAAGCTTAAGATGAAACTGTATGTGAGCAGTAAGCAAGGTTTACACAGCCAGATCCAGATTATAAAATAAGACAGAGCAAAAAGTCAGGCACATGATCTTTTAGATATTCTAGAATTTGACAGGAGGGTCTGGTTAAAGAAAGAAGCAAGTACAAGAAAGGGGTATTTAGGGCAACTGCTTTATTTATTGAATATTTGGAAAAGAGCAGCTAAAACACCTAGATGGTTTCCCTGTATCTATCTGTCCGTCACAACGGTTTACCATCTATGGCCTGTCTTGTGGTTGTACCCAGGAGACATAAACATGGGACAAGGAGGTTTGAGGCCTTCAGCAAGCTCCATGAAATGCAGGCCAGAACCTTGGCAGGCTAAACCAAAACAGGTTCACTTAAGAGCAGCTTGCAACTGAAAACTACCTGTTGGTTTCTGGCCTAGCAGCCCCAAAATTAGAAGCAAGCTTAGAAATAAAAAGACAATAAATGTCTCAGAATATACAAAAATGCCATATTAGAAAGAGAAACTGTGAAAACTCTTACTAATAGAGACAAACCCCATAAAGAATCTTTTTAGAGAAAAATATTAAAATAAATTGTAAAAAAAATGGTCCAAGAGCAAAAAAGAGGTAAAAATGATTTACCTACAGTGGCAATCCAAGGTAAAGAGGTTCCAATACAAATTCCACAAGAAAAATGCAGTTACAGAAGCAAAAATACAGAACCAGAAAATATCAAAAGAAAAAAAATATAAATATAGAGAACTCCAACAAACAACTCACAACGATCCACTGGCTGGGTCTCCTGCTCAAATAAAGGCAGAGGGTGGGCCCAGCAGCAGTGATGTCACGGTGGCCACGCCTCCTGGGACTCCACCCACAAAGTGCACAGAATTAAATCACATAAATATGAAATAAACCAATATTACAGAAATTACATAAAATTATGAAAAATAATAATTTAAAACTAAAAAAAGCAACAATAAATGCACAAGAATTCTAAACTCTTCCATTACACTTGTCATCAAGCTGTCCATCCTTTGTGCTTTTTTCCCAGGTCAAGCCACAATGACACACCTGAGTCCAAAACAGAGTGACAGACCAGAAACCTGCTCAAGATCTTGTTTTCATTACTCTGCTGGAGAGTATTAGATCCTTTAAAAATTGTCTTATACTGCCAATGCACTGTTGCTTTGTGCCTTAATATCTGTTTGACTTTTTGTTATATGATGTGCACAAGAGGCTATGACTTCTAGTCATCCTGACCAAGAATATGTGAGGATAGATAGATAGATAGATAGATAGATAGATAGATAGATAGATAGATAGATAGATAGATAGATAGATAGATAGATAGATAGATAGATAGATAGATAGATAGATAGATTGTGTGAACGCTTCAGGCGCTGTTGCCCCATGAAACCCGTCAGACAGACATCCAAGACACACTTATAAAAACACCAAGACAAATTCTTTAATAATTCTCTTCAAATAAAGTGCCCAAAGCACCGCACACTCCACAATTCACCAATAAAAATACGGTAATCAATACAATAAATCAATCCTCCACTCCCAGCAGCTTAGTCACCCAACCTCCCAACTCTGGTTCTCTTTGCTGGGTTCTCCAAAGTCCTTTAAATAGTCCATGACCTGGAAGTGTTTCTTCTCCGGGTCAACTACCACATCCTCATTCCTCAAATAGCCCGGAAGTACTGCGGGCTTCTGTCCTCATGACTTTGAAGTACTTCCGGGGTGTAGTAATAATGTAAATCCCCAGGTTCTTTGTGAGCTCCCCCTGGTGGCACCCACGGCCCCCAACAGGTGCTGAGGAAACAGACTCCATGTCCCAGGATGCTCTGAGGGAATCCGGGGAACCGTTGGCGTCCAGGGGAGCTGCCACCTAGCGTCCCGGGGGAGGCAGTATCCAGAAAAGCCTGCCTTTCTCCATTCTTCTTGCTTTGGGATGTCACGACCGGATTGAAACGCCGGCCGGCCATCACAATAGATAGATAGATAAATAATGCATCTCTTTTGTTTCAGAGAACAGTGTTTAACGTTTTCTTACATTTGACTTTCCTAATTAAAATGCATGTTACAAAAATCAAAGAGATTACATTAGTAAGCAAACAACAAAGCAATGTGCAAAGACCATGGAGATATTTTTTTTGCCCACATAAAACAATTTGAATGAATTTTTAGAAGATGTGAACAATTTTATGATCTTGGATAATTAACGGAGTTGTGGTCAGCATCAATAATGTGAAAAAATGTTTAGATAAATGCCATTGTTTTGTTATTTACACTATAGAGGCTCACAGATTAGACACTGAAGATCTGTTATACTATCGCAACACTTTGCTAAAACTACCATTATTCTTAGTGGTTTGTAGTGCCTATATAAGTAAATAGATGTTAAATATTGTGTATTAAGTAACAAGAAACAGTTCAGTCAAAAGTGACAGGTTTCTGCTTCTATTCTTTCTCTTTGTGATATTGCAGAGGGCTATGAAGCTGCTATTGTCAGGGGTGTGCTCAAATGTTGCTCAGCATTTCATGTGGTTGAATCCGAGGGTCACTTCTCTTCATTTGAGATACCGGTGCTTCAGGAGATCGTTTTCTGCCATGCAGATTCATTCAAGTGTCACTCACTGTCTTTTTTTCTCCTTATTGATTTTGGTCAGTGCCTATCGATCCTCCAGGAATATTACATTTTAATTAGCCACAAAGTGAAAAGACAGCGCTCCCGTTGAAGAAAGAGTCAAGAAGCTTTTTACTTTTGATTCAAAGGTCACTCATTCCTCCAGGAGAAGTCAAGGACACTTCCTTCATAAGGATGATTTATTTTTTTTAACCTTATTTTGTTTGCACTCTTTATTCTTTATTTAAAATACCACTTATTTTGCAGAATTTATAATGTTTTTAAAACTGCATACTGTACAGAACACACAAGTCTATACAAATACAAACATGAATTGAAGCTCATTTGTATTAAATATTGAATTACAAAAAAAAAAAATAGAGACTAAAGCGGGGTTTTATAATAAAACAGAAATAATAATTATATTTTTAAAAACAGAATTAATTTAATCTATCCATGCATCCATTGTCTAAACCCACTGTGTTATGGAGAGGATGTCGGTCCACCCCAGGACACACTAAAATTATTCACTAATACAGTCATCCCTCACCTATCGCGGGGATTACGTTCCAGAGCCCCCCGTGATAGGTGAAAATCCGCGAAGTAGCGACCTATATTTATTTTATTATTTATACATATTTTAAGGCTTTATAAACCCTTCCCACACTCTTCTAAACCTTTCTCACTCTCTTGTTAACCTTTCCCACACTCTTATAAACACTTCCTATGCTCTTAAACACTTTCTACATTCTTAAACAGCGCAGACCAACACTGCACACTGCACGCAGCGATCAGACGTCAATGTGTCTGCACTCGCTTTGTGAAGGGGGGCAGCTGAACTCACGCTGAGCAGAAATGGACTTTGTGCTGCTTCTGCCAAAATGCCTGCTTGTCGCTCTGCGCGTTCGGAAGGAGGAGGAGGAGGAGTGGGGGTGTGTGAGGGCTGAACGCACGTTCGCTCAAACCCCCCTCCCCGGAGGCGCAGTACGCTCCTGCCACTTCGCATTGTCAAGGGGGTGGGGAACTGAATGAACGCTAAGGAGAAGTGGACTTTGTGCTGGCTTTGTGCTGCTTGTCGCTCTGCGTGTCAATAATTTAAAAGCCTGTACAGCACCTATTTTCCTGTCTCACTGTCTTGTCTTGCGTGAAGTTAAAATGTTTTATAATAGTGAGATGTTACTCATATCCTTAGCCCGACATCCACATATCATATGTGTTAACAAAGTGTGTTTTATAAGTTTACATGTGTTTAAAGCATGTGGGATGGGTATTTTAAGGCTTAAACTATAAAAATGTTTATTTATATGGTCTTTCTGTATCGCGGATTTTCTCCTGTTGCTGATGGGTCTGGAACATAACTTCCGCGATAGGCGGGCAATCACTTGTATTTAAAAACCCGCGAAGTCGTGAATCCGCGAAAAGTGAACCGCGAAGTAGCGAGGGATTACTGTATACACTCGTAAGCCACCAGCTGACCTAACACTCACCTTAGGGATGTGGAGGGAGGTATGCAAACCCAAATGGAGTCATGGAGAATGTGAGCTGCACATAGACAATAAGCAGCTCAGAAGTCCAACTGCTCCACTGTACACTCATCTGTCCATTGTCTTAACAAGCTTAATACGATTACAGGTTTGATCATCCTGATGGCATTCGACACAAGACAGGAGCCAGACCTGAATGAGGTGATACACTAGTGTGTTTCACTTTTTCCCAGTGAGCATTGTTTATATGTTTCTTTAACTAGAAGAATTACAAATCCACTCGGCTCATTTCAGTTCAGAGCTTATAACAGCAGAATAAGATACAAAGCAAGAACCAGCCCTGGAGGGGATGCCAGTATCATTAAGCAATTCCAACCGTATTGTGGCATGCAGCATACTGAGAAAACATATTCTCCTAACTTTTATCATACTGGTTTACCACCTAGGAAAGGTACCGATATCCAGACCAGTCAGGTCAGCAGGCTGTGACGCTTCCTTTATAGAGTGCATTGTTAATTCAAGTTTTATACTGGTATCAAGACGTTGAGGATACAATTTATACATTATCTGATAAGATTTTGTCTCTTTAATTCTTTTTTGAGCATTTGTAATATTAGACAATTTGCTGTACCAAAGTGCAAATCACAATAGAGCCAGACTAGCAGCAGATACATCTGTGACAATATCAATAGGCCGTTGTAATAAAAAAAAAAAAGGAAAAATAACAAATAGAATATATTGTAAAGCTCGCCTGCTTCAATAGATGAAATGTGAGTAAGTTTTGCTGAGTTTGTTTTAAAACTTATAACGATTTAGAAATCTGCTGATTTTAACCATGTGGGTAATAAGAGGTAAATGTATTATGTGATCATTCTTTTCTGTGGTTTGGCTCTGGGTACAGTGGGTAGCATTACCGCCTCACGGTGCTTGGACCCTGGATGGATTCCCAGAAGAAGTGCATTCAGTGTGGAGCTTCCATGTTGGTGTGGGTTTCCTCTGGAGACTCTGATTTCCTCCCACGGTCCAACGGCATGCTGCTAGGCTCATTGGGGACTCTAAAGTAGCATGGCATAAGTGAACGTGGGAGTGCGCTGTATGAGTGTGCCCTGTCATGGACTGGCATTTAGTTTAGGGCTCATTTCTGCCTTTCAATTAAAGTATTTGAAATAGGCTCAGGATCTCTGACATATTGACCTTGCAAGGCTCATAATCAGATCGCTTCTGTGTGCCACGTTGCAGAATTTTGCAACCTCAGGATTACATTTAAGAAAATTATTCTTATGCACCTGGGCTTTTTTACTAGTAATGCTCTTTAACATTTTGCAGCAGCAATTACTCTGACATTTGAGTATACTGTACATTTCAAATTTAGTAGATTATACCTACAATAGAAAATTAATTGTACTTAAATCTTTCGTATTCATACAGAAAAGGCTAGAGCAATTTAACCACTTTCTAAACGATAGGAACTCTAACGGGTCAATACATTTTTCTGAGTAACTGAACTTTGTTCTCCTCTTTGTATTTCTCCAATAGCATTACTTTATTTAAAAAAAAGTCTTTTTCCTATTATTATTTCATGCAAAGTTTCAGCTCACTGGAAAAAGGTAAGTAGAAACCAAATCATTAATCAAAAAGCAGAACTCTATAACTTTCTTATCGACTAAGCATGGAAAACTAATCTCCATTATCGTACATTTCTTTCATTGTTGTACTCGTGCTATTTCAAATACGGGAGTCTCAACACTTTTTAAAGAGGATGTCACACTGGTGCAGCAGGTTACTTTGGATGATCAATATCTTCCAGCATGTTGTGAAAATAAAATGATTTTCTTCTTCTATTACTTCTTCTTCTACTATTGCTAATACTACAGGTGTTATTCTCGTATCCACAAAACTGCAACTCAATATTGTGTTATCTGCCTTCTAGTTATTAGTGCACTCCACTCAGTCACTCACTCAATTTTCATTGCCCTTTATAGCTTGCCATTATTGGTGGCACAGTGGTTCCATGAGAATGAGCTCAAAATCCATGCCAGTCACTATCACTGAAGAGGCTACACATTCGCCTTTGAATTGTTTTGCCCTTTTTTATTCAGTGGTTACTGTAGTTTTCCCCTCCCACATCTCAGTGACACTGATTCTAGAGTTAAATGCAGAATCTAAACTACTCTTGTGTGAACAAGTGCCCTTTGAAAAGATCAGCGGCCCATTAAGGGTTGGTTCCTACCATCTGCCTGATGTTCCCAGTCCCTATAACTTTATAAATTAATTAGCTGCCCACCATGGCTCTGCCCACATAGTAGTGAAACAGGACAGTGAAGAGGACCCTGCTATGCTCCCTACTCCTGACGTCAGGTTTCCTCCTCCCGTCAGCCTGCAGACTCTGTCTCAGTTCAGCAAGAATATATCGCTCCTGCAAGCAAACTATGATTCTTAGTGAGATGAGAGAAGTCACAAAATCAACCATAATGTTCAAGCAAATTATAGAAAAAAACCTGATCTAAATCCGTGAAGTAGTTCTCTCGTTTGCTAGCTAAGCGGAGGTAAGCTACACGCCCCGAGGCTGGTGTGTGAGTGAGGAGTGAGGAGGTCCCCACTCCACCTCCCCTCGACCTGCTGTGTGTCTCTCGGATTTGCATAAATAAACCGGTACCGCAAGCAAACTATGATACATAGCGCAATGCGAGAGGTCGCAAAATCAACCACAATGGTCAAGCAAATTATAGAAAAAAACCCAATCTAAATCCGTTAAGTAGTTCTCTCGTGAAAAGTGGACAGATGGAAAGATAGACAGACGTTGTATTTTTTATATATAGAGATTAAGTAGGATTAAACAGTTGATGAGTGGATGATCCCCAATCTTTAGAGCTTTCTAAAAACATGTGGATATACACCAATCAGCCACACCATTAAAATCACCTGCCCAATACTGTATGGGCCCCCCTTTGCATTGCCATAACAGCTCTGTCCCATGGAGGCATGGACTCCACAAGACCTCTGAAGGAGTCCTGTGGTATCTGACACCAGGATGTCAGCAGCAGGTCCGTTAAGTCCTATAAGTTGCAAGTTTGGGTCCCCATGTATCGGAATTATTGTTCCAGCACATCCCACAAATGCTCAGTCGGATTGAGATCTGGGGAATTTTGAGGCCAAGTAAACACCTTGAAGTCTACGTCACATTCCTCAAACTATTCCCATTTTTCAGTGATTTGTGCTACTGTAGCTGTTCTTTGGGATTGGACCTGACTGGCTAGCCTTCACTCCCCACGTGCATCATTGAGCTTTCAGCAGCCATGACCCTGTCTCTGGTTCACCAGTTGTTCTTCATTGGACCATTTTTTGGTAGGTACTAACTAGAAGCGGCACCAGGATTTCATATCAGGATGGGCCTAAATTTGTCACCTAAAATTTTTATTACTGTTAAATATTCATTAATTTAAAAAACATTTTTAGAAGTCCACTAATACTAATCTAAAGGGCATTTATTTGTTTTTGCATGTCTACTTTGAATATTTTTTGTTAACAATAATGTAAATCCACCTAAAAACTGAGAAGATAAACTTTGGTTGATGCACTAGACATAGCAGCCCATCGCCAGGCACATCCATTATAATTTTGACTAGTATAGCACGATATATGCCGATATTTAAAAATAAGGGGGATGTGCAGGACTGTAGAAACTACAGGGGGATAAAATTGATGAGCCACAGCATGAAGTTATAGGAAAGAGTAGTGGAAGCTCAGTTAAGAAGTGAGGTGATGATTAGTGAGCAGCAGGATGGTTTCATGCCAAGAAAGAGCACCACAGATGCGATGTTTGCTCTGAGGATGTTGATGGAGAAGTTTAGAGAAGGCCAGATGGAGCTGCATTGCATATTTGTGGTCCTGGAGAAAGCATATGACAGGGTGAGGAGAGAGGAGCTGTGTTATGGTATGAGGAAGTCGGGAGTGGCAGAGAAGTATGTAAGAGTTGTACAGGATATGTACGAGGGAAGTGTGACAGTGGTAAGGTCTGCGGTAGGAGTGACGGAGGTGGGATTACATCAGGGATCAGCTCTGAGCCATTTCTTATTTGCAATGGTGATGGACAGGTTGACAGATGAGATTAGACAGGAGTCCCTGTGGACTGTGATGTTTGCTGATGACATTGTGATCTGTAGCGATAGTAGGGAGCAGGTTGAGGAGACCCTGGAGAGGTGGAGATATGAGAGGAGAGGAATGAAGGTCAGTAGGACCACCAAAACAGAATACATGTGTGTAAATGAGAGGGAGGTCAGTGGAATGGTGAGGATGCAGGGAGTAGAGTTGGAGAAGGTGGATGAGTTTAAATATTTGGGATCAACAGTACAGAAAATGGGGATTGTGGAAGAGAGGTAAAGAAGAGAGTGCAGGCAGGGTGGAATGGGTGGAGAAGAGTGTCAGGAGTGATTTGTGACAGACGGGTATCACCAAGAGTGAAAGGTAAGGTCTACAGGACGGCAGTGAGACTGGCTATGTTATATGGGTTGGAGACGGTGGCACTGACCAGAAAGCAGGAGACAGAGCTGGAGGTGGCAGAGTTAAAGATGGTAAGATTTGCATTGGATGTGACGAGGATGGATAGGATTAGAAATGAGGACATTAGAAGGTCAGCTCAAGTTGTACGGTTGGGAGACAAAGTCAAAGAGGTGAGATTGTGTTGGTTTGGACATGTGCAGAGGAGAGATGCTGAGTATATTGGGAGAAGGATGCTAAGGATAGAGCTGCCAGGGAAGAGGAAAAGAGGAAGGCCTAAGAGAAGGTTTATAGATGTGGTGAGAGACGACATGCAGGTGATAGGTGTAACAGAACAAGATGAGGTGGACAGAAAGATATGGAAAAACCTGGCGGGAGCAGCCGAAAAAAGAAGAAGAAGCACTATATAACCGCAAACAGTCCATTGCTTGCAATTTGTGTATGCAGATCTGATATGTGTGTTTCAGGTCTCCAAATACACGACTGAATCTGTCCTCAATTAACTTTTACCAAAATGACAAAATCATATTTTTTGATATGCTGTATTCCAGCCACGCACCATTACTTGTTGTATCAATGAGCCGCAAAGCTGCATGCCTTACCGACTATATTAGAAGTTGGAAACTTTCATACCGATTGAGTTGATGGCTCCTGGGTATCAGACTAGTTCAGCACCTTTCCTATTGTTCGTTTTTTTGGCGTCTGAGTGTTTGTACCTTTTTCAGCACACTCAGTAGTTGCATTGGCAGCACACCCATTGCTAAATTAACCTGTTTGAGGTGGGGTTTCTACTCACCATTGGGGCATCACAGAATTTCACTGTGATTTCCAACATTTTAAGTAAATTTTATTTTCTAAACATTGTTATGCAGACATAACTTTAAGTTTATAATCAGGTGATATTTTAATCAAGGTAGATGTGTATTAAAATGCATGTATGCAGTACAGGGTAATCATCAGATAAGGAAAAAAATTAATGACTTAAATTACAGGGTGGATCAATGAGGACATTGGGTGGGAAGGTCCAATATTGTCACTGTCCCTGGTGTTCACCACTGCATACTAGGAACAACTTACAAGACCTGCGTTTTGGAGATGTTCTGTTCCAGTCGTCTAGCAATCATGAATTTGGCCCTTGTCAAAGTCATTCATATCCTTACATTTTTTTCTGCTTGCAACACATTCCCCTTCAAGAACTAACTGTTCACCTGCTGTCTAATATATCCACCCCTTGACAAGTGCCCTGACCTGTCAGTGGTTTTAACATTGTGACTGATTGGTCTATGTGTTACTGAAATTATTACATGCATTAAAAAGCAAAGCATATGAAAGTAGCAGATAGTACAGTATTGTATCTATTTCTTTATGCAACAGTTTTACTGGATAGATAAGTAAGTGTTTCCGGTATCTCCGTATCAGTCTGATACGACATACGTCAGTTGTGGTCTCTAGACTCAAATGTTACCTGTGAGGCAAAAATAAATAAAAAGAAAAATCTATTCCTTTATGCAAGACTTTTACGGGGAGAGTAAGCAAGCATATCCATTACTTCTATATTAGTCAGGTATTATATACATTTTACTGTTCTTTCCAAAAGGAACAGCGGAACTGTTTATATGGTAAGGACCAGTAGAAGAGATGTGATAAGAAAACATGCCAAGTTCATAACAGGGAAGTCAAGCGATCTTTCAAAGAAACCCTAACTGCTGATCCAAAAATTGAAATACTTAATACTTCCAGCATTAAATCAAATGAACAACGCACTGAAAACTCTCAATACCCAGATATCGAATAGTTAAGGGTTGACCTTTTTATGGTCACTCCAGTGACGTAACACGCAACACATCTCCAAATGCTTTCATTGTAAAATCACCATGGAAATCTCAATCTATACTAATAAAAGGCAAAGCCCTCACTGACTCACTCACTCACTCACTCACTCACTCACTCACTCACTCACTCACTCACTCACTCACTCACTCACTCACTCACTCACTCACTGACTGACTGACTGACTCACTCATCACTAATTCTCCAACTTCCCGTGTAGGTGGAAGGCTGAAATTTGGCAGGCTCATTCCTTACAGCTTACTTACAAAAGTTAGGCAGGTTTCATTTTGAAATTCAAAGCGTAATGGTCATAACTGGAACATATTTTTTGTCCATACACTGTAATGGAGGAGGCGGAGTCACGTATCGCGTCATCACGCCTCCTACGTAATCACGTGAACTAAAAACAATGAAGAGATTTACAGCACGAGTCGCACGCGGGAACGAAGGTAAATGACGTTAATTTTTGACTGTCTTTTAATACTGTGTAAGCATACATATTAACACATGTGCAATTAAACGTGTGCATTTATGGGGTGATTTCTCAGGCTTAAAAGCTCACCTTTTATCAAACGCGGGAACAAAGGTAACTGACGTTGTTCACTGTCTTTTAATACTGTGTAACCATACATATTAACACATGTCCAATTAAACGTGTGCATTTACGGGGTGATTTCTCAGGCTTAAAAGCTCGCCTTTTACTAAAAAGGTAAATGCAAAACTATTTTCAATCAGTTTATTGAAACACTCCCGTTAAGGATTGCAATAACATATTCGCGAGATAAAAGAACGAAGTACGGGGAAATGGACGAACAGCCGCAAACAGCGAAGAGCAAAAAATTAATTAAACAATTGAGAACGGACCGAGTTAAGCATACAAGCATGTTCATAAGGGAAACAAAGCACGGTGTAAAACGTAAGTTTAAATTAAGTTTATAGAAACGCTCCCGCTGCGGATTGCAATAACATATTCGCGAGATAAAAGTTTAATGAGAAGACACGAGGTATAAACGAACCACACACCGTGGCGCAACGTTAGGGGCAACAGTTTCAACCATTCTATGATCTGCTTCTCGCAACTGAAAGACGGCACATGGCGGATGTTAGCCGACTTGCTGACCGCAACGTTAGGGGCTTCAACTATGGCGCTGATGACACATCTCAGTGCCAACACTTTGCAGACTCTACTTAAAAGACACGCCCTCCTCACTGGACAGTTAAAAACACCAATCAAACTAACGATGACATCAAGTATTACCCAATCAAAAGTAGGAAAGGAGGCATCTTCATAAAATGCGTGTGGGATGATTTGCATGAGACGCTGCTTTAAAAAAAAAATGATAAAAAAAATACGGGATAAATCCCGTCCAGTATTGATTCAAAACGGGACGCGCAATTTCATTCTCAAACGCGGCACGATTCCGTATTTTAAAGGACGGGTGGCAACCCTACAGTGCCAGGTAACCACCCATACAATCAGATTGTGATTCAGACTAGGAATGCAATGAATGTAATTACCCCGATCTACATACAAGGCGAAAGTCTTGCAACATTCAAAGATGATGGTTTGGGATAAGTACACCATACAACATAAAAGAGCTTATGAAGCCTTGAACCGAAAAAAGCAAGATCTCAGAGATCGTAAAAAAAAAAATAGGAGGTAATGTCGTTTTACTCGCTGTAGATTTTAGTCAAACATTACCAGTTATTCCACGAGGGAGACCAGCAGATGAACTCAACGCGTGTTTAAAATCCATGCTTCTCCCACGCTTGGTTATATGTCGCGTGTTCTCCGGTAGGTGCACCAAAAAATGTATACATTTAAGCATGTAATGGGCAAACAAAAAATGAGGTATACCCGAAGGCACTGCAGTAGTACTTAATGTAACTTTACTTCTTAAATGTTAATGTTTTACTGTTTAATAATTTATACGCTTCTTATATGTTGTTCAAATTCTTTTATCAAAATACCACTGACAGCGCAATGCACGATAACATGGAGTGAATACACCATACGCATCCGCCCACGGCTGCCCTGCTGTGCGCAGATAGGAGTTGATTCTACAATAAAATAAAATAAAGATAAAAAGAGTAAAACAATCATCACCCATAAAGCGTGTGTGTGTGTGTGTATATATGTGTATATATATATGTTGATATGTGGATGTGTATATGTATATATATATATATATATATATATATATATATATATGTAGATATGTATATATATGTCTATATGTATATGTACTGTATATATATGTTTATATGTGTGTGTGTGTATTTTATATATATAAAACACAGCAACACTCATAACAATGACAACACAATTACATTGACAATCATGTTACGTTATTTTTAAAATGTTTCCTCTTTTTTTCATAACCTCTTTAACACACTACTTCTCCGCTGCGAAGCGCGGGTATTTTGCTAGTGCTGAATAATAGACAATTGCAGTGCCCAAAATGGAATCATAAAACGACAATAAAAAATTTTCTTAAAAGGCTTAAAAACAAAACTAATGTCAGAAATGGATTCCCTGACACATACTTTACTTGCTGTTTTATTTGGCTTCGCCAGGAAACTTTTGTAAGACAATGGGGCCTCAGTTATTCTGCCACAGATTTATTGGGTGTGTTTGAAGTACTATGTAAGTAATTAAGCACTAAGTACTTTTCTGCATGCATTTTCTTTTACATTTATTTGATTAGCAGACACTATTATCCAAAGTGACTTACAAAACAGGTCAACATAATCAAGTAGCATCTGTCTGGGGACTGTTTGGGAACAAGTGTTACAGGATGTGGATGCTGAAGTCGGTAACAACAGGAGACATACACCAATTTAAAGTAAAAAGCAATTTCTTTATTCTTGGTGAGTCCGAGAGGCTGCCCGCCTGCCAGCTCAAGTTGATACTGACAGGTCAGATCAGACAACCTGCCCAAAGCAGGAAGTTTATCTCTTTTTATAACCAGTCTTTATTGTTAAACAAAAAGAGGAAATATGGCAGTTCATTTTGAGGTCATACATACTGTAGATCGTTATAGTTTGCAGTCACACCCTGGATTGGAACATGCAGGAGCGCACACACTGCTTCTAACAGTTAAAAGAGTTATTAGCACATTCATAGTCTTAAGCAATAGCCCTTGTCTGCATCAAAATACACAAAATCAACTGCAGCGATCTCCCAGCTAACGGTCTCAGGATGTGTGCAACCTAAGCAGATTTAGACAATACTCATTTTCTCCTTCTTTCTGCATGCACATAGGTTATACAATATCAAAGGTTACATAAAAGTTAGTTCAGTACATTATATTAACTATAAGAAATTACATTCTTACAGTAGCTTAACACATCCTTATTTAATGCATAAGTGTCACGCTTCTTATAGTTCTATTAGCATTATACTTTTATTATTTGGAAAGACTGACGCACCTTAATTCTAAATATTCTTAGGCTACAAGGCTACAAAATTGATTACCAGAAATGAAGAGTTCAAAACAAAATATAAGATAATTACAATTCCCAGATTTATAAAGCCTAACAGCTAAGATCAGTTAGACAGATATTCACCCAAGAGACTCTTCAAACGCTTCATAAACACTTTGAGGGAGTCAGAGTTTCGAATTGAGATGGGGAGCTCATTCCACCAGTCAGGAGCTACACATGTAAAGAGTCTGGGCTGAACTGTGATACCTCACAGAGCTGACTGTTCAACAGCAGACCTGAGTGATCAAGAAGGAGCATATGACCTCACTCATGTCTCCTTATATATACAGTGTATATATTTAATTTTCTTTTTCTATGATGTCAAATTTCAATTAAATCTGTCAAAGCATTCTTGAACTATTCAAATGTCCTTTATAAGCAGATACCCACTGCCCTAGATGTACTCTCTTGCCAAATTTGGGGCGGAGTGGTGGCTCCGAGGCTAAGGATCTGCGCTGGTATCCAGAAGGTTGCCAGTTCAAATCCCCATCACTGCCAAAAGAGATCCTACTCTGCTGGGTCCTTGAGCAAGACCCTTAACCTGTAATTGCTCCAGGGGTGCTGTACAATGGCTGACCCTGTGCTCTGACCCCAAGGGGTATGCGAAAACTAACAAATTCCTAATGCAAGAAATTGTATAAGGCGAAATAAAGTACAAAACAAACAAAAAAAAATTCTGCTTTTTAACCAAACAGGAAATAACATTTTTGTTGATAAGTAAGTGAGCGAGTCAGTCAGTCAGTCAGTCAGCTTTGCATTTTATACATATAGATTCCCACCGGATGTAAAAAACTAATAAAAAAGTAAATGAATAATGTCTATCATAACATCATGACAGTGTGGAGTGAACATTACCATGGAAAAAAAATTTTGTATTAAATAAACTTGACTGCTGTTGACAGTCAGTAGTCAGTAATGATCACACCACAACAATAAATTCTGGAAGAAGCAATAGTTTATTCAAAATAACTCTTCCACTATATCTCCTGCCATGGTTAATTCTTTGGAATTAGCTAATGCCTCTAATGACTAGGTGAGCAAAATTAACAAACTTAATTTGTAGCACAGCATAGTGAGTAGAGTAGAGAGAGAAGTGCAGTGGCATAATGGTTAACAGTCCCGCCTCAATGCTCCAGATTTCTGGGTTCAGATCCTGACCCCAGTCACTGTCTGCTGGAGTTAGCATTTTCTGCCCATTTCAATGTTGTTTTTCTCTGTATGTAATTTTTTTTCATGTGATTGGGGTCTCTAAATTTGCCCAGTATGATTAGGTCTGTATTAGTGTGTAATGCAATTGACAGGTGTCCTCTCCAAGGCTGATTCTTGCCTTGTGCTCAATGCTTCTGGCATAACCTTGTCTACAATTAAGAGTTTTAGTAATAGTAGTATAATAGTGTAACGTGTGTTGATTTTTGCATCATGTTTTATAATCTCTATCAAAAACGTGGCCAAAAATACACCAAAACGAATGATAGTCCTACACTTAGCATTTGGCTGAAAAAGTTCCTCACAATGAAGAACCAGCTGGCAAAATCTGGCTCAGACTCATTATCATTTAAATAGGCAAACACTATTGCTTGTCAAAGCTCTATCTCTTTATTGACTTTATACATTATACATGCTAATAATTGTAAGGTTGTATTTAACTCCTATACATTTTTTTTCAGATATATAGAAGATCATATTTTGGTTGGATTTCTCAGCTCTGACTATTGTATTTGTCAGTGGTTTCCAAGTAGTTCAAAACAGTTCAAATGCAGTTACGAAAATGACATTCCAGCAATAGTATGACTCGTGAAGGAAAAAATCTCCACAGATAAAGTGTCTTCATTTTAAAGATTTTAGTGAAATTCAAAGCAAACGGTTCACAAAAAATAAGGAGAAAAGATTATAATACACACTTGAGGCTTAAGTATGTAGGTTACATTTGTTAAGGTTTTATGTTATCTTATTCATATATATACTGTATGCAGCTAGAGATCCACAAAGGGAGAAAAATGAATCACGTATCATAAAGTAGTTTTTATTCCTGAGCTTTCAATCCCTGCCAGGGGTCATCATCAGAGAGGCTGTGTTAAAACTCTATTCAAAAGAGTCCACACCCATTGTAATACGAAGGAAACAAAAATGTATGAAAGACGCTATCTCTTCCATCTTTTCACTTCAAACGGATACTCAAAAACATTCATTAATCGGAGCTTACACAGAAGACGCCAAAAAACTCAGCAAACAATCGACTTGAATCAGAACCCCCCACCTCACCTGGCACTCACTCCCTTATCACCACAAGGTGTCTGAAGGCACAGCGCGCATCCTGGCCAAGTCAGGCGTCAGAATAGCACACAAACCCACGAACAATCTGCGCACGGTCCTTTTTAATGCTAAACACAAGAATTCGACAGCAGAAACACGAAACTTAGTTTATAGCATTCCATGCAGTTCTTGCTCAGCGGTATACATAGGACAAACTTCAAAAAGAATCGCAACACGTATACAGGAACATCGCAATGCCGTCAGAAGAAAGGACTCACTATCATTGATCTATACGCATATTAAATCAACAGGACATACATTTAACTGGGACAATGTACAAGTAAAATTCAAGGCCAGTACCAATAGTGCCAGAGAGCTGGCTGAATCTTGGCTATTAAATGAGAACGGCATCAACAGATATTTGGACATAAATCCAGCATATGCAAACTTAAGAAGAACATGTTCATAATAAATAAAACTGTACACCCAATACCCCCCCTCCTGATCACACTGACTTAGTCACCTCCAAGTTTGAAGGAGAAGATACTGTAATGGACAGCCGGGTCCCATGCCCGGCAGGGACACCCCTGCTGCATCTGTTCCGGGGGAACAGCCATGGACAGTTCAATACCTCCCCCGGGATGCTTGGTGGCAGCCTCCCTGGTGGACGATGATTCCCCAACCTAGCGCATGGCTCCATGGGAGATGGAGTCCTCCACAGCCTGGTTGGGGCCTCGGATGGCTGCTAGGGGGAGCTGCATGGAGTTTGCAGCCCGGCTGGTCGAATCTTCAGCCCCACTCGGAAGTGCAATTAGAACTAGGTGGTCAAGCACCTGGAATGCTTCCAGGTGGGTTATAAAAAGGGCCAGCCACCACCACTCAGAGAGCCAGAGTTGGGAGGAAGGAGACGACGCTTGTGGAGGAGTGGTGGTGAAAAGGAAGGATTATTGTGTGGTGTGGAAAAGAGTGCTTTTGGGACTGTGTGTTGCCTGTGGGTCACGGGGAAGACGTGCGCCCACGGGTGAAGAGAAAAATAAAAGTCCTAGTACTTTATATGTGCCTCTGTGTCCTTCTGTGCTGGGTCGGGCACCTATATAGCACCTTTTCTACAATACTAAAATGGAAAGCTGGTCTGGAAGTGAAAGGCCTCAAGGTGAAAGGAGGGAGTACCACAGTGATGGTTGGAGGTGAAGAGATAGGTGGCATAGAAGATGCAGACAGCTTGCCATGAGGCATATGAGGTAGTGGTGCTGGGAGGATATCAGTCTAATGCAAGGTTTGTCATAATGTGTATAAAAAGAAGCAGTGGCATGAAGTGCAATGTGCAAGAGGCTTGTGCGGCCTGTGTTTGGTTGTGAGTGTGCAGAAGGGAGTTGTGTTGATGACAGTTCTGCTACTTTGAAGACAGAGGTGTGAGCACAACAGTAACAGCAATGGTGGGAAGTTCACAGAACAATGTCACCCCGTTCTGACCTCTAGGGAAACCTCTATGGCATTGAAGAAAAAGGCTGAAATATAATACTGTATATAACTTTGTCACTCTAGTCAGTGCAAAACGATTTATTTACAGGTGCTTCCACAAAATTCATAAGAAAACAAAAACAAAGTATTTAAGAAATACAGTATATAAAATTATTGTGTTTAAATATTATCATACCTTCCCACTGTGAGGGTTACCTCACACACACTAACATCTCTTCCCAAAAAGTTATCTACTGTATGTATACCTTTATTTCTGACATTTATATAACTTACTATTCTGTATTACTCAAGCTATTATAAACTTTAATAAAAAATCTCCGTAATATTATTAACTATAAACAGATAAGTCACACCTTTATCCACTTCTTTTGTAAATTCAGTTGCAATTTCCCTACCAAACGAGTGGTTGTGAATGTATCACCTGTATACAGGCATGTCAAAGTCAGCCTTGCTTTGGACTTGCTGCATGGGACCACCCAGAAGTGTTCAGGTGCACACAGCAAATGGTCAATACACATTATAGTTGATATTTTACAAAGAGACAGCTGAGAGATTTATATTCTAATTCAGAAAACACACCAATAACTGATATGGCGATCTGAGATGAATCTATTCAAACTGAAATTCTAATGAAAACCAAAGCCATTTGCACCCACCGGTATGCAGTCCTATCATCTCTCAAGTTCAGAGGATTGTTATTGGTTTATGCAGTTAGGAACAGAATTTTTGTCACAGTATGTGAGGAGCAGTATGCTGTGTAGGAGTGAGATGTGGCTGGTAAAATTAGAACATGCGGCAAAGCTGGAAACAAGAGAGATGAGAATGAACAGGTGAATGTGTGGAGTATCATGGAGTGAGTGAGAGGAGGATGAAGGATGAGTTAAGAGGAAGACTGAGGTGTGGAGGTGGTAGGTGTTGTGCTGAAGAGAAACAGACTAATGTGGTTTGAAAAGGTGGAGCACAAGTCAGAGGATGACTGAATAAAGAGTTGCAACCAAGGTGATGATGAAGGGCATGAAGCCCACAGGGAGGTTGAAGAACACAAGGTTGGAGGTGGAATTTATCTAAAGCTTATATCATGAAGGTCAAGAACTTTGTTAATTTTGCCTGAGTTTAATACAGTTTTCTGTTGGACTATTTCATTTAATACGCTTTTCACTTTTTTACTTTCCTTTTGTTTCGAGACGTCTTATTTTATTTGATCATATTTTGAATTCAGCACAATGTCATTTTGTTTGCCATTTGGGTGTCTGTTGCCATGAAGCAAACACTCATCGTCTGTGGGCAAGGCTCTGAAAGTCCCAGCACGTGTTGTTATATACATGATGATATTTAAGCAGTGTTGTGATAAAATCCTTGTCCGTGTTTACGGATAATAAAAAATCAAAAATTCTTGGATTTGTTTACTAAACAAATCTTCTTCGCTAGGCTGTTTCTGCTGCTGACTGGAGTTTTTGTTTTCCGCTCCTCAATGTCAACTGACTTTGGTTCATCAGTTAACTAACAGACACATATTGTTGATTTCCGTTTATGTTAATCCATTTCTACTTTATTTTCCTTTGTGTTTAAACAAATCTGCTGTATGTCTTTATGTATACTGATTCTGTATTTAGGAGTTTGTAAAATGAACTTGCGCCTGGACTCAGTGAAGAATGCTATAAAAAAATAAGCCGAATTAAATTCAGCTGAATTATTTTCCCTTTGATTTTTGGACACATGTTGGGTCTGGTTGCATATTCCTACCATTTCCCAGTTCAGACCTTCACTAGTCTTGTGGTTAATGATTCCATCTCCTGTTCCAGCTTCTTTTGATTATGTGCACTGCCATTTTCTAAGTAGTGGCAGACTATCAAATTATAGCATGATGCCATGAATCATGCTTAGCAATAGATATCGTAACCATTAACAATATGGTGGCAACCTCGAGAAAGCATGCGCACAATGGCGTTGCAATGACTTCAAAGAAATAACAACAAAATCTAAATATGAAATAATAGTAATGAATAAACAATACATAAATAATCTGCAATGTCATAAACACAATAGCATAAACAACAGGACCATAGTCTTTTTCGTCCCATTAGGGAACTATAGGTAGCCTCTTAATTGCCGGGGAATTCATTTTCCTTCATGGTCACGTTTGGCAGCCTTTATTGGATTGTCTAATCTGGTCAGACATTTTCTGTTTTCTGTCAGACATTTACTTGCTCTGGTGCCCTTGAAGGACATGTATGTGGGCTCCCATATGCATGTAGAGAAGTCTCTCTTTGCCACTAAACATTTTGCTTCTGCTGTCTTTATACCACAGATGGCATTTCTCCCTCTTCTGTGCCATACTAACAGCACCTTGTCCCCCAGAAAATCCTTCACAGCTCAGCAACTCTTCACATGAGGCCATCATCTTTCTTCTGTCTTATTTTTCTCTTCGGAATAGAGCTAATACCTGCAGGCTGGTGCACTAAATCTGGATTGCTGCCATTAGCTTATTTTTGGCAAGAATGTGTAGAACATCCCAAAATTAAGTCAGATACTCACAAATGTGTGGAAGAGTCCTTCATGGTAGGCAACGTTTCAAAACTCTAAGGCCTGTTGTTTCTAATATGATGATCTGTTGCTGTAGAAATAATAATAACAATAATATCAAATAATAGGTGTGCTGCTCAGGACTTTGCTTCAACTATAAATAGGACTTCAGGATGCAATGAAGGTAGGAAAAAGCAAATTGTTTAATGATGTGGGCAACCGAAACTCAACGTAGAATTTCTAAAGCACATTTAAATATTTAATTTAGGATTGTTTGTAGCCTTTTCCCATTTTTTCTGCTTGTTGCAATCATTTAAGTACATTGCGAAGAGACGCATAGTTTTGAAGTTTACTTAAACTGAAACACTCACTTAGCATTTTAAATAAAGACACTGTTAAGTAATTAATAGTAACATTTAGAAATTAAGACTAATAGATTGATATTTAGAGGCTGCGGTTATAAACTATTCAGTTTGCCAAACCAGCCACACAAGTTTAGGTCTTATATATAATTTTGCAGTAGACCTGAGATGATGGTGACTTCACTAAGCATGTTTAGTGTTTTCTCATCCTGACCATCAACAAATAAAATCTGGACATTTCCTGCTTCTCTGGCACTTTGTGACCGCATGAACTCTAACCTGTTACTGAAGGTTAAGTTTCAGAACCAATGCCTTCAGCTATTAACGGTATTGAACTTGTAGAAAGGGGATACCGTGGCAGAGGACATTTCCTGCCTTTCTGGTCTGACTTGTGCTACACCATGGTGGTCAGATCCAATGCAGACAAGATTACATTTCATTTAAAAGCCTTTTGACTGTGCAAATGATATGGGAGGGAATATTCCCAAATGAAAGGGAAAGGTCAGAGTTTCGAAAAAAAAATGACATTGGCTACTTTGAAAGATGCTGTTTCAACATGTAATGTACAAACTTATAGGACCCTTGTTTAGTCTTGTCAATATCTTATTTAAATTTAATGAAATTCTTTATTTACTATTCATTGAAAAGCAGAGTGGATTTCAAATTCTAGTGTTAGGTTGTGATCTCCTACTGTACATAGAATCTTGAAAGCAGTAAATTCTGATTGCTTTCTCTGGCCATGTATTTATTTATTCTTAATACTTAATGTATGCTGGTCAATGCTTTTACTTTATTCATTTAATAAACACTAGATACCTATAATCTGTTCAGTAACAAAACTGATAAAAAATAAGAAAAGAAAAGAAATTTAAGAGTTCATTTGAATCTATAGCTATCTCACATCTGCGAGTATGATACCAGTTTGTTCATACAGCCCTATATTAGTTGGACAATTTATAGCTGTAGAGTATTTATTAAAAAATAAAGGCTTAACGTTCAATAAGCTCTCATACATACATCATTATGCATACAGTAGATAGATAGATAGATAGATAGATAGATAGATAGATAGATAGATAGATAGATAGATAGATAGATAGATAGATAGATAGATAGATAGATAGATAGATAGATACTTTATTAATCCCCAAGGGAAATTCACATATACAGACATTACAGTTCCTATAATTTTTAGATTTGCTAAACTGTTTTCTTATCTTCTTATCAAAATGAACACAGTGCTTGTTAACCTGGATGAGATAGCTGCAGTGAGATTTCATAGACAGACAGACCGACGGTTATTTGGCTAGAGCTCTGTCAGTCTTCTCTGCGTGTGTTTTGTAGATATGGAGGCATCTTTTCATCTAGTCAATTTCTCATGCATAGTTTTTGTTACAAATGATTCTCTTGTAATAATGTTAAGAATAGATAGTGTCACAAACTTGACTCCGAATCATAGAAAGTTTTGGTGCAGCCACCCATGTAATTGGTATCCCGGCTGCAAAAGTCGTAAAATTATATACAGCACTGATGTGCACAAAACCGAGTCCAAAACAGAACTGAGAGAATAGGGAAAAGGTGCAGGCTTTTAAAAGGGAAGACAGGAAGTGAGATCAAAGGGGTCGGGCTCATGAAGGTCTTCAGCCATTGGTTCGAGCCCGGACGTGACATCACAGGGGCCGGAGCTGGTAAGGTCTCTTTTCATTGGCTCGGTCCCGGAAGTGACATCAAGAGGGCCAGGTGGAATCTCCTGTGAATGGTCTACAGGAAAGGGAGAAAAAGAGTCAGTGCACTCTGCCACATCCCGGTATGACTCGGAACTGCCCTTACTCAAGCCCTTTAGCTGCCTCCCATGCGCACGTGTGTGACAATAGATAGATAGATAGATAGATAGATAGATAGATAGATAGATAGATAGATAGATAGATAGATAGATAGATAGATAGATAGATAGATAGATAGATAGATAGTAGGCAGGATTAGATAGATAGATAGATAGATAGATAGATAGATAGATAGATAGATAGATAGATAGATAGATAGATAGATAGATAGATAGATAATAATTTTTTTTGCATTTAGATAGTATAGTAGGCAGGATTAGATAGATAGATAGATAGATAGATAGATAGATAGATAGATAGATAGATAGATAGATAGATAGATAGATAGATAGATAGATACTGGTCCAGTATAGTTTATTGAAAAATATTGTAATTTTGCATAGAATAAATTATATATTACAAATAAATGTTGTATACATCTGCGGTGGGCTGGCGCCCTGCCCAGGGTTTATTTCCTGCCTTGCGCCCTGTGTTGGCTGAGATTGGCTCCGGCAGACCCCCGTGAAAAAGTAGAAAAGGGAACAAATTGTATTAATGGTTACTCTCTACATAGACTGAGACATTTGTACATATCTATGTGCAAATAAAGAATTGTTCTGCATTTTCATCTGGTCACCATGAAGGACTTCTATGAAAACAGAGGAAAGTTTGTTCCACAACAACACCAGTCACCTTTAGTCACCTTTTACAACACAAGAGGGATGGTAGCATTATTCTAACCAAAAGTCACAGGGCACTAAAATTAGACATCTTACATTAATGCTAACAATAATAGCCAGTCATTTTCTAACTTGTTTAGTCCTGAACAGGACCATGGGGGCATTGCAGCCAAACTCAGCTGGCATAGGACAAATGGCATGAACAATCTCTGGACAGGGCGCCAATCCATCACAGTCCATCATACACTATGGCCAATTTAGTATCACCAATTCACCTAACCTGCATGTCTTTGGGAGGTGGAATGAAACCGGAGACCGTGGAGTAAACCCACACAGACATGAAGAGAACTCCAGACAGGTAGAACAGTGAACAGTGGCCTTCTTACTGTAAGGCAGCAGCACTATCACTGTGCCTCAATAATAACAATATTTTATTTAGAGTTAGATTTACAGGCTGGAGTACCGACAGGTTATGTAAGGCCACATAGTAAATCAGAGGTGGGAACTTAAGTGGCAGCCATATGGGTTAAAGTCCCTTTCTCTAGGCATTAAATGACATGTTCCATGTGTGCTCTTCCATACTACCAACCATACATCCTGCCATGTTCACAAATATATAACTTAACTTGGGGGCTCTGCTTCGCTCGCCCACCCCCGGGTTTGGTTTACAGGATATACAATTTAAATAGATTGTTATTTTATGAGAATTGTTACATATGCATTATTTTCACTTTTACTTTAAAACTTTTGTAAAAACAATACTTGTCCTTTATTTCCGTCCCCGGGCGTGGTTACATCTCTTTCTCACAGGACGTATAACGCTGCACGCTAAGGAGAAGCGGTTGGATCATCTGCTGGTTTTCTGTTGCTGGTGAGCTGCCTGTTTTGCTTGTCGCTTGTCGTTGTTTTAAGAGCTGGGAGCACATGTAGCGTGTCTGCCAACAGCAATCCAACAACTGCTAGGTTAGATGTCCGTGGACTTGTTTTGAATGATGTCTCATTGCCTTGTCTCGCGTGACGTTGTAAAAACAATACTTGTCCTTTATTTCTGGTCCCGGGCGTGGTTAACTCTCTTTCTCGCAGGACGTATAACGCTGCTCGCATTGTCAAGGGTTATTGGCTGAATGCATGCTAAGGAGATGCCGTTGGATCATCTGCTGTCTTTCTGCTGCTGTTGCTGCTGTCGCGCTGCCCGTCGATCATTTTAAAGCCTGTACAGCAGCTGTCCTTTTGCCACTTTGCGTCTCTGCTGCTCGCATTGTGAAGGGTGGGGTGGAGTTGGGGGAGAGCTGATCACACGCTAAGGAGAAGCGGTCGGATCATCTGCTGGGTTTCTGCTGCTGGCAAGCTGCGTGTTTTGCTTGTCGCTTGTCGTTGTTTTAAGAGCTGGGAGCAAGTTAAAGTGTCTCTCACGGGACTTCAGATTGTCTTCTGAGAAGATCACGTCTCGTCTCCCTAGTCTCCCTCCCAAAGATTTTTTTTTATAATAGAGAGATAAATGGCTTTATCCATAAAGCTTAGCCTTAAAGTATATAGTCCAAAGAGTGGTAATCGACCATTATTTAAGATACTTAAGGTACCATTAAATGTACAGACATGGTTATGTGACTTGACGGGAAGGTGATACACTACTGAGGCTGTATTATAGTGAAATTTACAAGTGAAGTCTAGACATAAATGAGGAGAGTTATAAACCAGCAAACCCAAACATTGGGTAACGAGACAGTAGTGGGTGTAAAATACAAAGTGAGACCAGAGACAGCCTGGTAAAAAATGCTCCTGTCTCAAGTTGAATGTTTTGGTTTTTCAAAGAAAACTCATGAGGTTTGTGTGGGGAACAAAGACATTTGTTTAGGGGATTTCTCAAAAAGTTGTAACTGATGCAAACGGGAGAAACTAAGCATGAATAGAAGGATTTTGTAAAAGTGTTTTGGAGTGCTTCACTGGCCTCTGAAAATGGGTTATGCAAGTGGGAACGGAGAATAAGGGGTTACCTTTATGCAAGTAGTCGCATGGATAGATGGCTCTAGAGTCATACTGGAATAGCCAGCCTTTCAATCACAGAATACAATTATAAGCTGGCACAAAGGATTCCAAGGGTCTCTGATACTCATATGAAGAGAGGAAAGCCCAAAAGAGACTCAAGTAGGCCAACAAGTAGAGGTAAGGAGGCTATGCCACTGGGAATTCTTCTACCTAATGCAAAAATGAGGCAGTCCAGAAGTTGTCTTGCAGTCAAAGTGTTGACAGGTGACTTTGCAGGAAGAAGGTAGGCTAGAGAAAGATAGAAAGATTGTACATGAGAGAGAGACGTACATTTAGAATGCAATGAGGAGGTGGGAAATGTGTTCCAGCACTCTACTTGATAGTCAGGCCCAATGTCCTCCCTTCATTTCAATGTTTTATTTCATTTTGGCACTTTATATTTACTTGAAAAGAATACAAAATGCCTTTTCAATTATTTTATATATGAATAAGAGAGACTATAAGGCACAAAGAAAGGAGCAGATATTACAGATTTATTTAAATCATAAGGAAGAAGAAAATACAAGAAGTAAACAAAGTACAAAAGCGCACCTTTCATTCTGTGCATTTTCTATTTCTCTATTTTCCTACCAAAATCCTATCATCACTTCTTCTTACCATTTAAGTACATCAGATTATCTTATGACTGCACATTGAACATAACATAGTGTTACATAAATTAACATAACACAAAATAACACAGCATCCTCAGACTTGTGCTATTGCTTTGGATAAAAGTGTCTGCTAAATGAATAAATGTAAAAGTAAATTCAGAGTTCTGCGCTGGAGTCTAATGTATCTCCCAATATGTGATAACTGTTGTGGACTCTGAGTTGCTTAAAAGAGTTCATACTAGTGTCAGAGGGGGACACTTTTACATTTTTTTGTGCACTGGGTGGTTCCATTAGGTACCCACTGTTGGGGCTGGGGGGTGAGAAGTTAAAAGGCTGTCTGTACTTATTAATGGTATTTGCTGTCTTGCAAGGGAGTCACTGCTTTGAAGTCTGACCTTGGAGGATGTCTGTATTTACCTGCCTTGGAAATATTGGTTTCTAATCAGCATATCTGTACTTATTAATGTTTGGTAACCATACATTTTGTTAACTTGTGTTTTTATTAATTGTTAAACCCAGGAAATTTAGATGTGCCATTGATTAAACTGTTTGTCCAGGACTGACAACAGCAGGGACTGAAGTAAATATAAACTCCTGGGCAGCAGAAGGCAGGAGGGACAGTCCACAGAAAACACTGCCAAGGTACTCGGACAGAGCACAGGGGCTTGCAGGCAGACAAGGGTACCCGGCTGGCACAACGTGAGGCACAAGGACAGCAACATTTCCAGGGAGGAAGAGACAGCTCCACAAAGAGACGCCGGATGTGGATTCAGCGAGAGAGGGAATCTGCATGAAAGGACCCAGCAAAGCTGACAGACGAGAAATGAGGCGTGCCTAGGTCACAGCAACACAAGGAGCCCAGAGTGGAAGAAAAAGGAACAACGAAGAGACGCTGACAGGGAGTCAACGATTTGACACAACTTCTGTAGGGGAACGAGTGTCCGGGGAACAGAGTGCATCCATGGACAGTTGAACGATTAAGTGTTGGGGTAACACAGTGAGCAACTTGGACTTTGCACCACTAAAGGTTGTATCCTATGATTCTTGTTTTTAATGGACTTTTGGAGTGTGGACTGTGTATTTTCCTTTTAAAAAAAAGGAAATTAATTCCTGATATGTTTAGATTTGGTTATATTCGTTTATCTTTTTAATGTACCTTATATTGTCTTGTGTAATAGAACTTACTGTCGCTTTTTTTCTGAAATTACTGTTGTGTCTTTCATTGTGTGTTTACTCACCGCCCAATTTAAAGAAACCTGTGTGCTATTATTGGTAAATTTCAGGAGTTCCCATTCTCTTAATAAAACTGGGTGGCGTAGTTGGATATTTTAATGGTGTCTAAGTTAGATTATCTATAAGTGTGACCAGACACCTGTGACACTAGACTCCGTCTGAATGCTTGCACTCTCAAATTTTAGGGAGATGGTGGAAAGGCAGGGGAATTCAGTGGTTAGGAAAGTAGATGCAACCCAGTCAGAGCTTGAAAGTGTCACTTCATAGCAAGAGTGCACCTTCAGGCAGGCGGGACTCAGTAGAATTCAGTCATACTCAGAATTCAACTCAGGTGTTGTGATCTTACTAGTCTGATATGTTATAGTTTGTGTTAAGTCAAGTCAAGTTGTGGAGCATGCACTGGTACAGTGCGTTGCCATACCCACTACACAGCGAAACAACTCAGGATCCCGGTTTGCAACCCTCCAGGCTGACATGCGGTCCAGTCCCGCCCTCCGGAAATGACCCTCTATCTGCCGCAGCCAGATGTTACGTGGGCGACCCCTTGGCCTGGTCCAGCCACTCAGGTCCTCAACAATGAGGATCATACGAGCCGGATCACCCTCGGGGAAAAGCGCCTCATGACCGTATGCTGTAACTGATGCTCCCTCACAATGCAGGTAATGTGCCTCATTTGGGACTCCATGAGCAACCGCTCATTCAACACAAAGTCAAACCAACGGTACCCAAGGATTTTCCGGAGAGACACAGTACCAAGTCTTCGTCTCAGGTCACTGGATAGCGTCCATGTCCCACAACCATATAAGCAAGACAGGAAGCACCAGGACTCTAAAGACTTGGACCTTCGTCCCTTTGCATAGATATTGGGACCACCACACACCCCTTTCCAGTAACCTCATGACCCCCCCATGCTCTTCCAATCCAATCCGTCTACTGACTTCACAGGAAGAGTCACCAGAGACATGAATGTCACTGCCAAGGTAGGTAAACCTCTCAACAAGGTCAACACTCTCTGTGCAGACAGACACACTGCTGATGGCCATGCCCAAGAGGTCATTAAAGTCCTGGATCTTGGTTTTTATCAGAACACTCGCAAGCCCAGACACTCAGACTCCTCACTCTTACTGTCGAGCGCCCCGATCACATCCTCCATTGACTCCGCTAAGAGCACAGCATCGTCAGCAAAGTCAAGATCCGTGAATCTTTCTTCACCAACAGATACCCCACAGCTGCTGGACCCCACGACCTTGCCCAACACCCAGTCCATACAAGCATTGAACAGAGTAGGAGCAGAACACACCTCTGACGGACCCCCAGAATCAACTGGGAAAAACACAGAGGTCCTGCCTCCACTCTGCACAGCACTCACAGTACCAGTGTACAGGCCAGCCATGATATCCGTCAACCTCGGGGGGATCCCGCGAACCCTCAGAATGTTCCACAGGGTAGCTCGATCAACTGAGTCGAACGCTTTGCGAAAATCGACAAAGGCTGCAAATCTTTGTAATTTCAGTTTGTTTTCTGGGAAATATTATTTCTTGTTATATTCGAAGTTTGTCAATGCTTCATTTGGTATGAAGAGCATTGGTAGGTGTCTTCATGTTCAAGGCCGTGGCAACATTGTTATGGCTGTTATGTCCAAATCTGGTCACACAACACACAGATCATGTGACACATCTTGTGGTCATGTCCCACCTATATAGGAGAGCAATGCACAGCTTTGAATTCCTTACCTTTTATTCTTTTATAAGTACTCTAATAAAAAGGTCCCTTAGCCAACAGCAAGAGACACAGAACTCAAACGTTCTTCATGGCTTCAGAATCTCATTCCTCATCCCACCTAAAGACCAGGAAGACTGCTGACCTCAGCAATGGCATTTATTCAGTCCATTACACGTACTACAGTTTAGAGGCAGAAGTGAAATCAGTTTTCTTGATTCCGACAACATGTTCCTTATATTTTATGCATTCTTAGAAAGTCAATGTCCTTGCAAAAATGTCTGGAGTAATTTTGAGATCAGACTTCCTTCCCTCAAGCAACCTTCAACCTCATGGGTGACATCTCTTTTTATCCTTTGGAGGCAGCTTTCTGTATTTTGGGCTGCCCTCATCGGGCATGGCTCTTATATTTCCCTGGCACTTAAATCATGCCTTCTAAGGTATGTCCTTTGATGAATGGTTCTGATTCCACTCTAGATAAGAGTACAGTAGTTTTTTTGAGGTATCCGGATAGCCCTCCTTTTGCAACCCTGAGTGAAAAAGGTACAAGTAAATATAAAGTGTTAAATATGGAAAATAAATGAGAGCATATCTTAATTTAGCAGCGGTAAAGTACATTTCAGCTGAGCTCCCAAGAAAATAAAGAGTATGGACCTAATCCATTTTACTGGCTTTAGAGATTTATTTAACCTAATTCTTTTAATTCTGTAGAAATCTGAAATTCTATGCTATAAAATAGCATAAGATGAATCAAGGCCAATTTATATAAATTGTAAAGGGTTATTTGTGCCCCTTGGGCCATTTTCATAATCCCAAATATTACTAGAGAAGCTCTTGCCATAGGATGTATAGTGGTGATACGATGATTTACAGACATTCTTTTACAGTTTTAGCTGAATGACAATATCTTCTTGCTTTTTTCTTACTAAAGCGCACATTATGCCTTCATTCCAATTCCAATTCCTGGAGCAAACACGTTTTTATCAAAGTTCTCCTACATGCAGCCTAAAAAATTAGGCTGTGTGTGTACCAAAAACAAAACTTTGATTTTATATGAGGTATAAAGGAAATCAAAAGTGTAATTGCTTCTTCAAGAGCTAAAAAGTAGGCAATTGTGCAGGGATTATCTAGCTAATTGATTTACGGCGAACAGCTGTATTACTCTATCTGAAGGAGAAATCATTTCTGTAATTAATTTGCCGTATTTGTCCAGCTGCAATGCTTGAAATGTGTTTACAGAAGTTTCTACTTTGACATTAGTGAAAGACAAACTCTCTGTAGACCGGTTATAATTTAATGGGTTTATTATATTAGAATATTCTTGACCTTTTATGTACAGTATTAGGGAAATAATTTCTACAATCCCATGCAGTTTATTTTGATAGCCTTTCTTATGTTTCAATTCTGGGTCGTTCATTTTTATGTCTATGGTACTTTTTAAAAATAATTTAAAAACAAAGCATTCAGGAAGGGAGATCGTGAAATTGATGCAGAGCTACAAGTACCTGGTGGTCCATAGAAACAACAAACTGGACTGGATTGATTACACGGTGGTGCTGTACAAGAAGGGCCAGAGCAGACTGGACATGCTAAGCAGACTCAGGTCTTTGGATGTGTGCGGCAAGCTGCTGGAAATGTTCTACCAGTCCATAGTAGTCAGTGTGGTGTTCTGCGCTGCAGTGTCCTGAGGAAGAAACCTGAGCACAAAAGATGCACAATGCCTGAACAAACTTATTAGAAAAGCCTGCACCATCACAGGGCAAATGCTGGACAGACTGGAGACTGTTGTGGAAAAAGAGGATGGTGGCAAAGTTGGATGCCATCATAAAAATCGCCTCTATTGCCTCCAGGAGGTGCTCTCTTGGAGAACTTTTAGGCATAGGCTCATTCTTCTTTGGTGTAAGAAGTGCCTGTGGGGGTCTTTTGTGCTATCAGTCAATTCAGTTCTTCCACATGATGTACTGGTTACATCCATCCATCCATTTACCAACCCGCTGAATCCGAACACAGGGTCACGGGGGTCTGCTGGAGCCAATCCCAGCCAACACAGGGCACAAGGCAGGAAACAATCCCGGGCAGGGCGCCAACCCACCGCAGGACACACACAAACACACCCACACACCAAGCACACACTAGGGCCAATTTAGAATCGCCAATCCACCTAACCTGCATGTCTTTGGACTGTGGGAGGAAACCGGAGCGCCCAGAGGAAACCCACGCAGACACGGGGAGAACATGCAAACTCCACGCAGGGAGGACCCGGGAATAGAACCCAGGTCCCCAGATCTCCCAACTGCGAGGCAGCAGCGCTACCCACTGCGCCACCATGCCACCCCTGGTTACATTTATTTATTTATCTATTTATTTATTGATGGCTGTATTATCGGACTTGTGAGTCTGTATCCTTGGTTTTTATTATTTCTGTTGCTATAAGAATGCAAATTTCTCTTTGGGATTAATAAAGTTAATCTAATCTAATTGTATACAATCAAATTGAATTTATAAAACAAATGATGTCATAGTAAAACTATAAAAAAGAAAAAAAAAATAGGTAAAATAGAAATCAGGAACAAAAAAAGAGAAAATATAACAAAATAGATTTAAACCCCACCCAACAGAAAGAGAGGAGAGCCAAGAACATGGGAAAAAATGGAAAATGTCCCTTTCTCTGATACGAATGCTCATTCTAAAATGTTCTTAATTAAATCTTGCCACATTTTAAGAAAGTTTTGAACAGATCTTTTAAGCGAGAATTTGATGTTTTCCAATTTCAGATTATGTAGAACATCATGTACTCACCCCTCCTTTAACCGCCACCTTATCGTGGTGGAGGGGTTTGCGTGTCCCAATGATCCTAGGAGCTCTGTTGTCCGGGGCTTTATGCCCCTAGTAGGGCCACCCAGGCAAACTGGTCCTAGGTGAGGGATGAGACAAAGAGCGGTTAAACAAACAAACCTCCTATGATGAAAAACAATTTTGGATGGCGTTTTCCCTTGCCCGGACGCGGGTCACCGGGGCCCCACTCTGGAGCCAGGCCTGGAGGTGGGGCTCGATGGCGAGCGCCTGGTGGCCGGGCCTGCACCCATGGGGCTCGGCCGGGCACAGCCCGAAGAGGCAACGTGGGTCCCCCTTCCCATGGGCTCACCACCTATGGGAGGGGCCAAGGAGGTCGGGTGCAGTGTGAGTTGGGTGGTGGCCAAAGGCGGGGACCTTGGCAGTCCGATCCTCGGCTACAGAAGCTGGCTCTTGGGACGTGGAATGTCACCTCTCTGAAGGGGAAGGAGCCTGAGCTAGTGCGTGAAGTTGAGAGGTTCCGGCTAGATATAGTCGGATTTACCTCGACGCACAGCTTGGACTCTGGAACCAATCTCCTTGAGAGGGGCTGGACTCTGTACCACTCTGGAGTTGCCCCCGGTGAGAGGCACCGAGTGGGTGTGGGTATACTTATTGCCCCCCGACTTGGAGCCTGTACATTGGGGTTTACCCCGGTGGACGAGAGGGTAGCCTCCCTTCGCCTTTGGGTGGGCGGACAGGTCCTAACTGTTGTTTGTGCGTATGCACCGAACAGCAGTTCGGAGTACCCACCCTTTTTGGAGTCCCTGGAGGG
The DNA here is from genome assembly GCF_900747795.2 of Erpetoichthys calabaricus. Lineage (NCBI taxonomy): Eukaryota > Metazoa > Chordata > Cladistia > Polypteriformes > Polypteridae > Erpetoichthys > Erpetoichthys calabaricus. Next base: position 26,095,295 of record NC_041409.2, on the reverse strand, counting down.
GGTGCTAGAGGGCATACCTTCTGAGGACTCCCTCGTTCTGCTGGGAGACTTCAATGCTCACGTGGGCAATGACAGTGAGACCTGGAAGGGCGTGATTGGGAGGAATGGCCCCCCCGATCTGAACCTGAGCGGTGGTTTGTTATTGGACTTCTGTGCTCGTCACGGATTGTCCATAACGAACACCATGTTCAAGCATAGGGGTGTTCATATGTGCACTTGGCACCAGGACACCCTAGGCCTCAGTTCGATGATCGACTTTGTGGTCGTGTCGTCAGACTTGCGGCCACATGTCTTGGACACTCGGGTGAAGAGAGGGGCGGAGCTGTCAACTGATCACCACCTGGTGGTGAGTTGGCTTCGACGGTGGGGGAGGATGCCGGTCAGGCGTGGTAGGCCCAAACGTGTTGTGAGGGTCTGCTGGGAACGTATGGCAGAGCCCCCTGTCAGAAGTAGCTTCAACTCCCACCTCCGGCAGAACTTCGACCACATCCCGAGGGAGGTGGGGGACATTGAGTCCGAATGGGCCATGTTCCGTGCCTCTATTGTTGAGGCAGCTGACCGGAGCTGTGGCCGTAAGGTGGTCGGTGCCTGTCGTGGCGGCAATCCCCGAACCCGTTGGTGGACACCGGCGGTGAAGGATGCTGTCAAGCTGAAGAAGGAGTCCTACAGGACCCTTTTGTCCTGTGGGACCCTGGAGGCAGCTGATAGGTACCGGCAGGCCAAGCGGAATGCGGCTTTGGTGGTTGCTGAGGCAAAAACTCGGGCGTGGGAGGAGTTTGGGGAGGCCATGGAGAACGACTTTCAGACGGCTTCGAGGAGATTCTGGTCCACCATCCGGCGTCTCAGGAAGGGGAAGCAGTGCAGTGTCAACACTGTATATGGTGGGGATGGTGCGCTGCTGACCTCGACTCGGGACGTTGTGGGTCGGTGGGGGGAGTACTTCGAAGACCTCCTCAATCCCATTAACATGCCTTCCAATGAGGAAGCAGAGCCTGGGGACTCAGAGGTGGGCTCCCCCATCTCTGGGACTGAGGTCACCGAGGTGGTCAAAAAACTCCTTGGTGGCAGGGCTCCGGGGGTGGATGAGATACGCCCGGAGTTCCTCAAGGCTCTGGATATTGTAGGACTGTCTTGGTTGACACGCCTCTGCAACATCGCATGGACATCAGGAACAGTGCCTCTGGATTGGCAGACCGGGGTGGTGGTCCCCCTCTTTAAGAAGGGGGATCGGAGGGTGTGTTCCAACTATAGAGGGATCACACTCCTCAGCCTCCCTGGAAAAGTCTATTCAGGGGTCCTGGAGAGGAGGGTCCATCGGATAGTCGAGCCTCGGATTAAGGAGGAACAGTGTGGTTTTCGTCCTGGTCGCGGAACAGTGGACCAGCTCTATACCCTTAGCAGGGTCCTGGAGGGTGCATGGGAGTTTGCCCAACCAGTCTACATGTGTTTTGTGGACTTGGAAAAGGCATTCGACCGTGTCCCTCGGGGAATCCTGTGGGGGGTACTCTGAGAGTATGGGGTACCGGCCCCCCTGATAAGGGCTGTTCGGTCCCTGTACGATTGGTGCCAGAGCCTGGTCCGTATTGCCGGCAGTAAGTCGAACCCGTTTCCAGTGAGAGTTGGACTCCGCCAGGGCTGCCCTTTGTCACCGATTCTGTTCATAACTTTTATGGACAGAATTTCTAGGCGCAGCCAGGGCGTTGAGGGGGTCCGGTTTGGTGGGCTCAGGATTGGGTCACTGCTTTTTGCAGATGATGTTGTCCTGTTTGCTTCATCAGGCCGTGATCTTCAGCTCTCTCTGGATCGGTTCGCAGCCGAGTGTGAAGCGGCTGGGATGAGAATCAGCACCTCCAAATCCGAGACCATTATCCTCAGCCGGAAAAGGGTGGAGTGCCCTCTCAGGGTTGGTAGCGAGATCCTGCCCCAAGTGGAGGAGTTCAAGTATCTTGGGGTCTTGTTCACGAGTGAGGGAAGAATGGAGCGTGAGATCGACAGGCGGATCGGTGCGGCATCCGCAGTAATGCGGGCTCTGCATCGGTCTGTCGTGGTGAAAAAGGAGCTGAGCCGATCTATGTTCCTACCCTCACCTATGGTCATGAGCTATGGGTAGTGACCGAAAGAACGAGATCGCGAATACAAGCGGCTGAAATGAGTTTCCTCCGCAGGGTGTCTGGGCTTTCCCTTAAAGATAGGGTGAGAAGCTCAGTCATCCGGGAGGGGCTCAGAGTAGAGCCGCTGCTCCTCCGCATCGAGAGGAGTCAGATGAGGTGGCTCGGGCATCTGATCAGGATGCCTCCTGGACGCCTCCCTGGTGAGATGTTCCGGGCACGTCTAACTGGGAGGAGGCCCCGGGGAAGACCCAGGACACGCTGGAGGGACTATGTCTCTCGACTGGCCTGGGAACGCCTTGGGATTCTCCCGGAAGAGCTAGAAGAAGTGGCCGGGGAGAGGGAAGTCTGGGCATCTCTGCTCAAGTTGCTGCCCCCGTGACCTGACCTCGGATAAGCGGGAGACAATGGATGGATGGATGGATGGATCATGTACCCACTGACTAATAAAAGGTGGGTTGGGTTTCCTCCAGCTAAACAAGACAAGTCTCTGTGCTAGTAGTGCTGTGTCAGCTATCAGTGTGTCCTTCTCCACTTTAAGCCCCTCCGTGAGCCCACCAAACACAGCTGTTAATGGGTTAGGAGGGATTGTGACACCAAGGCTGTCTGATAGGCATTCAAAGTTTTTTTTGTCCAAAATGATGTTAATTTGGTGCACACCAAGAAATGTGGCCCATTGAGGTTGCAGCTCGATTGCCACCCTCCATGGTAGGATTGTGCCCTGGAAACATCTTAATACATAATTCGCCAGTCTCCTCACTCACTCACTCACTCACTCACTCACTCACTCACTCACTCACTCACTCACTCACTCACTCACTCACTCACTCACTCACTCACTCACTCACTCACTCACTCACTCACTCACGTCTGTCTGAAGCCGAATGCGCAGTCGCCTTCTGCGCACGTCGCCATACGTGACATTAGTGGGTTGAAGGTGTAAAGTTCAGTGTCATATATTGCTGGCAGTCCAAGTTGGTGAACACAACCTAAAATCTTCACCTGATTTTCTTCAGTTTAGTTGATTTCTAGTGACAAATTCTTTCTGTATTTTAAGTACATCTTTTGGTCTATGGCTCTGTTTACTAAGCACATTACTGTTTTTTTGACTCTCTTCCTACATCCTTTAGCTATGATTTTGGTTTCTCATTCTGATCTTGTCTCTTCAGTTCTTGTTTTTTCTGATTTTGACAGACGAGTTTAGACAGGAGTATGATGTTTGCTGATGGCGTTGTGATCTCTAGCGATAGTAGGGAACAGGTTGAGGAGACCCTGGAGAGGTGGAGATATGCTCTAGAGAGGAGAGGAATGAAGGTCAGTAGGAACAAGACAGAATCCATGTGTGTGAACGAGAGGGAGGTCAGTGGAATGGTGAGGATGCAAGGAGTATAGTTGGTGAAGGTGGATGAGTTTAAATACTTGGGATCAACAGTACAGAGTAATGGGGATTGTGGAAGAGAGTGGGATGGGTGGAGAAGAGTGTCAGGAGTGATTTGTGACAGACGGGTATCAGCAAGAGTGAAAGGGAACGTCTACAGGACGTTAGTGAGACCAGCTATGTTATATGGGTTGGAGACGGTGGCACTGGAGACAGAGCTGGAGATGGCAGAGTTAAAGATGCTAAGATTTGCATTGGGTGTGACGAGGATGGACAGGATTAGAAATGAGTACATTAGAGGGTCACCTCAAGTTGGACGGTTGGGAGACAAAATCAGAGAGGCGAGATTGTGATGGTTTGGACATGTGCAGAGGAGAGATGCTGGGTATATTGGGAGAAGGGTGCTAAGGATAGAGCTGCCAGGCAAGAGGAGAAGAGGAAGGCCTAAGAGGAGGTTTATGGATGTGGTGAGAGAGGACATGCAGGTGATGGGTATAACAGAACAAGATGCAGAGGACAGAAAGGTATGGAAGAAGATGATCCACTGTGGCAACTACTAACAGGAGCAGCCAAAAGAAGAAGAAGACCTTAACTAATTAAAGCTACCAACTCCCATCTTCTAATTCCACTCATATTTCAGACGGGCATTTAGTGCCGTCATAACACTAACAGAAGGTAATGCACCCACCAAAGAGTCTGAACTTTGACTATGTTTGTGATGAGAATCTTGCTTAGAGCATTGCTCCCCCTTTAACAGCGGGTATTCTCTATGTGACAGCACTATTGGGAAGTGAACTCACCATTTTGGGTTTCGAGGCAACAAGTTCTACCAGAGTGCTAAGCAGAGATATTTGGTAGCACTTACATTAGCATTAGTATTGATTTTACACCGAGAGATGAATTGTTTGTTGTGGACAGCAGACAGACATGATGATGACAGTAGGTGCTGTGTATTTCATGCAAACACAATTAAAAAATAATTCAACTCTACAAAACAATATAATCGCCATACTTTATGGCTACAAAAGACTAGGCATGGAGTAAAGACAAGCTGTACTAATCAAGAGGAAATGAGCTGTAATCATGCTGCATCAAGCCTCCTTTGAAATGAGATGGTTCGCACTACGGAGATACTTGTTTTCATATTTACTGACAATATAAACTCAGGACATCATCCAAAGTTGAATGGTATTATTCGCAAATGCATTTGGTGTCGTGGGTGTTGATGCTACATGTAAGACTGATCTCAATAAATCACTTGATCTTTATTCTGTATTATCACCATCACATAGCATTTTACGAATCACATAAAAATAGTATAAATCAAAACAGAATGTATTGGCATCAACCAGACGGCGAAGTGAAGGACCATGCTCTACAAGTGATAAGCTAACAAAGTATCCCTCTACATACTTTCATTATCTGCCTTCAGTTCCGTTTGCTCTTTTTCGGCAGCTTTCTTTTTTAGTCATGTACTAAAAATTGTTCTTTTTAAAACAAAGGCTTTGGGATTTTATGTGATAAATAGTGTGTTGTTTTATCAACTCTTTTTGATTGGATGTGTGATTTATCTGACCACCTTTGATTTTTTGTTTTCTTTTACATCCTTTCCATTCTACACTACCTTTGACTGTCGCTTGTTTTATTCATACCATGTCAAGTGCATTTCTGTAACACCTCCCACACAAAACTAAACAAGCAGCTCATCTGAATCCATGGAAGCATTTGAGAGGGTATTCAAATATTTAATAAATGTTTAGTCTTACAATGCTCTGTGGAAACAAACAAAGCAATGTAAAGGGCATTTCATTACAAATGTTGGAATTTCTAGGGGCCTTTTGGGTAGAAATAGAATTAGCAGAGTCTTGAGTAATCTTGCTGCTTTTAAAGTTGCAAGCGGACAAAATAACAATACAGATTTAAGGATAATTGGCTATTGCACTGGGAACCAGTGTAGCTGAGCCATGTAAGGTGTGTCTTGGAACCATAAGGGAAATTGTGTGAGGGATGCTTTAACCTTTTCAGCTGACAGATATCACGTAAATGGCCATGGCCTAAAAACCTTATCAAGCTGGACAGGAGTGAAGTGTATTCTGGGAAAGCTGTGAGGCCATGCAGGACCTTAGAATGTTGTGGAGAACCAGTCTGTTTACAGCTAAGAGCAACTTTTCAGTTATATGGGAATCAACTTTGAACTTGTTGTGGTAACTTTACTGTGTTTTGAGAAACTGTAAAAATGCTAATGGAGTGTAAGCGTGTTTAAGATGGGGGGAAAGAGTGGCTGCCTTGTATTAGAACTTTCCTCAAAAAGAGTCTCAGTTCAGGTTTTTAGTTCACTTTTAGTTTTGTTGCCATTCTGATAGTTAAGAGCAACTACAGACACTTAAATGGAGCTGGCTATCTGCTTAGCTGATGGACTTTCTTTTCACTTTACAGTTTTGGATAAGTGATTAATAACGAAGTAACTGGGCTATCTGTGACGTGTAATCTTGGACTAAATGAAGGCTGCATGAACCCACTCAAGTTGTATAATTCTTTTTAGTACTTATGTTTTTTAGATTTGGCGTTGACACAACAAATATCATTTTTAAATAAACACTTAAACTCATATTCTCTGTCCGATTATTGATTACTAGTGTCACAGAGTGCTATGGTTGTTTATTCGTTGTCTAGCTGCGGTCCCTTAAGGGAACGAAAGATGCTTTGTGGAATCCTGATTTTTGGTTAACTGGATTGAAGTAAAGGAATGAAAATAAAAGAAAGTCCCAGTTTGCAAGCAGCCTGACATTAGAGGTCCCTAGGGTTGAATATGCAGGTTACAATATGGAGAATGAGACAGATAAGAGATTACAGATAACAATTACATAGCTGGTTTTGATTTTTCTTTCGATCCCCTATTAAGAAAAGAACTTAAGAGGTTAGTTAGTACATTTTGTGCTTGACACACGTCACAGGAGGTTATTTTGGTTATCGTGTATCTGCTCCATATGCCACATCTCTTTACTAATAAAATCATACTAGGATCACACGGCCCTCAAGCATATTACCTTCAAGTAATGCTAGTCATCATGGCAAGGGGAAAATTCTCCAAAACCTTCTTCCACATTTTGTTGGGGTATTTTTCGATTTTTTGTGTGCTAATTTAGTTTTGTAATATCTCTCAAACCATGACATTGACATTTAATGAGTGCATGATACCTAATTAACCATATATTTCAAATTGTTTCTTTATTAATAATCCATATGCAACTTAGCCATGCTGTTGAACACTTCCTTCAATTGTTGCCTTTATTATTACTGTTACTTGTAATGACACAGTGTGGAAGATACATATTTTTTGTGAAACTAAATTAATAGTGAAATAATAGTGTTCTGGTTATTATTGCTCATTCACAACTGTCAGCATCAGGGTTCAAATCCCAGTGAAGTCAGTTTCTCTGTGTTTTCACATTCATCCGATGTCCACATGTTTTTTCTTTCAGGTTCCTTTCCAAAATTATGCAGACATTAATTATCACTGATTTGGAATCTGAATTTCCCAATGGGATTAATAAAGTATCTATCTATCTATCTATCTATCTATCTATCTATCTATCTATCTATCTATCTATCTATCTATCTATCTATCTATCTATCTATCTATCTATCTATCTAAAGGGGTTTTTTATACCCCACAATGTTTCTACTGCTCACTATCAGGTCATTTTTCTGCAATATATCAAAAATTGATCCTGAAAATGGCAAAGCCTGCGATAAACAAAAAAGCATCGTGGAAAAGAATGCAAAAGAAATCAAAATTTCCAATACTCCCAAAAATGATGTTATTTTTGGAATTCTTGATCCTAAAATATTACAAATTTTGCAAATATGTTGAAGGAGACCTAAAAAATATTAATGACAAACCACAGATCTTAACACTTTCCATCCAACGCTTCTGGAATTGGTTTAGTTCTTTGAGAAGCCAGACATTTTCGGAAACTCACTGTTTCCCCTACAGAATTATAAGAAATAGGTTTAAAAGATGACAAACTTATCTTCTTTATCACTTGATTCATAGAACAAAGAACAGTCTTGATTAAATTATTAATAGTATTGGTTAAATAGTGAAATGACCAATTGCTGGCGTACTCATTTCATTGGCATCCAATAATTTAATTGCATCTTCCAGACTCTTCAGCGTTTTTTATAATTTACATGCACACCATCATTCTCTCTCTCTCTCTGGAAAACAGAAATTGATTTTTTCTTAGATGTGTTCATAAACCAATAAATTATGCTTTGTTCTTGAAAATGGAAGTCTGTTTAAACATTTGACTATTCCCCTGTTTAAATCAGCAAACACTGCATGTCTGAACAGTTGGAAGAAGCCATTCTATGCTTGCCAAAAGACGACACAAAGGGAGGGAGCAGAAAGGTGCCAAGTATTTAGTACCATATAAACCCTCTTTAAAAAAAGAGAAAATGTCTAAAAATATCACAGTGCTGTACTTATGCCTGTTTAATGTTTGAATTAAATTGTGCCACACATAAAATAGTCATCGTTATTAGTAGAGCCCGCTGCTTTGCATTGACTTCTCGTTTGGGATTTTTGTTTATTTCTTTTTTGTTATTCTGCTACAGAAAAAACACTTTCAATTTTTCATGCATAGTGTTTGAATGTCTTAAAACATTTTTTTAACAATTACAATAGATCAATTTTAATGTTATATGAAACTGTACTCAGTCTTGTTTATGCCTGTTTAGACTTTGAATTAAATTGTGCCACACAAAAATATTCATTGTTAATAGCAGAGCGTGCTGCTTCACAGTGACTTCTCCTTTGAGATTTTTTTTGTAATGAAACTACAAAAAACACATTCAATTTTTATGGTATTTTTAATTTTGATTGTGAATTTTTTAAACAAATGCAACAGAACTTTTTTGTTTAACACCCAGCAAATTATTACAAGGCACAGAGAACTGGATAGACCATCAAACATAAAAACTATCTAACCACAAAAAAAGTGCATAAAAAGGTCCAAATATACATTATAATATATATAACACATTGTGACAGATAGGAGGGCTCTCGCTCCCTTGAACCCTTGGACAATACGTCAGACACTAGATAAAAGTCCAAAATGTTATTTATTATAATAATAAATGTGCACAAAGCACCCTCTACTCCACTATACTCCAATAAACAATCTCTCCCAGACGCGTTGCCACCCTTCCACCCAGCTCAGCTCATCCGTCTGGGATTTCCCAGAGTCCTTTATATTCCTTGACCCGGAAGTGCTTCTGAACCCTCAGTCCATGTGACTTCCTAGCACCTCTGGGTCAGATCACAAACTCTTCTTTTTCATCCTGGAAGTACGTCATTCCCTCTGTCGCTGTGACTAAGACGCACTTCCGGGTTATAGGGCACATAATAGTCCCTGGGTCTCCCTGCAGCGACTCCTGGCAGCCCCCATGGTATCCAGCAGGGCTGTGCATTAAAAGTCCACTGTCCATAATTCCCTGCTGGCATTCGGGGCAACTCCATGCTGCAAGGAGTGCTCCATCTGGCGGCCTGGGGATGAATGGCCGGCCATATCTCACAACATATAAATACAACACATTTCAAAGTTTTCATAGCGAGAGAAACACAGCAACACAAAATCTGCCATGTGATCCTAAAGAAAAACAAACCCCTCTGAGACGACAACATAAAAAGGCGGCCTGATTGAAATAAGCCAGTTAGTTACTGATCACTTGGCCGTAGTTAACTTTGGTGGGCTGCATTGGTGGGTCAACAACACAAATAACAGACTAATGATTATATAATTCCATTGTAAATGTTTGAAAGTTCTAAGTATTAATGTGCTTATTGTTTCAAATTTCAGTAATCCATTTTCAGATCCCACTTAATTCATGTACAGGATCTTGAGGAGCCAGAGTCTCTCATGATGATATGACTCGGTATAAAACATTAAAATATATATTTTTTTTTTGTTCTTTATTTCGCCTTATACAATTTCTTGTATTAGGAATTTGTTAGTTTTCGCATACCCCTTGGGGTCAGAGCGCAGGGTCAGCCATTGTACAGCGCCCCTGGAGCAATTACAGGTTAAGGGCTTTGCTCAAGGGCCCAGCAGAGTAGGATCTCTTTTGGCAGTGGCGGGGATGATAGTGAAATAAGATGTTTACTTACACTTAATTATACCCATTACTGAGTAGCCATAAGCATCTTTCAATATTATTGTCAAATTTGTTGATGATGCAACAATGCTGATCTCCAATAATGATGAGACATTCTGTAAATATATGAGAAAGTTAGAACCCTGAACTAGTGGTGCCATGTTAACAGTTTAGTCTTCAATGTCAAAACCAAAGAGCTGACAATGGAGTGCAGGAAGCAGACGAGAGTTTGTGCCCCGATTTCCATCACATTTCTGAAGACAGCACATAGGCAGTCAACACATACCAAACTCATGGTGAAAAATCCTCAACAGCGTCTCTACAATCTCAGAAGACTGAAGGCAATCGGGATGGATATTTTTAAAACAACACCACTGAAAGTATATTATGCAGATGTATTATCAATGAGTATGGGAATGGCACTGCTCTAAATTGCAAAGCTTTGTAGAGAGTAATGAAAACAGACCATGTTGTTACTGGTAGAAAGCTTCCTACCCTCTTGGAAATGTACACCAGACGATATCTAATGAGACCTCAGAAAATTATCAAGGACTCTAGTGATCCATGCCACCAACCAGCTGCAGTACCATTGTGTCAGGTCTTGTGCAAGTAGGCTCTGAGTCATTTCTTCATCAGGTTCCATACAAGCAGATTCTGGGGCAGTTTCCTTGGTTGGTCCCATATAAGCAGGCTCTGAGTTATTTCATCTTCAGGGTTTGTACTAGCAGGTCCTGTTTCATTTCTTAATTAGGCTCTGAATGATTTCTTCATCAGGTTCTGTACAAGCAGACCCCGTGTCATTTCTTAATCAGGTCACATACAAGCCAGCTCTGGGGCAGTTTCCTTGGTTGATCCCGTATAAGAAGGTTTGGATTTATTTCATCTTCAGATTTTGTACTAGCAGGCCATTTCATTTGTTAATCAGGCTCTGAGTCACATCTTCATCAGTTCTGTACTTGCAGGGTCTGGAGCAGTTACTTTGGATGGGCTGGTACAAGCAGACCCTGTGTCATCTCTTCATCAGTTCTGTACCAGGAGGGTCTAGGGCAGTTACTTTGGTTGGTCCTATACAAGCAGACTCTGATTTATTTCATCTTCAGGTTTTGTACTAAGATGCCCTATTTCATTTCTTAATCAGACTATGAGTCACTTCTTCATCAGTTCTGTACTTGCAGGGTCTGAGGCAGTTACTCTGGGTGGGCCCGTACAAGCAGACCCCGTGTCATCTCTTCATCAGTTCAGTACAAGGAGGGTCTGGGGCAGTTACTTTGGTTGGTCCTATATAAGCAGACCCCGTGACATTTCTTAATCAGGTTCTGTACAAGCAGGGTCTAGGCCAGTTACTTTGGTTGGTCCTATACAAGCAGACTCTGATTTATTTCATCTTCAGGTTTTGTACTAAGAGGCCCTGTTTCATTTCTTAATCAAACTATGAGTCACTTCTTCATCAGTTCTGTACTTGCAGGGTTTGAGGCAGTTACTTTGGGTGGGCCCATACAAGCAGACCCCGTGTCATCTCTTCATCAGTTCTGTACCAGGAGGGTCTAGGGCAGTTACTTTGGTTAGTCCTATATAAGCAGACCCCGTGTCATTTCTTAATCAGGTCCCGTACAAGTAGGCTTTGAGTTGTGTCTTTATTAGTTTCTGTACAAGCAGACTCCGAGCCATTTCTTCATTAGTCCATAAGGGTGCTGAACATTTACACACTGTACTCAGGTACATTATTGCATACTTTAGGTATGTTGATTATACTTGCACTTTTCACTCCATACTTTACTTTCACTACCTTAAGTTTTTCTATTAGTATTACTATTTGTATTTATGTCTAGCTTGCATTATGTTCGTAGAGTCTGTTGTATTGCATTGTCTTTACTGTTTTCTTTTGTATTATATTATTTTTGCCGTATTGTTCTGAATTTTGTGCATAAGCAGTTCACCCACGTGACACATAAATACATACATACAAAAGTAATTTCTACTTACAGCACCATTTGGTCTAAAACCCAGTGTGATTTTTCTGCTTAATGAACAATCTACAGTGATAATTTACTCCAGAGTGCTGGAACATAATTGCATCTTGTTTAATTTCAAGAATTATAGCCCAAAAGATGATATTTTATTTTACTTAAAAGGAAAACATCAAATCATTTTGCTAGAAACAATCCAAACGTTCTCCAGAATCTATCAAGCAGTTAACTGAATGAACTGCGCCACTGTTAACCTTTTGGGCAATTTTAATTCTTTGACAAATACCTTTCAAATTAAGTGATCTTTCTTTCTTCTTTGGAAGTACGTGATCTCTTTTAAATAAGGTGTAACGTTGCATATCTTTCTGACATTTCATGTAGTCACTGTAAAGCAATTCTTAAAATCAATAAACTATAAAAGAGAAAGGAGAACCATTCAAAAAGGGATTTATTTACAGAAAAGAGACTGGTTGACTTCTCTTAATATCATTTTCATGGTGTTGTCAAGAAGTCCCCATCACAAAAGGTACAATGCATTATATCTGAGAACTTGTTCGTCAATCATGCATACTAATGCCTTTTAATGAGGGCATAAAAACACTATTTAGAACTTGCACACACTAAACAAGGTCTGATTTATGAAACAACAGGATCACTCGTGTGCACACGCCGATAAGAGATGGTTGTTGATAACAAACACTTCTGTACAGTCATCGTAATTATCATATTAATGTACTCCTATATAATCAAATACTATGCAGCAGGAACGTCTTTTAAAAACATTACAGAATCTGCCCAACCATTTTTCCATGACAGGATCACCATGAGGCAGGATATATTCAATACACTTTCAATATACATTGGAAGCAATAGAGGAACTAACCTTGGCTGGGGCACCAATCCATTACTGGGTACACTCCTGGACACCCAAATGTATTGTTGTCTGGTTAACCATCAACATAGTGAAACTACTTTGTCTGCTATTACAGGACGTTCACCTTTCAATATATCTGCATCAATTGTTTAACAAGCACTGACACTTTCTGAACACTTAAAAGAAATGAAATGAGCTTTTAGAACATTTCTATTGCATAGTCAGTAAGCTTGTAGGTGATTGGCTGACTGTATGATAGGTGCTAAATCATAAGAACATAAGACATTTGACAAACAAGAGGAGACCATTCAGTTCACCAAGCCTGTTTGTTTAGCTAAGAGCTAAGCGGTCCCAATATCTCATCCAGATTCTTCTTAAAGGTTGTCAAGGTTTCTGCTTCAACTCCCTGACTTTGGAGTTTGCTCCAGAGTCCCACAAATATTTGTGTAAAGAAGTCCTTCCTGGCTTCAGTCTTAAATGCACTTTCCCTTAATGCCCACTGATATCTTTGAGTATTCATTACACCTTTAAGCTCAAAGAATGTCGCTGGATCTATTTTATCAAAGGTTTGATATTATTTTGTAGTGGGGCCACATAGGTATTGGTGTTTATTGTGTTTGCACCCAGTCGCGTCTCGTCACAGCACCCCGTTTAAACTATAGGCAGAGTGCTGGCTCTGAGGCTAGAGATCTGCACTGGCAATCGGAAGGTTGCTGATTCGAATCCCGTAAATGCCTAAAAGGACTCTGCTCTATGAGTAGTGAGAAAAGCGCTATAAAAATGCAAAGAATTATTAGCATGTGTTTGTTTAAATGTAGTCCCCGTAAGAAGTAACAGGGTGTTACGGGGAGGCAGTGACCCCCTGGACACGTCAGGACTGGAATTTTACCAATTACATCCGGCTCATCATTATTTAAACCATCAGGTGGGAAATAAGAGAAGAAAGGCGAAAGACGGAGATTTCATTTACCAACAACCGCTCATCATTTTCTGCCACTATTTACATCGCGCCTTGATCCAGTTTTGCTTCTCATTCTGCCGGAATCACAACATCACAATCATCGCCAGAAACCCCGGGGTTGGATTTTATTATCCGCCTTTTCGCCGAGGAAGCACGGTGAGGTTGTTCTATTTATTTTCCGGGAGATTCAAACACGTCTACTTTTGATCAGTCATCCGTATTCTGGACAGTGATTTAACCGGACTGAATTTCACGCCATTGACATTCAGATTATTCAGTATTATTTGTGTTTTGTGTTTGTTATACGTTGCAGGGGCAAGGGAGGTTTTGTTATTGTATATGTGGTGTTTTCATTTTGCTACTTTGGTGGAGATATATATATATATATAAATAGATATATTTTATGTAGGGCATTTGTATTGTTTTTGTCAATGTGCTTCATTTAATATATTTCTACACTTTTTTACATATCTGCCTTTGTTTACTAGTCTTTAAACCGTCAATTGGGGAAGAGTGAAAATATTAATTGTCAGAGGTACGGCTTGGTATACTGTAGGTAAGTTTCTCAGTAATTCATCCAGGCCACAGGTCCTGGTAGTGTGGCTGCCGGCTGGGTAAGGAGTCGGCCATTACAATTTAAGTAAGAAAATCTGCTGTACACCTCAAATCAGACAGTATATACACCAAATTGCAGCAAACTGTGGCATATTTTAGAAAATTTGACCAACAGCTCTGATCTTTTTCAAAACCAATATTACTCATTTTTTGAACTCAGGTTGGCGATTCTCAATCAACCAAATTAATTTTTTCCCTTTAAGGTGTATTAGTGTATTTTAATAAATGAGACTACCAGACATAAATTCTCCAAGGTGTTGATAAAGTAGATCCAACAAGTTTCTTTCAGGTGAATCACATACTTGAGGACGCCAGTGGAAATTAAGGGGAAGTGCATTTAAAGGAATACTAGCTATTATTCCCTGGTGAAGACACCTGTCTGTCATTCAAACACACAACATTGTGGGAATGGTGTCTTCCTTCTTTATATTAAATGCAGAGTTTTCAGGAACTAACTGTTAATAATATTTCGGCAAGAAATGCACACATGTTGCAATGTTTTAAAATTTACAAATGATTACCAGACATGTGGATTGTGTGACACGAGTTACGTGAGTATTTTATTTTCTTTTTTCCATGAACTTTTTTCACACCACTGTATAGCATTAGTCACTGATTGACCATGCTGAGATGGAATATTCAATATATAATTTCTTCACAAAAACATGAGAATAAAAGTTTTCCTCAGCCACCACTACAAACTACATGGGTAAGTAATGTTTAAAAAAATATTTTTGGGTGGAGTATTTCTTTGTGAGTGAAGCATTTCTTTACTTAAAGAGTTGTGGGACTCTGGAACAAACTACCGAGACATGGAGTTGAAGCAGAAACATTGACAACCTGTAAGAAGTCTCTGGGTGAGATATTGGGACAGTTTAGCTATTGGCGAAACAAACGAGCGTAATGGACTGAATGGTCTCCTCTCGTGTGTCAGATTTCTGATGTTCTAAATGGACACACTTAACGTTTTATAATGCACTAGTTATTCATAGTTATTCATATACAGGGGGTCCTCGGGTTACGACACAGTTCCGTTCCTACAGTGATGTAACCCGAATTTTGGTGTAAGTCGAAACACACCCTAGCCTAAGTCACTTACCTATCCTAACACATTTGCAAAATCATAATCTAGAACGTAAAAACACAACTAAGTCACACGAAAAAGGACATAAATATACTGTACTGTACACTGTACTGTAGTAACAGAAAAAATTGACAAAAAATGAGTGTAAAAAAATTCCTTACCTTTATTCCTTCTGACCTCTTCACAATGTCTAATTTCACTTCCATTGTGATGGCTTTCCTCTTCTTCGAAGCACTACCATCTGAAGACTCTGACTTTTATTTAGGAGCCATGATAAGGGCCAAAAAGTCATCAAACAAAATAACACAAACGGAACACTTCCTCCGCGCGCAACCAAACTAGTTCGCCCACGTAGTCTGTAAGTACGACGCTAACTGCGTAAACTAAACCACTCACCTCTCAATTTTTTTTAAGTTTTTATGGGAGTGAGTGTTTTAAACTCGAAACGTCGTATGTCAAGACATTGTAACCCGAGGACCCTCTGTACAGCCAAACACCTCTGATTGTCACAATTACTACCAGAGTGTGCAGAGTTTTAGGTAGCTGATATTGACAGGGAAGGCAGCACTGACAAGAGGATAGGACCTGTTGGGGATGGCAGTGAACAAAAGTGTGCTGTCAGATTTAAATATAAACTGAGACAAGGATACTTGCTACCTGCTATTTGAGTTTCTTATAATGCTAGTGAAAGGTAAAGGAAGACATTCTTAAGTTTTTTTTTTTAAAACAATGTCAAAATAATTCAGTTTTTAATTTCTCCATTTCTAGAAATACATTATGGGCATTACAGTGTTAAACAAAAAACTATCAAGTGAGTAGCTTGATGGCCTCATATACAGTGCATTAAAGGAAGTAAATTCCAGGGCATGAGCCATTTTCGCTTGTTTTTTCATTTTGCTCCAGTCTATTTAAACTAAGTGGCAAGCTGTCTCTGGTGAATATGCATTTACCCTTAATGTGCACCAAGTACCGCAATCAGACAAGTACCACAGAAAAATACTCTCACATGGTGCTATAATAAAGGAGAGCCATGTGGCTCATTTGGTAGCAGAAAAACATGTAACTGGAAGCTTGTTGTTAGTGATTAATTGTCTTGTGCTGCCAGTCTTGGCTAGACAACCGAGTCAGAGCAATGCATTAGCCCCTGTCAGCAGCACAAGGTGCTTTGAAGTAAATTGTGTCGGAGCTGTAGCTCCTGCAAGTGGGAGTTAAAGTCGTCTTACTTTTAACAGCGAAAATAAATCTGAAGTTGCCTTTTACCTGATAATCCATTTGAGATTTGACATTTTTAATTTGTTTGTCTTTGTGATTAAGCAGGCCATATTTTTTCCCCAAAGAACTAGCAAAGCAAATATAGGTTAAAGACATAAAAGCATGTTTAGCATTGCATACGACGGTCACACAGTGGCTAGTGCCGCTGCCTCATGGTTCAGGACACCAGCGTTTGGTTCAGAGTTTGCATGGAGGCTTCATGTTGGTTTCCAGTTGTGACAGAAAAAGGTAATATTGATGATACAGACAGATTTAAGTTCAGCTCTCTATTTGTGAGCTGAACTTTCAGGCTCACTGGTTCATGCTTATCAAGCTGCTTCTAGTGTAAAGAGAAAATTATCTTGTCAGGACATTTTGAAGTCAGGTATGGCACCCCGGGTGGCACAGTGGTAGCGCAGTGGTCTTGACTTTTAATCCTAATGCATCCAGTTTATTTCTAATAGCCTCACTGTATCCATTTTTGCCAATCACTCAGTTTTCTCTTTATTTATCTTGAGAAAGTTATTATTCATCCATTCAGAAATACAAGTCAGACATTGTGTTAGTGAATCAAGAGAATCGGGGTCATCAGGTGCTATTGATAAATACAGGTGTGTGTCATCAGCATAGCTGTGGTAGCTCACGTTGTGCCCTGAGATAATCTGACCTAACGGAAGCATGTAGATTGAGAAGAGCAACGGACCCAGGAGAGAGCCTTGTGGAACACCATATAGGATATCATGTGTCTGAGTTGTAATTACCACAACTAACAAAGAATTTTCTCCCTGGCAGGTAGGATTCAAACCAATTTAAGACACTGCCAGAGAGGCCCACCCATTGACTAAGGCAATTTCTAAGAATATTATGATCAATGGTGTCAAATGTGGCACTCGGATCTAAGAGGATGAGATCAGATAAATGGCCTCTGTCTGCATTTACACGCAAGTCATTTACTACTTTAACGAGTGCAGTCACGAGCAGACCCCCGTGACCCTGTATTAGGATATAGCGGGTAGGAAAATGACTGAATGACTATGGCATCCCTTAGTGCTCGTAATTTGACTGTAACTGTGTCGATTTCGTATTTTATTTCCATGAGGTGTGATTTGTAAGCATAACATTCAGTTTCAGTGGTCTGCAGATGACACTTTTTCATATCAATTAATTAGACATCATGCTTTTTATCACTTTTTTTAAACACTTTTTTTAACACTTACAGTAATCCCTCGCTACTTCGCGGTTCACTTTTCGCGGATTCATGACTTTGCGGATTTTATATGTAAGCATATCTAAATATATAACGCGGATTTTTACTTCTGGTACTTGCTTCCTCAGTTGGTTTGCCCAATTGATTTCATACAAGAGATGCTATTGGTGGATAGCTGAGAAGCTACCCAATCAGAGCACACAGTTAAGTTCCTGTGTGCTGCTGATTGGCTCAGCGACGGAGTGTTGCATTAACCAGGAAGTCTCATCTCACTCATTCAGCATTAACGTGCTATTGCTTCAGGGGCCGTGTCCAAGCGCCAACAGATGCAAATGACTGCAGAAAAGGTAAACATTTTGGATATGTTGAAGGAAAAGAACAGCCACACCGCTGCAGACACCATTACAGCATAAATGAGTCCACGATTCTTTTTATTTAAAAAGGAGGAAAAGCATATAAGATCTACAGCCGCAGTGTCCTTTAACCAGGGCGCAAAACGAGTTGCAAGTGGACGTGATAAGGCAGTAGTCTGGATGGAATCTGCTTTAGGAATCTTTGCAACAAGGTTGACGACGTCATGACCTCCTACAAGCTGCTACGTGTACTTCGCTATACAGTAAGTGTAAACTTATCTACCGATTTCATATTGCTTAGCAGTTGTCCCTGTTATTAATAGAGTAAAGGGTGGGTTGTTAACAATACAGGGAGGGTTTAAAAACGTCCAAATACACGTTACATAATTAAATAAATATAGTGTCCCTACTTCGCGGAAATTCAGTTATCGCGGTCGGCCTTGGAACCTATCTCCCGCGATAAGTGAGGGATTACTGTACTTAAAAAAAAAAACATGAAAATAGAGAAAACTTGTAAATTTAATAAAGATAGTGCTTGTGACTGTCCAGATGTGAGATAGCAGCCTTACTCAATGTGCTATCAAGCTGTCCCAAAATTATAAACCATGTATACAACATCCATCCATCCATTATCCAACGCGCTATATCCTAACTACAGGGTCACGGGGGTCTGCTGGAGCCAATCCCAGCTAACATAGGGCACAAGGCAGGAAACAAACCCCAGGCAGGGCGTCAGCCCACCGCAGATGCTTTTTATTGTGTCTTTAAATAATTTTATCAATGATCTTCTGTAAAATATTGCATGAGTGATATTTCTTGACAAGGTACTATGACTTTTTATTGTGGGGAAAAAAAAACAGTCTTGGAAAACGAGATAGTTCAGTTGATATAATTGTAATGTGTCTCTGAAAAAGGACTTTGACACAACAGGCTCACCTCAATCAAAGTGATTAGAGCACAAAGTCACTCCCCTTGTTTTGTGATTATGAACAATATACATGGAGAAAACAGTGTGGGACGCCTTCAGAATGACCATAAAGCAGGCCAGGACCTCACTAACCTGCCCAGAAGAGCCTCACCTTAAATCAGCCAGCCATCATACTGCTACCTGCTGGCTACAGTCTGAGCAGGGCCCAAATTGATGAAGCTGGTTTGAAAGTTCAAAAAGACTCTAAGACTCCCAAAATATACAAACATGCCGTATAAAGGAGATAAAACCATAAAAAAGCTGGCATGTGTAGACAATCCCATACTGTAATCTTGTATGATTTGAACACAACACTCTGGGCTTTTGAATAGCAGGGCTGTGTTGTCTGGACAGTGCAAGGCCAACAATCAGTTGGAAAAATGATTTTCTCTATACCTTTTCTATCCTCCTTCAGAGTCTGTGCTTCTTTGAAACCTGGGCATCCCATTGCTAGCTTTGTTTGCATGAAAGGAGCACAGGTAAGGCTTACTTGGTGGATTTTTCAAATGAAGTGCTATCAGGCAGTCCTCCTCAGCCCTATTGTGATCAGTGTAATGTCTTGTGCTTGATACACTGCTGACATTGATCTGCTTTCTTTTTTAAGTTTACCATGGCCACTCTTAAGGACTTTTCATACTTCTTTGCTTGCTTTTATAGCATTGATTTGACTACGAAAAGGTTGAACTGGGAGAACAAACACATTATTTAAAAAATGCCAAGAATAAGAGGATGTAGAAAGTTCAAGTTATACACGCACACACACACAAATACAATGGTAAACCAAGGACACTGCAGGGCCAATAGAGCTCCAGAAGAGGTTTGCCGCACCCAGCAGAAAGACAATTTCAAATGCGATGAAAGCAACATTTTCCTATATATTTGTGTGATGGAAAATGCGACAAAATGGCTTAAGGAGGCAAAGTAGAGAGTTGTTATAAATGCTGTATTAGTAAGTTTAATTACAGATGGAAGCTTCTTACTTATTTTGCACAACATTTGGCTGGGCTGTATCTCTACTGGCCCTTAATGTAGAAATGTCACTGTATTTCTTTCAGACTAAATAACATTTCTTCTATGGTGTCCTTAATTAATTGTGTCAGTGAGCTGAAAGAGTAGATGGACGATAACTATCTGTCTTCGAAGACAGCAAAAACAGAGATGTTATAAATTGGAGGAATGATCCAGACTGGAACAATGTCATGTCATGTGTTAACTGAGAAGATCTAAACATTGGGCTTACTGAATCAGCGCACCACTTAAGACTTAATCTTTAACACCCGTCTGTTCTTTAAAACATAACTTGCATCACTATTTAAAATATGCTTTTTCAGTCTTAAAAATATAGTCAAATTAAGACTAAATATCGATTATTATGAGAAGTACTTTAATGCATTTATGTCTTATAGACTGCGGTGTGTTGGCACCCTGCCCGGGATTGGTTCCTGCCTTGTGCCCTGTGTTGGCTGGGATTGGCTCCAGCAGACCCCCGTGACCCTGTGTTCGGATTCAGCGGGTTGGATAATGGATGGATGGATGTCTTATAGAACTGACTTACTGCATTGTGTTAATCACATACTCTTAAAATGTATCTGTTTTCAGCTTTCAGATAATTCAAATTGCAGATGTTAGCATCTTTATTAGAAATGGAAATTATGACCATATGACTGGTAGTAAAAGGATAGGTTTGGCGTTTTTACAAGTCAAAGTTACTTCTTCACAATCATGGTACTGTGTATATTAATTTGCCACATAAAATTGTGTTCTAAAGTGAAGCGTGTTTTGTAAATTTTAAAAATGCTTTGTCTGTTCTTACATTCCACTATGGAACAACGCATCCAAATACAGTGCATCCGGAAAGTATTCACAGCGCATCACTTTTTCCCCATTTTGTTATGTTACAGCCTTATTCCAAAATGGATTAAATTTTTTTTCCTCAGAATTCTACACACAACACCCCATAATGACAACATGAAAAAAGTTTACTTAAGGTTTTTGCAAATTTATTAAAAATAAAAAAAAACTGAGAAATCCCATGTACATAAGTATTCACAACCTTTGCTCAATACTTTGTCGATGCACCTTTGGCACAATTACAGCCTCAAGTCTTGTTGAATATGATGCCACAAGCTTGGCACACCTATCCTTGGCCAGTTTCGCCCATTCCTCTTTGCAGCGCCTCTCAAGCTTCATCAGGTTGGATGGGAAGCGTCGGTGCACAGCCATTTTAAGATCTCTCCAGAGATGTTCAATCGGATTCAAGTCTGGGCTCTGGCTGGGCCACTCAAGGACATTCACAGAGTTGTCCTGAAGCCACTCCTTTGATATCTTGGCTGTTTGCTTAGGGTCGTTGTCCTGCTGAAAGATGAACCGTCGCCCCAGTCTGAGGTCAAGAGCGCTCTGGAGCAGGTTTTCATCCAGGATGTCTCTGTACATTGCTGCAGTCATCTTTCCCTTTATCCTGACTAGTCTCCCAGTCCCCACAGCATGATGCTGCCACCACCATGCTTCACTATAGGGATGGTATTGGCCTGGTGATGAGTGGTGCCTGGTTTCCTCCAAACGTGACGCCTGGCATTCACACCAAAGAGTTCAATCTTTGTCTCATCAGACCAGAGAATTTTCTTTCTCCTGGTCTGAGAGTCCTTCAGGTGCCTTTTGGCAAACTCCAGGCAGGCTGCCATGTGCCTTTACTAAGGAGTGGCTTCCATCTGACCACTCTACCATACAGGCCTGATTGGTGGATTGCTGCAGAGATGGTTGTACTTCTGGAAGGTTCTCCTCTCTCTACAGAGGACCTCTGAAGCTCTGACAGAGTGACCATCGGGTTCTTGGTCACCTCCCTGACTAAGGCCCTTCTCCCCCGATCGCTCAGTTTAGATGGCCGGCCAGCTCTAGGAATTGTCCTGGTGGTTTCGAATTTTTTCCACTTACAGATGATGGAGGTCACTGTCCTCATTGGGACCTCCAAAGCAGTAGAAATTTTTCTGTAACCGTCCCCAGATTTGTGTCTTGAGACAATCCTGTCTCGGAGGTCTACAGACAATTCCTTTGACTTCATGCTTGGTTTGTGCTCTGACATGAACTGTCAACTGTGGGACCTTATATAGACAGGTGTGTGCCTTTCCAAATCATGTCCAGTCAACTGAATTTACCACAGGTGGACTCCAATGAAGCTGCAGAAACATCTCAAGGATGATCAGGGGAAACAGGAGGCACCTGAGCTCAATTTTGAGCTTCATGGCAAAGGCTGTGAATACTTATGTACATGTGCTTTCTCAATTTTTTTATTTTTAATAAATTTGCAAAAATCTCAAGTAAACTTTTTTCACGTTGTCATTATGGGGTGTTGTGTGTAGAATTCTGAGGAAAAAAATAAATTTAATCCATTTTGGAATAAGGCTGTAACATAACAAAATGTGGAAAAAGTGATGAAGCGCTGTGAATACTTTCCGGATGCACTGTATGTTAGAATTACTGTATCTATTTGTTGGGGGAGATGAGCTTGTTTCTTCTTAAGTAGGTACAACACTGATTAGCTGTTCTTATTACATAATGTCAATGTCAATAATAATAGATATTAAATAGAAGTAAGATTACATAATCACAATGAGGAAACCATCAGTATTACTGAAGGTCACGGAAAGCAAGTGAATAGAAATGAGTCTTTAATCTCGTTTTGAATTGTAGACGACTCCTGTATGTGACGAGGTAAAGAGTTCCACAGGAGAGGCTGCACAAGCCCTGTCTGTCCCCCTTAGTTTTCCTCTTGGTACGAGGGACAACAAGAGACAACTGACCAGAAGATCTAAGCACTCGAGATGGCTTCTGTAAAACACCCATTTCAGATAAATAGGCAGGAGCAAGCCCATGTAAAGATTTAAAAACTAGCAACAAGATTTTAGAATCAATTCGAAAACTGACAGGCAGCCAGTGTAAAGAAGCTAATAATGGAGAAACAGAATCAGACTTTCTTACCCCAACCAGAAAGCGAGGGGCAGCATTCTGGACCAACTGTAACCTTCGTATGAGGGATTTGCTAATCCCAGAATACAGCGAGTTGCAGTACTCAAGGCGAGAAAAGCTAAAAGCATGAGTAGCTTTCTCAAGATCCATAGAAGATTAAAAAGGCTTGATCTTACCTAAAAGACAAAGCTGGAAAAAGCAACACTTGACTACAGAATTTACTTGTTTCTCAAAAGAGAGGATACTGTCAAAGATAACACCAAGATTGCGGACTTGAGGTTTGTAAAAGTCAGAGAAAGAGCTGAGAAATCCAAGACCAATTTGGGCTTTAGCTGATGGACCCAATATAAGCACCTCCATTTTATTTTGATTCAGATCAAGAAAATTATTAGCCATCCAGGATCTTAGTTCAAAAAGACAGTTGTGCGGTTGATTCATTGCAGAGTTGCAGACGGGAATATAAACCTTTGTATCGTCAGCATAGTAGTGAAAAGAAACCTTAAATTTCCTAAAAACAACTCCAATAGAGTGACGGTATATAGAGAATAAAATAGGACCCAAAATGGATCCCTGAGGAACATCTCTGTTGTTAGTCGTCTTTGTTCGTCTCAACTATAGCTTTAATGGATATATATTATCAGAATTTGTTTATGTTAATGAAACCGAAATAGCACTGTTGAACCGTATGTTTATCCTAATCACTATTTGCATTTGTGTATACATAGTGTAAAAATTGTAATTTGTATTTTATCCCAAAACATCTCACAGTGCTCCGAGCCTGTATTCAGTGAAGAGCGCTATACGGAAATGAACAAACTTGTCTTGACTTGACTTGATAACTCAGAGGGACTGCATACCAATTTTCCCAAATCAGCACATACCTTAGGTGCTATCCTTTAATATTCTTAATTACTGCACTATTCAAAAACTGTTTTTTCCTATTAAGAAACATAGGAAAACATAGTTTTTTTTTTCAGCCTATAAAAAAATGTCATTTGCACATTAATTTCAAACACAACGGATAGATCTAATAGTTTTTTCAAAGGCTATTTAAATTGTCCTATTTCCACTCTGCAGTTAAATCAAAATTCTGTCACAACAATGATTAGAAGAACTAGGAAGTACAACGAGGTAAGTCCGATTCTGAAGTCTCTTCATTAGTTTTCTGTTAGGTTTAGGGGTGATTTCAATGTATAATGCTTTACATTGATTCTGTCTCGTTCATTAAAAAGAACTTAATGTGTATCATGTGTTTTGGTCAATCATAAGATTTTGGATTTTTACAGATTATTATTCTAGGAGGTAAGTGTCAGGAATGGTGGTCTGCCTGTAAGTGTAAGGAATGTCCTATCAGCGTCAGCATTTCAATGCAGTCTGAAGGCCCTTTGCTTTAGTTCAGTGCCCTCTTACTACAGGTATACGTTTCTATGTTTTTAAGTTATGGGTTTAAAAAGTAATGATCCTGGTCATTTTCAATACTGCTTCTCTGTTCGATCTTACTGCTCCATTGACCATCTTACTCTTCTTTTCCAAAGAGTGAGACATCAGAATAATCCAGAAAGTCACTGCTTACTCACACAGCACCAGACCATCAAGCTTGAGGGCTTTTGTGTCGCATGATGGACTGGTTTCAGGATTGTTTTCTGTTTTGCATTGCGTACAGCTGGGAAAAGCATGACCTTAAATTGGATTAAGCAAGTTTTCAAAATGACATGTTCTTGACTTCTGAATTATTTTGTAGGTACGTAGATAAATGTGTTTAAACTAATCTGAAATTCTGTCATAGTACTGCTGAATAGTACGTAGGCTAGGGATCTGCACCAGCAAGCGGAAGGTTGCTGGTTCGAATCCTGTAAACACTAGAAGTGACTCTACTCCGTTGGGCCCTTGAGTGAGGTCCTTAACCTGCAATTGCTTCGTCCACGGTATGATGTTAATCTGCATCAGCAGGTCCTCCAACTTACCAGGATAACTTGAGGGTCAGTGGCAAGATTGGCACTCCAGCCACCGTAAAAAATCCTCACACTGTTCTAGGGTGGCACTGAGGTGTCACCTGTGGCACTCGGGTCCCAATCCAGGAGGTTTGGTGTGTGTGGCAATGTGTTATCAGCGTATGCGCCCAACCTCACTCATTGTTGAATACTTTACCTAAAGCGTGCAAGGAAAATGCAACAAACCCCTTTTCTAATTGTTTAGTGATTGCAACAGAACTTCCCTCGCCATAAAACACAGTCTACATCCCATATCGGCCAAAGCTGGGGAATGCAAGGTTGTTGTCAGGAAAGGAAAAGAACAAAGGGTAGCAGGTTCTGTGTAAAATGCAGATTCTTTAGCACTGTAAGTGATGGCCATTGTTTTATCCAACAATGAACTATTTCATTTTTTTTTTTTGCTTGATTTTTGCTAATACTTAATTCCGTGTGGCGCATATTAAAACACGTGTTAGGTGGATATATATCTACTTTCCAAGACAGTCAAACTTGAGAGAATGTGATATTGGCTCATTTATATATTTGTGCATGGTTCCATCTTCATCACAAAGAAGGGTTACCCCCCGAAAACTAGAAATAGAATTTCAGATAACCTTTTCTTCGGTTAATTAACTACAATTTGCTGAAAGGAGATCAATCATTGTAGAGCAGTATTGGTGTTTTGTGGCACATTTGTTTCAGTCCCACCTCTCTCAGCATGTGTTTTGATTAGGTAGCCATATCTGAAAGGTCTAGTGATGCGGAAGAAAGATGAAATAGGAAAAAATGTCATCAATACTAAAGTTAAATATAAATAGTATGAGTGTTTGTGTGTAAGCGTCACACATATATATCGTACGTTATAATTTTTTGAAAAGAACCTTATAACCACTTTCACACTTTTTTATTTATTTACGTTCTACAATTTCATTTTAAAGATTCGATTTAATGAAAAAGAAAACCCATACTTGGCTCCTCTAAAACCTGCTGTGAACTTTTATTTATGGACTAAATTTTCAAACATGCGCTATTATGAATCATTTTGAAAGGTTTAAATCATAGCACTGTGCAATTATTAACTCTACAGGTGGTCATAGCCAGATACTTACAGTACATCTGAAAATCGCAGATGCATGATCAGCCTTGAAATATTTGCTTCACATGATCATGTCCATATCTTTATGAGGACCATCAGGGCTTAGCAATTTAAGAAGCCTCATTAGGTTTGTTTTTTTGTATGATATTCTACTATAGTGCCTAAACGTTTTTTGACTTGTTTGACAGATTTTATGTCCATGGTTTGGTGGTGTAAACATTTAAAAAAAAACTAAAGTTGGTCCTTAAATCATTGAATCAAAAGTTCAATATAGGGTACTGATGGATTATTTAGTGCTCTGCTTTGTCTGGTCCACTCTGTCTATTGTATATTGGAGAAACTATCTATCTATCTATCTATCTATCTATCTATCTATCTATCTATCTATCTATCTATCTATCTATCTATCTATCTATCTATCTATCTATCTATCTATCTATCTATCTATCTATCTATCTATCTATCTATCTATCTATCTATCTATCTATCTAATCCTCAGTCAAGGAAGATCAAAGATCAGCCACTTTCTACTTTTTATTCTGCATTCTGCCTTTAACCTGAAAAATAATATCACATCCATGTGACATATTATAAAATAAAGCACCTACCTGGTATCAAAATCAAACATAAGAACAATTAATGAAAATCAGGAAAGGGGGCAAGCAATGATTTCTGCACTGCTACATTATTTCATTATATTCCTTAATCGGAAGCTGCATTCAATATTTAATCCAGCGTTTCTCAACCTTAACATAGATAGATAGATAGATAGATAGATAGATACTTTATTAATCCCAAGGGGAAATTCACAAAAAGTGAATTTTTAATTTTTAACTTTAAGTATTTGCGACCTGAGTTTTCATACCAGTTTTAATCGCGCCCCCCCTAACGTTTTTTTGAAAGGAGCCCACTAATACCAATTTGTTTTTTTTTAATTAATGATATATCATAGATGCATATTTTATTATACATACTTAACTTTTATCAACATTTATCTAACTCTATATTTATTTTTCTAGAATCAGAATGTAGTTTAAATTCATTTGTTTTGGTTTCAATAGATGGATTTTTCATATTTTTGATTCTTGTTTTCTTTTTTTTCAAATCTTCGCGCCCTCCTTTTTGTTACTTCCTGCCCCCCTTAGGAGGGCCTGCCCCACCGTTTGAGAACCACTGATTTAATCAAAGTTGCCATGTAACTTTAACCATTTGGTCCAGGCAGCACATGCTTAACTTGATAGTGACTGTTTTATTGTAGAAGGGTGACCCTGTTCTCACTTTAAGACTCTTTATTGTGTAGACCTGAACAGAGTGTCTCAAATCCTAACTACAGGTCTAGTATGTTTATTCTTAGCAGTCACAAAGATGCAGTTGCAATCTGTCGCTCCATTTATGGTAGCTCTTAGGGTTGATTGCTACTTTCACTAAATATTCCCCTTTCTTTTACATCTATGACCCGGGTGACAAGACAGAGTATCACAACAAGCAGGAGAGGTGGTTTACAGATCTATTGGTGCATTATCAACTCCAAAACAGAGCACTACGATTGTGACAAAATAATACCAGTACAACCTGGATGGGTAGCAGCTTGTCTTACTAGGAGTCTAGATATACTGAGTGCCTAGATAACCAGGTGGATCTTTGTCTTAGTAACCTTATTGGTCTCTAATCTGATGTGTCCTCTAGTTCAGTGGTCCCCAACCTTTTTGACAGCAAGGACCACTTTTTTAGATGCAAATTTTTCCACGGACCGGTCGGGTTGGGGGTTTTGGGGGGGTTTGGTTGGGTTGTGTAGTTTTATACACAATTTACATAACATTTCTATTATTATTAAAGTTATTAAGCAGTTCGCATACGTTTGCAATCTGAGATTTTTCTTCTTTTTTTGCATATAACAAAGACATATGCTTTATATTTGCCAATCCAACAGATTGCACATCACAAACATTAACACTGCTATCTTTTTTTCATGTCTGCCGTTTCTATAGGAGGGTGACAATGAGTTAAATTCCAATGGATGTTTTTCAAATGTTGACAAGCAATAAGCAAAAGGAATCAATGAAAACCACAGAAAACAAAAACATCAAAAAAAAAAAAAACAGTACGAGGAAAGTTCGAAGAAAGAGATTTTTTTTACAATGTTTCTGTTTGGGGATCGTTGTGTAGCCTAAATGTGTACATCTGAGCTGAGGCCACAGATCTAACTGCTCTGTGGATGATTCATTCAAGCATTTCAAGGTCCATCCATCCATCCATCCTCTTCCGCTTATCCGAGGTCGGGTCGCGGGGGCAGCAGCTTGAGCAGAGATGCCCAGACTTCCCTCTCCCCGGCCACTTCTTCTAGCTCTTCCGGGAGAATCCCGAGGCGTTCCCAGGCCAGCTGGGAGACATAGTCCCTCCAGCGTGTCCTGGGTCTTCCCCGGGGCCTCCTCCCGGTTGGACATGCCCGGAACACCTCACCAGGGAGGCGTCCAGGAGGCATCCTGATCAGATGCCCAAACCACCTCATCTGACTCCTCTCGATGCGGAGGAGCAGCGGCTCTACTCTGAGCCCCTCCCGGATGACTGAGCTTCTCACCCTATCATTAAGGGAAAGCCCAGACACCCTGCGGAGGAAACTCATTTCGGCCGCTTGTATTCGCGATCTCGTTCTTTCGGTCACTACCCATAGCTCATGACCATAGGTGAGGGTAGGAACATAGATCGACCGGTAAATTGAGAGCTTTGCCTTATGGCTCAGCTCCTTTTTCACCACGACAGACCGATGCAGCGCCCTCATCACTGCAGACGCCACACCGATCCGCCTGTCGATCTCACGCTCCATTCTTCCCTCACTCGTGAACAAGACCCCAAAATACTTGAACTCCTCCACTTGAGGCAGGATCTCGCTACCAACCCTAAGAGGGCACTCCACCCTTTCAAGGTCACCTCGTTGTAATGAAAGCAGCTGTTGAATGTACTTTGTAGTAACGAGATTTCTATAGACTCATGTCATATGGGGAAACTGTCGGGACCATAAAAATACTTTGTTGTAATACTCTCTCACTTCGGTCTCTCTCCCCTCTCTGCGCCGCTGCAAAGCTCTGCCCGCCAAGCGTTCTGAAAAGTCTGAGTGAGTCGCCGTTGCCGGCAGTTCTCTCGCGGCCCGGTGGTTGGGGATCCCTGCTCTAGATGATGGAATAAGAGAGAGACAGAGGCCCAGTCTCTTATACGGCATGGCTTCTATATGTAAGGAATGACAGAGACTCTGACTTTCTCTAGTAGCCTGAACATATGCCTGCCTTGTACTTTCTTCATGTACTTCTTAAGCCAGTGGGGCGTTGTAGTGTAGGGGCCGACCCTCCTGACATGTTCGACTATGCCCTTTGACCAATCCAATACAGGCATGACTTACTGTACGTATGTCCTTGAAACTTTTACCAAGTGAGCTTTTCACTGTAACCCTTGGGCTGGGACAAAGTTTATACTGGTTCTGATCTGGTATGTGTGGAGGAGTCAAGTTTTCCTTTCTATCAGAAAACTGCTTCTTTCTATTAAGCATCCAGTTTAAACTCGTACCTTTAAAGACATTATACACACAATTATCACAAAAAGTTACACATTACATATTATTTTCAGTAAACCAATGCATTTTGTGCAGTCCTTAACTCGGTTCATTTTTCTTAATTCCTATAATTTTCTTCATTACAGTTACTTTATTTACAGCCTCTTTATGAGAGCAAGCTTGAGAGTTTGTCTTGATTTTATACCGTTTAGTTAAAACAGTTGTCCTGAGATTAAACGGTATGTATTTTTTACTCTTTTTCTGACTAGCAGATTCTTTCAATCAGACTTACTTTTGATTACTCTGTGTACTTCGGTAGTAAACATCACCATATGCAGTATACCTGTATATGATCGTGTGGTTTAATTATTTTTACTGTCTTTTTGCACATTTAATTTACACACATAAAGGTTAGCGTGCATATGCCTTGGTTAAAAGTGACTCAGAAAGCCACTTGCAGCATGCTGTTTGTGTGGCTCTGAGTTTGGCATATAAACATCTTTTATTGGCAGGTAGATGGAAGAGCTGGCCAAAATCTTCTTTTTTTCCTTGCCTCACACTGGGTTGACCAGTCATTCTTGTATGTTAGCTTGAAATGGGTGATTGAGTTTGAAAAGCAAGTATTATGCTTCTTAATTTCTGCCTGAAGCCTCAAGGGATTCTCCACAACTCAATTAGTGTGATCAGATTCATGCTGGGCCACTTAAGCACTCAAGCCTTCAGTTCAAGAATGAAATCTGCTGGTACCAGGAACATTCTGTTCTATGTAGTTGACACTCTAAGATGAAAGTAGTTCTTTTTATTTTACGATCATTTTTGCAGTGAATGCACATATATGTATGTATGGATTTGTACACCCAAACGTATTATCATAATTCACTTGTTCATATGTTAGTGCTGAGAACACAGGGTAAGACCCAGGAAATCAGATGAGGGACTCTTGATGCCTCAGAGCATATTCTTTTCTTTGGTGATAGTCTTAAAAACCAGCATGAGAAGTACATGTCCAAGAAGCACATTCTGAAAGGTGTACAAGGAAGACTTTCTGAAAGAATCTTTTGAGAACTTGAACTCTGGATAAACACCAGCAAGCTAAGGAATTGAACTGAGAGTTGAAAAATGGTGTGTTATATTTGTGTTTCTTTTGTTGGACATAAAAAGTTTGACTTTGTGTCGAACGAGCGGTTGCTCGTGGAGTCCTGAATGGGGCATATTACCTGCATTGTGAGGGAGCGTCAGTTACGGCACTATGGCCATGTGGCGCGTTTCCCCCGAGGGTGATCCGGCTCTTAAGATCCTCATTGTTGGGGACCCAAGTGGCTGGACTAGGCCAAGTGGTTGCCCACGTAACATCTGGCTGCGACAGATAGAAGGTCTTTTCCAGAGGGTGGGACTGGACCGCATGTCTGCCTGGGGGGTTGCCAACCGGGATCACGAATTGTTTCGTCGTGTAGTGGGTGTGGCAACTCACTGTACCAGTGCATGCTCCCCAACTTGACTTGACTTTTGTTGGAGATATCTTTTTTTTTTTGCATAAAAATACAATTGTTGAAGCATGCATGCCTGGCCTGCACAATGGTGCACCTTAAATATATAGGTATTTAGCAAAATGGTAAAGTCATGGATTAAACTTCAAACAATAATGGGGTTTCACATTGACACTAAAAGAACACCAACAATCCCCCAGTGTGGCCATGTCATGTATTGTATAGCAGAAAGGATACATCTGCACATGAATAGAAGAAAGAGACTTGTCACATGGGATGAAAATGCCATATTTTCATTTAATTCCAGTGTTCAGTGGAATCAGCTAAGAAGCCTGGGTTGGTTTAAGAAGCTCTGACTAGACAGAGAGGGAGAGAAAGGTCATGTTTGATTGGCAAGAGGCTTCTGATAGTTGAAAGTCAGCAAACGATGCCCATGTGAGACAACTGAAGCCATGTTGCCAATTTTAAGGTTTGATCAGGAAGGACCGGGAGAAGGACAAACAATCCCACATATTCACAGGGGTCAAATACTTGGTCTCTTATGTAAAGAAACAGTATAATTTTGCCCATTAAAGAGAATCAACAGCTAGCAAGCACCATGGAAGAACTCACCTTCTAAGGGCTACACGTGCTCAGTTATGCACAGACACCAGAGTTTGCTAAGGAAGAGTCTAGTCTCATGTCCCTGAAGCCAATATAGAGCTGTTCCATGCCTGGAACTGATTCAGGGGCTTGACTCTGAAAAGAAGAAGTTAAAGCTACCTTATGCAATGGAGTTCATTGACTCTCGAGTTTGAAATCTACTCATTTGCAGTAGAAAGAGGCTACTAAAACACCACCCACTAGGGTGACTATGGCCTGTAGTTCTATAGGATGTTTCATAGTGTAAACATTTCATTCTGCACTTGGATAAGGAGTTCATGCTGTAAGGGAATGTTATATGCTGCCCTAGCATATCAAATGTGAGTAGACCTGTAATTTTGACAAGTCTGGCTGACCACCTGTGAAGTAT
Organism: Erpetoichthys calabaricus; assembly: GCF_900747795.2. Taxonomy (NCBI): domain Eukaryota; kingdom Metazoa; phylum Chordata; class Cladistia; order Polypteriformes; family Polypteridae; genus Erpetoichthys; species Erpetoichthys calabaricus. Next base: position 26,063,299 of record NC_041409.2, on the reverse strand, counting down.
GATGATGCCAAGAAGAAGAAGACATTGCGTTCATATAGCATTTTTCAAGACACTCAAAGTGCCAATAGAGAGAGGCAGCCACTTCTACCACCACCAATGTGCAGCATCCACATGGATAATGAGATAGCAGACATTTTGCACCAGTATGCTCACCACACATTAGTTATAAGGTGGTGAAGAGGTAAGAGAAATAGCAAATTAGAGACGGGGATAATTAGAAGGCCAGAATGACCAGGCCTTGGGTGGCAGTTTGGCCAGAACATCAAGATACTACCTACTCTTTATGAGAGATGCTCGGGGATCTTTTATGATCACAGAGTCAGGACCTCGGTTTTATATCTTATCTGAAAAATGGTGCAATTTTTTCAGCACTGTGTCCCTGTCACTGCATTGAGGCATTGAGGGATTGAGGATCTACACACTAACAAAAAGGGTAAGTGCACTCTGCAGGCCTCAATAACACTTCTTCCAGCAGTAACTCAAGCTTTTCCTAGATGATCTCCCATCCAAGAACTGGTCGGGCCTAAACATGTTTAGCTTCAGGCGGGTTACTTGTTCTGAAGTGCGTATGGCTGCTTACTGTACATAAAGCAGGATTTAGTCATTACCTACCTTTGTTATAATGAGGAGGTGAGAGAATGGAGGGTAGGAGGAAAGACCAATAGAGGGAAGACACAGTCTCAGTATATCCTTCATCCATTTTAAACTTTTTTAAACTCAAATCTTGAGCCCCAACTTCAGTTTTTACCTGCCTGGAGAAACACTGGCAGGATGTACTTACAGTTGAAGAACACTTGAAAATCAGAGTGAACTCTAATTGGGCACTGTCCATTTCATAATCGTGGTCAATGGAAGGAATGTCCTTAACTCTTTGAGGGCTGAACATTTTTTCCAAAAAACACAGTTTCTGTAAAGCAATGGTTTCACACAGAAATCAACATAAAACATCTGTTGCTGCATGCTGCGGCTGCCAGTTTGCTAAGAATATGCGGCAGGCTAGCTGCCAGGCTGTCTTTGCATGCCTGGGACACGGTCAAAGTGCATTGCAATCTGGTTTCTACCTCTTATCATTGTTAGGTGGCACTCCTCCCTGGTGAACAATGTCAGTACCATGATTAGCTGGAACCTCACATTCTTTTTCGATCACTTGTTTCAAAATCTGAGTCCGACAAGTCATAGTCCAGTTCAGAGATAATAGGCAGAACGTCGTCCACAGAGTATTTTGCTTTAAGCATTCGCTTTGATCTCTCACCAGATGTCAGTGCCATTTTTGCCATTGTTTGCGCCTTGCTCCTCACACAGGTGCAGGAAATCTCGGTCATACCAATGAATCTAACTTTCCTTCTAGCAACGAGAGTCCATTTAAAACATAACGGTTGGCTTTGTCACAGTTTACAGTCGATTACCATCGTCAACTCCTCCTTTTGACAAAAGTCGACATCAGCCCTGAAAGAGTTAAGGTGAAATTTCGGGGTGCTATCCTGGTTGTCCCAGTTTAACTGATAAAAACGAGCGAACAAAAGGTGTGCTCCATGGCTCTAAAACAAATGAAAAAAATCAGGGTCCTTGGCTCAGGAATCATTCTTGACTTCCTGTGGTGCATTCTCTTAACAAGTCGCACTGGGAACCATGGGATATGTAGCAACGGGACCTGAAGGGACAGAGTCAATTGCCCTCGCTAGGCATCTTCTTGTCACAGGGGTGGGAATATAAAAGGATAAAGTCAACACCAGCATCAACCCAAGGTGCAAATACATTCCTGGATGATAAGTCACTGATGTGCACGTGTGACATAATGGTGGCAAATCAGTGACGCATTTACCTGTCAGTTCAAGGCCCTTGATGTTGATCACTTGTTTAATAACTGCTTGCTTACGGCTTCTACAGGATTCCCATGTGGCTTCTCCCATATTCCAAAAATTACCCTGTGTGAGAATCCAATGATGGACTAGTAGCACATTCAAGGTTAGTTCATGTCTTGTAATCTTTCCACAGTGTTGTAATGGAAAAAGCATTTGTCAGAAATGGGTAGATGGGGACAATGAATGCGAGTTTTTTTTATTTTTTTTATTTAGATTTATTTTAAATTTACTTAAAGACTAGACTACGATAATGTCTTTACTGGGTGACAACAGAATCTTCAAGTTTTCCAGAAATCAGTTCTGATTGTATCTGACAGCACAGATGCCAGAGAAGTAAAATGAAAATTTGTCATCCTTTTGATGAGCTTTGCCCTGTCTAAATGCGTAACTTTTCTGAAGTAGTTTTGCTCACATCAGCAATGATTTTGACAGCCTTGCATGCCAGTTGTCAAGCAATGATTGAGCGAAATTGAGTCAGATTTTCCTTTAAAGTTAAAATGTGTCCATGGGGGTGGAGAAATTAAACCTGTGGCAGTAATGTAGTTCTTCTTGTTTCATTTAAAATATTTAATATTCCTCCAAAAACACATTTTCTGCTTAAAGTTGGCAGACACAAGTGCCTTTACTTTCATAGGTCTAAATGAACAGCTCTTCTAAAATGTGCAGAATTAATTTAAAATTTTTGTCTAATTAGATCATACCTGTAGTGTGATGAATTGAACCCCAACCTAAGTAAGGTAGAACTAAGTTCTGAAACTGTGATACATGTTTGGCAGCTAAGAGTAATGAACTACAGCATATCAATTACTTTTAAACTGAGGCTCTCCTCATTGGTTCAAAATCATCATTATCCAAAACCAATAATCTTTCTCTTATTATTGATGACTTTGTTGTTTCCCCATCATCTCAGGTCAAGAGTCTGGGTGTCATCCTCGACAGTACTCTATTCTTCCAATCTCACATTAATAGATAGATAGATAGATAACATCACCCGGTCTGCTTACTTCCACCTACGTAATATTAATCGCATTCGCCCCTCCCTCACTCCTCACACCACTGCCATTCTTGTTCATAGTCTTGTCACTTCTCGGCTGGACTACTGCAATTCACTCCTCTTTGGTCTCCCGAATAAATCTCTTCATAAGCTTCAGTTAGTCCAGAATTCTGCAGCACGTATCATCACTCAAATCCCATCTATTCACCATATTACTCCGGTCTTGCAGCAGCTTCATTGGCTCCCGATTAAGTTTCGTATTGATTTTAAGATTCTACTATTAACATTTAAGGCCATCCATAACCTCGCCCCTCCATATCTGTCTGACCTTCTTCATGTTGCCATTCCATCCCGTAACCTTAGATCCTCTTCCTCCACCCATCTGACTGTTCCTCCCGCCCGTCTAACCACCATGGGGAGCAGAGCTTTCAGCCGTTCTGCTCCCAAGCTCTGGAATTCATTGCCTGCAAATCTCCGAAATATCAAATCATATTCATCCTTCAAATGTAAACTTAAAACGCATCTGTTTAAAATGGCTTTTTCTTTTTCCTCCTGATTATAATGGTTTTGTTTGGTTTTAATTTCTAGATTTTCTGATGTTTTAAGTTTTTTATAATTGTGTCTTTTATTTAATTATTTATTTATTTATTGTTGTTCGGTGTCCTTGAGTTCCCTGAAAGGCGCCTTGTATAAATAAAATGTATTATTATTATTATTATTATTAAACATCCATCCATCCATCCATTATCCAACCCGCTATATCCTAACTACAGGGTTACGGGCGTCTGCTGGAGCGAATCCCAGTCAACACAGGGCACAAGGCAAGAACGAACCCCGGGCTGGGTGCCAGCCCACCGCAGTACTTTTAAACAACCATGTGCTAAAATCTTTAATAAATGATTGGACCAAGAAAAGTATAACAGACATAGCTTGTTTTATGTGTCAGCTCCACCATTCATTAAAATAAAACACAATCTTTCGGTAGTTCCAGTAGGTGACTTTTAAGAAATCCCAGGCAAAAATTTTGATGGGTCATTGCTTACTAAGTCTTCTGATTGTTGCCTTATCTAAGCTCTACGCTATTAACTGAACAGACAGTACCCATCATTCATACTTAAATAACAAAAAGCCTTAATTTTGTGGAACATCTTTCCGTAGTGTCACACACGTGCACATGGGAGGCAGCTGAAAGGTTTGAGTAAGAGCAGTTCCAAATCAGACTGGGATGTGACAGAGTGCACTGACTCTTTTTCTCCCTTTCCTGCAGACCATTCACAGGAGATTCCACCTGGCCCTGTTGACGTCACTTCCGGGTCCAAGCCTGTGGAAGAAGACCTTGCCGGATCCGCCTCCTGTGATGTCACGTCCGGGCTCGAGCCTATGGCTGAAGACCTTCCTGAGCCCAACCCCTTTGACCTCACTTCCTGTCTTCCCCTTTAAAAGCCTTCACCTTTTCCCTATTCCCTCAGTTCTGTTTTGGACTCGGTTTTGTGCACAGCTGCGCTATCAATAATATCAATTTGCAGCCAGGAAACCAAATACACGGATGGCTGCCTCAAACCTTGCTATGGCTCTTTGTGGCTTTTGTAACACTAGATAACACCAGTACAGATGTAAAGTACAACTATTTACTTGTATTTTTATTTACAGTTGAAGTACATCCAGGTAAAGTGACTTCACAGTAGTTTAACAAAAAGAGACGAGATTATAGATTTTTGGGGCAACCAAAGTTCAACACGTAATTGTAAATAAAAAGCAGTTATTGACTCGTGAAAAAGAAAAGGAAAACATTGTATTGACGTGAGTCTCCATGAAAGACTGTTCAAGATGATGGAGCTTCTGGTATTAGTGGCTCCTAGCAGGAAGAGGCGGGTACAGGCAGGCGGACATTGGAAGTGATGTCAGAGATGTCATGGCCTTCAATCTTCGACTGCAGAGAGCAGAAGAGAAAAGGCATCAGCTGACAGCGCCTTCTGGCTATCCAATGGGAAATTAGAATTATCTGAGCCCTTGAACTGTCCCCCATTCACATGTGTGTGACAACAGTCATACAGTGAGTTGGCATCAGGACTAGAACTGCGTTTACAGGCCCGATATTTAGTCACTAAGTGACACAGCCTGCCATGCAAATGATAGCATAAATTATTTGGCCACTTTATTATTACTCAGCAATGCATATTGTTTGCTCCTCCAATCCGCCAGTCATTGGCTACAACTCATTATATGTACAGTGGCATGCAGACAAGGGCAGGAGATTTAGCTGTTTATTCTACCAAACATTACAAAATGCAAGACTTATGATCTGAACAACATTGACTATGGTATTATAGTTAGTGCCAGACATGTTAGTTCCAGTCTCTGGAGTTGACACATAATGGTGTGATAATCTAAAAATGTCCCATGAATGGCAGTGCTGGGGGTAAAACATCTTGTTAATGAGAGGTCACAGAAGAATGGACAGACTTGTTTAAGCTGACTGAAATGCCACAAATCTCAAATAACAGTTCTTTAATGATTAGTGCAAATTGAAATTGCAACAAAACTGTGTTTTCCACTTCACAAAACAATTTGTGAAATAAATTGGGGTTCACTTCTAAGAAATTTGTACCATTCAAACAAAAAGAAAGGCATTTAGTTCCTGTCTGAAAGTGTATTCATGCATTCTTTCTGTCTGAATGTGCAGTGAAAAAGTCACTGGAAGCAGACATATCCTCAACTAGGATAAAGCAGTTGCTAGGTAACAGTGTGGGCGGGGTTTTTGGCAGGGGCCTGAATTGTCCTGTGGAGAACCTAGAGGTGTACCTGATGGTGTGTTTTAGCATGTCTTCATATGGAAAACATGCAGCATGTCATATTTTTAAAAAATGTACTGCAATCCTCCACTGTGAGGTGAAGTGAGAGACATAAAAAGAATTGATTTTATTGGTGTAGTACGGATTATATGCTTTATGCAGCTGTACAAAAGAAGGCAAATAAACAAGGAAATGCGAAAGAGGCTGTAGGGAACAGTATTCCTTGTTTTGCACTCATCAAAAAATCATTAAAACCCCAATTTCCGAAATGGCAAAATCCCCTGCCAAACGAATTATACTGTCAATTTTGTGAAATTGTGTGCGAATCAAAACTTGACGATCATGTGATGTATAAAATAAAACCTTTTCATAAATGAATCAAAATTAAAATTAAGCTTCAGAAGCATAATCCTAATAATAAAAGACTACTGTAGAGACAAAAATACACATGCAAAAAACGTTAGTACCACTTTCAAGAGCCTCTATGCATCACACCACGAAGGTGCCACTGTAAAACTCACCACAACGCATCCAGGGTTACGGATTTAAACTCTAAATGGTTGAACTCAAAGTGTTACATATTCTGGTTAACAATGCATAGAATTCTTCAGTAACTCAAAGACAAATTTCTGAGGATGAATGAAAGTTGGCACAGCTATTATTGTTCTAAAAAGACAATTGATTTTGAGTAAAATTGCTGTACAGAGAAAACAATTTGGCCCTTTTTGTAAAGATTTGTACCTCAAATTATTTTTTACCAAATAATTAAGTACAGTAGACCCCCGCAAAGTTGCAGTTCAGAGTTCCCGGCCTCAGTCGTTTGCGGATTTTTCCTTAGAACCTAACTAATAATTGTTAGCAGAAACCGCAAATATCCTCCAATTTTTTTACGGCTTTTTTCGTGGCAATACTGTACTGTAGAAAGAACACAAAGCAACCATATAGGAAAAGGCGGCTTGTGATGGTGAAAGTAGCCAATCCGAGAGCGTTCTTCATTTCTCCTTGCTGCTGATTGGCTGCTGCCATATGATGCATCTCTGGCACATACAACCCAGCATTCCGGCATCATAACAGTGTACCGCGTGTCGCTCTCTCGAGTGTTTCGCTGAGCATTCTCGTGTTTTTCGTTTTATTCTTCTTAAAGCCCTAAGATGCTGACCAAATGCCCTGCACCTTCTAAGGCTTCTGGCAATGAACCTAAGTGGCAGAAAAAGTTTAAGACAGCGCAGGAAAAGGTTGAACTACTGGGTTTGCCGGAACTTAAAAGTTATACCGCAGTAGCCACCCGAGGAGCTGTAAATCCTCCGCTGTCACTATCTTCATTACATACCTTCATCGTACTGCACAGCTAATTCATCATCATCATCTTCAATCAATATCATTCATTACACTGGTCTACAAAAAAATATTTTTTGTTTGCTACTGGGAACTTCAGAGCAGCTCTTTGTTAAGTTTTTTACACTGATTTCATATATGAATCGGAATTAAGCTAGCACGTCAGGTTTTTGAAATACGCATCATTGACGTTTTGACACTTTTGAATATCAATATAATATATCAACACGATATCCGGAGTTTGGACTCTGTCCCACCAAAATTGTTTTGATGTGTTTATTCTGAAAACAAACCAGAAGACGACACCAGAGACATGTTAAAGTATATTTATGCCAATTTACCTCAATAAAAAAGTGAGGTCAGTGTGCCCAAAAATGTTGGAGGCCCTCGCTTTTGCGCTTGTACTGCACATCCGTCTCTCTTTGCGTGAACCAACAGTAGTCACTCATCATGCTCGGAGTGAATTTTCCCCGATATCAGTTTTCCATCACCTTTATATCTTGATGAAATCTTTCCCCATACTTATCTCTGACATCGCTTAAATTTGGTGGAAAAAAGTCAAGATGAGAATGTAAAAAAATGCGACTTCAGTGACATTCGGGCTCCCGTAAGCTGATATACTTTCAGCATATTCTCCACAAGCTCAGTATAATTCTCTGCTCTGTGACTGTCAAGAAAATTCTGGACAACCCGCACGAATGAGGCTGCTGATTCAGTGGGCTTCAGTTTCCTTTTGAACTCCTCGTCAAGCATCAGTTCACGGATTTCAGGGTCAACAAAAACAACTTCCTTCATTTTGGCTTCACTTTTCTCGAGACCAAACTTATTTCTTAAATGTTGAAACGCATCGCCTTTACTGTCCAGTCACCCTAGTTGTCCAAGACTGGAACATCATAACTAAAAAATGGGACGTGCTGGAGGAAAACGGTTTTCAGGTTTGGAGTCAGCAAGTGAAATTTGTTAAAGTACAGGTGAAAGACTCCCAGTAGCAAAATGCTTGTTGACCAGTGTTATTGGTGAGTACCCGTACATTTGACTGTATTTTTATTAAATTAAATGATTATGTATTTACCCTACTTATACCAAAGAAAACGCACTTGCATGAATTACAGTACCTATAGGGGTAACATTGGTATTTTACATTCTAGCACTGAGGGAGACATAGCAGTACAGTACTGTACAGTAAACGGGTTTACCTTGACATTCTTTTTTTTAGGGTAATGTATTAAGCTGAGTTTGAAATGAAATTAAAGTGTTTTGGGGGCATATTTAAGGTGTAAACTATAAAAATAGGCATTTATAGGCATTCTTTTGACCACGTCCAAAATTTGTGGTATTTCACAATTCGTGGGTGCTCTAGGAACATAACCCATGTGAATTTCGGGGGTCATCTGTATTGGCTTATGATATTTTACTGGTAAAATCCCAGCTTTGTGCATAGAAAGCAATGTGCTGGATTCATCGGATTTTTTTTTTTTTGTAACAAGACAATCACAGCAGCGAAAAGAGACTTAAAGTGACATGCAGATAAACAGCTAAAGGTGACAGCAAGGTTTCGGGTCCAAGTGGAATGCGTGGAAGATTTTGCACTTAAATGCAGACCTGTGAGTACATGTGATTAACAGCTAAACATTTCATTCAGCAGGTTGGGGCACCATGTTGTGTTTCACCGGACTGAGCAAGCAGAACACAACAGCTAACATTATAACTACGACTTTGGATTTACAACATGGAAGGTTTGAGTTCACTGGGCAATAGTGAACACACTCTGTCACTGCCACTGGCTTTGACATATAATGATAACATCTACTATACACTGTATATGCATAAATATATTTTCAAAAGATATTCAAGCAGGTGGCAGGCCCACTGCCTCACAGATCCAGCTTCCAGGGTTTACATCTTGCACCCTGCTGTTGTCCGTGTGGGGTGTCAATCTTTTCTCCGTGTACTTTAGGTGTTCTTCCACATCACCTCAAGCACCTTCAGCTAAGTTGCTAACCCATTCTAAGTTGGCACTGTGTGTTGCATAAGTGGGGTCTGTGCTGGACTGTTGCCCTGTCCAAGCTTCATTTTTGACCTGAGGACAGTGCCTCTAGGATAAGTTCTGACCTCCTCACGAATCTGAACTGGATTAACCGAGTATGAGAATGTTATATTGCATTAGTCAGCCAGGCCTTTTAAATCAAAAGTTCATGCACATCTCTAACAAGAGCAGCCTGGCGATGTTTTGAATCTAACTGCTCTTGTTTGCATTATTAAGGAGTGCAAAGTGCTTTGATACAAGAGTACAGAGTTCTGAGTGTGAGCGTTGTCATCCGTCACCTAAACAGGCGAGCGGAGAGAGGATTTTGCTGGTTTCCATGCCTTGTTAGATCTATCATCCCTTTAATTAATAGTGTTTTTACGAAGACGTCTGAACTGTGTCATTTCCATTATTGGAAAACCAATGCGATTAATGAATAATTTTCATTTTTGATCCGTTATATCATGCTAGTTGATCTCCTCTTTCTGCACTGCTGAGTGATAGCGTCGTTTTCTGCCCCTCGATCAAATTTAATTTGGCCTCTTATTATATTACAGTGTTGCAACTGAAGTGTCAATTTTTGTCAGGCAATTAGAAGCTATAACCTGTGAAGTTAAGTTTGATAGGCATTGTAATTGGATTGTTTCAGCAATAGCTTGGAACATTTTTTTTTTCTTCTCTCTCTCTCTCTCACACTCCCTCTCTGTCTTTCTTTTGCCGTCCGATGGTGACTGCAAAGATATTCTTTAGAACAAACAAAGAAAGGAGGATGTGAATGACTTGAGCTGTTTGGATTGCCTGAGTGTGCAAGACACATTGCCTTCTGTTGTACCTGTGTTTTCCTTTGCCTCCTTGCACATTGACAGCCAGTGTTAAGATTAACCATTTATTATTATTTTTCTTTTTACTTTAACATTTCCAACCTGCCTACTTTACTGCAGGATCTTTTTTTCATTTATTTTGCTAATCTCATCATTAATATACTTTAACAGGGTGGCACCGGTAACAGCAGTTTTATATATACACAAGTAAGCCCGCGATTCGCTAGCGAATCGGAAATCCAAGAATGGCAATCAGTTTCTGTTCCGTCTGATATCTGGATGGATGACATATCATGGAGGGTGATTGTGTCTGGGGAAATGTCATTTAATTACATAAGCATATCTGTAGTACAGTGGTGTCGTTTTGTGGAGACGTGATTCCGTTGCCTTTGCTGACACCGACTGCTGGCAGAGTTTTGTACAGCAAGTTCAGTTTACAGGTTGTGGTGTTCGTGTGCCAGCCACTGAGTGTGGGAAGCCGCTGGGGTAGAGTCTGTGACCGTTATGTGATCTATATTACTGGCACAGTGGATTAGAGCAAGTGTAGCTCACAGGTTGTGTTGTTTGGGCGCCACCTACTGACTCTGGGAAGCCGCTGCGTTTGACTCTGGGGCGGGCGCCATGGCGCATAATGTTGTGTTATTTGGGTGCCACCTACTGACTCCGGGAAGCCGCCGCATTTTGGGAAGTCGCTGCGTTTGACTCTGGGGCGGGCGCCACAGCGTTTTGGGACGCCGCTGCGTTTGACTCTGGACTCTGGGGCGGGCGCCAAACTGAATGACCGTTATGTGATCTACATTACTGGCACAGTGAATTAGAGCAAGTGTAGTTTACAGGTGGCGGGCTCGTTGCAGTGCGGCAGTGTGCGTGACATCCGGTTTACAACCTTCTCGTTTCTGTGTTTTCTGTGCAGTGCGCGTGCGCCTCGATGCGCCCAGCGCCCTGCGTCCATATCCGGTTTACAACCTTCGGTTAGTAATATGGATTGTCAGAAATCACTTAAATTCATTAATAGGTATCATATCATTATGTTAGAATTTTAACCTTCAGTCCAGTTTTCATTCTAACTGACCACTTACAGGACCCCAGAGGTTGAAACAGACTGTATATTTTAAGTAGCACAGCAAACTGGCAAAGAGCAATTGTTCAGAACCTTTCCCACCACTATTGTCTCCTCATTGCCCCTGTCCCATCCCATGTCCATAGGACCTCCCCCTTTCCGTTGTACAACACCCCTAACTTAACATTTTATGTTGGAGTGCTACATCATTCCGTTAGTAGGACTCTCAGCAACCATTGTCTAGTCCAACTCCCAGGAATTCTGTAGGCATGATTTATACTGCCCCATGTTAGACCCTCATTACTTGCTTCCTCAATATTGCTGCTAAAATTCTGCTCAGAAATAACCCAATAGACCCCTGTACACTGGTGGCCCTCTTTTACCTTCGCTCTCCGTTCTGCCCTTGGGATAGGATGGTGCCACTGTGTAATAGCTGTCTATACCCAAAGAAACACAAAGGAAGTCAAAAAAGTAAAAAATGGCGCCTTTAATAGATAGATAGTACTTTATTGTTTCCAAGAGGACATTTAGTATTTACCGAAACTCAGGTATAGAAATAAAACAAACAGCAACAAACCTCAAAACAACTCACATAAGAATTACAAAAAAGAGATACAAACCCTGACTTGGGTAAAGATAAGAGAAGAGTCCATGTGAGGCATTACTAAGGTGTATTGCCACAGGTATAAAGGAGCCCCAGTAGTGTTTCTTAACACTGAATGATTTGTTGGCTAAAAGTACTCAACACTACACATTGTTAGTATGTCTTACAGAGAATGTGCAGCATTGTTCATAATTAGTGTTGAGTGAACCGCGCTGAATTTGCTTCACCTCGACTTTAGCGAAATGCATTGATGTCAAAGGAGTAGAAGGAACTGAACTAGTTTTGAGTGGATTATAAAGGTGCAAAGGTCCTTTAAGTGTCCCTGAGGGATAGTGAAAAGTCTATCCAAATTCATTATTGATGCCAAATCTGTGATTTGAGCTGTGAGGCAGTGTGCTAAGCACTGTGCCAACATGCCTCAAACAACAAAAGACACAGACAGAACAAATACTACAAACAAAACACAATAAACAGCCACAAACCAGCAATAAGTAAATAAAATATAAATCAATGCACTCAGAGAGTTCCAGTGTTGGGGCACACATTGCAACAAAGCAGTGATGTTGGAATGGCTTCTTCCATTGTTTGAAATCACTCTTCTGGCATATCTTTTTTGTTTTCCATATATCTGTGCAGATGCTTTGCACTTTCTTCTTCCATCAAGAAGAAAGAAATACCTTATAAATAGTAATAAATAATCTTTTGTTATTACTATTTCACAGTGTGTTCTGTGTTTTCTGATGAGGGGAGGGGGGAGAGAGCGGGTTACTTTAAAACTAGTTTTGAGATTGCGTAATTAGCCATGAGGTGCTGCACTGCCAGTGCTCAGGAATCGGTTTTATATATCCAGTGGCAGTACTTGTAATGCTGCAGCTTTTACCTTTTCAAGTTCACTGGCAACTCACATACAGCAATCAAAGAGCCCTGGAGGTTTAAAGAACCACAAGTTAAAAAAATGAGAGTTTTTAGAGATGGCGAAAAATATTGCACAGTACTGTCAAGTGCTTTGTTGGATGGTTTCAGTGCATCTTAGTAGCTGAAACAGCATTCAGTTTTTTCGTCTTGTGCTTCCGACCCACCAATGGTCATGTTGGTTCTTATGTTAGGCATGCATGAAAGTTGTGTGCACAGCTGTTACACCTCTGTCGTGTCACACTGGTATTGCAAAGCATTATCGGGTATGGGGCACGTAAGCCAACCTCACAGCAAATTTCCACAAAAATATTTGGCGAACAAGTCCTCCAGGGAACTCTGCATATTCACTGTGAAAAAGGCTTTGGAAAATTTAGCTGATCAAAAATATTCATATCGGCCATCACTTTTGTCTTCATTTTCTCCTTCAAAAGTACATCCGGAGTGTCGAGAATGAGTTCAATAGCAGAACCTGCCTTTTTAATTAGCTTGTTGATTCGGTGTTGGATTGATGGTACCAGCCCAGCACAGCACGCCACAGTGATCAACACTAAGTTATAGAATACCCTTGTTTAAAAGATGTCACTGCCTATATTGACAGAAAACATCCATCCATTCATTTTCCAACCCGCTGAATCCGAACACAGGGTCACGGGGGTCTGCTGGAGCCAATCCCAGCCAACACAGGGCACAAGGCAGGAACCAATCCTGGGCAGGGTGCCAACCCACCGCAGGACACACACAAACACACCCACACACCAAGCACACACTAGGGCCAATTTAGAGTCGCCAATCCACCTAACCTGCATGTCTTTGGACTGTGGGAGGAAACCCACGCAGACACGGGGAGAACATGCAAACTCCACGCAGGGAGGACCCGGGAAGTGAACCCAGGTCCCCAGGTCTCCCAACTGCGAGGCAGCAGCGCTACCCACTGCGCGACCGTGCCGCCCCAGAAAACATTTGTCTTTTAAAAAAAGAAGAGTCTGCTCTGCCCTTTGCCCTTTTGCCAGCTCAACTTGTCACTGACGTGGACCCCCAACTGCTTCCAGCAGTGCACCACCTCAACATCCACTCCTTGAATAGTGAAAAGACATAGAAGCTCTTTAGTACGTTGAAAGTCAATAACCAGTTGCTTGGTTTTGCTGATGCTGATTTGCACAAAATTCTCATTGCGCCCATAAACAAACTTCACCACCTGGTTCCAATGCTCTGATTATTCCCCTTTATCAATGACTCCATTAGTGAAGAATCACCAGTGAATTCCTACAAGTGGCATGACCTGGTGTTATATTTATAGTCTGAGGTGTACAGAGTGAAGAGAAAAGGAGACTGGACTGTTTTAGAGGTGCTCCATTGTGTCTCACATTCGTATCAGAAATGCAGTCTTTGAGTCTCACAAACTGTAAATTGAACAAACAGTCCATTATCCAAGACACTGTAGGCTCATTCACCGTCATGTCTCTAAGCTGACCCCTTAACAGGGATGACTGGATGGCACTGAAGGCACTGGGAAGATCACAAAGCATATTGCCTTGCACACTAAGGCACACATCGCTTCCTTAACCAGCTTGACAAAGACATCTTTGAGATAAGGAGGACAAGTGGAGTACCCAGAGGGAAAAAACATGGAAGAGCATGGGATGAACATGCAAAAGAGAGAGTGACCAGTGTGGATTCAAACTAAACTAAAATGTGGAAAACACCTCTGCTGTGCAGTATGCAATGCTGTTTTTTGTTGGCAGTGACATCTTGAGTGTTCTCCTCATATCATTATCAGTATGGATGTCTGTTTGCTTGTTTGTCAATCAAGCAATAGTGGCTGAACTGATTTTCATGAAATTTTTTGTGCGCCTTGCCATTGGTCCAATTTCAAATGCAGCTTACGTGTTGTATCAGGGAAAAGGGTTATAACAAGAACAGGGCAACTCTAATAAAACATCGCCAGTGCAGGGACTACAATTCCCATCAGGCAGCAGGAGTGCACTGGCGATGAGGCAAGGATAGCATCATCAGCACGCACAAAGTTTCAAGTACTGTAAAACCACAGGTGCATACTGTGTTTTCTTCTCAATTAATTTGGATAACAACTTCATTGTATCACAGGATTACAGCTTCTGTCTCTTTGTGGATTGTATTCAGCCATGTTGAATTTCCAAAAGACAGTTTTTTCACTGTTTAATGCTGTGTACTTCGGCTGGAGCCTTAATGAAGATATTATAACAATGTAATACGTATCCCATTAACTTTTAATACTGGGAGCTGTTTCCCATGCCACACACTCTACTGTACTGGAACGACTAAGAAAGAAATATCAAAAAAAGCAGGAACAAGAACAAAGAGCAAGCTGCTTTGGATTGAATTATTTAACTTCTGGGACTGTCTATAAAACCATAGTAGGATTCCATTTGGCACAGAGTTTTGTTTATGAAGGGTAAATTGAGGCTTTTAAGCACACTGATTCTATCAGCAAGACAGTCAACGTGACAGTGTATTGCTAAAATTTATAGCTGCTTCATGATGAGATTTAAAGGCAGATTAGACCACTTTGGAATTACTTTGGCTTAAACCTGAACCTCAGCCATATGCAATTTGGTCTATCCCTCTTAGAGGAGTAGTCCATTTAAATAAAGGATGAGCCCTTTACGAGCTACAAGCGCACAATTGCACGGATGTCTCTGATAATGCAGGCGAGCTGGAACTTTACAGCCACTCCGGCAGTGAAAGCTGACAAATTTGTGGGAGCGATGATGTGCTTTCTACTGGAAAGCCAGGTGCCATCCTAATAAATTGTGAAGGTTAAACAGGTGTATCTTTGATATAATTAACTACAGTTTTTTTGGCACTAATAGAAGATTTGGTTTCTGCAGGGGTCCTGGGATTGGATGCCTTTATTGTGGATTTGATTGGACTTGCAAAATTATACATTTGGTACAATGATTTTCACGTTCAACTGACTGTTGGTGCTGAAGTTTGAGCAACTAAAAATAAAGTTTGCAAATAAAACAATCTTTTTTTATCATTTCAGGAGAGATTGTAGAACATTAGTGAACCATCTTGTGTTTGCTTTTTACTGCAGTATTATAAAGCTAAAGAGAAAGCTATCATACAGCAATTACTAATATATTTCCTAAAGCTGTTTATATACAGTATGGCTTTATGTGCTTATTTCAGAAGGCACTATAAAATGGAAGTGGATTCTCTATAATCTTTTAAATGTATTCATTCCTATGTTTGTTTTATGTACCCAGAACATAAGACAGGGCTAACTAACACTGGACCCGATGTTATCTGGTTCCACTGTAAAGTTGAAAATATTTAAGTTAGATCTCATTTGCCAGTAGACATTGAGTGAAGTCATATGCTGTCTACAGTCTCGGACAGGGTGGCCCCTAGGTCACTGAATGCTTAAAAAAAAAAACAATCGAGGGCTATCTTGAGAACACATCTAACAGACTAAAGTAAATTCTGTGAACACATGAGGCTCAGTGTGGAGCTACTCACTGAAAGGGATCCTGGACTAATCTAATGTTTCTCTCGATCCATTTTTCTCATAAACCAGTTTTCGTTCAGTTTTGGACTTTCAGGTTGAACGCATGTGAATGAACTTTGCTTCTTTCCAAGGCACACTCACACAGACTCCTGCATTCAGTCACTAAACAATCAAACCCTCAAAGTCCCACACTCAGCAGGAAGTAATTACAGTGAATGTCTTTGGACTGTAGCAGGTGGCTGGAATCCATGTCAGATACCTACAAGAAGAGGAGAAGAACAAAGTTCAAACAGACTGCGGAATCAAATGTTGTGTGGCAATAATTTCTGTATCTGACACTGATACGGTAAGTACATTAGTGTGGAATATTGTAATTGCATGGCATTGGATGAGAGCTAACAAGTAATCATCATAATTCTGGCCTGTGGGAGAAAATTAAAATTACATAGGCGAATCGCACATTTCAGCTCATTACAAAGACAATGGCTCTCATTTACAAAATGATTTTACACCCAGACCAGATAATACACTATGCCTTTGGTTAGATTCATCCACATGAAAGTGAACATAAGGCAACATTAAGTCCATTGATAGTGTCCTTCACAAAATTCACTTCATTTAAATGGCACCCATGAAATATTTCACTTACGTGTTGCTGGGCAAGCTATTGGATGCTCATTAAATGATATACTGTAGTTGTCAGCGTTCCTCTACTTGTGCCTTCACTTAAGATAACATTTTCAGACATGCTTAATTCTTTTTAGGGTCACGGAGGGGAAAAGCTTACTCAACACAAAACAGGAACCGGTCACGGAAGAAGCACCAGTGTATCGTAGGGCCCGTTCTCCCGAACACCCACACTTGCTCACAGGTCAAATCTGCAATCAAAAATTAACCTAACCTGTGCAACGTTGGGGATATTCGAGGAAAACTCACAACTAATTGAGGGAAAGTCTGATGAGTTTAACTTAAGCTTAATTAGAATAGTACATCAATAAACAATAACACCAATAAACAAGTAAGAGCCATCTCTGGGTGTCAATGGAAAGCATTCAATGAAACAGTGTAGTAACAAATGAAGAAACACAAAAAGCTGCATATCGACAAAAAAACCTGGAACTAGAGGGCTACCTTACTTTCCAAAGCCATGGAGATGTTTTATGCTCCTGTTCAGACATCGGAGACATGAAGTAAGTTGTAGAAACTAAAATGGGGCATAAATGTCCCATAGCTTTTGTTATTATTCTTTATGTGTCAGGTGGCTTGAAATAAGTTCACTTACAGACTCATTAAACATACAATAGAGTTGGGAGATTAAAAATCACAATAAGCATTAAAGCACAAAACTTAAGGCAGAGCACAAGAAGTCTAGAACTACAGTTAGTCCAAAAGGTCAATGAAACCCAAGAGTCTATCAAAACTACATGACATTCACTGATAAGATGGTCAGGTCTGCTGTAGGTATTCATAAGAAGAGCAGAAGGGCAGAAAGCCTCAACTGTCACAAAACGCTTTGTGTGTCTTCAAGAGATACCTTAACATCAGTACACTGGCAGCAGTTTGGATATTCAAGGAGCATTCTTTTCATAACTTAGTAAAATTATAATGAAAACTTTGTGATATGACACTGCTAGAAAGGCTAAGAAAAATGAGAGTAATGACAGGGTAGACCTTTATACAAAGTTATGGTCATTGTGAGAGAACCAGAACTACTTTTGAAAAAGTTCAAAACATTAAGGCTAAACCAAAATTGAGGAAAAAAACTTGATATCGAAAACCATGTCTTTTAATGAAATAAACACACTAATATACATAGCTATTAGGTTGGATATCTGTCAAAGACCTTTAAACCATCATGTGGCTGACAATATCTGACACAACTTTTAGCACTCATAATCAAAAAAAAAAATCAGTCTTTTTATGAAGACACCACAAATCACAGAGATTTAATTTAAAATATCTACAAACTTGGATACCAGGAAGTCTGTGACGCCAACCCTTAAACTGTCTCACGGCTGACATTACCTGATACCCGAACCCAGCAATGCTGTAACGACAACAGCAATGACATGGCGTGACCAAAACAAAAACAACACGTGTCTCATAAATGTCATTGATATTGAGTAATAATAACAATTTATTTTGTGTGTAACAAGTCAGTTCCAATAGATGAACTATAACTGTTGTGAGGGATGGCCGGCTAAATATTCCGGTCCACACCTCCAGGCCGCCAGATGGAGCTCTCCCAGCAGCATGGAAAGTCCCCAAATTCCAGCAGGGCATTATGGACATTGTAGTTGTTATAAACAACCCTGCTGGATACCATGGGGACCACCAGGAGCCGCTGTAGGGAGACTTACAGAATGCTACATGCCCTATAACCCAGAAGTGCGTCATGATCACATGACCGGAAGGAACGACGTGCTTCCAGGTTGAAGAAAAGGACTTTTAATCTGACCCGGAAGTGATGAGGACTTATGGATTGTTGGGATGGAACCTCTTCCGGGTCAGGGACTATAAAGGACTCTGGGAAACCCCAGACGAGTGAGCTGAGCTGGGAGGAAGGGTGGCAATGCGTCTGGAAGAGGAGGATTGGTGATTGATTATTGAAGTATTGTATGTGTAGTGTGGAGTGGAGGGTGCTTTGTGCACATTCTTATAAAATAAATAATAATTGGATTTTTACCCAGTGTTTGGAGTGGTACCTGAGGGTTCAAGGGAGCTCTAGTGTCCCCTACTGCTACACTGTATAAAATGGACCCCAAAGTAACACAAAACACATGATCATAACACTTTGGAATATTTCACATACTGTTCTGTTGCAGTACAGTTTACATAGAAATATATATAGGAGAAAAGAATTCAGCCTTCCATTTTGTTCACTCAATCAATCCGGTACACGGCCACAGAGAGATATGCCCAGGTTGTTTAAATAGATTAAATTATTGTTAATTTATTTAATGTTTTTATTGATTTTAGCACAACCTGTCTTATGCTGCTGTAAGCCACGCACATGAGAGCGTCTGCTGCTCTAATTAGATGATTACTGGTCAAGTGGTGACGGTAATCGAGGGTGAATATAAAAAAAGGAACAGGCTGGTGCAGGATTGTGTTTTGTTTTTCGAGAGAGAAACCAACAGTGTGTGATCACTGGGAAAAGCAGAAGGAAATGGCTGCATTGGTTGGCTATTTGTTAAATGTTTAGCTGGACCAAATGCTTCAAAGGTTAGATGTCGACTGAGCTGTGGAGCTGGCGAGAGGAGGGGAGGCCAAGGAAGCCTGTTAGAGGACAGATGCTCAAGACGCAGCAGTAACAATACATGGGCAAGATGTCCTGGGAGCTGCCGGGCTTCATCAGGGGAGAAGAAAAGCGCAGCATCGTCGGTAGTGGGGCAAAGCATCTTGGGAGTGGCAGTTCAGTTCAGTTCAGTGGAAGCTCATCTTGGGAGACTTGCAGTTCAGGTCTCCATGGTGGAGTGGGGATAGAGCAGTCTGCATCGTGGAGGACTCCCATAGTCCTGATGTGGATAGAGAGAACACAAAAAGGGTTTTACAGCCCCACTTTGGGATTTTATTTATTTGAATTTTCTATTTATTCAACACCCAAAGACACTACTTTGTTAATGATTTATTTATCTGAGCTATTTACGGATTGATTTATTTTGTACACATTGTTCCATTTAAGTCTCTGTTTTAAAATAAAGATTAAAATCAGAATTGTCTGCTGACTTATAAAGGTCATTTTTTTGTGTTACACAATGACAATAAAGTGGTTGAACTTGCTTGAACATGAACTTGAACTCGACTTGCCCTGGTCCATCCTTGTTAAATGACTATTGATGTTCTGGACAAAGGAAGATGTGTCGAATTCACAGCCTTGAGCATCACAGTGTCCTAAGACATAAAGTTTGGTGAAGGTGTCAAATACCGATAGATAGATAGATAGATAGATAGATAGATAGATAGATAGATAGATAGATAGATAGATAGATAGATAGATACTTTATTAATCCCAAGGGGAAATTCACATACTTCAGCAGTAGCATACTGATACAAAAAACAATATGAAATTAAAGAGTGATAACAATGCAGGTAAAAACAGACAATAACTTTGTATAATGTTAACGTTTACCCCCCCGGGTGGAACTGAGGAGTCGCATAGATTGGGGGAGGAACGATCTTCTCAGTCTGTATTTACTGTACTGTACTGTACTGTCAATACGTACACTAACTCATCCCAATAGCCAAAAGTTTGGTGAAGGTGTGAAACACCAAGAGTACGTTAACTCATCCCAATACCCAAGGCTGAAACGTAAAGTAGTCAACGGTAAAAAGCCCACACTGTTTGCAATGATCAGAATTGTGGTGTGGCACTTCATGGCTTGACTTTGTCACAAGTTCTTCTAAGGATGAAGCCGTCGAAATCGTATGCTAGCTGATGACCAGAAGTGATGGTCTTAATGAAGTCTTCGTATTTGTTTTTCTAAAAACCATGAATAGGGTGTTATGGCTCTTTGCTGCTTCAGGGTTTTTGGTCATTTACGTACTGTGGCCAGGTGCAGTAATGACAACTCAGGATTGTAGCAAGACATTGTGGGGCGCCAACAAGGTCGTCCATTTTATTTATCTGAAGACGCAAAATAAAGAAAAAGAACTGATAATACAACTTGCTGGTGCACATCCCTTCTGTGGGAATTCAAAAGAAAGGATTGCAAGAAGGGTCTGCCTGTCTTTAGCGGTGCTCCATCTTGTGGGTTGCTCTGGGCAAAAGTGAAGCCTCCTTCTGGGACGCCTGGGGTTTTATGGTGGCAGGACCGGAGGGGGTGGGGCTAAATGCTTTTACAAGGTGGCTTCTCAGCACTGTGTGGAAGGAAGGAGATGACAGTGTTAGTGGCAGTGCCCCCCCTCATCTTGGCAGGTTATTACATACCTCGACTGACCCTGCAAGGAGGTTCTCTGATGCGCATGTGTGACAATACTGTACCTACTGATTCAACTTTCCAACACATTGTCATTTACTTACTTTCTCTCTCATCTTACTATACAATGCTTGTCTATTTCTTTTCATTGGATAAATGTAATTTTAGGTAAGCAAGTGTCTGTCCACCTTTTGAAAAAAGTGTCTTGCCGTACCGTAGTGGCAAGTCACATTAGCCAAACTATGCTGATGAGCACACAGGTAGGCGGTTAGGAGGGACATCCTCATTGTAGACTGCAGTTCAAGGAGGTTAAAAAGAGGAGGACGAGGATTACAGTGGACGCATCACCAACAAATACCCATATCTTTACTCCTCTACTGTTTTTCTTGGTTTTACTGACCATGGGCTGACTTTACACGTTATCAGAGCTCCTTTTTGGAGATCATTAATGTCAAGAGGCACAGTTAATTAAAAATACATTTATAGGTTTTGTTTGCTTCTCTTTGTTATTCTGTAATTTTAACTTAAATCTGTAGAAATTTGATCAGAAGGGAAAAATTCCTTTTTAACCAGTGATGGACAAGTAGCACTCAACAATCAATCTGCCTATCAGTTAGCCAGTCACATAATGTATCTTTATTGTACATAACATCTTTAATAGATAAAGCACTTTACAAAGTAATTAATGTCACTTGAACTCAAGCTGCATATACAATACACAAGAAATATCAAGAGGATAAATATTCTGTCATATAGTCAGATGAATAATTTAACATATGCTTATGAATAAATATGTAATTTTTATTATAGTAAACTTCAGTTATGTTTGAAGTACATATGTTATGCAGCATGGGTGGGTGAGCCTGGGAGAAAATATTCAAGTCCACAAGTTCTGTGGTTTCATCATAAATAATCTCCTAACTCAACAGACCATGAAGGCCAATTTTAGACCCTTTGCAGAGAAGGCAGGGAAACCACTAGGACTGGAGATCAAACCATAGAGGTGGGTTTCATTCACAATGAAGTGATGACTTGGTCTAAGTATGCCACGCACCTACAGAATCGCCTTTCAGCAACTTTAGTTCTTGTAATTTCATTTCACGAGGTACAGCAGGCGTGCATTAAAATAAATGACTTCTACTTGTCATTTAACTATAATTAACTTGAATCAGTGAGCAGATCAGTGGCAGAGTGGCTAACACTGTTGCCTAACAGTTCCAGGATATTTGATGATATTCACTGCCTTTGACTGTGGGATACTCCATTTTTCCTCACACTTACCAAAGATGACTGCGTATGTCAGCGTTTCTCAACCTTTAAGTATTTGCGACCTGAGTTTTCATAACAGTTTTAATCGCGCCCCCCTAACGTTTTCTTCAAACCTTAATAAAATTTATTCCTATATTTTTTGCTGCCAATACACCGCTACAAGTTTAAAATTTTCCTACGAATAGCGAAATTACGCCACATATGGCAACATCCGCGCCTCCTTTTTTGCTACTTCACGACCCCCAGCCCCACAGTTTGAGAACCGCTGCTGTATGTCATGCAATACACTGGTAGCCTGCTCAGAGCTGGAATTTGTCTTGGAAAAAATGGTTGACTCTCCATGATACACAGACTAAATGTATTCGCAAAGGGTTGTAAATCCATAGTAAAGAGTGTAGGCTGAATAGAGTGAATCGTAATGCATATCCACAGTCTGTGACTCACACGACCTATGTGGCTGGAGGACACAGGGTGACAGGAGTTTATAATCTGACTGTTATGGATCGCATCATGAAGTATAGTTTTAGGAAGAAAATAAAAACTACAGGTCAAATTCCATTACAACGAATATCTTTACAACGAAATTTTCATTACAACAAAGTGTTTTACGGTCCCGACAGTTTCCCCATAAGAGAGAGTCTATAAAAATCTTATTACTACGAAATAAATTCACTGATACTTTCATTACAACGAAGTACTCAAAAGACCTTGAAATGCCTGAATGAATCATCCAAAGAGCAGTTAGTTCTGTGGTCGCAAACGATCCCCAAACAGAAACATTATACAATTTTCTCTTTCTTCAAACTTTCCTTGTACTGTTTTTTTGCTGTTTTTTGTTCTTGGTGGTTTTCAATGATACCTTTTGCTTATTGCTCGTCAACATTTGGAAAACATCAACTGGAATTTAACTCATTGTCACCCTCCTACAGAAACGTCAGACACGAAGAAACGATAACAGTTCACATTAGAAAAAAAAAACTTGAAATTTTTGCGGGTCTTAATTCCGGCAAAAAGAAAAAAAACGTTGCCAGTGAATTTTACTATCATCATTGTCAACTTTCTTGAAAGACCAAGCAAAAATAGAAAAAAAACCTTGGTCCTCTGCGCAAACGTATGCGAACTGCTGCATTTGAAGACGTTGAAAAAGCAGTTATTCCTCTCATCCTTGGCAAGTCGACCAGTCCTTTGTGTTTTAAGAGGGTTACATCTCTTCCCTGCAATATAAAGCAAACCAGCGAGCTTGGATGACTCAAGACATTTTGGGAAAATGGCTGCGACAACTAGAATTTGTGAATTTCCCCTTGGGATTAATAAAGTATCTATCTATCTATCTATCTATCTATCTATCTATCTATCTATCTATCTATCTATCTATCTATCTATCTATCTATCTATCTATCTATCTATCTATCTATCTATCTATCTATCTAGACAAGAATATTGTGACGCGTGAGTCCCTGTTTTGCATGCCAAAACATGAGGCTGAGTCTCAGTATTTTAATAAAGCCAGCTTTATTCAGCTTGAATCAGGAAAAGTGTGGTTATTTCTTGTAGCGGGATCTGCCGCTCTCCTATACACAAACACAGCAGTCAGGCAGGGTCGTGGCCAAGTAATACTGTTCCCTGCCTTATAATGTTCCTTGATTCACCCATCGACGACAGGCTCGGATTTGCTTCTGCAGCACGGTAACAAGCAATCTTCCACAGACGTGGCAATCACACTTTGGGACGCACTTTGGCGAGTCGTCCCCCTATGGGGTGGGGGGGGCTTGGTGGGAGGAGTTCCCAAAAGAGTCCAGAAACCTCACAATATGAAGAAGAAGAAAAGGTAGACTCTGCTTCTGATTGATAACTGTGCTGTTCACAGCATGCTTCTGCATTTAGATAATATTCCAGTTGAGTTCTTCCTACCCAATTGCACGGCAGTGCTTCAGCCATTGGATTTGGGCATCATTCACACCCTGAAAGTGTATTATCACAAAGGAAATGCTGAGAAAGATTCTCGTAAGCATAACTTGTAGATAGCAGGTGAAAGAAGCAATTGAAATGATTGCAAACGCCTGGTCGCAAGTTAAAGAGAGCACTGTAGCGACAAATACAGAATCTCATTACTACGAAATTTTCATTACAAGGTAATATTTTTTAGGTCCCTGGCACTTCATTGTAATGGAATTTGACCTTTATAGCCTTTTCTTCTTTTTAAATAGTTATGAGAAGAGAATTTACCTGGGGGGTGGCACCGTGCTGCTGCCTTGCAGTCAGGACACTAGGATCTGTGTCCCTGGACCTCCTTATAATGAAGTCTGCATATTCTCCCGGTGTCTGCCTGGGTTTCCTCTCATCGTCTAAAGACATGCACGTTAGGTGGAACGGTGCTACTAAATTGTCCCCAGTGTATGGTTGGGGTGTGTGTTCACCCTGTGACGGACTGGCACCTGTCCAGGGTTTGTTCCTTCATTGCACGCTATGCTAGCTGAGATAGACTCCAGCACCTCCTGTGACCCTGTTCAAGACCAAGCAGTTTAGAAAATGGCTGGCATTTTTCCTGGGGCAGGAGGACAAAGTGTGAGATTGAGGTGCTGGTAAACAGGCAGCTTGCTGCTGTTCAGGTAAATACCTGGGAGAAGGTGAGGCCAGAAGCCTGAGAAGAGAAAGAGGGAACTGTGAACACACTCAGAGAAAGTCAAAAAGATCCTGCGAGAAAGTATAAAGAGCAGAAGTTTGGCCGTATGAGAGTGGACTAGCATGATTGCAAAATAGGGCGACTCATTTACAGTCACGTTTCAGGAGGAGGGAACATGGCGTCTGAATATCATCATGAAGGGAGCCCACATTGGTGAGAGGGAAATGCAGCAAGGAAACACTGGTCTACAAAAAAAATATTTTTTGTTTGCTTCTGGGAATTTCAGAGCATCTCTTTATTAAGTTTTTTACACTGATTTCATATATAGAATCGGAATTAAGCTAGCACATCAGGTTTTTGAAATACACATCATTGACGTTTTGACACTTTTGAATATCAATATAATATATCAACACGATATCTGGAGTTTGGACTATGGCCCACCAAAATTGTTTTGATGTGTTTATTCTGAAAACAAACCAGAAGACGATACCAGAGACACGTTAAAGCATATTTATGTCAATTTACCTCAATATAAAAGTGAGGTCAGTGTGCCCAAAAATGTTGGAGGCCCTCACTTTTGCGCTTGTACTGCACATCCGTCTCCCTTTGCAAGAACCAACAGTAGTCACTCATCATGCTCGGAGTGAATTTTTCCCGATATCAGTTTTCCATCACCTTTATATCTTGATGAAATCTTTCCCCATACTCATCTCTGACATCGCTTAGATTTGGTGGAAAAAAGTCGAGATGAGAATGTAAAAAAATGCGTCTTCAGTGACATTCGGGCTCCCGTAAGCTGATATACTTTCAGCAAGTTCTCCACAAGCTCAGCATAATTCTCTGCTCTGTGACTGTCAAGAAAATTCTGGACAACCCGCTCGAATGAGGGTGCTGATTCAGTGGGCTTCAGTTTCCTTTTGAACTCCTCATCAAGCATCACTTCACGTATTTCAGGGCCAACAAAAACACCTTCCTTAATTTTGGCTTCACATTTCTCGAGACCAAA
This sequence comes from Erpetoichthys calabaricus, assembly GCF_900747795.2. Lineage (NCBI taxonomy): Eukaryota > Metazoa > Chordata > Cladistia > Polypteriformes > Polypteridae > Erpetoichthys > Erpetoichthys calabaricus. The sequence goes on along the minus strand of NC_041409.2, from coordinate 26,037,580 downwards.
CTTATTTCTTAAATGCTGAAACGCATCGCCTTTACTGTCCAGTCACTCTAGTTGTCCAAGACCTGGGACATCTTAACTAAAAAATGGGACGTGCTGGATGAAAACAGTTTTCAGATTTGGAGTCAGCAAGTGAAATGTGTTAAAGTACAGGTGAAAGAATCCCAGTAGCAAAATGCTTGTTGACCAGTGAAATCGGTCGTGGTGACCTCACAGTCATATACTGTAAAATGGGTGGGAGATAGAAGACAGGACCTTTATGCTGGAACCATCCTAGTAGTGGAATATACCCGAGGGGAGCAAAGTGAAGAAAGCCCTAGATCTGGTTAGAGGGGCAGTCTTTTTCTGTTTGTATATAGCATTAGAAGTCCTTTTTTTTCTTTTATGAATTAGTTTTCTTGAAACAAAGGAGGAAAAAAAGGTTTTGTCAATCATTGTTATTTGTGTGTCATCAGGAATGTGTATTTAGTTGACGACATATCCCAAATTTTGAAAATGTAATTTGTGTTTATATTCACTATAACTAAAGACTCACATTTGTTCTTACACTATGTTCTTTTTGTCTGTGTCTCAAGTTCCACCACCATTGGTCTCAGTTCATGAACTGTTAGATGCCTAGGATTCAGGTTCATGCCAGAGTTAGCCTGGCATGAGGCATCACACCAACACATTGTAAGTGATGTCTCACGGTGAATTAGCAATTGAAGTGAACAGCGGTAACTTTTATGCATATACAGAAAGTTCAATAAATAGTTCTGTTTGTTACACATTGGTACCTGGAGGATGTGTAAAAGAAGAATTGTTATATTACAAAAAGCTAAGCAAAGGAAAAGAAATCTTATACAAATAATTTAATCAAACCAATAGGTGGATGCTGTGGTTTAGCCCTAAGATTTTCTAAAGGAAATCAGCAGATTGCAAGTTCACTGTCCATGGATGTTACAATATGATATTCTGTTGTACTGTGCATACAGCTCATTTTGAAATGAGGCTCACAATGGAAGGTGATATATTAACATTATTATTACAAAATATTCCCTCATATTAATATATGCAACAGTTCCTTGACTTTAGTTACTTAATACTGTGTAATAATTTAAATAGGTGGTGTACAGCTGATTGAACAAAAGGTAGAAAGAAAATGAAGAAGAAAAGCGATTGAAACACAGTGACCGGAAAAGAAGGCTACGCTACAAGCTGTTGATAATGACAGGCTTAGTTGTGGCTCCATGCTGGCTTATAACCTGTCAAATACTTTGATCTGCAAAAATGAGCAGGCCAAATCAAAAGGCAGAAAAATGTACTGTGAGTGTGCATTTGGCTTTCCGGCTGCCTCATGCCGTTTCACTTTGCATTTTGTTCACTGGAAATTGGCACTGCCGCAAACATTTTTTGTGCTTGATGTGTTGTTCCATATATTAAAGAAAAAGTGTATTCCAGCAATTACGTAAGTTAACAAGTTAATGAGAAAATAATAAATTTCTAGAGCTTGATTGTTGGGAAAATAAACCCATCAAAAACCCAGTTTTACAGTTTAAATTTATTAGCAGAAAGTTCAGAGGGAAAATTAAAGTGAGCACATTTCACAGAGACGATTGTCCACCTGCCTAATGCCAATGAAACTAAAATAGTTACACATATAAAAATGTTTATTCCTGCTATTAAATAACTTACCAAGTAACGAGAATTTAATAAATGCCTAGTGTGATTGTTGTGTAAATAAACCCGTCAAAACTGGGGTTTACAGTTTGAATTTATTAACAGACAATTCAGAAGGGAAAATGAAACTAAACATTTGAGGGAGGCACTTGCCCACCTGCCTAATGCTAACAAAAATGAACTTGTTCAGCTTTTCCCTTTATATACCCCCCTTTATGGATCGGATGTTCTTCCTGAAATATTTGTAGAGGCAATGTAAATTATCATTGACGCAGTACTGGTATTTTCCTCCAGAAATTAATTGTCCATTCAGTCGTTATCGTTTTTGTTTACTTCTGTCACCATTTACCAACTTTCTGAGGGTGGCTGATACGGTGCATTTTTTACTGCTCAGAAGCTGTGAACATTTTTATTTTTATGAATTCACTTGACAAACTGGAAAAAAAAAATACAAGTGTGCCTACTTTACATTAATGCACTTCACGACATTTTCAGTCTTGCAGACATTTTTCTACATCATTTGTTCATTCATATTTTCACAGAAATAAAGCATTCATTTATACAAGCACAGTGTAAATCAATTCAGCTATGTGTAACACATTTCTTCCTTCTTACGTGATTTCACATTTAAAAATGAATTTCCAATATGAAAGCCCCTGCTAAATAGTTAATAATAAAAATAATTTTTTTACGTCATTCTTTAATGCAATAATGCCACTTTAACAAAACTGTAGTAGATAATATAATCTGAGCTAAATATTGAGGACTCACAAAGCCTAAAAACTGTCATGTTTAATACATTTATACAGTTTTGCTCCTGCATGGACTGTTTCTGCCACAAACATATATATATATTTTTTGCCTTCATTTAAATTACACAATTAAAAATTGTCAAGTCTAAAAACCCCTTAATATATACATGTGATCTTACTTATTTACACAGAATAGGTGTCTATCCACTTATTTTCTTATGCATTTTTTCTATTCAAAGCATATCTTGGAATTAACTTGTACAAGGTAGGTGCCATCCAAGAACAGGAGACTGTTGCAATACAGATTTATTTAAATATTAAAATGGCACAGTTTGTCATATTTTGTTAGAGTAATATTCAGTTTTGATAAGAATCTCTGTCTTTTAATCACACATACAGCATATTGTGTACATTAGACTTGGGAGATGGAGGGTATCCCCCAACACTGAAACTTAATCTGGAAAAATAATCACAAAAGGCAGAACTGCTTGTAGACTTTAAATACTGTATTAAATTGTGTATATCATAACTCAATTACAATAATGCCATTCCTAAATGTGAGTGTTGCACAGTACTTTTAACAGATTTTAAGCAAATATTCTTCTATAGAAGATGTGAAGCATACTGTGTTAGGTGGCACAGTGGAGCAGACTGGATTCAAATCCTGGCCAATACCTGTATGGAATTTGCACGTTCTCCTTGTCTGCTTAGCATTTATTTTTTTCAGGTATTATGGGATTTGCCCCAATCAGAAATTTCCAGTTTTCCTTCCCGATCCATAAGAGGTGCAGTTTATGCAGATGGGGGTCTCTAATTGACCCTGTGTAAATAACTCACACCATATCCAGGTTTGGTTCCTGCCTAATTCTTGATGTGACCGATTACCCAGGAGCCAGAATTTGCTTGATACGGCCGTCTCAATGAATTCAATTAAGTGAGTTCAGTAGCAGGATGGATGGATGGATGAAAATTCTCCACTAATGCACTGCGTTCCACCACTTCCTTTCTATAAAGTAGTTTAAATGTGATGTATTCCACTCAGATACCTTTTGGACTTTTGTTCATGCCTGTTTTAATTCCTGATTGTGTTGTTATGTTATGTTCCATCCATCCATCCATTATCCAACCTGCTATATCCTAACTACAGGGTCACGGGGGTCTGCTGGAGCCAATCTCAACCAACACTGGGCGCAAGGCAGGAAACAAACCCTGGGCAGGGCGCCAGCCCACCGCAGTGTTATGTTCCTCTGAAGAGTTTTTTTTTTGACTATTTTTGAAATTCCTTTCAGTATTTGCTCAATTAAGGATCTTTATTTTTATAAAGTGATGATTTATAAAGTGTCTATCTATCTATCTATCTATCTATCTATCTATCTATCTATCTATCTATCTATCTATCTATCTATCTATCTATCTATCTATCTATCTATCTACTTTTTTTTTTACTGTATACTTTAATGCAATATTCATTTTTTGTAATCCAGTGAGATTTATAGCAAGAAATGAAAGTGAAGCCTGAGTTTTCTTACTAGCCAGCCTATAACTTCAATTAGCATTTATTTAGAAGCAACACAATTGACAATGCAAGGAAAAATGAAGCAGCAAAATTTATGATATCGAGAGACAGAGTCAATTATTTTTATAATTACCATTAAAACAATTCTTATCTTACTATTACTATTATGATGATATTACTTAAGAGCGAAACTGGTTTACAACATTAAACACACCAGAGTGTTTCTTTATTTGCACCTCTTCAGTGTGGACTCCAGAACCAAAGCAATACTGTCAACTTTTGTTTATCAGGTTTATTTGTTCACTTTTTGGTGAAATATGTGGAATAGGATTTTGGAACTTTAGGCTTATTATTTAGAGGCAGTGATGTCCATGACATCCGTACTTTAATGGAACAGCCGAGTAGCCTGCCAAAACAAAAAGAAAAAAAAAAGATGTATGTGGCTCTGTTTAACCACCAATAGATTAGGTGTATTATCTGTCTTTAGGACAAGTCCACATTTTACCTGCTCCTGCTTTACTCCTCAGTTCTCTCAGGATCCCAATAGAAAAAGGAAATTTTGTTAATCTGACACTTGTATTTTTACTTTTCTTTTATGCTATGGACTGTTATTTTGGGGTGTTAATTTTGAACTTGTATGATGTCTTTCACAAACTTTCATAATCTCAGATGTGTTAAAAGTGCACCCATCTATCTATCTATCTATCTATCTATCTATCTATCTATCTATCTATCTATCTATCTATCTATCTATCTATCTATCTATCTATCTGTCAATGGATCAGTCTTTGATTGATGGTGCAAGATAAGAGAGATATATTTTAAAACTCCAGATTGGTAAATTACTTAGTAATTCAGGATTTCAGCAACATTCTAATTGCAGCATAGCATTAAATCCACATAAGTTACATTATCTTCTTGAAGACTGTTATTTTAACATAGTTATTTAAATAGTAAAGAAATCAATAAGATGCAGTTTGTGTCTTAGATTTTTCCTAAATGGCACCAACAGCCCCACCTACTGAATCTTATAGTAGTCACCTGTCTCTTCTTGCTCTCTGAATTATTTCCTCTTAACATTGCAAGCCGTCGTCTAAAACACATTTTAAAGTTTATAATGAGCACATATTATTATTACAAATAAAATAATTTTGAATAATAGCAATAATAATGATACATTCTCTAGGGACCAAATAAATAAGTACAAGGTAAAGGTAGCTGCCTCCCTTGTCTTCCTCAGTAGGACCGTTTGCTTATTAAATCTCTTGGTATTTTGAATTGATAATCGGCCCATCTTCAAGTATATGCAAAACATGTTAATGAGCAATCTGTCTCTCAAAAGTGGCAGAACTGGAAATATTAATGAAGTGCTACTAATGCAAAATAATTGGGTTCAATGTTTCTTCTCCATTTCACCCTACCTTAACAATTTATGCTGTGGTGTCTGCCAAAATGTATAAGTCATTCACAGTGTAGTAGCCCCTTTTTTGTTTCATCAATGTGATAACCTGTGTTTCTAATGTTATAGGAGTAAATCATCACGCCTGCTCCTTCAGCAATACAGTTTAGAGTCCCAGTGCAAGTGCAAGACAGATTGGTCATTAGAATCTTTCACAGATATTAGAATGATTTGTGATTTAGCATAAATAAATAAATAAGTAACTTAATTAAAAAAGAATAGACAACAAATGCGCCTCTCCCTCCACTGGACATTTTATCTTGTCAGAAAATGTCACATTGGAGTATTCTACATTTTGTGGAAAGTGATTTAGACAAAAACATGTTTTTGTATTATTTATTGATAAATAAAACAGATTCTTAGACAATAAGAGAAATAATTTTCCAAGATTACAACATTTTAAACCACATCTAAGAAAAAGAAAATGAAAAAACAAAAAAATAAACACGAATAAGGAATAGAAATGATTATGAAATTGCATTCAATTTTAGAGCGTATTTGATACTTGTGTTATGAGTGTAATTTAGCACTTGCCTTAAAAATATATATATGTTAAATATATACTGTATATATAACTAGAACCAACGACAGATCGATTATTCACATATTGCGTGTAAAGTTCACAGTATTATAAACTATATATATATATATATATATATATATATATATGCTGTATATCATGACATAATATTCTCAAATCCACTTATTGTTTACCTATTACACAACTATTTTTTTAACTATATTATACAACTTTCATATCTATCAATCTAAGATCCTTTCCTATCTACCTATAATGTGTATTTCTTATATATTGATTTTATATTCGTATATCCATTAATTACATAGTGCTGTTCAATTCTGTAGTCTCTTGCAAATCTATCAATCTATCTATTATATAGTTTATTTTATGTCTGTTTCTATCTATTATTTAGGCTTGAAAATGTATCTGTTGCATGTAATTTTCAGTAAATGATCTAACTATATAGATAGATAGATAGATAGATAGATAGATAGATAGATAGATAGATAGATAGATAGATAGATAGATAGATAGATGTACACACACACTGTATACTTAAAGAGAATAAAATATATTTGATGACGTCTAGCTATAACTTAGCACAGAATGTTTACAGCCACTTAATCCAGTTCAGGGTTGCAGGAGGCCATTACCAATCTCCTGCATATCAATAAATAATTGCCATATTTCCAATCTATCAGTTGCAGGTAAACATGTCACATTTTCATTGACCAGTTATGTTTATTTGTTCTTTTTATATACTGTTAGCTTCATCTATGAATTAAGACACATTTTGCGATTTAACTTCCTTTCAATTGCTTAATTAATTTTATTACTGTAGCCAAGAAAAACAAAATGCCTCAAAAGCTGCATTTTATTGGATGCATACAACTCGCTCTTCTGTTGAAACCTCTCTACAAAATAGATGTGTTGGTAGCAACTAGCTCGGAGCTTATTTGCATCAACTGTCTGGCAATTTAGCTTGAAACCTGGCTGTTTTAAATTTGCTGTCTTAAAGTAAAAGGATTCTTCTCCCACGGTTCCTTTGCGTCTGCATGGCTTCATTCGTAAATGGCATCACCTGTTCAATTTATTCCTGTGAAGTTCTCCTATCGTTGAAAGGGGTAAGACAGAGTTTTCCTGCTCAGGATTCTTGCTTTTTATTTATTAACAATTTAATGTGTGTGAAGCAGGCTTGTATTTACTTTGTTGATTTTTTTTTTTTGTTATAATCAGAAGCATTTTAAACTGCATGAAAAACAGCATACTGTATAGCAAACAGCAGTCTGAAGAAATGCCTTCTAGGCAAGCATGCTGTGGTTTCTTCTTCATCTTCTTTTTTTCTTCATTTAGCTCCTCGGCTAAAGTGCATAAATAAATAAATATTTAAAGGTTTTTTTTTTTTTTTTCTTGATGCACACCAAATACAAACTTGAACACACAGATGCTCTTCTCTCTCAGTTTGACTTTCACTTTTCCGAAGACTGCATGTTCTCTCCTCGTCCCTCCGGGCTCAGCTGTGTCTAGCTCAGTATTTCTGTGTGTGTCAGAGTGTGTAAGTGTTTTTACACCAGTGGAGGGCAGGATTACATTTCAGAAATTAATACAAACTAAACATTCATTTCAATGCTAAAAGAATTTAATTATCCTGCTAAGATTCTTCATGTGATTCTTTCTTTTTTTTTGTAAAATGCCCAATAATATAATTCATTGACAAGCAACAATACACATATAAAAAGAATAGCAGAATCTAGAGAATCAGTATTTTTAGGGGAATACATTAAATGCCAATACAAATCTCCCTCTGTATTCTACAGGATGCTTTAAGTGCTCTTAAAAATGACATTAGAATGGGTAGCAATAATTTAGGACTCTCACTATTAAATATGATTTATATATATATATATATATACAGTGCTCATCTTGTTACATTTCAATGATAGGACAGATACATGTTTCAATTGGCTCATTTTCTAGTCCTATGTATTAAGATATATATGCTGTATAAATATCTATTTATATCTATATCTACATGTATTTATATATAAATACAAATATATTTATATATATATATATAAAAGGTTTAAGCATGTTGGTAAAATACAGAACACTTTCTGTAACTGTGTAAACAGAAAGCCACAAGAAAGAAAGAAAGAAAGAAAGAAAGAAAGAAAGAAAGAAAGACTTGAATATTCAGACTTAGTTTGTCTTTAACAAAATCAAATATTTTGCGTAATATTTCTTATTTACTGTATATTTTGTAAATAAAACGTAAACAACATTTTCTATCAAAATACACTTTGAAATGAATTAAAGATAAAGGCCAAATGGACATTCTGTCATTTGCTTTCAAGATGCAAAACACTGTCATCTAGATTATCATTTGTGACTTCATTCATTTTTTTTGTAACTTACTTTTTAAAGAAACATTATTGAGGAGAAATCCATTATTGTGTATTTTTTAAATAAAGAGCAATATAGGAACAGTTTAGTCAATCAAAATGATCATTTTTATTGGAAGGCCGCCTATGGATTTGTCACATGTGTGTTATTATTGAGGGAAAGAATGAACTTGTATCTGTGATTTCAATAGTTTTTAGTAACTTACTTTTGTAGACATAGTCATGATAAAGAAAAAATAAATTTTTGCATAGTTAGGAAAGTGCAGAATTTTGACACTTAACAATCAAAGTAGCATTTTATTTTTTTAATTAAAATTCTTCCTAGTAGCTGTAGTAATTTGTAGAAATGCTTATTTTAATTTGTGACTTATTTGCTTTTTAACAGCTTTTTAATATTACTATTAACAAAATCCAATTTATGTACATTTTTTATGTTTCAGTAAATGCAGTGTATGAGCATTGTATGGAAACATAGTGACACTCCTACAGAAATATTGACTGCTAAATGATGTTATCTATAATAATAATAATAATAATAATAATAATAATAATAATAAAATCTTGTGCTATTTCCTGCATTGCAGTAAATTTTGTACTTTCACAAAATAATCTGAATATAAGGAAATATGAAAGGCTCTTGGCACATTTCAAATAAACATTATGTGATGGTAAATTAAAACTTGATACGTTTTATGATGTGAATTTCACAGTAAGCCGTGTTATTGTTTAGTTTTTTATTTATTTTTTATTTCAATTTGTATCAGCTCCTAGCTCACTCATAACTCGGATGACTGTAGAGTAAAAAAGAAAAACTAAACTAGTAGAATCAGTGTCATTCACTTTGCTCGTTGCACCTAAAAATAAAATTTTCATAGCTAGTACATGCTTCCTGTTTTCTAGAGTTTCTTATGACCTAAGATTGATATTTTATCATTTCTGTACTCAATATTTATGTCTTATAAAGACTCAATTGCTATTTATAACTTTCTTCTTCTAGGTAAAATCATTTTAAGATTCTTTAGCTGTGTTTTGGTGTGCCCGGTTATGTATTTAGGTGTGCATTTGTCTGTTATACTTTATGTATCACTATGGTGACCAAATTGTCCGGAGAATTTAATAATATAAACCCCTGCTGTTTTAACTACTGAAATAAAAAATGAGCAACCTGCAAGTACACTGAAAGCAGATTCCACTATACTGTAAGTTTAACTGAACTAAAATTTAAACATTGGCAGGCTTTGTGTTGTAACATCTAAGCAGTGCACAATAAAATCGTTTCAAGTCAACATTTGAGTATCCGTGTGGCTTCAAGTGAGTACTTTACACTTCATGAGCTCAAAATTGTTTGCACTATAACATTTCGTTTCAACTCCTCAACACACTATAAGTGTTTAAATAACATTTTCATGATGAGAGGTGCTATATCATGTAAAAAGTATAAAGTAAAAAAAAAAGAAAAAGAAAAGTGGCCATGAACTCTCACTAGTGGCTAGAAATCAATATACACGGTTAGTGTGTGTCTACTTTAAACTAATGCCAAGTCTATTGCAGGGTGATACCCTACGACTAATAAGGATCAAACATGAAATGACGCACTTTAATCAGTCCTCAGAGCCTGTCTATTAAAAGATGACAGAAGGCAAACCAAATTATCATTTTGGGAGGTCTTTACAAAATTTTTAAATATTGAAAGATATCTCTAAATTATTTTTTTTCCACGCTTTAGTTTATTGTTGCTACCCAGTAACATTCAGACAATGGATTTACTCGTATTGTACTGGCTTTCTTGAACTACGTTGACTTTTTGTGAACCCCTGTCTTTTTCACTCTTTCCCTATGTACTGTTAAGAAAAAAAATGCAGTTAAATCACATCCAGTGAGTTATAAATTAAGAATATAAAATAAAAAATATAATCAGGAATTAAAATGTTGGCATTAGAAATATACATAAATATTTTAAGTATTTTTGATGAAATACTATGGCTACCAGCCTCTGTTCTATTTCAGATTAATAATTGCCTTAATCATACACATTTTGCTATAGTGCTTTCAATAAAAAAAGTAAAACTATTAATAAAATCTAAATATATCAAGGATTTTCTTAAAACTTATTTCAAGAGACTGTATACAATGCTTTAATGAGTCTTTTCATTAGCAAAAAAAAACCCCACTTCTCTCAGCACCAAAGCTGCTAAGGCAGCTAAACCAGGATGTCAGCAGCATACGTATAACATCAGCTCTGGTGAGGCTCGGCGCAGGTCACCACGGCCTGAACCTCAGCACCTCAGCAGCCAGGGCCACTTACTGAGGGGGTGCCCTTCATACTGAAGTTAACACAATAATACAAACCATCATTTGTCACACTGCATGTCAGCACGAGCATTGAAAAGCAAGGATTTGGGAAATGGGAGTAAACCAAAAACATGCAAAATAGTCTATCTATGATACTGCTTGCTGTTTATATCTGTCTTTGTATCATGATTTTTGTAATGCCTTTTAAATCTGTCTATAGTAAACACCCTTTTGTGTCAGAGTCTATCTATCTATCTATCTATCTATCTATCTATCTATCTATCTATCTATCTATCTATCTATCTCTCTATTATATAGTGCCTTTCATATCTATTTATCTATCTATTATATAGTGCCTTTCATAGCTATCTATCTATTATACGGTGCCTTTCATATCTATCTATCTATCTATCTATTTATTATAAAGTGCCTTTAATATCTATCTATCTATCTATCTATCTATCTATCTATCTATCTATCTATCTATCTATCTATCTATCTATTATATAGTGTCTTTCATATTTATTTATCTATTTATTATATAGTGCCTTTCATAGCTATCTATTATATAGTGCCTTTCATATCTATCTATCTATCTATCTATCTATCTATCTATCTATCTATCTATTATATAGTGCCTTTCATAACTATCTATTATATAGTGCCTTTCATAGCTATCTATCTATCGATCTATCCATCTATCTATCTATTATATAGTGCCTTTCATATCTATCTATCTATTTATTATATAGTGCCTTTCATATCTATCTATCTATCTATTATATAGTGCCTTTCATATCTATCTATATATTTATTATCTAGTGCCTTTCATATCTATCTATTATATAGTGCCTTTCATATCTATCTATCTATCTATCTATCTATCTATCTATCTATCTATCTATCTATCTATCTATCTATCTATCTATCTATCTATCTATCTGTCTATTGTGCATTTCATTTCCATTTTTCTAGTCTATTTATCTATGTAGACTTCTACTGCATATGTTTCTCTACTGCATCTTACATTTAGTGCATTTCTTTTCTATTTATGTCGACATACACTCATCCATGATTTGTTCATATAGCGCCTTACCTTCTTATTTATCCATCAACCTCTTTGTCTCATACATATAAAGTTAAAGTTAATGAACAACTCTGTTTACTGAGGTTTTGAGACAGCAGTGCTAAATACTGCACCACCACCACCAGCACTAGCCCTACACTTGTATGTATGTATTTATTTACTTTGGTAGGTTGGTATCTTATTGATGTGTTTGTTAAATTGACTATATGAGTTTTTATGCTGTTGCATATTATTTGCATAACAAATAAACAAGGCCCTTCATTTGAATCACAGAATAAATTGCTGAGTATGTCTTTGGAAACCGAAGAGAATTACTTTCTTCCAATTAAAGAGACTGAGATTTTTTTTTGTTGTTGTTTTGGAAGCTACTCTATTAGCGACAATAAAAAAAATGTTTGCTTTCACGTTCTGATTTTTTGACAGACTGCAGACAGTAAAAGAAAGTCTCCTGATCTGCAATGGCTGATGCAAAAGTCTCCATACTTGTTTAAGAGACTATTGTTTTTAGTAAAAACAATTACTCCATAAAGCCATCATTTACAGTCATAATCAGTCGTCACTTTATATAGATATTTTATCATTATTTTCATACAGCTCCTATGGTGCCTTTTTTTTTTTTTTTTTTTTAATAGTTTTGTTAATGACATCTCACTATAACTTAGTGAAAAAGTAATGAAAGCCTTGGGGTGAATGGAGGAAAAATAATAAAAAAAGTTCCCAATTTAATCTTTTTCTTTGATCTCATAAAGAAGTCAAGTTTTTGGAATGTAACCTTCTAGCCATAGGCTTTCAAAGCTTGGAAAAAACGTGTAGGAATTGATACTGATGAATTTGCAGTCCACAGTTAAACTTTTACTCAATTCATGTGTTTTATCTGTTATATATAGTGAGCCAGTTTCTATCATTACGCCACTGCTATGCCAGTCTTGTGACTATTGACCTTAGCGTGTGTAGGCATGAGCACAAAGCAAAGCCATGCCACACATCTGGGCTCATGGCTGCTCTTCTATAGATGAAGGCACTAAGAGGTAATTTTACAGTATATGTCATAACATCGTGGGGACCCAGAGGCTCTTAGGGCAGCACTGGGTACAAGGCCACTGCTGCATGAAGGACTACTTTATGACAGGGCACTCATCTGTCTGTTAACTCATACCTCCAGTTAATCTAACATACATCTTTATGATATTGGAGGAATCCCTACATATAAACAGAAAGTGAATCAACATGGGAATAAAACACAGGATGTGACATAAGTGAGCCACTATGCCACAGACAATTTAGCATTGCTAATATGTGATGATTAACTTTTAAATAATAAGCACCCGATAACACATTACACATCACTTATTACTCTGGACTAGTCACTGCTGATGCTGCATATAAACGTAAAGCAGCTTTTTCAGCTTCTTTGTTGTTTCACTGTATTAAACTCGCAAAATGTTGAGTCCAAATTTAGCCCATAACTAGCTTGATGGATAATAATTTAAAGGTCATCTCATGATTCTTTTGGAAGAAGCCAGACTTGCAAAGACATCCACAAATGTAAAACGAGAGCCAGGGAGGCTGTTGAGAAAGTTCAGATGAGTCATTTTTGATATATTAATGACTGAGTTAATAAAGTTTTTCACATATCTTTGCGCATTATACACCCATTTTCTTTAATTTATTTAATTCTTGCGATGGTAATGACAGCACACAAAACACAGACCAAAAATTCTTTGCCTCACAAACAGACTCTAGACCTTCTGGGGAATTCACCCAGTTTTCCAAAGCAATTCAAAAGGTGTGCCAACATCTCAACGTCTTGGTCTGAAGCGGGATAAAGCCAATAAATATGCAATGAAAATCAACTCCTGAAAAAGACTCGTAGATCTCCTCGACTGGTTCCTTCTGGCCTGCTGTTCACTCCATAATTAAGCCTTACTCAAGCAACCCAGAGAAGACCCATTCCTTTCAGTCATCATGGGTAAATGATTAAAGGTGGGAACAGATGTGAATTTCCCCTTATCTCTGAACTGGACTATGACTTGCTGGACTCTGATTTTGATACAAGCTGATCGAAAACGAATGTGAGGTTCCAGCTTCAGCTGACTGGTCCCCAGCTAATCGTGGTGCCAACACGCCTACAGTAATGTTCGCCAGGAGGATTGCCACTTAACAATGATAAGAGGTAGAAACCAGATTGCAATGCACTGCGAGCGTGACCGCTGCTGCTGCCACCCCAGCCTCGTGAAGACAGCCTGGCAGCAAGCCTGCCGCCCATTCTTGTCAAACTGGCAGCCGCAGCATGCAGCAACAGATGTTTTATGTTGATTTTTGTGTGAAACCATTGCTTTTCAGAAACTATGGTTTTTGGAAAAAATACTAAGCCCTGAAAGAGTTAAAATAATATATCACTCGTTAATTTAATATTGTTTTTTATCAGTATGCTGCTGCTGGAGTATGTGAATTTCCCCTTGAGATTAATAAAGTATCTATCTATCTATCTATCTATCTATCTATCTATCTATCTATCTATCTATCTATCTATCTATCTATCTATCTATCTATCTATCTATCTATCTATCTATCTATCTATCTATCTATCTATCTATCTAGAGTAGTTGCCCTGTCAAGTGTAAGCTTCCAATGAAACATTTCAGGTCAAAATCCGCTTACCTTTCCTCTCCTGTCCATCCATCCATCCATTCATCTATCCTTTACATAAATCTACTTAATCCAGCAACAAAGGGCACAAAAGGAAGAACAAACCGTGGAGAGGACATCACTCATAAATGAACATCCCTGGTATTTCCAACCCCTAATATGATCCAATGTTAGTACCAAACCTGGAGCTACTGTAGCCAGCTACTGTAGAATACTCTGAGAGAATGTTTTGGAACTACAGACTGGGATATCCTGCAGGGATCACATAGTGAGAACATTGATGAAGTTGTTGACTGCACTACTGACTACATCAACTTCTGTATGGACATTGTAGTTCCAGTAAGAACTGTACGCTGCTATGCTAACAACAAGCCATGGATTACAAGTGACATCAAGGGCCTTTTGAAGAAAAGGGCTTTTAAAGACGGTGATCAGCATGAGCTCAAGCGCGTGCAGAAGGAACTCCGAGTCCAGCTCAGGGCGGTGAAGGAGCAGTACAGGAGAAAGCTGGAGCAGAAGTTGCAGAATAACAGCATGAAGGAAGTGTGGGATGGGATGAAGATCATCACTGGCTGCAGCTCGAAGCGGGGTACCACCATCGAGAGAGACGTGAAGAGAGCAAACCAAATGAACAACTTCTTTAACAGGTTTGACCACCCTAACCCACTCTCACTCTCACCTCGGAATACTGCACCCTCCACACATCCTTCTGCTGATACCAGCATAGGAGAGACATCCTCACCCATAATTACAACAGCGCAAGTGAGCAGAGAGCTGAGGAGACTTCGTGCCAGCAAAGCAGCGGGTCCAGATGGAGTACCGCCACGACTGCTGAAGGTCTGTGCATCGGAGCTGGCGGGTCCTCTACAGCGCATCTTCAACCTGAGCCTGGAACAAGGGGAGAGTCCCGAGGCTTTGGAAAACATCATGTATCACCCCAGTCCCAAAGGTATCACGTCCTAGTGAGCTGAATGACTTTCGGCCTGTTGCTCTGACATCACATGTGATGAAGACCATGGAGAGGCTGCTGCTTCACCACCTTAGGCCACAGGTTCAACACGTCCTTAACCCTCTGCAGTTTGCATATCAGGAGAAGGTGGGAGCGGAGGATGCCATCATCTATATGCTACACCAATCCCTCTCTCACTTGGACAGAGGCAGTGGTGCTGTAAGAATTATGTTTCTAGACTTCTCTAGCGCCTTCAACACAATCCAACCTCTGCTCCTTAGCGACAAGCTGACAGAGATGGGAGTAGTTGCATACCTAGTGGCATGGACTATCTTAAAGACAGACCTCAGTATGTGCATCTTGGGAACTGCACGTCTGACATTGTGGTCAGCAACACAGGAGCGCCACAAGGGACTGTACTTTCTCCGGTCCTGTTCAGCCTATATACATCGGACTTCCAATACAACTCGGAGTCCTGCCATGTGCAAAAGTTCGCTGATGACACTGCTATCGTGGGCTGCATCAGGAATGGGCTGGAGGAAGAGTATAGGGACCTAATCAATGACTTTGTTAAATGGTGCGACTCAAACCACCTACAACTGAACACCAGCAAAACCAAGGAGTTGGCGGTGGATTTTAGGAGGCCCAGACCCCTCATAGACCCCGTGATCATCAAAGGTGACTGTGTGCAGATGGTGCAGACCTATAAATATCTGGGCATGCAGCTGGATGATAAATTAGACTGGACTGCCAATACTGATGTGCTGTGCAAGAAAGGACAGAGTCGACTATACTTCCTTAGAAGGCTGGCGTCCTTCAATATCTGCAATAAGATGCTGCAGATGTTCTATCAGACAGTTGTGGCGAGCGCCCTCTTCTACGTGGTGGTGTGCTGGGGAGGCAGCATTAAGAGGAAAGACGCCTCACGCATGGACAAACTGGTGAGGAAGGCAGGCTCTATTGTTGGTATGGAGCTGGACAGTTTGACATCTGTGGCAGAGCGACGGGCGCTCAGCAGGCTCCTGTCAATCATGGAGAATCCACTGCATCTACTAAATAGTATCATCTCCAGACAGAACAGCAGCTTCAGCGACAGACTGCTGTCACTGTCCTGCTCCACTGACAGATTGAGGAGATTGTTCCTCCCCCAAACTATGCGACTCTTCAATTCCCCCTGGGGGTGTAAACGTTAACATTTAACATTATACAAAGTTATTGTCTGTTTTTCACCTGTATTATTATCATTCTTTAATTTAATATTATTTATTGTATCAGTATGCTGCTGCTGGAGAATGTGAATTTCCCATTGGGATTAATAAAGTATCTATCTATCTATCTATCTATCTATCTATCTATCTATCTATCTATCTATCTATCTATCTATCTATCTATCTATCTATCTATCTATCTATCTATCTATCTATCTATCTATCTATCTATCTAGCTTTACCAAACAGTAATGCTGCGTTTCATCTCAGTCACTTCACACTTGGCCACAAAGTACTCAAATGCTGGCAATAATTTTTGCATAATACCAGAATGGCTTCATCATCTGAAAACAGCCCCAGGAGCACCTCAAAGCTTTCTAATCTGCTTAATTCATTTCTAGAATTTCAGTAATTCTACTTTTTTAATTATACAAATTTTCAATATATTTTACAGCCAAATGTGAGGTAGTTTATGGTGATAGTAGAGGTGGTCTTACAATAAGACAGAAGTTATCAGAAAAGGGAACCCTACACTAAGCCTAAAACACAAACATCGTCAAACCTGCATAAAGCGACAAATATTGCAGAGGTGTCAGCTAATTCTAAAGAATAACCCCAGATGGCACTTACACTTGAAGTAGTGGAGGTAATATTTTGGAAAAACAAATGCTTTATCCAGAATTTATTGGTGAGGTGTGAGTACTGACTCACTATATGAGGTGTATTCTTTGTCTTCAGCATCTATGTTGATTTAATGCAAATTCATTTTCCTGTGCCGACATTCACATAAATGCTCACAAGTGAATAATAACACGTTTGCTCTTACGGAGCTCACTCTACATCACGGGTGTTGTACTCCGGTTCTGGAGGGCCGCGGTGGCTGCAGGTTTTCATTCTAACCATCTTCTTCATTAGTGACCTCGTTTTGCTGCTAATTAACTTCTTTTGCTTTAGTTTTAATTCACTTGACTCGGGCCCCTTTGTTGTTTCTTTGTCCTTAATTAGCAGCCAAACAATAATGAGACACCACATGACCAGCTCAGCTGTACCCATCACACAATATCTGAAAATAAAGAAAGGTGAAAGTCTCGGTAAGGTTGATCTCTCAGGTCACCAAAACATTTTGAATGGTGTTCTTAGAAAAAACAGAAAAATCTACAGTTTTGGAAATGTCTGCTGTGGTAAAATGAGAGCAGCAACAAGCCATGGAATTAAATCACAGGTTTAATTAACAGCAAGAATTGGCTTCTCATTAAGAGATTGGTTGGAGTGAAATTGGTTGGAGTTTGAAGCCCCAGTTTAGCTGGTCATCTGTTGGCTCGTTTCACGTCTCATTTCTGTTTGGCTGTCATTTAATGAAGCAAGGAATAAATTCAGAGGACTGAATCCTTTAAAACAGGGCTATTAAGATGAAGGGAAAAAGTTAATTAGCAGTGAAAACTGATCACTGATTAGGAAAAGGGTCAAAATGAAAACCTGCAGCCTCTGAGGCCCACCAGGACCGGAGTTCGACAGTCCTGGTCTACATGCAAACATACGCTTAAGCATGATACAAGATCTAGCATGTAGAACATACAATCTCTGAATGATCCAGAAGTACCAGACATACTTATTTACTGACCTAATGAAACTCTTGCGAGAAAAGGAACAGATTCTTCTTTTTACTTATTTTACCTCCACAGATCACTGGTCTACAAAAAAATATTTTTTGTTTGCTTCTGGGAACTTCAAAGTTTTTTACACTGATTTCATACATGAATCAGAATTAAGCTAGCACGTCAGGTTTTTGAAATACACATCATTGATGTTTTGACACTTTTGAATATCAATATAATATATCAACATGATATCTGGAGTTTGGACGATAGCCGGCCAAAATTGTTTTGATGTGTTTATTCTGAAAACAAACCAGAAGACGATACCAGAGACACGTTAAAGTATATTTATGTCAATTTACCTCAATATAAAAGTGAGGTCAGTGTGCCCAGAAATGTTGGAGGCCCTCACTTTTGCGCTTGTGCTGCACATCCGTCTCTCTTTGCAAGAACCAACAGTAGTCACTCATCATGCTCGGAGTGAATTTTTCCCCGATATCAGTTTTCCATCACCTTTATATCTTGATGAAATATTTCCCCATGTTCATCTCTGACATCGCTTAGATTTGGTGGAAAAAAGTCGAGATGAGAATGTAAAAAATGTGTCTTCAGTGACATTTGGGCTCCCATAAGCTGATATACTTTCAGCATATTCTCCACGAGCTCGGCATAATTCTCTGCTCTGTTACTGTCAAGAAAATTCTGGATAACCTGCACGAATGAGGGTTTTGATTCAGTGGGCTTCAGTTTCCTTTTGAACTCATCGTCAAGCATCAGTTCACGTATTTCAGGGCCAACAAAAACACCTTCCTTAATTTTGGCTTCACTTTTCTCGAGACCAAACTTATTTCTTAAATGCTGAAACGCATCGCCTTTACTGTCCAGTCACCCTAATTGTCCAAGAACATCATAACTAAAAAATGGGACATGCTGGAGGAAAACGGTTTTCAGAGTCAGCAAGTGAAATGTGTTAAAGTACAGGTGAAAGAATCCCAGTAGCAAAATGCTTATTGACCAGTATAATGTTTGAGTTTGGCTCAATAGCACCCTCTAGAGATCACAACTGGCATAGGAGGTGCCAGACATACTTACGCACCTAGCTAATCTGTCATGTTAACGATTCGATTGCTTTTCTCAATTAAAGTAAAAATTAAATCTGAAGAACAAATCATTTTAGTGTCTGTAATGCAAACATTTTCATTTTATGTAATAATAGAAGAATTCCTAGATAGAGGAATGTCTAGAAAGTGCATCCTATTCCCATGAGCAATATTCAAAGAAAATTCTTCCGCGTTTCATCAAAAATGTTGACATCCAAAGTGAAGCAAAATTACACAAGTAAAAAAAGAAAAACAGAAAAATGAGAGGAAGTTAAAAAGTTGTTTGCATTCTTCACTATAGTATTTGAGACTTTTCAAGATAAAGATGGCTGTTTTAACACAACAAGAGACTACAAGCATGAATAATGATATCATACCAGACTATAACAACCTTGTTATTGAAATCAGGGGTAAATCTGCATCAGCCACTGCTACTACTGTCGAGATGAGTGGACTCTACTTTTAGGGACACCAACATGTATGTCAGACAGTACAAAATGAAATGCCATGGGAGTGCAATGCAGGATAGGTGCCAATCCCTCAAAGTGCCAGCTCACATGCATACATATCCTTACTTGGGCTGAATTTGAGCTCCACACATATTTTGGGATATGAGAGAAAAACTGGAGTACAACGAGACTGAAACATGCATAAATGAGCAAAATCTGCAAACTATACAAAACATTAGCTGGGCTGGCATTTGCGCACTATAAGCACAAACTGCTGCACCACCCCAAAATCAACTGTCCCTGGCTAACCCTCACATTATTTTCCCATTGACATCCTCTTTTGATATGTACGGTATGTTGGAACCACAGTCTTCTTTGGGTAGGTGTCATTCTTGGTCATTTTTCAGCTTTGGTGATGAATAAAGATGCTCATTATATTTTGTAGACCAAGACCATTGCTTTCATATTGAGAAAACATCAGGGAAAAGGGTAATCCCCTTGGTGATTTTCACTGCACTGTGTAGTTTTCATTTAAAGTGCAGTAACATGTGGTACTGTATTTCAAAAATATAACTCATTTTCAGATGGGCCTATAGCATATTTTATTGTGTCTTAAAGAAAAAAAAAGGCTTGTCCTGAAAAGTTCATACTTCAGTGTACCACAGAAACATCTGACAAAAAGATCTAAAAACACTGAAGCAGCAAACCTGGTGAAAACCAAAAGTTGTGTCATTCATCTGATCACTCTTCACAACATTCTGGAGTATATGCAAATTCCCATCGTAAAACCTGAGGCAGCAGACTTTGTGAAAATTAATATTTGTGTCATTCTCAAAAGTTTTGGCCACGACTGTAGATCACCCAGAAAATGTAACTGCCAAAAAGAGAAAAGTGAAAAGGCTGTGACAGGAGGACAGAAGACCATGATGCCAAAACCAAAGACAAAAGCTAAAAATCTTTGTCAAAAACTAGAGTGGTAAATGAGAAGGCAAACATGAATAAAGCATGAGGAGTACTTTAAAAATCCAAAAACTTGGACATATAGAGAGCTGTGTATTATTCTCTTTTATAACTCGTCAGAAGTCACGTGGCTGGTGGGTTATTAGCCACACAATAGCGATAATGACTGTAAACAGCATTGCACTGTCAGTAAATTTTCAAAATGGTTTTGAGGTAATACAAAACATTAAATTATTAGATAGATAGATAGATAGATAGATAGATAGATAGATAGATAGATAGATAGATAGATAGATAGATAGATAGATAGATAGATAGATAGATAGATAGATAGATAGATAGATAGATAGATATTTTATTAATCCCAAGGGGAAATTCACATACTCCAGCAGCAGCATACTGATAAAAAACAATATTAAATTAACGAGTGATATATTATTTTAACTCTTTCAGGGCTTAATATTTTTTCCAAAAAACAGTTTCTGAAAAGCAATGGCTTCACATAAAAATCAAAATAAAACATCTGTTGCTGCATGCTGTGGCTGCCAGTTTGACAAGAATGGGTGGCAGGCTTGCTGCCAGGCTGTCTTCACGAAGCTGGGGTGGCAGCAGCAGCGGTCACGGTCGCAGTGCATTGCGATCTGGTTTCTACCTCTTATCATTGTTAAGTGTCAGTCCTCCTGGCGAACATTACTGTAGGCGTGTTGGCACCACGATTAGCTGGGGACCAGTCAGCTGAAGCTGGAACCTCACATTCGTTTTCGATTACTTGTCATAGTCCAGTTCAGAGATAATAGGCGAAACTTCGTCCACGGAGTATTTTGCTTTACACATTCACTTTGATCTCTTGCCATTATGTCAGTGCCATTTTTGCTCTTGTTTGCACCTTACTACTCACACAAGCGCAGGAAATCTCGGTCAAACCAATGAAGCTAACTTTCCTTCTAGCAACGAGAGTCCAACTAAAACATAACGGTTGGTACTTGTCACACTTTACAATTGATTACCATCGTCAACTCCTCCTTTTGACAAAAGTCAACATCAGCCATGAAAGAGTTAATACCTGAGAAAAAATGAAATAATTCAAAATGTGTCCAGAAACATAATAAGGTGGAACTGTAATTTTAATTTGTAATCGTTTCTCTCACAGTCAGGAAATGCCCAAACACGACGCCACCCAGCTTTACTCCTTACAGTCCCCAGTTTCTACACTGAACCCACCACACTGCAACGAGAGAACCACAGTTCGCCGAGATATGGAACGGTTTGGAGAACCCCAACTATATCTCTGCCTGGGGCGCTCAAACCACTGAATCCATGATAAAGCACTGGCTAAGCAATGGCTATCGGTTCCTGAGTTTAAAGGTTTGGGAAGAATTCCATCTCCCTCTCCAATCCCACTTATACCATTCATGCACTGTGCGTACGGATGGTCACTCTGAAGCTTAAAATAAAGAGAAATACGGTGTCTCATCACAGATTAGCATGTAACCATAAAAAAAGAAAAGAGTATTAGAGAAAGATGTGTTTATACCTTTAAAGCACAGAAGGAATTATTTTTTATTTCCCGTTGTGCTTTCATACCTACAATGTAAACTCTGTTCTGTGCAGTAAACAGTTGCAGATGTAAAGCACTTGGCGGAAGAAGACAGGAATAGCTCGTAGGTGTTAAGAACAGAGCATTCAAAGTCACATTATGAAATGACTTGTCTGATGACTAATGTTGTTCATTGACTAAATATTAGTTAGCAAAATATGTTAGGTTTGATTCATTTTTCTTTAGCTTGGCTTGTTAGTTAAGATGCCAATATTTATAAGTAAATTTATGTAAGGTTTAGAGGAAATGCTTTCAAATATTAAATCTCGTTATTTTTCTTTTCAGGGCTGTGTGCAGGTGCAAAGTAGGAGAAAACCATGGAGGGGGCACCAGTGCATGGCACAGCAGGCTCAGTCCAGGTTGGCCAATTTAGAGTCACTGATGAACTTAACATTTGTGTGGCTTTGGGATGTGGGAGGAAAACAGGCAGCCAGTGAGAATGTGCAAACTACACAAAGACAATGGCCTGAGCAGGATTTGAATGTAGGACTCTGAAGCTGTGACTTGGGTCAGGTCTAGCATTTTTACTGCCCTGGTCAAAGCTGTAGGTGCCCCCAGCCAATCACTTCACCTTTTCTTTGACATAAATTTCATGCATGGAGGATTATTGCTATTATACCATTTGATATATCCATCCATCCATCCATTTTCCAACCCGCTGAATCCGAACACAGGGTCACGGGGGTCTGCTGGAGCCAATCCCAGCCAACACAGGGCACAAGGCAGGGAACCAATCCTGGGCAGGGCGCCAACCCACCGCAGCCATTTGATATAGCATTACTTATATAACATTGCTTTTATAATCTGGTTCTTGAAATGGTCCTGCAGTGGGTTGGCACCCTGCCCGGGATTGGTTCCTGCCTTGTGCCCTGTGTTGGCTGGGATTGGCTCCAGCAGATCCCCGTGACCCTGAGTTCGGATTCAGCAGGTTGGAAAATGGATGGATGGATGGTTCTTGAAATGGATTATGAACCGATTTATATAGTCTCTTTGATGTATGCATTTTATGTGGACTATAGGTATCCATTTATTTTAATGAACTTCATAATTCTTCATAAGAAGTCTATCAGTTTACTATAGATAATAGGCCCACAAATGTAAATTTGACATAGCATTTTAAAACTGGGTATATTTTATTTGCAAAATGTGTAAGCACAAATGTAATAATATAGAAATATAACATAATAAAAAATAAGTTTAATTTTATAAACAAAGTTTTGAAAACTAAATAATAATAATAACAATAATATATTTAAAGTCCTGCCCGGGGTTTGTTTCCTGCCTTGCGCCCAATGTTGGCTGGGATTGGCTCCAGCGGACCCCCGTGACCCTGTAGTTAGGATATAGCGGGTTGGATAGTGGATGGATGGATGGATGTTTAAAGATATTTACAGTTCTGAACATACAAATCACTGAAATTCAAAACTGCTTTTCCCTTGATTTCATTTCTGGAAATGTTGAAACAATTTCTTTTAAATCAATTGTTTAGGTTAGTTTAGACAGACAGACAGACAGACAGACAGACAGACAGATAGATAGATAGACAGACAGATAGATAGATAGATAGATAGATAGATAGATAGATAGATAGATAGATAGATAGATAGATAGATAGATAGATAGATAGATAGATAGATAGATAGATAGATAGATAGATACTTTATTAATCCCAAGGGGAAATTCACAAGGATGGCCCAGAGGGGCCTGGGCGGTCTCCTGGTCTCGAACCCCTGCAGATTTTATTTTGTTTCCCCAGCCGTTTGGAGTTTTTTTGTTTTTTCTGTCCTCCCTGGCCATCGGACCTTACTCTTATTCTATGTTAATTAGTGTTGTCTTATTTTAATTCTTACTTTGTCTTTTTTTCTCTTTTTCTTCATCATGTAAAGCACTTTGAGCTACATCATTTGTATGAAAATGTGCTGTAGAAATAAATGTTGTTGTTGTACTCTCCACTGATAAGGTTGCTGAGAATTATGTGACTGGTACGGACATTTATACAGTATATCTGTTTACGTGCAGTGGATTGAGGATGCATTTAGACCCCTTCACTTTCTGCGCACTTTTGTGTTGTGCATTCATTTTAAAATGGATAAATTTGCCATTTCTGCTTATCAATCTACATGGTTTACAAATTTATTAAAAATCAAAAACCAAAATCTCTCATTCATTCCTTGTCCCCATTGTTATGGAAGACTCAACGATTGAATGGATGGACGGGTATTTGTGTTAGGGAAGTATCCTTCAGTAATGAAAACCTGATAAATCAAAGGAGAATGCCTTTGGACATTTTTATGTCAACTGGACTTTAATATGAAAACTGCGTTCAGTAAATCACAGAAAAGTTAATAAAAACAAATACTCAACAAGACAAATGACTAAGATTTCTTTTTGTTATTTCACCATTTTTTTCCAATGGCTACAGGAATATTCCTTGCAGTTGCCATGTTCACTGCATATTGCATCGATGATGTCACTATATTCAATTTATCCAATTGTATGGATAATAATCTTTTAAAGTAATACTCCATCTTCTCATGTAATACTCCTTATTACATCCTTACTTGTAGTGCTGCATGGAAAAATGTAAAGGAAAGCTCACATTACTTGTGTCACATAATCCAGTTGTCAGTCACACAGTCATATGCACCAAACATGCTAAACACATGCTTTTTTTGTAAAATATTGTTAAATAAACATTTCTGGATTATAATCAGTTCACATAATACACAGGAACTAAAGCCTCATGGGAATCACTTTTCAAACTGAAGACAGGACTCCTGACCAACTAATGATGGGGACAGGTGGGTCTTCAATTCAAGAAGCAAATCCCCCTGAGGCTTTAGGTTTCTGTTTGTGATGTGCACTCATTATTCTGAAAGTGTATACGTAACAATATTTTAGCAAAAAAACATGCATTTTGCACAATTGGTGCACATGACTGGGTGACTGACATGTAGATTATACAACACAAGTAACATGAGATTGTTATGTCATTATAGGTTTTTGTTATTTCATAGACTGTTTCTCTTCATTCTTCATGAAGAAATGGGATTCCATTTTATTTTCTCTGCCATCATTAAAAATTACATGGGTTAAGGAGCATATTAAAAAATGTCATTTTTGGGTGGTGCAGTCCTTTAAGAAACATCTTTTTTTATTCACATTTAGACAGGGAGAGGATATAATAGTATTAATAGCAGTGGTAGTAATATTGACATGTATACAAAGTACAATGAAATTCTTACTGGCATGTCTGACCGACACGCAACACAGTGCCAATTTCCAACCCGGTGATAACAAGAATGTTTTGAAATTCATGACTCCATTCCGTTTATTAGAACTTGAAAGATGATATTTAGTTGTCGGTTATTAGAGATTAAGAGGTGCATGGCTCAAAATGAGAATTGCATTGTATGTGTGAGATTTAAGAGAAGACAATTAATGTAAAAAAGCCAGTGACAGTTAGTTAGACTTTGCTTCTTTCATTGTTAAATTTTCACTTCAAGTTTGCTTGTTGACAATTGTCCTTCTATCTTTGAATTCCTGGTATTTTAAAATTGTGCTTGCTCCCAGACAATGATTTCAGCTTGTTCTGTTATTACGTATTTAATAATTACTTATTATGAGCCAGAAAAGTGTAAAATATTACATTTCAATTGCTCTGTTAAAACCAGTAAACCTTCTAGCTGGTGTGGCTTTTGGAGAGGTGTGCATTATGGATAAAAATAAAATAACTGACTATAGATGATGGCTTCTTAAGATTAAAACTACTGGTTGACTTTTTGAATGGTTTTTACATTTAAAATAGTTCAGCTTGTTCTTTTATTACTTATTTAATAATTACTTATTATGAGCCAGAAAAGTGTAAAATATTATATTTCAATTGCACTGTTAAAACCAGTAAACCTTCTAGCTGGTGTGGCTTCTGGAGAGGTGTGCATTATGGATAAAACTAAAATAACTGACTATAAATGATGGCTTCTTAAGATTAAAACTACTGGGAAACTTTTTGAATGGTTTTTACATTTAAAATTGTTCAGCTTGTTCTTTTATTACTTATTTCATCTCCCAGTGAATCACTTAAGACCTTTTGCTGCTCTAGTTACTCTTTAAAAACACAAACATTACATTTAGTGTGTCCAAGCTGCATTCTAATTCAAGGCATACGGCCTGATCGCTGTCTTTAAGGACATTTCTCATGTGTATTTTGGCTAAGCCCGTTTTCTCTGCCACATCCCAAAGAGGTGCAGGTTGTGTTCATTTGTGACTTTAAATTGGCCCACTGCAGATGAGTGTGCCCTGTCATAAACTGGTACCTAATTTAGGATTGGCAGCTGCCTCTTTCCAAGTGCTGCCAGGTTAAACTATGGCGCATATGAGAAAGAACTGGATGAGCAGGTTTGAAAATGGCTAACTGGATTATGGGAGAATCCCCAGCGTAGATATCAGTGTTCAGTTATTATTGGAATCACCTGATGCCTTATTGCAGAATTCTACACAATTTTCAATGTTAGCAAAAGAAACAAAAGCTGCATGTAAAATTCAATGTTTTTTTTTTTTATCAACAATACTTCAGAAAATGCACTAATTAAAAAACAGATATATATTGACCTTGAAAGCTTTTGTTTTTTGCTGAAGAATTAACCACTCCAGAATTACTCAGGATTATGAGATGTTTCTTAAAAATTATCCCAAGATTTAAAAGCTCTTCAAAAACAAATGTTGGAATTGAAATGTCTGTTTTGAACCACAGCAAACATTTCTACAGTAGAATAAAAACCGCATAAAAATGGTTACATTGGCCCTTTTGTGAGAAGGTATTGTGCAATGCGGTCTACAAACAGCATAATCTGAGCTTTAGCCTCACCTCCGGAAGAATTGCTCATTTCAGTATTATTATAATATTCAAGGTATGCTGGCTTTTTAGACATAAGTAAGAGAAAGCAAAATTTCCTTCTTTGCTTGAGGGGGAGAAAATTAATACTGCATTTTTAAGCAATTAGCAAGACTTAAGATTTCTGTTATACGTTTGCTTTTATCTGTTAGAAATCACCATATGTAATTGCCCCATTAAAGTAGAACTCTCTTCATTTTTTGAGACTGAAAGGAGACCTCTTCAGTGGACCTGACAGAGACAGACAGATCAAAAGCTATTTCCTAATGAGAGAGTACGAGAGAGAGAGAAATCATGGAAAGAAAATTGAAACAAGTGTCATTTATATTGTTATATTATTATAAGTATCATTAAAATATAGTTTTAACAAGTGCCCTATTATAAGTCCTTGATATGTTTTATACATATTCATGAGTCACTGGTAATACTTGCAGTGGAATGTGCAACAGCAAAGGAATCTGTTTTGCAATAAGTAACCATATGATTTATGAGCCAGAAAATTGTAAAATATTATATTTAAATTACACTGTTAAAACCAGTAAACCTTCTAGCTGGTGTGGCTTCTGAACAGGTGTGCATCATGGATAAAACCAATATAACTGACTATAAATTACTGCTTCTTAAAATTAAAACTACTGGTTGATTTTTTGAATGGTTTTTATATTTAATAGAGTTCATATATAAAATAGGATGTGAATTATTTTGAAAAATAAAATATATTTAATTTAAAAGGTGTAAATGGAAATTATTTCACTATAACTTTCAATTTATGGCTGAAAATATATTAAATATTGGTTCCTATCTTGCCTTCGACTGTGGCCGTACGTCACTCATCATTACTCATCATGGCACCTTAGCCAGAGCCTGGCACTTTGCTTAAAACTAGTGCAGGTTTATCTTGGATCTTCATGAGTTAAGTAAGAATCTCAGTGGATGAAGACTGCTGGTCCCTTAGGGCTACTGCTTTTCAGTGATTTGAACTCATTACAGTTTGCACATTATTATGTAAGGTCCCTTAAATTCCATTTAAAAAGCATTCCCTGCTTTCACTACTTGGAATTGTGAGTTAATTTAGGAGTTATACAGTACATTCATCTTCCGAGAGGTTTCCCCCTCACATTGAAACAAGACAGTAGATACAATACTTTACAATATAAAAATGAAGCATTTCCTTATTCAGTACTGTGACGTACTGCCTTTTCCTGTTTTCATCTATTTGGATATACCTTTATTACTGAACATTTCTCAATAAGTAAATTAAGAGTAAAGATCATTGGGCTTTCAGCATATCATTGAAAAAACAATAATGTTAGGCAAACAAAACAATGTTTATAAAAGAGAATTAAAATTCTTACAGAAATACTCCACCCAAAATTATATTTATAGTCGTATTACTTTCTGCATGTTGTTTGTAGTGATGGTCAATGAAAATTCTTAATCTCGTGTTTTCATGGATAAAGTCCCTGATACAGTGGGCTTCAACGGGGACCAAAATTGAGCAAGAGCAGACTATATCAAAAATATCAATGAGAAAAATATTAAATTAGTCATGTTGCATAATCCACACGTCAGGTATCCAGTTGTATGCTCACAATGTCCAAAACACATGATTTTGTTGCTAACGTATGGCCAAATAAATGACTTACACAAAATCCTTTTGTGAATAGCTGTTGAGACAGTTCAAATGAATTGAAGACCTACCTCCCCCTTCAAAAAACTAATATCTAAAATCACCCAAAAATACAAAATGTTAACTGGACAAAAAAAAAATTAATGAATGAATCAACAGAACAAGAAACAGAATGATCTATTCAAACAATCAAAAATATCAAATCCTAAATTCCTAAACCAAAGCTTAATCTAGACAAATCCAAAATTCAGAATTGTGCAAATACCAAACTGTGACTGCGACTGACAAGTCAGACATCTTCTTTTCTTTTTAAATTTTTGCTCCTTTTTGCTCATTCTGGTGCGTGTGTGTTTGTGGGTATTTTAGTGTGTGACACGTAAAACTCGAATACTTTGAAAGAAGTCATTGTGACACAAGGAGACGCACTCCGACTCCACACAGTCATTTAAGAGCCAACACTGGAACCCAAGAGTGTTCTGACAGATACGTTAATTAAAGTGACATCTACGTTGTAAACAAAAAAATAAGACTACGTATCCTACCCTGTTTTATCCTTTCTGCTCACAATGGAGGGCAGGAGTTACTTGAAAAAACAAAAAAAAAGAAAAGAAAAAGCCTTCTACTGTTCTATACTAGTGCTTTACATTGCCCATATTTCATTGAATCTCCAAAGAAATGTTTTATCACTTCCACCCATGCAGCACACAGGCACCCATATTTTTCTGAGGATGTACATGCTTTCCTCTGGAGACTTGTGCAGAAAGTCATCCCACAATTCATTTCTGGGTCATGTCTGGAGGGACCTTGTAGGGGTGTGGTCACGTATTCTTTTTATGGACACCCTCGGAGTGAGTAGGGATAGGGATTCTAAGGTTGAAGAGAGATGACTGCTATCTTTGGGGAATCAGCACATTTTAAATGCATTCCCTGGGGTGTTCCCAGTAAGTCCCACTGGACAATATAGCCCAGCAAACAACTAAGTAAATAACAGAGAATTGATCATACAGTAGTCATTACTTCTTTACTTCTTCCAGTGTTCCTCCATTCATTTAATTTAATAATGAAAAATAAGAACATGTGTCTATCAAGGTGAGAAAATGGATGAGCATCAAACATTACAGAAGTTCTAGTATCAAATACATTTGTTTTACTTGTTTACTATGTGCTCATTCCAGTAAGAAGTGTATTTCACTTTCTCAAAGAAAAAAAAAAGATGACTGGCCCTGCTGATGGGTGTTCAGATGTCCTGGTGTTCTTGTTAATCTTGTGGGAATAGCAACCTAATCCACAGGAGACTGATTTTGTACACTTGATACCAAGATCCTCGCTGCACAGCTTATTCACTGTCAAGCAACCTTGTACAGAGTTTTATAAAGATGGATCATTGCCTATATTTGCCCACCAGAAGTCAGTACGACAAATTCACAAAAATGTCACTCTGTTACTTGTCATATGAAGAAGAAGCATAAGAAGTAAAGTATTATTTTGTTTCCAGCATTCTAGAAAGTGCATATAAAAACATCTTGACACTACCACTATAAAGGAGTGTGCAAACTGTTATTTAGAACCTGAAGGTTTAGCTGCATCACGGCCTGGTATGGCAACTGCAACATATCCGACCGCAAGCGCCTGCAAAGGATAGTGAAGACAGCTGAGAACATTATTGGGGTGCCTCTGCCTTCACTACAGGACATATTTTACAAACGCAGTGTCTGCAAGGCCTGCAGCATTGTGCAGGACCCCTTACACCCCTCACATGGACTTTTCACACTTCTGCCATCCAAGAGAAGATACTGCAGCATCAAAACCAGATCTGCCAGGCTGCAGGAGAGTTTTTACCCCCAAGCTGTCAGACTCTTTAACACCAGGCTGCCCCCTGGGACCTTCCACATGACCTCAACCACCTCTAAAAACAGAACTTTTATACATGCGAGTCACTGTTCTGCAAAGACGAGTGTGCATGTAGAAAAGAACTGAAAATCTTATACTGACCTTTAAGTATTTTGACACTCTTGTTATCCTTCTGCTGTGAAACATTATGACCTGTCATTGTCTACACGTCTTAAACAACTATTATCATACACTGATCATTTCTGTATTATCTATATCTATTATTTATTTATTATATTACATATCTTACACATCAATATTGCTGCTACTTCTTTGTCTTGTCTTTGCACAAGGTCTTGTCTTGTTTGTGTTTTAATTTTAAATTTAAATTTAAATTCTATTTTTAATTTATTATTTGCACGTCATATTGTTACACTGTGGACCCTGTGCTTCGCAATTTCGTCTATCTGTATACTTGTATATGGCTGAGATAACAATAAAGTTCACTTTAACTTGACTTTGAGGTTTGGTGTGTTTATGGTGTTTGCAGTATGAGATCAAAATGGTACATGGTTTGTTACAATGGTGACAACTCATTATGAGCAATGCTCATGTATTTTTATAAAGTGAAATAAACATGCTATACAAAGGAGCACTGAACAATCCAAAGCAAAGCCTTGACATGTGTGTTACTACTGTGATATGCTAGTATGGGTTTAATGAGTGGAGTGAGCTTGCTAAGCACTTGTTTTGCACTGTAAAAGACCAAAAGGCATTCTGTATGACAAAATAGATTAGAAAATCACATAAAGGTAAAAGGTAAAATATAGCATTCAAACATATGATGCATAGTTAAGTGCATAAATCTGGTGGATCACAGGTGGACCTTAAGAAAGCTACGTGGATTGGCAGATAATCTAGAATCATTACAGAAGGACACACAGGCTTAGGCAGATTTATGGCTGATGAAATTTAATATAGGTAAATGTATTACACATAGAAAGTAAAAATGTTAGATTTGAATACTCAATGGAAGATTTGAAATTTGAAAGTTGCCCTTACAAGAAGGATCTAAGATCACAATGGATTGATCACTACTGCCTTCCAGATAGTGTTCAGAAGCCACCATGGTAGCCATTAAGAAGACTAACAGAATGTTAGGTTATATAGCACAATATGTACAAGATAGATAGATAGATAGATAGATAGATAGATAGATAGATAGATAGATAGATAGATAGATAGATAGATAGATAGATAGATAGATAGATAGATACTTTATTAATCTTTATTAATTAATTTAAGGGGAAATTCACATACTCCAGCAGCAGCATACTGATAAAAAAACAATATTAAATTAAAGAGTGATAACAATGCCGATAATAATGCAGGTATACAGACAGACAATAACTTTGTATAATGTTAACGTTTACCCCCCCGGGTGGAATTGAAGAGTCGCATAGTGTGGGTGAGGAACGATCTCCTCAGTCTGTCAGTGGAGCAGGACGGTGACAGCAGTCTCTCGTTGAAGCTGCTCCTCTGTCTGGAGATGATCCTTTTTAGTGGATGCAATGGATTCTCCATGATTGACAGGAGCCTGCTCAGCGCCCGTCGCTCTGCCACAGATGTCAAACTGTCCAGCTCCATGCCTACAATAGAGCCTCACCAGTTTGTCCAGGCATGAGGCGTCCCTCTTCTTTATGCTGCTTCCCCAGCACACCACTGCGTAGAAGAGGGCACTCGACACAACCGTCTGATAGAACGTCTGCAGCATCTTATTGCAGATGTTGAAGGACGCCAGCCTTCTAAGGAAGTATAGTCGGCTCTGTCCTTTCTTACACAGAGCATCAGTATTGGCAGTCCAGTCCAATTTATCATCCAGCTGCACTCCCAGGTATTTATAGGTCTGGACCCTCTGCCCACAGTCACCTCTGATGATCATGGGGTCCATGAGGGGCCTGGTCCTCCTAAAATCCACCACCAGCTCCTTGGTTTTGCTGGTGTTCAGTTGTAGGTGGTTTGAGTTGCACCATTTAACAAAGTCCTTGATTAAGTTCCTATACTCCTCTTCCTGCCCATTCCTGATGCAGCCCACGATAGCAATGTCGTCAGCGAACTTTTGCACGTGGCAGGACTCATGTTCAAAAAGTTTCCCACACTTTTTTATTTTCGTTTGAAACAGTGAAGGCAGGAGGAGTACTAATTGGGCATTGAAAAGTTGGTATGACGCTAGGAAAATTGCATCGCAACCAAAGGTCACCATGTAGAAAAGTGATGTAATTTGTTTTTGAAATTCTTAATAATAATAGTTTTAAAAAAAGTGTGGAAACTTTTTGAACGTCCTTCATAGAATACAAATCAAGGGAGGTTATGCTTACGCTATGTAATGAATTGCTGAGGCCTCACATGGAGTACTGCATGCAGTTTTGGTGCCCGGGTTACAAAATAAGAGAGTGCTGGAAAAAGTCCAGAGAACAGATTCCATGACTGCAGGGTACAAGTGATGAGGAATGATTGATGGTGTTGGAACTTTTTCAGTTTAAGCAAATGGAGACGATTAGGTGAGACGATTACAGTGTTCAAAATTTATGAAAAGAATTAGTACAGCGGATCAAGACCATTACTTTGAAATGAGCTCAACAAGAACATGCAAGCGCAACTGTAAATTTGTTAAGAGAAATTTTCACAAAAATGTTAGGAAGCTTTTCTTCACACAGCAAACAATAGACACATGGAATACGTTACCAAATAGTATGGCGGACAGTAAAACTCCAAAGATATTTAAAACTTGACTTGATGCAGTTTTGGAAGAATTTGGTGGATATGATTGGCCAGATTAGTTGGGCTGAATGGCTTGTTTTTTGTCAAATGTTTTTCTAATGTTCTAATTACAAAGAATTTGTGTTATAATATATTCAAACAAAAACTCAACCATAATGCCCTACTGACAATTTAGTCCCTTACATGAGTACATTATACCGTGAAACGGGGCAACATCTTAACTTTCCCAGCATACTTGTACAAAATGGATAAGTGACGTTAGAGGCCAGAAATTCATTTTTAAAGGCAGCAACGCTCCATAGTTTGTGTAAATGAATGTGTCAAGCTGTAATGTGTCTTTCCATCTCCCCATGCTGGTGAGATTTTGTTACATTTTTTCTTCTGAACTCAAATAATTTTTCACTGCTCTTATTTTGTTTCTAAGAGTTTGAATATTGCTCTTTCGAGTCTTACTTTCATTTTGCTCACTTTGTCTTTATTTTATTTTACTATTATTTTGCAACATTATTATGTTTTCTTTGTGAGTCCTACCATTTTGTGGCTTTGCTGCTAAGACATTGGTCTCTGTTTTCATGGTCTTGCATCCTATTAGATCATTTACATAACTTTATTTAAACTGTTTGTGAATATGAAAACAAAAACCTTTTAACACATCTTCTGGTTATTGACTTTCTGGCTAAGAATCTTTTCAGTTTGAGTTTTGGTTTACATGTTGAGTTTAGTCTCACAATTGGTTCTTGTGGTTAAGTCTTTGGACTTGGTTTTGGGTTTAAACCCTGCTACTGACACTATGTGACCAAGAGAAAGTCACTTCATCAGCTTATGCTGTAATTGGAAAAGCAAAATTAACGTAGTCAATTGTATCTGTGGACGAAGACTTCAGACAAGACAGCAGGTGTGGTTATATAGCAGCTTTATTTTTCAGCATCACAGTGAGCAGAGTTTTAGAAAAACAGGCAATCAATATTACATGACAGCGTCAGGTCTCTTCTGAACCCCGTCTGTTGGGTGGGGCAAAGTTTTTATACCCCTAGGATGCGCGATTTAATATCATTATGAAATGCAACAGTCGACAATTTTATTTTACACAATCCTTGAGCCCCTTCAACGCCCCTTGTGCGACTTGATTTCTTGGCCCCTTTGTTATGGCGTTCAGATGTAAACTAAGGGAAAACGTGATAAGGCAGACTCATGTGTGGAATGCTTAGACCTTGAGTCCTTTGAACAAATATTTTTCTGTTTGCTCAGCAAAGCATGCTGTATGGTTTCTTAAAGCTTACTGCTCAGACATGAATTAGTAATAATAATAATAATTCATTACATTTATATAGCGCTTTTCAAGGGAACAAAGGGAACATTCATCTTCCACATATCTCAACTATTTTAAGTTGCCTTGGATAATAATAAGTAAAACTTTGCCCTCAAACCTTATGTAACAGGAGATCACCCTGACCATAGTCAGTGTTTAAAGTAGCTTCTGTAGGCGTAGTTGGCTTATTTTCTTAATACTCGCCATTTTGGATGTAGCAAAAACTACCACGTACGACCGGCTCAGTACGGAATGACAAAATGACAAGTTAGGTGCCAGAACAAGGATGTAAAACATTTCTGTTCTCAAATGTAGTTTCTGTTTTGTTTTCCTGCTGGTTTTTCTTTTTACCTCCCCTTCCCTGACAGAAACTGTTTACACCTTTATTAATAACTCCCAGATTAAATAAAAATAAGGGAAATAATAAAGCATATGGCCTGTTGATGTCAGCCAACATTATGCAGCCTATTGGGAAATCTCTGACAAAGTCTTCAGCCCATAATATTTCTGCTTGTTTGAAAAAATGTGTTACCGAGGAGCTGAATTTCTTTTCCCTTTGTTTGCCTAATCTGATGCGGCAATGTGAATCTTCTGCCGCAGATTTCTAGGCCTCCCTGTGGCTTCTGTTTTTCTTTCCTGGCTGCCCTTGATTACTTGCGAGCAGGCAGCCTTGAGCTCTCACACTGTGGGTGCGGAGGTGTGCCCACCTGTGCAGGCTCGGCAAACCTACAGGGACTGGCACACCACATGTCAGGAAGTTACTGCATCCCCTGCTGCCCTACATACAATGCTAGATAGAGTAAGGCGCACACACAATATGCCACTCTGCCAACTTCCCTCAAGGTTCAGACATTTTACCTTCCTCACCCTTTGCATGATATACAATTATGAAGTGATAAGCATCTTTTGCAAAACAACTCAGCTTCTCCGATCTCTGTCACATGTGGAGGTTTCAAACATCCTTGTCATACGGTGTCACACAATGGTCAAGGCTAATAGCACATCCTTGTTTGATTGCTGAATAAACTAGAATAGTTATAGGGTCTTTTGGTTGAATTATTTTAAAATGACGCCACATCACTTTATAATAAGTAATAAAATGCCTTATACATGGTTATGTTGAAGTCAGTTTCTAAATCTCGAATGGTGATAATGATAATTGCTTCTTAAAGCACTTTATGGTCATGCTCTCTAAGGTAGAATAATCAAGGGTGATTCAATTTAGACTGCTTTTATTAGGCTACTGAAGGCATCAATTTCTACACCTACCGGTGTTCAACATTGAGACGCTTACTTTGTGAAAGCATATTGTATCAAACCACAACCATGAAAAAGAGACCTTTTCATTCTTATTGGGGTACAAGACATAGCAGGAATGGCTACAAAGCGTCTCCTTCCATCCCACAGCCAGCATCAGTCTACTGCAGGACACACAAATGCTTCTCAAATGCAAAAAAAAATGGCAATCCAATCAGAAACCACACCACCTATAGTGTGAGCAGTGTACATTCAAATCTGTAATGTGAGCACCTAATTAAGGTGCAAAAAGAGAGTGTACAACATAGGATTATCCAAGGAGAGAGGCACAGTGACACAATGAAACAAACTTTTGGGTCCAGCATTACTGTAGGAAGAGGTAAGGAGAATAAGTTGTGAGTTTACATGTGTAGCTTTACAACGTTTTATAAAAATGTACGGAGTACCGCTGCTGTAACACAGAGTCAAAAAAATAGCAAATATGGTGTACGCCATCTCCAAAATGCTCCTCAAACCAGGCCAGGTCCTCCACTGGCCAGCCCCATTAAAGCTCACCCCCAGTCATCCAGTCCCCAGCTACTACCTGCACGCTAGAGCCTACACAGGCCTACAAATGGGGAGTTGGTTTTACGTTTTTAAAAATGCAATAAAGTCCCAAAATTCACATAAAATGCCTACAAGGAAGAGGGTAACTGAGAACATCTGGCTTGTGTAGACAACTCAAAGTGAGAATCTTTATAAACTAGACAAAGAGCCCGTTTCGACAACGTAAGATGAAACTGGCACGAGTGGAATAGTAATAAGTATAAGTACCACAAATCTGATATAGGTGTATTGAATGAATACGTAATTGAATCAGAACGCGTAATTAGGCCTCGAGCTGTAGTCGAAATCGCCTTTCAGGCCTCTAGAGCTTTAATCGAAGTCGCCTTTCTCTTTGAATTTTTGCGGCCGTAAATCCGCCGCCTGCCGCGATGTTGGGGTTGGATGTCGGCCGAAGTCGCCTTTCTCTTTGAATTTTCGCGGCCGTAAATCTGCCGCCTGCCGCGATGTCGGTCTCGTAAGGTTTTTCGGGCAGCTGCGCAGAAGGCAACTGCGCATTCGGCTTCGGACGGACGTGAGTGAGTGAGTGAGTGAGTGAGTGAGTGAGTGAGTGAGTGAGTGAGTGAGTGAGTGAGTGAGTGAGTGAGTGAGGAGGCTGGCGAATTATGTATTAAGATTAAGATATGCATGTACAATAGCAGTAAGATACAGCAAAAAATTGAAAAACTGGGGAAAAAGCTAAAAAAAAGTTTACTTTGAATTGTCTTTTTAGACAACTAGGGGGCTTTGCCCCCTGCTCGCTTCACTTACCAACCCCTGTGTTTGGTTTTCCAGATACACACTTTTAAGATTTTTTTTTTCTTTGAATTGAAACAATATTTGTAATCTTGCGAGTCCCAATATGCTGAATCTTTTTAATGAGGTCAGGATAGGTTTCTCTGTTTGGAATTTCAGCACAGACAAAACGATCGACATCATCAGCATTTAATAATTTTTTTTTTACAAAGTAACAAAGTAAATAGAGTTCTGCATTGGACTCCTGTCTGTAAAGTCGTGCTATTCTCCTCTCACAGTTCCAAAAGTACATGGGGTTACCAAGGTGATACCCCAGCTTTTGTCTAGGTTTTTGTACAAGGGCTAGACAGAACGTTTTTGACTCCTGGGGTAAATGTAGCTTTTTAAATAAGCAGACAGATAAATATATATACACTAACAAAGTAACCAATAAATGCATGTGCGGTAAACTCCGTTTTTGAAATTCTCAAGATTCTTTATTTGTCACATGCATAGTTATACAGGACAACACGCAGTGAAATGCATCCTGATCCGCTTATCAAAAACTGTGCAAAGTTAGAAGAATAGATAGATAGATAGATAGATAGATAGATAGATAGATAGATAGATAGATAGATAGATAGATAGATAGATAGATAGATAGATAGATAGATAGATAGATAGATAGATACTCTATTAATTCCCAAATGGGAATATCAGTTAGATTTACAAAAAGTCATAGATTGAAAGGTAACAGTATAGTAGAACATAATAAATAAGTACAATTATGTGAATAAAGCAGAATTAAGTGTTAAGGTGCAATAGTGTAGTAATTATTGTGCAAAAGTTAGACTGGTACATAGTTACATGAGCCAGTTTGTTTGTTTGCGTTTCTGCGATCTTTACTTTCTTTTTTTATATTTTCTAATTTTCCTACTTTCATATCCTTTAACTTTCTCCACATGTGTATAGCGCCTTTTTTTTTTTTTGAGCCTTTCTAATTTCACTGGTTTC
The DNA here is from genome assembly GCF_900747795.2 of Erpetoichthys calabaricus. NCBI lineage: Eukaryota > Metazoa > Chordata > Cladistia > Polypteriformes > Polypteridae > Erpetoichthys > Erpetoichthys calabaricus. The sequence goes on along the minus strand of NC_041409.2, from coordinate 25,999,357 downwards.
ATCGTCTCTAACCTGCCCTGCATGTGTTTAGCGCCAACGTTTGTAAACGTCTTTATGAAGTTCTACTTTGTCTTTTACTCACTGTCATTTATTTCTGAGCCGGATTGGACGTGCTTTTTTTTTCAATTCCACTTGTTCCAGGCTGATAATTACTTTCCTTACTTTCTGAATTTGCACCTCAATTATTCTTTTTTGCTGTTTTTTCTGTCCAACGCATTTGAGTCTCTTTTCTCCACACTGCTCTCTTCTTCGCTTAGATGTCGACATTTAATTTATAACGTACTGTCCTTATACGCTTTATATGCGCTGAGAGCCCTGGATCTGTGTGTGCTCAAATCCTTCACAAGACTGAATGTTTTGCTACCTATTGTCCTATTTGATAGATTGTAAGTAGGGCGTGTCTTTGCTCTCGCGGGTCTTTAAAATGTCTTACGAGAAGATCACGTATCGTAGACTTGCTTTTTGCTTTCCAGGACAGGATTTCTTTTTTTAATAGATACACAGGTCTCAATGCACAGTCTAAGCCAAAAATCCAATGAACGGAGAAAAAAAATCCAATAACCAAAGAAAAACAAATGAAAGGGCAATATCTGAGCTGCTGCTGAGATTCTCTCTCTGGCTCAATACGTAGCTTTAGGGAGGTCCCATGAGTAGTGACATCAGGGTCGTCCCACTCACAAAAGGCATGGAACAGCAGAACATTTTGTACTAATCCAAAAATGCTAAAAAAAATAATACTAATAAAGAGAATGGCGACCAACATTGTTTCTCTACTGAGCTCACACCACTACTGGTAATATTTAGCTTGTTTTGTATTTCCATTGAACATGGTAGGGCCAGACCTAGCATAAAAGAGCTGCATCTGTTTGGGGCGAAATGAAATGAACCCTTTCATATCGCCATTATGCTGCGCTCAGGTGCTAGGGCACAGAGGACTCTACCAGTCAGACATTTCACAAGAATAACTTTCAGAGTGCTAGATCCCAGCAGGAGAATCAAGAGAAAAATGAAGATGACACCTGGATTAGTATAGTCATGACATAAAGTTGATGTTTCACATCAATCAAGAATATAACATAAAAAATAATCATGCTACCCCAAAATGGGTAATGTGTGTTTAATGCATTCAGTTTACTTTTTATTTTCACAAAATAAAAATGAAAGCTTATTAAGACCAATTAACAAATCAACAGTGACCACGTGCTTCTTCCAAAATGAAAAAACAAAACGACATGAGAAAGTGAGATGTTACGAGTGGTGACTCCAAATGTTCCCATAGCATTTGAACACATCCACTGTGTTATTTTATTAAAGAAGAATAGCTTTTTACCTTCATTCTTACATTGTTACCTCTGTGCACTTTATTTCTGGTGATCATTAATAATTTCATGTAAATCATTTACACTTGTCTTTCATGTTTCTCAAATTATCAGTACTAGCAAAAAACACTCCCATATACATTTCTCAGTTTTTACATAGGAAGATATTTATCATTTTTGCTAGATAGATAGATACTCAGGTCTGAACACCACCAGACCAACACCAGCACTTTATCAACCACACGTTTATAAAACAAGCTCCGCACAGCACACAGTGCGCCCAGCATCAATCACCCTCCACAGGCCTTTCTCTAAATGTCCGTGGGCCACCTTTCCTCTCCTCACGGGAGCTTCGTCCTGCTCCCACTCCCGACTATAGCTCCCTGATTGGAGTAAGGCGGCCCCTTTTATTCCCACCCGGATTTGCTCCAGGTGCCTGATGACACTCTTCCGGCAGCACTTCATGGTGTGGCGGAAGTACTGCCCTTGCACCCAGAAGCACTCCGGGCGACCCTGGAAGGTTCTTCCTCTACCTTCCCAGGTGTGGCGGAAGTGTCGATCTCATGATACTCGGGGCACCCCCTTTGGGTAGCCATGGGCCCCAGTGGGCTTGAGGCTCCTTCCATGTGGTCCCCTCAACACCCAGGGCGGTTGCCCCCTCGTTGCCTGGGGGACATATAAGCCACCTCCCGGTCCTTCCAGGCGTCCCAGCTGGGTCTGACCCCCAGCCTCCTGTGACAATAGATAGATAGATAGATAGATAGATAGATAGATAGATAGATAGATAGATAGATAGATAGATAGATAGATAGATAGATAGATAGATGCTATAGACATGATAACACTATTAGATCGATCTATATTTGTTCCCAGCATGAAATTTTTCCATCTCGTATGTGGTTAATCATTTTAGAAACCAGCTAGTTAAGTGAACTGTGTATTTAAGAGCAAGTCAATGGCCATGTCATATTGATGACTCTTCCAGCAATTGTCCTTCATATTCTTCATTTCTATAATCTGAGCGAGTTGGAAACAGTTGGTGATGCACTCCTGTGAAGACCAGTTGTGTAGTTTGAAATACCAATGAATGCTCATCTGGAAGTGCGAGGCACATAATGCACCCACTAGGAATAAGGAACAGGGGTGTTTTGGACCTCACAAACAGAAGAAGAACTTGTCTGTCTGATATTTCATGTTTAACATACCACTTTAGAGTGGAAAAACAGAAAAAAAAAGGGCCAGGATTGTGGCTGAACTCGCCATGCCTGTTAACCCTTTGTACAGCAGCAGCTCCAACAGATAGCACATTATTGGCTGCCAAAAATATCAGGTGAGCACGACTGGGCTGGAAAGTTGTCACACAGTTGCTAAATTTGATGTGCCTAGTGATTTTCAGTCAGTAAATTTACATGGTCCAGCAACGAGATTAGTGACAGCAGTTGGCAAGTCTGCCATTCTTCGATTTCCTCCATTTAGAAGTTGCATAATGTAACATCAGCTTAAAATACCGATGGCATTTATGTTCATAGCCATGAGCATTTGTGCCATGTGTAACTCTGATATGTCTGAATTGGATGCAGGATGATACCATAGTACAGTTGTACATTTAGGGAAAAGGGCTTCAGTGACTTCTTCTTTAGAACTGTAGGTCCAGTTAATTTAACCTTTTACTGGCAAATACCATGTGTTATGCTTTATAAAGTGCGGATGCAAAAAATAAAGTACACAACTGATTAGCATGTACAAATAAGAGTGTCACTGTACCCTGTTCATGTGACTACATACTGTCTTACCATATAAATGTTCAGTATATTTACATGGCGATATCACACCTTGATATATGGCATATTGCATTTGTAGCGTGTCATACCGTAAACTGAACTTACATTTGTGGAGCCGTGCCATGCCCAACATTGCTGTTCTTCAACTCCTTAAACTTAGAAAATGATTAAAGAATGTTAATTTAAAAGAGTATCAAGTTTGGAATACGTTGCTTTGACCTTTCCAAAAGCAGTACTGGAGTGCCACCAAACAAACAACATTTACTTTATATAGCACCTTTCTACAATGTATACCATCACTAGGTGTGTTACATATACAATTGTTTATGTATCATTTTAAAAATTGGAGGATGGACATGTTAAGTTACGCAGTCAGGGCCAACAGTGAGCCAGTGATTGAACTGGTAACCTAGTGGCATAAATTCCATCTAAATAGTGTGGTAAACTAAGTTCACCTCTGTAGTACACATTATGATTTTTACCTCTTGTGGTGCAACCTGTATTAGTTTCAATGTGTCTTTAATAGGCCCCTTTAAATCCAGAGCGGCTGCAGTCTTTCACTGCGTGAAATATTACAGTCAGCATCTGTCTATTTCTCCATTATCTGAACCTGCTTTCTCCATTACAATATTGCAGGGAGCCGGACACAAAACCAGCATGACTGGGCATGAGGCTGGAACCCACTCTGCCTTTGCACTCAGAGAACAGTTGCACTCACTTACACTTTCCAACAGAGTTCCAATTTAGGGGCGCCAATTAACTTAACTCAAATGTGTTTAGGTGTGGGAGGAAGTCTGCCGAAACACACACTGACAGCACAGGCTGATACAGAGAGAGTGGCCTGGCCATACTTCTATCCACCACTTTCCTGCTTATTCCAAGTTTACACTGGCGGGAAGCCAGTTCAGTTCAATTCACTCTAATTAGCTGTATTTAAATGTAAGAGCTATACACAAAATTACAAATATGGCATGGATGAAATAAACACAAAACATAAAAAGAGAAACAATGCAAAACATTAAAGAGATATTCATATAGTCTTATAATATAGCAGGTTCAGATTGCAGCAGTCATTGGTCAGCCAAAATTTGAACTGGAACACTCTACAGGCAAACATTTATTTGAATACAAAATGCCTAGACGAGTCCATAGTTTGTCATGACACTTCCACTTCAAGGCAGACTGATGCTAAAAAAAGGAAACTGTGAAAAACTTGGCAATAACCAAGCCAGATTCTATAACTAATTAATACATCAAATATAAAACAACCTCAGCAGCACAAATTACTAGAAAATGCTGTTCTAAAAAATTGAATATTGACCTTTGATTTAGGGGCTTAAGCAGATGCAGCTACCCTTATATGACAGGTAGAAGATTAATGCATTGTTTTAGTGATAGTCAGTATTCCTTTTTATGAAAGGACCAGAAGATAGCCATAGTCAGGAAAACACAGCATGGTCGATAAGAAAAACGATTGTTAAAACCAAAACACAACCTGAAAGATAAGTAGTCAAAACCAAAGTCAGAAAGAAAGTCACACAAATTGCTAAGATGTAATCCAATCTCAGATATCAAATGAAGTCCTGTGGTGATTCTTTATACCGTTGTACAAAATGACATCATCAACCATGCACTCAAAGGATCATGGGAAACTGCAGTGGCAATAGAACACACTAAACCCTGAAAAATGGTGACATCCATTAATGAAACAGTACAGCATTAAAAAAAGATAGTAAAAAATCCTTAACTTTTAAATAAGACAGCAACTTAAAAACTAATAGCAGAATTAGATTCCTTAGATTAAAGAAAAGCAAAAGCAAAACAATATAGTTTTGATTTTTATCTATAAATAATAACCCACAGAAAACATAAAGAAGATCACAAATCATAGCAATCAGAAGGCACACTTACTTATGCACATATTCACATGAGAAAACTTAATGATACCAAATAGCAAAGTCTGCATGCATCGGAGGTAAGAGTCACTGGAGAACTTTGGGAAATACCCACACAGACTCAAGGAAAAACTACAAACTCACTAGGCCAGTGACCATCATTTTAAACGCAATCTTATGGAGATGTGGGGCACAACCATGCTCCTTGTAACTTATACTTGTGTTTGACTAAACTTGTTTAGTCAGGTGACCAAGATCAATTGGTACAAAAATTGCAAAACGAACTCCGAACTTTAGTAATCACTGGGGTGAAGGAATGAAGGTAACAGCCTTCGACATGGTGCTAGTCCATCTCTGGCCCACACCCAATCTCACACTGGGCTCAATTTTATTGTTTATTAAGCTCACATACACATGTTGGTAACATGGGAAGGAAAACCCGAGTACGGAGAAGAAACCCATGCATGTCCTAATGGTCTGGGGCAGGTATGAGAATGATACATTAGGTTTAGGATTCAGTGGCTTGGGGTTAAGCAGTCAATAGAGGTCTTTTACACCAATGACCCAAGTTGTCTACATTTAAAAGAACCGAAGTACTGTGAGCAATTTTAGTCTATGGGCTAAAGACATAGCACCTCTCGAAAAAGTCCACAGAAGTGCGAGTAGGCTGATTCCAGGACTGAGAGGTATGAACTATGAGGAAAGATTAAATGAGTTGAATCTTTTCAGGTTAAGAAAGAGGAGATTAATAGGTGACATGATTGTAGTGTTTAACATTAGGAAAAGAATCAGTACAATGGATTCTAGTTGTTAGTTAAACAAGGACACAGGGACACAGTTGAAAACTTCTTAAGTATAAATTTTGCATAGTTCCAAAGTTACCAAGTAGTGTGGTAGACCGTAGGACTTTAGGCACCTTCGAAGCTAGACTTGATGTTATTTTAGAGGAATTAGTTGAGTAGAATTGGATAGTTTTGCTGGGCTCAATGGCCTGAATTCTCTAGCTAACCAGTTCTCTTAATTTGACATCCCTGTCACCATTTAGGTTTCCAGGAGCAGTACAGCTTACAACATACATTTCCTTCTTTATAATTTTCTTAACCCTTTTGAAAGTTTCTGGCCCCTGTTGATTGGATTATGCAAGTTTCACAATGGATCAGCTATAGGAGATTTTTCTTTCAAATTCTAATTTGCTACTTACTGTATACATGCTTTGGCTGTGTTCTTTTCCCATATTTGTGGATATCTTTGAATACTGTCCCACAAGATTATGGACATACAGGTAGAAACTAGTTAAGGGCAGTTTTTGCACAACTATGAGAATGTTTTTCATCAGGAAAAGATCCACCGAGAAATGGAATAAATTACCAAGTAGTGTGCTGGAGAGTGGAATTTTAGGGACCTTCAGATCTTAACTTGATATTATTTTGGGCAATCTAGGTAAATGAGGACGCGTGTTGGGCCTGTTCTCATCACAACTGTTCTAGTGATCTTTCGCTTCCTCTTGGCTGTATGATTCCCACTCTGCTTAATCAACTCTTAGGACGAATGCGGCTGGAGCTTATGAGATGCAAAGCAGAAACCAACCGTGGAGGGGGCACTAGTCCATCACAGTGCCCAAAAACACACACCCAAACACTTTGTTATTCAGGACCAATTTCGAGTTTCTAGTCAATCTAACCTGTCCATTCTTAGGATACATGAGGAAAACTACAATAAACTGATTAAAACCCAAGGTATTAGTGCTTCAAATTTACATTCTCACTTACGCACATGTTACAAGGGCTGCCAAACATTGAACTGTAGCCGCAAGTAGCAGAAAAGGCAAAATATTTGGGGAAAATCATGGTATTTTTCACAATATTGGATGTGCCAAAAGTATTTATTCAATTATTTATTTGTATTTTTTATGCTTTTGTCTAATATAATAACGGTAATAATTTAAAATTATAACAATATTAGCACTTCTGCGATGGTAATCAGATCACTGATGACTAAATAAAATGGCATGAGTGATTGACTGCATCCCGCCCACAGTAGACTCTCTTGTGTGGTGGAGATGAGACCAAATGTTCTGCCAGATTATGTGGCGGGTACAGGCTGTTCATGGCTGCTGGTAAAAAGTAAAGAGTTTGCCCACCCAACTCCTCCCCGGACACATAGATATGGAGAGATATGTATTTCATGGACATGCTGTCCCTAATTTTTTTGGACTCCATTATCGACTTCCTTTCAGTAACAAGACTTTGCAAATCATTCTTTTTCATTTTTGTTGAACTTCTTTCCGCCCATGAATCTACATTACCCATTTCCATATATTATACAAATTATGTAGAAGGTGGCATCTTGATTACAGCTGGCAGAGCCTATGTGTTGATGTCAGTGAGATGTACAGAGTTTAAAAAAGAACTGAAGATGCCTGTAGCGCATTTGCAAGAGGAGGGATACAGGCCAAGTTACTTTGGCGAAAACTTGTTAAAGCGTGGGGATCAGAGACAAATATTATTTTTATCAGTATAAATGTGCCTCGATAACAAAAAACAAAAAACACTGGAGTCTAATATCTGACCAGTCTCATCAAGTAATTCATAATACCTTATGGGCTACACTTAAGGGAGTGCCTAACTCTATGTATGCGGAGATCAGTGAAACCCCATAGTAGATGCCATATCATTTCAAAGTACTTAGAAATAAATCCAGAAAATGAAAAACATTCTGAGCAACGCTAACAACTGTGAGAAAAAAAAATCCTTGGAAAATAAAATCTTACTGAAGCACAAGCAGCACAGATTTCATGTAGAAGGTTCCCTAAGTAAGAATCAGGCACAACACCCCTAGACGGTGAGACAGCATTTGTGCAATACACTCTAGAAGGAAGTGTGTCGGAAAAAATAATAACAGCAATAGCTTTTAAAAGAAAACTGTCTTCTTCAATGTGTTTAAGATGAACATGCAAAACCCACAACAGTGAAAGCTTAACTAGTTTCTTCCCAGATCTTTTAAAGTCTTCTAAGCCTATCTATGAGTAGACGTTACTGCGGTAGGAAGTAAATCTGAATGTCCCAGATCTTAATTCATCTACACGGGAGTAATAACAGAAATAACTTAGAATCTAGCCACTTTCAATGTGGCACAAACACCATGGCGTTTCCTCTTTTCACTTTCGTGCCACGTGCTGTTGCTCCAGTGTGCACTTTCATACCTCTGTCAGTTTTCATATGACTTTTGTTTTCATCCCCCCAAATGTCCTGAAATGCTCTCACACTTCACACTTTTCACTCTCTCCTGCATCCGTTTAATGTTTGCTTTTAGGTCTTCACAAACCTAAATGCTCACCTTTAAAAAAACTGCAGTTGGCATCATAACATGTGGTAACTAGACAGCCTCCTTGTTTATAAGCCTTGCACGTACTTTCCATACTCTTAAAATGAAACCTCTCTGCAGTATCTTTGGAAACATTTAAATTTGGAGGTAACAAATCTCCATATTTTATACAAATCTGTATATTTACAGGTGTGTGTCTGCCCCTAGAGATTCAATCCTTTTTTTAGAAAGAACAGCAATCAGTTATTTTATCAGTATGTAAGATAACTTTCCAAAGCAGCATTTTAAATGAGTCTTTGTTTAAAATGGTAAATGATTAAATTCCCCATCTATTTCTATTAACTCATGACAAAAGAAATAAAGCAGACAGAACTGCTGACACAGACTCATGGACTCATAGACAAAGGTTGGCAAGGCTGCATTACTTTTATTGATGCCTTATAGTGCTTTATTTAAAATGAACAATTTACTATCCATTACCATCAGGTTTTTTATAGTCCTAAAAATAAAATAAATAAAATGAAAATGAATAATGATTATAATAAACAAAATGGGTTCAAGAACTGAATGGATAATTAATGATAATTATAAAATTGACAAAACACATACAAAGTATAGTTCTTTACAAAGCACAAAATAAAATACCGAACAAGAAGAAATCAGCTCTTTAATTTCCTTCTGATGAAACAAATCTTTCCCTTGTGGTTAAGGCATCAGGCTTCACATCCCAAAGTTGCCGGTTAAGTCCGCATGTCTGACTCGCTCTGTGACCCAGACACACAAGTCACTTAACCTGCCTGTGCGCCAGTCGCCCCAGAAAGGCACTTTATACATTTAAAGCTGCTCGTCGAAAGCTTCTACATTTATTCTCAGCTAAAAAGAAAAAAAATAACCATTTAAAAGTGAGTATAAAAACTAAAATGAGTTTGCTTTTAGGATGTTGACAAAATTATAGGCTGTGGATAGTTTTAATTTCCAAAAATGGGTATACAGAAAATTAGGATTAATATTTATGCAAAAGAAGAAAAAAAATCAGATTTTCCAAGGAGGCAAGTCTAAAATAAATATATGTAATATGTTTTACCAAATGAAATGTCATTAGTTAAATTGCAGTTTCAGGTAATAAGATGCATTTCATTTCCACATTATAATAATTTGCTGTTCTTTGGCCAATTAGGAGCGAGAACTCCTGAGCATAAAAGGTATTATGCAGCTTTAAATAAGCATTCTTTTGATGTGTTAGAGAAATGTTATCTCTTACACAGTTCTTCCTTCTGAACATTACACCTTAAGTGAAATTACATTATCATGTGTGAAATGTACTATTTAAGGTGCAATTAAAATTATAACAAAGACAAAAATTACATTCAGTAGCTACACCATTGTGACATGTTTAAAATACAGGCATATTATACAGCACTCTTATTACATATTCATTTTCACATTGTATGACAGTTCCTATACAATGTATCCAAATTACAGATTGTTTAGCAGTTATGTAAAAATGGAAGTGCCGCTAGGCAGGCGTGAAGAACCTATTTCTGTAAACACCTTGCACAGTTTAATAAGTTGAGGGTAAAGGTGCCAGTAGGTCACATGACAGCATGACCTACATACAGACTGTATAACAACATTTGTTTTTTTTCCAATGTACATGTAAGCTGAAAGCTGGTCAGTTTGATTATCAATATGAAATTTGAGCACAATGATTAAAATAAGAGCAATAAGAGCAATGCAAATTCAGGTGACATGCAGTGTTTACAGATTTGATGACTATTGTTACAACAAAATTTTAAAAACTGTTGCTATGATTTGAGCATTTGATTCATAGATAGACAGACAGACAGACAGACAGACAAGGCTGTTAACTATAAGCAGATTTAAAAGGCATTACAAAAATAATGATACATAGATATACAGTATACAGAAGACAGTATCATAGATAGATAGATACATATATATACAGTATACAGAAGACAGTATCATAGATAGATAGATAGATAGATAGATAGATAGATAGATAGATAGATAGATAGATAGATAGATAGATAGATAGATAAAGGCTGTTAACTATAAGCAGATTTAAAAGGCATTACAAAAATAATGATACATAGATATACACTATACAGAAGACAGTATCATAGATAGATAGATAGATAGATAGATAGATAGATAGATAGATAGATAGATAGATAGATAGATAGATAGATAGATAGATAGATAGATAGATAGAGCTGTTAACTATAAGCAGATTTAAAAGGCATTACAAAAATAATGATACATAGATAATGCGGTGGGTTGGCGCCCTGCCCGGGGTTAGTTTCCTGCCTTGTGCCCTGTGTTGGCTGGGATTGGCACCAGCAGACCCCTGTGGCCCGATAGTTCGGATATAGCAGGTTAGATAATGGATGGATGACACATAGATAGCTATATACAGAAGGCAGTATCATAGATAGATAGATAGATAGATAGATAGATAGATAGATAGATAGATAGATAGATAGATAGATAGATAGATAGATAGATAGATAGATAGATAGATGATCGCTTCACAACTCAAACAAATTGTTTTTCCTCAAGCATGCTTATTCTTGAACTCAGTTATTCTTAATGAAAAGGACTTGCTGGCACTTGCATACTGGAAAAACAAATCATCAAAGTGTAATTGAACAAATTACGGAATTATTTTAAAGAAGTATTAGACGGTTTGTTTTTATTTTATGGGACACATTATGTAAGACATATTTGGCTTTAGCTCCTTTCACATGCATGCTTACTAAATTTCAATGTGTTGTGCATTCTGCTCTGGCATTTAACAACACCCTAAAGGCTGTTTGATCTTAATTGTTATAGAAGCACTGAAGGTCCGTCATTTCAATGAATTATTAGTTATCTTAGTATTTAAGCCATAACCTTGTATTTGGTTTTTATGGAGATTTAAATTGAAGCTATAAAGTCATGTAGTTCTTTGTTGTATTGGGTTTGCTTTTGTAAATATTTGTACAACAGGACATTAAAGAAATAGCATTCTTGTACGGTATATATTAAAATAGGTGTTTCTTTAAATTTTGAATGAATGTTTTAATCAATAATTAATTTAGAATTGATAGGTTCTGTGTAACATTAAAAAGGTGCACTTTTTAGAATTTTTGAAAGCACTAGTCAATGTATGATATGCCCTGAAGTAACAAACACAGAATCTTAAGTAAATGTATTTGAATTTGATTTGTAATAAAATGTTTAAAATGTCATTTGCAGATAATAACTCATTAGGATGCTTACTTGCAAACACGCTACATAAATTAAAGTTTATGGGGAACACTAGACAAAAACAAATCTTAAAAGACTCATACCGTACATGTGTGCGCACACACACATACACACTCACTCACGCACACACACTCCCTAACACACACACCCAATCACATATTCAACAATAAAAGATTAACAGGCAACAACACAATTAGAAAATCTGTCATATTTAACTCACCGGGAGAAACACCATGTACAGAAGCATCTGTGGGTATGAAAATGTTTGCAGTCGCTCTCACACACACACACTCCGTGGGCACTGGCCAGGAAAGATAATTCTTTGTTTTAAGCTTCATTTCTAATAGAAATACAAAACAAAGAAAAATAAAACACTTTGCTGGTAAAAATGTTAGTGCAAGTTTAGATTATTATGCATTTGTATAACATTACACATTAGAGGCTGGAGGAAATAAAATAATTACGGGGCACGTTTCTGACATTGACATGAGGAGAATGTGTTAGTAATGGCATGATTTGCTACTGTCATTTACGTTATTGCAATAAATTGATTGATTTCAGGTAAAGATGCATAAACTGCATGTGTGCTGTGTTTTCCATAAAATAAAATGTCACGTGTATTTTTTTTTCAGTAAAGTGACACTACTATACAAACTGTTGAAGAGCTGTGTGTGTGTGTGTGTATAAAATATGCATGAAGAATAAGAAAAAGATGACAATTTACTAATTGAATGAAAATGCAAAACTCTACATGAATAAGCAAACATTTTCAGCTTTACTGTAAGTGCACTTGATAAATGGTTTTCATATAAAACAAAATTACAAAGGCCCTCTATTCAGATTTATATGCAATTCAAATGTCTGTGATATGTTTTTTTTTTTCAAATAAATTATTTTTAAAAATCCAATTTTTCTAACTGTTTTGCAGCTTTAGGAAATGGATGAACGGAGTTCACAAAGCGGTTTTATATGCCAGCAGTGGATGCATCGGCATATCCTTTCTAAAAAGGAGCTCTGGTGGTGGTTTTGAATTGCCTTTATGAACTTTACTTTTTTTGAAGCAGACTGATCTTCAGAAAGCCAGCAACTTGACACGAGCGTGTAAAAACAAACAAGCCGATGTAGAACTTCGGTACATATTTACAGCTAAAATTCCTCTAGGAAATCTCTTGTTTACAGAACTCCACAGATTTACAGCTAACAAAATTAATTTCAATTACCTCCCACCAAAACTATTTAAGGAGCAGGAAAGCAAAGAGAAAAAGAAGTTATATTTGTTAGTCAGTTTAAATGAAATGCAACAAAGCAAAGCTTTGCAAATATAATGGCAAGTGTGAACTCTTTTCAGCAATCATATGAATTCAAATGATTTTAGTTTTATGTATTAATAATCTCATATGAAAGAAAGACATTGATTAATGCTCTTAAAATATGATTCTATGTATTGAAATGAAAATTTTAAGTATATACAAGAATCTTTAGTCTTACCAAATACAAAATATAAAATACCTTAATCTTATGGATTTTTAAATTTTGAAGTTCAAACTCGAAATCCAAGCCGCATTAAGTTTGTTTTATTGCTACAACTGTCATATTAGAATCTATTTGTGTTTTTTTTCTTAATCGATGGTTTTCAAGCCCTAGGTATGAGACAGAATCAACCTCAGCATTAAGACGTCAATCCATCACAAGGTGTACTCACACACACACACACACACACACACACATATCCACGCACACACACACACATGCTCGCACACATACTCATGATATCCAGGCACCAGCCAGCATCATGCCTATGAACTGAGGAAGCAAATCGGAGTCCAAGGAGGAAACCCACACAAACATGTGGAGGACACAGCAGGCCTCAACAGGGAATCCAGCTGGGTTCCAGCTTCTGTGAATCATCAAAGCAACGTGCTGTACTGTTATTGAAATTACAAACTGAAAGTGACCTGCTGAAATGTAAGAAGAAAAAGAGGCAAGCTTTAACATTTTTATAACGATAACATCGACAGTCTCGTCTCAATTTGACCGTACGTATATAACAGCTAACACTGCAACTTAAACACTTGCCCAAATCTGTAAAATAAAGTTTAGAAATAGGAGAAACAAAATCCTTGTAAAATACAGTTCTTAAAGCACATCACTAAAGTATGTGTAAGTCGGGCAGGTTTATGCGCATACACACATATACAGTACATACTTGTTGAGAAAGAGGGTTTGTGTGTGTGCATGCATGCATATAGACACATGCTTAATGTAAAAAGCATATCATACAATCAAAAAGTAAAATCTGAACCAAAATGTAACAGTGGGTAATATGTTTATCCTGTTTCCTTCTTCTGCTGCCCTTGACGGAGATAGCACAGCCGCGGTGCTGTTGCCCTCACAGAGATTAAGATCAGATTCGACTTGTCTTATCGTCACAATCAACCCCCACCTGTGTATGGTGCATCGCCAACTTTATGGAGGAAAAAAAAAAGTTTTCTCTCGCTTTAATTAAAAACTCTTTCACTTTTTCTGCTCGTCTTGTTAATTTCAGACATTTTTTTATGTTTAATTAGAAAACTGTCTTAATGGAAAACACTAGGAGGACTAATTGATGTAATTAAAATTATTTAAGCTAATGCACTTCGCTTGCTTTTTAACACTGCTGTGATTCCAATATTTTTTAGAACATTTATTTTAGATTTACATCCATTTAAACCAATTAATATATAGATACATATACAAATAGATACACTTAGAGTTTCATTCAGTGTCGAGTATGATGAACTAAACAAACAAGGTAGCAGACCTCCACTGTATGGACCTCACTAAGAACGCTCAAGGTGGGACAAAGCCAGGTGGTCTACCGAAAATGCATACAAGCCAGTCTGGAACACACATTGCACTGTTTCTCTCTCTCTTTATAATGAACCTGCTACCTCCTCTTCTTCACACAGATTAGCCACTTGAACCACTGACAAGGCTTTTTATCTTTCTTCCCATTGTTAACAATACTGGGTTTACCTTCAAAACCACTAAAGTGGTTCACCCTAGCGGCTAAAGATTAGACTACAGAGTTCACACTCCAGATCTATCACACCCAGGCTGTACTATAATTGGATTAAATTATATGTGGTATGCAGTACATCTCTGTACTTATAAAGTACCTTTGGACAGTTTTCAGTGAGCTATATACAATATATGCTCCTTGTTCAATGAGGAAAATATCACCCTGCCACAAAAACTATCAAAGAAAGTGTAATACTGCTGAATTACATTCACCGAACATGCTGAAAAACTAAAATAAAACAAGTGAACATATAAACATGATGGTTGCCATATTAAATTAGTATTGCGGCCTAAAAACTCCTCACTTCTGGGTTCCAGTTTGGTCCTGAATGCTTTGTACGACAGGTTTACTCATTTTCCTCAGGTAACCCGGTTTTCCTACCAAAGGCCAGTATGTTAAGTTAATTGGCAACTGTAAATTTGCCTTATATGAGTGAGTGTGTGGCTCAGTTGTAGGTCCCAGCCTGCATGGCCCCATACTGGATTAATCGGGTTCAGTAATGAATAAATTGATACAAAATATGACATTATGTTACACTGCCTCCTTATCTACTCCTTTTCAGCCAACAAAGGTGAAGTGTACAATGCTCAAAATAAAAAGCCTTTGAGAAAAGAGTGAGCAAGAGATATACATATAGAGAATTAGGGGTATTCTGTTATTAATCTGAGATTGGTGTATGAGTGTATAATTTTTACAGTTTTGGTATGTTTATTTTTCTTACTGCAAATTATTTTAAATGTTACTGCAGTGATGTCAGTACACCTCCATTTAGCAGTGTGAATTTATGGGTCACACCAGATTATTTATTCGTTATGGAGCTGTAGCCGATCATTTGTTGGACATGATAACCTTTAACGTCTTCATGTCAAGAATAATTGAGATGGTGCTAGAATAACTTCTTTAAAAATTTCAACTCTGAGCTTAGCATTTTATTTTGGGTTATTTTTTTTGAATTACTATTGAAGTGGCTACCTTATTCTATAAACTCCAAAGTCATCATTAGAAGTATCTACTGTATATGTGGCATTTGAATGCCTGAAGGGTTTTGTTCACCAATTAAAACACAGCACCTGCTAGAGCCCACCCTCTCAGCTTTGACGAGTTAAAGTGACAGTTTTAAATTCAGGCTGTCTTTCATGCTGCATTTGAAGGAATATTACAGACAAAATCAACTAAATGAGCAACAAAGGCTCATATTTTGTTATATGCGTATCTATCTGCACTCACATTTCATGCTTTTTCTGTATTTATTGTCACATTTCACATACAGTATTTTTATTTGCATATCTATTTCTTTATTTATTTTGTCTGAAATATTCCTCCTAGTCGACAACTTTCTCTAATTTTTTGATCTTTGCTTGCCCCCAACTACACCTACAGTATGTTTCTTCTTTTAACTTGATCATCCCTTGGTGTTTAATTTTTCCACCTCACCTAATAATTCATTTCTCTCCTTCAGGACCATTACATTTTCTTTCTTTTCTTCTGTTATTTATTTGTTTGGAGGATGAAAAGGTGTGGTCAGACAAGCAATGGACAATTCAAGTAAACAGTCTTTAATCAGACGAAAGCAAAGATATCTAACAAAGATATGTGGTACGCAAAATGTCTACCAAATCACAACATAAAACAAATCTTTACTTTGAAAACACAACCCACAGTAGATGCAAAATGAACTATAAGTTGATCGTGCATAGCAGGACTTCATGACATCACATCAGCTTCACAAAATGGCACTGACAAAGATATCACTGACAAATGTTTAAAAAAATAATTGTAAAAAAGTGAATTTACTTAAGTGAACCTAACTGATCAAAATCATGTAATTCTTGATAAAACGTTATAGGAGTAAAATACCGCAGCATAATAATATCTATCCTTCCATCCCTTTATTGAATCCACCTGATCCAATTTTTAGTTGTTTGGATGTAGGAGCTCTTTCTGGAATTGGGTGGAGAAGAGTGTCAGGAGTAATTTGTGCCAGACGGGTATCAGCAAGAGTGACAGGGAAGGTCTACAGGACGGTAGTGTGACCAGCTATGTTATATGGGTTGGAGACGGTGGCACAGGAAACAGAGCTGGAGGTGGCAGAGTTAAAGATGAGATTTTAATTGGGTGTGACAAGGATGGACAGGATTAGAAATGAGGACATTAGAGGGTCAGCTCAGTTTGGAAGGTTGGGAGACAAAGACAGAGAGGCGAGATTGCGTTGGTTTGGACATGTGCAGAGGAGAGCTGCTGGGTATATTGGGAGAAGGATGCTAAGGATAGAGCTGTCAGGCAAGGGAAAAAGAGGAAGGCCTAAGCGAAGGTTTATGGATGTGGTGAGAGAGGACATGCAGGTGATGGGTGTAACAGAGCAAGATGACGAGGACAGGAAAATATGGAAGAAGATGATCCGCTGTGGCAACCCAAAACAGGAGCAGCCAAAAGAAGAAGAGGGAAGTAGGAGCTCTTTCTGGCAACATCAAGCACAAGGCAGAAGGCAAACGTAGATGGGATGCTAGTCTGTCACAGGCCACACTCACTCACACTGCTACACTTACTCATGCGTGAGCCAATTTAGAATCACCAATTAAACTAACATAATTTTTTTTAGCAAATGATTGGAAAAATCAAGTGCAGGCTAACATAAAAGTACAAACTACATAGGCAATGACAGGGCCATGATACAAGATCAGTCTTCTGAACCAGAACCACTGCACAGTGCACAGGAAAATGAGGATTATATTTTCCTCATGGGCTATTAATTGAAATAAAGTAAACATTACCAGGCAGTTCCAAGAGTAAGAGAAGGAATTAAGCTGAAAGAGGAACATAATTAGAGTTAGTTTGCGGAAAATGGAATAATCATCATAGAATATATGAAAAACAATGTGGAGGTGAAGCCATGACAGCATTATAATTGTAGTAAATCATTTTACAAATTGTTTTATAAACCAAAAAGAATATTTCTAGTGGAATATTTGTAAATAAATCTAGATCACAAGTTATGTACAATAAAGAACTCAAAACAACATCCACTATGCTTTCAGTAAAGCCATGCCTGTTTTGTTTTTCTGAAAAGCTGAAACAGAAACTGCCTTTCAGTTGATAGTAGACACCAAACTGGAGGCAGATCAGTTTATTTCCATCAATATAAATACACAGATTTACCTCTATAGACATCAGGCAAGAGTAGTGACAAAGTGTTTGCCTGCTGCTTTGTATCAGCTTCTATACGTTTTCTAAGTAACCCCTTAATTAAATAAGTATTTCATAATAATTTTACACTTAGTTCTTCTACATGTTTCACTGACTTATAATCATCTTATTATGAAACATCTCTTATAGTAATTTTTTATAGAAGTATGGGCAGACTATAGTCTATTATAGGTTACATTCACTAATACAGATCTATTAAACTGAAAACTGAAGTCACCGTAATAACCCCTCATGAACACAGACCAAACTAGAGTAAAAAAGCTTAGCTACCCTCTCCATCACCTATCCCATTAACATTCATTCAGTCTTTATCTGATGCCCCTTTGTCTAGGATATTGGCCAGAGCCTACTCTAGGAACATCAGCTTTATAGATTTGGATGAGGTATACATTTACATTGACAAGAAACCTACATTTTTTCAATGAAAACTATCTAACATGAACATAGGATATGAAATGGTGTAAGCAGAGCAGAAATACAGTAACCTGTTCTGCAAACCACACACTGCATGTCATTAGTTTCAAGTCATTCGAGAAATGTACTTTCACCCAACTCCGTTTAAAATTGTTAAGAGTACCATCTTTTTTTTCAGTGAGTGGTTATTTTGTATAAAACGGACACAAGTGTATTTAATTTATAAATCTGATATGTAGGAGACAGACAGAAGTAGTCTCCATTAAGCAGTCACATTTTATGTTTCATTTACAGTTGGCTGAAATAAGCAGAGATTAGCACCTGCTTCTGAAGATCTGCAAGAGAAGATAAGTGCTTACCTTTAAGGGGTCTGGGGAAAGCCAGACTTCTATAACACAAACACATGAACTAAACTGGGATATCTGCCATTGCCACAATACCAAGAAACAAAGCTAAAGAGATGCACTGTAAGACACACATCAGCAGCTGACGGTGCCCCACTGAACAGGATGTTCGTCAACTTTAGGACCCGCAGATTAAGCTCTAGGGATGTTCAGCAAATATAACACCATAACATGATAAATCTTCTATACGTGCTCATATATTCCCAGAAGGTGGATTTGTAAACAGCCAGCAATGTATCTGGTTTGAGGCTACTGCCCTGTAACCTGAGGGTTTTCTTGTCCATATGGCAAGGAGGATGCCCACTTGAGAAATGTACGAATTGTTAATATTCTTCCTCAAGGTACCTATCTGAAAACCATCTGGCAGTCAAGAGAGTTTATTTATTTATTTATTTTGCTTCCCATTTTTGGAGGACTTCACTTGTTTCTTTCACTGTCGAATGCTAATTATTAAAATAACAACTTGTGTATTTCAAGAGTTTTTTTTCTTCATGTTCTCAGCTTTCTAGTAAAGTATGGCTTTCTTTTATCCATACTGAAATATCTGTTTAAGTCTGTTTTACATTTTTTTTTACCTTTTTTTTATATTCAAATGATAGGTTTTTTTTGTGAAAACCATATCTGTTAACCCTAACTCCGAACTCTCTTCCATCACCCTCAACAATGGGACTTCACATTGTCAGAAAGATTTGTGGACCCAAAGGTCCAACCTGATGCCCACAGAAAGACAGCATGTCATGTGTCCTCCGACAGTTTTTTTTCAATTGAATTTGTTTTTCCACTTACCCAAAAAATAATCTGTAGACCCCCAAAGTTTCATTTTGCGTTTTAGCTTTCTGCCTACTTCCTATTTCATAGGTACAAAACTGTATATACTTCATAAGCATCCACATCTACATCCATTGTAGTTATTAGTGTTTGGATAATTCCACATGCTGCCACCATGGACTAAAATCAATTAGGCAATGTTCATTTATATATATAGCATCTTTATTAATGAACATTAAATACTGTAATAATCCATCCATTTATTTTCTGAACATACACATTGAAATTAGAACTTTTGTCAGCAACACTGAGTAAATAGAAGGACCCAACTCTGGAAATGAAGACAGTCTATAGTAGGAAACATGTTTTCACATTGCCAGTTGTCAGTCACTAATTAGTACCGTATATGGGGTAATCCTGGAAATCATAGTACCCAGAACTAACTTAGTTTTGAACAGAGATGGTGCACTAATTGGGTCTGAAAATTACAAGGTAGCAGCTCATCTTGCTTTTTGACGAGTAGCTCACATAAGAGCAAAAGATACAATACAGTGTCTTCATATGGGATGTTAAAGCAGATGTTGCATTTCCCATCTCATGTTTTCAAATAAAAAAATGATAAAATACAAGCCAATGGTGGCCTATACTGTACAATAGCAAACAATATAAAAAAAGTCAGAGAGGACGTTGTCCATGTTCCAGTACTGTACATTTTTAAGGTGTCAGTTGCCGCATTACCAGGGAGTGGAATTCATAATATTTTTGGTGTAACTCAAGGAGGTGTCTCCAAGTCCAGTGCAGCATCCAGCTAGTCTTGGACTGTTCCACTAATTCTGATCTTTGAACTTTTGTCAAGTGATCTCAAGTGATTTCTAGGAGCTATTTAACTGTTTTCTGTGTTTTGTCTTGTTGCTTTTTTGATGAACCATTTAATGTTAACTGTTTTCCTACCGGGTTACTCTGTTCCGTTAATCACTTTGTAAATTTCTTTAGCTATTGTAAATTTTTAATTGTTCTTTATTGCTTTGCTTTTTGTTTTGCTGTCTTTGCAATGAACCCAGTTGGGCACTACAGTTAAGCAGTTAACAGGGATACAGGCTTAGCATTTCGCTGATTATTGGGGCATTCAAATTTTTCTTTGTGTTTTCGAATCCCATTTTGCTCTTTCAGTTTTATATGCTGCCTTTGCTTTTGTTGTTTTTGATCTTTGCTTTTTGGCGTTTTTCTGCCAGTCTTTGCTTACTTTAAAATTTTGTGTGTAGCCCTTTTAAATTATTTGGGCTGTAAAATAAACAAGAGAAGACAGAAAAAGGTTTGGGGTAGCCACCCTGTATACTTGAAAGTTGGTCGATGAAAAGTGAAAAAACAACAACATCAGGGTCCTCATGTATAAACGGTGCGTACGCACAAAAATGTTGCGTACGCCCATTTCCATGCTCACATCGCAATGTATAACAACTAAATTTGGTGTAAAACCACGCACATTTTCATGCCGTTCAGTTTTGCGGCACCCAGAGTCAAAGCAGTGCTTTTGTTCCAGTGTGGTTTCCCTTTCTTTTTTAGATCCACATCCCTGAAGCGGCTTTTTCATATACACTGAAATTAACCGCATATTGTTTATTAGTTTAAGGCATCTGATTGTAATTATCCTGTAACAATATAATGGTCCACAGAATGGCCATACTATTCCAAATACCATAGCTGCTTTAGCGTTGTTACTCTCAAATTTTTATCCCACTGTATCCGAGTGTGGAATCACAGCTCTACAGCAGCTGATGGGAAAGAGAATTATCGGTATGTAGCATCTTGCACACGCTGCCTCAGAGCCTTCCCTCTATGGACCTTATGGTTCAGAAACAGTTTCATCCCAAGAACTATAAATGCAATCAGTCAATCAAGTGCTCCTTGTAGAACTGTTTGTACCTATAAGTACAATCACCTCACCGTAAACTTGCGATACAGTTATAATATTGCACAACCTGAGACACTTTATAAAGCGCATATTTACATATGATGACGATATCATTTTTAAGATGAAATGCAGTAAAGTATGTTTATTACATTATACAGATAAAATGTTAACATCATTTAAATAATCTACATTGTTAATAATTAAACATGCGAGGACACGGTGTCACATATTGTTCCTGCCTCACGCTGTATTCTTGCTGGGACTGGCACAACACTGGAATGATAGATGGATAGAATAATTAAACATGTACTACGAAGATATTTCAGTGTTCCTTAAAAGTTTTGAAGAATCAGTGTTCTAAGCTTACAGATGGCTTAACTTCTATTACAGAGCTGATTGTGTGGCGATTGGGTACTTGGAGAAAGAAAAGGAAGGACAGGAATTCGGGGTTAGTACATTTGACAGGGACAGTATTGCTGCAATAAATTATTTTATTGAAGGTAGCACACGGCACAGCAAGCATCTTGCGGGAGGCAGGAACAATCTCTGGACGGGACGCCAGCTCGTCACTATAACTGCGCCACCGTGTTCCCATGTTTAATAACATGCTTTAACTCCTATCATCATGAAAATGATACCAAGTATACATCTCAGTATTTAAATTATTCAGAGAGCTGTAATATCATGAATGTAATGGATTTTGGGTCCTGTCGGAGAAAGAGAAAGCCCATTTTTTGAAGCACGTAGTCATTCACACACAGAGCACAGAGAAGAACGCATACAATACTAAGCATTTAATGTGCTACTTTAGTTACGATGGGATTTGAGAAATTAGTAAATTAAACGATTTTAAGATGAAATTTATGATTTTCTACTTTAATGACAAAATAAACTATGTGATTAAAGTGGAAATTTCAGGATTAAAGTTGACATTTCGAGCTTTTTTTCCACTGTTTCCCTATTAAGCTCAGAACACTGAGCTTAAGGGCTATTTATATTGACTTGCATATTCAAAGAGGCATAATTCTGGGAGTAGTTGGGAAGTGGCAGCAGGCACGTGTATGTGCATTACTTTTCACGCTGACCAGGAATTATGGAGCGGAAGAATGTGGAAGCTGACATATGCACAGATTTATGCATCTGGATTTTTTTGTGCATACGCACATTTCCGCTTTTGTCCGTACGCAATGTTTTAGTGTGAATTCTACGCACAGCATTATGCATGAGGACCCAGGTCTTTGCAGAGCTGAGTCCAAAACAGAACTGAGGAACAGTGGGAAAGATGGCTGATATATAGCTGACAGGAAGAGGTGGGTTTATAACCGGAAATGATGTCATATGGAGGCAGGCTGTGAGGGACTGGAGGTGGAAGTGACATCATAGTGAGGGAGGTTCTAAGGGACCAGAGGTGGAGAAATGTTTTTATGAGGGGGTCCTTCTGATGGTCTGAAGGAAAGATGAGAAAGAGAGTACAGCGCCATCCCCCATCTGGCGGAAAAACACATTTATTTGAGCCCATAAACTATCTCCAATGTGCACATGTGTGACAGGGTCTAAAAATATTTTTGTCCTTATATTTTTGATTAGTAATCTATTATTTGCCTAATGTATTATTTGCCTAATTATCATTCTTTTTGTTTGTTTATGGTCAATTATAATTCAACAAATTAAAGTTAAGATGATTTTGGATGTCAAGGATTCCCTTTCTTTTCAATTCTGTGCTATGAGAAATAACAAAAAGGGCAGAATTCTTAGAAAAAGGTGAATCCATTGAACAGTCTGGTAGCATTTTATTATCCTTAACCTTTACATCTTTGCTGAAATCTTTGTAGTGTCTTTAGGGATTCTGGAGCTCCAGGCAGTCATTTTAAAATTCAAAATAAAAAAAACATTGTGCATTACTGTTAAATATCTAACAAGAAAATTACAGTCTTCAAACAAATAATTTGGCAAGCCATGCCACCAAGTCTTAGAGTGGTTGTCTTGAATTTTGGAACTAGTTCATTTTGTTTATTAGAACAACCCCATTGTGGAATTGCAGTGGTTATAAAAACATAACCGAAAAATGAATTGGTCTTAAAAATGCCACTAAGTTAGTCTTATAAAAATTATATTTAACAAATGCACTGGAAAATCTGCCAGCTCAACACTGGGAATACAAACACTAGTTATAATTTAGACAGACACTAGAGGATGTGTTCCTAGACTAGTTCAGAAATAGGGTTTTTGTCCCTAAAACTTTTGTAACTTTGTGCTGCTACCTGTGTAGAATGGTATCCATGACGTAAATTACTTTCGAACATTTATTTTTTACTAAAATCTTCTAGTTTCACTATTACTATTATTATTATTATTATTACTACATGTAAAAAGCAGTAAACTACATATAAGAAATGAACAAAGGCCATGGTCAAAGCTAACATTATTATCTATGCCTGCTAACATTCAGTTTATGATATTTATAAAAAACAGATTACAAATATCTGAAAAAGTAAAAAAAAAGTTATATAAAGTTATAAATGCTAATTTGTATGCAATATGTTACAGTTCTTGTTAACCAGGTGTCAGTGGTGGATCTACCATCAGGGCATTCTGGGTGTGCGAGGATAAGCATGCTGCCAGAATGACCAAGTGGTCATTAAACTGTCAGGTGTGCACGCATGGCATTGTTAAAGATAGCTTATATATATATATATATATATATATATATATATATATATATATATATATATATTATATTTAATAGTTTAATATCTTTTATATAAATTTGTATACGTGGAAGTATGTGTGTCTGTCTGGCCCGGAAGTTAGAGGTGGAGTCGGGGTGAGGGCTCCACCTCGAGGAAACAGAAAATTCGCTTAGCCGCTAATAACACAAGCGAGGCCAGCACGTCAGCAAAACGAAACCTCCGATGAAAGACAAAGTCGCTGACATCAGCAAAACAGTATCCCTTTAACTTTTCCTCCCGCCGCTAATGCACAAGTGATGCAAGCACGTCAGCAAAACGAATCCTCCTAGGAGATGCCCAGAGTAGTTCCTTTCAATTACCTGACATCTCTACATTTCAGGTTTTTTTCCGTATGATTTCAGTAGTTTCTATAGTTTACAGCAGGGGTCCCCAACCCCCGGTCCGCGGACCACTACCGGTCCGCAGCCGTCTGACAGCCGGGCCGCGAGAGAACTGCCGGCAACGGCGACTCACTCAAATTTTTCAGAGCGCTTGGCGGGTGGGGCTTTGCAGCGACTCAGAGAGAGGAGAGAGACCGAGGTGACAGAGTATTACAACAAAGTATTTTTATGGTCCCGACAGTTTCCCCATATGACATGAGTCTATAGAAATCACGTTACTACGAAGTACATTCAACAGATGCTTTCATTACAACGAAGTGACCTTGAAATGCCTGAACGAATCATCCACAGAGTAGTTAGATCTGTGGTCGCAGTTCAGTTGTGCACGTTTGCACAATGATCCCCAAACAGAAACATTGTAAAAAAATCTCTTTCTTCGAACTTTCCTCGTACCGTTTTTTTTTTTTTTTTGCTGTTTTTGTTGTCTGTGGTTTTCATTGATTCCTTTTGCTTATTGCTTGTCAACATTTGAAAAACATCCATTGGAATTTAACTCATTGTCACCCTCCTATAGAAACGGCAGACACGAAAAAAACGATAACAGTGTTAATGTTTGTGATGTGCAATCTGTTGGAATGGCAAATGTAAAGCATATGTCTTTGTTATATGCAAAAAAAGAAGAAAAATCTCAGATTGCAAATGTATGCGAACTGCTTAATAACTTAAATAATAATAGAAATGTTATCTAAATTGTGTATAAAACTGCACCCCCCCGACCGGTCTGTGGAAAAATTTGCATCTCATAAAATGGTCCTTGCTGTCAAAAAGGTTGGGGACCACTGGTTTACAGCATGGGCTTACACAGCTAGTATGTTATAATAACACCAAAAAAAAGTAAGAAAGGGGGGGCCAAGATTTGTTACTGAGGAGAGTGATTAACTGTTAACCAAAACCAAAAACACTCAGCAAAAACTCACCACAATACTGTGGGAAAAAGTTTAGAATGCTTACCAAAAGATATTATTTCTAATTTAATAGAATCCCAGAACAAGGATAACAAGGCTGCATGTTCCAACTTCAATATTGGTGGCTACTAGTCGCATCCAGCACAATGTGAACAATGTAATAGCAAATATGGAAGAATATTTTTGACAAAATTGAATAAAAAACAAATAAATAAATGCACTGTTAAATGTGACAACAAATAAATAATAACAAAATGATATATACGTATAAATAATTAAATGAATAATGAAGTATTTTTTGCTTATTTGTGTACTTGTTAAATTAATTCATCATGCATTTATTTCAGTGACATCACATGCAATATAAAATATGTCTTGAAATGAAAGCTGTCAAGTTGAGAGGGTGGGCTCTAGCGAGGACATTTATTTGATTGGTGAATTGGCAGTGAAACGTATGCTTAAAGTTGTGACTGTGCACATTCATGCAGGGTATGAGTTGCAAGAAGTAGTTGCCTCAAGTTCTTACATGAAGTGGCTACTTTAATTGTAGAAGCTCTGAATGCATCATGAGATGTCTGTATCTGGAGTATCTGCTGTAAATGTGGCCCCTGATAACTGAAGATTTATTTCCACTCTATTGACAATTCACCAATCAAAACACAGTCTTCACTAGAGTACTGTGTTGATGGGTGAAGATGACATTTCAGGTATAAGTCATGTTGTGTGCGGAGTCACTGAAAGAAATCTATGAAGAATTAATTAAGAAAAGAAACAAACAAACAAAACAAATATTTTATGATTAATTTAATTATTTATGTTCATATATCATTGTGTTTTTATTTATATAATGTCATATTTCGTAATACATTCATTCTTTCACTGTATTTTATTTTGTCCAAAATATTCCTCCATGGGCAAGAATATGGCTGCACCCAAATGAAAAAATAATAATACATTTAAGTGCTGAATAAAAAAAAATATATTTACAGTAGAAAGTGGGGAAAATCATTAATCTGTGATTTGAACATTAAAACTAATAATAGATTCATAACATATACAGAATGTTCTGTTTTTGCTGTACATACACACAGACACATGGACATTCACCTTGAATTTAAATAATATTGCATAGATTGTTTTAGAAATAACCATGATGATGATAGATAGATAGATAGATAGATAGATAGATAGATAGATAGATAGATAGATAGATAGAACTTTATTTGTCCGCAGGGGTAAATTTGGCTTTTTACAAAAGCACTTTAAATAAATAAATACATAGAAAGAAAAAAATAAATATTTGAAAATACTACATTTATACACACACTGACTAAAAAGCAAAAAAATAAAACCCAGTCCCATTCCCAGTGAGGCATTGTGTAGACGTATTGCTGTTGATCAAAAGGAGCCCCCATAGCATTTCTTGACACACTTCTGCTAAATGATCCACAGGACGAAGTTCCTCAGTGTGTCAGAGAGAGGATGTGCAACATTGTTCATAATGACACTCAGTTTTGTTTTAATTCTCTCCGTTATTACAGCCTCCAGGGGTTCAGAGTGTGTCCTATAACTGAGCCTACACTTTTAATTAGCTTGTTGATTCAGTGGGCCTCTCCTAATGTGGTGTTACCAAACCAGCACACCACAGTGTAGAAGATTGCAATGGCCATCGCATAGCTGAAGAAGAAGGATGTGACTTCCCACATTGAAAGAACACAGTCCAGTAAGGAAAAAGAGCCTGCTGTGCCCTTTCTTATATACTGTAGTTCTTCAGTTTTCTGAGACCAGTCCAACATGTCATTAATGTGGACCCCCAAGTACTTGTAGGAGTGCATCACCTCTACATTCACTCCCTGAGTAGCAAGTGTGAGCATGAAATAAGCAGAGGATTAGAACAGAGATAACAGCCAAGACAGGTTATGAAATACAGTCCTTTCTAGAAACAAACAAAGAATTGGACAGAGTTGTTACATATTGTAGTCACCACACCCTAGCACTACTATCCTGCTAGCCAGTGCAGCTGTTTGACATTTTCAGAAGCAAGCCACTTGGAGGTGGTTTAGGAATCTTGTGGAACTACAATGCAAGAGTCAGTCATTACCCGCTTTCACCACTGAGAACCAGAGACTCTTGTTCTAATGCTTTTTATGCCTTTTATAACTGCTCTATGTAAGTAGTTACATCAAAATGAAAAGTGAAGTTAAGTACCAGTGTTTCCCTAGTGGCTGTGAATCATTTTGTTATTAATTTTGGCAACGTGTTAAAGTGGTTTGTAGTACAAAGGTCAAAAAGAAGACCCATGGATTCCTGCCTCCTACAGAGTCTGTTTCCCTGCCTTAATGTGAATAATACTCTTAAGCTGCCAACTCACTGTGACTTTCAATATTCTGTTCAGCTACAGCTACCACAACATTGCCTAATGGTTATCGTGGAATGGCATCTATTCCAGAAATGAAGGCTATGAAAGATGCAGGGAAAATCTTGAGAATGGCGTCAAAGACCCCTTCTGTGTTCTGCTATTTCCATTCACCATAAAAGCAGCTGTGTGCTCATGCTGCTAATAATAATTGTATTTAACTTTCAATCATCCCCAGTGAATTTTACATTTTTTATAGAAAATCTCTGCTCACCTTTATCTCAGTCAATTTAGAGTCGACTAAATAAAATTCTAATAAACACAGCTATCCCCTTTCCTTTATACCATGCATTTTGATACAAGCTTCTGTCTTTTCACTAAACGTGATGGGCACAATTCCTATCACATTAACCCACAGTAGAAAGGTGGAAGAGTGGAAAACTGACCTCAGTACAGCTGTGCATTTTTAAGATTTTAAGATTCTCAGTTAATGATATTTTGTATGTATATGTTCTGGAAAGTTGTAATGTGTTACACATTAGGCAGAAAGTTTGGTATTTTCAATGTCTGAATATGAACATGTGTGGAAGCACTCAGTCAAATCTGGAACACTAATTGGTGTGAAAAGCTAAACACATATGGATTCTCATATTAATCTACTATTTTATTCGTACTGTATTCCTTTTCATGGGGTACATAGGAGACCAATTGAGATGAAAGTTTTAAAATGTTAACCCGTAGCCACTTCAGTAAAACAAATTAAATGGTTTCAAATTATCTTTGGTGTTTTCCAATAAATGAAGTGCTAACTCTACTTTGAAATAAAGTTCACTTAACAGAATTGCTTGGACTAATGAAACAAAATGAACTTTGGGTTTTCTTAAGCCTGCTCACTTTGGCCTTGGTTTTGCTTCATGCTGGATCAGCTCCCTCCATTTGTAGTCAAGAATGACGTCCCTGCTGTCTGACCTGAAATAGTCATTTATGCATGTCGTGTCCAGATACATATTTATTTTGCAGAACAAAATTATGATGTGAGTACATAGTGATACCTGGTTAATACATTAAAATTGGCAACACTGGCTTGATGGAGCATCACACACATTTATTGTAAACTTTCACAGTGTGCTCAATAATAAAGCGTCAAGGGCATGGATAGCATTCTCTGTAGTGAAGTAAGAGCACTGCTCTGAATATCCAACAACAACGATATTCATTTATGTAGCACATTTTCGTATATGAAATGTGCTCAGATATGTGCAGTTTGGGAGGCCTTAGTAAAGGCTGTACAATGAAGGATGCTCTTATTCATTCTTAGCAATGCTACCCATTAAAGATTCAAATGGATAGACTGGCACTCCCAATTAGCAAATCAGAAAAAAAAAAAAGAATCAGCTATCGATTGTCTAATCAGCTGAATCCCGGCCTGGGACATGAAACTATCCTAACAGCATGAGCCACAGAGCAGGAGTCAACCCTGAAAAGGAGAAGATTTGCAGGCCAGTCACACAATATGCAGAGTATCAAGAAAACTGCGTAACTTTGAAACTGTGCAATGCCATTACAAATGTTCAATCATGCCCATTTTTTATGCAGACATTTAATTCTGGCTACTCTGACCAAAGCTAAGTAGATTATTTACAAGATGTGACATTTCAGCCTTGACCAGTACTTAAGTTTTGTGTACACTAATACCAGCTATTATCAGAGACTGCTGTGCACTGTGTGTCATGCAAGGCTCCATGCACAGATCCAGAGAAGCAAACAAGAATATCTCCAGGGGCCGATATTGACACATAGCTTAATTGCGCTACCACACGGGGTGGTATTTAAGAAGCAAACTCTCTGTCCCTTTACTAAAGATGGACTCCCTGCAGGGTAAATATGAAAAGTTATGTCTTTACCAACGTTTAACCACTGTGATTTTAACCAAGTGTGGCCACTGAGAACCACTGCAGAGCATTTATTTCCTTGCCCCTTGTTATATTCGAGCGATTATGTGATCGATGCTGCAATGGATGGAGCTTTGTACTTTTTCACATACAAAAGTGCCATTGATCGGTTATATAAGCATGTTTGAAGCTAAATTTGGATGGTACATGCTTGCTAAGAGAGGCCAGAGTGCCAACAAACCTACAAAAGATCTAAAAGGGCATAACATTTGTGCACATGAACAACCTCTCTGCATTAGTAAGACTTGATTTCATTCCTCCTTTCTTAGACTGTAGACAGTCATATAGTTTTATTGTACACTTTAATCTTTTATGTATTTAAAAAAATACATTTATTTGTTATTGTTCAGATGGAATAGAGAGTGAGAGGAATTCACCAAGAATTGCCACCACAAAAGGAGGCAAAAAATATTGTCATCTGCAAAGCCTGTGGTGAAAACGGTGAAGAGATGGACCAACGAGGCAAAGCTGGAACTACAAGCCTGCTTTGACTGTACTGATTGGAGTGTTTTTGAGTCTGCAGCGACAGACCTGGATGAGCTTACTGACACTGACATCCTACGTCAGTTTTTGTGAGGATATGTGTGTACCCATGAAAACTTTTCGCACATACAACAACAACAAACCCTGGTTTACTACAAAACTCAGGCAGCTTCGTAAGGCTAAGGAGAAGGCCTACAGAAGTGGGGACAGAATCCTGTATAATCAAGCCAGAAACACATTGACAAAGGAGATCAGAGTAGCAAAGAGGTGCTACACTGAAAAGCTGCAAAATAGGTTTACAGCCAACGACCCTGCATCAGTGTGGAGAAGTTTGAAAGACATCACCAACTACAGGAAACCATCCCCCCCATACTGAAGAGAACCATCAACTGGCCAACGAGCTGAATTTGTTCTACTGCAGGTTTGATAATCCCTCTTTCACACCTCTCACCCACGCCAATCAAAATACACTCCCAGCACTCACTACCAAGCCTCTGCCCCTCCCCACTGACACCATACCTGCACTCAGGATCTGTGAAGGGGACGTGAGTCAGCTCTTCAGGAGACAGAAGATCAGGAAGGCACCAGGTCCAGATGGTGTGTCACCCTCCTGTCTTAAAGTCTGTGCTGATCAGCTGGCCCCCATATTTACACAGATCTTCAACAGATCCCTGGAGCTATGTGAAGTTCCCTCCTGCCTTAAGCGTTCCACAATTATCCCGGTTGCAAAGAAAACCTCCATCGCAGGGTTAAATGACTACAGGCCAGTCGCCCTGACGTCTGTGGTCATGAAATCCTTTGAAAGACTGGTGTTGACCTACCTGAAGGACATTACAGACCCCCTGCTTGACCCCCTACAGTTTGCTTACCGAGCAAACAGGTCAGTGGATGATGCAATCAACATGGGACTGCACTACATCCTGCAACATCTCGACTTTCCAGGGACATATGCTAGGATCCTATTTGTGGACTTCAGCTCGGCGTTCAATACTATCATTCCAGAAGTCCTCCACACCAAACTCACTTGGCTCACTGTACCAGCTCCCATCTCCCAGTGGATCAAAAACTTCCTGACAGATAGGAAGCAGCAAGTGAGACTGGGAAAAATCACATCCAGCACATGAACAGTCAGCACTGTCATCTTTAAATGGACTGGAATCAGAATATCAAGAGAAACCAAATGTCAAAGCCAGAACACCAGTCTTTGTTGTCAAAATATCAAACTAAAGGTTCTCATACTGATATATTTATATATATATATATATATATATATATATATATATATATATATATATATATATATAATTTGTCCCTAATACTAATGAAACAATATATTTTTTTAATAAGAAAACCAAAAGCTTAGATGCAGGAAGCTGTGCATCATTATTTTATTTGGGCACAGTATGATGACATCATATGTCAGGTAACTTCCGTGTCACATGACTCTCCCTGTGCTTATGCAAACTTTATCACAAAATGGCAAAAGATCATGGAAAAAAAAAAAACAGAACACAAAGTGATATCAACTAGTATAAGATTAAGAAATGTAAGAAGTCCTAAAATGAGAACGACTGCACCCCAGACTCCATACCCAGTGAGTGCCATTTTGTTTATTAAATAAACCTTACCAGTGATCAGCACTCCATACGAAGCTATAGAAGCCACTAATAGGTTTTCATGAAATGAATTAAAGTAAAAGATAAGAATGCTTACAAACATTTAAATTGTTTTGGCAGTTCTGAAAGTATGAAAGACAGCACTTTATTTCTGACCAGTAACTGCACACTGTACGATAATGTTCAGTGAATCCACTTGACTTGAGCATTCCTAGTTTTCCTCCTCTTTCTCTGTACATTTAGCATTCATTTGCTCAGAGGTTGATGCACTTGCTGGTTCCTGAGCTGCTCTTCTTATCTCCACCATAGCGGTCCGCTTCTTCTCTTCTCTCATCAGCATCTTTTCACATTAAAACTGATTAAGTCAGTGTTTGTGTTGCAATTACTTGGTATGTTTTCCTTAATTTTTCACTTAAGTTGGCACTTAAGTCTTCAATCTGCCTCAAGAATGATTTAAGATATGAAGAGGTAGAGGAAGTGACCGCAAATGTGGGAGGGATGAGAACGGCGCCCATATACATGCACCGCACGGCCGCCCTGCTGGCCGCTACCAAGAATTGATTCTACAATAAAATAAAAAGAGGAGTAGCCCTGGAGGTCAATCATTACCATGAAGGCGGATAGTAGACATCACGTAGTATATGTGTACCAAATTTCAGGTCAATAGTTCAAATGGTTTGCAAGCTACAAGTGATTTAAAATCCTGGACAGACAAATGAACTGCCACGGTAGAGTATTATATATAAAGATAAAGATTATTATTATTTGATTGGTTATATGCAGTACAAAACATACATACTTATGTGATGGGAATAAACTTAAAAGGCTGCATTTATAAGAAAAGCATGCTTATGGGAAAATGAGAAGCTGACTTCTCAGCTACTGTTATTTGGCAGGTAGTTTAGCACCACTCACTACCACACTGAACCCAAGTAAGTCACATCTGTGATCCAACTATAAAATAAATCTAAAAATATATTATCAAAAGGTGCTACATATGCTTGGTTTACACAAATATTGTGAAAGTATAAATTACACCCCTGCATTTTTCATTATAACATTTTGAGTGTTGCATGTAATGAAACGTGATTACTTTATGGAGCAACTCTAACCTGAACTTAACCTTTCGCCACATTTGAAAACACTACTATTTATCATCAAAACGAAAGCTATGTATGTATTTGGCTTGATTTTAGCAAACGTGACATTCATTGACACTTGTGCACTGAGTGAATAGCACTTCAGTGTGTGAACATTGCGGCAATCAAAGCACTTGATTTTAATGCACATGAGCACTGTTAACACTCATTAAATCAATCCCTGATAATAAACCTTCGAATCCTTCCGGTAGGCTCAGTACTCTTCCATTCCTATGGAGCTGATGAAATACTGATAATGTCTACAGAGTGTGTTGGAGTGATAAGAAACTGATCAGGTAGTAAGTCAAAAGTGGAATATGAAATCAAGGTAATAAGTGGTCTCCTTTGGAAGTCCTCCATACGTATTCTGGAGTGTAGGAAATTCCAAAACAAACACATGTCACCATTTTCTTGGTCATACCGATGAGAGATGTCACAGTATGACCTTCAAGTCTAAGAATACACTTGTTAATAATAAGTGTATTCTACTTAGATATGCTGGATATTTCAGATAAACAGTCTCCTATTAGAAATAATTGGCTTTTCTGAAGCAAACTACTTTGTTAATTAAACATTATGAAACACACTAATTGTGGTTGCAGGCAGGGAATGTTTGTTCTATAATTATTGCTTTTTCACTATTATCTGTACGTGCTTGACTATACAGTAGCCATAGCCTAGTTATACATTTTTATCTTTTCATTTTGTCTCTTAGTTGTTTTTCAGATGATTCTTTATAATGAGCTTGATGGGCATAAATTTTTACACTATATTTCCAACTTGACTTCATAATGCAAAATACAAAATGTAAAATACAAAAGAACTGTACCAATTCCAAATATGCAAGATCAAAGTAAAATATTTACTGTACACTAAAGATCAACCAATATTTACTGTATTTCTAAACAAAGCATTAAATATACATGGGAAGTGAGAAAATACAGAGATGACAGTAATATTTAACAGAACAGCAAAAGGAAAAAGAACCAAAAGAGAGTAAGGATAGATAAGAATATGAACATTAGTGTAGCTGAATTTTGTTTGGAATCCAAAAGAGAGAAGCTGGAACGCAATGTGAATTGCAGGAGGCATCTTAAAATAAAACAAATCAACAGATGAAAGCTAAATCGCAAAAAATTTAAAAGCAACTTATCCCTTTTTCGGACAGGATTCATTTTACTCCAGGAGGTGGGATAAAGTCAGTGCCTGAAGTGGGCCTGTGGGGTAAAGTCAGCATTTGAAGTGAACCAGTATGCATCGCTACTCCGTACCCACATTTCCCCATTCTTTCCCTTTTGAGTACTGGTAAGTGTGTAGCGGTCAGGGGCCGCTAAGATTCACACCGTCAAAGATGACGGTGATTTATTTATTTTAATTGAAGAGATCCCAGGAACGTCCCCAGCCTTGGATCGACCCACACACACACTCACAACAGAGACAATAAAGCACACTGGGAAAGGCAAACAATTACAAATATAATGACCTGAAATAATAATGAAAACAGTAATACCACCCCTGACCCCTTCGGCGATATTACATATAAACACAAACACCACACAGCAAAGTCCATATATACCAAACAGGATGAAGAACGAAAAGTGACCAAGTTAAGTCCAGCGATCTGTATGTTGAAATGGAGAAGGAAAAATACAGTCCTACCGGTAGTTTGGACTGACTAATCAACACAAGCGCATTACTGGACTACTTTTTTGCACTAAATTCTTTACTTCCTAATTTTTTGCTGCTACACTAAGGAATGTTTACTGTTTCTCCACTACCTCAACTCATCACCACAACACCTTATTATTATGTTACATTTGTGTTTTTGTCGCACTGTCACTTGTTGCTTTTGTTTGCACATTGCACGTGCACTTTGTTGTCTGCTGTCTGGTTAAAAAAGTCTTCCTTAGATAGTTAGTTAGTTTTTGTTGATTTATGTTGTAATTCATGTTAGGTAATTCATGTTAGGTACTTTATGTTAGGTTAATCTGTCTTGTCTCTGCTAGCCAGCTAACTAGGCCTCTTAGTTAGCTAGTTTAGTTTTTCTGTTAATTTATGTTGTAAATTTATGTTGCATGTAGCACTTTGGTCCTGGAGGAATGCTGTTTCGTTTCACTGTGTACTGACTGTATATGGTTGAAGTGACAATAAAGCCTACTTGAACTTGAACTTGAACTTGAACTAGTTACTGATGATGTGGATGGTTGATTCAGGAGCGCTCCAATCTTCCGGAAAACCAAATAATCCAACACAGTTCTCAGTGTACAGGTAGACAGACAATCCAGACCCCCAACAAACGAATACAGTCCAGGACAAAAAGATTAGAAAACCAATAACAGCAGGCAGAAACGACAGATAACCGCAACAAAAACAAAACAAACTTTTTTTTTCTCTTTGCCCTCTGCCCTCCTTTTAACTGCCTGTGGCTACCTTTGACCCCAGCAGCCCCAGCAGGGACTGCTGGGATATGCGTTTCTTAAGTAGCACTGCTACAAGTGTATGCGTATTGGTGTGTACCATCAGTTAGAACAACTTTAGCAACCCTTATCTTTTACAAACAATGTGTTCTTTCGCACCTCTATGGAGACCGCCCAAGTGTTTCAATATAAACTGTGCATATTAGTGCATCTTTGGACCTCTGTGGGGATAACACACTCCCACCAACCTGTTATTCAAAGACTACCAGGCAGTGGGTAAAGTAATTATTCCTGGAATAATTTTATAATTATAATTTTATAAATCTATCATTTTACTCTTGTCTGAATCACTCATTTACTGACATGTTGATTTGCACTTGACTAGTTTAACTAGGGGTTATTTTGAACTAATAGTTTATAGAAGGTAAAAGTCTCAGTAATTGGAGATGTTAGTGCACAGTCCATAAAAAGTTACCCAGCGAGTTGTAAATGTCTAAAATTACAGAGGTCGTCTGGTAATAATTAAGCTACCCCGCTTCCTGGTGTAAAATTAATCCTATCTGAGTACTGCTCTGGAAGCAAAACATTTGACAGATGGTATATCCTGGACTAGAGATATACTAGAAAATACAGAGATGAGAGGACGGTTAAGGACAGATGGAGACACTGTGTTAAATTATGAAGGTAGCAGAAAGAAAGGCAGGTTTAAGTGAGCAGAATCTGCACAACTAGAAGAGCATTTGCCAAGACAACAGCACTAAGGTTTCTGTAATAATTGCTTATTATTTTAGTTAATGCCAGGAGATGGTTTTTATTCTCTCAGAGAGTTAATTCCTGCATTTCTATTTCTGTTCTAAATTGTTATTTTGTGTGGAGAGTACTGCATGAAACATTGAAATAGATTTATCTTCAAAGTCCATTTAACTCCATTTTAATACATAATAATTTCCAAATATCTCTAAATAAATGCAACTATTATACAGTACTATATTTCTATAGCAAAATAAAAAAAAAAATCCTCCAATTGGATCCAAAGTATGGAAATGCAAAGAGTACCCAGCAGAAGGACTAGGAGAAAGCAAACACCGGAAGAAGCCAAAAGACTCAAGATGAGAGAGAGAAAACAATCAGAAGAAGGAGAAGTTAAAGTACAGGTGACACGTCTGCTGAAATCACCAAGAATCACAACTCATTCT
Source organism: Erpetoichthys calabaricus (assembly GCF_900747795.2). Lineage (NCBI taxonomy): Eukaryota > Metazoa > Chordata > Cladistia > Polypteriformes > Polypteridae > Erpetoichthys > Erpetoichthys calabaricus. Next base: position 25,962,811 of record NC_041409.2, on the reverse strand, counting down.
TATAAGACAAGAAAGGGGGTAACATTTAATTGTAATGAAAGGGGCAGCAGAGAACAAAGAAAATTGAGTAGTAGTGTGTTGTCTACCTGTACTACCAAGAACAAGATTAAATTGATTGAAGATGTCATAAATTGAAGGCTTATTCCATAACATAGATAACATTCTCCAAGTACATTGTATTCAAAGTTGAGGTCACAGGAGCCTGAGTCCATTCCAGTAGCACTAGGAATAAGAAAGGAGCCAGCCACTGCATGACCCACTCACATCCACACAGACATGTGGCGACCGTGCGACTCTGTGAGGCAGCACAGATAACCACTGTCCTCAGGACACGGAAGTTACACAAGGCACAATCCCTCGGTAATATGTGTGTATTTGCATTGCTGAGGAGGGCAAAGGCCTCAGTGCTTTCAGACATTCCAGTATATTTTCATTTTTCATTTGCTGGTGATAAAAGTTCCATTTTGACAGTGCCTTTCAGATATGTTCTATAATGTTTTAGATTGCTCACTTTTGACTGTCCTTCTGGCTTACATGGATGGATCCAAAATTTGAATGGAATCCTCCTTTTTCTTAAACCAGCTTTCTTAAATTTAGTTAACAAAAGTTTCCTACGTATATTGTTTAAAATGTATTTGTATTCAGTTCATAAATGCTGGAGATGAAATCCTTCATTGGTTTTGTCACCTGCCATTTTCAGAAAACATTTCAATGCTTATCAGAACTGTTTAGAAGTCACCTTAATTGGCTCAGGGGAATAAAAGCAGTCTACAAAAAGAAAGGTCTTTTCCGTTTGTGGTCTGGGGTAACTCAAAGATTTGGAACAAAGGTTATCGACAACTATACGTCTGCAGAAAGGCTGTCATGATTAAATTGAACATCGGCATTTTCATCGGGTGCAAAATTCTTTTTATCACAACTGATATAACCACTGGAGATTGTTTTTCTGTTTGATTTTCATAAACCTGTAACATTTGACTCAGTAAACCTTCCAAGCAAATTGCTTTCCCATTTGCCTGGGTATAAAAATACCAAACCAGCTTTTTATAAGTTAAAGGATTAATTTCCAAAAATCATTTTTTAAAAAATTGTTCCTGTGAATAATGCTTAATCTTACTCTGTATCTATCATCAGACATTTATAACTTAAAGGGCCTTTTATTTAATGCTGGACATTTGCCTCAAATGGTGCACTATCTTACCTCATAATCAAAAACATTTCATCTTTTTTAATAGCAAAATACAGTAGGTCACACTGCTTCCATTGCTGTCATTTTTTCTTTTATTTGAAGGCATTATGCTTTGTAATACATTCTTTTTTTAGTATTTTAAGGTCATTTTCTAACTTAAAATATTTTAATTGAAACAAAACATAGAATGTAATTGAATTACGCTAATTAGTTTCTTGACAAAAAACCTATTAAAATAGTTAATTCATGTAATAGATTGTAGCTGCAAAAATATAAGGTGTCATCAGGCACGGGTAAGACGCGTGTCAAAAGAATTCACAGAGTCCAAGAGTTCGTTTTAAAGGTTTTTAGTGAAAGTTAAAAGCGAATAATCCAAACAAGAATAAAAGAAAAAATAGTTACACACGTAGAATAAAAGGCAAAAAAAAAGGGAAAAATGAATCTTCTATAAATTTAGCTTTTCTTGAAAGACTAGTATTTTTATACTTAAAGGTTCTTAATTTCTTCTTTCCTACTTAAAGGTTCTTAATTTGTTCTTTTCTACTTAAAGGCTCGTAAGCCGGCTGGCACATAGGCAAGTGCCCAGGCACGTGCGGTCATGGTTAAAAACCGTATGCCTCTACGCCTTATACAAGGCAAGGCTGACACTAACTAACTGAAGAATAATGTTTACTCCAAGCTATTAGAAATGGCAAGAACATACCAAAACAATTCTATTCACGGGGGTTATAGGAACCTTCCATAGTTTATGCATTGTCATCTAATAAACATTCATGAATCTTATAGAACAAGGAAAATGGCTCTTACATAGATTATTCAAGAAACTTAGGCTTATTTAAATGAAGGTTGTATTAATGAGTAACGGGCAGAATTTTATTCATAAAGTTGCTAATAAAATTTATTGTTATCCTGTCAATGTCAATTTATGTTTTGTCTGCCATTTTGTTGATAACTCTTAATGGTCGTAGCCATATTGTTTACTATGACATGGCATGTTGTATCATCATGTTGTGTCACCAAACATTCAGTTTCACTTGAAAAAAATACAACATTTTACGTTGTCTTGTGAGGGACAAATAAAACTACTTAGTGTTAGACACTTTTTGCACCGTTTCTTTTGATGTTGGTTTAATGAATTGGTTTTGGTGATCGATCCTCACAGCTTTTCCTGGTTCTGTGATTCCAACTGGTATTTTGACAATGCTTCTGTTTGCCTCTTTTGACACTTCTCTTCTGTTGATCATTTATCTTTTTCTGTTATTACCTCTGGGCACTTTCACTCATCAAGTGAGAGTCCATAACTTTCTTCAGGCATTCTCAACCCTGTAGCGTATAAACTTATGTAATAGATTTTATGTAGATCAATCAGCTGCTGAAGAAAAACTGCACCACCAAAAGATACTCACAAACTGTATTTCCACAGAACAGCATTGAGCCATATTGTCAAAGTACTTCATGGGAAACACCGCTGAGCATAGTACTAAGATTCTAGGATTATGACATTCTTCTCAAGCCACAATTTATAAATGATAAGTTGTGAGCTCATTTAGATATACAACCCATGAAGAACACTTTGTGAAATCATTACATGCTGCTTCTGTGCATCTACAGAGTACAATGTGAACACTGTTTAAGCATTAACTCATATTCTTTTCATATTTATATCTATTAAATATATATATATATATATATATATATATATATATATATATATATATATATATATATATACATACAGTATATTAAAATATATAATAATTTATTGTTTTTTTTTTCCCAAAGGTAGTACTTTGCGCTCATCTACAGTTAACTGCATTTTCCAAGTGTTTGGCTAGTTCTGCACAATGTCTGGGTATCTCTCTTCTTAAGAACAACTCATGTCTTTGTCTAGCATTACATGTATTTCTTCTTCACAAAGATATATGTGATTTATGTATTAATTTTATTTGATATTTCCTTTCCAATTGTTTTGCTTTGTATATCACTGAGAACTTTAAAATGGTCACTTCCTACTTTCTGCTGTGGGGTCATTGAAAGGTGGAAAGAGAATTTTTGCAGTTGCCATGTCCCTTCTTTCAGTTCTTTTCGATTGTTTTGTTTTCTCATTCCTTTTGTTTTTTTTTTTTACCTTACTTCAATTTGCCATACTCCTTATTCCATAGGGTTCTAATATTTCCTCTCATTTGATACATTTTTTATTAGTGCTTTGATATTGTTGTTGTTATTGTTTTGGCACGTGTTAAACATCTGAGTCAGATTTAACAGCACGTTTCTTTAACCTTCTTTTTTTTAACAAAGAAATGTCTTTTACTTGCGATTGTCCACGAGTGACATACAGTAGTTGTTAGCGCTGCTTTACAACTCCGGAGTTCTGGATATGACTCATGGTTCAGGTTTTTCTGTTTTACCTAAGTTTGGAAAGAAAATTACGTAAAGGATGGGTGTTTCTTTTTTTATTTTGTCTTTAACGATGTCTTTATTTGACCACATATGCTATTTCTTCTGTGTATTTTCATTTGGTTTTTGGAATCAATTTGTTTTGCACATCACTAAGAACACTACCTATTGTGGACGCTAGAGGCGCTGTTGCTCCGTTGAACCCCCCAGACAGACGTCCAAGACACACATTAAAAGCACCAAGAAGAATTCTTTATTAATATTCTTCAATAACAGTGCATACTCCACAATTCTTAAATCAATAATCAATAATACAAAATACCAATCCTCCACTCCCAGCAGCTCCGTCACACTCCCATCCAACTCCAGCTCCACTGCTAGGCTTCTCACAAACCTTTTTAAAGTCCATGACCCGGAAGTACTCCAGGTCAAACGCCTTCTTCAGGTGTCCCGGAAGTACTGCAGGTTTCCGTCCTCGTGACTCCTACGTACTTCTGGGTTAACGTCATGGTAATATTCCTCTGGTTCTTGGTGAGCTCCCCCTGGTGGCACCCACGGCACCCAACAGGGCTGAAGAGACAGACTTCATGTCCCATACTGCCCTGCGGGAATTCGAGGAACCATTTCCATCCAGGGGAGCTGCCATCTAGTGTCCCGGGTGATGTATTGCCCTGAAAAGGATGGTTTCTTTAGTTGAGGGACGTCCTGGCCGGACTGAAACGTCGGCCGTCCATCACACTATTTATTTGAACTATTAACGTTTCTGTTTTTTCCTTCTGTATTTTCAAGGTCTTCCTACAGTCACAAGAAAACCGAATTTCAGAAATGATGTCTTTGTTTTGCATACTTTTTTTCTATCTTCATAGACTATTTAAAATGTGATCGTACTGTGATTACTGTGTGAAGAGGATCAATCACTTCTGTTTCTTCTATTCTTTCTTTGTTGTTTGAAAAGACAAAGTCTACAGAGTGTCGTCCTGTGTTAAGGCTTGAAACAGACTGGACGAGAAAGCAGTTTCCGCATCAGTTTCTGTCATTGTGGTCTCTTTGGTGTATATTACATCAAACAGCATGCTATCATGTGAATCATCAGAATTTGTTTCTGCTTACAAAAACCAAGTCATTAAATCTTTAAAACGTTATGTACTCACTTAACCAACTCTGATCTGGACTGCTTCCCTCCCACTATTTATAAACTAAGGACTGTCTTTGACATAATAGCACCACTCCATTGTCTTTCCTACCTGGTAGAACTTTACTGAAAGATACCTAGACAATGATACTTTATTCCATCTTTTTTATTTATTGATGAACTTGTAATTCTAATGTCGCAATGCCATTTTAATTCTGTTCTTTTTACGTATGATTCTTCTTGTGTTTTAGAATAGACTTTATACTACTGGATTTTGTTCCTTTGCTTTTATTTTAGCTAAGATTTTACTAATAGACTTTGTTTGTCTTGCATTGTATGTTTTCTTTCTATCCTCCATGTACTCCATTCACTGTGCTCGTTAATTTTATTTAAAACCTGATTTGTATTTTTTGAAACTTAACAGAAAAAATTAGCACATCTAAAAAGGGTTTTAACTGAAAAACCAAGAATGTTTTATGCTTGTTTTGTTCTCATTTACAGCTTTGGTGTGTTTTTACAGGACTGCTTTTGAGTGAAATAGGCTAAAAACAGCATAATGAGTTGGTATTCTTTAATTCCACACACTCTCCTGCACACTCTATGACTCTTACACCGTGGAAATATTTTGTTTACTGCAGCATTTACGTGTAAGGCCAAAGCCGACCATCCAATAGGGGTCTTCAGTAACTCAACCCTTTCTGAGTCTGACCATAGCCAGTGCAATGCCCAACTCTTTAAGTAAGGTCCATAGAAATTGACACAACATTAAAACCCATCTTATATACTGTCAGACACATATGAGTCTGTTCTTTTTATTATTTGCTTGTTTCTTGCATGATTCAGGTTTTGTGTTTTGTTTTGCAATGTCTTAGATGCCAATTTAGGTGACCAATCACTGCCCTTCCCCACATTTCTAGGGGTGTGGCCTCTGAGGTCATGACCTGCATTTAATTGATGCAATGAGACAAAAGGATGGCTGGGAAGTCATTTCCTTATCTGATGTGTTTCAAGATATCAAAATCTCAACTTGCTTTGTGCAAAAAAAAAAAAAAAATTCTCTCATGTTACTTACAATTTTGACCTCTTGTTTGTTCTCTTGACCTCAAATCTTGTCTCTTGTTTTGACTTCAGTTTCCTTTTGTTCTTGATCCACTTTTTGTTTTCCTAAGCACATCTTCTGGTCATGCTTAAAAAGTGATCTTTAAATTGAATCCTGGGAGGAAGAGGTGGCACTTACGGTGAGCGATCAAAGGAAGTGATGTCAGGACAAAAAGACAAAAGAGGAGAAAGAGCTACCAACAGCACCCTTTGTGGCTCGGTGGCGGTATTGCACATTTCATAACTTGTTAGTTACCCCCTGCTCTCACTTGTCTGACAGTACATTATTAGAAGACTAAACGTCTTCCCGTGGTTGTAATATTCTTTACGTATCCTTAAATTCTCATTTTGAAATATAAGAAGCAATGAATTATCAATGTGTTACTTCCCATGAGAGTGCTTCTTATTTCCAGCTTGGAAGAGCAATAATGAAAAACTCTGCTTTGTTCCACTTCCTGTAGGTAATATGGGAAAATGGTTAAAAAAGAAATAAGATACATTATTTATTTTAACATCAATGCATAGACTCCATATTTAATCTGTCCCAAAGCAGAATTCTTCTCGAGCAATATCACACATTTTATTAATTCATCCAATAGTAAAAAGAGTGTAATTCACTTAAATTTAGTGGAAATTCCATAGATTTCAACTTTTTTTGTTTGTTTCTGTTTACAGTAATTAATACATCAAAAAGAATTCAAATGAACCACACAAAGAAAAAAGTTGGTTAATATATTAACTTCAGATGCATGCCTGTTGAAAAGGCCTCAATAATATGATGATTATTTGAAATATAAGAGACAAATATTGAGTACTTCGTTCAAAATAAACATGGTATTTTGTGGCTGTTCTTTATACTTGCCTATTTATTATTGTCTTATATTTCTGCCACTGTTTATCTATATGCAGTAATTATTTACAGCTTAAACATTTCATGTTGCATTGAACACTGTCAATAAGTGGCTGCACTTCATTTCTGTTCCAGCACAGTTGTCACCCTGTTGTACCTGTAAAGTGAAAAACAAAACAAAACACAACAAATCCAAATAAATAAACAGCATTTATAAAAAGTCTTAAAGTACAAGCTTGTCATCTGTATAACAGACCGTGCTGAAACCAATGACTGACCATGGCATCAAAATGGCCTGAACAAATTCTACATAGAGAACAGGAACAAACAGATCTGTGATATTTGTAGTTGTTTCTAACAATCTTAGAAAAAAGTACTAAAACAAAACAAGAACCAGTCTTATTCCAAAACAAGTCACCTTTATATTAAAAGTAGCCCACAATTCTAACATTAAATGTAATAATTAGAGCAGGAGGCTGATGGCTAGTTGAGAGAAAACTCGTTTGCAAAGAAAACATATTTTTAACCTTTACAGAACACACTTAAACTGCTAAACCTGCATTGTTATCACTCTTTAATTTAATGTTGTTTTTTGTATCAGTATGCTGCTGCTGGAGTATGTGAATTTCCCCTTGGGATTAATAAAGTATCTATCTATCTATCTATCTATCTATCTATCTATCTATCTATCTATCTATCTATCTATCTATCTATCTATCTATCTATTCTATTAGAATGCAAGCAGGACAACTAAATCCTGTGACTAAATTGGCCTGCAATAAGCAATTACACTGGCCATCCTAATCAGCTGATATGGTTTAGAATAATGAGTCATTAAAATGGAGCCAGAATTAAATCCCATTCATTCTAGCATCAATTTGACAATGCTGGGCAGAAGGGAACAAAACTAAATGCAAACATTAGTTCTTACACTTGGAAATTAAAACCAAACCAAAATAAAACAAACGTGACCTGCACGATTTTGACCAGAAATCCTTCATGGGGAACACCTTGCATTAAAATATCAAGTGTCTAGGATCCAAAAATAGGCCACTGTAAGTCATTGAGAGAAAATCTACACAAACAGCACACACACCCCATATAATGTAAACACTCAACCCAGGGGGTCTGAGTGGACTTTGTCCACTTCTTATTATAGTGAAAATGAAAAAAACAAAAACAAAAAGACAACAGGGTTCAGATTTATTTGGAAAATAATAGCACTATTGTATAAAATACTTTCTTAGGAAGAGCTTGTTTGGAGAAATGCAATGTACTATATTAATTAATGTATTAATTTTCCAACATTCCTAAACCTCAAAACAAAACTGTAATTTAACAGAATTTCTAAATAAGAAAAAAATCATCTTTGCACACTTGTATATCATAAACGTAATTATTGTGGTTAGTTATGTAGGTTTTGTTAACCTACTTTATTTTGAAATAAAAAATATCAAAATTAATCAATTTTCCATTTCACAGTGAGTGAACCCACTCTTCCCATCTCTCTGGCCGTCTTCTCCTTGCTGCAGGAAAAGAAAGAGACAATGTCATTAGCAAAAACGCCCCCTCATCCCAGGGAGGGACAGCAAACGCAAGATGAGCCAGGAAGGTGATCCTCAGATACACATGCGTGACAGCTTATACACAGAGACATTTGTGAAGGTCTTTATAATTCTCTTTCTGTACTACATTTTCGTGGAAAGATAACAAATTCACAAATGAGACTCATATATATATATATATAATGAGACTCTTATATATCTTTTATATATCTTTTATATATTTTTAAGTGTGAATCACAATCTGATTATTAGGTGGTGACTTACCAGGTAACACTTGTGGTTGGTCGGCCAGTCGGCAAACATCCATCATGTCTTCTCAGTTTCGAGAAGCAGATCATAGATATTTGATACAGTATCTGCCAAATAATACAAAGAATATGTATTGTGTATTCTTTGTATTATTTGACAGATACTGTATTGCACACACACACACACATATATATATATATATATATATATATATATATATATATATATATATATAATATATGGTCATAGAAGTATTAATATATGTAGGACACACCAAGTCTGCAACAATATTTCTAATAATAATAATTATCTTACTGATATCCCTCTTAAGTTACTTACTGGTTTGATAGAACATTTCTGGACAAGCTGAAAGTCATTCTTAATAGTGTCACAAACATAGAGCCATAGCAAGGTTTGGGGCAGCCACCCGTATATATTTGGTTTCCTGGCTGCAAATTGTCGTAAGTGATAGCACTGCTGTGCACAAAACCGAGTCCAAAATAGAACTGAGGGAATAGGGAAAAGGTGGAGGCTTTTAAAGGGGAAGACAGGAAGTGAAGTCAAAGGGGTCGGGCTCATAAGGGTCTTCAACCATAGGCTCGAGCCTGGATGTGACATCACAGGGGCCAGAGCCGGCAAGGTCTTCTTCCATAGGCTCAGACCCGGAAGTGACGTCAACAGGGCCAGGTGGAATCTCCCGTGAATGGTCTGCAGGAAAAGGAGAAAAAGAGTCAGTGCACTCTGCCACATCCCGGTGTGATTTGGAACTGCCCTTACTCAAGCCCTTCAGCTGCCTCCCGTGTGTGACAATAGCCTCTCCATGCTGTTCCCACATTGTCATTGTACAGTATGACTAGCATAGATCAGGTGAGCCAACAAGATAGTATAATACTAGGCATACAGTAGATGATGGCTTTTCAAACACTACATACACCTCTTCTAAGATGTGAAATATTGGGACTAGGTATACGATCAACTGCATTAAAACCACTGACAGGAGAAGTAAATAACATTGATTATCTTATTGCAATTGAACATGTCAAGGGATGGGATATATTAGGCAGCAAGTGAACAGACAGTTCTTAAGGTTGATGTGTTGGGAGCAGAAACAATGAGCAAGTGTGAGGATCAGAGTAACTTTGACCAATTATGATGGCTAGTTGACTGGGCCTCAGCATCTCTAAAACGGAAGGTCTGGTGGGGTTTTATCAGCTTGCAGTTGTCAGTTATTACCAAAAGTGGTCCAAGGAACTACAACCGGTGAACCAGCAACAGGGTCATGGGTACCCAAGGCTCATAATGCATGTGGGGAGCAAATGATAGCCTGTTTTTTCTAATCCCACAGAAGAGCTACTGTACTACAACACCAACACCTTGGTGCCGGACACCACAGGGTACCTTCAGAGGCCTTGTGCTGTCCATGCCTCGATGGGTCACAGCTGTTTTGGCAGTACAAGGGGACCTACACAATATTAGGCAGGTGGTTTTAATGTTGTGACTGATCGGTGTAACATGCATACATGTGTTATGTGTCATGGTTTTATTATCTCTGGAATGTGCTTATCTATTCTTGGCACGTTTTATTATGTTTCTAGCATTGCTATTATTTTTTGTCATTTTAATGTGACATCAATACGTGTCACTTTGGAAACTTCTCTGATTACTGCAGTCATGCTGTTGATGGTAGCTCACTGTTGGTCACGTATCTTGCTTCATCATTATGTGTGATATTATAATTTGGATCTATAAATAAAGACTGCATAGTATTGTCAGTTGATTTTATTCCATTTTATTGCTCCTTGGTTTTGATGTTTGGCTTTTCTTTTGACTATTACTTGGGTTTTCCTAAATAATGTGTTTTCCTTTAAGATTTTTTTAACTTTAATGAAGATTGTGATGGAAGGCAAATTTGAGGTCACTCTTTGTCTAGTTCCTTTTCTAAGGCAAACTACAAGAAGCACAAGGCTCTCTGGATCAATGGGACATGCGTATCGCTCTACTACACCGAGGAGATAATCTCGGGAAAGGAAATGTATTAATTTAAAATTAAACTGAAATGCATTTCTCTGGTTGTCTCTTTTTTGTTTTTGCCTCCAGCAAATTATATTAGTCACTTTTTATCTCATGCTTTTTGTGTTTCTCCAGTCAAAACAAAAATTCATTCATACTCACCTGGGCCTACAACAAGTAATTTAATTCAATAGAAGCAAACCTGTTTTTAATATATAAGGAATTCCCCAAAATTAAACCTGCTTTGTTTTTCTGATTTTAGACAATCAACATATCTCTTAAACTGAACATTGTTATAATATCTTCTGGGCCTAATCTGAAATCGGTTGGAGGCGTTTCTTTGTGTTCATCTACTTATTTGAAATACTGCAAAGTCTGTTTAAGCATTAGAGTACAAAGCATATATGAGCTTACAAACATAAAATGTTATGCTTTCTTTTTAATTCATTGTAAATTGAATTTTGGTGATGGGGTCAAAAATGTGCTAAAGAGTTAACTTCAGATTCTGATTCTACAATGTTCAAATGTATGCATGCCTGTGGAAAATCAAAATTTATTTTCACTTCTTACTATTACAACTTTCATTGGGAAATTATGCAATTTTTGCATTGTATAGAGCTACCGGATGTCTACACCCTAGCAAAGATACAAAAATTTAGAACGAGCAGTTTCTAAGTGTCACGTATGCACTACTGAGGATCACCTTGCCGGCTCTGTTCAGATATGCAGTACTACCTTGGGAAGAGGGGGGGCACTGTCGCAACCATCTTGTCTCTTTCCTCCACAGTTCAGAGAAGATGCCTCAGGAAACCAAGTGACCACACCCCATTCACTCTGCCAGCCCTGCCCCTTCTGGTCCGGAGCCTATCAAAACAGCCGTTCGCAGAACGTGGTATCTCACTTGTGACTCGAATGGAGCTCTGAATCAGATCTCTCATATTGGCAGCAGGTGATATGTTATACTTTGGTGTCCCTTTACGCTCGATACATTCTGTTATTTTGTGAATAAATAGGGTGGCCAGGCTGGCACCACAACTATTTTTGGGACTCTGTAAGTCACTCTGTTCTACACAAGATATCCTCCCTGACCACCTGTAAATCCTGTACATACAATGATACAATGAGAAATTCTGAAACAATGGAACTTTGTTTCAAGCAAGATGCATTGTGTTTGTCATGTTACAGCCTCAAGGCCTATTGGTTTTGGTTCAGTTTGGTTCAATAGTTATACCAATAACCTTCAAGAATGGTTTGCCCTATGTCCAGTGAAAACTGCCATAGAAATCGTTGAATTTAATCTGAATTTTTGCTCTCTGCTCTATTTAGTCATAGGACCAGCCCTACTGATTTGAAAAAAATAAATTTCATGAGCAGCTTTCGAGATATATCATTTTTTTAAATATACAAGTTTACATGCAGGGAGGCAGACACAAGTACACATATGTGCACAGACACACTCACACAAATTTATAAGTGAAGACAGCCAGAAGCTTGTTTGCCCCACCAGAGCACATACTTGAGGATGAGGAGAAAAAAATGAACACACACCACAGAAGGTCTGTAAAGGTCGACATGGACAGAGACATTAAGAGGCGATACGCCATCGCGTATCAATCTTTCAGTCTCATGTACTTAAATGTGTTTAGTCTATTATTGAAGTTGTTCACTTGATTCGGTTTCCAGTTCACTTTAGTCTCCATTGACGTGTGTACACAGTAAATATTCTATAAGTGAATATATGTGATTTTGTGTTATTACATAGTGCAATAAGTTGAACTGTATTGTAAAATCTTCTGTGATTTCCAGCAGTGTCACTAAAGAGTAATTAACATGGAAGCGCCGGATGGACCATTCCATACCGATTGTTTGGTTTAATCTACATAAGGGTCATTTGATTATGTGATGATTATGACATATTCAAGTTATGCATTTGTCTATGAAATAAGTTGCTCCTGTTAACGGTATGCACTTTTATAATAAACGAGAAACAACATAGCGCTGAGAGAATAGTGAGTAAAGTGCATTCATGTAAATGACAGTGAAGTCACCATGGTGTCAAAGTTAGAAAGGACAAAGTAGAATTTTTGTAAAATTGGCTCACTGTAATTTTAAGTAATGTACATTAAACTGATGCCCAAAGCACAGTCCTGCTGCATACTACAATCCAAGACTGGGAAAGGATGATACATCCATTCAAATATTTTAAACTGAGAAACACATGTTCATTCAGGACATGGAAAAAAAAGAAAGCATTGGCTTACATTCCAAATTTCCAAGCATTATCAGATTAATGATCTTTCATAATCTTTCATAATCTTTCATAATCAGTATCTATCTATCTATCTATCTATCTATCTATCTATCTATCTATCTATCTATCTATCTATCTATCTATCTATCTATCTATCTATCTATCTAATCCTTCATTTGTCCATAGCTGTGATAATACAACACAGAGATTTTCCTTAGCTTTGGTCTCTGTATCATTCCTAGATATACAGTACAACACTGCAGCTTACCACAACATTATGAGCTCAAATCCTGTTCAGGGTCATGGGGGGGCTCACATTTATCCCAGCAATGTTTGGGTAGAAGGCAGGAAGTAACCTGGACTGGGCGTCAGTCCATGTCACATTCGTAGATACAGCCTATAAAATATTACAAATATTGGTAGCAACTGGATGTTTTGTTTAGATTACATTAGGTACTTAATTATTTCTTCATAATTGTTGTTTTTTCCTGCACCCTACAAAATGTCAGTTGAAATACATCAGGGTTTCATTTCATTGCCTTGCATTTGAATATATCTGTATTTTCTCCCTCTTGCTTCAACAGAAAAAAATAACGGATTTAACAGTACAGACAATGCCTAAATAAAAGATTTTTCTGTAATGCTTTGGACATTTCACAAAGCTAGATACACAACATTGTAGTGACTTAAATGATAATGAAAGCAGCTTTCTGGAATTGAATTTACAGAAGCAAAAAGGGATAAAAAGTGCAAGTAATTCCCTTTTGATTTACAGTATTAACGGATGCTTCTGTTGAGAATGGATCCTACTTTCAACTAATGCATTTTACATACAAAAATTCTGCTGCTTTAATTTGCCTAAAAAAAAAGATCATTTATGAACCATCATTATAAAAGATTAATGAAAGACGGAAGATAAAATATTTTTTTTTCCTGAAGGTAACAAAATAGATTTAATAAATGTTTAACTCAATAACAACAGATGGCCTTCTTATAAAATACACAAAGTTGTATGATGCGTTTGAAGGTCTTCTGATCAAATGCCAGCGGTTATCAATTAGAATGTATGTAAGATACAGACAGCATGAAATACCGTGAGGTTTCTGTTGACCTTGCCTACCTTCCACAGTAATGAGACCGTATTTTAACAACCAGAGTAAATTAAAGTTGGAACATTTTACATGTCCTGCATCCTAAGTGTAAGAGACACATTTAAAATTGCTTCGGAAGCCATTCATAAAACTCTGGAAAGTATTTTATAATGGGCAGATTAGAGTCCCAGTTGACAATTTTCTTTGAACAGCTACATCTTGTTCCCCTGTTTTAAATGATATTCCTTAAAATCCCAAAAGCAAAACAGAAATGTTAACCAAATGGGATGCTGGGGAATCAGATCAGCTAGTCAGTACGTGGCAGGTCTCTCTGCAAGGTTTTCAACCCGGAAGCCCTCTTTATACCCCTCAGTTTCTACTGCACTGTTGTGCCATGCAAAACACTCCCTTTGTTTTGAACTCCAGTTATTTCACACAACATTTATGATGGAATGAACATGTGCTGCATTTACATATTAAGGGCTTTAAAATCACTCAGCAGCATGCAGCAATTTTGGCAGCAGCAGCAGCAGCATGGCTGCTGTGTTTCCGCTTTTTACACTGAGATGGGCATTTTACACAGAAATTGGGGAAGGGCATGCTGAGGTATGCTGTTCATGTAAAGGATTACATAGTGAAATTCAGTTCAGTCATTTGAAGGCTGCCGTGCAAAATTCCCAGTGTCCTTCTTGATTTACTTTTCTAAACTCGGTACACTTCATAATTAGATTATGCATTTTTCTCCTGGATTGTAATTTTAACCTAAGTACTTTTCACCAAATGACGCTCCCTCACTATGGTGCACCTTAGGTAAATGTTGGGATCGTCTTGCCATAAAAAGTGGGCAGACACAAATATCTGACTTACTGTTAAAGACAGTAAGACACAGACCTACACAACTAATGAGAGTAGCTTGATTCACAAAGATTTCCAAAATTGTTGCAGATAACGTACACGCTTCTAAATCTGCACAAATAACTAGATCTATGTAGCTTTTCAATGGAGGAAAAAATATAATAAATCATATCATAATTCTTAATATATACAATTTTCATAAATAAGTGGGAATAACAGTGTTCATTCTGTATTTTGGTGGAGCCAATATCTGTCCTGGCAGCAGTAACGTGTTCATGCTACATCTATCATTTAAACTAGAATTGATAAATTGTAGAATAACAAAATAAAGATAGCAATACTTACAGACATTTGCCACATGCAGTATTGGCATACAGCACCTGCTGCTTTACATGAAATATTGAGTTCTTCTGAGTACCAATCACAGAAAATCTGATCTTTTTTTTCAATAGCATAACAAGAATGGAAATGTAAATCATGTACAGGTAACCCCCCCCCCCCCCCAAAAAAAAAGCTAGGACTTTAACTTTTAAATGCTTGTAATGTATTACAAAACAGACCCAACTGTAATTAAAATGAGAGAGTTCAAAAAAGTGTAAGTTTTTTTTTCTCATTTACTTAGTGCTCTAAATGCATTCTTAATCATATAAAAATTAAGGAAATAAGAATAATTAAAAAAATTGAAAATTTTAGCACTTTCGGGAACGGCTAGTTCCATGCGTCATTCTGCTTCAAAGAAAAAAGATAAATGATGATGCCATTAAAAGTGAACTAATTAAGGAAGGCTTCTTTTAAGAACTCATTAACTGCAGCCTCATTTGCATAATGATGCATATTAATTAAGTTTTAATGAATCTGAATTTCCACCAAGCCGCTTTTCTTTGGCTGTGGAACAAATTGAACAAATTATTTAAAAGTGTTCTTGAATCTACTTTTCACACCAAAGGGGAGTGAATGCAATCATTTGTAGAAAATCGTTATTTTTTTTAATGCAGGCCCATCTGTTAATTATTTTTTAAATGTAATCATTTACCCTTTGTTTTCAAAACCTAAGAGAATTATTCACTTCCACAAAATTATGAGGTTTGGTATTGAAGGGTAAATATTGTAGAACCTGAAAAGTACTTGATTGTACCTTAAAACAGAATGATGCATGTGCTCCAGTTTGGAAAAGGGGAAAGATAGTCATCCCATAGAAATATCTGTCAGTGTACGGCCATTTGGGCTGGTTTATTGAAAGGCATTAGTTTTTATAGTCAATTTATAGCATATTTGCTTTCATAACCTTGGTTTAAAAATAATGTAGAAAGAAATCATGAATTTATTATATGTAATATATAAGTGTGTGTGTGTGTGTATGCATGTGTGTGTGAAATACAGAATGCTGTACAAAAAGAAAGTACAGCAAGCAGAATTATCAATAATGGTCTGATTGTAATTCATTCTCTTGACACTTTTTTATTTTGTATTTCTCCATCTCCATCTTCTGCATATAACATTATCAATTTCAGGCTATGTGTTTTATTTATTGAATTATTTAAAAGAAATGAAAACATACTTGAAATAAATAAAACGTCACTTTAAAATTGTCATTAACACATTCATTTCTTTTAAAACCAGAAGCTTTTAAATCTAAGATAAGAAAAAAGAAAGAAAGAAAGAAAGAAAGAAAGAAAGAAAGAAAGAAAGAAAGAAAGAAAGAAATATCAATTTATTCTCCAAAACATTTGTTACTTGTGTAGTAAACAACTAGTTGCCAGTCCTTTGTATTGTGAGTGCACTTATGTTTTATTATTAAAAGGTAGCATAGCAATGACACAATAAGATATATATATATGTGTGTGTGTGTGTGTATAGATATAGCAAAAAAAGAAAAAAATTGTCTCATTGAGTATCAATTTACATATCCATTTTAGCAGTGCACATATTAAAATAGTTATAATACTTTAAATAACAGACCTAAATGTAATTAAAATGACAGTTCAAAAAGTGCAACTTTGTTCTTATTTAGTTAGTGTTCCAACTGTGTTCATTAACATACAAAAAATACAGAAATAATTACTGAAAAAAAATTAAAACACTTTTGGGGATGTGTTCCATGCATCATTTACCATCTATCTATCTATCTATCTATCTATCTATCTATCTATCTATCTATCTATCTATCTATCTATCTATTATATAGTGCCTTTCACATCTATCTATTTATCTATTATATAGTGCCTTTCCTATCTATCTATCTATCTATCTATCTATCTATCTATCTATCTATCTATCTATCTATCTATCTATCTATCTATCTATCTATCTATCTATCTATTATATAGTGCTTTCACATCTATCTATTTATCTATTATATAGTGCCTTTCCTATCTATCTATCTATCTATCTATCTATCTATCTATCTATCTATCTATCTATCTATCTATCTATCTATCTATCTATCTATTATATAGTGCCTTTCACATCTATCTATTTATCTATTATATAGTGCCTTTCCTATCTATCTATCTATCTATCTATCTATCTATCTATCTATCTATCTATCTATCTATCTATCTATCTATTATATAGTGCCTTTCACATCTATCTATTTATCTATTATATAGTGCCTTTCCTATCTATCTATCTATCTATCTATCTATCTATCTATCTATCTATCTATCTATCTATCTATCTATCTATCTATCTATCTGTCATATGGTTTACCATTTTCTGTAGGGCCATGTGTATTTGTAGCCTGTCCACCATAACACCAAGCCTTGGCCATGGTGTCACTCCATACACACATACACACACACGCACACACACACACACACACACACACACACACATTTATACATATAATGTCTTTGTGCCATCTGTTATCTCACTAACAATGTTCAACTGTTAAACATTATGAAATGAACACCAAACTGATGGATTTTTCATTTTACTTCAGTTAAGCTAGACTAGACAAAATGAGGCCCACTGTAAAATATCCTCCGAGTAGCAGGATTCTTTTTCCCTGCTACTGACTTCACGTACATTTTGTTGCCATTTTTAGTGCCTTTTTTCTCACAGTGCATTAGTTAGAAGGTGGTATATTGTGGATACTGGAGGTGCCTGCTTAATTAAATGCATTTTCCATCTATGAGCACCTTTTAAGCTGGCAGCTGGTGTTAGTTCAGGTGCTTCTATAATGTGTATTCATGCATACAAACACACAGCTCCCTGCAAGTCACACTTTCAAACACACACATGCAAACATATAATACTGAGTATACAAGATCTTCATTCACACACACACACACACACAGAGTGAAAGGCACACTTTGCATGAGATTGACTGTTGCACATTTGTAAACCCATTCTTAACTCAGACTCCACTGTGAATCATTTAAAGATCATTTTAAGCTGAAATTAATTTAAATCCGCTGCAGTATGCATTGCATTATTCCACTGAGTCACTCCCGGTTCTTAAGAAAACGCATCACTAGAGAATTGATTCTCATCAGGTTGTTTCCTGTTGTCTCCTGCTGTCTATTGACATTAATTGGAGACTGGATTTCCTTGTGGAAATTGGATACGTTACACAGTAAGCGTCACTACATCCAGCTAAATTCACGCTGTATTTGATTATTGGCAATAGCTTAATAAAAGGCTAGACTTGAATATAACCACTTTCAAGGATCCGCACACTTTTTAGTACAAAAAAGGAAAGCAAAAGACATAGGTATATAAATAAATAAACAGGAAGCAATTGTTGTTCATTTCTCGTTTTTGGCACAAAAAAATCACCTTTACATTGTGTTGGGTTTTTGACAGTGAATGCCTTCCTCAGGGGGGTCAGGAGTCAGAGTTTCAGATGAGACAAGCTGGCAATGTAGTGTAAATGAAAATGGAAAGCAGATGTTAGTTAATTAGGGGAAATGTGACTGACAAGACTTGAGCGGCAAGGTACACGATCTACCCGGCACAAAGCAGCTGTTGTTACCGACTTCATTGTCAGTCTTGTACACAAGTCATAACATCCCCATGGAGAGTGCTGCAAATGCTGACAATTATCAAAATAAAATTAGGCTTGATTGAATCTTGCTGGTTTCTAAAGAGTTTAGCTTTTTCCTTATTTTCTGCCTTTCAGGATTTGGAAGTTCCTCATGCATTAGCAGGGCAGTTGCGATTAACTTGATTTTCTCCCACAGACACCATTTGCACCTAAAATGCCTGTCTATATTTAACTCATACAAAAATTACAGACCTGCTCACACACAAAAATTCAAAAGAGAGCAGCTGCAACTAGACTGAATAGTAAAGCAGTTTTCTAATGTTCTAATGATTATTTATTTTCGTATTTATTATGCATGCTCTTCTGTTGCATATCTTTATATGTGTGTGTGTGTGTATGTGTGTGTGTGGACACATTTTTCTTCTACTGAAAAAAAGAGGGATTAGAATTTAAGGCTGACTGGCACAGTATGACTGGTGGGTGCTTAACAGGCGCAGTTATCGGGTTAATTTGGAAAATGATTTGTGATGTTTAGTAGATGGATGGCACAAAGGGTGACTAGCACTGCTGCTTTACAGATCCAGCGTTTAAGGTTTGAACCCTATTTGTCTGTATTGAGTTGGCATTTTTTTTCTGTATCTGTTTCGGTTTTCTTCCCACACTGCAAAGATGAAGTGGTGAATATACCCTGTCCCTGTGTGAGACGGCTCTGTGGTGGACTGGCACCATGTTCAGGGTTTCTTTCCTCTTCTCCAGCCAGAGCTGGTGGGATAAGCTCAGATCTCCAAGAACATAAATTAGATTAAGCCAGTTTGGGAATGTGATGTTAATATTATAAAAAAAGAAATGCTCTTTCAGATCAGTGAGAGATGCCATCTGCAGAATTTGTGCTGAAGAAAAAAATGAATTCCACCCTATGATATAATTAATGTAGTTGACATTTCAATGAAAAATTAAGCACTCAGTGTGTCACTGACAAACATATATGAATGAATACTGGAGTGCTGTTATGGTACGGTACCTTTCACTGCTTTCTCGTAGCTCTAGGAATGTGCCTTACCATCCTTGCCCAGTAAGCATCAATGTAGCGTTTGCATGATCTCCTCATGTCAACATGGGTTTCCTTCGAGGAATCAGTTTTCCTCCTGCATTCCAAAAATGAGTGCAACAGTTAGGTTAATTGGTGACTTCTCGTTGGCACAGTAGGGGTGAATGCAGGTGCCAGCATTTATACCCTGTCGCAGATTGGCATCCTGCATAGGACTTGTTCCTGTTTTGCAGCCTCTACTGCTATCATTGAGACCTTTGATCTTATAATGAAAAGCTCTGTGATCCAAGAATAGATGGAAAAAATAATACTTACAATGTCATATAGATAGATAGATAGATAGATAGATAGATAGATAGATAGATAGATAGATAGATAGATAGATAGATAGATAGATAGATAGATAGATAGATAGATAGATAGATAGATAGATAGATACTTTATTGATCCCAAGGGGAAATTCACATACTCCAGCAGCAGCATACTGATAAAAAACAATATTAAATTAAAGAGTGATATATTTTTTTAACTCTTTCAGGGCTTAAAATGTTTTCCAAAAAACATAGTTTCTGAAAAGCAATGGCTTCACATAAAAATCAACATAAAACATCTGTTGCTGCATGCTGCGGCTACCAGTTTGACAAGAATGGGCGGCAGGCTTGCTGCCAGGCTGTCTTCACGAAGCTGGGGTGGCAGCAGCAGCGGTCACGGTCGCAGTGCATTGCGATCTGGTTTCTACCTCTTATCATTGTTAAGTGGCAGTCCTCCTGGCGAACATTCCCGTAGGCGTGTCGGCACCACGATTAGCTGGGGACCAGTCAGCTGAAGCTGGAACCTCACATTCGTTTTCGATCACTTGTATCAAAATCAGAGTCCAGCAAGTCATAGTCCAGTTCAGAGATAATAGGCGAAACTTCGTTCACGGAGTATTTTGCTTTACGCATTTGCTTTGATCTCTTGCCATTATGTTAGTGCCATTTTATTACTTTACACTTTATTATACTTTATTAATCCCAAGGGGAAATTCACTTACTCCAGCAGCAGCATACTGATAAAAACAATATTAAATTAAAGAGTGATAACAATGCAGGTATAACTGACAATAACTTTGTATAATGTTAACGTTTACCCCCCCCCCGGGTGGAATTGAAGAGTCGCATAGTGTGTTGGAGGAACGATCTCCTCAGTCTGTCAGTGGAGCAGGACGGTGACAGCAGTCTGTCGCTGAAGCTGCTCCTCTGTCTGGAGATGATCCTGATTCCACTAATCCGTTGTTCTGTTATTCGCTGCCACCGCATTGTTTTCCCACCGTTATCGCTCGGCAGCCAGCAAACCAGCTCTTATTATTTTTTATCATAATCAAAAATGATCGATTCTTTCGTAGAATCAAAACACTCGCAAACAGTTTTCGTATATTTTAAAAGCAAATAAAAGTGCTAAAGGTGGATACAGATAATCAACAAACAACATATTTTGCATTTTTTGTGTTTTTAAATGGTGAAATTGCCCGCTCAACGCAAATGATTAAGGCAAAGCAGATGCATCCATCCCATTAAAATTTGAACTTAAATTTAATAACTAAGATGTACATAATATTTTCTGAATAAATAATTGTTTGTCAAAAAATGTTTTATTCACAGCAGCCTGTACCTATGCAGTGTCGTGCAGTGGGTTTGTGGCACCCTTGTGCAAAGTAATTTGTGCCCCCAATTTTCTTGAAATAATATTGATTTTTTTAATTTTTAATAAAAGGGTCCACAAGCCATCGAACAATTTTTAAAGGGACCGCCTGGCAAGAAATTCTAAAGAAGTTTGAGAACCGCTGGTCTGATAGAATTTATAATAATTTTAGAATTTTATAAGGTAAATGTAAATAGGTTTTCTGAAAAAGACATTCTTACTTTGAGCATCTGTTACCTAAAATAAAAACCACAAAGTGTGACTTCCATTCGTTTATTACAGCTCATTGCAGGTCATTATTTCCATATTTTGACCCTTGGAAAATGGCTGCAGATGAATATGGCTGTATGACACTCAGTCAAAGATATTCTGTATATGGTAATGAAGATATATTCAACATTAAACCTTTGGAATATGAAGTTTTAGAGCTTTGTATGTTGGCTCGTCCATTGCAGATTAAATAAGATGTTCATTATAGTCAGTCACTTGGACAAAAATATAATAGCTATATAACATAACGTTCTCAAACCTGCTCAACCCAATTCAGTGTTATGGGTGGCCAGATCTTATCCCCTCAGTAATGGCTGAAAAGGGGGTAACCAACATAGACCTGATGCCAGTCCATCACAGGGGCTCTGATGTATGCACATATGTAGGGCCAGTTTAAAGTTGTCAGTTAACTTAACCAGCATGCATTTCAGGTTGTGGATGGAAAATCCACATAGGTATTGTTCAAGGAGACTGGGATTTGAACCCTGAATGCTGGGTCCCTACGGCAGGAACACTACCCACTGTGCCATCATCCTAGATAAACTATATATTACTATAATGACATTTATTATACAGGCTTTATAGGATATAGAATATGACCATATACATATGCTGTCATACAAGGTATTTACTGTAATGTTTCTTTCCTCAAACAACTTAATCCAATTAAGGTTTACTGGAAGCCAAGGCTTATATTGGCAGCATTGGAGCTAAAGCTGGAATCAGACCATTACATCATATTAAAGTGCCAGTGAAATGCCTCTACTTTCTGCACTCAGGGTCTCACTGTGCCAGAACACATATCTCAGTAAAAGCAAGCGCGATACGGCCAACTCAGGAAGGACCTCAGAGCACATTCACTAATTCACTCCAAGCCAGTTTAAATCTACTGCTGAAATTAACAAATTGAGAGGAACCAACAGGTTAGATCATGGGAACAATGTGGAAACCCAGAGGAGACACAAGCAGGGAAGTGAACCAGAGTCTGCAAACGTCTAAGTGACCCTTCTTAGGCTACTCACGCTTAAAATAAATATGTGGAAATATGAAAGTATGTATTATGGGAATAATATTAAATAGAATATGTGTCAAAAGTCCTTGCCCATTCTTATGACTTAGGTTGCAGGCCAAAATACAAATTAACTTTACAGATTTAATAGACAAAAGCAGGCCATTCTGTCCATCTGACTCATATGAGTACCAAGAATTGTCTTAGGGTCTTACCCAGGTATCTCCTTTAAAGAGTGCCTGCATGCCAGGCTGTATTGTATTGTATTGGACGGTAATTTTAAAAATATTCATTAGAAATCATCCACAAAACTAAATTTATTTGTACACATCCACACTGTGAACACAGCAACTAGACTACATTATCTTCACTCTTTATGCCCATAAGTGGGTACCATATGTATAGTATACGGTACATCTATGTCCTTGTGTGCCAATTCAGGCTCGTAAGACATTACACACTGATACAAAATTAAAAAGTACTGGACAGAGCCCATCCCTTCAAAAACAGCAGAAGACATTTTAGTTAAACATTTCTTTTAGCTTTTCAGTTGAATTAAATTTTAATCAAAAATCAAACTGCTATGCGTAAACAAGTCAATAACTGAAAGTGATGAAAACAATAAAAATAGTTATTGCTGTTTTGCCTATTAAACATGTTTTGATTAAACACTTTGGACACTTAATAATAATAATAATAATTATACTGTTGTATTATAGTGCTGAAACTTTGACTTTCAAAAACAAATGACAATTTTTGTGTATAAATGGAAGTGTGTGCACATGTATAGGAGGTAAAAAATAGATACACTTGAGATAGATAGATTAGATAGATAGATAGTAGGAAAGGCACTATATGATAGATAGATAGATAGACAGACAGATAGATAGATAGATAGATAGATAGATAGATAGATAGATAGATAGATAGATAGATAGATAGATAGATTTACATTTACATCATTTAGCAGACGCTCTTATCCAGAGCGACTTACACAGTGTTTGTTAGTTTTTTTTTGCCTACCCCTTGGGGTCAGCCATTGTACAGCGCCCCCTGGAGCAATTACAGGTTAAGGGCCTTGCTCAAGGGCCCAGCAGAGTAGGATCTCTTTTGGCAGTGACGGGGATTCGAACCGGCAACATTCGGGATACCAGCGCAGATCCTTAGCCTCAGAGCCACCACTCCGATAGATAGATAGATAGATAGATAGATAGATAGATAGATAGATAGATAGATAGATAGATAGATAGATAGATAGATAGATAGATAGATAGATAGATAGATAGATAGATAGATAGATAGATAAGGATGTTAACTATAAGCAGATTTAAAAGGCATTACAAAAATAATGATATATATATACAGAAGACAGTATCATACAGTAGACAGATAGATAGATATCTTTATTTTTGTGTGGTTATACAAGTAAATGTTGAATTGCTTTGTATATTTGATATTGGTGTATTATATTTATAAATCTGTGAAAGACCTTCGATTTTATCCTTAGTGAAAAATTTCTTATAAGAGTAAACTAAATTAAATCAAACTAAAATGTGAAAAGCTGTAATAAAGACAGTTCACTTTCTTCTTCCTGAATCAACATGATATGGGAAAGGTCTGAGAATTCTCTTGCTTAGAAAACTATACTTTAGTCTGTTTACTTTGCCTGAAAAATCTTGATTGAATTATTTTTCGTACAAATATTTACTGTATATTGCAACAAGATTTGTGAAATTATCTTTACTTGTGACAATCTGAATTCCAGCATTTGTTTGACCATTAGAAATTACTAACTTGTACAATAAGGGACTAATACAAGGTATGAGCAACTATAGACAGATCTGAAATGAGTTTCTTTCTTGCCAAAATAATAGGCCATTGGAGCATTGCATACTGGATTTAATTTATTTTTAAACATAGACATCATCAATGAATCACATGCAGAATATTACAATGGATTGCAAAAGCTGCAAGCAACAAAATCAATAAGAAGAAAGAGACCCGAGGATGTCTGGTTCAGTCTTTTAGTTCAAAGTTGGGTGGGACAGCACAGTTGCACATTGGTAGTGTCAACCCAGCATGAATGGTGACATCATGGTGGAGCTGCCTGTGTGGAGTTTGCACATTCTGTTAATATCTACCTCGTTTTTTTCTTCTGGCTAAAGGTTTTCCTTTAGTGCCACCACCATCTACTCTAAGTACCATGATGTGCCAACAATGATGGATGGATTAAAAGCCAGAAGTCTGTATGACCATCAGCATCAAGTGACTCCATGAGAACCCTAACTACAAAGAGGACTATTTCATTTATGTTAGGTAGAATGCCCAGGGGGGACTGGGTGGTCTCGTGGCCTGGAACTCCTGCAGATTTTATTTTTTTCCTCCAGCTTTCTGGAGTTTTTTTTTTTTGTTTTTTCTGTCCACCCTGGCCATCAGACCTTACTCCTTTTCTATGTTAACTAATGTTGTCTTATTTTAATTTCTTATTTTGTCTGTTATTTTTCTTTTTTTCATTATGTAAAACACTTTGAGCTACTTTTTGTATGAAAATGTGCTATAGAAATAAATGTTGTTGTTGTTTTTTAGGTTAACTGATAATTCTGAATTGGCCCAGTATAAGTCAAATATGTGCAGTCACTGTAGCACTCCTAAATGTTATTCTGGTCTTGTGACTGAAGTAAGTCAGGGATTAAGCCAATAGGCATCAGTCTTTCTAGTTGGTGCCATTTTTGCCTCTACATTTCTGTTTAAAAGGAGTGGGCAGTTGTTAAGGGTGAGCTATCACCTAAACACTGCAGTACCTATAAAAAGTATACTTACCCTAGAAAGTTTTCACAATTTATCATCATAAATGTTAACCTCTGGATTATGCTTATTTTCTGTTTTATTATGATTTTTTATTTATTCTTTATATCTTAATGTAATTTCTGTCAGACATGTTTATTTTTTATCATTTGTAATCTATCCCGTTAAATGTGTGGCCATTCTGTGTGCTGTAAGGGTGGAACTCCATGAGGCAGGCCCATCATGACCTCACCACTCCTGAGACCTTCTTCTGGCTAGTTAGGGTCCAGATTAGAGGATCTCAGGTTGTGGTGCACTGAAGTGGCCAGACTGCATTTCTGAGTATTGTTTTCTTGTTTGATTTTCTAGTTTATTGATTATTTTGCTCTGCTTCTTAGATTTCTGTTATGGCTTGTGCTTTGAGAAATGTTTACCTTTGGATTGCTTTTTAGGCTACTCTTTTACGTTGTTTTGCCCATTTTTGTAATTTACTATTTTATTAATAAATATTTTATTAATAAAAAATTGTGGCATTGAAAGTTTCTCAAACCTGAGTCTTAACAGTCTCTCCTTTGACAGGCATCCTAAGAGAATTTGGAAATTTAAGGGCATTTTGAACGTTTTCATCCTGTTTCCCCATTTTTGATGCCTGCTTAATCAGTTTTAAGTTAGGTTACCAGAGCCTGTTATTTGGATTCCAGGCCAAGGGAGTATTGGTCTGGGTTTTGCATATTTTGAGAACTGAACCCCTTTTTCCCATTTGGTGTGCAGTGAATTATAATAATGAAACACTGAGAATCTCTATATATAATCTTCATTTGGATCTTGATCTTTGTTTGTCCGCGAATGAATTAGAAGAAGAAGCACTAGATGGCAGTAGAGAGACAGCTAAAACATAGGCATTGCATTAAGAATCTCCTCCAGGCTTATACTACTGAAGACTTTAGTACTCCAGTCACACCTCAAAACACAGACATTCAAACTAAACAAATTGTTGTGCTTTAAATTAACTAATCTTTATATATAATCTTCATTTGGATCTTGATCTTTGTTTGTCCGCGAATTCCATGCATGTGTAGACCACGTTCCAGTTTAGTACGTTGTTGTTACTCACAGATGTCAACAATGTGCCGGAATAACGAAAGGGGTGGTGGACAGTGTTACGCTGGTTAGCTCCTGAGGCCTGGTTTGAGAATGAGATTGCCAAAGATAAAAGGTACGTGCCTACGTAACATATGAATGAAAGAAAGACAGTGGGTAAAATGAATGACAACGTAACAGCACGTTCCGGAAATTATTATTGTTACGTTGTAGCCGGCGAGTGCTGCGCGTCTCACAGTTGTACCGTGGCTTGCTCACATGTAAGTGAAGTGATCCCTATTTATGCTTTAAAGAGCCTGGATACCTATGTGTCCCCCTTTTATAACCATTGCTCCGTGTATATTGCCTTACTCTTTGGATTGCCACAAAGCAACCTGCGAGATTGGAGAAAGGTTGAGAAGAGATCGCGAGAGGAAACGACAGCGTCGTGAAAATGAGACGGACTGTGAACGGAGAGAAGCAGAAATGCTCCTACACCACCACATAATTACTATTTGGACAGTGATTCCGAGTAGGCCGTTCCTATCGAATCAATGTCCAAGGGTTTTGTTTTGTAATTTTGTTTCCCTTATAAAAAATCATAATGCTGTGCGATGAAGGGCCCAGTTCACGACTGGCAGCCGCGTTTAAACAGGGAGCCCTTCACAGACAACTTTAACACGCGCAACGTAGTTGGGCGCACATGGCTAGTCATATATATAATTTGGCTTTTTTGACACTGATCAATAGTTTCAGTCGATTGTAGTATAAATGCACCTTGTCTAGTAGGTCCAAATTGTTGTGAGTCAGTTTGGTGGCCTAACCTACACAATCAAGACAAGAAACAACACTCCAAGCAAATATTCAAGTCATAAATATCTGTTTGAGTACAGTTAAATCAATTGTTAAGAAATGGAAAGAGCATGGCACAGATGTAATTCTGCTTGAGAAGGCTGTGAACAAAAACTGAGTGAAGAAGAAGACTCAGGTGGGTGGACACCAAGGGACCTTTGGGAACTCTGAAGGAGTCACAAGATGCAGACTGTACAACAGCTATTGCACGACTGCTTCACCACAGCTTTAAGGGAGAGTAGCTAAGAGAAAGCCATTGTGAAAAAAACATCCATGGCCCTTATTTATTACAGTTACCTGTAGTAGATAAGGGCCATAATGGCGGAGACTGCATAGACTGTGCATATAACAATTGGTGCCTCGTTGCTTCACCAGATGCAGCTTTATGGGAGAGTGTCAAAGTGCAAGCTACTGTTAAAAAGATAAGAGAACCACATGAAGTCTCAGCTAGAGTATGCCATAAGGCACATGGGAGACACTGAAGACAACTGGAACAAAGTTCTATGGTGTGATGAGACCAAAATTGAGTTTTTTGGCCATCAGACAAAACATCATGATTGAACACTCACAATATCAAAAACACACCATCCCCACCATGAAGCATAATGGTCGCAGTTAATCATGCTGTGGGGATGCCTCTTTTGAAGCAGGCACTGGAAGGCTTGTGAGGGTAGAAGGTAAAATGAATACAACAAAATACAGTCCTTGAGGAAAACCTAATGCAATCTGCAAGGAACCTGCACCTTGGAAGAAGATTTGATTTCCAGCCGGATAACAATCCCAAGCATAAAATCAAAGTCACACAAAAATGACTTAAAAATGTCCTGGAGTGGCTGAGCCACGTGTTCACTCACAATCCCCATGCAACCTGACAGAACCTGAGCAGGTTTGTAGAGAAGGATGGGGAAAAATGGCCATGCCCAGATGTGCAAAGCTGATAGAGAGAGACCTGTGCACATAGGACTCAGGCTGGCATGGCTTACTGAATACAAAAGTTGGTGGGGGGAATACTTATACGGTGTGGATCGAGCCTCGGACACAGACAGCCAGACATGGTATTATGCACCACCACATGTTTGTTTACAGTTCCTACTATTTACAAGTCAATAAGTGCAACACAAACCCCAAGATACTCCCCCAAAGTCCAGGCCTCTCACATTCTGCCTCGTCTCTTCAGGCCACCTCCACTCTCTTCTCCAGACCTTGTCCTTCTCCTCACCCGACTCCAGCCCTGAATGAAGGGAGGCGGCCCCTTTTATAAGCACCCGGATGTGCTCCAGGTGTCTTCCGGCAATCTTCCACCGACACGCCCCAGTGTGACGGAAGTGCCGGCTGCATCCGCGGAAGCACTCCGGGTGTCCCTGCACTTCTTCCCCCCCAGCACTTCTGGGTGTGGCGGAAGTGCTGAGGTCCAGGGCTCCCAAGGCATCCGGGTGCCCCCTGGAGGTGACCACTGGCCTCTACAGGGTTGAGCTTCAAAGCTTGATACCCGTGGCCCCCAAAGCAACCAGGGCAGTCGTCCCCTTCGTGGTCTGGAGGAGGCGCAAGCCCTCCTCCAGTCCTCCTGGGCGTCCCGGCTGGGTACCACCCCCAGCCTCGTGCCACAACGGTCAATTAGGTCACACTTTATTTTTGTAATTCGTTTAGATCACTTTGTAGAGCTCTGTTGTCATTTTGACATTAAAGAGTCTATTTCTGTTGAGCAGTGTCAAAAGCCAAATGAAGTCCACTGCAATTCAACATTGTATAGCAATAAAATGTAAAAACTTCAAAGGGGGTGAACACTTTTTTTAGGCACTGTACATCCTTAAAGGTTACAGAGGTTGGCCTGGTTACCTTGTCATATCCAACAGAATATGCAAATTCTGAATAGTCCCATCAGAGTCTTCTTCCTGTTTTGGAGTCAATATAGAATCTAATTCTGTGCCACAGACTGATTGTAGTAATCAGTTCAAGGCAAGCTATGCCATACCACTGCACATCACTTTATGATCTCCTGCCAAAGTACATTGAGTGATGTTGAAGCATATTTGGTTTGTATTTTATTGCTTCAATCAGATTTGTGTAGAGCAGACCCAAGCTTAAGAGTACTGCGAGAAGTAATGCTTGAGGGAGTTATTGAGTCTTAGCACATAAGATCAAGATCAGAGCAACTGAACATAGAATTATGATGTAGGAGGTGCAGGTAATGGAAAAGAGAAAGGAAGCAAAGATATCAGAAGGTGGAAGAAAGAATTGCCTCCTAAAGGAGTCGAGAAGAATGACAGAGTTTCAGAAGAAGATTGCATAAATCATTAAAGAAATAAATTAGAACTGATGTAATGAACGCACATAAACCTCAAAATGGTTGAGAAACAAGTTAATATGGAGAAAATGCAGATGAAAGAACTCTAAAGTCATTAAAGGAAAAGTGAACTAACATTTCAGTGATCTGAACTGTAAACCAAGAGTGCGTACATTTTTGTGAAATGATCAGACATAGTAGAAAATGAGGATGAAACGTGTAATTTTAAGTGTTTGCATGACATTCCCTCATCAAGTATTTCAGTACCTCAAACTGAAACTGTAATTATGTGGCACTTCTAAAGTGGGCGTGTCATCAGGAAGTTATGAACCTATCAGCTTTTAATTTCTTCCCTTGGAGACCAGTAGTAAAATATGCTGCTTAGTCTTGCACAAGGACAGCTAAAAAGATGTGACAGACTAATGATGGCAAGAAGACAGTCTCTGTTTATCTTTTGTTGCTTATTTTAAAGCTGACATTAAAAAAAAAAAAAAAAAAAAACTGTTTTGGAAATGCAATACTGACATCGAATACAATGTTAATACAAGGTAAACCTACGGGGTTTTTAAGTAATTTTCGAAAGTAAGCAGTTTTGGAGAGAAAATGCAAATTCTTAAAAATCTAAGCAGCACATATAATAATGATCCAGGGTATTGACAAAAGCCCTGGCATGTGTTATAATGAGCCTCTGTGTCAAAAAGAGTGAACGTACCTCATAATTTCTTGTGCACGCAAGAATTCTGACAGTATGTTGAAACAAGACTAGGAAATAGCAGAGTGAGAGCAATGCAGACACATGGAGGAGGGAGCTGAGACTATAAAGATAGATAAGAGAGAGGAAGTAGATTGTATCCCAGAAGAATTCATGAAAGCCAACACAACAACACCCACCCAAACCCAACAACTGTTTCTGAGTTTATTTAAAGTACTATAGAATTACATTAATCAGGAAGCCTGATTGGCTGACATTACAATTACTTTGACTGTATAGATTATTGTACTTCAGTCGAAACTCAGTCTTAGCTGTATGTAATGCTGGATGCCAGCACAAAGATACATCTGTCTTTTAAAATGTGCTATTTTTAGGTTTCATAAGGCAAACGTTGTATTAAACAAACCTGACTACAAACGAGAAGGATACTGTTTGAGATGTTTATTTCACATCTTTCTGACATATTTGACAGTACAATTTCTTTTGTACTTTTACTGTAATTATGTCCATCCTCGTGTTTTCAAACGTGAGGGTTGTCTTGTCATGGAAGGGTTTTGGAGAGAACTTATCCTCAAACATAGATTCTTTTATTCTCATTCCCCGATTCCTTATTATGTTGGCCTACATATATGTTCTCCGCCCCAACTCTTGTTCTCTTATGCTTGCACTCACCTGGCCTGGAAGGAGACACCACAGATAGCTGTATTTTAGAACATGTACTTGGATCTATGGATCATTCTGCACCCAGAACTAGCTGCTACCGCGTTTCACTTTCCCTATCACAGGATGTCTCCTCTTTATTCATTTATACCCCAGAGGGTAGGATAGAGAAAATATTAAGTGTAAGCAAGGGGAGCAGTCAATAAATGTTTTTCCAGTCTTTATAGACTTTTAACATTCTTAAAGATTCTTAATACTAATACAACAACATTTATTTATATAGCACATTTTCATACAAAAAGTAGCTCAAAGTGCTTTACATAATGAAGAAAAGAAAAATAACAGACAAAATACAAAATTAAAGTAAGACAACATTAGTTAACATAGAAAAGGAGTAAGGTCCGATGGCCACACGCCACCACCAACAGGACACCGGAAAAGGAAACAGAAGAGAGAGTAGGGGTTAGTACAGATTTTGAATGAATAGTTATAATGAATTGGATATACAGAGTATCAGGATTAAATTACAGTGAAGTTATGAGAAGGCCATGTTAAAGTAATGTGTTTTCAGTAGTTTTTTAAAGTGCTCCACTGTATTAGCCTGGCGAATTCCTACTGGCAGGCTATTCCAGATTTTAGGTGCATAACAGCAGAAGGCCGCCTCACCACTTCTTTTAAGTTTTGCTCTTGGAATTCTAAGGAGACACTCAGTTGAGGATCTGAGGTTACGATTTGGAATATAAGGTGTCAGACATTCCGATATATAAGCCGGGGCGAGATTATTTAAGGCTTTATAAACCATAAGCAGAATTTTAAAGTCAATTCTGAATGACACAGGTAACCAGTGTAGTGACATCAAAACTGGAGAAATGTGTTCGGATTTTCTTTTCCTGGTAAGGATTCTAGCAGCTGCATTCTGCACTAGTTGCAAACGATTGATGTCTTTTTTGGGTAGTCCTGAGAGGAGTGCATTACAGTAATCTAGCCGACTGAAAACAAACGCATGAACTAATTTCTCTGCATCTTTCGATGATATAAGAGGTCTAACTTTTGCTATGTTTCTTAGGTGAAAAAATGCTGCCCTAGTGATCTGATTAATATGCGATTTAAAATTCAGATTACAATCAACGGTTACCCCTAAGCTTTTTACCTCCGTTTTGACTTTTAATCCTAATGCATCCAGTTTATTTCTAATAGCCTCATTGTATCCATTATTGCCAATCACTAAGATTTCGGTTTTCTCTTTATTTAATTTGAGAAAGTTACTATTCATCCATTCTGAGATACAGGTTAGACATTGTGTTAGCGAATCAAGAGATTCGGGGTCATCGGGTGCTATTGATAAATACAGCTGTGTGTCATCAGCATAGCTGTGGTAGCTCACGTTATGTCCCGAGATAATCTGACCTAATGGAAGCATGTAGATTGAGAAGAGCAGCGGACCCAGGATAGAGCCTTGTGGAACACCATATAGGATATCATGTGTCTTTGAGTTGTAATTACCACAACTAACAAAGAATTTTCTCCCTGCCAGGTAGGATTCAAACCAATTTAAGACACTGCCAGAGAGGCCCACCCATTGACTAAGGCGATTCTTAAGAATATTATGATCAATGGTGTCAAATGCGGTACTCAGATCTAAGATCTAATACAAGGTATAAGATCTAATACAAGGTATGAGCAGCTATAGACAGATCTGAAATGAGTTTCTTTCTTGCCAAAATAATAGGCCATTGGAGCATTGCATACTGGATTTAATTTATTTTTAAACACAGACATTATCGATGAATCACATGCAGAATATTACAATGGATTGTAAAAGCTGCAAGCAACAAAATCAATAAGAAGAAAGAGACCCGAGGATGTCTGGTTCAGTCTTTTAGTTCAAAGTTGGATGGGACGGTACAGTTGCACACTGGTAGTGTCAACCCAGCATGAATGGTGACGTCATGGTGAAGCTGCCAGTGTGGAGTTTGCACATTCTGTTAATATCTACCTCGGTTTTTTCTTCTGGCTAAAGGTTTTCCTTTAGGTTAACTGACAATTCTGAATTGGCCCAGTATAAGTCTAATATGTGCAGTCATTGTAGCACTCCTAAATGTTATTCTGGTTATGTGGATGTGGTCATGTCAGGGATTAAGCCAATAGGCATCAATCTTTCTAGTTGGTGCCATTTTTGCCTCTACATTTGTGTTTCATGTCAAATCACCAATACAACCTGGTTATTTCAAGAGCTTTCATAGACGATGCTGGGTGACACACCCAATGTGTGTGCCATTCAGCCTCTTAAGGTTACATTGCTGCGTCTCACAGCATGGGTCCTCTTGGTGACCATGTTCTTCCTGGTTCACCTTTGTCACACACGTGCGAGTAGGGGGCAGCTAAAGGGTCTGAGTAAGTGTAATAAAACATCCGACCAGGGGGTGGCGGAGTGTACTGACTGTCTTTCTCAGTTCCCTACAGACCTTTCCTGGGAAGTCCTTCAAAGTTCTGGCGCCTCAGCTGACATCACTTCCGAAGCTGGCCCCTTTGCTGACATCACTTCAGAAGCTGGCCCCTTTGCTGACGTCACTTCCGAAGCCGGCGCCTTTGCTGACGTCACTTCCAAAGCCAGCCCCTTTGCTGACATCACTTCTGGTTCCGGCCATTTTGATGACATCAGTTCCTCTGCAGGCCTTTAAAGCCTCCATCTTGGGCTACTATAGTCAGTTCTGTTTTGGACTCTGTGATATGCACATCGTGCTACTTATTTCAACCCTTTTGCAGTTGGGAAAAACAATATATGGGTGGCTGCCCCAAACCTTTATGATGTCTTGGACTCTTGATTATCACACCTTCTTCCTCCTCCTTTCCAATTCAGCTCATCTCAACTCAACTCAATTTTATTGTCATACATAGTACATGATTAAACAAAATTTTGTTCCTCACAGTCTCCGATGCATAGGCAAAACAACATACTGTTCATTTAACATGCACCATAATATTACCAAAACCAGAGCAACAATACAGTGTAACATGAAAAGAGATGCAGGACTATAAAGCTTGAACAATGCTCAATATCCATACTACAGTGCAGAATGCAAAGTGACAGTACGTAACTGGAGATATGTAATAGGGATATGGTACTGGCTGACAGGTAGGAGTCCGACAGCTTGAGTAAAGGAGCTGTTATAGGACCTGACTGTGCTGGTTGTGATGCTGCGGTATCTTCTACCTGATGACAGGAGGTCAATCAATGCGTGTGACAGGTGAGAGACGTCTTTCACAATGGCGTAGGCTCTACGCGGACAGTGTGTCTGAAAGACATCCTGGATTCAGGGGAGGGAGACCCTATGATCCTTTTGGTGGTCTTCACTACACGTTGCAGAGTCTTGCTCTCATGGGCTTTGCTGTTCC
Source organism: Erpetoichthys calabaricus (assembly GCF_900747795.2). Lineage (NCBI taxonomy): Eukaryota > Metazoa > Chordata > Cladistia > Polypteriformes > Polypteridae > Erpetoichthys > Erpetoichthys calabaricus. The sequence goes on along the minus strand of NC_041409.2, from coordinate 25,928,361 downwards.
CAAACCACACAGTGACACAGTTTGTCAGAACACTCTCCAGAGTTCCTCTGTAAAAGGTGGTAAGAATGGGTTATGGCAAGTTGATTCGCTTTAGTCTCTGTAGATAAAAGAGGTGTTGTTGTGCCTTCTTGACCACAGAGTTGGTGCCAGGAGAGGTCATCAGAAATATATACTCCAAGAGTCTGCAAATTACTGACCTTACAAGCTTGTCAGGTCCAAGGTGATCACCAATAGCCCTTCTGCGTCCAATGTCATTTTGGCCAGGCATGTATGGTTCAAGGGCTTTGCTTTTTTACCTTTTAAGGTTCTGACCTTTCATCTTTCCAGACTGGCCTTTTGCAGTTATAACTTTCATTTTTTTTGCTGGTTTTAACTTCTAATACTATCTGTTTTGCTAGACATTTCTTGTTTCTGTGGTTTGGTTATTTTTGCAGAGACAAAATATTCAAGTAAAAGGGGAAAAAAAGCAGTTCTAACGTACTGTTTAGCATCATGAAATATTGCCTGCAATGCTTTCAACGGCGCATCAGATTTAACATAATAAAATCACACTCCCCTACAAGGATCTATAGAAGATGGAGCCTATGCCCGTGGAAATGAGTCACATACTAATCTTGTTGGTTCTACAGGCTACAGCTGGGCACTGTCAAACTTAAATTCTAACAAAAATACACCAGTACAATTTACAGTTTCTAGATGAGCACGTAAATTGAGTTTGGACTGCGGAAAACAAGTGGTACTTACAAATGAAATATTTATTAAGAATGGGGGAACATGCACATAACATAAAGAGTCCAACCCTGTTAAGCAAAGAAACCATGTTTGAGGAATTTATGTAGGCCTGCAGATTCTCTTGAATATGGGAAACTTTCCCAATCAGAAAAATGAATTTTTTAATAATTACTTTCAAATAACATTAGCATAATACAGTGGTTCTCAAACTGTGGGGTGGCCCTCTTGGAGGGGCACGAAGTAACAAAAAGGGGGCGTGAAGATCTGAAAAAAAGAAAACAAGAATCGAAAATATGAAAAATACATCTATTGAAACCAAAACAAATTAACTTAAACTACATTCTGATACTAGAAAAATAAATATAGAGTTAGATAAATGTCGATACTGCGGTGGGTTGGCACCCTGCCTGGGATTGGTTCCTGCCTTGTGCCCTGTGTTGGCTGGGATTGGCTCCAGCAGACCCCCGTGACCCTGTGTTTGGATTCAGCGGGTTGGAAAATGGATGGATGGATAAATGTCGATAAAAGTTAAGTAGGTGTAATAAAATATGCATCTATAATATATCTATATATATAAAATTATTTTCACGTTTGAAACGGAAAGTTACGTATGACCACACGATATGGAATTTACCTATGACCACAGAACATGTTGTAATACAGGAACTAATCACTTCGTTTGTGGACACCATTTTTATATCGTCTTTACCAATTGTTATTATTTTTGTTCGCCCCGTGTCGCCCTCTCCCACCTCTCCTGTCTGGACTACAGCGCTGAGCCGTCCGCAGCCAGGCGCATTCTGACAGAGAAGTTTTATTTATTCGTCCACGTGACTGTTGCTGAAACTGCCATATTGTAACTTTTTTTTAGTTGGCAGTACTTGATAGTAGAAGAGATGAGGAAAACAGCTTTGCGTCTTTCTACTTTTTAACTGCGCCGAGCTGTAAACAATGTGAAGACGAGACCACCTTCAGCTGCGAGGGGTCGTGAGAACAAAGTGGATGCTGGGAGGCATGGAATGTCAGGCTGCTCCGCCGAGTCGAGAGCTTCGCAGTTTCGGGCAGCGTCCTCTCTTCTCGCACTGTTTGCGACACTTCAAGTCCCCCTTCGGCTCCTGGGAGAGTGGAAATCTTTGAGAATGAGTGTAATCGGCGCCATTGAAGCAGGACTCTGTTTGTAAATTGCCCGGCACAACTACTTACTGTCCCTTAGGGTAAGTTCGGGTCACTAAAACCCCACAACATTCAAGGTTGCTTTTGTGATTAATTATTTTAACAAGTAAATCACAGGCATATAGTGCATGGTTGTCAGGCAAAACTTTGGATGATCACATAGAAAATGTAATTTCTATACCACAGCGGTCGTGTAGCGCTTTTCACAAGGGATCTACTACTTACCTGTTGTGTTATAGCGCCTTTAAAATGTAGTTTACCCAAAACCACTCCAGTAGTGCTCAATGTATCTTTACTTCTTAAATGTTAATGTTTTACTGTTTAATAACTTATAGACCACATTTTATTTTTTTTCCCTTGCATTCAGTGAGTGAAGCCACTGGGTAATCAACTAGTCATTAATTAAAAAAAGAACAAATTGGTATTAGTGGGCTCCTTTAAAAAAAACATTAGGGGGGGGTGCGATTAAAACTGTTATGAAAACTCGGGTCGCAAATAGTTGGTTGAGAAACGCTGGCATAATAGGTCATTGGCTAGAATTGCTAAAGTATTGTGTTTTGCACTGTGGAGCTGGCAAAATTTCCCCAAGGTTCATCTCTTAGTACGCTGGTTTTCTTCGCATACCATGAAAATGTGCCAGCTAGATTAATGGAACACACTAAATTATTCCTGAGTGAGTCAAAAGTATATACAGTTCACTGAAATGTTAAGTGCAGCCCTCCAAATATTATTGAGGTTATGTTACTTGAATGATGCATCACTGTGGATGTGTCTTGTGATGGACCCAGCGCCTTGTGTCCAGCGTTACCAGGTTAGGGCACATGACCCTCTGTGGGGCCACAGAAAAAGTTGTTTAATTTGAAAATTCTAGGAGCTGAAAGTGAAAGTCTTGTGGGATATTAAGACTTTAAATTATTAGAAGGCTAAAAATGCTGCCCTGCAATCTCCTTTCCTTGCGAGGTCCACTCTTTTCCTCTCTGTGGTTCTCTCACATTTTTGTGGAGGAAAGTGCCCTTTACTTTTTCAGTTCACTAAAAGGAGAGCTTAGTGTCAGGACAAAGTGAATCAATGTGTTTAAAATGCTATTTGGATGGGATTACGTGTACAGTGCATCCTGAAAGTATTCACAGCGCATCACTTTTTCCACATTTTGTTATGTTACAGCCTTATTCCAAAATGGATTAAATTCATTTTTTTCCTCAGAATTCTACACACAACACCCCATAATGACAACATGAAAAAAGTTTACTTGAGGTTTTTCCAAATTTATTAAAAATAAAAAAACTGAGAAATCCCATGTCCATAAGTATTCACAGCCTTTGCTCAATACTTTGTCGATGCACCTTTGGCAGCAATTCCAGCCTCAAGTCTTTTTGAATATGATGCCACAAGCTTGGCACACCTATCCTTGGCCAGTTTCGCCCATTCCTCTTTGCAGCACCTCTCAAGCTCCATCAGGTTGGATGGGAAGCATCGGTGCACAGCCATTTTAAGATCTCTCCAGAGATGTTCAATCGGATTCAAGTCTGGGCTGTGGCTGGGCCACTCAAGGACATTCACAGAGTTGTCCTGAAGCCACTGCTTTGATATCTTGGCTGTGTGCTTAGGGTCGTTGTCCTGCTGAAAGATGAACCGTCGCCCCAGTCTGAGGTCAAGAGCACTCTGGAGCAGGTTTTCATCCAGGATGTCTCTGTACATTGCTGCAGTCATCTTTCCCTTTATCCTGACTAGTCTCCCAGTCCCCACAGCATGATGCTGCCACCAGCATGCTTCACTGTAGGGATGGAATTTGCCTGGTGATGAGCGGTGCCTGGTTTCCTCCAAACGTGATGCCTGGCATTCACACCAAAGAGTTCAATCTTTGTCTCATCAGACCAGAGAATTTTCTTTCTCATGGTCTGAGAGTCCTTCAGGTGCCTTTTGGCAAACTCCAGGCGGGCTGCCATGTGCCTTTTACTAAGGAGTGGCTTCCGTCTGGCTACTCTACCATACAGGCCTGATTGGTGGATTGCTACAAATATGGTTGTCCTTTTAAGCTGGGGCAGTGAATACTTTCAGTTATGTTCCAGAAACAATTTCTAGCATCAGGTTCAGTCTTTGGAACCTCTGATGCCAACCTACAAGAGTTCTATGTGGCTTTAGGTGTCTTTGCTGTCCTGAGTTCCATCTCCTTGCCACAAAACCTTTGGGTCTTTTGTACATTAAAATGCATAGTGTGAAGCTTCACTGCCACCAGCTGCCATAATCGGGCAGCACAGTGGTGCAGTGGTAGCGCTGCTGCCTCGCAATAAGGAGTCCAGGGTTCATGTCCTGGGTCCTCCCTGAATGGAGTTTGCATGTTCTCCCCATTTCTGCATGGGTTTCCTTCGGGTTCTCTATTGTCCTCCCACAGTCCAAGGACATGCAGGTTATGGCCCTAGTGTGTGGCTGGGGCATGGGTGTGTGTGTATGTGTGTTGTGATGGACTGGTGCCTTGTCCAGGGTTTATTCCTCACTTGTGCCCTATGCTAGCTGGGAAAGACTCCAGTACTCCCGTGAATCTGTTTAGAAAATGACTAACTTTCCATAATCAGAAGGCATACAAGCCCCCTGTTAGCAGTGGCACTCGCTAGACCACAGAAATTAATAGTGTCAGTGTGAAAATGGCTTGACGTCTCTCTTGCAACCTGTGAAAATGCTTACCTCTCTAGTGCTGGCAAAGCCATCCGGTACACCAAGGAGTAAAACTATGTCGACCACTCCTATATCATCATCTAGATATAGATTACTTTCAAAACTATGGATCCAACCAGTTTCTGAATCCACTTATTTCAATAAATCTATGAAAAATCCAAGGCCAATTCCCTCAGAATGAAACCAGGGCATCATCACAGGACACATATGGACAAATAGTCAAAGCCTGTATTTGGAAGGAAAGCCAGAGTGCTCAGAGAAATTTCAAATAGACACTGGAATAATGTACAGATTCCACCTAGGCTGTGAATGTCTTAGAATTTGAATCCACACTCCACGATGCTGTGAGATGGCAGTGTTAACCGTTGCACCATTGTGCCAATCCAAAAAGTTCCTTGCTTCATACAGATGGAATATAACAGCTTGCTCAAACTGCATCCTTCATTTTAGCTTTTAAATGACCAATTCTTTCAATAAATCGATGTAAATGAAAGCCCCGTAAGGAAATTGTTTGGGTTCATAAACTCACTACCACAGGAAAATGCTATTCAAAGACTTGTTTAGCTGCGTTGCATATTGCTCCAGTCTATTATTAGTCATGAGCCTATCATTATTCAGAATTGTTGTAAATTCTGACACAGCAGATGAAACAGAAACTGTACCTGGTAAGGCATATTTTTGCTCCCTTGATAAATGGCATGCCCAGTGTCTACTTTATTGAGTCCCAGAGTTTTAATAAGCAGTGCGCTCAGAGATTTAATTCTGAGTAATTTTGTCAGTGATGGTATTTTGATTGAATTGCTGTGGTCTCAGTGTTTATTGTAAATATGCCCAAATATGCATACAATATTAGATTCTCTATTGATACAGTAGTTCTTCAGATTGAAATGGACCTAAGGCTCTTTGTCACCGATTTTTAACTGTTTTCTTCCAAGGAAGCCAAATTATCCTTCCATGATGTTAAATGCGTTTGTACAGGCGTTTATTCGCTTATGACACTGAGTATGCATTGCAAGCATAAAAAAGTCAATTTAATAATGTATGAATGGCATCCACTAATAGGAGGCACACTTCCTGGTAGTTAAAAAAAAAAATCATCTAATATACTGTAACCAGTGTCAAACACAATGGAAAAATGAACTCTAACCCATTCGACAAAATGCTTTATTTTAATTAACTATTCAGTTTTCGGATGGCAGGCTTCAAAGCAAAATTATGTCACCGGGCTAACCTTTCTTAGTGAATTTTACCTCAATTTTGAACTACGACAGATGCGCTAATTACTTGTTTAGAGAGTTGTGAACGTGCATACGTTTAATGAGGCATTCTGAACCTTCCTTTATTTGCATTATCTTGCACTCAGAAGATGGCAGGCCCCTGCTATTTGCTAATGTTATTGATGATTTGTTTGTGCTCAATAAAGGTGCACAGATGTGCTGAACTGTCATCAGCCAATGAAAGAGGCTTCTCGGACATTTGCTAATGAGCTTGCGTCCGTCCCGTTATAATACAAATCTGCTATATTGTAATCCGCATAATCCAATTAGTTCAGTGCATGTGATCAGCTATTTTACCCATCACTCCTCCTTTACAGTACCCATCAGAGGAGCTTGTGTTAACTGCCTCTGCTTCTTAATGGTGAGTATTAGTGTTAAATTGTGCATTCAAATGAAATAAATGCAAATATGGTATATTGTAACCTATTATAAAAACATGTTTATTTTCCTCTCGCAAATTCTGTCTGTTCCTTCTAATTGCATATTAACAGTGATTAAGAGTTATAGTTCTGTGCAAGCATTCACTAAACTCAGCATTAGAAAGCAAATAGGTTCAGGAGGTTATTCGAATACAATATGCAGTTTTTGATTAATTACTAAGGGCAGAAAGATAAAATATATCCAAACATTCCCTGTGTATCTCTGTCAAATACCCAGGAAGCACCATCAAGAGTGTGAATGTTCTATCACCCACTGTGCTCTGAAAAGCTGACATTGTGCAATTTTTAGAAAATAATTTTTTTGAATGCCTAAAATAATGAGGAGGCGATTGGGTGTACGACACAGTTAAGCTGTCAGTGGAATTATACTATTTTTATACCCAGTTAATTTTCTTGCTGTTTGGTCGTTTTCTATTTTGATGGGCCTCATGTACTTGGCAACAACAAAAAAAAAAGCTTCTGGATAAGAAAAATGTACAGAATGTCTTAAAATATTAGTGCTGAACCTTGAATAAAAGGTGTCATAAGCTCAAACGTATTTATGTTCAACACCAGATATCTGGAAAACTACCACTCCAAACCAAGGGGGGTAGAGGTGTCATTTCATTCTGAAGTCACACACAAGCAGTCTATATGCTATGAGGATCAAAGCATTTATTAACAGGATTCACAAAAAGGAACCACAGACGTTCACTGGTTCTATTTGTTTAAGTGGAAAAAGGGGTTGGTTACTTGAAAATAACACCTCAAATATTTCAATGCTTTTTTATAAAGCATGGTGTAAGATCAGGTACTAAAAAGAGTCCAGCGCATGTAGTTATCAAGCGTCTCGGAATTACTCCTAGGAATTACACAAAAAGTCTGACCAAGATAAGAATTTGTTTTATGAAGCGTCCTACACACAATTCCAGCGAAAAGTGGTTAAGAATGAATGACGTCATGACTTTACAGCACCCCAAACCACAAACATGGCACTCATTTTATAGTTTTCTTGGAAATCTGATGATGCTTTGTAGTGTTCTGATACTAACACTAAGGCTTCACAATAAAGATACAACAATAATAATATCCAAAGTAGTAGGAGAAGAAGTCGATCTACGTTCCTACCCTCACCTATGGTCATGAGCTATGGGTAGTGACCGAAAGAACGAGATCGCGAATACAAGCGGCTGAAATGAGTTTCCTCCGCAGGGTGTCTGGGCCTTCCCTTAAAGATAGGGTGAGAAGCTCAGTCATCCAGGAGGAGCTCAGAGTAGAGCCGCTGCTCCTCCACATCGAGAGGAGTCAGATGAGATGGCTCAGGCATCTGATCAGGATGCCTCCTGGACGCCTCCCTGGTGAGGTGTTCCAGGCACGTCTAACCGGGAGGAGGCCCCGGGGAATACCCAGGACACGCTGGAAGGACTGTGTCTCTCGGCTGGCCTAGGAACGCCTTGGGATTCTCCCAGAAGAGCTAGAAGAAGTAGCCGGGGAGAGGGAAGTCTGGGCATCTCTACTCAAGCTGCTGCCCTCGCGCCCCGATCTCGGATAAGCGGAAGAGGATGGATGGATGGATGGATGGATAGGAGAAGAAGATGGAGCAGAAAAAGGAAAACATAATAAAGTAGGATATTGCTCAAAGCTGCACATAATTGTTGCCACTTCACAACAACATCAAGAACAATACTATATCAAGCACTGAGATGGATAAGACACACACACCGAATAATGGACACGTTTATTTAACAATGAACGGTTCACTACCATACTTTTAAAAGAATCACCTTCCCACTGTTATGGCCAAGGAAAACACCTTGTCAAATAACAGTTAGACTGAAACTAGTCACAGCTATTCTTGCGCTGTTTCTGATGTTTTGTTCCGCCTTCTGGTTTTCCTGACTGACTTCCAGAGTCATGTTGTTATGTCTCTCTCTCCACGATTTCCCCTTATCTTCTGTTAGACTCTATTTCTCCAAAGCCCCAGGGATTTCCACTTAAACATTCTCAGGCTTGTAAAGTGGAATGTAAATGTTCTAGAGGTTCATGGAATGCAACGCACAGCGTACCAGTGTGCCATTTCACTGTCGGTCACCCATCTTGCCATGTTTATTTTCAGGGTAATATTCTGGCTACTACAATATAATTTGTATTCCACACAACCTGTGTGTTGATACTGTGATATCACTTGCGATTCATATATTTGAATCAGGCCTGTCGCTCTGACGTCACATGTGATGAAGACCATGGAGCGGCTGCTGCTTCACCACCTGAGGCCACAGGTCCGCCATGCCCTCGACCTTTTGCAGTTCGCATACCAGGAGAAGGTGCAAGCGGAGGATGCCATCATCTACATGCTACACTGATCACTCTCCCACTTGGACAGAGGCAGTGGTGCAATAAGAATTATGTTTCTGGACTTCTCTAGCACCTTCAACACCATCCAACCTCTGCTCCTTAGGGACAAGCTGACAGAGATGGGAGTAGATTCATACCTGGTGGCATGGATCGTGGACTATCTTACAGACAGACCTCAGTATGTGCGTCTTGGGAACTACAGATCTGACATTGTGGTCAGCAACACAGGAGCGCCGCAGGGGACTGTACTTTCTCCGGTCCTGTTCAGCCTATATACATCAGACTTCCAATACAACTCGGAGTCCTGCCACGTGCAAAAGTTCGCTGGTGACACTGCTATCGTGGGCTGCATCAGGAGTGGGCAGGAGGAGGAGTATAGGAACCTAATCAAGGACTTTGTTAAATGGTGCGACTCAAACCACCTACAACTGAACACCAGCAAAACCAAAGAGCTGGTGGTGGATTTTAGGAAGCCCATGCCCCTCCTGGACCCCGTGATCATCAGAGGTGACTGTGTGCAGAGGGTGCAGACCTATAAATACCTGGGAGTGCAGCTGGATGATAAACTGGACTGGACTGCCAATACTGATGCTCTGTGCAAGAAAGGACAGAGCCATCTATACTTCCTTAGAAGGCTGGCGTCCTTCAACATCTGCAATAAGATGCTGCAGAAGTTCTATCAGACAGTTGTGGCGAGCGCCCTCTTCTACGCGGTGGTGTGCTGGGGAGGCAGCATAAAGAAGAGGGACACCTCACGCCTGGACAAACTAGTGAGGAAGGCAGGCTCTATTGTAGGCACGGAGCGGACAGTTTGACATCCGTGGCAGAGCGACGGGCGCTGAGCAGACTGCTGTCAATCATGGAGAATCCACTGCATCCACTGAACAGGATCATCTCCAGACAGAGGAGCAGCTTCAGTGACAGACTGCTGTCACTGTCCTGCTCCACTGACAGACTGAGGAGATCGTTCCTCCACCACACTATGTGACTCTTCAGTTCCACCGGGGGTTGGGGGGTAAACGTTAGCATTATACAAAGTTATTGTCTGTTTTACCTGCATTCTTATCACTCTTTAATTTAATATTGTTTTTTATCAGTATGCTGCTGCTGGAGTATGTGAGTCTCCCCTAGGGATTAATAAAGTATCTATCTATCTATCTATCTATCTATCTATCTATCTATCTATCTATCTATCTATCTATCTATCTATCTATCTATCTATCTATCTATCTATCTATCTATCTATTTGTGCTCATCTGCACTTGGGCCAGTGGTTTTTATGTGCATGCTGGTTTGCATGAACACAGCTTGTTTTAACATTGACTCACGTGGAGTGGTGGGGAAATGTATGTATCTGCGTATTAAGTTCAAAGTTTGGTGCTCAATTTTAGCAATGGTTGGTTGTAACATAGCCAAATCAATATTATTACGAAGTTGCATTTTCCTAGTGTCCATACAATGTAACGTTACCAATACTTTCCTTTCTGCTGACAGAGTGCATGGTTTCTCTGTATAAATGGAGTGATCGCATGATGTAAAACATTTGTTCCAAATATTATTCCATTTTCGTCAAATCGATATCTATTGACGAGTTCATTGTTGTCCAGTATTTCCAAAACATTCCACCTTTCCCGTTATGCGCTTGTCGCTGTCTGGATGAAGACCATCTCCTGGCAGCTCCTAGCGAGTTAGGCCAGCTCACAAGCTCTCCTAAACCCTGATGAAGTTAGGAATAGTTTCGTAAAGTAAGAAAATGAATCGACCTTTTGTACTCCTACTCCTAAGCGTAGGACCACTTCTGAGATTTTGAGCTAGTTAGGACTGTTTTTCTACTCTGAAAATCTGATAAATGCAGACACAGTTCCATTTTTAAATTACATATCGAAGGTAAAAACAGTGCAACATATAAATGCACAGGTTTCTCCCCTCAAATTCTCCATTGCGCTCAGCTGTCAAGTTTTATTTATTTTGTTTATTATTGATTAGCATACCCCCCCCCATGGCTGTTTGTAGTAAACCTTAAACCGCCTTCTCTGTAAGTGTAGAGGACCCCACACTGGCTGTTGGGCACCAAAGGGTTGCTTATGCCAGAAAATAGCCCTGACCCCACGTATCATCATAAGAAACTTTATTAAACTGAACAATATGACCTTCAGCCAACCTGATATTCTTGCACCTCCCTTCACAGTGCAGAGACTTTTTATGTTATACAGTATATTAATTGATTTATGGTGATACAGCAATCGATATACAGCTCAACAGTTCTACATCTGCAGTCATCTATCCACAGTTTATGCATTGCTTCATGCAATTGATCACTAAATGACTCCAAATAAAGTCTATATCTGTACTGTGTAATTATATGTGTGTGTGTGTGTCCGGAGTTTTACTCATCAAGGTCACAGATAAAAATCAACAGCTTGGCTGAGAATATTTGTCAGTAAATCGTTAGTCCTCAGTGTTATTATGTCAATGTATTCTTAAAGACACAATAGACTAATCACTCATTTTGACATGGTTTGACTGCCATTACCTGCAAATGTCATTATGAACATTTACAGTACTTGCACAATTCATTCACATGAAAAAATAGTTAAAATGAATGTGCTATAACTTTCTTTTCTGTCCACATGTTACAACTGTAATTTCTGTAAACAGAAGCTGGAATTTTTTTGCAAAAGTGATGAACACAAAAACCTTACATTTATGGTTAAAACCAGTGTAAAAGGCAGAGGAAATAAGCAAAGAAGAAAAATAAGCGTGAACCGGACACTGTATTTATGGAGGTTGGATGTTCTTGCCATGTCTGTGTCAATTTTCATCAGGTGCTCCAGTTTCCTGCCCTTGTAGACAAAATGCAGTCCATTAGTGACCTTCATGATAGTCTACAATGAGTAGACCACTTGGAACAGGATAGTGTGACCCACCCACTGAGAGCGCATACTCCTGGGTGACCCACTTCAGCCTTCTCAGATTCAGCCCAAAAAGGTCACATGGAGAGGATGACAAATGAGGCTTGGGTGCAATGCCAGTCAGGTGGCAGTCAAGAGTAAGACAGTTCCAGCCAGTTCACACTGGATTATGGGGTGTAGAGTATACCATCTTTGCCGGGGAAGGAGCTGGAGCTCATGCAGATATTTAAAGAAATACTGGCTCCATACATTCAGGTTTATCTGTTTGCAAAGTGTTGGTGGTAGAACTAGACGTCTTGGTAGAGGGTTGCCTCTATCATGCTCTGGAGCTGTCAGAGGCCTGGAGCGGATGTGAAGATACTCATAGGACCCAGCTTAGGTACCTTACAGATAGATAGATAGATAGATAGATAGATAGATAGATAGATAGATAGATAGATAGATAGATAGATAGATAGATAGATAGATAGATAGATAGATAGATAGATAGATAGATAGGGGGAAATTCACATGACTTTATGATGACCTTATGACTGGAGGTTGTTCCAGTAGATTTGTGGGTTGCTGCAGTGCTACCTCAAGCTGTAGTGAGGAACATTTTGACTATTGTTTACATCTCTATACCGAGAATCTACTTATTTTCAGAGTATTCTGGCCTATCAGAGATAATTGGATTTGTATTGACTCTGTAGTCCTACTAGGGAAGTTCAGGGGTCACATGGAGAAAGATGAAGATACCTTAAAGGACGAGGTTGAGAGGAAGTCCTTGTCTGAGCTAAACTCAACAAATGAGTCTTGTTTATATTTATTTGCTATTTATGGGTTGTTCAACAACAAACACAAGAATACTCAAAAATGTACATGTACCAGTAAATTTGTAGGCATCCTGGTTATGATGATTAACATTTCCTTTTCTGGTTGGGAGCCCAGGGTGAGTGAAGGGCACCGTCTCCTGTGCTCATGTCACTTCCTAATACTTCTGCTGAGTCCACATTTGGATGCTGAAGGGTAGCATGGGAGTGGTCTGTTAGGTTCTGCAGGTGCCACCAGGGGGAGCTACTGGGGATTTGAGTCCCTTATCTTGGTGTGGTTCTGCTTGGCACAGAAGTGCTTCCCGGAAGTGACGATTGGGCTCCAGAGGTACTTTCTGGTTAGGATGAAAAGGGAATGGTCAACACATGACAAGAGTCAGAGTCGAGAGGAAGCAGATGAAGATTGTATACTGGAAGTAGAGGAGGAATTACGATTGTATGGAATTTCAGGAAAACAAACCCATGGGACGTATTTTTTTTTAAATATAAACAGGTTTGAGCCTGCACTGAAGTCTGAGTAATTGGGCCTGGGATTTAGGGGTCTGTTATGCCCAATAGTGGCTACAATTTAAATAAATGATGTACCACACAAACTACATCAATAAGCCTAATCCAATGACAAAAGGAGCAGACTGTGAAAATCTCAGTTAAGTTAAACAATTTCTACAGCAGTTATTGTTGGACATAGGGGAAATGGTTTTTGAGGGACATGGGGATAAGTAATGGACCAAACTAGACCAAAATCAATAAGCCTGGAGCTTGTAACAAGACAAATACAATACAACTTGCTCGACAAAGATTAAGTTTAGTTTTCAGAGGTTATTGTTGTACAAATGTCTCGCTGTTCAGGTTGGAAAACCTTGGAAAAGGCTTGTTCTAAAATGTCCTGACTTTGCGAGGATGTAGTAATCTAGAAACTCTACACAACACAGAAAAATACCAAATTTTTCCAATGAAAATTGTAGTTTCAGACACACACACAAACACATGCCATGCTAAAATTTTAACAAAATAGACCCGGCATGCTGAAAGCGGGCCTACTGCTTACCTTCCTAAACTGTAAGGCAGGTAATACGAGGGTAGGCCAATATTACCTTCATAAAGCACCCCACCATATGCTCCCCTTTCAATGTAATCAATTTTAAACAGTCAAATTCTTGACAATATACATATATATGAAAAAAACAAAGTTGCAAGACAATTTTCGCAAAAGATAAGATATATGCATAAAAATGAAAAGACACAAAAATGAAATTAGCAATGACATTTATTCCCCACCATGATTATCACACACAATAAACTCTGATGACGTGAATACAATATATACATTGAATAATACACTCCAGCTCCACTCGAAGTTCACACAAAGGTCCAGATTTCAAACAGTATTATTTTAATGGGTGGAGGAATTGTAGAAGCCGGCCAATAAATGGATCAAATTTTTAAATGTAAAATATTCCCATAGTCATTCTTCTTCTTCTTCTTTCAGCTGATCCCATTAGGGTTTGCCACAGCGGATCATCTTCTTCCATATCTTTCTGTCCTCTATATCTTGTTCTGTTACACCCATCCACCTGCATGTCCTAAAATATTTCCACAGTCAGTACGGCACCATAATAAAAGGGAGGGAAAATGCAGGATTGAAAGGATTATCACACTTGACGATGAACGCCAATTTTCACCAAACTGGACTGGTCTTTGTAGCTGAAATTTCCTTTGATTGGCCAATGTAGTTACTGATTCATTTAGTTAGTTCACTAGTCTTTTTACTCTGATTATTGTTCTTCATATCCTTTTCAAAAATGGCATGATTTATGCATATTGCAGTTCCCAGAAACGGGACGTTCTGCCTTCAGAGGTGCCACTGTCAGACAACAGTCTGCTTCAAACCAGCCTGCACAGGTTATCTCTTTTGCCATCACTAGCAGACCAGAAAGACAAGTGGCAAACACCTAACATTTCTATGTGGAGGTGCCGCAAAATCAACTTTACATGATGTTTCAAACATTGTAGAATCAAATTTGAACTTAACCTATTAAAGGATATTTACCCCATCGTCAAACCTCTATTTATATAGAAATAAGAAATGGCTGTTATTTACTGTAATTTCAACAAATTGATTTTTTTTAACCAAAGTAAAATGACAGTAATACAAGGTGAGGCAGAAAGGACGGACGTGTTTTACAAAATCACAAAATTGTTAATTTTTTCTTACAAAGAAATTTATTGAAAGATTTGAGTTCATATTGAAATAGCATTTGACAAAATCAAGTGTGGAAAACAACATCTCCCATGTGGTGTCCGTTATCACTGATGCATTTCTGAAGGCGTTCATGGAAGTTGGCCTCCACTCTTTTCAACATCGCTCTGTCGATTTGGGCGACTTCCACGCGAATGGCTTCCTTCAGTTCCTCCAATGTACGGGGCTTATGCTCGTATACATGTGCCTTGAGGTGACCCCACAAGAAATAATATCACATAGATAAGTCAGAGGACCGAGGAGGCCAATGAATGTCACCAAACCTGGAAATGAGGTGACCAGGGAAGAGAGGGTGAATAACATCCATTGATGCTCTAGCTGTGTGGGCTGTCGCCCCATCCTGTTGAAACCACACACGCCGGATGGGAATACGTTTTCGTCGTAATTCAGGTAAAAAGAAGTTGTTTATCATCTCGATATAGTGCTCTGAATGATTACTGAGGCCAAGTTCAGAAGAATGCTTCCGAGCAGATCAACTTGAACTGCGCAGCAGGGCTAGTCGTACGCTTTCCACATTTTCAGTGGTACGTGCCGTTCGTGTAGCCCCCGGCGGTCTTTTGTTCATTAGTGTACCTCATGTACGAAGTGCTTTCACCCAACGTAGGATAGTGTTACGAGCGGGAACAGCTTTATTTCTGTGGATATTGAAATGGCAACGAAACTCACGCTGAACTGCGGTAATAGATTGGTTGTTCTTGACAAAACTGTCGTACGCAAAAACGCGGTGTTCTATCGTCCACAGCTCCATGGCTTCAAAATAAAAAAATGCTAAGACTTCGCGAACCTAACGCCACCTACCGCACATCTGTCACTCCACCTAGTGGTGAGTTCTAGCCATTTCAAAGACGTCCGTCCTTTCCGCCTCACCCTGTACTAGAAAGGCTTTATAAAATCATATCTGTGTTACTTTGAATTACAAGCAAGGTGGCGGTGTAATTGCAAAAATGTGATGACAATTGAAAACAAAGTGGGCAGCATCTGGGCAGACATAATGTTCACCACTCAGCGTTTAGCACGTAATGAATGTGTCAAGTTCCAATAAACAATTCAGATTCAAAGTAATTTCATGGAAAAATTAAATTCAACATTATTTTATTACAGAATGTGCTTTATCTTATATAGTGCCATCCATAGCACTCTATACTGTATATAGATATATATCATTAATACTTTTGTACAGTGCAGACTAGGCAATACAGAAGTCTAAAGTTTGCAGCTTATAGTTTCCCTCTTTATCCACCTGCCTGGTAGACTTGGCAGCCATCACCATTTGCAAGCATCACTTTCACATGTTAATTCACGGATGGTGGCAGGCTCTGGGATTCACACTGAGGCAAATTATACAGCAAAACTGGTCCTTCTTATTAAAGCCACTGATTTTAGTTTTCTAAAGTAAACCTTCTGGTGTTCTTGTGTAGCTGCGTTTCTTCACTGATCCTATCTTAAATCTTGGAATAGAGTCTGGGCTCACATTCTGCATTTTGATGTTGGCCAGATAATGAGCTGTCTGAAGTCACGATGACGGTGATGACAAATATCTTAATGTACTCTCATGATTGTCACGTAACTGTTGCACTCTAATTAGCACTTTTTGTTATTCTGAGCTCGATTGAGCTGAAGTAAGAGCAGTTGGATGATTTTGACGTTTGATGAGAGTTCATGAAACCTTTCAGAAACTCACAATTGCCTTCTGCCTGTCTTCTTGCAGCAGGTGTGTAGTATAACATTCAATTAAATATAAATCCTAAATTTAATATTAGCCTTCATGAGATGTAGACATAGGGAAGTGCAACGCGTCCTAAAGACACAATGATTTCACATTAGGCCCATTTGGAATTATTTGTTTATCATCTTTTGAATGGTTGGCTAGACATTGATTGACACAATAATCTATTCTATGCAGAGATTATGGCAATTAACTTTGGGCAGAAAATACAATTTTTGCTTTCAAGATAATAAACTGAAAGCTCATTTAATAAATTACATTAGCAAATTGTACTCCATACTTGCAGAGTTTCTTTCACTTGTTAGATGTATGTATGCCTCTCCAAATGAAGGCAGTGGCCATATGAGTTTAAAATATATATATATATATAAATAAATAAACATGAGGGGGAGTCAAGCTAAAGTTAGAAAATGGGATTTTATTAGAAAATGGAATGAACCTTCACAAAACTGATGCTGTCGTTCCTCAATGTCATCTCCACCCTTCTCAATGCACTTGCGCCACCTGCCTGGAAGTGCTTGGATTCCAGCAGAATAAAAAGTTTTGTCTTGTCCTCGTATCCACTTGTGCTCCCGAGTTATTGTCAAACACTAGCATACAGACCAAGGAGTACTACGGTCCCTAGTGCACTTACTGTGACTTCCCGAGACCAATGTGAAGCCTGCTATTCGATCCAAGCGGTGGGGACTGCTGGCTCAAGGAATCCTTTTTCTGTAAGACTATGCCCGCCAGCTCACACATTGCTAAGAACACCAAGGCTTGTCTGGCACCATGTGATTTCCACCTTTTTGGACCACTAAAAAAACATCTGGGTGGTCGTCAATTCAAGACAGATGACGACATGAAGAAAGCAGTGCACGGGTGGATACGAGGACAAGACAAAACCTTTTCTTCTGCTGGAGTCCAGGCACTTCCAGGCAGGTGGTGCAAGTGCATTGAGAAGGGTGGAGATGACATTGAGAAATTACATTATCAGTTTTGTTAGGGTTCATTCCTCTTTCTAATAAATCCTATTTTCTAACTTTAGCTTGACTCCCCCTCGTAAAAAAAATTATCTGCATTTGTCACAGCCATTTTGACAAAGGCAATGCCACAAATGCTTTGCTTATTTATAAACTTCCATGTACTAGTAGTCCCCACAAGTAACTTCATGAATATTTTGTATACATTCTACAGACGTATTCTTAAATAAAAAGTTGTGTCCTGTTGCAGTGGTTAGCCCTGCTGCCTTACATATCCATCCTAGGTTCAGCTCTTGTACTCTTTAGGTGTCTGTACTGTACTTCCCAGGCCTAGATGGATTTTATATACTTTTACATCCCCAGTGACATACGGTGCCTAAAAAACTTTCACACCCTTGGAAGTATTCAGATTTTATTGCTATACAACATTGAATTACAGTGGATTTCATTTGTTTTTTGACACCAACCAACAGAAAAAAACGCTTTAATTTCAAATTGAAAATAGGCCTCTAATAAGTGGTCTAACAGATAGATAGACAGATATGAAAGACACTATATGATAGTGTCACAGGTGGCTGGGGGGGGGCGACCCAGCCGGGAAGGACCGGAAGAGGGCTTATGCCTTCCCCAGACCACGTGGGGGCAACCGCCTTAATTTTAATTAATTTTTTAATTTTAATTTTTTGCATTTATATAGCGCTTTTCTCACTACTCAAAGCACTCAGCAATTGCAGGTTAAGGGCCTTGCTTAAGGGCCCAACAGAGCAGAGTCCCTATTGGCATTTACGGGATTCGAACCGGCAACCTTCCGATTGCCAGTGCAGATCTCTAGCCTCAGAGCCACCACTCCGCCTTGGTGGCTATGGGGACCATGGGTACAGAGCTTTAAAGCTCAACCCTGTAGGGGCTCGTGGTCACCCCCAGGGGGCGCCCCAGTGCCTTGGGAGCCCGGGGCCGCAGCACTTCCGCCAAACCCGGAAGTGCTGGGGGGAAGATTGTCGGGAGGCACCTGGAGCACATCTGGGTGCTCATAAAAGGGGCTGCCTTCCTCCATTCAGGGGCTGGAGTCGGGTGAGGAGAAGGACAGAGCTTGGTGGAGAGGAGTGGAGGCGGCCTGAAGAAGGCATTGGATAGTGAGGCCTGGACTTGTGGGGACTTTGGGGCTGAGGTGCACTACTGTAAATAATGTCCAATAAACGTGTGTCGGGTGAGTTGAACGTGTCCGCCTGTCTGTGTCTGGGTCATCTTCTACAATAGATAGATAGATAGATAGATAGATAGATAGATAGATAGATAGATAGATAGATAGATAGATAGATAGATAGATAGATAGATAGATAGATAGATCTTTAAACTGAGCTTTAGAAAACTGTACAAACCCAATGCTAGGAATTCCTCCAACCTGACGAAACCCCATGAAACATTTTGTGGGATCTCTAGCAAGGCTGACTGAACCATTAGAATGATGAGCGTTCAAAATTTGACACCTGAATCCTCAGTCACTAAATCTGGGAAAGTTCCACATCCTAATTGTGGCTCATTTTTTGAAAATGAATCATCTTCTGTGACAAACTCAAAAGCCACCTTGCCATCTTCTTCCAAAATTAGAATGAAATGTGCCACTGGAAATTAGTATTGCATGCATTCAACCTTTACTGGGGATGCATTTCAAGAAAGTGCATGAATTGAAGCAATACACAAATAAAATAAACAAATATGTGACAGGTTTTAAGGACACATTGTAGATAAACAGCATTATACGGTTGCCATTTATTATGTGATGCTATGTGAGCTTTCACTTTCAAACACAGAGACTATTAAACGGCATATTGACTGCTTTCATGGCATGGAGTGCATTTCCAAAATCTATCTGGCAGTTTCCCTCTACTCAAGGACTCTGATGGCTAAAAATGGGAATAAATTAAGCCGAATATAAAAGCGCTGAACAATTTGAGTTGGACCTGCATAAATGCATGTGAAACTAGCTGTTCCCAGGCTGCTGGAACATATTGGAGATCTATGTTTCAACTGTAAATCAGCCCGTGATGACTAGTGCTAATGTAATTGAGTTCAAAGTAATGGGTTTGCCTAACATGTAGAAGATGTTTCAGTTGAGCTATGAGAGCAGAAGGGGGGACCTAGGACTATGTGCGAACACTCAAAGGCATCCAGCACACGCAAGCAATTTTCATTTACACTTGGGCTTTTGACCAAATCACACTGAAACTAAAGTTTAAATATATTTGAATTTGAATGAAAATTTTGAAATAGATACTAAACATGAAAAAACTATTCAACTTATTTTGAAAAACAGAATATAATGGATTCATTAGCAGGAATATTGGAAAGTAGCACAATGCTTCCTGAAGCTGCCCTCCGTCTCTGGTGGCCATCGCTCAAATCTCAGCTCTGTCTGTCCCTGTCCACTTGGATTTTGCATGTCTGCCCTCCAGCCATGCAGGGCTTCTCCAGTTTCTTCATGTGTACTAAAGACGTGCAGCTTAGGCTGACTGGAGTGGCTTGGTAAGAGTGACGAGTAACTGGGGGAGATCCCATGCAGGGCACCACATTCAGGGAATAGTTTTTGCTCACCCTGGTTGTCTTTTAAAGCAAATTGAAATAAAGAAATTCTCCAGTGAAATAAGGGCATCCAGAGGATGGATGGAGGCTTAAGGGCGGCCCACTGCTGCAATGGTCACTGTTGACAGGTTTTGTTATCCTGAGGTGGAATTTGCACATTTTAGTCATGTGACTTTTTCTATTGCCAGTCTACTATCTTCCTAAATCCACCAGATGTGTGTTAGGTTCATTTATCATTCATTTGTAACCTGTTTATAAGCTGGGGGACAGGGCTGTTCCTGACTGTATCAAGCGCAAGGCTGTTTTATTCTCTAAGGCACAGTTTCTTAAACTAGATGTTGTGACCCATTGTGTGTTGAAGCCTTCAGGTTGCGTTAGGTCACGAGTCACTATGGTATAATATGGGAAAGGGTCACATATGATTTGTGAAGAGTGCTGCAATGGGTCGTCACAGGTTTTTAAAACAATCATCTTTACTATTCTCCAAGGGGTAATCTCACCTGATTCTCCAAGGGGGTCAGCTCCAATGGATCTCAAAAGACACTAAGAAGGGCAGAATTGAAAGAAATGTTTAAGAAGCCCTGCTGTATGGTAATCATTAAGAGTACAGTATGTGTGAACATGTTCTGCAAAGGACCAGTACTTCTTTGGGATTTAGTTACTGGTCTGCATCCAATGCTTTCAGGATACCCAGAAAGACTAGAAGATTAATGCATTTTATGTACCTGGAATCCAGAGTTATCTCACAGCCTGTGCAGACTCCCAACAGACCAATTACAATGTCCAATTAACAAAATTGGTATGTCCTTGGGATATGGGAGGAAAACTTCAGTACCCAGAGAAATATTTTTACGGGCACGTTTAGGATATCTAACTACAGTTATATGAGCCCAGATCTCCGGGAACTGTGAGGCAGCTGTGTTGACTAAAATGAAATGTTAAAATTAAAACTGAACTGATGCAAAAATGTAAACTGCTAGTGAAACACGCTGACCTCCAGACACGTGCATTTCTCCATCTTCGTTGTTCTTGCATTCTGCACCCCACAGTTAATGCTCATCGGTCTGCTGCAGCAGTTACATGTGGATCCCTGGTTGTATACATTTCCCTGTCTTTGTCGTTCTAGTATTCTGTTTCCTGCACATAATGCTCAGCAGATGGCACTGCTCTTCTTCTTCTTCTTTCTTTGTCACATCATCAGCCTCTGCAATTTGCTTGACACTAAGTAGATGTCTCTAAGTAGATGTCTCCGGACATTTTTGGTTACCTATGACTGTGCTGTGAGAAACCCACGAGTGTATGTCAGTTTGCTGAGTTGCTACAACCTCAAATTTCTTGATTTACAAGATGGCATTGGATCATAAGCTTTCAATTAAGACCAAGGTCAAGGTTGTAACTCCATTAGTTTGCAAGTAATAATGTGACTGACAGACATACCTTAGCATTAGATAGATAGATAGATAGATAGATAGATAGATAGATAGATAGATAGATAGATAGATAGATAGATAGATAGATAGATAGAACTTTATTTGTACCCACAGGAAATTTGTCTTTTTATAGAAGCTTTCTTAATAAATAAAAACAAAAAGATAGATTAATAATTATATATGACTACAGAGAAAGAAACTACAAAAACATCTGACGTGGCAGTCCAAAGTCACAGTGAAGCGCTACAGTATATAGGTGTACTGCTGTTGGCATACAGGAGCCTCCATAGCGTTTCTTGACACACTTCTGCTGAACGATTCATTGGCTGAAAGTCATCAGTGTTGGTGTGTCAGTGAGAGGATGTGCAGCATTGTTCGTAATGGCACTCAGTTTTGTCCTAACTTTCTCCTTTGCTATGACCTCCAGCAGTTCCAGATGGCGTCCTATAACTGAGCTTGCCCTTTTAATTAGCTGGTTGAGTGGGCCCTGTACAACACACCACACCATACCACAGAAGATCGCACTGGTCATCACAGAGTTGTAGAAGATGTGAAGGATGTCACATTAAAGGAGTACAATCTCAGTAGGAAGTCAAACCTTCTCTGCCATTTCTGATATAGTTCCTCTGTGTTCCGAGACCAGTCAAGTCAGTATTTAATAAATGGAAGCCATGACAGTCTTGAGTCCGTGTGCACAGGTTTCTCTTTGCACATCTGGATGCTGATGTTTTTCTCCATTCTACCTTGCAAACTGCTCAAGCTCTGTCAGGTTGCATGGGGATCATGAGTGAGTGGCCTTTATCAAGTCCAGCCACAAATTCTCAGTTGGATTGAGTTCTGGTGTCTGACTTGACCACTCCAGGACATTAACATTGTTGTTTTTAAGCCAGTCTTGGCTTAAAATAACTATGTCTGGGGTTGTTGTCTTGCTGAAAACCAAATCTTCTCCCAAGGTGCAGGTTTCTTGCAGACTGCATCCTTCAGGACTTTACTGCATTTTGCTGCACTCATCTTACCCTCTACGTTCACAAGCCTGCCAGGGTCTGCTGCAGAAAAGCATCTCCTACATCACGATGCTGCCACTGCCATTCTTCACAGTGGGGATGGTGTGTTTTTGTTAATGTGCAGTTTTTTAACATGGCATTTAGTCTGATGGCCAAAAAGCTAATAATAGTAGTCTCATCTGACCACAGAACCTTCAGAGTCTTCCATTTGCCTTCTAGGAAACTCTAGACAAGATTTCATGATGTAAAATGCAAGAAGCATTAGAGCTATCAAGCGTGTCCGACTCTTTAATGTGAACTCATTTTTTGAAAAATCATACGTCCAGTCATTTTTGCCCCCAACCTCTACTTGCAGTATAGTGTCTTGGGGGACTGGGTTGTAATACAGCACACAAGACAAAAGGTAGGAATCGGCTTCGGATGAGACGCTGCTACTTCATCGGGTTAAACTTATAAATATGTCTCAGAAAATAAGTGTTAGAGCTGAATTCTTGATTCTGAACTCCGTCCAGAGCTGCCTTAAAAACACACTGCATGACAAGCTCACTTGGCCCATGCAGGCTCACCTAGTGTGATGTTGATTAATATTCATTAACGGGAATACGGATATTCTGGTGCTGGATGCGTTTCTCTTCAGCTTCTATTAGGTTGTTTTTTGTTTTTTTTTGTTTTGTCAGTTTCGTCGGTTCTTCATGATGGTTTTAATAAAGGGAAGACAAGTTTGTTGTTAGCAAGTTGTGCCATTTTCCAACTCCTACTGGAAAAAATTTCTTCACATATGTCATACAACACAAGCCAATGGCAATTTGACAGGCATTGCACTTTGTGCAATTAGACCTCAGATGACTGCACACCAACTACTTGAAACAAGAAACAAAATTACACTTTTTGTGAATCACAGGTACTGTCACTCTTAAGCGAAAGCGTTCCATCATACAGAGCATACTCAAGTGAATCTTTGGTCAGTGATATGTAGGTGAAGATGATGAATCACCAAACATTAGTCTCATTCAAACAACAGATGTTAATCCACTTCAGATGTAAATGATCTGATCATTTGTGTCATGGAGTATAATATGAATTACCCAGATTATCTCCAATTCAGGCTTTCCCCTGGTAGAAAGAGCATGTTAAATCTCTCCAGGTAGAAACCCAAATATTTTTGACATGATACTTTACATCTGCGAAATGCAACTCATTAATTACTCACGGGAAGGATTCCAATGAATCTATTCAATTATCCTCGAGTAAGAGAATTTTATTTGGACTGGGGAATTGTAACACTTGCTCCCTCTATTTGATAGGAGCTGTGTTCTCTAAAGCAGACGCTGCAAAGTCTGTTCTTCTCTGATAATTTAACGTTTGATTAAAAACTGACCACCCATTCACTGAAGTGAGTGGTTATTGCAGACAAATGAGGTAATACAGAAACTTCCAGACTAATTTAAAGGTACATGAACAGTGAATTAGGCTAACACTTTCTCTTCAAATAGGTGGTTCTGAGTGATGCAAATTATAGTCTTCATTAGAAAGCCTGCGCTACACTGAATAACATCTTATTAATAATGGAGTTCCAAGAGTATGCCGTTTCACATTTAGAATGTAAATGGAATGGAAATCAAAGTGAAAGAATAGCCTCACTGGGATCTAATCAGTGTGTTTTCATTTCCAGTTGGCAAAGACGTGAACCTTGAGAACCTTAGCCCTCTCTGTCTGCCCGTGCATTCAGAGGTGGGTGTGAGGCTCAGCAACAATGGGGCTGAAAGAACAAGTTTTATAAGAAGTGAGATGAAGACTGCAGAAAGAAACAAGCACAAAATAAAGAGTTACTTCAATGGAATATCATAAGCATGTCTGAGCCTAAAGCCGTTAGCCTCGGTCACTTTACACCATTACATTCCTGGCCTGCAGTGTAGAGCCCTGATTTTAGAAAGGGGATACCTTCATGTGCTAAATTGGAAACATACATGAATTTTTTAAACTACAAAAATGGAATGTGTAAATTATGATGAGATGTATTTTCATTTAAACTTAGCTCAAATAAATCCTTAGTAAGGTGAAATAAATCTTAATTAACACATTGTGTTTGACAATAGATATTGTAACTGGAGTAATAGACTGCCTAAATGGCAAAGAGACACCACTCCAGAAAAAGGCATGGGTCAGAGTCATGACATTGTCCAGGAGACCCCCTATTCAAACAGTACCCTGAACTGTAAACTAGAAAGACTAGTTGGGCTAAACAGTCCCAAGAGTTTGGTGACATCAGTACCACAAAAGTGTTACCAAGAACACAAGGGCATGTTGGGAAGAAGGGCACAGAAGTTCCTCC
Organism: Erpetoichthys calabaricus; assembly: GCF_900747795.2. Classification (NCBI taxonomy): domain Eukaryota; kingdom Metazoa; phylum Chordata; class Cladistia; order Polypteriformes; family Polypteridae; genus Erpetoichthys; species Erpetoichthys calabaricus. Next base: position 25,903,714 of record NC_041409.2, on the reverse strand, counting down.
AAACTGGTAGAAGCTGAGTGCTTCTATGTAAAATAAGTGGGGCAGATGCATGATGTGACATGGAGGCAGTGTTAGAGCCCTCAATGCTGTTAATCTGTACTGGGGCTTGGGACTTCAGGGACACCTGGAGCCACCTGAGGAAGAACTCCGGCAATGGCTTCTACTGACCTTTCCTTGTCAGTGTCACATTGAATTTGGATTTAGATAATGAATTTGGGCAAAGTCTCAACTAACAGGGGAGTTACTGGGCCTAGAAAGCAAAAGAGGTTGAAAAATGGATTTTGATACTTGTGGTAGGGCCTTTTGGACAGTGGGAAAGTGGGCTAGTCACCCCACCTGACAAAGTGGACTGATCCATGCATCCAAAATGCTCTGGGTCAGTCAGTGTCGAAGCTGTTGAACACTCTTCCGTGCCACAGCTGCATGATTTGGTGGCCCTGCCACCTCAGGCTCCACATACAGGAGACAGGGCAGACAAGCAACTATATATATATATATATATATATATATATATATATATATATATTTGCAGTTGGAGATCCACAAAGGGAGAAAAAACGAATCACGTATCATAAAATAGTTTTATTCCTGAGCTTTCAACCCCTATCAGGGGTCTTCATCAGAGGATAATGCTTAGACTTACAAGAATCAAAGGCAATATATAGCAACACATTCAGTATGGGGGGGGGCGCATTGGAGGGGTGGGTGGAGGTGACTAAGTCAGTATAATCAAGGGGGAGGGGGGTTGTATAGTTTAATTAATGTGTATATGTCCTTCTTAAGTTGGCATATGCTGGGTTTATGTCCAAGTGTCTGTTGATGGCGTTTTCATCTGATAGCCAAGACTCGGCCAACTCTCTGGCGCTTTTTGTACTGGCCTTAAATTTTACTTTTACATTGTCCCAGTTGAATGTGTGTCCTGTCCATTTAGTATGTGCATATATCAAAGATAGTGCGTCCTTTCTTCTGACGGCGTTGCGATGCTCCTGTACACGTGTTGAGATTTTTTTTGACGTTTGTCCTATGTATACAGCTGAGCAAGAATTGCATGCGTGAAAACCCTATTTAAACGAGTCCACACGCATTGTAATACCAAGGAAACAAAAATTAATGAGAGACGCTATCTGTTTCAACTTTTCACCTCGAACGGATACTCAAAATCATTCATTAATCGGAGTCTACACAGCAGACGCATACAATCGACTTAAATCAGAACCCCCACCCCACCAGGCATTCACTCCCGTACCACCATAATGTGTCAGAAGGCACGGCACGCACCCTGACCAAGTGGGGCATCAGAATAGCACATAAACCCACCAACAATCTGCGCATGGTCCTGTTTAATGCTAAAAGCAAGAAATCGACAGCCGAAACACGAAACGCAGTTTATAGTATTCCATGCAATTCTTGCTCAGCTGTATACATAGGACAAACGTCAAAAAAAATCTCAACATGTGTACAGGAACATCGCAACGCCGTCAGAAGAAAGGACACACTATCTTTGATATATGCACATACTAAATCGACAGGACACACATTCAACTGGGACAATGTAAAAGTAAAATTTAAGGCCAGTACAAAAAGCGCCAGAGAGTTGGCCGAGTCTTAGCTATCAGATGAAAATGCCATCAACAGACACTTGGACATAAACCCAGCATATGCCAACTTAAGAAGGACATATGCACTTTAATTTAACGATAACCCCCCCCCCCCCCCCTTTTGATCATACGGACTTAGTCACCTCCACCCACCCCCCCCCATGAATGTGTTGCTATATATTGCCTTTGATTCTTGTAAGTCTAAGCATTATCCTCTGATGAAGACCCCTGATAGGGGTTGAAAGCTCAGGAATAAAACTATTTTATGATACGTGATTCGTTTTTTCTCCCTTTGTGGATCTCCAACTGCAAATATGCAAACCGTATCACAGACCTTCTCTTCCATATATATATATATATATATGTATATATACAGTGGAACCTCGGTTCACGAAGTCTCGGAACACGTACAAATCGGTTTACGACCAAAAAGTTCACCAAACGTTTGCATCTGTTCACGACTACACACTCGGTATACGAACAAGCCAGTTTCCCTTTCGGTTTTTGCGCGCCGATGATTTCCGCACGCGTTCAGTCTCTCCCTGTGCAGCGAGTGAGAGAGACATACACAGACACACGCGTGCGAGAGAGACACACACATGTGCGCGCACGCACTAGAGAGAGAGAGCGAGCGAGAGAGAGGGCTGGCCGCATAAGGGCTTGTTTTTAATGAGACAAATTCCAGCATTGTTTTAACCTCGTATTTAATGAAGACTTTTTTCTATTTAATTTTAACCTCCACTTCACTTGTTTACAGCGATCGGTTCGTAGCGTGCATTGTTGCAATGTTGCTTTTCTTGGTGGTTTATTAAATTTCAAATGTTCACTTTTTTCCCTGTGCTTAAGACTCATTAAAAAAAGTGTTTTTAGCGAGCGGTTCATAGCGCTATAGCGCAAACTCTTGCAGTGTTAGTTTTCTCTGTTGTTCAAGGTTTTCTCAGTATTATTCAATGTTTTTACATTTAGTTTACTATTACGATGTGCATTCTATGGTATAATTAACTATATTTGTGCTTAAAAATCTTTAAAAAAAATATATTTGCATACAGTTCGTATGGTTTGGATTGGATTAATTGTATTTAAATACAATCCTATGGGGGAAATTGCTTCGGTTCACAACGAAATCGGGTTACGACCAGAGTTTTGGAACGAATTATTGTCGTGAACTGAGGTTCCACTATATATATATATATATATATATATATATATATATATATATATATATATATATATATATATATATATATATATATATATATTTTAACATACAACATAACTGTAAAGTTAAACAATATTACATTAATACAACAAAGCAACAAAAAAAAAACAGAATATTGCAAAAACAAACAAAAAAACATTTGTGAGCCAGAGAAGAGACTATGGCTTAAACATAACAATATTTAATCTGGCCATACTTATGATTTGGTTTCCTTTAAAAAATTTTTTTCTGGTTTATTATGCTCCTTTTTTTGCTGTAAGGCGTTCGACATGTTCTCAATCTTATTTTGCTGTTTAAAAATGTACGTGTTACATGCTTAAAGATGTTTGTTTATTTTCACATCCTTTCGCAATGTAATCTTGCTTTGTGTAGGGTGTCACCATTCTTCACCAACTTCCATGACCCTGGTAACTGACCGGGAGTACGCGATGAGTGTCATCAATTGTGTCACGCTGTCAAAGGTCATTGCCGTGCATTTTCAGGTAATCCAAGACTGGATCAAAATTCTTTGCGTGTGGTCATTTTCACTTTCTGAAATGCGGATTTCTCAGTTTAGTTTTCTCCACTACACTTTTTGGTTTCTGATTAGGCTTTGCTGAAAGAGAGGACTGATTTTTGGTTACAAACGTTTGCTTGGTTTAGACTTATATTTTATCTTCCATTCCCTGTTTAAAAATATTTCATGCCTTTACTATTAAAGGTATAAGAGTACTGGTCATTTTTGTTTCTGTTACTTATAAAAAAAATGGAAGATTGATTAAATAATTTGTCCTTTGTTCTGAACTGTTATAGATGTGCCCTAATTTTGTTATTGGAGGGCTGATCTGGTGTCTTTATTTTATTTCAAGGATGTTTTTTATTATTTTTATTATAAACATTGATTACATATAATTCATTTTCACATGAGAAACTCATTCATATTGCTTTATAAAGGATAAACATATTTTGCACTTTCCTTGCTGGCATATTGTTTTTATAGGCACAGCCATTTTGACAACTGTTTTGTTAACTGTTGCCACGCTAGTTGCTCTCGCAGGACAGATGGAAGTGCACAATGTATATCATCATTGTTACAGTGGTATAAATGCTGCCATTGTGCACTTCCAGGTTGACTAAGATTGTAGATAATTATGGTTAAAGAGTTACAACTTTTGCTGTTTCTTTGAGTAACATTTTTCATAATTTTTGCTACAAATATCTACGTCAAGTTTTGCTTTTCATTTTAGACAACAATTTCATGTAAAGGCTCCAATATATGTCAACGAACATAAAGTAATGACGTCTTTACGTACATGCAAAGTGGATGCACATTTGTGTTTATTTTTACTTGGAAAAGGATATGTAATTCTGTCTCAGAAATACTTCTGCTCGATTTAGCTCTTGGATTTCTCTGTGCCAACTGTGTGCACTCCAGGAATTATTTGCCATTTGAGCCTGTTTATAATTTTCATGAGAAGAACCATACTGTATCTTATATATCCATAATTCCTATAGCTTTGGATTTTTTCACACATCTGCTTCTAGAGAGTATTCATATTTGTTTGTGTAAATGTCCTTTCAGCATGCATGCAGTCAATGGACAAGTCCACACAGACGCAAACGTTTGGAAGTGAGCAGACAGTTTTCCATATAACTGTGGTATTCTGGGTGACCGTCAAAAAGATGACGTTTTCTTCAAATGACAAGTTTCCCCAAACCTTCCCTACTACATCAACAAGTCCAACCATGTCAACTGGAATGGCCAGTGATGAGTCAACCTCTGATCATCAGTATGGATTGACCAAAACTGATTGCCAAGTAAGGAGACAGCTGAGGAAGCTACACACAGGAGAAGATGCAGGACCAGATGAAGTCACTCCTTGGGTTCTTAAGGCCTGTGCTGACCAAGTTTGTGGTATCCCCTGTCACTTGTTTAGTCTGTCTCTAAGGTTCTAGAATATGCCGCTTCTGTGGAATACGTCTTGCATTGTTCCTGTTCCAAAGAAGAAAGGGCACCTCTTCATCTAATGGCTATATACCAGTGGCACTTACATCTCATGTCATGAAGACCTTTGAGAGATGGTCCTGGACTATATGAGACCTCTTGTGATAGACCACCTGGACCCACTGCAGCATGAATACTTGACAGAGATTGGAGTGGAGGATGCAATTATCCTTCCACTCCACAAGGCTTATTCTCACTTGGGCAAAGCTGGCAGCATTGTGAGGATTATATTTTTTGATTTCTCCAATGCCTTCAGTACCATCCACACATCTTTTTTAAGGGGTAAGCTCAGATATATGCAGGTGGCTGAGCCTTTCATATCCTGGATAATGGTATTATATGGCTGCCAGACCACAGTTAGCGAGATGCAAGGATTGTGTTTCTGATACAGATGCGAGCAACACTGGAGCACCACAAGAAACTGTCCTGTCTCATCTTCTCTACACCCTGTACACCACCGACTATAAAACTAAAATGCCAGGTCAAGTCATTTGCAGAAATTCTCAGATGACTTTGCACCAATGGGGTGTATTGATAAGTGGGGTGAGACAGAGTAAAGGAGTCAGGTGCAGAACTTTGTTTCTTGGTGAAAAAATAAAATGTCTACAACTTAACATCAGCAAAACCAAGGAACATGTTACTGACTTTCACCGCACCAAAGAGCCCCGATATCCGGTCACTATTTAGGGAGTGGATGTAGAGGTGGTATACTCCTACGAGAACTCGGGGTCCACATCAATGACAGGTCTCGTAACATGGAGGAACAAGATAAGAAAGGGCAGAATAGGCTCTTTATTCCTTGGTAGATGGTGTTTTTTTTTAATGTGGATAGTAATATCCTTCACATCTTAAACAAACTCTGCGATGGCTAGTGCGATTGTCAATGCTGTGGTGTTTTGGCCCGGGACCTCACTTCAAGAGAGGTCCACCAAATCAGCAAGCTAATTAAAAGTTCAGTCCCAGTTATGGGACTCACCCCAGAGCCTCTGCAGGTCTTAGCAGAGGAGATAATGAAAACAAAACTGAGTGTCATTATGAACAATGCTGCACATCCTCTCTCTGACAGACTAACTCTGAGGACTTTCAGCCAACAAGTAATTCAGTAGACGTGTGTCAAGGAACGCTATGGGGGCTCCTTTAGACCAACTGCAATCTGGCTGCATAATGCATCACGGTGACTATGACTGCCAAGTCAGAAGTTTTTCTTTCTTTTTAATTTTCTTCCTTTTTGATCTATCTATCTATCTATCTATCTATCTATCTATCTATCTATCTATCTATCTACATACAGTAGCTAGAACACTGTTGTAACTCCCTGTGCCTCTCTTACCTAGTCTACTGTACCACCTTACAACTTCATATTCAATAAGACTCTACCTGGTGGCAGGCATGGACACTGGAAATTTAAAGAATGATTCTTGTGGTTTTAAAAATGAAGTCAAAATCATCTCTAATCTGTTTTGTTTTTTCATTATGGTGATAAACCGCTATACTGAACGCAAGTTTAGCTGTGGTAAATTGTTCTGGATTACCTGCTGTTAACTGTGTGGGCGTGGGCTGTCATGGGTGTATGGACTTTATACTTTCTGGAGTGTAGAGTTTCACTGGCAGACACATACAGTCTGCCATATTAAACAGAAAGGCTGTTCTGTGTCCCGGGGAGTCTTTGAATGAGTCAGTAATGTGTTGCTTACTGTTAGCACTCCTTTTAATTTTGTCATTGCACTCTTGTTGGACGGGTTGCAATAACCTGGCAAAGCACAAGAACACCCTGTACCTGAAATGAGGTAGTGCATACTTCATATCTCTATATCTTTCCCATAAAGAACTGACTTTGAAAACTTCCTTCTCTCCTCTTGGTTACAAATTAATTGTGGCTCAGGTTAAATAAATAGCCATTAGTGGCTCAAGAGAAATTTATATTCCACAATTTGAATTTGACAGTGAAATTAAGACATGAATATACTGGAGAAAAAAGGATTGTTGTGTGTTTTTTAGCCTTTTAACATTATACAATATATGTGCTATATACTGTACAGTATAACCCTTTCACAGTAATATATACATATACATTGTAACATACATAAGATTCATCTTAATATTCTGAGGTCTATTGTAAAGGGAACATGGTGTAAGAAATTGAGGGTTACGGACTGGCTTAAGTCTTCTTCATTTCCACTTTCCTGACCTGAACAATTTGAATGGCATATAAATTTGAACAATCAGTACAAGACACAGTAGTGTTGCTTCAGTCTAGTCTTTACTGAATTTATCTTGAAAAACTGAATCAATATTAAATGGGGTAGACCATGGCGACTCAAACATTCTTGATGTCTTTTTGTTTTATTTTCAGAAGCTTACAACAGTGAGGCTATCCAACGAAAGCACCATTAACAGACATTTGGACATGAACCCAGCATATGCAGGCTTTAAAAAAAGAATAGGCACATAATAAATAAAACTTTATGACCAACTCCCTCCAAACCCCACCTCATCAGTCCCCCCCAACGTCCACCTATCCTCTCCTCCTTATTTGCAATATATTGCCTTGATTCCTCTAAGTCTAATCATTTTCCTCTAGTGATGATTTGTGATAGTTTTTTATTCCTAAGCTTTTGACTCCTATGTAAGATATGATTCATTTTCTCCCTTTCTGGATTTCCAGCTGCAAATATATATATATATATATATATATATACAGTGGTGTGAAAAACTATTTGCCCCCTTCCTGATTTCTTATTCTTTTGCATGTTTGTCACACAAAATGTTTCTGATCATCAAACACATTTAACCATTAGTCAAATATAACACAAGTAAACACAAAATGCAGTTTGTAAATGGTGGTTTTTATTATTTAGGGAGAAAAAAAAATCCAAACCTACATGGCCCTGTGTGAAAAAGTAATTGCCCCCTGAACCTAATAACTGGTTGGGCCACCCTTAGTAGCAATAACTGCAATCAAGCGTTTGCGATAACTTGCAATGAGTCTTTTACAGCGCTCTGGAGGAATTTTGGCCCACTCATCTTTGCAAAATTGTTGTAATTCAGCTTTATTTGAGGGTTTTCTAGCATGAACCGCCTTTTTAAGGTCATGCCATAGCATCTCAATTGGATTCAGGTCAGGACTTTGACTAGGCCACTCCAAAGTCTTCATTTTGTTTTTCTTCAGCCATTCAGAGGTGGATTTGCTGGTGTGTTTTGGGTCATTGTCCTGTTGCAGCAAGATCGCTTCAGCTTGAGTTGACGAACAGATGGCCGGACATTCTCCTTCAGGATTTTTTGGTAGACAGTAGAATTCATGGTTCCATCTATCACAGCAAGCCTTCCAGGTCCTGAAGCAGCAAAACAACCCCAGACCATCACACTACCACCACCATATTTTACTGTTGGTATGATGTTCTTTTTCTGAAATGCTGTGTTCCTTTTATGCCAGATGTAACGGGACATTTGCCTTCCAAAAAGTTCAACTTTTGACTCATCAGTCCACAAGGTATTTTCCCAAAAGTCTTGGCAATCATTGAGATGTTTCTTAGCAAAATTGAGACGAGCCCTAATATTCTTTTTGCTTAACAGTGGTTTGCGTCTTGGAAATCTGCCATGCAGGCCGTTTTTGCCCAGTCTCTTTCTTATTGTGGAGTCGTGAACACTGACCTTAATTGAGGCAAGTGAGGCCTGCAGTTCTTTACACGTTGTCCTGGGGTCTTTTGTGACCTCTCGGATGAGTCGTCTCTGTGCTCTTGGGGTAATTTTGGTCGGCCGGCCACTCCTGGGAAGGTTCACCACTGTTCCATGTTTTTGCCATTTGTGGACAATGGCTCTCACTGTGGTTCGCTGGAGTCCCAAAGCTTTAGAAATGGCTTTATAACCTTTACCAGACTGATAGATCTCAATTACTTCTGTTCTCATTTGTTCCTGAATTTCTTTGGATCTTGGCATGATGTCTAGCTTTTGAGGTGCTTTTGGTCTACTTCTCTGTGTCAGACAGCTCCTATTTAAGTGATTTCTTGACTGAAACAGGTGTGGCAGTAATCAGGCCTGGGGGTGGCTACGGAAATTGAACTCAGGTGTGATACACCACAGTTAGGTTATTTTTTAACAAGGGGGCAATTACTTTTTCACACAGGGCCATGTAGGTTTGGATTTTTTTTCTCCCTAAATAATAAAAACCATCATTTAAAAACTGCATTTTGTGTTTACTTGTGTTATATTTGACTAATGGTTAAATGTGTTTGATGATCAGAAACATTTTGTGTGACAAACATGCAAAAGAATAAGAAATCAGGAAGGGGGCAAATAGTTTTTCACACCACTGTATATATATATACAGCAACTGTGCCTGTGGCCTTCCATTTCCTGATTCCATTCCTTACACTTGTAACTGACAGTTTAAACCTCTGAGATGGCTTTTTGTAGCCTTCCCCTAAACCAGGAGACTCAACAATCTTTGTTCTCAGATCTTTTGAGAGTTGCTTTGAGGATCCCATGCTGTCACTCTTCAGAGGAGAGGCAATTGACCACCTTAAATCCCTTTATATCTCATGATTGGACACACCTGTCTATGAAGTTCAAGATTTAACGAGCTCATCCAACCAATTAGGTGTTGTAATCAGCATTGAGCAGTGACAGGCATTCAAATCAGCACAATGACAAGGGGACCCACATTTTTGCACAGCCAGTTTTTCACATTTGATTTAATTTCATACAACTAAATACTGCTTCACTAAAAATCTTTGTTCGGAAAACACCGCAGTACTCAGATGTTCCTAGGTAATGAAAGACATACCACTGTTATCTTTTTTGTTGAAAGGAGAGTCAATTATTATACAGGCTGAGAGGGGTTCCTAAACTTTTCATATGACTGTATATGTATATACAGTATTGTCACACACACATGCATGGGAGGCAGTCTAAGGGCTTAACTGGGGATAAGACGCAGAGTCAGAGGTTAACGAACTGCACTAATGCTTTTTCTCCCTCTTCCACAGACCACCAGAAGGGAAGCCCAGCTAGAGCTCCACCCACTTCTGTTGTCAGACCACGCCCTCCTACAGACCTCACTTCTGCCTAAGAATTCACCTCTTTCTGCACAGCTCCTATGAGACTGATCCCTCCATCTTTCTCTTCTGTCTTTGTTTTGACTACTCTTTATTACATTCGTGAGTTGCTACTCTGCTGACAACATAAGGGATGGACCCCCCAAACCTTCATATATATATATATATATATATATATATATATATATATATATATATATATATATATATATATATATATTGTGGTGGATTGCCGGCTTCTTACTCTGGCCCTCACCCCCAGGCCACCAGGAGGAGCTCTCCGGACAGCATAAACGTGCCCCGAGGTCCAGCAGGGCCTCATGGACTTTGTAGTTTCTACACACAGCCCTGCTGGATACCTTGGGGGCCACCAGGAGTCGCTGTAGGGGGGCTTGTGGGCTCTCATGTGCACTATAACCGGGGAGTACATCATGGTCACGTGACAGGAAGAAACGACGTGCTCCCGGGTTGAAGAAAAAGACTGTTTACCCTGACCCGGAAGGAATAAGGAACTGTGGACTGTTGGGCAGGAACACCTCCGTGTCAGGGTGTATAAAAGGACTATGGGAAAGCCCAGAGATTGAGCTGAGCTGGGAGGTAGGGTGGCGAAGTGTCTGGGTGAGGAGGAGAGAGTATTATATTTGGAGAATTGAGTATATGTGTAGTGAGGAGTGTAGAGTGCTTGGTGCACGTTATTATTGTAAAATAAAGAATAATAGTACTTTTACCTGGTGGTGCGAGTGGTACCTGAGGGTTCAAGAGGTGGACAAAAGCCTTAACTGCTACAATATATATATTGTAGCAGATAAGGTCTTTGTCCACCTCTTGGACCCTCAGGTACCACTCCAGACACCAGATGAATGTACAATTTTCCTTTATTGTACTTCTATACCGTGCACAAAGCACCCTCCACTCCACACTATTCATAAATAAACTCACTAATACAAAATTCTTTCTTCCTCGCCCAGACACTTCGCCCTCCTACCTCCCAGCTCAGCTCGGCGTCTGGGCTTTCCCATAGTCCTTTTATACACCCTGACCCGGAGGTGTTCCTGTCCAACAGTCCACAGTTCCTTATTCCTTCCGGGTCAGGGTAAACAGTCTTTTTCTTCAACCCGAGAGCACGTCGTTTCTTCCTGTCACGTGACCATGACGTACTCCCGAGTTATAGGGCACATAAGAGTCCACGAGCCCCCCTACAGCAACACCTGGTGGCCCCCAAGGCATCCAGCAGGGTTATGTGTGTAGAAACTACATAGTCCATGAGGCCCTGCTGGAACTCGGGGCACGTTTATGCTGTCCAGAGAGCTCCTCCTGGCAGCCTGGGGGTGAGGGCCGGAGTAAGAAGCCGGCAATCCACCACAGTTCCCCCCCCTTAGCGACGACAACTGGGGCGGAGCGTCGATCCCCGCGAGGGACGTCCTCCTCCAGGAGGACGCGTCAGTCGGGCCTCGGCTGTGCTGTCTAGACCCCCCAGAGAACCTAGGGGGAACGGTGTATCGTCTATCCCTCTGTTCCCCTGTCCTCCGAGGACAACTAAGCCAAACGTGGCCCGGCTGATGGCAGTGGTAACAACGCCTTCGTCCTCCCGGTTGTCTTCTTCCCTGGGACCTAAAACATCTTGGGAATTCTGTTAGCTAAACCCTTTCCTCCGCTAAGGAGGGGTTTACGGCCGTTTTGCTGCTCTCAGCCCTTTTCTTTATCTTGTCAGGAGACCCACGTTTTATTTTGGGGATCTCCTGCTTATTCTGGGGCTTGTGCTCAGCTTGAGGCTCTCTATGGAGAAGAGAGAGCCTCTTTGCTGTTTGCATGCCCGTTGTCCTATGGTGTTTCGGAGGCAGCGTCATTAGCACCGCATCGCTCCGGGTAACAGCACTGTTTAGCTGTACAGGGGAGATCGGCACTTCCGCCGCCCCTCCGGTAACCAGCGACAACTCCCTCATCACGCGGGTCGGGGTCTTGAGGTCTGGAACACTTCGGTAGGCCGCGTCACACGCATGCCGCGGCTCGTCCGATCCTCCCCCCGACCACTCGGTTATTGTGCCACACTCTACTGTCGGGCTCACAGTGCTTTGACACCCACTACTTATTAATTGCGGTGCCGGATCGCACTGTGTCCCCTTATTATATTCGGTATGGTTTGGGCTTACCTGTACCGCTGCATCACGCGAGACCGGGGCTTCTCGGCCTAATCGCCGCAGGTACTCCTGAAGTTTAACCAGCGCCGCTTTGACTGTAGCTCCCAGCTCCTCTACACGTTTCCTCAAGTCCTCGATCCCCTGAAAGAAACCGAGTACAGGCTCGAGCACCTCCTCAAGATCCCGCACAGCCATATAGTTATTTAGTTCGGCCGGAGGTAAGTTCACTTCCTTATTTTCCTTACCTGCCGGCCGGGAACCAATGAGCACGTCCGTCCCTGGCACGTGCTTGGCTGGGTTGCGCAAAGGCTTCTGGGAAATGGAGTCCTAAGAGGAACGAGTAGCCTCCAGTGGCTGACTGCGATCTGCCTCTTTTAATTTGTCGGCAGACTGTTCAGTCACCTCCCGCTCCTCTTTTTCTTTATTTAATTGCGGCGCTGCTCCGCTCGCCTCCCCCTTCCTTTTCAGGGAGCTCCGAACCGTCGGGGAATAACTGACCTCACCGAAGGATCCCAGGTGACCTCCTCCGTCCCAGCATCCATCGCGTGAGGTCACGTGGTGGTTTTCGCTGCATGGGCTTCCCCTCTGCGGACTCCTAGACTGGCCCGGCTTCTTCTTGTCGCGGCCATCTTGCCTAGGTCTGAGGCGGGCGTCCGATTCTCCGTCCGCTTCATGCAGACAGGCCTCTGCAAAGCAAGAAATAAAAGTCTCCGGTGGTTCGAGTGCTTTCTCAGCACCTACTTCGGAACGTAGACGATCCCTTTCCAACTCCCTGTAATAGTCTTCGGGAGTCGCGATTCTACAACGTTCCGGTTGTCTCCCCGCTCGGGTTTGCTCGGCTTTAAACCATGCCTGGTCGTCCTCACCACCTGTCAGGTAAGTCCACAGCGTTTCCAGCCCATCTGGGACTGAAGTCTTCTGGGTAGTTCCAGTCTTCTTCCCAGATTTCTTCCCCATCGTAGTCTGCTGTATATTAAGGCTCACGGTTGCAGCGCTTTTATTGTGGGTGGTGTTTTCACCTTCGTGTATGGAAGCGGGACCTTCTTGGGGTCGTCTGCATACACAATATTTGTTTGTAAATCAGGTCCCCTGCCAAGAGACGGCTAGAGAATCCTGCCGACTGCGCCAGTGTAGCAGATAAGGTCTTTGTCCACCTCTTGGACCCTCAGGTACCACTCCAGACACCAGATGAACGTACAATTTTCCTTTATTGTACTTCTATACCGTACACAAAGCACCCTCAACTCCACACTATTCATAGATAAACTCACTAATACAAAACTCTTTCCTCCTCGCCCAGACACTTCGCCCTCCTACCTCCCAGCTCAGCTCAGAGTCTGGGCTTTCCCATAGTCCTTTTATACACCCTGACCCGGAGGTGTTCCTGTCCAACAGTCCACAGTTCCTTATTCCTTCCGGGTCAGGATAAACAGTCCTGTTCTTCAACCCGGGAGCACGTCGTTTCTTCCTGTCACGTGACCATGACGTACTCCTGGGTTATAGGGCACATAAGAGCCCACGAGCCCCCTTACAGTGACGCCTGGTGGCCCCCAAGGTATCCAGCAGGGTTGTGTGTAGAAACTACATAGTCCATGAGGCCCTACTGGAACTCGGGGCACGTTTATGCTGTCCGGAGAGCTCCTCCTGGAGGCCTGGGGGTGAGGGCCGGAGTAAGAAGCCGGCAATCCACCACAATATATATATATATAAACAAGTGAGGGCGGCACGGTGGCACAGTTGGTAGCGCTGCTGCCTTGCAGTATGGAGACCTAGGTTCCCTTCCCGGGTCCTCCCTGCGTGGAGTTTGCATGTTCTTTCCGTGTCTGCGTGGGTTTTCTCCAGGTTCTCTATTTTCCTCCCACAGTCCAAAGACATGCAGGTTATGTGGATTGGCATTTCTAAACTGGCCTTAGTGTGTGCTTGGTGTGTAGGTGTTTGTGTCCTGCGGTGGGTTGGCGCCCTGCCCAGGACTGGTTCCTGCCTTGCATCCTGTGTTGGCTGGGATTGGCTCCAGCAGACCCCCGTGACCCTGTGTTTGGATTCAGCGGGTAGGAAAATGGATGGATGGATGGATAGAACAAGTGTCTGGGCTTATTCACTTAAGGAACATTGCAAAAGATAAACCTCTTATAACACTACAAGATGCTGATGCTTTTGTTTTTAGTTAACTAGATTACTGTCAGCGCTTCTAACAGGACTACTGTACCTAATAAAGACAACAATCAGTTGCAATTAGTTCAGAATGTAGCATCAAGAATCTAGAAAAAGAAAACCTGATCACATCTCACCAATTTTAGCATCATTACTTTAGCTTTCCATGCCATTCACAACTGAATTTAAAATATTACTAATGGTGTATAATGCTTTAAATGATCTTGCCTCTCCCTATATTTTGGAGTGCCTGTCCTCTTACAGTCCTAGTTTTAACCTTAAATCTTCTCATGGTGGTCTGCTTATAATTCCAATAGCCAAGCCTAAAAGAAGTAGTGAGGTAGCCTTTTGTTGTTATGCACCACAAATGTGGAACACATGACCAACAGAGGTACGCCAGGCTAATACTGTGGAACATTTAAAAAAACTGCTAAAAACGTATTTTTAAAATTTGGCTTTTTGGTAGCTACATTTTAATTACACTCTTAATTACTACTTAGGTATAGAATCGTCATATTCTTCAGGGATCTGCAGTCTTTACTAATCTCTACTTTTCTCTGCTTTCCTTTCCAGTTCTTCTGTGGTGGTGTTTTGCACCCTGATCAAAGCACCATGCAGCCATCCGTGATAATAGAATGAAGGCAAGTGCCCAGTTATCCTTGAGACCCACTGCATCAAAACCTTTCAGACAAAGCCTGGAATAAACGAGGAAGCCCATCTATGTTAGGTAGAATGTCCAGTGAGGGCTGGGCGGTCTTTTGGCCTTGGAATCTGTGCAGATTTTGTTTTTTTTCTCCAGCTTAAGTGGCGTTTGTTTTGCTTTTTCTAACCTCCCAGTCATCTGACCTTATCACTGGACTCAACATTAGAGACTTACATTATGATTTTACATATAATGACACCACTCTTCAACTAATTATATATTTATGCTTTACAAGATCATATGGATTTATTTTTATATTTACACATTCATATGTAAGTATATAAATATACACACACACACATATATATATATATATATATATATATATATATATATATATATATATATATATATATATACACAGTATATTGTCACAAAAATGACCATAAGACGCTGAGAAGGTTTGGGGCAGCCACCCGTATAATTGTTCCCGGCTGTAAAACTGATTTCTTATAACAGACATGTTCACACACCAGAGTCCAAAACAGAACTGATTCTCTATACACAAGATGGCAGCTTTAAAGGCCAGTGGAGGAAGTGATGTCATCAGGACCGGAACCAGAAGTGACATCATTGGTTGCCCCAGAGCTGGGCGGGATTTCACTAAAATGGTCTGCAAAAGATCGAGAGGAAGAATTAGTGCACCTCGCCACCCCCTGGTCCGGCATTGAATCACATGTATTCAAGCCCTTTAGTTGTCTCCTAAACACACGTGTGTAATAATATATATATATACACAAAATGTACACTTTGACCCTTAATCACCTCTTATTGCACAACTTGAGTTGTGTTAAGACATTGTTCAAAAGGATATACACCGTAATACAAAGGAAAATAAAAAGAATGAAAGACATTATCTGTTCCATCTGTTTACATCAAATGGCTACTCCAAAACATTTATCAAACAATATCTACACAGGAGATGCCCCAGACCTCAGAAAACTATTGGCACCAATCTGATCTCCCATTCTACCTGGTATAGTGTTCTTTATCACCATAGTGTATCAGAAACCACAACGCACATCCTCTCCAGCAGGTCAGGCATTAAAGTAGCCCATAAATTGGGAAACACGCTGCGAACAGTTCTTTTTAATGCCAAAAAGAAGAAATTTGCAGCTGAGACATGAAACACAGTATACAGTATACCAGTGCATGCCCAGCTATATACTGTATATGACACAAATGTCTAAAACGCTTATACAAGAAAATCGCAATACTGTCAAAAGGAAGGATCCATGGTCTCTGACATATGCACAGACCAGTTCAACTGGGCACACGCTTAACTGGGAAAGGGTGCACATAAGATTTAGGGCTAATACTAAAAGTGCCAGAAAGCTGGCTGAATTGTGGCTCTCCAATGAAAATGTCATTAACAGACACTTGGTCATGAACCCAGCATATGCAGGTGTAGAAAGAAGAACGTCTAAATAATAAAAAAGACTTCCGAACCTCTCCTCATTATACCACCCCTCTTAAACCCACCTGCCCCACTCCTCATTTGCTATATAATTCCTTTGATTCCTGCATGTGTAATCATTTTCCTGTGATGATGACACCTAATAGGTGTCGAAACCTCAGGAATAAAAGAATATTTTAAGATGTGTGATTTATTTTCTCCCTTTGTGCATTTCTAGCTATAAATATGCAAACCGTATCACAGAGTGTGTGAGTTTGTGAGTGATGGACTGGCATCTGTGGTTTATTCCTCTTGTGAGCTCGATGATACCGGGATGTGTCCTTCCCTATTAAGTCATAAACTGGATTTTGAGACTTTCATAACGAATGAATGGAACTGTTCTTGATGCATTTTGGGACTTTTATTAACCAATCTGACAATTCTCTTTGTTTGGGGCATTACAGATCAAAGCCTCCCAGTTTCCTAGGGTCACACTCCCCAAGGATGAGACCTATTTTTGAGTAGGCCAGTTTAAAATTCTGGATATTTATTAACTCTTTCAGGGCTGATGTCAACTTTTGTCAAAATTCAGGAGAAGAGGATGGTAATCAGCTATAAACTGCAACAGAACTCACTCTTCCATTTTAGTTTGACTCTCTTTGCTAGAAATAAAGTTACATAGCTTTGTTGATTTAACCTCGAGTCCCTACACGTGCTTGAGTAGCGAAAAGCAAACAACCTATAAAATGGCACCGACATCTGGTGTGAGACCAAAGAAAATGTGCCAAGCAAAATACTCCATGGACATTTTACGTAATTTCATTGAATACGATTCTGACTTGTCGGACTCTGAGTTTGATGCAACTGATCTGGAGATGGATATCAGAAATCAAAGTGAGGTACCGGCATCTTCTGATCCATCCCCAGCTGATCAGGGCACTGAACAGCAGTGCAGTACAGCAGCATTTGCCTGTGAGGACCACCACTTATGATGACAAGTGGTACAAACCAGACCACCCACCCACCTGCTGTGCAAAGACAGCCAGGCAGCTGGCCCAACGTGCATTCCTGCTGACCATCGAGGTGCCCCCATGCAGCCACTACTGCCAGAGACGCCGAACATGCGCCAACAGCAGCCACAGCACATAGCAACAGATGTTTAATGTTGACTTATGTGTGAAACCATAGCTTTGTGTGCTTTTCAGAAAACTGAGTTTTTTGGAAAAAATATTCAGCCCTCAAAGAGTTAAGGCCTCACCTATTTTTCTATTTTGGTGCCAGAATCACAACAATTATATTAATTGTGGGGAAAGGAACCAGGGTTGAGTTAACAACATTATAATATATGTAAATAAAAGAACAAACAAGGGAACAGAAAAAATACAAAATTTACAAAGTTTGAAAAACATAAAACAAAGACAAGATCCTAACAGAACAGCAATGCCTAAAATAAGAGAAAAATGTCCAAACATAATTTTACAATTAAATAATAAAATAAATAGATAACTCACATGTCAAGCTGCAAAAAAAAAAACAGATTCATGACAACATTTGATAGAAACAACTCTTATGACTGCCAAGTTACCTTTGATAAGTTATCACCAATGTCTGATTATGAAACTGCAAGATGGGATACAGAGAGGCAGAATTGTGATAAATACAAAAGAAAAAAGAAAAACCAAGTTGCTATGGAGCCAAGTCGATGCTAATAAACGTCACCGAAATGAATCAGAGCTGAACCAACAGCCTTTTAAAATCAGGGCCTCTGAAGTTCAGTCCAGGGCAACCACTGCAGATTTTTATCGTAATCAATTATTGCTTTTGACTAGACTCTCCTCTTAATTAAAATTGTGATTTCCTAAGCTTTTGTCTGTCTTGCGTCAATTCACCAATTCCGAGGAGAGTTTGTTCACGTTGCTGATCTTGCTTGTTAAGGTCTTGCACTTTACGTATTTGGAAAGGTTTTGGTTATTTAAGCCATTTCTTGCTAATGAGAACAGAGATAAAGATGACGCTGAAGCAGCAGCTCTTCTTTAGTACCGGTTGTCATTTGCACCTGCATTGGCTCCTCTTTTTGTTATTTGTCACTATTTGGACATATTTAAGAAAGCAAATCAAACAGATAGTAAATTAATGTAAAAATTTTGAAAAAGAACAATAAATAATTTAATTCTAAAAATCTATGGCAAAAGAAATGAAGCTCAACAAACATGAGTCATATTCATCAATGTGTGTTGCCTAAAATATCTGAGCAGTAAATGGCCAACTATTCCAAAAAGTCCCGTTTAAAGAAAGGCAGCAGGTGAGAGAATAAAGGCAGCATGGTAGAAATAGCGGGAGGTGTCCAGGGTGGTATGTGATAAGAGGATACCAAGTACAGTACAAGAAAAGTAATTGTGTTGATGTAAGGTTCAGAGATGTGGACAGTAAGTAAAAGAGAGAAAGAGAAACTAGAAAGAAGTGGATTATTATATGGAGGTGGGCTTGGGTGTCTTACCGAGGGACAAATTGAGTAAGGAGGAGGTTAGGGTAGGAGAAGAGTAAAAAGGGATGAAAATCAGTGAGAAAATTAGAAAAAGCTAGATTAAGATGCTGTGGACATTTGGTGAGTAGAAATGTCTAGAAAGAGATTGGGGGAAAGACAGAGGCTTACTGTAAGACTGTGTAGGGAGGATATGAGGTACTGGGTTGTCGGAGGAGGATGCGGAGTATAAGCAGAGATGGAGGTAACTCATCATGGCAGAAAACCCCTAGGAAAACGTATACCAGCAGGGAAGAAAAAGAAAAAGTTAAAAGCAGAGCTTGAATTAGTGATGAAGAAATGGCCACAGTGAGTCCCCTAGGACAAAGCTGGAGAATCACTGAAGTAAGTCCATTTATCCATTCTCAAACATGCTTCATGCACTTCATGGTCACTGAGAGCAGAACAGCTTGTTCCCAATTATCTCAACTAGTTTCAGAGTGTTGATTGTGGAGATCACTGTGTGAAGAAGAATTCACTGTCTTCTTCCTAGAACCATTTCAGAACTTTTCATCACGTGGCATGGAGCATAAGCTTATTACAAGAAGCCATTAGCCAAATGATTCTCTATGCTATGAATGGAAGCACCCAACCAGCTGTAATTTATATATATTCTCTGAGCATTACCATCCATCCATCCATCCATTATCCAACCCGCTATATCCTAACTACAGGGTCACGGGGGTCTGCTGGAGCCAATCCCAGCCAACACAGGGCGCAAGGCAGGAAACATACCCCGGACAGGGTGCCAGCCCACCACAGGTCACACACACACCAAGCACACACTAGGGACAATTTAAAATGGCCAGTGCACCTAACTGGCATGTGGGAGGAAACTGACGAAGACACAGGGAGAACATGGAAGTGAACCCGGGTCTCCTAACTGCAAGGCAGCAGCACTACCCACTGCGCCACCGTGCCGCATTACCATTGGACTTAAAATATATCACAAAAACACAACACAAGGCGGTAACCTTGAGGCTACCGTATCACAGAATGAGCATTAAATTACCCAGTAAAATAAGGTGGATGTGATACCCTGTGTAGTGGGATTGGCACCATGCTACACTCTGGCCATTTGTAGTACATGGACGGAGCATACCGATAGCGAGGGATTGATAAGACACAAACAAGAAATTGTAAAGATGAAAAACAAGCATTTACCATTGATTAAAATGCATTTCCACAACACCCACATAAAAAAATGGCAAAAAATGAAAACAATAAATATTTACAAAAATGTGGTTCTTTTTCTTTCATCCTGCTCCAAACACAACCAGAAAAGAAAAACACTTCTGCCACCCAAAATCAGTATATACAAAATTTAAATCCTGATGATGATCAAGTAAAAAAAGTAGTTCCTTCAAAAAACTATAATCAAAAACATGCAAAAAATATACTAAAACAAACTGTTAAAACCCCTCTCCAAAACTCAGCCATTTTAACTCCTGCCCACCACTCGACCATCTTACACAATGAACTGATGAAAAGGTGAAGCCAGACACTCAACCCGGTCGAAAAAGAACTCTCAGTTTCATACGCCAGTGGAGACTGTGGCACCCAATCCCTGCCGATGCATCCTCGTTCCTCCTATTAGAGAGCACACAGTGACAATGCACACAGTGACGACACACACGCCGCACTTCCCCGCATTCTGAATCTTTTAAATTGAACGCAGTTTCAGCCGATGCATAAACCATGATAGGGCTGAACTTCTTTGCGCAATCTCGCACTCACGTTTGCACTCTCTGTAGTAAGTACCTCTTTACTTTTTGAACTTTTTTGCCCATGACTCTCTAAAGTCTAATGGCTTCCTTTTCTACTGCACTTATCGGTTCTTCTTCTCTTTTGGGCAGCAACAGGCTGCTGGCTTTGCCCGCCCGGGTGTTTGTTCCAATTCCCATAGCGCTCTGTGAATCGTACACGAATGCAACAATCATACATCACCATGCTGCTTCAAAGCCGCATCGACTCCAGAGATTCCCCACACCTCCCACTCCCTCAAGGAAAGTGCACCTGATCTGGACTATTAATATCTACCTCTGTGACAAGTTGTTCTTTCATATATCATGGGTACGTCTCACCACAGTGTTCTTGATCAAGTGGCCACTACCTGTATGTGTGTACACGTTTATTTATATGCCATATGGGGTTTAGTATTTTTACTGTTACTGCTTTGTATTTGTAAATCTTTTAATGAATTCCCCTTCAAAGCTTAGCACAATTTAACAATACAAATCTCAGGTCACAATTCACATCAATTTTGCTGACACAGACAAGCATAAAAAAACCCATAATTTGTATCTTCTCAGCTGAATTTCAAATCATTTTCAACCAGCAACTTCTGTTTTTTTACTTAAAAGTAAAACAGTAGTTTTTGATGCTGTTAGCTGTTAAGACATAGTACAGTAGAGTACTGTTATGATCTGGAGTTTCAAACATGACTAAAAGGTGTGAGGCCTCAAAAAGGAGCTGCAAAAGAAGGCCAGGACCCTCACAGGTGGTGCAGTGGTAGTGCTGCTGCTTTGCAGTAAGGAGATTGTGGGTTTGCTTCCCGGTTCCTCCCTGTGTGGATAGCGCTTTGAATACTGAGAAAAGCGCTATATAAATGTAATGAATTATTATTATTACTAGCCAGCCCAACTGATGCTCACCCAGTCCAGCTCACCACACATTACAGCAGTAGGCTTCCATCCTAACAAGCAGACCAGACAAAAGAACTAGAAGTGTCTCAAAAAAAGAAAAAGCCCCACAAGAAGAAGGACTACCGTAAACTCCTGGCTTGGGCACAAAAGGGATAAGAAAGGATCTTTATAAATAAAGAAATTACTTGACAAAAATAGACAACACAGGAAAAGCCCTCAAAAGACCAAAAAGGAGTTGCCTAAAAGCCAATCCAATACCAAACAAGTCCCAAAACACTAGTTTAGAATTGTAATCTTTAAACAGAAGCAAGAAGGTTAGGGAAAAAAGTAAAATCCTAAGAAAATAGCAATTCTTGCTTTAACTCTAAACTCTGATTAGAGCTCGCTTGACTCTGGCCTTTGCTTAAATTGACAGAAGCAGGGTCAAGAGTGGTGATGTCAGGGTGGTTACCATCCCCTGGGGCTTCCCCTCACAAAACACATGGAATAGCAGAACATTTAAAGAGACGATACATTGCTACAAACATAACAAAAATGATTTAATACGATGAAAAATCAACACACAAACATCAGTTGATGCATAACAAGTACAGTATGTACATTCTTAATCATTTCTTTTCCAGCTAATATAGCTGATGACAAGCACAACCATGCAACAAGCCCTACCACAGGCGAGCAGCTCAAATGGCAACAGGCCCTTCACCTGAGTGATAGGAGCCACAGCTCAGAAAGTCTCAGAAAGTTCAGACACTGGGAGGCAGAAGCGACACCCTGAGTAATTCCTCAGCCCCTGTCTTATAATTGCAAGCTAATGGTGGATTCTCGCGCCTTCATTACAGCTCCACGAAGCACTGTATCACTATCAGAAACTGAAGAATAATTCTTTAATAATAATTCTTTATATTTATATAACGCTTTTCTCACTACTCAAAGCGCTCTCCACAGAGGGAGGACCCGGTAAGCGAACCCACAATCTCCTTACTGCAAAGCAGCAGCACTACCACTGCGCCACCTGTGAGGATGTTTAAGCATACTGTACATATTCATGGTTCAAACTCTTAAGTTTCAATTATGTGTGTTTATGATTTTATGTACTTACAGTTATATTGCTTCACTGTCACTTTATTATATTTGCACCATTTTTCTGTACAAAATAGTATGTATTTATCCTATATGTATCCTATTAACTTACATTTTTCAGTACAAGTTCCTACTTCCACACAAACTCAGATTTTGATTGTCCTCATAAAAGGCCGTTATTCTTAATTTGAGTAGGATAACATGCAAGGCAGGAACAATCACTTGGGCAGAGCACCAGTCCACGGCTTAACTGAAACCCACCTGCCTATTCTAAACAAATCCAAATCATATTATGTGATATCATCTACTGTTAAATTCTACTCTGTACTTGTAACAATTTTTATTTTTACACTGTATTGAGGATTTGTTCTGTTCTGTGTATTGTATTGTATTGTATTGTATTGTATTGTATTGTATTGTATTGTATTGTATTGACCCCCTTCTTTTTGACACACACTGTGCGCCCAACGTACCTGGAATGGGGTCTCTTTCTGAACTGCCTTTCTGAGGTTTCTTCCATTTCTTTTCCCTACAAGGGTTTTTTTGGGAGTTTTTTCTTGTCTTCTTAGACAGTCAAGGCTGGGGGGCTGTCAAGAGGCAGGGCCTGTTAAAGCCCATTGTGGCACTTCTTGTGTGATTTTGGGCTATACAAAAAATAAATTGTATTGTATTGTATTGTATTGAAGTGAACTGAATACTCCAAGGTCAGCAGCTCGGTTAGTCAAGCTGCTTAGTGCTGAGTTCACATTTTGATTCAAGCAACCACTGCGTAGAGTTTGCATGTTCCCTTTGTGTCTGATTGGGTCTACCCCAGAGACTCCGATTTCTTCCCACACATATGCAAGTTAAGTTGCTTGGTGACTCCATATCAGTTCTTTACAAGTAAGCCCGCGATTCTCTAGAGAATTGTAAATCCAAGAATGGCAATCAGTTTCTGTTCCGTCCGATATTTAAATGGATGACATATCATGGAGGATGGGTGTGTCTGGGGAAATGTCATTTAATTAAATAAGCATATCTGTACTAAAGCGGGTTTCGTTTTGTGGAGACGTGATTCCGTTGCCTTTGCTGACACCGACTGCTGGCAGAGTGGAGCACAGCAAGTTTAGTTTACAGGTTGTGGTGTTCGTGTGCCAGCCACTGAGTCTGGGAAGCCGCTGGGTTTGAGTCTGTGACCGTTATATGAACTATATTACTGGCACAGTGGATTAGAGCAAGTGCAGTGAACAGGTTGTGTTGTTTGGGCGCCACCTACTGACTCTGGGAAGCCGTTGCATTTGACTCTGGGGTGTGCGCCACGGCGCAGTACGTATGCGCCTCGGTGGGAAGCCGCTGCGTGATGAAATATCATGGAGGGTGGGTGCATCCTGGGACAGTTCATTTCAACGCGCCTCTGTTATTGTTTTTCTTCATGCAGTCTCGTTTTTGTTTTTTTATGGCTGTATCGTCGTATATGCGGTGGTGTGGGTGGCTGTACAACCTGGCATGCATGCTTTATCTTGGGTTTAGTTCACAGGTCGTAGGCATGGTAAAGTTTCCATTTAATTCAATAACCCCATTTGAACTAAAGCAGTTTCTTTGTGTGGGCGCCTTCGTTCATTGTTTTTATCCATGTTGTTTGGGCGCCACCTACTGACTCTGGGAAGCCGCTGCGTTTGACTCTGGGGAGCCGCACCGCAGTGCGCTTGCGCCTCGGTGCGTCCGCCGTGCATAAATTAACTGTGGTTTAGTAATATAGATGTGCAAATGTCGGTATGGGCATGACTTTAATGGAATGATGTTCTGGTGCAGAGGACTTCAAAGCCTGTTCTGAAAATAACACGAGCTGTCAAATACATGCTAGAAGTAACTTAAACTTAAAGGTGCAAGGCTTTGTATTGCAGCAAATATGAATTATCATCCCTTGTTCAGTTGTCCACAATTGAATATCACAGTAGACAGAACATTTCATTCTGCAATGCACCTGGCAGGATATAAAAAAGAATTATAAATGACAACACTCAAGTTTGGTTTAGTGCAGTTTGTTGTCACAGTCACAGAGAGCAGTGAAATTCAAACTTGTATGTCTGATCAACACACAACACTTCACCAGACAACAAAACAATTCAAAAAGACCAGGACAATCTTACAAATGCCTGGGGAAATACTTGTAAAATGCAGTTTAATGTAGAACTCCGTAGATAAAATGAATGTTAGTTATAAATATGAGATGGAAGACAGTGTGTTACAGGAAGCAAACCTTGAAAAGGAGTTAGGAGTTGACATGGACATACTGTTCTCGTGGTCTAGGCAATCTGCAGAAGAAATTAATAAGGGAAAAAATGTGTTAAATTGTAAAAAGTATTGGATAAAAATCAACGAGTGCTAAGGTCAGACTGTGTATTAAACTAGTATTGTGTGCACTGTAGATCTGGCCACCAACGCACCTCAAAAAAGGCCATACAACAACTTTACCATTAGAGAATGCTGTCACTTAAAGGATAAGTTTGGTATTTTTCAAGTCAAAGTTACAGTGGACCCTTGACTTACGAACTCAATTCGTTCGCGAGGGCTGGTTGTAACTCACGTTAGTTGTAACTCAAGACTATTTTTCCCATAAGAAATAATGGAAATGCCCTTAATGTGTTCCGAACCTCCCACAGCAACACTTACTTAACGTTTCATAATAAAAAAGGGTTGTATAATGTGCAGAATTTACCAAAACACCAATAATTTTTCTAATGTACTAACCAAAAACTTATAAAAAGTGCCTAGCCTACCAGAAACAACAATTTCATACTGTACTCACCATTTAATTTGACATCTTTGGGCTGCAGGAAGGGAGGAGGAGGAGAATGAAATGGAAGGTGGTTATTGTTTGGAAGGAGCCTCCTTATACAAATCTTTTCTTTGTAAAATTGTCGAGATGGTGGATTTCGACATGCTGTACATATTAGCGAGATCGGTCACACGAACACCACTCTCATATTTCCACATAATTTCCTTCTTCGTTTCGATTGTGATCGCTTTCTTTACGTTCATTACCTTCTCTTCCTTCCTTAGCAATTATCGAAATAAATTATATAAATCACTGCACTGATCGAAATTACGTCCACAAACACGTATCTGGGCTCCGACTGACACTTACAAACTCTCTCGGCTGTTTGTTTACAATCGAGCAAGGGGATACACGTGACCGCATTCAGGTTGTAACGCAAGATGTTGGTCGTAAATCAAAACAAAAATTTTGGTCGTAAATCAAGTTGTTCGCATGTCAGCCTGGTCGTATATCAAGGGTCAACTGTATTTTGTTGCAAACATGTTATGTATGCATTTGCCACACAAAACTGTGTTCTAAAGCTTTTTTTGTAAATTAAAAAAAAATACGTTGACCTACTTGATGTTTTATAATGGAGGCTATGGGGCATAGAGTTCCAAAAAAAGCATAAAAACTTACCAAATACGTCTTTTTTTTAGGCCAGGAAAGTTATTGAGACTTGAGATTACACACACATTTTAAAATAGCTTATACATGTCACTTTCAAACAAAAAACACCAATATTATGAGATTCTGCCATTTATAAAGAAGACCAGCTGTATTCGCTTTCGCAGCGCTCGTCTTCTTCCACAGTCACCTTTCACAGCGAGGGAGTGGTCTCCTCCCGGAAAGACCAAATCACAATACATTTCTCCTGCTTGGTATTTACTTCCATATATATGTAAGAACTTCTCCTCATCTCATACAAGCAAACAGAAAATACATCCGTACCGTAAGAAAAATAGGACCAGGAATATGTGATAAAGTGATTTTTTCTACATCCCTTTTGTTGTCAAAAGCAAAAACAGAAAGCATGTTTTCTTATATTGAAACTTTGTCCCTTCAAAGCAGACACATTCAGCAAAATTGTAGGCTTTTATTTTCCAGTGGCACTGTGTACCCCATAGCCTCCATTATAAAATGCCAGTGCAGGCAACATATTTTTAAAAATTTTCAGAAAACACTTAAGTTTAAAACACAATTTTGCATGACAACTGCATACATATCCATCCATCCATCCATCCTTTTTCCAACCCGCTGAATCCAAATATAGGGTCACGGGGGTCGGCTGGAGCCAATCCCAGCCAACACAGGGCATAAGGCAGGAACCAATCCCGGGCAGGGTGCCAACCCACCGCAGAATACATATGCATACATATCACGTTTGTAAAGAAATAAGTTGAAAATATTGAATGTATCCTACAAATTAAAAACCTGACACAAACTGGCAGTACAATGACATCACAGTCAAAATGAATACAATGAAAAATAAAAATGAATAGCATGTGAAAACAAAACAAAAAATTAAAAAATAATTACAGTAGCATTCTTGACACTTAACAATATAATTTGACAGTAGTTTCTAATATATCTTTAGTGTTCTGGTTGTTGTTTAGTTTAGAATTTCTTCCTCCTGTTTTGTCAGCATAATTCTAAAATATTATTTTATTATTATGGTGGGCGGCATGGTGGCGGGTTCGCTTTCTGGGTCCTCCCTGCGTGGAGTTTGCTCCCACAGTCCAAAGACATTCAGGTTAGGTGCATTGGCGATCCTAAATTATCCCTAGTGTGTGCTTGGTGTGTGGGTGCCCTGCGGTGGGTTGGCGCCCAGCCCGGGATTGGTTCCTGCCTTGTGCCCTGTACTGGCTGGGATTGGCTCCAGCAGACCCCCGTAACCCTGTGTTCGGATTCAGTGGGTTGGAAAATGGATGGATGGATTATTATGGCTTTTAGGATACTGAATCTAGATGTTACGTTTTTTTGTTTCAATGTTATTTTGATATTGTCCAAATTTATTTGTGTCTTTTTCCAATGCCGTTTTGTTTTTTTATGGGCACTTTCTTTTTTTGTTTTACTTGTTACAGTGTCACTATGGTAATCAGCGTAGGAGATCGCGGCTTATGACATCAGCAGTAGTGTTGTTTGGCAAAATTCCCAAGAGCGCCTCTCATAGCAAATTTGCGGTCAGCTTAGAGAAACTTTGTTTTTTTTTTCCCAGGGCCCCAAGATGCTTTGTGAAGTGAGTCCGACATCACAGAGCCGTCGTAGTGTTGGATGGGGATATCAGTACCCAATTGGTGTTACCTGTCTGATTTGCACCCCACCTCACACTTTACGTGCTGCCCAGTCTGCTTCATGCGTGCATGAATAATTTATAGCATATTCATGCATACATGATGCATCGGTACACCATCTGGATTGGCAGCTCACATATGTTTAAAAAAACAAAACAAAACAGTATTTTCATTTGAGGGGTGCATTAGCTGATCATAATGAGATGATTATGAAAATAATTTCTTGTTGTTCTGCATAGATGTGTCTTCACTGTTGGATTAAGCATGTTCTGCTATGTAGCGCAGGTCAGGTAATGACAGGGACACCACTGCGAGTATATAATGCTGCCTTACATCACAGGCCCTGTGGGGGTATTAGTTATTCATAGTGAGAGGAGCTCGGGGGGCACAGAGAGAGATTAAGAACCCGCAGTATTGTGGACTTTGAGTATAATTTTTATTTCAGGGTGGGCGCTGTGATTAGCACTGCCACCTCATAG
Source organism: Erpetoichthys calabaricus (assembly GCF_900747795.2). Classification (NCBI taxonomy): domain Eukaryota; kingdom Metazoa; phylum Chordata; class Cladistia; order Polypteriformes; family Polypteridae; genus Erpetoichthys; species Erpetoichthys calabaricus. Next base: position 25,875,655 of record NC_041409.2, on the reverse strand, counting down.
ATCAGGCCCAGCATAGTTTTCAGATACTTCCCTAGCCATCAAGAACAATTCAAAGATTATTTCGTCATTATAATCCATTCAAGACTAGTTCAGTTTTAAAATCCCTAATGACTTCAATACATTTTACAGAATTTGCCTAAATTTCTGAATATTTCAGCATTTTTGCCGAACTTGAGCGAATTCAGCTGGGTTTGTTCATCACTAGTTATCATCTCGACAGAATAAAATCTTCACTTCCTCTTCATCAGAGTCTGACAGCTTTTCCCTTTGACATTTGGCGCTCTGTTTTTTAAACTTTATTCTTTCTGTTATTCCATTTGTCGGCTACATTATCTTGACAACAACTTGAGGTTTTGTTTTTGCTTGACAAAGCATTATACGGACAACAATTCTGGATGATCCGCTGTGGCAACCCCTAACGGGAGCAGCCGAAAGAAGAAGAAGAAGAACCTGGTGTGTTTCCATCTTATATTTTATCTCCTGGTTATTGATTCTAATCATTTCTGCTATTGTTTGGCAGAACATTTAGATAATATAGGAATAGTTAATATGGAAATCCCCATTAACTGGGATGATGGGTTCTTTGTAATTGGTCCTTTACTTTTTGAACTACCTTCTTTCATATGAATAAGTGTTACTGGCCAAAATAAAATGTGCAGCGATAACGGACATCTGCCAACTTATATGCAGGCCTACAGCATTATTCTAAGAGAACCAAACCAGTCAAGGAAAGCACACAAGTGGTGTACAGATGTTGGCCACTGCAATCACATAAACCACATGCAAGAATATGACTTTTATAACTTTCATAGTTTGACAATAGCTCTGTTTAACTGTAGATTTACAAAGCCTTGGCCCCTATGTTTTAGATGGAATTAATTAAATAAGGTGAATAAATGAGAAACAAAATACCCACAAACAAACATACTTCCTGCTGTTTCATTCCTCGGTCCTCTCATTATGGAAGGATTGCTCTGATGAGAGTAAACCACTATGGAGGTTTGGCTTCATTTAATATCTGGTAAGTTATTTATTTGGATACTGTGGCCTGGATACGATCCTACCTTCTTCATTGCAGTCCTTCACTGATTCAGTGTTAACAGAATTAGGAGACACGATCTCACACTAAAAAAGACGTCATATCACAGAGTGCCTGACCTTGGAGTGTGATAGAAATTCAAAGACATCTAAGGAAATTCTGAACATTCACGAGCAAAACAATGTCAGTCCAGGAGGGTAAGGTGCTGACTAACCATTGGACAACCTAAAATGCACTCGCTCAGGGTGTAATATGAGAAATGAGGCCTACAATAACCTATTCATTACACAGTTTTCCTGAAGTTCTCTACACAAATTAACACATTTTTGAAATCTCAGTATTTCTAAAAAAAAAAAAACCAATCACACATGTAGCTTTGGCATCAGGATGTTTCCGACTGCTTTGATTTCAGATGCCTCTGCTTCAAAGAGGCAACTACAGGCACAGCCATTTGACAAGGACACCTGCCATCTCTCAAGCTCCAAGTTGTCTGCTGTCTCATTTTTCTCTGACAAGCAGGGCATTTCAATATTCAGTCAAATAATCTTGACTTTAATATTAAATTTCACCTGCTCAAGGCAGACAAGACTATGGTTTAACACAGAATGATTAGGTGCAAATCAAACAATCCAATTTATACTCAACTGTGAATTTTTCACATCTTCCAAGTTGTCAGTGAGATATTGATTTATTAAATCTTGCATGATCTATTGGAGCAATTAATGTATTCCTAGAAATCTGATTTTTCTAATCAATATAACATATGAAATTCTCCTATATAAAAAAGTGGATATACTCAAGTGATTTCACACTTGGTGCATTAATGCTGCTGGACAGTGCATGAATTGTATTATTTGCCAGCTGTATAAGCAATAAAGAAAGATTAAATGCAATGGTGGGTAAATAAATAAATTGCTTGCATATGACACAGACTCAGAAGTTAGAAAGCAAGTGTGACACATATAATTGTATTGACCTTGTAGATGACAATTAAGTTTATTGCATTAAGAATTCATGGCACCTATTTGGGGCTTGATGCCATCCAAAGAAGTAATGCAATGGCCAGTGTCCTCTATGGCTGGTGTATCTGAAATATCCACAAGGTCACTTATTTATGGTTAATTATGGTTCTTAAGAAGGTTAAAGAGAACTTCAAAGCAAGAAAATAATTAAAAATACAAAAAAGTGTATCCATGTATAAATGAAATTTTTGCCTAGAATAAAGCCAAGTTAGTTCACATTAAAGGGGACAGAGTTCACTCATTATATACTCAATACCTAATACAGTAATCCCTCGCTATATCGCGCTTCGACTTTCGCAGCTTCACTCTATCGCGGATTTTATATGTAAGCATATGTGAATATATATCGCGGATTTTTCACTGCTTTGCGGTTGTCTGCGTGCTTCCTCAGTTGATTTGCCCATTTGAATTCAAACAAGGGACGCTATTGGCGGATGGCTGAGAAGCTACCCAATCAGAGCACGCGGTTAAGCTCCAGGGTGCTGACTGGCTCAGCGACAGGGAGCGCAGAATTCGATTACGCTTAAAGCCGGCATCTCATCTCATCTCACTCATTCAGCATCAACGTGTTTCTTTGTGCGTACTGTAGTCAAGCTCTTCGTTATGTCTACAAAGCGATCTTCTCCTGCTACTGCTTCAGGGGCCGTGCCGAAGCGCCAACGGAAGGTGCTAACAATTGCTGAAAAGGTAAATTTTATACAATTTTCCTTGCATTGTAGGTATTTATTGCCGGTGGCCTGTCTATCGTAATGGCTGTGACAAATGTGATATCGGAGATGCTCTACAGTATCTTTAAAATAACATTTTGGTTTTATGTACAGCTTTTACATTATAGATTTTTCACGTATTTTTATATTACCTACTCAATTACAATATGTTTAAAACTGTATTACGTATTAAATAAAACTCCTCAATGATATACGATACGTATGTTTGTGAGTAGTATATAAACTGTGTTTACATACATAATTTCAACAAGTCTTGCCTAATAACGAAGAGAATATAAAGGGTTTATGCTGTATAACTGTACAGGAAATATTTATAAACCATGTGGGAGAGTTTAGAAGGACTTAAAGTATATGAAAATGACCATATAAACATATTGTTTCTACTTCGCGGATTTTCCTCTTTCGCAGGTGTTTCTGGAACGCAACCCCCACGATGGAGGATGGATTACTGTATAAAAGAGAAAAGTCCTTATGGACCACTCTGGATTTTTCAGTCCCCCTTTCAAGTGCCTATTTGCCTCAATATCTTCCAAAGCACCATAACATCTTCATCTTTGGCCGGTGGTATACTATGAAAGTTTGAGTGGGAGTGTATGCTAAACTTACAAACTGTAGTTGCTGGGTCTGAACAACTTGATGATATTAGGCTGCACATCTCTGAACATTCCAGCACCGTTTCAGATCTGCAAAGAGCTCAGCATATTTTTATATTTTATCAGACAAAACCTAGAGGAGTGACTGTACAATGCCACCACAAGGAAAAAAGAAAATCAGGTGTTTTGGTCTACAGAAACAGAAGAGAACATTAACTGTCTGATATCTCATGTTTGCCGTACCTCAACGTGGAAAATGAAAAAATCACGGCTTGAATTCATCTTACCTGGGTATCGTTTTACAGCCACCGTCGCTGTCTGATAACAGCCATGGACCACTCTTATGTACTCCTTAAATCCATTACCATAAATTCAGATGAATTATCACATTTACACACACATTTATATATATATATATATATATATATATATATATATATATATATATATATATATTGTGGAAACTGGCCCAGACACAGACAGGTGGACACCGTAGGTTTACCACCACACATGCCTTTATTATACATAAATCTATTTACAGTGCACACACACAACCCAGTGCCCCAGCACTAATCACCCTCAGTCCAGGCCTTTTTCCAACGCCTCTCTCTTCTTGACCGCCTCCACTCCTCTCCTCCGAGCTCCGTCCTTCTTCCTTCCGAATCCAGCCATCAACTGGATGGAGGCGGCCCCTTTTATCTTCACCCGGACATGTTCCAGGTGCCTCCCAGTGAGCTCCTGCCCGCACACTCTGGGTGTTCCTGGTCTTCTTCCCCCCAGCACTTCTGGGTGTGGTGGAACTGCTGAGAACCAGGGGCTCTACAGGCATCTGGGCGCGCCCTGGCGGTGTCCACAGGCCCCTATAGGGTTGAACTTACATGCTCCTTTCCCGTGGTCCCCATGGCCACCAGGGCGGTTGCCCCCTCGTGGTCCGGAGGAGGCGTAATCCCTCCTTTGGTCCTTCCGGGCGTCCCGGCTGGGTACCACCCCCAGCTACTGACCACTATATATATATATATATATATATGTATAATCTCATACAAGTATAAATGCCATATGGTTTTCTATAGTATATGCAGTAATAGGGCAAGGAGAAACTCTTGGCTGCTTTTAAAACTGACTCGTTTGCTGCCCCATCCAGCTAGAGGCCTTTCTTTATTCATGTTGTGTGTGGGCAGCTGCGTGCTGAGCTGAATCATGCGAGAGGAGAGTACAAACCTTCTTAGCAAAAGCTGTTTAGTTAACATGCTGTTATCTTTAAATAACAGATGAATATGTACACATTTGCCCCATGGGCTATGTCCATCATGGATTCTTAAAGTATGCGTAATGTAAAGCTATTATAGGAAATGAATAAGCAAGGACAGGATAAGTGTTTTGAAATTACCTCCACACCCCCCGCATTCCTTGATAATTAGGTGTAAAAGATGCCTTTATGGTTTTCCTCCATGAATGCAGCAGTAGCTTCTAAATATTGCAGCTATCATCTCATTGATAATGAAGCTTGCTGGCGTTAGCGTTAAAGAGCTGTGCTTCTACTCTCACTGTCCTTGACTCCATTTAACGGTATGAATGACGATCAGTTGTAATACCAGTCTTGTGTCCAGAGAGGCTTAGATAAACTCTAAACACTGTGTCAATGGGTTCAAAATTGGATGAAAGGATCTCTGGGAAATTTTTCTTGGCATCTGAAACCCTGAGAAAAGAGATGGTTAAAAGAACCAGACATTTGGGACATGTTAAAAAAAAAGAAGTACTCAAATGAACTCTATTTTAAGAGAACTGTTTTTATTAAGCTTACATTCTTGCTTTGCCAAAGCTGCTAATCCAGGTTTTAGGGTAAAAGGAAGCTGGAGCCTATTCAGGCAGCACAAGTCAGAAACCGAGTGTGGAAGTGACACCAGACTGATAAAGCACAAACTCTCAAACACGTTGGGACAATTTAACTCTTTCAGTGCTGATGTCAACTTTTGTCAAAATTCAGGAGAAGAGGATGGTAATCAGCTATAAACTGCAACAGAACTCACTCTTCCATTTTAGTTTGACTCTCTTTGCTAGAAATAAAGTTACATAGCTTTGTTGATTTAACCTCGAGTCCCTACACTTGCTTGAGTAGCGAAAGGCAAACAACCTATAAAATGGCACCGACATCTGGTGAGAGACCAAAGAAAATGTGCCAAGCAAAATACTCCATGGACATTTTACATAATTTCATTGAATACGATTCTGACTTGTCGGACTCTGAGTTTGATGCAACTGATCTGGAGATGGATATCAGAAATGAAAGTGAGGTACCAGCATCTTCTGATCCGTCCCCAGCTGATCAGGGCACTGAACAATTTCATGTAGCTGATGCGCCTACAGCAGCATTTGCCTGTGAGGACCACCACATATGATGACAAGTGGTACAAACCAGACCACCCAGAAACCTGCTGTGCAAAGACAGCCAAGCAGCTGGCCCAACATGCATTCCTGCTGACCATCGAGGTGCCCCCATGCAGCCACTACTGCCAGAGACGCCGAACATGCGCCAACAGCAGCCACAGCACATAGCAACAGATGTTTTATGTTGACTTATGTGTGAAACCATAGCTTTGTGTGCTTTTCAGAAAACTGAGTTTTTTGGAAAAAATATTCAGCCCTCAAAGAGTTAAGGTCACCAGTCAGCCTGAGCTGCAAATCTTTGACATGATGGAGAAAAATTAAGAACTCCAAGGAAATATATAAAAACTCACGGGAGAACATGTAGATTTAATATAGACAGAGACCATGTCGAACATGAAACCAGGACCCTGGAGCTGATAGGGAGTATCCAAATCAAAATATCAACATGCTGCTCTCTTTAATTATTTGAACTTTTTATCAGGAAGAGCATATTAGTCCAAGAATAAACTGGTACTGAACGGTGATGTTCCACTGGCCTACATTACTGAAACCTTTTTTTTTTTGGTAAATAAACTGATGGTACATACTGGTGGGGTGTTCATTCTGATACAACGTGAAGTGATTCTCGCCAAGGTAAAAAAATATATTAACAGGAGAGATAAAACGTCAGCTGTAGTTTCAATCTTCCAAGGAGTAGATGAGATAAAAATGAAGAAATAGTTAGAAATATTCTGTATAACCAGTCAAAAAAAAATAAAAGTAAACCTGTCCTTACCCAGCACAAGTGCGACGCCACGTTGAATTTTATTTAATATAGTGCCTTGACGTTATGCACCTTGTTCATAAATTGAAAAATTTCCTTCTGGCAGGTAGACTTTTTTAATTCTGTCATTGCCAGCCTAAATCACAATAGTGGTTGATTAATGATGCAGCATGCCTAGAAATATTTACATCCAAACTTTGACACAGGTTTATATTAACATCCCTTACTACAGCGTACTTGGAGTTTAATTACTCAGTATTTACTGTTTTAAGGACCATTTATGTCACACTAAGTAAGTTACTATAGACATGGCACTGTATAGATGGGTGCACTAGTCAATTTGTGCAATTGTCTATTTGTGCACACTCACGAGATTTACTCAGTAATTAGACAGGTTATTACTGAATAATTACGGTGCTATTATGCTATATTAAGAGACGCTTCTTATAAGTTACCTAAATATTTTTAAGTTCAGAAACCACATTTCAGTTGGTCCAGTTATCTATATTTCACAGTCCTAATGTTCTAAAGCCTGATATCATGATGAACCAATGAAAAAAAAAGCACAAAAGACGAGCGGACACCTCACAACATCTTGTTCCATACTTTGGGTCCAGCCCCAGAAGAGGATTGATTTATTATGTCATAGCATATTTTTCTTAGTGAAAAATTGTATTTTTCCTCCCCTTGATGTTATATTGCAGATGAATTAAAAGGCAGCGGTGCTTAGGGATTGGATCTTAGCCCACAAGGTTACAGGGTTAGTGCTTGGCTCACAGTGCAAACCTCAGTCATTTAAATGCTCTGTTTTGTGACAGGCAGATGGGCTGGGAAGCAAGTGCCAAGGAGAAAGGGAACATAAAATGACAAGACAGGCGGCAGAGTTGGCCAAATAGTTACATATATCTTAGTGAACCTCCTAGCTTGCCCTAGTAGATGTGTGAGGTGCCCTTTGTTGGCACAAAGGACAGTAAGCTGTGGCCTAGAAGCAACACTTTTACACAACAAGCCAACAGACATCATTGATCACTTCCTCTCTGATAAGACTGTGGTTATGGAAGTACGGAAAAAGGACTAAGTACATCTCTTCATATAACATGGCTAAGTGAAGGTCCAGAACTGAGAATCACAGTGTTGTAGGATGCACTAGGGAGTAGGTAGTAGGTCTTTTTAGAGGATGTGGTGAAGTTGGTCCAGGATTGCCCCAGGCTGAGGTACAAAGCTGACCTGGCATAAATTGCCTATTGTTCAGTGCCAGAAGGTGAATTTGAGCAAAACCACAAACCGGGAGGGAGGTAGTTCAATTGCTATTGAGTGAATGTGGCTGATACTAAATGTTGGGAATGGTTGTTAGAGCATGAGGTGGTATTGAAGTTGAAGAAGAGGCAGAAACATTTTCGAGTAGAACAGAAGGGGCTTTTACAGCTGTGACCAAAAATATTGTCAGTGGTACAGCTTTTCCAGATAATGCACCAATTGTTCTACAAAATATATGGCATTACAAAATGATTGGTGTTAAAATATTATTTCACTTATTTGCATTGGAAAAACACAAAAAAACTATCCAAGTTTAATATTTTTTCACAGAGAACCCTAAAAAAGGTATTGACAAAATTATTGTCAATCTTGACTTAATATTTGGTGGCACACCCTTTGGAAAGAACAACCGCAGTCAAGCATTTCCTGTTGCTATGAATGAATTTCTTGCACCTCTCTACTGGAATTTTTGACCACTCTTCTTTTTGCAAAATTCAACCAGGTTTCACAGATTTAATGGGCACCTTCTCCCAGTTTGCTCCTTTCAGATTTCCCCACAAGTGTTGAATGGGATTTAGATCAGGACTCATTGATGGCCACTTCAAAACAGTCCAGCGCTTGTTTTAAACCATTTCTGAGTGCTTTTTGAAGTGTGCTTTGGGTCATTGTCATGCTAAAATGGAGACCGAGCATTATGACAATGGGTCCTACATTGTGCCCCAGAATTCCTTGGTCATTTTTGGATTTAATTATACAATGCACAGTTTTAAGGCACCCAGTGCCAGAGGCAGCAAAGCAGCCCCGAAACACCAGTGATCCACCTCCATGTTTGACAGTAGGGATACTGTTGTTTTCTTTGAAGGCTTCCTTTTTCTCTGTAAACATAAAGATGACTTGATTTAGCAGAAAGTGCTAATTTGGTCTCATCTGTCCAGAGTTCATTCTCCCATAAGGATTTTGGCTTGTTCATGCGTCTTTAGGCAAACTGCAGTCTGGCTTTTTTTTTATGTCTCTCTGTCAGAAGTGGGGTCCTCCTGGGTCTCCTACCATAGAAATCCCTTTCATTGAGATATAGCGCAGGTTGACTCTGTTGTACCCTTTGTCTAAAGATCAGCTTTGATCTGTTTGGAAGCTGATCGAGATTCTTTCTCTAACACTCATGCAATCCTAAACTGCAATCACTTTTTCGCTTCTATCCACATTCAGGGAGGATGGCTACAGCACCATGGACCTTAAACTTCTTGAAAGTGTTGCACACAATGAACCCAGGAGCATGAAGATGTCTGGAGATGGACTTGTAGCTGTGCAATTCTTTCTATTTTTCAACTATTTTTTTTCTCACCTCTTCAGACAAGTCTTTACATTCCTGTCTTTTCTCCATGCTGAGTGTGGTACACCCTGGCACACAAAACACAACTTAAATCACCATTTCTATTTAAACTGGTTAAATATGTGACACTTAAATTATCAGCACCTGTAACTTGTCACAGGTGATTTGGAATACCAATTACAGCAGTGATTTTTCTAGCAACTTCCAAAAAATTCCAATCATTTTGTCAGTGCCCTTTTTGAAGTTTTGTGTTAAATAACATTAGATTTGGCATTTTCCACCAGTGCAAATAAATGAAGTACATACTTTAAAACCAACCATTTGTAATGTTATACATTATGGCCACAACCGTAGGTGCTGGCACAGTCTTTTGAATTGGGGGCAAGTGGACAATAAAATCTTATCACATTCTTAATCTCACATACTGCAATCCAATTCAGAGTCATGGCGGCTTGAGCTTATACAATACAATACAATACAATTTATTTTTGTAGAGCACATAATTACACAAGAAGTGCCACAATGGGCTTTAACAGGTCCTGCCTCTTGACAGTCCCCCAGCCTTGACTCTCTGAGAAGACAAGGAAAAACTCCCAAAAAAATTTTAGTATGGAAAAAATGGAAGAAACTTTGGGAAAGGCAGTTCAAAGAGAGACCCCTTTCCAGGTAGGCTGGGCGTGCAGTGGGTGTCAAAAAAAGGTGGTCAATACAATACACAGAAGAGAACACAAGTAATCCTCAATACAACATAATAGTACAATAGAAATATTACAAGTACAGAGCAGAATTCAACAGTAGATAATATCTCATAATATGATTTGGATTTGTAGAGTCCAGAGGCCTTATGCATAACGCCGTGCATAGAATTCACACTAAAACATGGCGTACAGACAAAAGTGGAAATGTGCGTACGCACAAAAAAATCCAGATGCATAAATCTATGTGTATGCCAACTTCCACGTTCTTCCACTCCATAAATCCCAGTCAGCGGGACAAGTAACACACGTGCACGCACCTGCTGCCACTCCCCAACTGCTCCCAGAATGTACCCCTCGTTGAATATGCAAATCAATATAAATAGCCCTTAAGCTCAGAGTTCTGTGAAAAGACAATGGCAAAAGCACGGGGGAGAATAGAAGAATTTCAGCGAATACCAAGTGGAGGCAAGGAAAAACGTACTATTTGTTGGTTTAAACAGTCATATAACCAACAAAAGGAAGTTGATTGAGTGAAATAGAGTGTTGGAGAAATTCGAAAGCTCAAGTTCACAAAGTCGTACAATGCCCGAAATAAAAAAGAAGTTGTCAGATATCAAAGTTGCTGTGAAAAGGCGAGTCATAGCCCACTGCCTGAGTATGAAATATGAAAGTTTATTAGGATACAGAGAAAAGAAAAGAAAAAAAAAATAGGGACACAGTGGGGAAAAAAGCTCAAAATGTCAACTTTAATCTCGAAATTTCCACTTTAATCACGTAGTTTATTTTGTCATTAAAGTAGAACATCATAAACTTCATCTTAAAATCATTTAATTTACTAGTATCTCAAATACCATCATAACTAAAAGTAGCACATTAAATGCTTTGTTTTGTATGTGTTCTTCTATGTGCTCTATGTGTGTGAATCATTTTGTGCTTCTTAAACTGGCTGTCTCTTCCTCCGACAGGACACAGGGATGTCAGGGGTGTGGATCTAAAAAAGAAAGGGTAACCACACTAAAACAAAAGCACTGCTTTGATGCTGGGTGCTGCCAATTTGCAAAACCGAGCGGAAAACTTGCGTACACCAGGGATTGAGCTGGCGTGAAAATGTGCGTGGCTTTACGCCAAGTTTAGTTTTTATACATTGCGATGTCAGCGTGGAAATGGGCGTACGCAACATTTTTGTGCGTACGCACCGTTTATACATGAGGCCCCCGGAGACCTCAGCCATCATGCTGCCTCCCTCTATTGGCCATTCCATAGCTGAGTCAGCACTGGGTCAGCCAATCCGATGAAAGGACCCCTCTACCCGACGATTCCTGCAATCCTCCATCAGGGATAACTTTACCTTAGGCAGGCAAAACAACTTGGCAGGTGGGCAGTGGCACCAAATGCCACATTTGAGTACTGAGAAGAGAAACAGAATAGGTGAGGTTTAGTAACAAATTACAATCTTATTACTTATGTTTTAGTGATATTGACTAACAACAGAGATGCAGTCTGCACAGTTAATTAGCAGCTCTAGTCAGGGTATGCTAAACTGAAGTAGTGAGTATTCAGCCGGGATTTGAAAGCTGAGACTGAAGAGGTATTTTATATACTGTAGTAGCAAGCAAACCATTCCACAGTTTAGGGGCCCTGGAACCTCCCACCGTTATTTTATTAATCCTTGGAATCATAAGCAGACCAACATCTTGAGATCTTAATGTGTGCTCTGGTTTGTAAGTCATTATCTCAACATCAGTGGACACAAAGGCAGGAAAAAGCCCTGGAGTGGGCGCCAATCCCAGATAGACAAGTAAAGTAAAACAGGATTCTTGTTTTTGGTTATTTCTTTCTATTGTGTTCTATCATTGATGGTCCCTCCCTTTTGCACTGATATTTTGGCAAAAATATTTTTTAATTAAGAGAGGGCTTTGTCACCTTTGTTCCAGCTTAGAGAGGCTTCTCACATAACATTTCTGAAATACGTGTGAGGTATCCTGCCAAATATACCATAATAAAAATAATAAAAAAAAAACAAATATTAAGGAAGCCAATTTGAGGAGACAATTAACTGGATTACGGTGAGAGGTGGGGCTTTGCTTTGACTTTCTTCAGAATGTTATTGCTCTGTCATTGCAGTTGGTTTAAACGTTAAAGATAGGAAAGTTAGAAACTGAAATGTTTGTCTTTGAACCTTTATTAAAAGCCTGCTACATCTCTCACTTCTTCTGTACAGCCTAATCCCCTGAGATAATGTAAAGGATGGAGACTGCCTGCTTCTGGAGATTCTGCTAACTCTTTTGCTTTTCTCTTGCTCTTCAGTTTCCACACTTGCGTTTTCCTTGTTGCGTCCCCTGGTACTACACATGTGAAGCTTCTTCATAGTCAAAGGGGATGGAAACACATCCTTACAGCTTGGCAGCTCTACTCTGCTTTTTTTTTTCTTTCTTTTTATTCTGTGTGATTTCCACACAGGGATCAAAAGCTGTTTCCTGGTACCTCTCAGCCTAACACATTCTGGATTTTAGGAATACTTTATCTGTGTCCCTATATTACAAATCCAAGTTTTTTAAATCCTTAAAGAGATTGCAAAGTTAATCCTTCAGGGGTATCCTACTCTCCTCCTCTCTTGACATATGCTGTCCTACTGTCTTACGAGTCAGATATTGGAGGAACCCTCTTGCCTTGGGTTCAAATGTTTTTAGCATTACCAGTGACAGAGACCAGTGAGGCAAATCTGTTCAATATGGTAGCCTAATATTACTCAGGCCTTTATAAAAACATTTTATATAATTGCACATAATTTTCCGCTACTCACTTCTATTTTGTCAGTTCAATGAAGAACAATTCTTGTTTTAATATATGCAAGGGGTGGGCTGATGTTGTAGCCATTGCCTGAAGTGGATTAGCTCTTACTTCCCATTTTCAACTATCAGCTTTGCCCCAGATGTCTTGGTAATATTTGAGAATTAAGACAGGCAGCAAATGTGTGGTGCAACCTAAACTAGTATGAAAAGATCACAATCATTCACTTTAAGAAAACCACAGAAGACATACAGTACATCTTCACTTTGTATCCGTATACAATACAATACAATACAGTTTATTTTTGTATAGCCCAAAATAACACAGGAAGACCCCTTTCCAGGTAGGTTGGGCGTGCAGTGGGTGTCAAAAGAAGGGGGTCAATACAATACAATACACAGAACAGAACAGAACAAATCCTCAATAAAAAATAAAAATTTTTTAGAAGTACGGAGCAGAATGTAACAGTAGATGATATCACATAATAAGATTTGGATAATTTTAGACTCCTGGAGACCTCATCCATCAACCTGCCTCCCCCATTTGGCCATTCCACAGCTGAAACAGTGTTGGGCCAGCCAATCCGATGAAAGGACCCCTCTTTCTCACGATTCCTGTGATCCTCCATTCAGGGATGACTTTACCTTAGGCAGGCAAAACAACTTGGTAGGATGGCCGTGGCACCAAGTGCCACATTTGAGTACCGAAAAGAGAAACAGAATAGGTGAGGGTTAGTATCCAATTCTAACTATCATGTTACTTATGTTTTAACCTCATCATCAAAAAAAAAAAAAAATCAGGGATTTGTGGAATGTAACAGTGAAGTTTTTACTAAAATACACAAAAAATCATAATTTCTATTGTCTTCTTTTATGGGTAAGAGTCAGATCATTATGAATGATGATGAGCTGTATTAGCTGCACGCTTTACATTTTGGAGGACGTTCTCTAAAATGAAGAAGAACCCTGTCTGAACAAGCATAAAGTCACATTCAAATGATAAGAGGTCACTCCACAATAAACATCAGCACAATGCAACCCTTTTTGTTGTATTTCAGGGTGTCACAAACTTGACCACAAGTCATAGCAAGGTTTGGGACAGTTACCCGTATAACTGGTTTCCTGGCTGCAAAATTGCAAACAAAAGATAGCACTGGTGGGCACAAATCAGAGTCCAAAACAGAACTGAGGGAAGAAGGAAAAGGTGGAGGCTTTAAAGGGGAAGACAGGAAGTGAGGTCAAAGGGGTTGGGCTCATAAGGGCCTTCAGCCATAGGTTCGAGCCCGGGACGTGACATCACAGGGGCCGGAGCCAGCAAAGTCTTCCTCCATAGGCTCGGACCCGGAAGTGACATCACCATGGCCAGGTGGAATTTCCCGTGAATGGTCTGCAGGGAAGGGAGAAAAAGAGTCGGTGCACTCTGCCACATCTCGGTATGACTCGGAACTGCCCTTACTCAAGCCCTTTAGCTGCCTCCCATGCGCACGTGTGTGACAAGGGGTATTTAAGTTTGGTCTTGGAAGGGTGCAGTGGCTGCAGTTTTTTGTTCCAACTTGAACTTCTTCATTAGAAGTCAATTATTGTTGTAGAAAAATTTGCTGGTGAAGCAACGCCGTTTAAATTAACTCTCTTCCAAACATTAGTTACCATTAAATGCTTCTTGTTTCCTTAACCAGCATCTAATTAATAGTACAATTCTTATAATAAAGGAACCCCATTTTCAACATCTAACTTGGCCCTTTTTACACCTATTAATATGACACCTGATATCAAAGGGCTATTGTGAGCAAAGGAGATAACCAGGAGGGTGATAACATGAAGCAAAAATCATAGTAAGAAGGGGAAACCAAGTCAGAGACAAATGATCAGACAACTAAAATATGGGGGCAAAATGAGAATTACAAATTGAAGTCATAAAGGAGACCTGACCGTAGGGCGTACAAAACCTACAGCCACTACAGCCACCCCGGACTAAACGTGAGAACCCTCGGCTGTACTTGAACTGATGATCCTCACCCCAGAGAAACCGGGCAGCCTTTTAAAATTACAAATTGAAGTCAAAAAGGAGACCTGACCGTAGGGCCTACAAAACCTACAGCCACTACAGCCACCCCGGACTAAACGTGAGAACACTCGGCTGTACTTGAACTGATGATCCTCACCCCAGAGCGACCGGGCAACCTTTTAAAATTACAAATTGTGATCACTTAGGGATATACAAGTATTTAGTTACCGCTTTAGATTTTTTTTTCCAATACCTTTAGAAGAACCATCCTTTAGGTTTATCCATCAATGCGTGCATCTGTTTTATGACTTCCTTGTTCCCATTCAGGGTCACCGTGAGTTGCTACCTTTAACAGCAGCATCAGGCATAAGACAAGGATCCATACCAGTCTAAATGAGCCACCAGGAACTAACAGACACAGAAAGAAAGAAAGAAAGAAAGAAAGAAAGAAAGAAAGAAAGAAAGAAAGAAAGAAAGAACTCAGTGAATTTTTGACAAGAGAGTTTAGGACAATGAGAATGTGCATTTCCCACATGACCATGGCTGCCACAGAAGAGTATGTGTACATACTGTATATGGTATGTGATTTTTAGAACATTATAAGTGGGAAGCACTTGAATAAAGAATAAAGAAGCAGTATGAATATGATCTGAAGTGGACAGCAAGGTGCATACCCTCAGGCCTGCTGATGAGTTAAGTGGTGTAGGTGGTTGTCGTACTTCTCCGGATTCTAATAGTCACACGTCAGCCTTGTGCAGTGATGGAAATTCCAAAGGCCTGAATCATTCATGCCATGTTAAATTATTAATGAAAAAACATAGCCCATTGACTTTTGGCTTATTTCATTTGAATCATCAACAACCAGAGATTGCTTGGTGTTCGATTATATCAGGAAACAGTTGGTGTTGTATCCAATTTCATACCAGAGTTAAAATAAAGAAAGAAAGAAATCACCTTATTCAGTAGGCACCAAAGCCAAATACTGACACAGTCGAGATTTTTAATGATGTACGTCAGTGTTGGCTTGTTTAGCTGGTGTCTTTACCAAAAGCAAATTTTGCTGTTAGTAGTCAAATCTGAATAAAAACTGAATGCTTCCTTAATTGTTTATTACTCGATATGCACCATAATCAAATACACACATACAAAAAGGCAGCGTGTCGGAAGACATATGCCACATTCAAGGAAGAGACAAAGTAATTAAGGACACATTATATAAATGAGTCAAATGTGTTCTGCAAAGGCATATATTTTAATTTGATCTTCACCTGAGGGACCTGTTTGGAATCTGGCTTAGAAATGAAATCTGGCAAAGTTAGAATGGCTGTGATAGGACAAAAATAATGCAAACAAATAATTAATCAGGCCACTGGTGCATAAAAATGAAATAATAAATAAATAATTGCAGCTGCTGTGTTGATCTAGAGAACATAACAGTTGAAGCATTTGCCAAGAGTGGTCATTACATTAGTTTAAAACATTATTTAATGACAACAGCTAAATAAGAGAGGCAGAGTGTAATGTTTGTAAGTGATACATCCTTATAGGGTTAAAGAGAAAAGTTTATGTGTAAATATGTGCAAGAATTTTAAACAATCCAAAAACAAACAACAGCAACAACATTCAGTACAGCACACTCCTCTTTGAGGTTTTCCCATCTCTCTTTCTCTCTCTCATCGTGTTGAATTTTTGGTTAGGGAATAGAAACTGCAGTCACCAATAATATATTGAGCTGAGACATGGATGATATAATGTGATTTATTTTACAACTGATCAGTAATTGTGCTCTGCAAACAAGTTGGTAATGATAATCAACAACATTTTTAACCTAATTTAATTTGGCTTCTCTAGAGAGGTAGTTAACAGAATAATAATGCTACTGTTATGGACCTTGCTGCTGTTAATCATGGCCTAAATATGCAGACAGTCCTAATATTGCATCAGCTGA
Organism: Erpetoichthys calabaricus; assembly: GCF_900747795.2. Taxonomy (NCBI): domain Eukaryota; kingdom Metazoa; phylum Chordata; class Cladistia; order Polypteriformes; family Polypteridae; genus Erpetoichthys; species Erpetoichthys calabaricus. The sequence goes on along the minus strand of NC_041409.2, from coordinate 25,859,098 downwards.
AATTAAATTAACCACCAGCTACAACAATCATCAGCCATAAAGCTGTTAAATATAATAAAGCAATAAGTGGTGGGTAAGGCCAATTATATACAGACATGGGATGGACCAATGCAGATGCAGCCACTTTATTATAATACTTTCAGAATATCGATCTTATGTACAGGAGATGCTATAAAAGCATTTGCCTAAAAAAATTAGTGTTATAAATTACAATGATATTAGATATACAAGAGATCAGAGCACATTAACTGCTGGTAAAAAGCTGCCTTTATATTGCTGTGGCGCTTGTATAGCCGCTGTCTGAATTGCTGATAAGATAAAGTATTAGACATTAAGCTCGATGGGCTGAATGTTGACTTTGAGAGCTGGAGGCTGTCGGTCATTCTGCTCATTAACATCCCATTTAGTTCAAGTAAGTAGCATACTTTTGACATGTTAAAAATTTTGCTTGAGTAAAGAAGCCTTTTTTTTTTCATAATAAACACCCCAAAATAATCAAGGAAACAATATTTCTAATTCAGTACCCTGGCACATATCACTAATTACCTTGGTGTTTTAGGGGCATCCGATTAGCTGAAAACTAGAGTTTGAATGTTCAAATTAAAAGTAAGTCCATTTTCAAACATACAGTGGAACCTCGGTTCACGACCATAATTCGTTCCAAAACTCTGGTCGTAAACTGATTTGGTCGTGAACCGAAGCAATTTACCCCATAGGATTGTATGTAAATACAATTAATCCGTTCCAGACCATATGAACTGTATGTAAATATATATATATTTTTTTAATTTTTAAGCACAAATATAGTTAATGAAACCATTGAATGCACAGCGTAATAGTAAACTGAATGTGAAAATATTGAATAACACTGAGAAAACCTTGAACAACAGAGAAAACTAACACTGCAATAGTTCACGCTATAGCGCTACCAACCGCTGGCTAAAAACACTTTTTTTTAATGAGTTTTAAGCACAGAGAAAAAAATGAACATTTGAAAAAATCCATAATTTATTAAACCACCAAGAAAAGTAACATTGCAACAATGCACGCTACGAACCGATCACCGGAAACAGAAGTGAAAACAAAATCAAGCCCAGTGCATACTTTAACTGCCTTCTCTGCCTTATGCGTCCAGCTCTCTCTCTTTCTCGCGCTGCCTGTGTGTGTGCTGCCTGTGTGTGTGTCGCGCTCTCTCTTGCTCGCTGCACAGGAAATGCCCAGGGAGAGACTGAACATGTACAAACTGAAAGGGAAACTGGCTTGTTCGTATACTGAGTGTGTGGTCGTGAACCGAGGCAAAAGTTTGGCGAACTTTTTGGTCGTAAAATGATTTGTATGTGTACCGAGACGTTCGTGAACCGAGGTTCCACTGTATGTTAAAAACTCAGAGTACTACTTGCTTTTTAAATATTATTATTATTATTATCCCTTTATCTCATAGTGCATTTGTAAAACATTAAGTGCTGATAACTTATTTCTTGTTGCATATAAGATACACATCAAAATGAGAGTGAAACTTCAAAACATAGCCCTTCACAAAAACAGAATTGCCTATGTACGAAAAGAGACATAATCAAAGAGATGGGGACACTTTGTATATCCATAAGAAACGTCAACAAAATCAACACATTCATATCAGTTTTCCTAGCTATGCTTCTTTTTAAAAGTAGACGTCTGACTTTCCTTCTCTCTTTTATTAAAGTTAGGTTTAGGGATAGGGTTAGCTTGTCTGTGTTTCACAAATGAAACAACTGAATGCGTGTAATTTTGCATTATAATAGTCTTTAAGTATTCCCTCCACATTTTAATTATTCATTTAGTGGATGGGTTTATTTGCAGCAATTTAGGAAAATCCCTTTTATTGTTAATCAGGCAGGGATCTCTGGCTCAAGAGTGAACTGGAACATAGTTAAGAACAGAATGATAGTTTAAAGTGTAATACAACCACGTATATAGAAATCTGTTCTTAGTCCAGCTGAAGATCTAAGGGCAGAGCAGTGAGATTAAAAAAGAATCTCTCCTAAAATGCATTGTAAAGTGGTGTGTTTTAAAAACAGAAAGCTGTCGGTTTTTGTTTTACTAATGACAATACAAGCTAATTATTAAAATTACAAAAATACTGATTGTGAAAGTTTAGGTAAATATGACACTATTGCATTGCATGTCCGGAGTAATATGAAGTTTGTGAGAGGTAAAGCAAGCAATCATTTTTTTTGCCTTTGAATAAAACAATTTCTTTTATTAAGTTTCCATAATGACATTTAATTTGACATCTTGAAGTGCCCCAACAAAACCTAGTTACATTACCTGTTGGTAATAGAATAAATTAAAAAATATTTGATATCGTTCACTTTACATGTATCGTAATTGCTTCTCATATGCCTCTCTTTGGTATCCTTGTGTGTCTCAACCTGCCTTGCCGGGTGCTTCCTCTCTCAAGCGCGTTCTCATAAACTGTGCTTCTCAGACTCTCATTTCGAGGCGCCTTGCTCACTCTTTGCTTTTGACTACCACCAATGACAGATTGGCCCCCATTACCCTCTCTACACACATCATTCATATTCTTGCAAATATTTCCCGTGTTTGATGGTGACTCTCAGTGTTCTTCCTGCACCTTTCCTCATTATCCTCGTGTGTCTCAACCTGTCTTGCCCGACGCTTCCTTTCTTGATTGTGTTCCCATAAAGCCTTCTTCTCAGATTGTCATTTCAAAGTCTGCAATCTGCTTTTTGACCAATGTCAATGACAGATGGGCCCCATTACCCACTTTGAAAACATCATTCATATTCTTGTGAATACTTTCCATCTTTGAAGGTGACTCTCAATCTTCTTCCTGCACTTTTTCTCAGTATCCTTGTGTGTCCCAACATCTCTTGCCTGTGTTTGGTCTCTCGATCGTGTCTAACTAAAAAATCGAAGTGAAACTGAGCAATCAGGCCAAAGCCAAATTAACCAAACAGATTGCTCAGAGGGACCGGACACACACACAACACACACACAGAGTAGCATTTCATTATTTAGTAGATGCGTCAGAAATTGGATGGAGTTAAACCCTTCACCCTTACATTTGCCTGCTTTTTGACTCTTCCTATCTGCATCTATCACTATGCAATACTAATTAGATAGCGGTCACATGATGGTCAAACCCACCAACCAATCCTGCCCTCAGAAACAGAAACCCACTTTAAGTCACAGATGGCAGCGTAAAACTTGGTTAGTTTGCAATTCCACAGAAGCTGACTTCAAAAAGATGTGAAGTAAAACAAAGTTGTTTATTCATGAATCCACAATTAGACAGATGGACATACGGAGATTAAGCAAAATATTTGGGCAAATATTTCCAAAAAGCACAAAACAAATGTAGAATGTAAAAACAGCTCAAAGCACAACAGTCCAGGGTCCTCATTTGTAAAGCATGGCGTATGCACAAAAAGAGGCCTGAAATGTGCCTGCGCTTTCCCCACAAACGTTAGAATTTATAAAATAAATCTTAACTGAAGAACATGCGTATAATTATGGCAACTCTGACCCACACGTACACATCATTTCAGAGAAACTGGGAAATGATGACACTCTTAATCAAGCAGAGAAATGCAGCCAAACCAGCTAAATAATAGCTTACTGCATACTATTTTATGCACAGACTGTATTTTAGCTCCGTTTTAAGAGGGCCCATGCCGCCTGTTTGCACTGGAGAAATTTTTATGGTTTTTCCTCAGTTTATATTGGCCTTCTGTTGTCACTTTTCAGGGAACTGGCTGACAGGTTGGGTATATCTCATTCAAGCTTCACTCTGTCATGTCCGCTATGCTGGAAACCATTACCCAACCAGTAAGCCACTTTATCCCATTTTACTATGGTGTGGGTGTACATACATACAAAACATAACGTATTTGCCAGCATAAAAAAGAAATATGCACGAGTGTCCCGTTCTCCTAATGTAATCAGAGCAATTTACTGCAATCATTGCAATAAGGGCACCTAGTGAGAATGAAGCTGCTTTTTGCTAGCCATAAGCAGTGACATTACATTAATGCACATGTCATCTGTGCTGCCAAGATGGGCTAACAAACGTTGTGTCTTAGTGACCTTGGTTAACCGGTGATTCGTTTATTTTGAGGCAGCGTAGCTTTGGCAGTCATGGATGTACTATACTTGTTGGCTGGCTTGTTGGTAAGTTAACTGGCTGAACCCACCTATTTTGATATGCCCTGTATTCTTCATCCATCCATCCATCCATTTTCCAACCCGCTGAATCCGAACACAGGGTCACGGGGGTCTGCTGGAGCCAATCCCAGCCAACACAGTGCACAAGGCAGGAACCAATCCTGGGCAGGGTGCCAACCCACCGCAGGACACACACAAACACACCCACACACCAAGCACACACTAGGGCCAATTTATTCTTCATTGTAACAGCAATCACATTACTATATGTGCTATGTGACAGAGGCTGAGAAGCTGGTACCCTTACGCCTTTCCAGACCTGCAGAATGCAGAGGAGAAGAGCTATAATGCCGCGCATGACCTTGCTCTCCCAGTTGCGGAGAACAGCCAGATACTCTTGAATGCAGGAGGCGGGGTCTTGATGTGTGAGGATAGAGGGCCTCTATCAGCCAATTAAGCCTTTCAGCATCATGACTGCATATGCATGAGACTGATTAGCATGCTCCTTATATGGATGTTTTAGAGCTCCAGCCCAGCAGGGTTCAAGGTGCACTCACGTTTGTATATTTACAAGGTGACTGAGATCTATAAAGGGTACATAAATTGTGTAGAAATATGCATACACCAGGTTTCATAATTCTGATTTTATTTTGGCATTCACATTTTCCTGTTTTATTGGCGTGCACATATTTTCACACTCAGATCCATGCAAAGTTATATAAATGAGGCCCCTGAAGAGTGAGACACAGAGGAACTTAAAATGGTGGCTGTGGAATGGTAGAGCAGTGCCATCATCTGAGAAACAGTACACAATAGGAATGGCTAAGGCCAGAGCTCCTGGCAATTTGCAACAAAAGGAAAATAAGAAAAACGTGGACATTCTAAATATCCTATGATAGACCTCTTGTGATCTCTGAGAAACCTTATGAATAATAACATCAAACTTGTCACTTAAATGAATGTGAGTTTTACAGTATGTTAACTTTTGCAGGGTGTGTCATAAACTGTAATAAAAGTTACTTACACGTTATTTATTTTTAAGCAATGCTGGCTGTAGTCACAATAATTCATTTGAAAATGCTGGAGCTGTTTCAAAACTTTATCTGGTCATGGTGCTTTACTGTTTCCTTAATTTTTGTTGATATTTTGAATTACTCTCCAAAGTTGTGGCTAAATAAGGTCCCTCCAGTAATCCCATAAAACACATTTCATGTTATATACAGTGAATTGTGCATAATAGGCCCTTATAGGGTCCCAGTTCTGGCCCCCAGACAGAGCTATCATTTTTAGGTTGTAATGAAGCTGCACCAAGCTCTGCTTTATGAAAACATTCAAATGGTCTGCAGTATGTAGAATCTATAACTGAACTTTGCGCAGGAAGTCTCCACACTTGAAGCACTGGTTTGTATGAAGTTAGACTTTCATAGTGGCTGGACATGCTAAAATATTAATTTTATCAGTTCTAATTTCAACCTTTGCTCAGAAATGTCTCAGTTAGAGGATTTAACACCCTGACAGAATACATTATATGGGAAGGAGTACTAAACTATCTTTTAAGATGTTAGTGTTAGGAACTTTGAAATAAGTAGTAGACTCTTCAATATGCGTCCGAAAAGGACAAGGAGATAGTGTTTGTCTCGCCAGCCGGTGTTCTTGACACTGAATACATGTCAGGACATTGGTAAAAGCATTTTGTACCAGTTTTAATGTTTTGTGCCGGAATACCATTAACCTAAGGAGGAGAAAATGAAAACATGGCAAAGTACTTGAGATGATATATGCAATTTAAAGCTCAGGTCACTGACAAGTATAATTCCCATGCTGGTCATGTAGTAGGATGGTAAGAGTTGTCAGGCTCCTAAATTCAAGGTGAACGAATCAAGCTTCTTTAGTTCTGTTGCTGTGATAGGGTGAAACCAGTTACTTCTGAGATAAAAATATTCATACAATTAATGCTGTGAAGAAAACTGCATATAAAAATATTTTATATAAGTAAATATTAATTGTTTAAAGTTAATATTTCTGTTAAAAGTCATGTATTGAAGAATATGGCCAAAGAAGTTAAAAGGCCTTTAAAACAATAGTTCAAAGATGTATTGATCATTTTTCTCTTTAGAAATATTGAATTTGCATTAAGTGAAGCACTGTAGAAGTGACTGGAAATGCTGGAAGGAATATAAATGGTATGGTGGATTGTGACAGAAAGGGGACCTAGGCCATCAGAAATGTGCCTTCGTCTGTTATAAGTAACTTTCAACCTCATTTATTTTTTAGGAAATGCCTTTAGCAGGAGTTTTTATTTGTTCCCTTTCTCATTGTCCAGGCCATGTATCAATTATAAGGTTAACAGGACTTTAGGTATTGCTATGGCTGTAGAGAAAGAACAGCCAAACGGCGATTAAATTAAATGGATCAAGAGGCTAAAAACTGTTTGAATGAGATGGACAAAGAATAGACAGGGGTTGAAGAGCAAAAAAGGAATAGAATAGTACCAAACTCCCCAAATTATTATCCAAAAAAGTAAAATCCTTGGTCTAATATTCTTTCCCTAAATGCAAAAATACTTGAGACAAAAAAGTTGTTTTTCCAGTCCAGTGCTTGAGTGTCAGGTGTAGTGTGCTGCCATCTTAAATAGATGGGATATAAGGATACAACAAGACACATGATCCCCTTGTCATGTCGCCAGTGATGGACATTCTGATTGTAAAACAGTTCAAAAATTAATCAGACTACATCAAAGGTGCAAACATCCCAGATTAACTGCAAAGATAATTTGTTTATGGTAATTATAGATTCATTTCTGCTTTACCATATAATTGACTTCATTGTTTATTTGCATATGTAAATGTTTATTGATTGAATCTAGTTGTGCTTTCAGTTTCAGCTTTATGGATGCAACGTGAAGTAGGTTACAAATCTCATTTAGTTTTGTACCAAACTCTGCTCTGTGTACTGATTCTTTTGGAAAGTCTTAGAAGGAGGCCAAAAGAAGATCTCAGTCACTATTCTAAGCAATCATCCATGTGGATTTTTATGGAAAGTTTAGTTACACCAGTGAGAGGTTAAGTAGCAATGGAAAACAACATTAGCAACAGAGGGCAGCCTGGTTATATCTTCTAAAGTGAAATACTCAGAGATTATATTACTCACACTAACAAATGCTTATTCACTAGAGCATAACGGCTGAATCCATGCACATACATTTAGTCTAAACCAAAATTTATACACAGTACATATATACCAAAGGCTTTTTCTACATCATTATCTGAGGTGGCTTTATGGCTGTAAAATAATATATTAAATTGTGCATTTGTTGAAGATTTCCCTTCATTTAACAATTACTGTTTGATCTTTTTCCAGTCTTTTAGCTATACGATCTCTTGGTCAGAATTTTAATACCATTATTCAATAATGACATTGATCTGCAAGATTCTCTCTGTGATGTTGTCTTGGAACACCTTTAATCATAGATTATTCCACCTAAGAGATGCTACTGGATCTCCTTTTTTCTTACAATCATCAAACTGAATAATGTTTCCTCCAATTTACACACCCTAGTTGAATTTAGTAGACCTGGCATTCGAACAATATTTGTATATGTTAATATATTATCAGAACAACAGTGTATACTTATGACTTTTGAACTTATTTGATGGCATATTTTTTTCTTATCCTTTCCACTATCTATCTATCTATCTATCTATCTATCTATCTATCTATCTATCTATCTATCTATCTATCTATCTATAATAATAATAATAATTCATTACATCTATCTGTCTATCTATCTATCTATCTATCTATCTATCTACTGTATCTAAAACATGCAAGGCATTACAAACAGTACATCATTATTACCAGCATTCAGAGGAAAGATGTTGTGACGTTCATAACAATGCCTGGGTAGGGAAATGTATACACAGGTGGCAGTGCTACTTAGATGGACTGCAAATCTCAGCAGCCCCAGAAGTACTATGCCATTGGGCATCTTGGTTGCTGCTGTGGGTGGCTGCAGGGAGAAGCAAGGCATGGTGCAGAATTTAAAAGTGACACATAAGAAGCTGGCAGAATTGCAATCGTTTTTTGCCTTTATGCTTCAATGCTTCACTCCGCAATGGAATTACAAATATACTCACACAGTTTTCCCTGGATTTATGTTTTTGTCTTATGACTGCTTGTTTGTGTAATTTTGTTTGGGGTAGAAAACATTCCCAACATTGTTTTCAACATCTATAGACCTGCACTTACATTGGCATCATGGCAGAACAAAACTTTACATAATTTTCAGAGGGCTGATCACTGGGGATTTCAATTCATTCCACCATCATCTCCATCTGGGAAACTCGTCTGTGTTTGGACTTTGTTGGGAATGCTTACCGTTGACTGTTTTGTGTTTAGTATATTGTTGGTTTTCATTAGTTCTGTGTTAATTAATTAATCATTGCCATTAGTGTTGCGCTATATAAATATAATGAATTATTATTATTATTATTTAGGTGAGTTCCTTCATTTGCGTTATGTGCTTGTGTTTGCCGTCATTGCTTATTTAACATATTCTGTATCACTGATTTACTGATCTACTGTATTATGTGTCTCTGAGTGTGAGTGTGTGCATGCCGAGGCAAGGCTGGATGTTAAAATGAATAAATTACCATTTTAGGAGAGTGAGTGCATTGCAGCTTCTACACTACCTACTCAAGACATTGCATTTCTTCAAATCTGCTACATTATGTTCAGTTCTTGTATCTGTAAATAAACTGGGGCTATCATAATTCCATTTACTTCAAAGGTCCCCAAAACACTAAAGATCCTACATAGACACAAGTCTTTTGTAGAACTATTTTCACATACAAAACCTGGGAAATTTCTAAGTTAACCCTTTCAGGAATTCCTAAAATCCACTCAGGGTGTCATTCCCACTCCCAGTGGCTATTCTCCCTGAAACAGCACAGTTACGATGAGAACTCAGGATGTTGGGAGTATAAGGATCGAGTTCTGCCATTTAGTCAGTATACCAACTGGGTGGCTGGCTTGTGAAACAGCTTTTTGCACGACAGTGAATGTCTCTCAAAGCCTGTTACAATTCATAGTAAACTAGTACGGAACTTGAAATGTTCAAAATATTTCCATAACCATAAGGACATTTTTTTAATGGAAACCAACTAGGCAAAAACAATGATTGACTGCTGTGTTTATGTCTTTTTGCACAGTACACTAAAATCACAATGATTTATTTAAGACATACGTGTTTCTATAGAGAAGAAAACTGAAAATCAACAGAATTAAATGCATTCATTATGGGAATTTTCAGAGTTACAACATGAGATATCTCACCTTTGAGGTTTTTTCTGGTCAGATGAATTTGTGAGCATTATGGGAGAATTGTGGGATAGCTGTTGATTGGCTGTTCAATCTGTATAACAAACAAATGAAAGATTAACTTCAATTTTTTTTCTGAAAATGAAAAGCAAACTAAATATATTAGACATTGGCCATGTTGCTTGTGACCACAAAAATTCCATTTCTATCTAACGTGGTAATTATTTTTTTTTTAAATTTTGCATATCGAAATAAGTTAGCATTACATGTCATCTTGGTTAATTCAGGTAACAAGATAATCTGAATTATTTCACTGGGGGCTATCACTTGGAAGCATATTCATACACTTAATTTCTCACTATGAAATTTGTATTTCCAATTTGTTCCATGGCATAATATCAACCTACAAAGATCCAAAGATATTTCAACTCTTCCCAAAAGTGTGATCGATGTCCCAAAGACAAGTACAGCACGTCTTCATGTTTTACAACTGCTTTACTGCCACCAGCACATTATATATGTTGCCAATAAAAAACAGCAGCTATAAACTGATACCTCAAGGCTATATTTGGTGGTGATCAAATTCAAAAATGTACTTCTTGATTTAAATGAAGCACCTTTATTACAAAATCTTTAGTTTCTGGGCATTTTTCAAAAAAAATTGACATTAAAATCAAGTAAACTTCAACAAAATGATCAAGCTTGTTGCAACGTTGTATTCATCACCATGAATGATTTATTCACGTCATAGTCATTGACTGTGGGAGACTTTGAGTGAATAATACAGCAATTTTCTGCATTTGTTTAGGTATACGTTGATAGAGGAATTTATCCGTATGTTTCATGAATGGTCCACATTTGATACAAAAAATGCACAGTACATCAAATTAATTAATTACAGTTACATTGTTTTCTGAACTCAGTAGACTTCCCAGTAATCCGTTTTCTACTATAACAAATCAGGCCATGGCCCCTTCTAATTGTCGAAAGAATGTTAAACTTTTGCCTGTCAATAAGAATTTATTAAAGAACCCACTGACCTCTGGGTGGTGGTAAGCTTAGTGCCAGAGCGTCACAGCTAAAGGTTACTGGCCTTGAATCTTGGCACAGTTAGTGTTTGTATGCCTTTTGTACTTGATCCAATCCAAGTTTTTTTTTACTACAAATGCAAAAGACATCTAATGTCCTAGTATGAGTTACATGGATTGGTGCACCACCGTTGGTTTCCTTCTGAACACACAAATTAAAGATAAACTGCATTTTTCAGGGAATCATGAATCCTGGTGCATTCTTTCTTGCTATATGGTTACAAGGCATGGACGCTATCCAGTGACCTGAGATGAAGACTCTTTGGAGAATCCTTGGGTACTGCTGGTTTGACTTTGTGTCGATTGAGTGGTTGCTCATGGAGTCCCCTAATGAGGCGCATTGCCTGCATTGTGAGGGAGCGTCAGTTACGGCACTACGGCCATGTGGTGTGATTCCACAAGGGTGATCTGGCTCACAGGATCCTCATTGTTGAGGACCTGAGTGGCTGGACCAGGCTAAGGGGTCGCCCACATAACACCTGGCTGTGGCAGATAGAGGGTCATTTCCAGAAGATGGGACTGGACCGCATGTCTGTCTTGGGGGTTGCCAACCAGGCTGTTTCGTCATGTAGTGGATGTGGCAACACGATGTACCAGTGCCTGATCCCCAACCTGACCTGACCTGAACTTTCATGGAAATAAACCATAAAATAAACCTATTAACTGTGCATCACTTTGTTCCAAATTCCACCAAAAAAATGGCACTTCTGCCTTACCAGTTTATATGTTTTATTTTATACAATTGACTAAAGGAAAGGGGTCAGCATTATATCACGACTCTGAGAATTTGGGTAGCTTTGTTATCTCCAAAATGTCCATCTTATAGTTCCAAATTAACAGTGTGGAATTTCTGACCAGGATACTCGTATTTACTCTATACATCCGATAGCATTTGAACACAGCATCAGCCCTCCCAGTTTGCGTGCGCAGCTTCATATAAATTAGTTTTCCAGCATTTTTAAGAACAGCATTCTTCTGTATATAATCAATGCACAGTATTTTCAGAAGATAGTTTGGTTTGTATAGGTATGCTGACATTAATTGTTTGCAGAAATGCAAAACAAAAACATTAATAGCTCAAAATGAGCGGCACGGTACTTAGTGGTGCCACCTCACAACTCCATATCTCAGCCTTGGTCCTGCTGGTGTGAATTTTTCACATTCTCCCGGTGTTTACATGAAGCTTTCTCTTGGTAGTCAGATCTGTAAAGCAATTTTAAATTTGTCAAGTGTGAACAAGTATGACCCACATTGTACTGGCGTCCAATCCAGGGTTGCTTTGAACCTTTAACTGTTTAATGAACTAAGTAGGTACATAAAATGGAAGAATAACTCAAAAGACTGCCACTAACAGAAAAGTGGGGTAATATTTGTAAGTCAAGGTGAAATCCACTGGATAATTGAAATTCTAAATGAACTTAAACGAAGCCACAATCATCAGCCAGAAGGACATCTGATCAATAACAAGAAAACACAGCAATATAGCAAAAAGGCGAGAAAGTGAGACCAAGCAGTGTAACCTTGCAATTTAAGTCCCACATTCATTTCCACCTCCCTGATCGATGCTAGTAAATGCCACAAAATAATGTTTTACATTTTTAGGCAGCTCACACTACAACAATTAGCTATGATAACAGATAAGCAGTCACAAAATCCAAATGACGCAATACCATTCTCTAGGTGCGTACAACTGCTGTACTTTTGAGTAAGATGAGAGAGATCTGATTAGTCACGAAGAAAGCAACTCAAAAATAAACACTTCAAAGGTTGCGTTAGCTTGTATTCTTCTTTCTTTCTTATTACTGTAGTTCTTTTTTCAATTGCCTAACACCAAAGACTCCGAAAGTAAATGAAAGAGAGGCATGGATTTGTATTGTTATACTGCATAATCCACTATAGTGTTGTTGATTTCAGTAATGCATTATTTACAAGGTCTATATTGTAGTTTTTCAAGGGAAAAATAACACTTAGTGCTCCCTTTACATATTATATAAAGAAGAGTATGCCATAAATTAAAATACAGAATAACATACAGTATGTGAAATATTTCTGCGCTTTTACCCGTGTTACCAGTAAGAGAACAAAGGCAATATGTACTCAAGTTTGAGTCAAATGCCAAATGTTATTATATTGTTAAAAGCGAATCCCCCCTTTCATTTTCTCTCCCTCTTGTACTCTCTCAGCCTGCCTATCGTATATCTGAATATTCACTTTAAAAGTCCTACATGAAAGTCAAACCTGCTATTATATTTTTATTAGAATTTTCTAATTGTGATTGTAGTTTAATGTTTTTTTTTTCTTTCAACCAGTCAAACATTCCTAAGACATAAACATTTTTGGCAGTTAAAACTCATTATGCGCTTTTTTCCCCGACAAATTAATAAAATAATACAAAAACAACAAAATGAAATGACGTATATCATGCTTAATCGTATCAGCAGCATTGAACTGGTATGAGACGGCAACTACTTTAGTGGGAATCTTTTTTATGTAAAACAGTGGGGGGAAAAGAGCCTTAAATGATAACAGCCTACTGTTATGTATATATTTAAAAATGTCTTGTGCAAAATTCTTATTTTAACAGATGAAGTAAGCGAAAAAGAACTATAATTTTAATCAAATCTATGCCTATCTGTGAGTCGTTGCAGGGTGATGTTGAGGTTTTAAATGCATGTTGTTGGGGATGGTGAATGGTCCCAGCAGGGGGTCCCTGAGACAGTAATTATGTTTCACTTACAGGTATTTCTGTTGCCATGGTCTTTTTATCTTTTCATAGTAAAGGGGAAATCAATGTCTCCAGATTCTTATATGAAGAAAAGATTGCAGGAAAGAGGAGAAAATAGAAATTCACAATGAAGAAATAAAATGACTTGAGATTCTTCAGAAGAAAAGCTTGACCCTAAAATTTTCAAAGGTTACATCGTCGGCAAACCTGATATGTAGGTGCCAAAAAGGGGTGGCATGGTTAACTGAAACCTACTATATTTTGTAATAATAAATTCTTTCACTGGAAATTATCAACATGATAAAATTAAATAGAAGCTATCTGAATAATATATATAATGTTTTAAAAAGTAAAAAGATAAAATCACACCAAAGGTACATGTAAGTAGTACACTTTTACAGAAGTCACCTCTGTGCCTTCAGAATGTACCTGTTTTGTATTTACTGAGCTATAAAGTGTTTGTTTTTAATTTAGATGCAGTATGCAGATTTAACAAAAAAGATTTTTTTTAACTAAGTCTGTAGTATATTTTGGAAATCTTTATTCAGTAAAAGGACAATTCATTAGAGTGGTGGGTAATGCACATGAGCCTGTTTAATGGTTTGCATTTTCTCTAAACAGATCACTTACAAATCCTTTAATATGTGCAGCACCAGTTCATTACTAGAATATTTACTTTTTTTTTTTAACATGAATCGCCTGGTCATTAGGTATTTTATTACTAACCATTTGATATATGTATTATTCATTCTGCTCACTGTTCAAACATTAAAAAGAATATATTTAAAAGTAATTATCTATGTTTTTTCACATTATGCTTTACTTAAAAGCAGGTTAAAGTTAGAGCCGTAACTGAAGACACAGTAATATGAAATAATGGCAAATTACCTACAGATATGGCAACTATAATTACTGTCAATTATTGCTTAGTTATCATAAAATGCAACCAGTAGTTGATTAAAATGATATTGCTACAACTGCATTAGACGAACATTTCTAGGCTCTTGCTTATTAATGGACTTAATGAGATTTAAAGGATGGCACAAAGCTTTCAGAGAGTGAACAAGGACAATCTGATACTGTTTTACATTTCTGAATAATCTACTTTTTTTTTTTTTAGAATACATTTCTTGTATTTAAAAAAAACATCATTCCGGTATCATTCTTCATATTATTATCACTTAAAATGCTAATATTGCCCGTTCAGGGTTTCCTGTATCAGTCAACACGTTAACAGTCCATTGTAGAAAAAGAGGGGAAAAAGGCAAAATTTCAAAAACATAAAACTTCTTTCGGCCTTAATTATTTAGCAGCTTAACTCATTGTTACGCCTGATAAATCTTTTTTTAAATCGGCTCAAATGTCTACTTCTCATATTTAGTTGCAAGCAAAAATTATTTCATTTACATGCCAATATGAGGACTCTAGGTTTAATGTCTCCAATTGTATTCACTTGTGGTTTTTATTGCTTTGTTCCTAGGTATTAGTGTTACGCAATAAATTTTCACATTATGGATATGTACAATTTATATGAGCAAAGCGGTGCAATGCTTGAGCACGTGATACTTTGCATTTTGTTAACTCGCTCAAATATGACATTTAGAAAAATAAATGAGAAACTAATCATGGATGGCTGTGTTTCGCAACAGGGAGCCACAATTCATATTGGCATTTTCAGCATTTTAATTGTGATCCATTGCTTTTATTCTCTATAATAAACTTGCTTAATAAGAATCACCTCAATCAGGCCTGATAAGTTAGAAATATTTAGTGCATATTGGCCCTGCTGTTTATTTTACAATGCAAAGATGTTAGAACCTATGGAGTGCCTTAAAACAAAGTTAGTAAAAGAAAGTAACGGTATAAAGTTTAGTTAAAAAAACGAAACTCAAATAGGAACATTTAGAACATCTCAAAGAGGTCGCTTGATTTCAGCATGCTCAAAATATAAAAGGCATCTCAAGGATTCTAACTTTGGTGCAAACTATTGTGTGTAGAATGTTATAGATTTGGTTCTGCGATGCGTAGCCTTGCAATGGAGGCTTGAGGGTCACCTGTCCAGGCTGATGTATTCCTTGGACTTCGGTTGCTCTATCAAGATGACACAGACCAGATTTTTTGGAACATACATCAAGCATCCAATTTTTTCCATGTCACATAAGCACCAAAAAGTCTGAATCAGATTAGAGATCAGCAATTAAAGGTGAATATTAATTTCAAAGCAATTCAGTTATTGATTCAATGGATGATATGTGCATATGCGCTCAAACTGATGTCCATTTCTGGATGGAATTGTGGCGAGTCCTGCTGTTTGAAAAGCAGACTCCCTGCGATACACAAAAAAATCTAACACAATTTTATAAATTGAGTGAAATTTCTTTAGGTGTTTGTGCTGCCAGAATGCTGCAAACAGTTAAATGCTTCACCTACTTTATACAGACACCTACATGCACAAGTATGTTGTATTGTAAAAAAACATGAAGAAGTAACTAACAAAATGGCAGAACTTGTATTCACAATAGTACGTTCACTTAGGCAATAACTTCTGTGCTAACTGTAACCATTGTTATGACCAACTGTCTACTGGAATCCCATAGTGCTGGTATATCATCTCTCTGCCTGGTTTTGTCCTTAACCATTCCACTTTGTGCAAATTGTGTCTCCTGAGGCTTAGTGCCTGAAATCCAATTGATAGCAGAATGTTATATTTAATTAAGTCTATGGTCTAATTGTCTAATTAAGCCTTAATGTCTAAAAGATATTCATTCAGAGAAGCGTTTACCAATCTTTTTGTTGTCATGACCCAGTTTTTCACACCCCAGTGTGTTCACGACCAACAGGAGGCGGGGGATTCCCACGTGAACTTAGTTTGACCGTCTGAGCAGGGGGGAGTAGAGTGATCCCCCTCAGTCCCATGCACTCACCACAGCATTAGAGTGTTAGATACTAAATCAAGTGCAATCGTCAATGCTTTTCCTCCTTGGTGAACCAAGCACGCTCGTCCGAGGGGGAGTCGGGGAGGTTGCCCTGGCAGTGTTGCTGCCACTGTGAATCGAGCGTGATCATCTGAGCGAGTTGGGGGTGTGAGGGTTTGTCCAGGATTGGCCATGGCCCACCAGTCAGCTGCAGCCCACAGGTTGGGAAACACTGTTTTGTCTAGAGTTTCTGTAGAGTTTTCTCTTTGTCTGTTGATCCAACATTTGCTCTTTTCACCAGTTTTCTCAGACCTTCTGGACACTCTGCCTAGTCTTTGAATCCATACTTTTGCTTGCATATCTGCCAAATTATGACCATCTTAAAAATGAGTTGGTTGTTTGCTATTTTACAGCCAAAACCATTCCTGTCCCCTTTGGTTATGACCACACTCAAAAGTCTCCTTTGTTATGTACAATGTTGCCATTTTGATTCTTAGTTCTTCCATCGGCTCAATACTAGACCAAAGATATAATTGGTACACTCTTTTCTGGCTGCATCATTTCACATTGCAAATTTTTCAAAGCTCTCACATAAAAGAATACTTTTTGCTATTAAAACACAGAAAACGGACTGTTCCCTTTTTAATTCAGTTACTCTACTCATCCATTGATTTTCCAGCATTTATTTCACTCGGGCCCAAGGACAATCACATTTTAAAAAGCCCAGACTGTGAATGCAGTTCACTTTAATGGATTTTTGAATAGTCCTCCTTAGAAAGTACAGGTTCAGAGCAACTGTACATCTTTACAGCTATTATGAACTGACTGGAAACTACCAAACTGTCCATCATTTATGTATTAATGAATTAATTATATTACATTTATATAGCACCTTTCTATCTATTCAAAGTGCTTTACATAGATAGTAGGGAGCCACTTCAGCCACCACCAAAGTGTAACATCCACCTGAATGATGTATCCGAGTCATTCTTACGCCGGTACAGGCACCACATATTAGCTATTTGGAGGTGAGTGGGTAAGAGAGAGACAGTTTAAGACCCGGGGTGATTAGGGGGCCTGAATGACCAGGCTGTGATGGGCAATTTAGTAAGGGCATTGGTAAACACCCTACATTTTTGAAAGATGTCCATTGATCTTTTATGACTACAGAGAGTCAGGACTTTGGTTTCATGTCTTATATAAGGGATGCCTCCACATTTACAGCACAGTATCCCTGTCATTGCACTGGGGTATTGGGATCCACACATACACCATGGGGTAAGCGCCCCTTGCTGGCCTAACAAACACCCCTTCTAGCAGCAACCCAAGCTTTTCGTAGATGGTTTCCTATCCAAGTACTGGCTGAGCCCAAACTTGCTTAGCTTCAGGTGGATGACCTGTTCTGCAGTGCAGCTGGCATGGCTGCTGTAAATGCACAAGTTGAATGAGTAGAGTAAAATAATAATTAAACAAACAAAATAATAGTTTACATAAGGAATCAACATTTACTCATTGCTGTCTCTCCATATATACCTTCTACACTGAGAGGTTCCTACTTCAAGTGAATTCTTTCTTTATTATTTTATATGCTATAGATGATCTCTAAATGGATACATTTCAGCCTTGTAATAGTTCTTCTGTCTTTCTGTTTACTGAGGCTTTGATTATTACTAATTCATTTAATTTGTTAAGAAAAACTGTAAGATATACAAAAAATGTTAGCTTTTACCACCTATTAATTTTCAATGTCTGCCATTTCCCTTATAGGTCACAGTGAGGCCTAACTTGGTAGCACTGGCTGTAAGGCGGAAGTCCAACCTGAAAAAGATATCAACCGATTCCAAGCATCTACAGTAGGCCTACATGTAGTAATTTTTAAACTGTGACTGATGTAATGTGCATGTCTTTGAGATTCTTTAGCTGGCTCAGCAACGTTAGTATCTCCATCCATCCAAACATTTTCCAAATCTGCTTATCCTGAGCCTATCCCAGCAAGCACTGAGTGAAAGGCAGGAGGAACATTCCCTGGACAGGTTGTCAGCTCATCACAGGATGACAACACTCACACCCATACACCCTCTCAATAGAGCCAGATTAGCCACCCCAGTTCACCTAACCTGCATGCCTTTGGACTGTGGAAGAGAACATGGAGGAAACGCATGCGAACACGGGGAGAACATGCTCACTGATATCTCACTATCTTTAATACTGTGTTGCTGCATTCAACCAGTATCAATCTGCAAAACGCCTGAGGTTATCTGACGTTAACCCATTCATTATTGTAAGGTCTTGATATATCTTTGTGTCTGCTATTTTCTGGAATTTGTACCTAGGATGTGCCTGATGTGGCCATGGCAGTATTCCTATTTCTATTCCAAAGCTTTACTGCTTTGCCTATAGGCTACCTTTACACCATTCATTGGAACCAAAGTCACTTCTATTTTAATCACATCTGTTTCTACCTGCTGAGTAACCAGCAAGACACATGAAATTAATCCCAATTATGGTCACTGCTAAGGTAATCTAAGCCTCTTGAGGAAAATTTCATGAGTCTCTAAATCTTATCTTGATAAGCCCTTTTTAATCAAACGTGTTCTTGAACTCTTATCCACTACATTTAACAGGGAATTTTGTGGTCCAGCTGGTCCTATCACTTTCTTACTGTTTAATTTCTCAGCCTGGAGATGTGTTATGTGGATTGCACCTCTCCTGCTGTTATCCCTACTTATTCTAGTACAGTGTCTGGCCTAGGTGGGGTGTAGTTTGAGTGGGAGGTGGATCGATGCTGATGAGGGGATTGCTTTAATCTTATTCTAAAATTTCTCATTTGTAACTGCTGATAACTATGTATACTTTATTCTGTTGTTTGCTGGTTAGAAGAACTTTAGCAGAGTTATGATAAGACACGTCATTCAGCCTAACGAGCTCATCCATCCTATTCATTTAAATTGATCCAAATTACATCAAGTCGAGACTTGAAGGTCCCTAAAGTCTACTCCTCCCCACACTACTTCTTCTTCATTCTTTTCCCACTTCTATGTGGGGTCAATGTGCTTTACTTGAGAGTTCTGAGGACAAGGCAGTAACTGCATCTTGATGTGGTGCCAGTCAGCCATAGGGGATTATAATTTAGAGTTGAAGAGAATACACGCTGATACAGGGCAAACGTGCAAACTCCAAACAACGAGTCACAGAGCGAGCCAGCATTTGAAACCAACCCCCTGGAGCTGTGAGGCACCTCCATAGACTGTGGTTTTATTTTCCACAAACTGTATTTATTGTCCTTGTACATACGGTACATAATGCATTCAAATTATTAGTAAAGTTGTACTAATTTGCTCTCTTCTGCCAATGCTAAGAAAGACACTCTGTCAGCAAAAATGACTACATTGACCACAAGCACCATAATTATATTAAAAACAAACCAATTGGTACTGTTGTCACGCATCACTTTGCAAAGATGCCAGGCGATGCCCCAGGGTAATAGGCTTCCAGCGTGCTGCCATAATCCAAGAGCTTACAGGAGTTCTCTATCCCAGCATCTTCTAAAGGCAATTTGCAATCAGTGCTTTGGCTTTTAAAGAAATAATTAAGTGATTATGCCATTTTTATTTCTTCTGTATTATTAGATTCTATCGACTTTAACTGATTCTTCCACGTTTGCTGCCTTTTGCTTCCATTTTTGTATAAAATTGAATCCACTGTTGATATTTTACTTGCATTTAATTCTAGGTGATTAAAACTTTGTAAAGGTCTTAGTGTATTAATTGAATTTTAATTAGGACGACTGTAGACACAATGAGAAGGCAGACAAAGAATTCACTTATCATTGTAACTCTGGCTTTTTTTTTTTTTTTTTAAAGATAAGAGTTGTGAAAATCAAAGACAATCAAGAAACACAACTCTATTTTTCAGGGTTTCCGTGATATATAAGACATATTTTAATGAACTTACATTCTCATTGTGTTTGCAGATGCACAGATCAGGCTAATAGAACCATATAAAAATAATAATTAGAAAAATTATTTATGATTCATTGAGGAGAATGATGTACTGCACTGCTTGAATAACAGGAGCTGCAGAAAAAAAATATTTAACTGTTTGAAGTCAGCCTTCTGACCACCTGCCTACATGTGAATGTTTTCTCAAAGTCTGTAAGTTCACAGGCAGACTATAAACAGAGGAGCACAACCAGCCACCGAGGGACAAAAACGCGTCTTAAAAAAAATCTACATAATATAATACTGGATTTTTTTTTTCCTTTTTTTGTTACCAGTGACAGATATGTCAAGGCCTAAAACTTTGCAGAACAATTATGCCATTGTACCTTTTTGAGGAAAAGAGATGTTTCTTTAGCTATAGAGTGCCATTAGATCTTCAAACTTATGCTAAAAGATAGCCCAAGGGACTGATTTCTATAACAAAGCATGCCTGGGCTTTAAATGTTTATAAGTAGTTTTTATTGAATTCTTTTTCAACTGCAGACATATTTAGGTCTTTTTCGACCTTAAAATAAAGTAATAGAGTGGGTAACGGAGTGGCTTCTGAATTTATTTCACTACTGAGCTGTGCTTTTAGGAAATAAGCGCATAAATAATATAAAGGCAA
This sequence comes from Erpetoichthys calabaricus, assembly GCF_900747795.2. Lineage (NCBI taxonomy): Eukaryota > Metazoa > Chordata > Cladistia > Polypteriformes > Polypteridae > Erpetoichthys > Erpetoichthys calabaricus. The sequence goes on along the minus strand of NC_041409.2, from coordinate 25,838,276 downwards.
ATCAGTCTTAAAAACAGCCCCAAGTTCCATGCTTAACCTTTAACCGACCCGTTGCAAGTTACTTATTTGTAGCCACATGGTGCAGATTCCCACTACTAAAACATACTTCATAAAGTTCTAATGTTATTTTGTAACCATAACCAGTCATCATTTATCCTTTCTTAAATTTCTGGGTTAAATGTTGGTGCAGTGGATGGCACTGGTCCCTTAGAGATGCACAAGTCTGGTGCCTGTCTATATGGAGTTTTCATATTCTTACTGTGTTTAGGTGGTTGTTTCTCTAGCTATTACAGTTTTAATCACAAAGACGTGTGCGAATTAAGCCATTGTCACAGCACATGACTTGAAGCTGGAGGGGATGTCATACTTGACAACTGCAGTTGTTGATCTCGTTGCCGGTGGATGTTAGATTGCACGACTACAGATTTCACGGTATGACAAATTAGATGATCGAGTGATTCCTTTCCAACACAGTTTCAAATTTTCAATCTATCCTGAGCACACTGCTTTTACTGACAGCCAATAATTGGACCCGGTGCACATACGAAGGCTTTACTTTTACAGTGAGTTCAGCCGCAATCTCATTCCTTCTTTCCATTTTGTCTGAAAGGATGTATGGGCAAATGGAATTAAGCATTTATTTGGTAGTCCCTTCATATTACTTTTAAAATGCTGATTGCTCTTAAATGTAGCTATCCATCAACACGCCATTCACCGTAAGTCTCTTCCCATAATAAAGTCCTAAAGTAAGTGTTATTTCAATCATTGTACCTTATGAACTGATCAGATGATTCTGATCGAAAAAGTCTCCTAAAAAACTCTATTAGACATGTAAAAGTGTGTCGTGTGTGCGGAGAGCATACTGCATGTTTTAAAAATAAACATAACCTGATATAAGTAGAAAAAACCGTTCTGCAGAATCAGATTATATATTGGCATTTGATGGCATAAATGGTAAATGTGAACTATACGTTGTTGGAGGTGCTGATTGTGGTCTCTGCTGTTCAGTGTTTCAATGATAGTGTAGGAGTTGATGTAAGCTTGAAAGAACTGGCAGCGATAGTCATGAAAATATGAATTGCAAAATATGCTCTTGAAACAAATGGTGTGTGTGTGTGTGTGTGTGTGTGTGTGTGTGTGTGTGTGTGTGTGTGTGAAGAGTCCCAGGAGATGCAGATTTCAGTACTCAAACCACCCAAATCAACAAATCTGCCTAACAACACCAGCAGATGCACAGATGAGGCTGCACACCATCCACCTTCTGACTGCATGTCTAAACGAATAACTAAAGAAATTTAACATTAGTGTCTAATTGGAAATGCAAACATGTAGCGGGGCTACATAATAGTAGGTATTTTTTATACGTGCTGAGTCGTGTTTTGTTCACATTGTCCCATTTACTATCGTGTGTGTGTGTAAGTAAATGTTGTCCCCCGGAAAACAAATGGGGAAGGACGATGCAGGGAGACAGCAACCCCGAGACTGGAATTTCCTGTTTCCACAACCATTACATCTGTGATATTTGTTATTTAAATAAGAGCAGCAAAGAACAGCGAGTGCAAGGGGAGAGAGAAGGAGAAAGGAAAAACTTTACACATTCATTTTCCAAATCATCACTTGCGTTCATTGCGCAATTTCACTGTTTGCTTTTTCATTACACAGAACATCATCAAGACAGCCAGTGTGGAGAAATCCCAGGGTTTGGATTTTAATCAGCCATTGCTGAGGACTTACACGGTGAGATCTTTTTGTACTTTCGGGAAGGAAAAAATATAATTTCAGCCAGTATTCAACTATTGCAGGACTTTAATAACTTTGGACTCATATATCACATACTGTACATTTCAACTGCCGTTTGTTATTGATGTGTGTTTGTGTTTCGTGGAGCACTTTAAAACACTGCTGAAAACACATTACTTTAACATGGCTGTCTCATAGCTTCATCTTAATTGAATCCTGATGCTCTGTATATTCAATTAAATATCATTATTATTCATGGTGGCTCCAAAATCCATACTAACCCCTACTTTCTCTTCTGTTCTTTTTCCGGTTTTCTGTGGTGGCGATCTGCACCACCACCACCTGATCAAAGCACCATGATGTCCCCACATAATAATTAATAATAATTCTTTGCATTTATATAGCGCTTTTCTCACTACTCAAAGCGCTCAGCAATTGCAGGTTAAGGACCTTGCTGAAGGGCCCAACAGAGCAGAGTCCCTATTGGCATTTACGGGATTCGAACCGGCAACCTTCCGATTGCTAGTGCAGATCCCTAGCCTCAGAGCCACCACTCCGCCACATTGATGGATTACACGGCCAGAGGTCCACATGACCATCATCGTCAAGTTCTTCCATGTGAACCCTGAATACAATGAGGATTGAGGTCATTTATGTTAGGTAGAATGCCTAGAGGGGGCTGGGTGGTCTCGTGGCCTCAGACCCCCTGCAGATTTTTTTCTCCAGCCGTCTGGAGTCTTTTTGTTTTTTCTGACCCCCCTGGCCATTGGACCTTACTTTTATTCTATGTTAATTAGTGTTCTCTTATTTTAATTCTTACTTTGTCTTTTTTCTCTTTCTTCATCATGTAAAGCACTTTGAGCTACATTGTTTGTATGACAATGTGCTATTGAAATAAATGTTGTTGTTGTTGTGTTCTGTGTGTATTCATTTATTGTTTAAGGGCAAGGCAGGGCTTTTACTTTTGTTACTGTATATTCGTGTGCTTGGGGTAAATAGGTTACATATATAATTTTTCACTGGTGTCTTTGGGATAGGGAAATTGTGTACATATATATAATATTGAGTATTTGTCTGTCCTTGTGTATATATATATATATATATATGTTCGTTCACGTTCAGTATATCTGCACTTGATTTTACATCACTGTTTTCCATTGCCTGTTATTTCGTCACTGTTTGTAAGGAGTACGGCTTGTTATTATCTGGAGTCTCCTCAGGTTAGCCAAGTCAATAGTCTTGGTTGTGTAGCTGCCGGTCTGGGTAAAGGGGTCGGCCTTTATAAACATGCCATGACAAAATAGCTGCACTTTGTATATCCATAGACGACAGTGCTTATCGAAACTCTATTTGCAGTTGCTATGTCATGTAGTGACGCAATAGTTAAAATGACCGAATGATATTGCAGCAGACAGGCACTTCTCAAACATGTGGAGCGATGGTTTACGTGAGTCTGTCTGTCTCCACCATCACAGCGCTCCTTACAACGTGAAAATTAATTATTAAGCCTCAGTTACTTTGTGCTACTGAACAAATGAATGAATAACAAGAATTTTTGCTTTTTATTTTCTCACAGCATCAAATCTTTCGTTCAGTATCTTTTGTTCACTCCCTGATACCCGGGCTGTGGTTTAAAATCCATGAATTTTGGGTATGTGGTGGTAAAACCCACCCACCCACACACACACATCAATGGGGCAGAGGGATTCTTCTTGGACTGTGACTTAACAAACTACTCCCTATAAATCCCTACACAGATGCTTGAAGTAGCTTCTCAGAAAGAAAACTTTTCTTCTAAAGGAAAAAATGGTGGGCCAAGGTAACAAATTTCATATACCAACCTGAAACGAATTAAGAACCGGCTCCAGGACTTCCTGCTTCAATGATTTCAATGGTCCTGATCTCATAAGGAGCCAGAAGATGGACATAATAAGAATCAATACTATCTTTTATCTCGGCCAAATCATGAACTAAGAATCAAAGTTGTAAGCCAGAAGAAAATAATTTGTACTAAACTTTTAGAATGACTAACTCAGTTTGTTTATCCAATTGTGGATACCTAAGGGATGTGTGCACCGACTTTTATATGGCTGGTTTGGTGCCAGCATACGCCAAGATGCTTTCTGGGAAACATTTCCCGCTAATATGCAGAAAATGGCAGTACCCATAATAAAACAAAAATAGTAGTAATGATAAAATGATAACTTTTTTAGGAAGTTTCTAAGAAAAAATAGATGCAAAAATGAATAGAACCCCCCCCCCCCCCCCCTTCCTCAAATAGACGAGCAGATTGTGGGGAAAAGGATAATAAAAATGGCACAAGAAATTAAAGCAAATGCTAATTCATAAAACTGTTGCTCTGATACTCTCCAGAATAGACTTGAAAGATTTTACATTATTTAATCTGCTTATTATTATAGTTTTTAGAAAGTTTAGTAATTTGCTAGGTAATAATTGTGAATTTACAAGTCTGATCTGGCACTTCTCTTTTATAAATAGGGATGTAGTTGCAGACATCTGAATTCTTGATGTAAGTTACTGTGAACAGAAGGCTCACAACCTTTGCCTGCTTCCTGAAAGCCAAAATGTTTTGGAATGATGTGGTGCTAATGGGACCAAAGACTTGAAAGCTATATCAGATGTGTGTAGAACATAACGGTTGAAGAAGATGTGCAAGAAGGAAAGAAAGAGTGATGAAGCAAATGAAAGAATAAACAGTCACCTAAAAAGTAAAAGGGTAAAATTAAAAACAATAGTTGGTTATTCACTACTTGCTAGACCCAAAATGTATTAATTTTCCTCCTGCTGTGTTTTTTGAATGTATAGATGTCTTTGAATCCTTGCGAGAGAATGCAAATAAAACAATGTGTTGATGATAGGGAAAGTGAAAGATGTCACCATGAGGTCTTTGATCTCACCAGATTCACATTTTTTAAATCCCTAGACACTTTTTAAAAGAAATGCCTTTTAAAGTGGGTTGTCCCTCAGTGACATTACAATGTCAAAGGAAAAAAAAAATTGCATTGTTGGAGGCACACAGCAGTAAATTAGGGAGATCTAAACAGGTGGAGTAGTTGGCAAATTGTGAAAATGGATGGATCCAGAATTAAGACTTCAGTGAATTGATCCGCTCATCCATACATCCAGTCATCAGTTTTACGATCGCTTATTGCAATTTGGGGTCGTCATGGGCTGGAGACCATATTAGCATCTCCAGAGAGGATTAAAGTCCTTCACAAGGCACACTCACATACAAATGCAGTACCTCACACTGACAGAGGGACAAAGGGAAAACATACAAATCTCAAACAGACAAGGATCGGCTTGAATTCAAACACAGCCACCTGGCAGATAGATAGATAGATAGATAGATAGATAGATAGATAGATAGATAGATAGATAGATAGATAGATAGATAGATAGATAGATAGATAGATAGATAGATAGAAAAGTAATACATGTCATTCATATAGCACCTTTCCCATGTTCAAAGTGCTAAGGTATGAAAGGTACTATTAGATCGACAGCTAAATATATATAAATATACTGTAGGTATATAGATAGATCAACTGCCATTATAATGCTACTATCTTGTTTTTTTTTCTACAGCCAAGAATAAAGAAGACAAATGATAAAAGAAAAGAACTATGAATGCACTGCAGTAATAGACACCGTTTACACCTACATTGTACATTTAACAATATCATCTGTACCCAAATGGTGAAGTGTACATTTTAAGCAGGCAACATTGTCCTAAATAACCCTAATTAGCCTGTTAATTACCACGTGTTGAGTCTCCAAAGAGGCCACTGCTTATTTTAGGAGCTATCAAGCGCTGTAGGGAAGGTGCAGATGCCCTAGGAGGGTTTAGCCATGTTTTATATGCCACAGATATCTTCCTTACCGGAGCATCCTTTTGTTTCTATTCTTTGCACAGTTTAAGCAGATTAATTGAAAATAACACATTACACTGCCCACCCACCCACCAAAAATAAATATTTACAGGGAAGGCTTGGTGTTGTGTTTAGCGCGTGACATTTTCCATCTTGATAAAAGATTCAAGGAAAGCCAGAAAAAGCAGTTTCACAGATAGCTGAATTGCAGAGTGTCAGCGTAGAGTGTACACACTGTGTCAGTCCTGTTGGAGAAAGGTAAATAAACAGTCATCGTGTAAGCAATAAATAGAGAAAGTGGGATTAAAAGTTTACATTTTCTGCTGGTCAAAGTATAATAAGTATATCAAAAGTAATATACACACCCAAAAAATTACAATTTTAAGTAGTTAGATTATACCAGTTGTCTGTCCCCTTAATGTACAGTAGATAGAAATGTATTTGTTCCCACGGGGAAATTTCGCTTTTTACAGAAGCTCTTTAAATAAATGAATAAAAAACAAATACATAAATAGATAAATAAATAAATTTATATCACACTATGGTCTGAACACATACCCGAATGATTAAAAAGGAACAGAAAAAGTAAAAAGAAAGAAAACTTGGCAGTCACAGTCACAGTGAGGCATTATAACCTAAAAAAGAGGGATATGATGTAAGCAAAAACTCGTAATCGGCCACCCAAAACCATTTCAGTATCTGTTAAGATAAATTAATAGATGCCTGCTGTGTTCGTAAAAACAATGACCATGTCTTTTGCATTTGTGTTAATCTAGCAGACTTGTAGTAAGTCCCTCTTTGAGAGACGGCATCTACCTGAACCAACAGTGGATCACAAATGTTTGTGCTTTAGCGGCATAAGGTTGTGGTTGACGGTGCGCAGGCCTTTTGATTGTTTTATCAACATATGAAATACAGTTCCAAATTATTATTTCTATATTAAGTTTAACGTTTATGTCAGTGGCATTGGCATACTACCCGAGTAGGAAGTCCAAACTTTGACTAGCAGAGTGTGCAGAAAGACAAGAACTGAGGTACAGGGAACACTGCTGAAATGTGGGTCCAAAAGAGAAACACTTTTGTATAAAATGTTAATATTTTAGTATGCAATTGTAAATGAGCACCAGTGTTTCTGAATGTCCAATCAACCTTATCAGCTATGATAAAAGTTGGTCAAGGTGAATGATTTTATTCCAGTATCTCCCTACTCCTTGGAGAGGCTCCATTCACCTACCACCCCATAGCTGCATTAGAGAATGCAATCATGGATTTTCCCATTTCTAGTTTCAGAGGATAATTAAAAGTAGTAAATGATAATGCCTTTGAAAATATACATTTTCCAACAGACAAAAGAAAAATATTAATTTTTAAGTTTCCACAAAGCTACTGTAGCTTATCACTAAGGGATTACAATGCATTGGTTTCTAAATATAAATCAAAGAATCTAGTCCTTAATGTTTGCTGGCTGTAACTTTCCAAAGAGCGCATGCCGTGCTAAGTAGGTCAAACTCTTTAAAAAAAAAAAAAGAAAAGGGAACTATAGCTAAAACTTCACGCTCTTAGAAATCATAGAAAAACAAACTTGTCACTAACTTGACATTTTTGCTGTTTTTTTTTTCTAAAGTTAAAAAAATCTCCAAAGAAAGGCAATGTGTTTTATTGTTCTGAAATTCCCCTCTGCTTCTCATATCATACAATTGAAATTCACACTTACCTTGTCAATGACATCTCGCAAAATTGCAACATATTAAGAGTAAATGTACCTTTTTTGTCTGAAGAGGAAAGTAACTGAATAATGCATTCCTGTCCCAGGGGCGAAAAAGGAACTCAAAAGAACACACCGTATATTGTGTTTATGCATTCAAATTGATTTTCTAGAAGGGTCATGATAAGATGGAAAACTTTTTTTTTGTTTTATTAGTTATAAAGTTGCTTTTCCTTGTGGTGTTTATTTATTTGTAATATAATAATTTGCGTTGTATACAATCACTTAATTTTGCCTTAATTTATTCGTTTTGTTAGAGATGGCCATTTCATAGAGTATCAGTGTGAGGCTAACCTGAAGCTTTCAGATCGTCTGCTTGACCACAGGAAAAAATAAATATCCTAAAAATGAATTTCTACCCTGCAGAGCCAAAGCACTGGGTGAAACTTTGAAACATACTAAACCAAAAGGGAGGCTGCACGTGAATCATTGTGACAGACCATCTAAAAACAAAGAGCATGCACTGGAAATGAACGAAGAAGACCACAAAACCCAGTGGTCTGTTACCTAATAAAATGAACTGCAGCAGACTTCCTAGTTTGTTTTGCATTTTTGCCTTATATGTGAATGTGGAGCTCTGAAGTGGCAGTTATACTAACCTCCTATTATCCATTCATTTCTTTCTGTCCCTTCTTCTTCCTAGTTAATAAAGAAAGAGGAAAGAGGCAGATTCTAATCTATCCATAACGTCAGGTCAGGTTGGGGAGCCTGCACTGGTACAGCACGGTGCTGCACCCACCACACAACGAAATAGCTTTCGAATCCTGGTTGGCAATCCCCCAGGCAGACACGCGGTCCAGTCCCACCCTCTGGATATGACCCTCTATCTGCCTCAGCCAGGTGTTTTATGTGGGTGTACCCTTGGCCTGGTCCAGCCACTTGGGTCCTCAACAATGAGGATCCTGTGAGCCGCATCACCCTCAGGGAATCGCTTCACTTTGCCGTAGTGCCCTAACTGACGCTTCCTCACAAAGCAGGTAATGTGCCTCATCCAGGACTACATGAGCAACCGCTCATTCAACACAAAGTCAAACCAAGGATTCTCTGAAGAGATACAATAACGAAGGAGTCCAGTCACTCAGGTCACTGGATAGCATCCATGTCTCACAACCGGGAAGCACAAGGACTCTGAAGACATGGACCTTCTTCCTTTTGCATAGATATCGGGAGCGCCACACACCCATAACGTCCACAGAGCGTAAACCTGAAATATTTACAAAGAACGCCAATCCATAACAGATACAGTCATACAATACCAGCCGACATTTGACCAATTTAAACAGGTTTATTAAGACTAAAAATAAGTTTTGTGGCCATGCGAAGGATCTGAATTTTCAATAAAAATTTTACACGAAAAGAGACAAAAATACACAAATGGCATTTAATTCATTGTATTGCAAGGTGTGGTGGCAATAAATTGAATTAAATGGAATAAATACCAAGAAATGAACATCCTGTTGTCAATGATATAAACCACATTATCAGTTCCGTACGAATAGGTAATCAGGAATCTCCTGACCTTGCTTAATGTTACCAACAAGCAAGTTTATCTACAATATCTATGTGTTGTTAGTTTAAACATTTGTGTTCCCAAAATTGCTAACCAGAAGATAAGCAAATGTTGATCGAGAATTAAAGGTATGAGGTGGCTGAAGTCAGAAATCTAAAATTTTTATGCATTCACTTACTGATTCTTACTCTGTGTCCAGTAGAGTGCGATAACTCCACGAATGGATCAGGTTTATTGTTGGGAAATTCATTGTGTAACAAGTCAAGTCAAGAGTCAAGAGTATTTATTGTCATTTCATCCATATACAATAGTACAGCATACAGTGAAACGAAACAACGTTCCTCCAGGGCCATGGTGCAACATAAAACACAGGACAATGAAGAATCCATGAGACATAACATACAATACAGTACAATACAATTTATTTTTGTGTAGTCCAAAATCACACAAGAAGTGCCGCAATGGACTTTAACAGGACCTGCCCCTTGACAGCCCCCCAGCCTTGACTTTCTAAGAAGACGAGGAAAAACTCCCAAAAAAACCCTAGTAAGGAAAAATGGAAGAAACCTTGGGAAAGAAAATTCAAAGAGAGACCCCTTTCCAGGTAGGTTGGGCATGCAGTGGGTGTCAAAAAGAAGGGAGTCAGTACAATACAATACAATACACAGAACAGAACAAATCCTCAATACAGTATAAAAATAAAAATTTTACAAGTACGGATGATATCACATAATATGATTTGGATTTGTTTAGAGTCCTGGAGACCTCATTCATCACGCTGCGTCCCCCATTTGGCCATTCCACAGCTGAAATAGTGCTAATCTGATGAAAGGAACCCTCTACCCCACGATTCCTGCGATCCTCCATCAGAGATGACTTTACCTTAGGCAGGCAAAACAACTTGGCAGGTGGGCCGCGGCACTTGAGTACCGAGAAGAGAAACAGAATATGTGAGGGTTAGTATCAAATTATAACTTTCATGTTACTTATGTTTTAGTGCTAATGACTAACAACAGAGATGCAGTCTGCACAGTTAATCAGCAGCTCTAGTCAGGGTGTACTAAACTGAAGTTGTGAGTCTTTAGCCGGGATTTAAAAGCTGAGACCGAAGGGGCATCTCTTATAGTAGCAGGCAGACCACTCCACAGTTTTGGGGCCCTGTAACTAAAAGCTCGACCTCCCACCGTTATTTTATTAATTCTTGGAATCATAAGCAGACCGGCATCTTGAGATCTTAATGTGCGCTCTTGTTTGTAAGTCATGAAAAGTTCAGACAAGTAAGCCATACCTTGACCATTTAATGCTTCATATGTTAAAAAATCTGCCCTAAACTTAACCGGGAGCCAGTGTAAGGATTTAAGAACTGAAGTTATGTGTTTGTATTTTCTTGTTCTTGTAATAATTCTTGCAGCAGCATTTTGGATTAACTGGAGGCTGTATAAAGAACAGTTTGAACACCACATTGCAGTAGTCAATCCTAATAGAAATAAATGCATGAATTAATTTCTCAGAATCCTATTTATTTAGAAAGCACCTTAATTTCCCAACATTTTTATGATGGAAGAAACATGATTTGGACAACTTTGTAATATACAAAGTAAAGACACATAATATATAACAAGATGCATGTGAGTCAACTGTGCAAACATGTGCAACCATGCGCAACACTGCAGAACAGAACACATATATCAGATATCAGACCGGTCCATGAGTGTTCAGGAGTCTGACTGCTTGGAGGAAGAAACTGTTACACGTTCTGGTGGTGAGGGCCCGAATGCTTCGGTACCTTTTTCCCAATGGCAGGAGTGTAAACAGTGAATGTGAGGGGTGTGTTGGATCATTCACAATGCTGGTGGCTTTGCGGATGCAGCGTGTGGTGTAAATGTCCATGATGGAGGGAAGAGAGACAACGATGATCTTCTCAGCTGTCTTCACTATCTGTTGTAGGGCTTTTCGATCCCTGCAATTTCCAAACCAGACAGTGATGCAGTTGCTCAGGATGCAGCTGAGTTGTTTCTGATACAATTGTTTCTCTTACATAGCAATCTCAAAGTCTCAATAGCAATACAATTATAAAAAGAAAAACAAACACAGCACCATCGATACATTTTATACTGTAGAGGATCATTCAACATACAATCCAAACCCCAATGGCGTATCTTCATAATGAATGTCATGACTACACTTGCTTTCTCTAACTAATTCCCTCCTTCTTTGTTAACTCAGCTCTTGCTCTATCTGTTATTTTCTCCAGGAGCTTTCAAAACGTGCCGCACTTTAAACATCGGAAGGTTATGAGAGCCACAATTCCAAAGTCCAGGTTGAGCAGGTCAGTGGTTGTGGTGCTCCAGCATATCCAGGATCCCGTGGTTGAGGCGTGTTGAAGTGCTAGGGCATAGTAACACTTTCTTAACTTTAAGGTGATATTGTTGATTGACACAGTAGCCAGGTTTCCATCCAAGGAGTTTTTGCGAAAAAATATTTAGCGCTTCAAATTTTTTTACCGATATAGCTGATGGAAATGCTAATTATCGATAAAATGTTGTACATGTCGACATAATATTTTTCCATTTAACTTTAGCGCATAAATTCCATATCGATACTTTCAGATGTCGCAAAAACTACATTGGAAACACTTTTTGTCGGAAAAAAGGGCTTTAGCGCAAATAAATGGGTCACATTTTCATCACGTGCAATCAAAACGAGAATGGCGGAGCGGTTCTCATGGTCTGATGAAGAGAGTTTTTTTTTGATTAAACGTCGTTATTTTGTATTAATTCAAATTTCAGTTTTAATTAAAAACCTTAAGGGAAGCAGGTTAATTCAGTTGTTATCGCACTGAGAAGGGATGTTGAAAGGTAGGCTCACCTGTACAGATCCAATGCTGCAAACACAGCTGCATCATGGGCACTTCCAGGAGTGCCAACGCAAATGTCTCGTATCATGCACCTGTCATCAACAAGGGCCTGGAGAACAATAGATGGCCACCCTTTGCGATTAATGTAATCGCGGTAGCCTTCCGTCGGGGGAAGAATAGGCACATGCGTGCCATCCAGGGCACCGTAAATCTGTGGCACAAGATGCACCAAGGAATTGCGGTATGCAATTTCATTGGCCTCCGCTACAGTCAGAAGTCTGATATAACGCCACATTAATTTTTCTTTAATAGCGGTGCACACAGCATATACACATCGATGGACGGTAGTTTTACTAACCCCGAAAGTTTCTCCAACCACTCTATACTCGGCGGAGGTTGCCAGCTTGTAAAGGGCGATGGCAATCCGCTTTTGGGTTGGAACCGGTGGTCGGTGGCAACCTGTGATGGGCGCAACATCAGGACTGATGAATCCACACAACATCTCAAACGTCGGCTGTGTCATTATAAAATGTTGCAGCCAGAGATTTTCTGTTAAGTGTCTCTCCACCACCTCCTCCCAGAAGGTCTTATTCCGTCGTCTCTCCCATACCCGTGGGTTTCGTCGCACTGGGGTACTTTCTTCGAGCTCTAGGGCTATCAGACAAGCAACTGCTTCATTCTGCTGTCGTCTTCGGATAATATGTACAATTACAATTATTTGTGAAACTAAAATAACAGTAAGCAGGCAAATTTCAAAAAACTGTCTGAATAATCTCTCCATTTCTTTGTTTCTTTGTTTAGTGGAGGGGGTGTAACGTGGAAAACAAAAGGTAGATAATTTGCGACATACACAAAATTATGTATGGAAACGGCTCAAGGGCAGATTTTTTTCGCGATACAACAAAAGTTATGCGACAGTTCGTTTTGGGGGGGGATGACGTCATCACGCACACCATTTTATCGATAAAAAGCCAGTTTGATGGAAACAGGCTGGAGACAGCAAATTTCGCACATTTTTTTTACGTATATTCTGTTTGTCGATAACAAAACGTCGCAAAAAACTGGATGGAAACTTAGCTAGTGGTGCAGTGGTAGTGCTGGTGACTCGCAGTAAGGAGACTGGGGTCCTCCCTCCGTGGAGACTGCATGTTCTCCTCCTGGGTCTCCGGGTTCCTCCCACAGTCCAAAGACATGCAGGTTAGCTGGTTTGGTGATGCTAAATTTGCCCTTGCGTGTGTTGGGTTCTGTGTGTGTGTGTGTCTGTGTTCATCCAGTGGAACGATTGTTCCCCAATGCTTGCTGGAATAGGCACCAGCTTCTCCAGTGACCCTACTCAGACTATGGTACATTTTGAAGATGGATGGAGAGAAAGATAATGTTGTTTTGGTATAATAAACCAATCAGTGTTTAAATATGAGTTTTGTCCCGCCCCTTCACGAGAAATCTTTGGAAATCATTCACTTTCACAAAATCTCTCCGGGCAGAGGCAAAGAAATATTTTTCCACAGACTGATGCAACATAATAGTGAAAACAAAAAGAAGAGTGCATTATAAAATGAAAAGGGAGGAATGTGAAATAATAATAACAATAATCAACAGAAACAAAAATATTGTATATGAAATAATATTTCCTAAACAGGTTACATAACGGGCTACAAAGCTTATAGAATATTGATTGAAGCTCACGACTGCTTCCAGACACAAAGGCAAGTCTTTCTGCTAAATTCATTCAGAAGTTCAGATATGTCAGTAACCCGTCATTCTTGAATCAAATGACGGTTATAATGTCACTAATTGGCACAGCTAACCCACAGACAGTGATACTCGTGCTGAGTAGAGTACGCAGTTTGGGTGAGGGTCCTTCATGCCTGCTAAAACGAGAACATCAATTTCCAATATTTTTCTTCCCATTCACCTTGAAGAGTTAAGAATTGAATTAGTGAGAAATGTCTTAGAAATATTTATTGTGCCCTACAACATAAAAGATTAAAGAGGTGTACCTATGAAAATACACCAATTCCCCCATTGTTATTTTTTTCTTGTTTTTCTGAATCTATTTTGATTGACATTTTATTGCAAATAAAGTTTTGTCTATTTATTTATTTATTTTCGCTGGAGTGTTATTTTCAGATAGATTTACAACTTTTTTGCGTCTTTTCCTGACACCATCTTGGTTTTCTTGTGCGCCGTATTTTAAACAGGGGATGCTATGATGTTGCTATGCACTTGAAGATGAGCTGAGCTGATGCCATCACCATGTCAAGATGAAAAGTCAGTGGCGCGCACTTGTTGAACATCCAAGAATCCAAAAATCTCTGTGTGCTTGTTACTCGTGCTCATTATTAAGTATTTAGGACTCATTTCGGACTCTAACTCCGGTTAGTAATTAGGTTTAGGAGAAAGACAGGACATACTTTCGGTAACAATCTTTTGCTGGCATTCTTTGTCATCTTTTCCATTATTCAAAGTTTGCTTTTTTTTTTTAGCAAACATAACAGCATGCGATTGCTTCTGATTAACAAGCCACACAAATATTAACTGTTGTAAACAAAATATATAAAACAGCATCTGCAAGCACATCTAATCCAGTTCTGGATCTCGGAGGGCCATAGTCTATCCTGGCAGCATTGAACCCAGGGTAGAAATCAACAGTGGTTAGGGTGTTAGCCTATTCTGGGGCTCAGTCACACATCAATTCACTCGGGGCAAATTTAGAATCAGAAAATGTCCAAATAATAGAGAGGTCTTTGGGATTTGAGAGCAAAAACATAGTATCTCAAAAAAGATCATGAAGACTGTAGCTGCTGAAATATAAGGTGTCATCAGGCACGGGTAAGACGCGTGTCAAAAGAATTCTCCAAGAGTCCAAGAGTTCGTTTTTAAAGGTATTTAGTGAAAGTTAAAAGCGAATAATCCAAACAAGAATAAAATAAAAAATAGTTACACACGTAGAATAAAAGGCAAAAAAAGGAAAAAATGTATCTTCTATAAACTTAGCTTTTCTTGAAAGACTTTAGTTATTTCTATACTTAAAGGATCTTAATTTCTTCTTCTCTACTTAAAGGTTCTTAATTTCTTCTTCTCTACTTAAAGGTTCTTAATTTCTTCTTCTGTACGCTTTACATACGGCACAACACATAAATTAAGTGCTGTTTTCTTACATATTTACTTCTTACACTCAAAAGGCTCGTAAGCCGGTTGGCACATAGGCAAGTGGCCAGGCACGGTAACGTGCGGTCACGGTTAAAAACCGTATGCCTCTACACCTTATACAAGGCAAGGCTGACACTAACTAACTGAAGAATAATGTTTACTCCAAGCTGTTAGACATGGCAAGAATATACCAATACGATTCTATTTACGGGGGTTATAGGAACCTCCCATAATTTATGCATTGTCATCTAAGAAATATTCATGAATCTTATAGAACAAGGAAAATGGCTCTTACAAAGACACTGGGAGAACATGCAAACATTTCAAATATTCAGACCAGGACATTGAATAAATGAGGCCACAGGAACAGTGCTAAATACTATGCCACCATGTCATGTCCTATCAAAATAATAGACAAAAAAGTGGGGTCTGAAATTTCTTGGATCAGTCCGTCTAATTTATGCGTACATTCTTTTGAAGGTCCGCAATTGACAAGACTTCTCACCAGATATTTCTCACAACGATACAGTTTCATCCTACCCTGGGACAGCAACACTAGAATCTGTCACAAGGGCTCTCTGTGCCTCATTCATGCTCAGTATTATTATGGTCAGCATCTTTCATGGCCTGCATCCAATCAAATGCAATGTGTAGATTTTATTTCACATTTTTAATTTTTTTTTAATAAGACATTTTCCTCAAAAAAATCTCAAAAATCTATCTATCTATCTATCTATCTATCTATCTATCTATCTATCTATCTATCTATCTATCTATCTATCTATCTATCTATCTATCTATCTAATGCTAAGGTATGTCCGTCAGTCACATTATTACTTGCAAACTACTGGAGTTAGAACCTTGATCTTGGTCTTAATTGAAAGCTTATGATCCAATGCCATCTTGTAAATCAAGAAATTTGAGGTTGTAGCAACTCAGCAAACTGACCTACACTAATGGGCTTCTCACAGCACAGTCATAGGTAAACAAAGTGATATGGTGAAATGAAAAAAAAATGTCCAGAGACAACTACTTAGTGTCAAGCAAATTGCAGAGGCTGATGATGTGACAAAGAAAGAAGAAGAGCAGTGCCATCTGCTGAGCATTATGTGAAGGAAACAGAATACTAGAACGACAATGACCGAGAAATGTATACAACCAGGGTTCCACATGTAACTGCTGCAGCAGACCGATGAGCATTAACTGTGGGGTGCAGAATGCAAGAACAACAAATATGGAGAAATGCACGTGTCTGGTGGTCAGCGTGTTTCACTAGCAGTTTACATTTTTGCATCAGTTCAGTTTTAATTTTAACATTTCATTTTAGTCAACACAGCTGCCTCACAGTTCCCGGAGATCTGGGCTCATATAACTGTAGTTAGATATCCTAAACGTGCCTGTAAAAATATTTCTCTGGGTACTGAAGTTTTCCTCTCACATCCCAAGGACATACCAATTTTGTTAATTGGACATTGTAATTGGTCTGTTGGGAGTCTGCACTGGGACAGGCTGTGAGATAACTCTGGATTCCAGGTACATAAAATGCATTAATCTTCTAGTCTTTCTGGGTATCCTGAAAGCATTGGATGCAGACCAGTAACTAAATCCCAAAGAAGTACTGGTCCTTTGCAGAACACGTTCACACATACTGTACTCTTAATGATTACCATACAGCAGGGCTTCTTAAACATTTCTTTCAATTCTGCCCTTCTTAGTGTCTTTTGAGATCCATTGCAGCTGACCCCCTTGGAGAATCAGGTGAGATTACCCCTTGGAGAATAGTAAAGATGATTGTTTAAAAAACCTGTGACGACCCATTGCAGCACTCTTCACAAATCATATGTGACCCTTTCCCATATTATACCATAGTGACTCGTGACCTAACGCAACCTGAAGGCTTCAACACACAATGGGTCACGACATCTAGTTTAAGAAACTGTGCCTTACAGAATAAAACAGCCTTGCGCTTGATGCAGTCAGGATCAGCCCTGTCCCCCAGCTTATAAACAGGTTACAAATGAATGATAAATGAACCTAACACACATCTGGTGGATTTAGGAAGATAGTAGACTGGCAATAGAAAAAGTCACATGACTAAAATGTGCAAATTCCACCTCAGGATAACAAAACCTGTCAACAGTGACCATTGCAGCAGTGGGCCGCCCTTAAGCCTCCATCCATCCTCTGGATGCCCTTATTTCACTGGAGAATTTCTTTATTTCAATTTGCTTTAAAAGACAATCAGGGTGAGCAAAAACTATTCCCTGAATGTGGAGCCCTGCATGGGATCTCCCCCAGTTACTCGTCACTCTTACCAAGCCACTCCAGTCAGCCTAAGCTGCATGTCTTTAGTACACGTGAGGAAACTGGAGACGCCCTGCATGGCTGGAGGGCAGACATGCAGAATCCAAGTGGACAGGGACAGACAGAGCTGAGATTTGAGCGATGGCCACCAGAGACGGAGGGCAGCTTCAGGAAGCATTGTGCTACTTTCCAATATTCCTGCTAATGAATCCATTATATTCTGTTTTTCAAAATAAGTTGAATAGTTTTTTCATGTTTGGTATCTATTTCAAAATTTTCATTCAAATTCAAATATATTTAAACTTTAGTTTCAGTGTGATTTGGTCAAAAGCCCAAGTGTAAATGAAAATCGCTTGCGTGTGCTGGATGCCTTTGAGTGTTCGCACATAGTCCTAGGTCCCCCCTTCTGCTCTCATAGCTCAACTGAAACATCTTCTACATGTTAGGCAAACCCATTACTTTGAACTCAATTACATTAGCACTAGTCATCATGGGCTGATTTACAGTTGAAACGTAGATCTCCAATATGTTCCAGCAGCCTGGGAACAGCTAGTTTCACATGCATTTATGCAGGTCCAACTCAAATTGTTCAGCGCTTTTATATTCGGCTTAATTTATTCCCATCTTTAGCCGTCAGAGTCCTTGAGTAGAGGGAAACTGCCAGATAGATTTTGGAAATGCACTCCATGCCATGAAAGCAGTCAATATGCCGTTTAATAGTCTCTGTGTTTGAAAGTGAAAGCTCACATAGCATCACATAATAAATGGCAACCGTATAATGCTGTTTATCTACAATGTGTCCTTAAAACCAGTCACATATTTGTTTATTTTATTTGTGTATTGCTTCAATTCATGCACTTTCTTGAAATGCATCCCCAGTAAAGGTTGAATGCATGCAATACTAATTTCCAGTGGCACATTTCATTCTAATTTTGGAAGAAGATGGCAAGGTGGCTTTTGAATTTGTCACAGAAGATGATTCATTTTCAAAAAACGAGCCACAATTAGGATGTGGAACTTTCCCAGATTTAGTGACTGAGGATTCAGGTGTCAAATTTTGAACGCTCATCATTCTAATGGTTAAGTCAGCCTTGCTAGAGATCCCACAAAATGTTTCATGGGGTTTCGTCAGGTTGGAGGAATTCCTAGCATTGGGTTTGTACAGTTTTCTAAAGCTCAGTTTCCATGTGAAAATGGCAGAAATTCTGTTTGGGATTTAGAGGGTGGTAGTCGATTGTTAATCAATCAAGTAGTCCTTAGTTTATTCAGTCTAACCCCTTGGAAAGCAAAGGGCACGCACCAAGACAATAGGGAACCCTTTAGTCCTTTAAGAAGAACAAAGCCAATTGTAAAACAAACAGATGTGCTCTTCTTTTTGTTATTCGCTCTCTTTGACAGGACTCCTGACATTCCGTCTAAAGTCCTACGGATGAAAGATGTGCACAATGAGATGGGATTTCTACCCAGATGACAATCTGTTGATAATGTAAAATAAATAAACAAATAAATGCTCCCCTGTTTACTTAAACAAAACTTTGCTTTCAGGTGTCAGAATGACTGTGCAGATGATGACAAATGAAGGTCTTGGAGTAAAGAGCAGAGAAAGTACCGACGAGACGCATTATTTCTTCGGAAGGCAAGGGGGGAACAGCCAATAAGCGTGAAGCCGCATTTGAATCTTTTTTTTTCTTATTTTTCAATAAAATGCAAAGACAATGTGTAGTTTATTTGTGGGAGAGAAAGGGTTACAGTAGAGAGCCTGGTCATGACATAACGCACATATAAGCCCATGACAGTGTTTTGAAATTTCACTTTATACAAAGCATTAAATGTTACCCGTCTACCCAAGTGAATTAAAACCACTTTCATTGTAAGCCTGGTATAATAAAGCGTTCGGCACCTTTTGCTTTTCAATATGTTTCACCGGAGAAGGTCAAACCGACTGGCCCTGACATAAAGCAGCGAGTATTGTTCTAATTATTTGAGTTAATGTACAAAAATAGATAGGATGCAGATGGAGGTTACGCGGTGCACTGATGCATGTGCACAACAATGTGCTGGACGCTGTTTTTTTTTTTTTTTCCCTGAGTGACTGAGGACCCCACCAAGGTCACTGTCAAGGACAGTCAAGCTAATTAGTATGCAGATCAGAGCCGATGTAGTTTAAGGGTATTGCTCTGATGCAATCACATTAGCTAGGCCAGAAAAGAATACTCTGTCTGACCTCAATCACAGAGGCTGCTGCACGAGGCAAGCCGAGGTTGGAGGAGTTTCATGCCAAGGATATCTTTTTTTTTTTTTTTAAAGACACTGTATTTCCTTAAGAAAGGTTTCTAATAAATAAACATCCAAGTGTGCATTTATTGGATAATACCAGATTAATAGCATACCAGGCTAAAGGTTAGTGTTAGACCTTCTCGAAAAACATTACCAAAAACTGTGCGTTTTGACAGAAAAATGATATAGTGAGGTGTAGGCGCTTTACTTGGGGTAAGATTGGATTTTAAATGTTAGACTAAAACGGCGTTCCACATTATGAATACATTGGAGGCATAGTTTTGTATTTATATTAAAACAGCATAATACTGAAAGCTGTTTAAAACTAGATGTTTGCCAGGATGAATGATGTTCAGGTTTCCAAAGTTAAACCTGCAGGTAGATCCATAGCAAAGAGTAGATAAGTTTAGATATCTAGGATCAGTGGTTGATGGACAATTAGACTCACAGATAACCTACTTAGGGCAGTGTGGATGGACCAGTTTGAAGGAAGTAGCAGGAGTATTGTGTCAGGTGAAGGTTTAAAGGTAAGGTTTTTAAGACAGGGGTGAGACCAGCAACGATGTACGGAGTTGAGACATGGACGGCAAAGCACGTGCAGGAGAAGAAGCTGGTGTGGGAGAAATGAGAATGTTCAACAACAACAACAACATTTATTTCTATAGCACATTTTCATACAAATGATGTAGCTCACAGTGCTTTACATGATGAAGAAAGAGAAAAAAGACAAATTTAAATCATTAAAATTAGGGAACACTAATTAACATAGAACACAGGGTGAGGCAGAAAGGACGGACGTCTTTGAAATGGCTAGAACTCACCACTAGGTGGAGTGACAGATGTGCGGTAGGTGGGGTTAGGTTCGCAAAGTCTTAGCATTTTTTTATTTTCTTTTTAGTTGAAGCCATGGAGCTGTGGACGATAGAACACCGCGTTTTTGCGTACGACTGTTTTGTCAAGAACAACCAATCTATTACCACAGTTCAGCGTGAGTTTCGTTGCCATTTCAATAGCCACAGAAATAAAGCTGTTCCCGCTCGTAACACTATCCTACGTTGGGTTAAAGCACTTCGTACACGAGATACACTAATGAACAAAAGATCGCCGGGGGCTACACGAATAGCACGTACTCCTGAAAATGTGGAAAGCGTATGACTAGCCCTGCTGCGCAGTTCAAGTTGATCTGCTCGGAAGCATTCTTCTGAACTTGGCCTCAGTAATCATTCAGAGCGCTATATTGAGATGATAAACAACTTCTTTTTACCTGAATTATGACGAAAACGTATTCCCATCCGGCGCGTGTGGTTTCAACAGGATGGGGCGACAGCCCACACAGCTAGAGCATCAATGGATGTTATTCGCCCTCTCTTCCCTGGTCACCTCATTTCCAGGTTTGGTGACATTCATTGGCCTCCTCGGTCCCCTAACTTATCCATGTGCGATTATTTCTTGTGGGGTCACCTCAAGGCACATGTATACGAGCATAAGCCCCGTACATTGGAGGAACTGAAGGAAGACATTCGCGTGGAAGTCGCCCAAATCGACAGAGCGATGTTGAAAAGAGTGGAGGCCAAATTCCATGAACGCCTTTGGAAATGCATCAGCGATAACAGACACCACATGGGAGATGTTGTTTTCCACACTTGATTTTGTCAAATGCTAACTTAAATCTTTCAATAAATTTCTTTGTAAGAAAAAATTAACAATTTTGTGATTTCGTAAAAAAAAGTAAGGTCCGATGGCCAGGAAGGGCAGAAAAAACAAAAAAAAAAAAACTCCAGACAGCGATAGGAAAAAATAAAATCTGCAGGGGTTCCAATGCCACGAGACCACCCGCCCAGCCCCCTCTAGGCATTCTACCTAACATCAATGACCTCAGTCAGTCCTCATTGTATTCAGGGTTCTCAAGGAAGAATGATGGACTCAGATGGACATGTGGAGTCACAAAAGGGACAGAATAAGATAGGAGACAATCGTGGGTACAAGAGATGGTTGGAGATGTAATGAGGAGAGACCACAAACATGTGGGCAAAAGAGTGATGGGAATGGAAGTACAGTACAGGGGAAAAGAATATGTGGGAGGACAAAGCAGAGATCAATGGATAAAGTAAAAGATTTAAAGCATAAATGTTTGAGTGTGGAGAAGATGCTGGACCAAGGTTGATAAGGCACATCGACCCCTCATAAAAGTGGGAAAAGATGAAGAGGAAGAAGGAGACATGGCTGGCATGGTAGTACAATTTTACTGATTTACAGTTCCTTCAGAATGGGTTCAGATACCTATAGAAAATGCCCTGTTTTGCTCATATCTGTGTGGACTTTACATTTATATCCTGTCACATACATAAGCCTGGTTTGCCTTATATGGGGTGTGAATTTAAGGGTACTTCTTCTTTTTCTTTCGGCTGCTCCCGTTAGTGGTTGCCACAGCGGATCATCTTCTTCCATATCTTCCTGTCCTCGTCATCTTGTTCTGTTACCCCCATCACCTGCATGTCCCCTCTCACCATATCCGTAAACCTTCTCTTAGGCCTTCCTCTTCTCCTCTTCCCTGGCAGCTCTATCCTTAGCACCCTTCTCCCAAAATACCCAGCATCTCTCCTCTGCACATGTCCAAACCAGCACAATCTCGCCTCTCTGACTTTGTCTCCCAACCGTCCAAAGGGTACAAAGGGGAAAAATTTCAGTGTTACATGGAATGTCTCCTAGTCTGAAACTAAGCATGGTCAGGCCTGGCCAGTAGTTTAATGGGAGACCATTTAGGAAAATGTTGGCTTACTGCTGGCAGAGGTGTTGATGAGGCCATCAGGGGGCACTAACCAGTGGTCTGTGCTGTAAAAATTGGCGCTGTCCTTTGGATAAGACATAAAACTATGCTACACATCAGTGGTGTTTGAAGTGGCTTCCCACTTTCTAAAGCACTTTGAATAGCTAGACAAGCACTACATAAATCCATCCATCCATCCATTTTCCAACCCGCTGAATCCGAACACAGGGTCACGGGGGTCTGCTGGAGCCAATCCCAGCCAACACAGGGCACAAGGCAGGAACCAATCCCGGGCAGGGTGCCAACCCACCGCAGGCACTACATAAATGTAGTTATTAATTATTATTATCTTAAGTGTTTCATACAGTCTAGAATCATTGAATATTCATTCAAACGTATTTAAATTTTAGTTTCAGTGTGATTTGCCCAAAACTCAAATGCGAATGAAAATCATCTGTGTTTGCTGGATGTCTTTGCCTGTCCACACGTAGTCCTCGTTTCATGCTTCAGCATTCATAGCTCAACTGAAACATTTTGTACATGTCAGACAAATCCATTACTTTGAACTCAATTATATTATCACTAGTCATCATGTGCTTATTTACAGCTAAAACATCCATCCATTATCCAACCCCCTATATCCTGGCTCTACAATATGGTCCAACAGCCTGGGAACAGCCAAGAAGATACAGATCAACCCAAGGGCCAGTGATGTAACTGTAAGCCATGTCTCATTCCCAGCCTTTTCCAGGCTGCTACCCATAAACTACCTGAAGAAGAAGAGGAAGTTCTAGGCAGTCTATGACCAATGAAGGAGCTAGATACACCAATGGTATTGAACCCTGAGGAGCTCTTTCTTCACATACTTCATCCATCATTAAATGGAATTGCCGATGGTATCCCAACCTTTTATGATCAGTGTTATAAAATGAATCAATATTCATTTTTTGTATGTTTTTAAGCATCAATTTATGAGGTTGAGCATTTATTTTAAGGGGATTCTGAATCTACCATTACTTTTTTTGATTTAAAGTTTACTTTTGTTGTTATGAGTTATTCTGTGCATTGTTTGCTGCCATCTTGGTTATTTACAATCACTGCTATTTTGTCTTCTCGTCGTTAGGGCAGCTCTTGTGTTGTTAGGAGTGTGTCCTCAGAGGTCATGACCTATTTTAATGACATAGCAGGTTTAAAAACGTCACCCATGAGGGGTGGGGTTTGATTTGCTTTCAATCCTATTTTTTGTAAAAATTGATCTATATGTACGGAATGATTACAATAAAATTAATTAAAAAATAAATAAATAAATAAAAACGTCACCCATGAGGTCATTTCCTTATCCAAGTTTATGGATTTCAAAAAAACTTTTTTTGGCACTCAGCTTTGTTATATCTATTCTCTCTCTGTTTCTTTTCTTTTTGGTTTTAATTACCTGTGATTTTTTGACTTTGACTTTTGCTTCTTATTTTTTTCTCTTTCACACTGTGTAGTAGATCTTACGGGTTTGATCCTCTACTGACCCTGACTATGCTTCTTAATTTAGTAGTTTGCCTTAATAAAGAGACACACATATGTCTAGATCACTACCAGTACAATCAGGCCCTTCTTTGTGATTTTTTCATAAATTGTACTTGACCTCTAATAATTCGTTTGTTTTATTGATTTTAGAGGTCAAGGAATCTTGTGGTCCCATATATTTTTCTGCTTGATTCGTTTTTTAAAAATTTTGGAAATAAGTAGCGTTCTCCTGGGATGACACTTTGTTTTCGATGGGTTGCTGCCATTTTTTGTGGAGCATTTGTGATTTATTGCCATATTGTTCCTAGGCACCCAGAAGTGTGTTGTGCACTTCCTGGTTGTTCTTGGTTCAGCCCAAACTTTAAAACGTTTATTCCTTAGTGGTATTGAAATATTCCTGTCTAACAAACTCCGGGTTTGCTTATTGCATTTGATTTGAAATTAACATTTTGCTTCTGGTTATATGTGTGTTTATTGGATTTTGTTTTCGTGCCCTCTCTATTTTACTATGACTTTTGTCACATGTATTTGTAAGCCTGCGGTGGGCTGGCGCCCTGCCCGGGGTCTGTTTCCTGCCTTGTGCCCTGTGTTGGCTGGCATTGGCTCCAGCAGATCCCGTGACCCTGTAGTTAAGATATACCGAGTTGGATAATGGATGGATGGATGTATTTGTAAGCCTCGGTTATTTGTTTTTTGAGCTTCCTGGTTACAACCCACCACTTTCTGCTTTGGTTGCTATTCATCATTGATTCCTTTTTTTAATTCAATTCAGAACACAACCTTTCCTAACATGTACTGTATGACTCGAAGTCATATTCCAGACAAAAGGCCTGGGATTGCATTGATTTCGCCCAATATGAGCGAGGGGTACCCTATGAAGAGATAGTTTGGCCTTATGCCCAGTACCCCCTGCAAATGTAAAGTTCTATTAACACAATTCAGTAAATGAATAGATAGATGGATGCAAAGGTATTTAAAATGTTATGACTTTCATCATAGCACCTTTACTTTTAAAAGTGCTAATCAGTGCTCCAATATTGTGCAGACACATAATTTTATTGGTTTTATTGATTTTTACATTATGTATTGCCTTTCATCTTAAACTCTACACCCATCATTTGATTAACTTCCATAGATTGTTAATCCATTTTAGGGTCAAATAAAATGTTTTCCTGCCACATCAGGCACAAGGAAACAGCCAACCTTAGATGGGTCACTAGTGCATTGCAGAACAGACCCACTCACCCACCAGTGTTCACTCATTCTGGTTTAATTTAGAGTCACCAGTCAGGGCAATGACGTGTAGAAACAAAACACTTCACTTGACATACTATATCACCCATTAAAGGTTATGTCACATTACACGACTGTCCAGACTTTCAGTTGTAACCTTTACAAAATCTTAGTGAGTCGAAGGCTGTTGGCACGTTCCTGTGAAGCTGATTGCGTAATATGACCAGAAAAATTGAACAGGTTTGATTTTTGTCTTAGGTCGTAGGCATGGGCTCTGTGTTTGTGACAGCTGTCTACCAATGAATGTTCAGTGTATATAATGCAGTGATGACGAATAAGCAATGCAGGTGTTTTGGACCTCACAAACTGCTAAGAAGCTTGGTTGTCTGATGTGTCATGTTTTACGTATCATGGCAGAATGGAAAAAGGAAAAAGGGTTGAGATTGTGACTGAACCTGCCATACCTATTAAATCTTCATACAGCGCTGGCTCCATCAGGCACCATTAACTGTTATAAAAAGGGGTCTGCATGACAGTTCGGGAAGGTTGTTCGTCAGTCTATAAATGTGACAACCCCAGTGATTTTTAGTGATTCTAAATGATTGTGTTCTCAGTGACGCAATGTGACATCGGCTTAGAACGCTTAGGCCACAAAACAGGGAGCAGTTGTTATTCACAAGACTCTACCAGATCAGGACAGATGAACAGGTTGGGTCAAGAAAGAACCACATTTATTCATCCTTACTAAAGAGGTCCTGGCAAAGCATACAGTATGTATTACATCATTTTCTCTTTGCCCAGGACTCAGTGAATTAGGTGAATGTGGGCTGGGGCTCATTGTCCGGAAGAAGGGAGTCCAGAATTGAGTCAAAGAGTGGTGGGTGAGTAGCGAAGTACCCGATGCGTTAGCCAGGGTGAATACCCGGGAAGGGTGTAGGTGTGCTCAGACTTACAGCAGGGTTGTTGTTTCTTTTTGCTTCATAGTTTTGTGCTCTCCCTTCCATGTGTCTATCATTAAT
This sequence comes from Erpetoichthys calabaricus, assembly GCF_900747795.2. Lineage (NCBI taxonomy): Eukaryota > Metazoa > Chordata > Cladistia > Polypteriformes > Polypteridae > Erpetoichthys > Erpetoichthys calabaricus. The sequence continues at coordinate 25,812,240 of NC_041409.2, read as the reverse complement.
ATCATATTCCAGACAAAAGGCCTGGGATTGCATTGATTTCGCCCAATATGAGTGAGGGGTACCCGATGAAGAGATAGTTTGACCTTATGCCCAGTACCCCCTGCAAATAGATAGATAGATAGATAGATAGATAGATAGATAGATAGATAGATAGATAGATAGATAGATAGATAGATAGATAGATAGATAGATAGATAGATAGATAGATAGAATTTGGTATAGTAGGCAGGATTAGATAGATAGATAGATAGATAGATAGATAGATAGATAGATAGATAGATAGATAGATAGATAGATAGATAGATAGATAGATAGATAGATAGATAGATAGATAGATACTTTATTAATCCCAAGGGGAAATTCACAAATGTTAAGTTTTATTACTTTACACATTCTCCTCCTCAGCATTTATTATGGGTGTAGAGAGTTGCCATGAGCACTCGTCCAGTTGTAATGATATACATTTATATCATTATATAAAAACAAACAGAGGCTTGGAAAGACATTAAGACAGTATGGAGCCTTCATATGCTGCCCAGAAAATTTTGTAAACTTCCTTTCCGGTTTCCCCTTTATTTATGTGCTGCATATTATCATACACGATAATACACGACTTTATAAATCTCAAAAATCCCTAGTTGAATTTTAAATACCAAGGCAGCCTTAAGTGAGAACTGAGTGGTGAAATTCTTTTTAAAGAAGTGGACCCAGGCACCAGGAGGGCTGCCGTTATGTACTGTAGGGCTTAATGACACAACTCCATAAATGTCTTTAAACCCTGAAAGTCTGTCTGGCATTGACTACGCAGTGAATAGAGTAAAATGAAATCATAATTCTTACCTTCATCAAGGCAAAAAGAATGCATCAAAAAATTACATCTTTTTGGTAATATTACATTGTTCAGACCTTCAATAACTTTTTATCATATGCAAGACATAAAGACATGCTACTAAAAAATCCCTGTATCTTCTTCTTCTTCTTCTTTCGGCTGCTCCCGTTAGGAGTCGCCACAGCGGATCACCTTGTTCCGTATCTCCCTGTCCTCTCCATCTTGTTCTGTCACACCCGTCACCTGCATGTCCTCTCTCACCACAGCCATAAACCTCCTCTTAGGAAAAAAAAAAATCCCTGCATAAACTGACTTAACAGGCGGCACGGTGGCGCAATGGTAGCGTTGCTGACTCACAGTAAGGAGACTGGGGTCCTCCCTCCGTGGAGATTGCATGTTCTCCTCTGGGGTCTCAGGGTTCCTCCCACAGTCCAAAGACATGCAGGTTAGGTGCATTGGCGATTCTAAATTGTGCCTGATGTGTGCTTGGTGTGTGTGTCCTGTGGTGGGTTGGCGCCCTTGCCCGGGACTTGCGCCCTGGGATTGGCTCCAGCAGACCCCTGTGACCCTGTAGTTAGGATATAGTTGGTTGGAAAATAGATGCATGGATAAACTGACTTAAAATAATCCAATCAAAAATGCTTTACACTGTGGTTTACATTATATCCCTGTCCTATAAATTGATTATTGTTATATTTACCAGTTTTGTTAAAAAAACAACATTTTAATGGTTTCAGTTGGCCAACAAGAATAGAATTATTTATACTTCACCCCAAAATTATTTTTTTTATACAGTATGTTACTCACCCCACGCACTTTGTAGTGGTGGCCAAGGCAAGTTTTTAATCTTATGTTTTCATGCAGCATGGAAAGAAAGTCAAATTTTACGTGTCACATACACATTACACGTGCAGTGTAGTAGGCAGTGAAATTGTTAGTTGCTCAGCTCCAATGATTGTGCCTTTAAGAAGATTATAAAGGGACATTAACTATAATACATCCATCCATCCATTTTCCAACCCGCTGAATCCGAACACAGGGTCACGGGGGTCTGCTGGAGCCAATCCCAGCCAACACAGGGCGCAAGGCAGGGAACCAATCCCAGGCAGGGTGGCAACCCACCTAAAACTTTAATACATGACTTTATAAATATCAAAAATCACTAGTTGAATTTTAAATATGTGATATATAACTTCATCCATCCATCCATTATCCAACCCGCTATATCCTAACTAGAGGGTCATGGGGGTCTGCTGGAACCAATCCCAGCCAACACAGGGCACAAGGCAGGGAACCAATCCCAGTCAAGGTGGCAGCCCACCGCAGGCTATAATACATGACTTTATAAATATCAAAAATCACTAGTTGAGTTTTAAATATGTGATATATAACTTCATCCATCCATCCGTTATCCAACCCACTATATCCTAACTAGAGGGTCATGGGGGTCTGCTGGAACCAATCCCAGCCAACACAGGGCACAAGGCAGGAAACAAACCCTGGGCAGGGCGCCAGCCCACCGTAAATAACTTAATACTTGAATGTAAAGAAAAGCCAAGCAAAATGACACCTTTTATTGGCTAACTAGAAAGATTACAATATGCAAGCTTTCGAGGCAACTCAGGCCCCTTCTTCAGGCAAGATCTTGCCTGAAGAAGGGGCCTGAGTTGCCTCGAAAGCTTGCATATTGTAATCTTTCTAGTTAGCCAATAAAAGGTGTCATTTTGCTTGGCTTTTCTCTACATTCATAATGGCTAACACAGTACAACACCCTAGTACTACTTGAATGTAAAAGAGAGTAAATCGTGACCAATGGCAAAGAATGCAAAATATGTCCATGGAAAAAAGAAAAAAAATAAATCTTGCATTATCCGTGTTTATAATTGACAAGTTAATTATTTAGTGATATGCTAAAAATGTTAAAACAAAAAAAAAGGGTTATTTTTTGCTCAACTATTTTAAAGATAGACAAAAATGCACAGACTTATAAAATGAGTGATTGATTGAATTATAAAAAATAAATGGATGAACGAATGACTAATTTGAAGTCCTACGATACGGTAGATGGGCTGTAGAATTGAGTATTTCAGGTGTACACATTCAGTTGCATCCCGTAAACTTTCTTTTTTGATAGCGTGACATTTTACATTGTATAGACAGGTAAGCAAACATGCCATATAAAGTTTTAGACAAATCCAATGTCTAAGATGGCCAGTCATGTAATATCAAGGGTGTCATCAAGGACTTCCAAAGTTCAGATGAAAACGTTAACTTGCAATCCATTGTTTTGCATATCCAGTGCTTCAAAGGAGGAAATAATATGTGACTTTTCACCTTAATTCCTCACGTTACTTTATAGATTTTCAAAACTAAAGTTATTGTGAAACAGACAGATGAGGTGGATATGGGCTCCCTAAGTTGTTCAGCCTGGCAATATGAGACATGCTGTGTTCCTGTCACTAAATCTGCACTCCGTTCATTCAGAAGAAGTTTTTACATACTACACTACACTTGATGCTGGTAGGAACAAGAACGAAATATGTTCTTTGGCAGGAAGTGTAGTGGCCTTAAAGGTAGAAAGCAATTTACTCTTTTTTTGGTTAAATCTGTGTCCAGGTTGTAAATTTCCTGCAAGTCTCCCCCCTTTCACTCCTTCTATCTTTCTCTCCTTGTCGGAATTAATGAGATCAGGTTTGATCAGGGCAGCCAAGTGTTCAGAGAGAAATCTCACAACCGCCTTGCGTCCCGTAATAGAATTTGCATCTAATGCATACATAAATCAAACATCTTTCTGGACATTTTCATATGCATAATGTCATTTCATCCTGTTTCTTTCCAGCAGAAGAGCTTTTGGGGAGGGGAGGAGATGGCGGTGGTGGGGGGTGCTGGGGGTTAGAGATTTTTTTTTTTCTTTCTTTCTCTTCTCTTGTTCGAGGAGAATGACTTTCTTTAATGTTTTCAATTTATTTTGCTGATTCTGTAGTAAAAAATGGCCTGTTTCAGAGATGCCTGGGATTTGGTCGACACTTTATGTTTTTTTCTGTCAGACTCTGGATCTGCACGTGTGCCGTCTGTCCGTCTGGTCGGGGTTTGATGAAGCCTCTTTTGATGGGCCTCTTTTAATTCCCTTGCTGTTTTTCCCTGTGGAATGCTTATTATCAAAACAAATAATGCAGAAATGTTTCCATTTCTTTTGACTATCACCTCTGCAGAGTTTTATTCCCTCAGAGTTAGAAATAATAAATTCTCGCAAAATGAGACTCAAAGCGACACTCACAAAGGCCACAACACAAGAACCTACATTGCATGTCTGTGTGTGAAAGCTTATTTACAGACATCTACGGCTGTGCTTATGTGGAGGACTCGCATTTATCTTGGATTGCATTTTTTTTCTTTCTTCTTTTCCTTTGGAGCTTTGTAATGCTAATGGGAATAAAACTAAAGACTCTGCCATGATTCTTATCACAAGATGCTGCCTAGAAAAAAAGTGACAAGGTGTGCTGATTGTCAACAGAGTTTACTACATGCTGGCTAACAAGGCTTGGTATTGTATGCAATTATGCCAACCGTGTTTATTGGCATTATGAATCCTCCCAAACACTGTTTTGCACAATTTAGGGGTGGAGAGGCACATCTCAGAAAATAAATGTGATCAGCTAATCAATCGGTCTTTATTTCCTCTACAGATGTACGTGTATCATCATTTGTACATGCATGTATTATCCATGGATATGTAAATAGATAAGATTAGCTTAGATTAGATAATAAATTGGGGTATCATGTGTGCATTTTAAGTGTGTGCACATTGACAAATGAAGCGAATAACATTGATCTTCTCGTTACAGTGGCACCTGTCAAAGGGTGGGCTATATTAGGCCGCAAGTGAACAGTCAGTTTTTGAAGGTGATATGTTGGAAGGAGGAAAATGGGCAAGCATAAGGATCTGAGCGACTTTGACATGGGGAAAACTGTTATGGCTAGATGACTGGGTCAGAGCATCTCCAAAATGGCAGGTCTTATGGGGTGTTCTAGGTATGCAGTGGTTCGTATCTTACCAAAAGTGGTCTAAAGAAGAAGAACCAGTGAACCAGTGACAGGGTCATGGGCGTCCAATGCTCACTGACACACATTGGGAGTGAAGGCTAGCCTGTTTGGTCCACTACTGTAGCACAATGCTGGCCATGAGAGAAAGGTGACACCTGTCCATCACCAAAAGCATCTACATTGGGCACATCAATGTCAGAACTGGATCATAGACTATTGGAAAAACGTGTCATGGTCCGAGGAATCACATTTTCTTTTAGATCATGTGGATGACCAGGTTTGTGTGTGTGTGCCAATTACCTGGGGAAGAGATGGCAGCAGATGCATTGTGGGAAGAAGGCATCTTGGAAGAGGCAGTACTGGGCAGTGTACTGATGGGAAACCTTAGGTTCTGTCATTCATGTGGATGTTACTTTGACACTTACCATCTACTTAATGATTGTTGCAGACCATGTGCACTCCTTCATGACAACTGTATTCTCTGATGGCAGCAGAATAATGTGTCCTGCCACACTGTAAAACTTTTTCATGAATGGTTTGAGGAACATAACAAAGAGCTCAAGGTGTTGACATGGCCTCCAAACTTTCCAGCTGTCAATCTGATCGAGCATCTGTGGGGTTTGCTGGAAAAACAAGTCTGACTGATGGAGACCCCACCTCACAATTAAAAGGTACTTCAGGAATCTGCTGCTAATATCTCGGTGCCAGATACCACAGGACACCTTCAGAGGTCTTGTGGAGACCATGCCTCGATGGGTCAGAGCTGCTTTGGTGGTACAAGGGGGACCTACACAATATAAGGCAGGTGGTTTTAATGTTGTGGTCGATTGCTGTATATTCCGTATATTTATATATACAGAGTGGTGCATGAAAATGTAGGCAGTGTTGATGTCATTAAGAGTTTTATTAGTAATAAAACAGCAACAAATGTTATTATATACATGAGTAGTAATTTTGTTACTTTATTATAATTATTATTATTAATAAAGTTAAAGAATGTTACTGATTATTTTAAAGGTTGTATTAAAAATGGTTTTCCATCCAACTTACATGGAAACCTTGGGGGTTGGAGTCAGTATTGGCACTCCAGCCACCATTAAAATTCATCTGTTCCAGTGTGGTGGTGAGGTGTCACCCGCTGCACTTGGGTCCCAATCCAGGTGGTTCGTTGTGTGGAGTGGTATGGCAACCACTCTCTCTCTGTCTCTCTCTGGCACCAATGCAGTGACATATCCAAGCTAATATGAATTTATGACACTCCCATCTGTTGTTACAGTCACCATATCAGCTTATGAGGACATACTGTATTCATACAGTTTATGATCTGCAGTGTTCACTACAACCTTTGAATTATGGAGAGACGTGTGCATTGCTCATAGAACCAGGAGTGTACTGATTTTTCAACCATTGGTGAGTGTTTTGAAGCTGGACTTGCAACAAGGTACTGTATTGTTCCATGAATCACTCACATGTAAAGTTGAATGCAACTGCATGAACATACAGCGTTCTTTTGCTGTTCAAAAGACTATGACATATTTTCACTTCAAACAGATAAAGAACAAAGAAAACAAAACACAGTGCATGGGGTCTTTCCACTTGCTTCACCTTCTTATTGTGCGTGGGGCTGCTTTTTTCCTGTGCACCCCTATACACAGTGCATATAATATATAAGTGATCTCTCCCTTGGAAGTTTTCACATATTTATTGTTACGCAACATTGAATTACAGCGGGTTTAATTGACCATTTTTGACATCGATCAACAGAAATGAACTCTTCAATTTCAAAGTGGCAACAGATTTCTGCAAAGTGGTCTGAGTTAATTACATATATAAAACCCAAACTAAGTGATCACATAAGTATTCCCCACATTTAATGTGACACCCCTAAATCATAACTGGTGCAGCCCATTGGATTTAGAAGTCACAGAATCTGTTAAATGGAGATCACCTTGTCTGGAATTTCAGTTGATTGTATTATAAATGCTCCTGTATCTAGAAGGTCCAACTTGTCAGTAGCCTACAGAATGAACACCGAAGAACACTCCAAACAACTCTTTGAAGTTATGATTGAAAAGCGCAAGTCAAGGCATTGAGACAAAAATGATCCAAGTCACTGAATATCTCTTGTAGTCCAGTTAAATAGTCATTAAGACATGGAAATAGTATGGAACAGCTGGAAATCTGCCTAGAGTAGACCATCCAAAAACACTGAGTGTTCATGCAAGTAGAAGACTAGTGCGGGAGGCCACCAAGATGAATAAGATAATGCCGAAAGAGAAGCAAACTACAGTGACTGAGATTGGAGAGACTGTTCCGGCAGCAAGTGGGTTCATGTTCTTCATCAGGACAGAGGCAAAGAGAAAGCCACTGTTAAAAAAGTGCACATATCATCCCTGCTAGAGTTTGGGAGAAGGTACATAGGAGATGCTGAAGTCATCTGGAAGACAGTTCTATGGTCTAATGAGACCAAACTTCTACTTTTTAGTCAGACTAAGTGCGATGTAACATCGCACATTATCAAAAACACACCATCCTCATCATGGTGGTGACAACATCATGCTGTGAGAATAAGCCTCTGAAGCAAGACCTGGAAGGTTTATGAGTGTTAAAAGAACGCAGCAAAACACAAATACAACAAGGTGAATGCCCTGGAGTCTAATTTAGAATTTGCAGTTAGACTTGGGAAAAGTCTGTTCACTCAGGATCCTTACGCAACCTGAAAGAGCTTGAACAGTTTGGCAAAGAAGAATGGGGAGAAATGGAAGTGTGTGGATGGGAAAAGCTAATCTGATAAAGCGAGGCCTGTGTACACAGACTGGAGGCTTTCATGGCTGTCAAAGGTGCCTCTACTAAATACTGACTTGAATGGGATGACTACTTATGTGATCAATTAGTTTGTGGTTTTGATTTGGAATTCATTTAGCCCACAGATCTATTTTCATTTGGACATTAAAGTCCTTTTCTGATGATCAGCGTCAAAATCGCCAAATCAAATCCAGTGTGATTCAATGTTTTATAATAATAATAAAATGTGAAAACTTACAAAGGGTGAAAACTTTTTATGGACACTGTGTACCAATATATATGTGTGTGTATTTATATGCTGTATGTGTAACGGTTGAGGTGCTTTGTGGTGTTTGAGGTGCTACTATCAGTTGATAGATAGATAGATAGATAGATAGATAGATAGATAGATAGATAGATAGATAGATAGATAGATAGATAGATAGATAGATAGATAGATAATGTGTGCTTAGTGAGCAAGAGGTTGCCAGTAGTAAAGGCACCACTAGAGTGAGTCAGAAGCAGGTCACGTAAGAGGCTAAGGACTACTATAGGACAGAATATTCAGTAAGTAACGCTCCAGAAGGACAACAGACCTGTTGCAGGAATACTAATAACATGCAGTGTTAGAAGGAATCAAGTAATGAATGTTATGTAGCTGGTAGCCTAGCAGGTGTTGGAGATATGTGATCATCAACTTTTAGCGAAAAGGTGAAGACCAGGGAGGGCTGGCTGTGAGCACATTTTCCAGACAGATATCAGCCTGGGGACGCACATAAATAAGATGATGCTACTGTAGCATAACTATTAATGTGAATTATCAGGAGATGGACCTTTCTGCCTAACTGCTAGATATCTCTAATTTGGAGGAGAGGGACCATGTTGCTTAGATTTGATGAATGATCAGCTAAAAGTGTGCTCTGAGGGCCCATCCCATTAGCTGATTGGAAGGATGAGTCCTAATGTCCCTGTAGTAAAAGATGACCAGTCCCATGCATTGTGTGGTTGCTTTATGTTACCTTTTCCTTTGTGACATCATTTGGCCTGATCTGCATTCCCTTTTTCTTAACCCTATTAAAGTGGATCCTTGTAGTAATCTGGAGATGCAGTCACTCCTTGCAGTGTTGGTTTCAGTCTCCAGATCGTTTTAATTACTTGTGAATCGAAACATAACTTTTTTGTTACATCATATGGTATTACATTTATGTCTCGGTTCAGCACGGATTTATTTCCTTAAACACATTTGCATTTTTATTTTAATAATACCTTAGACCTTTGTATTAAAAACTGATTTATGTCATGATTTTCATGTATTGATTCCACTCATGAAAATAACCCTCCATAATTCACATCTGCGATGGATCTGTTTTTCCACCAGAAGTAATTAAATATCATATTTTAATTCTGAAAGTTGAATAAATCATGTTTTATGCGTTTGAGGTCCTTGGAAATACAATCTACAATTTGTTTGGTGCACCGTGCTAAGTCAGATGTTGAAAGGCCACACGGCAGAAATGAAATCTTAGGTCAAAGATGCAAATGATCATGTTCAAGACAGAAAAAAAAAATCCCATCGCTTTCACATTTGTATTGCTAATAAACAGATTTATTTTCAGGGTCTGTGTTATGAAGTCTTTAAATCCAGCCACAACGTCTTCAAAGTCATTGATTTTAAATACCATCTTTGTTGTTTTAGCTTCTCATATACGCTTTATGTTACTCTTGCAGCAAATATCAGTGTTTAAGATGTTTGGAATTCCTGTTACCTCAATGATGAAAACTATAAATGACCTCTATGCATTTTCTGCATTTTAATGCAATGTGATTGTATGTCCACTTACATAAGTAATAGACCAAGCAGAAGCAGCCTTATTTATATACAGTATTTACATAATCACAAGGCTTGCAGAGCTGGTTAGGATCAATTAAAATGTTTGAATAAAATGTAGCCTTTTATGGTTTACAATTATTTTTAGGAATTTTTTTTTTGTGAATATTATTTTTCTGTAAAGAGTTAAAAGTGTATTATTTGATCCAACTAAACAAACACACACCCATATACTGTAAATTGTGCATTATATATATATTGTGCAGTATTGTGTAAAAGTCTAAGGCACCACAGATTTGTGTATATACATTTTGCCTTATTTTTTTCTGTTTTCCGCATTATTGTGTTTCATAGAAAAGACCAAATTTCTGATTTCCAAACATTCGTTTTCCAAAAAATTAAATGCTACATATAAATTATTGTATTACATTAAAGGACATAATATACGAAGGAACAGACCACTTTTTATATAAAGACTTGTACATGATGAGCCAAAATTAAGTACCACATTTGTCAAGGTCACTGCGCGAGGTAGAGACAGCTGAGTGGGTTAGGGTGGGGGTCTTTTGATAGGCGATCCCTTGTAGTTTTCAGTCAGCAACATGCCTTGGTCCGGTGCCCACAGTGCTTTCACTGTCAAAGCATTCTTCAAAAACAACAAATCCACCATCACTACGCAACGCGCGCCTTCCGAACGCACTTCAGCATTCCTCCTAGCAGTGACGTCCCAAATCGAAAAATAATTCTTCACTGGGTGGCAAAATTTAGACAGACTGGCACAACATTAAACAGAAAATCTCCAGGCTGTCCTCGGACTGTATGAACGCCTGAAAACATCCAAGCTGTAAGGGGATCAGTTTTGCAGTCTCCTGCTTCTGCCTTAATTTGAGTCCATACAAAATGAAGGTAGTGCAGGAACTCACTGATAGAGACTGGTTGAGATGTAAAGAGTTGTGCGCAAACATTCTGCAAACCGTTCATCGAGATGCCATCGTTATGTGCTACGACGAGGCACATATCCATTTGAATGGTTGTGTAAATAAGCAAAACGTTCGCGATTGGGCTGAAACCCAACTTCAGAGGCCCCTCCATGGTGAGTGTGTTACAGTTTGGCACACCGTTGCATAATTTGACATTGTAGGCCCTTACTTTTATGAGTAGGGGGGAGCAACGGTCACTGTCACTTCAGAACGTTACACTGAAATGCTAGAGAACTTTCTGTAGCCCCAGTTGAACGAAATGGATATGGTGGATGCCTGGTTTAACCTTCAAGTCATCAATTCTTACATCGTGGCAAGTGTGAGCATAGCAACAAGGAAGAAGGTGGTCATTCAGCATTAGCAAGGCCTCTCCTCAGAAATGTCACAGCAGACAGGAGCTTCAAGATGTGCTGCCAAAGCACTGTAGTCAGTGCTCAGCAATGGTCAGCCACAAAAACTGAATGTAGCAGGTGAGAGATACTTCATAATGATGTCCCTCTGTAACTTGAAGAAGTCTAGCACTGCTATTAGCTCTGAAATGGAACTAAGGTGCAGTCTAGAGACGTTGTCTTCCTGGAAGAGTTGTTCCCATATGCCATTCTGCTGAGATGGAAACAAATCCAAGAGACTCACCTACACACGAATAAACAAGAATTGGGTTGCTGAACAGTGGCAGCCAAGTGGAGTTGGTGATCTGGTCTGAAATAATGGAAATCTCAATGCCTAGGAGTCCAAGCAAGATACTCATTCATCACACAGTACCATCTGAGAGGGATCTGATTAGTCCCAACTTCATTCTGTAGCAGATGGTATTGCCCCCACATATCCCTGCTCTCAACATCACTATGCCAGTCTGGAATTACTGGGAGAGTCAGAAGCAAGTAAAACAGTCAAAGTTTGCTGGGAAACTGTGGCAAGTTCTCCAAATTTCTTGAAACAAACATCTAGCTGATTTTCTTGAAAACTGCACACAGTGGACCTGAAAGAGCTAATAACAGGTGGTTACACCAGCTATCAATTGAACTTTGTTTTTCCCATTTACTGCTTTTTATAGTATACTAGCCTGTTTTAAAATATTTGATATCTCTTGCCCTATGTGTACCTTCAGTGCCTTTCCTCTGTATCCTCATGTGTCTGACCCTCCCTTGTCCGGCACTCACTCTCTCGAGACGTTCCCATAAAGCCTGCTTCACAGATTCTGTCATGTTGACAAGTCTTGCACCTATCTGTTGCTACACTTTCAGTATTTAAAGGCGACTCTAAGCATGCCTCCTACCTTTTTATTTTCTTTGTGCTTATCACACTTGCACTTTCAATTGTGTCACAAAAGCCAAACTGACCAATCACACCAAAACCAAAATGGCCAATCAGATTTTGATGAGGAATAGGAAACACACCCACACATACCTTAGTGTTTTATTATTTAGTGGATTCATTGAAATTTCACATGTACTGTAAGCAGGGGAATAAATATTAATGAAAAAGACATACAGTCATACGAAAAAGTTTGGGAATCCCTCTTAATTCTTTGGATTTTTGTTTCTCATTGGCTGAGCTTTCAAAGTAGCAACTTCCTTTTAATATCTGACATGCCTTATGGAAACAGTAGGATTTCAGCAGTGACATTAAGTTTATTGGGTTAACAGAAAATATGCAATATGCATCATAACAAAATTAGATAGGTGCATAAATGTGGGCACCCCAACAGAGATATGACATCAATACTTAGCTGAGCCTCCTCTTGCAAATCTAACAGCCTCTAGACGCTGTCCTCCTATAGCCTTTGATGAGTGTCTGGATTCTGGATGGAGGTATTGTTGACTATTCTTCATACAAAATCTCTCCAGTTCAGTTCAATTTGATGGACAGCCTGCTTCAAATCATCCCATAGATTTTCGATGATATTCAAGTCAGGGGATTGTGACGGCCATTCCAGAACATTGTACTTCTCCCTCTGCATGAATGCCTTTGTAGATTTCCAACTGTGTTTTGGGTCATTTGGGTCATCACCTCGACTTTAACAACGGTCTTTGGAGGTGATCTGTGGGTTGTCTGTAACCATTCTCACAATCCTGCTCATATGCCGCTCCTGTATTTTTCTTGGCCTGCCAGACCTGCTGGTTTAACAGCAACTGTGCCTGTGGCCTTCCATTTCCTGATTCCATTCCTTACAGTTGAAACTGACAGTTTAAACCTCTGAGATGGCTTTTTGTAGCCTTCCCCTAAACCATGAGACTGCACAATCTTTGTTTTCAGATCTTTGGAGAGTTGCTTTGAGGATCCCATGCTGTCCCTCTTCAGAGGAGAGTCAAAGGGAAGGAAGCACAACTTGCTATTGACCACCTTAAATACCTTTATATCTCATGATTGGACACACCTGTCTATGGAGTTCAAGGCTTAACGAGCTCATCCAACCAATTTGGTGTTGCAAGTAATCAGCATTGAGCAGTGACAGGCATTCAAATCAGCCAAATGACAAGGGGACCCACATTTTTGCACAGCCAGTTTTTCACATTTGATTTAATTTCATACAACTAAATACTGCGTCACTAAAAATCTTTGTTCGGAAAACACCGCAGTACTCAGATGTTCCTAGGAAATGAAAGACATACCACTGTTATCTTTTATGTTGAAAGGAGAGTCAATTATTATGCAGGCTGAGAGGGGTTCCCAAATTTTTTCATATGACTTTAGATTAGACCTTGGTGGAATTATATCATATTCCACCTAAACAGAAGGGGGCATTTGTCCCAGCTGAGACCAGCGATATCTAACATTCTGTCTAAACAGAGTGTGGCCAGGGAAAGCAGGCAAGCAGTTGACCAGGACATCTTGGCCCTTGGATAGCAGCATTTGGCAACACACTGGAAAAGCTAGAGCCAGGTTTCCTGATCTGCACTAGGAAGGGCAACCTGGCAGCAAAAGGGCACACAGACTCAAGAAGAAATGCAGACAACTCTGTTGCCTAAGTAAATGGGCAGCAGAGAGGCTGACTTGGACACCTGGCACTTCAAACACAGGGTAACGCATGGACATCAGGGTGAAGGCACAGCAGAAGAGTAAGAAAGAGAGAGATGGGAGGCAGAACTATTGACAGCAATGGAGAGGTGGCCAAGCAGCAGTGCCACCTCAAGAAACAAATAGAAATGGAACTCGGACATCCAGAGAGACAGCAGGGTTCTGCTTTTCTTTTGTTTGATGTATTACTTGGTATTCTTCATCTTACCATCCCTCCATTCTATGTGTTTATTTACTAAAAGTACAATTTGGCTTTAATTTTATACTTTGACTTTAAACATACATAAATGTAGGGGTAGACTTATTTATTGTACAAAGATCACATACAAGTCCATACATACATCCATACTCTATCTTTAAAGTCCTAACACATGGGCATTACATCACAATCCCTATTTTGTTTTACATGGGTAGATTTGCACATTTTGCAATGCTGCATGTTTTACATTGAAACACAGCACATTTTCCACAAACTTTCACTATACCAGCAAAATGAGTGTTTTTTTAATAATCCACCCCCACAAGAACAATTTCATCTGGTATACTGGACCATCCTCTTCATCGCCTGTTACTATTTGGACACCTCTGGAGAGCAAATACCACACAAGCTTTCAAAGAGCAGTGGGCATGTCTTCACATGGAACAGCACTTGAAGCTAATAACATTTAAATATGAATCTTAATGTCATTTTAACAATACCTGCTAAATTCTTGCACTGTTCTTCACAGTGACTGTCCCAGATGGAAAGAGGAACCCACTACCTGCACAAATTTGTCACATGAATATTTTTAGGATGGGAGAGAAAATCAAGAGAAGGCTGCAGAGAAACTCCATTTGACAACAGAGAGAACATGAAAACTCCAGACCGATTGTACAAAGCAGTGCACCATTCGATGGAGATGCTGTGATTAAACTGAGGTAATTACAAAATTGGAACAATATAGTTAGAAATCTTTTTAATGGGACATTACTTTATTCTAAGTGAATAGATTTTCCTATCCCCAGCCCGACTAGGATGATGTGATTTGGTAATACTGGATCTGGAAAGCAAGTGCTCACTAGTCAGCCTTGTGATGTGCTTTAACTCTTTGAGGGCTGAATATTTTTTTCCAAAAAACAATGGTTTCACTCAGAAATCAACATAAAACATCTGTTGCTGCATGCTGTGGTTGCCAGTTTGCCAAGAATGTGCAGCAGATTTGCTGCTATGCTGAAATTCGCATGGCTGGGACAGCAGCAGTGGTCACAGTGCATTACAGTCTGGTTTCTACCTCTTATCATTGTCAAGTGGCAGTTCTACATGGTGAACATTGTCAGTACCACAACTAGCTGAGGACCGATCAGCTGAAGCTGGAACCGCACATTCGTTTTCGATCACTTGTATCAAAAACTGAGTCTGACAAGTCATAGTCCAGTTCAGAAATAATAGGCAAAAACCATGGAGTATTTTGCTTTATGCATTTGCTTTGATCTCTTGCCAGATGTCAGTGCCATTTTTGCTGTTGTGTGTGCCTTGCTACTCACGAGAGAGCTGGGAATCTCGGTGAAACCAATGAATCTAACTTTCCTTCTAGCAATGAGAGTCCAACTAAAATGTAACGGTTGGTTTTGTCACAGTTTACAGTTGATTACCATCGTCAACTCCTCCTTTTGACAAAAGTTGACATCGGCCCTGAAAGAGAGTTAATTATTCCACCCATTTTCGGAATCAGTCTCATCCCTGCAACATTTGGCAGACAGTAAGAGCCATTCCTCAGTCCATTTCACGCACACCCAGCAATATCTGGGTTCACCAATTAACCAAACACAAAAAGATTTAGGATCTTGGTGGAATGCGGAGCACCAGTAAAAATAAAAAGCCATGCCTAAAACGGAAGATTGTGCATAGCCCACAGAGTTGTGGAGAAGGATGGAATCCTGTCCCTTAAAGCTGTGAAGCACCAAAGCTTACCACCGAGCCACCCTTATATACTGTAATCTAGTTATTATTAAACTAATTGCTACTAAGGTGAGGTGGAATTTTATTGCTAACCCCTTCTCAAATAACACTAAGTTACCCTGGGGCAAAAATGTTCTGACATATCAAATGAAGCCTACTTTTTTCATTCAGGTTTAGCTACAATATGACACAAGATATAACTCATTGAATTATTTCAATAAATAATTATGTCTTGACAAGTCAGGAGAAAGTTCTGGACTGAGATCACACATCAATCAAGGATCCAGGACAGATTAGACTCAACAAAATCCTTCCTGTTATACTGCATGTTTTAACTAACAGTAGTGCAGTTATATGATATTACAGTACGTGCCAGCACACAGTCAAACAAGGCATATACTTTAGATTGCCAGCTTAAGAATTATATAATGTCATCCTCACATTACTAGATTATCTAAGTCTAGAACTGCAAGAAGATTTGGGGTGAAAGAGAAAGCGACGGTGTGTAGAGAAAGAGTCAAACAGTACGAAAAGGGGAGACACTTGGTAAGTGGGCATGTGTATGAACCACCACACTAGGTAAGCTAAGTGGAGAAGCCAGATTGTGTTTTGTTTAATCTACTTCATATTACGTCTTATTTATTCTTGCCTTTTGGGTTTTAAATAATAAATTCAATATTGATTACTCTGTTAGTGTTGGAATATTAAGTTTGCACCAGCTTTAATCTTTTTGGTGCATTTGCATTGTCACAAACATGCGCTTGGGAGGCAGTCTAAGGACTTAACTGTGGGCAAAACACGAAGTACACTAATGTCTCTTCTACAGATCACCAGAACAGAAGCCCACCTAATTCATGACCAGTTCCTTCATTCCCTTCCTAACCACGCTCTCCTTCTGACCTCACTTCTGACTAGAACCCTCACGGACCCGCCTCTTCCTCTCCTCCAGCTATAAAAGCCAACCACCTTCAATACCACCCTGTCCCATTTTGGACATTGACCCAGAAAGTGCTCTGGAACTATTTGTTTTCGAATCGCTGTACACAAAATACAGTATGGAGTGGATCCCCAACTCTGTTTCTCTGTTTGTCGTGTCTTGTCGTGTCTAGATAGATAGATAGATAGATAGATAGATAGATAGATAGATAGATAGATAGATAGATAGATAGATAGATAGATAGATAGATAGATAGATAGATAGATACTTTATTAATCCCAAGGGGAAATTCACATTTACAGCATATAATTCACAAAGCACCTATTGCAAAAGCCCATGTCTGACAGTCTGTCAGTGATAAAACAACTCAGCCCCCCTTAGACCAATTTTGTTGAGATGTGGCACACTTATTCTTCAAAGAAATTTGTCAAGAACAGTTCAATTTTTGTCACAATATCTCATACAGATCTCGCTGAAATTTCAAACCATTGAAAAGTGTTGGCAAGTTTGCAAACTCGTTCATCTTAAAACAGAGGAATGTTCTGTACAACTTCAACTAGGAATTAGTTTATTCTTTCAATTTTTCCTTGCAAATTTTCTGTTTTCTTCTTTTACTTGTCTGATAGCTGCTCGGATGCCCAATGCATGCGACTCAAATGCCTGGCAGAGTGTTCGCATACGCAAACAACTCACGCAGCACCACCCTTTTACTAATACAGTACAAACTAAAGTCACCTAATACATTGAAAGAGAAAGCGAATTATGTAAGCATATATAAGACTGAATTGATTGAACGATATTATCTGCAGACTGTTATTGTAATCAAATGACATCAACGACCTGAAGCTAAATGGTGTTTGAACTAAATAATAACACGTGAAAGGTGCATCTGCCCTAACTGATATTAACATCAGGTCAGGTCAGGTTAGGGAGCATTCACTGGTACAGCGCATTGCCACACCCACCACACAGCTCGGGATTGTGATTGGAAACCTCCCAGGCAGACATGTGGTCCAGTCCCACCATCCAGAAATGACCATGTATCTGCCGCAGCCAGGTGTTATGTGGCCTGTTCTAGCCGCTCGGGTCCTCAACAATGATTTAAAACTGGATGGTGGTGTTAAGAGAATGGAGGCCCAGTCCCTGATCTTTCAGTCCCAGAGATGCATGAACAATCACGGCAAGACCCTGATCCTTTTGCCCATAGTGTATCACTTGTATTCCCATTATGGAATAAATCAGTTATTTTCCAAGTTCTTACTTATTTATTTAATTTTAGCAAACTACGGTGTCTTTTGGAAGTCTGCCATGATCTCTTGGAGAAAAAGAAAAATCACCCATGTCACATGCACAATTGTAGAATAAACACCTGAAATACATGCTTGATCAACTCAGCATGATGACATTCATGAGTGATTAACCAGACTGTAGGTGTATGATACAGTGCCTAGTGGCTATCCCATGCTATTGACTATTTCTATGGAATTTTTGTGTCTCCTCTTGTGTAAACTGCATTCACCCCGTGTGTTGGACTTCAGTTAATATTCTCTTTTGCTCCCCAATTCCATTGACAATGGAATATAGAAGGACTTCTGACACACAGAACAAGCTTTTTAACTGGCTATAGTCATGTATATCAACATGCTCTGTGATGGACTGGTGTCTCATCCAAAACATTTTTTATCTTGGGTCTAGCACTTCTTGGAACATCATCTAACCCTGCAAATTTTAATTGGAATTGTGGGGTATTGAAAATGAATGTAATGGATGAATGGGCTCACTAAAAGGATAGTCAAATAGAATACAGTTGATTCCGCTTAATCGGACCACATCGGGACGCGATCATTTTGGTCCTAATAACCGGCTGGTCCAATTACAGGAGCATGCCCTATACATGTGCAACCAAGACAGGACGTGCTATAAGTAACATAATAAAATGTCATTATGACTTTTATTGTGCTGCACACGCGTATGGCGAACGTACAAACAAGAACTATGTACATGTACGGATGCTTACAACTTTGTTTATTGAAAAAGAAATCTACAAATTCTTTGAAACGATCTACACGACACTCAGCATGCGAAGCACAATAAAAAAGGTTACATTACCAAATTCCACTCAACGTTTGAAGAACTTGCCTAGTGTGATCTAACGCATTCCGTTGATGCACTGCACTTGAACAAAATCACTACAAACATCTAACGCATCAATGGGACTGCCTTCATTTCCCTCCTGCATGAAATAGCAGCGCAAAGTTTCAATGCATTTCCTGGCATCCTGTGTTGTCACTTGCACTAACTCATTAGGGTCATCATCATTACTTTCCTGGTCTTCCGATGCTGTCATGTGTTTCACTGCAATTCGAGCAACAATTGAAGCAAAAGCTTTCTCGTGTAAACTTTAATCCTTATTGACAGAAAGGAATTCCTTGCACGGACACTCTTGTTTACGCTCGACTTCATGTCGCCGGGTACTGGGCGGTCCGTTTTAGGAAAGAAAGGGCAGGCATGTTCACCCCCACTGGTTTGCACTTGGTACAAATTTTCCGACTTCCTGACCTTTGATAAAAGCGTAAATTCTCCTGGGGAGCCCAGGGATCATCCTGATGTCGCTGACCCGCTTTACATCCGCTTTCCGTGGCTTCTTTTTCTTATTCTCTGTCACGTTCTTTGGTCCGATTAAACGGAATTTTGGTCCAAATAAGCGAACAATATTAGGCTTATGTAATATGATCTGTTTCGGTTCTTTAGGATTCGGTCCAAATAAGCGGCTGGTCTGATTAACAGGTGGTCCAATTAACCGGAATCGACTGTATAACAAGGGGGTATAAAGTGAATATGCCCTGTGATGGACTAGCAGCCTGTCCTAGGTTGTTTTCTGCCCTTCAATAAATGCAATCAACACAAACTTGTAGAGTTGGGGGAATAAATAAATGTGAATAAGTGCATCTAGGAAAAATCATTGTTGTAATTTATCCCGAGGACAGATTTTATCTTTGAAAAATTAACTAACAAATTATAGCCTTCCATTAGCCACATACTATGTAAAGCACATGGGACTGCCTTCAGTTCACCAACCTCTGATCTGATGTTAGGAATATTACTTTGGGTAAATCCCTTTCACTCATAATCCTTATTCCCCAGTGAGTGTAAAACAGAAACCACTGGGCCACCTCTGCCAAACAGGAGGTTGAGGTTGTTTTTTTTTTTTTTAAAAAAAAAAAGCAAAACCTTACAACAAGTGTTTTACTTAGAAATAAGATATTCTGTACTAAGCAAATATTTCCAAATAATAGCAGAATCACACGGGTACACATAATCAGGCAATAGAGATTTATTATCTAAGCCACTTAATCTAATTCAGGGTCTCCAGCTGGCTGGGGCCTATCCTAGTTGAACAAATCCAAGGCAGAACATTTCCTTACAGAGTGTCGGTCATTCATATCGACATCTACACAGGGCCAGTTTAGAATTGTCAATTGACCTAAAATGAACATCTTTGATAATGTGAGGAGAAAAGCAAAGCAGAGAACCTGGAGGAAAATCCATGCAGACACAGAGAGAAGACAGACATTCCAGGCAGACAATGACCTTGAGTGGGATTTATGAGGCAGCAGTTCAACCACTGTGCTACTGTGTGTCACCTAGATCTTTGCACTTTTGAAAAGGCATTCTATAAAATGAAATAGTGTACTACATACTTTGTTAAACAGTATCGGGCAATACGTATGCTTCACCATCCACCCCTGAAACCATACTGGCCTAAATACTGTGCAAGTGGAAAAGAGTACTAAGACTGACTTTGGCATGAGCTAATTTCTGATTCTCACAGGGCCTGATGGTATGAAAATCATTTTGGCCTACTGGTGTCTTGGAGAACTACTGGGCACCTAGAATATGTTCTGGACAGCTCAATCTAATGTAATTTAATATGTTTCAATGTGATCACTTTCCTCTTCACAATGCGATTATACAGATGCGTGACATTATGCTTAGAGCACAGGTGGGTGCCATGCTCTGCTAAGGGGCACACAGGAACACTGTAGTAGGATTTGAACCTGTAAGCTTGTGGTTTCAAATCCAGTTGTTTAGCTGTTGCACAAAACCTACACAGCTGCCTACTGCAGCTATTGAGAGATGAGGCATAGAAGAAGTTTGTCACCACAGAGCCACACAGTTTCCTGTGACTGCTAAAACAGTGCAGTGTGTTATAAAAAGTAAATAAAAGTATATAAATTATATATATATATATATATATATATATATATATATATATATATATATATATATATATATATATATATATATATACATATGCATCTTCTCCTCGGTACCTAAAGGACTCTCAGACTGTGAGAAACAACTTTCTCAGGTCTGATGAAACCAAGATTAGGGTCATGTCTGGAAGAAACTAGTCCCTGTTCATAACCTGTGCAATACCATTCAAACAGTGTGACATGGTGGGGGACAGCATCATATTGTGAAATAATTTTTCAGCAGCAAGGACTGGGAGACAAGACAGGGTTGAGGGAAAGCTGAATGGACTAAAGTACAGAGATATCCTTAATGAAAACCTGCTCCAGAACACTCTGGACCTCAGACTGGGCCAAACGTTCACTTTCCAACAGGACAATCTCCCTAAACACAAAGTAAAGACAACACGTTAGTGGCTTAGAAACAACTCTTTGAATGTTCCTGAGTTGCTCAGCCAGAGCTCAGACTTGAACTCAATCAAACGCTTCTAGAGAGACCTGAAAAATATGGTCTCCACCCAAACTGACAGATGTTGAGAGGCTCTACAAAGAGCAGTGACAGAAAATCCTCATAACCAGGTATGTGAAGCTTGTTGTGTCATACCCAAGAACACTCCTGGCTGGAATGGTAGCCAAAGGGACTGAGTAAAGGGTCTTGTGTCAATGTTAGGCTTCAGTTTTTTGTAATTTGTAATAAATCTGCAGACATTTCTAAAATCCTTTTTTCGTTTTGTCATTCTGGAGTATTAAGTGTTGATTGACAAGGGTAAAAATAAATTAGCACATGGGTGCAACCTACACAGTAGCAAAGTATGAAAAAAGAGAAGGGGCCTGAATACATTCTCAATCTAATATATATTGTATCTGGCTTTTAATCCATTTATTTCCAAAGTACATCTCATTGAACCATATCTTATGTATAAACTTCTACACGTGGAAGTCTGTCTGTCTGTCTGTCCATCCTGGAAGAGCGAAGCGGCCCGGATATGCAAGGGTACAGCATGAAGCTGAAAGAGCAGGCAAGGCAGCCCCAAGTTAACAAGTCAGAAGAAGAAGGATGTACGAGGCTACAGAATGAAGCTGAAAGAAAGCAACGAAAGAAAAACTCGCTTAGCCGCTGATAGACAAGGGGAGGCGAGCACATCCGCAAAACGAAACCACCGACTCTGCATTTCAGTTTTTTTCGTTTTTTCAATAGTTTCTAGGAGCCTGGGCTTTTTAGGCACAGGCTTACACAGCTAATATATTTATAAATACGTTACTAGTAAAATCCACTATGTTAGGAAAGAATTGAAAGCCTTGAAGAAGCAATACAAGGTGGCTAGTGAAGAAGACAGGGCACCACTGGCAAAGCTCCATCTTATACTGAGAAGGAGGCGCCTAACCCTGTGTAGAGCTGAGCAGCATAGGAGGCGGTGGAGGGAGAGGGCTAGGAAGCAGATGGCCTTCATTAACAACCTGTTTGGGTGCACCAGACAGCTCTTGGGGCAGAAACACAGGGTGTCCACAGGAACAATTAGATCAGCATCTACACAGCATTTAGTGACCCCAGCAGAGATCAACATCTAAGGGAGGGTGAGGCCAGGATAACACCACCAGAACCTGTCGAGGCATTTGACCTGAAGGAGCCATACCTGAAGGAAGTGTAGGAAGTAGTGAGGAAAGCAGTGTCCATGTCAGCACCAGGACCAAGGATGACAACCTATAAGTTGTACAAATACTGAAGCTACAACACTGGCTTTGGAGGATCCTCAAGGTCATCTGGAGAAGAGTCAAAGTACCACACATCAGTGTAAGTTTGCGGAAGGAGTGTGCATCCCTAAAGAGGTGGATTCTAAGAAGATCATCCAGTTTAGAAAAATCTCATTGCTCAGTATAGAAGGAAAAATATTCTTCAGTATTGTAGCTAAGCGGCTGATGGACTTCTTTTGCTGGAACGGGTACGTTAACATGTCAGTGCAGAAGAAAGGCATCCCCGGGATACCAAGCTGCTTAGATCACTCTTGGGTGGTCATACAGCTCATTAGGGAAGCCAAGGAGAACAGGTGTGACCTGCTGGTGCCATGGTTAGACCTGGCCAATGCTTATAGCTCAATGCCCCATAAGCTGGTGTCTGAGATGTTGTTGAGGCACCATGTTCCAGTCGTAGTAAGGGATCTCACCCTGGACTATTATGGCAACTTCAGCTTGAGAGTCTCATCAGGGTCAGTTGTATTGGAGTGGCATAGATTGGAGGTGGAGATCATCACAGGTTGTACCATCTCAGTGATCCGGTTTGCTCTGGCAATGAATATGTTGGTGAAATCCATAGAAACAGAGTGTAGAGGCCCCAAGTCCAAGTCCAGGATTCGCCAACAACCAATTCGTGCATTCATGGATGATTTTATAGTGATCATGGCATCGGTGCCACAAGACTGATGGGATGGGCCAGGATGTCTTTTAAGTTCAAGAAATCAAGATTGTTAGTCTTGAAGAGAGGCAGAGCGGTGGATACGCTCTGGTTTTTCACCTCAGAAACACCCATCCCTACTATCTCTGAGAAGCCTGTAAAAAGTCTGAGGAAGATTTTTGACAACAGTCTATGATGGTCTTCCTAGCCTGTTCAATTTGCATTGCTGGGGCTTGGTCGATACACTGGTGTGCTCCCTGTGTGGGAGAAAGGGGACCCTAGAGGATATCTTCAAAGGCTCTGGGAGGAGGCCAATATCGCTGGTGGCATGACCGAGTGAGTAAGACAATTGCGTAAAATATCAGTAATGCCATCACCAGCTACCAGAGAATAAAGCCCTTAAAGCAGATCATCAGCTTCATTAGAGCTAGAGAGAAAATAAGAGGAACAATTAAGGTTGGCTGAGGGGTTTTTATACACTGCACAACTGCACAGGACTGGCAGGTGACAGTTGACTTGGGTAGACAACTCAAGTTTCCTGAGCATATCACCAAGACTTCCCTTAGACCAGACGTTGTTCTGGTGTCAGAAAGTACAGAGTGTAGTTATGCTGGAACTCACCGTTCCATGGGAAGACCTAATGAAGGAGGCCTCTGAGCAAAAGAGAGAGAAGTGTGAGGGCTTAGTCAGTGACTGCAGCAAGCAAGGATGGAAGGCAAGGTGCCTGCCTGTGGAGGTAAGATGGAGTGGCTTTGCAGGACAATCTTTCTGCAGGTTTTACACTGTTACTAGGCATCACAGGTGAGAGAAGGAAGGAGGAGGGCTATCTACAATAACACTGAGGCAGCAGAGAAACCTGCGAGGTGGCTCTGGTTCAAGAGAGCAGATCCGTGGGAGAAGACTGCTAGGTCAGAAGCTGTGGTTTGATCAGCCGCAGCTGGGTCGTCTGAATGAGGGTGTCTGATGTTCGAAAGACCTGAAACATCCAGTGACCACAGGTAACATCACTGATGATGTACCCTAGATTGCAACACTAATGGAATAAAACCCCAAATTAAATGAAATAACAGCACAAATTGTTATGCACTGCTTATATGCATGTAGATACATTATCCATCCATCCATCCATTTTCCAACCCGCTGAATCCGCACACAGGGTCACGGGGGTCTGCTGGAGCCAATACATTATAATGCATACAGTAATATTTTATGCAATCCTAACTGTTGTACAATTAATAGTATGCTGTAATTAAAAGCTAATGTTTAAAGTTAAGACCAGATGGAAGGATAAGAGCGTACTTAGCACTGTAGCCTTAAACCTCCAGAGTCCTGAATTCAATGTGCAGCCTGGGCTTTCTATATGGAATATGCACATTCTCCTCGTGTCTGTGTGGGTTTCCGAAACAGAAAATAATTGGGGATAATACTTGTATCATGTTGCCTCTGTTCTCAAGCATTTTCCCTCAGGTTTCTTGCTTCTCCATTTGAGTTGGGTGCACGAATGAATTCTGACTTCTGGTGATTCTGCTATTTAAATTGTCTGCAGGGCAGAAGAGGCAGGACCTCTGGGGCTGAACCAGAAGTGAAATCAATGGGTTACCCATCGTGAAAGAGTCTGGCCACTGGTGAAAGAGAAGAGGCTGTTAGAGACCATATTTTACCAGATGCCAATTTGTGAGTCCTTACCTCAGAATTGTCACGTGGATGCTTCTAATTCATGTGTGTGTGTGACACCTGTAACTCCAGGGGAGAGTAAACAAAGTTCAGATAAGAGTGATATACCGTATATACTGTTATAGATGGCCAGGAACCCTGCCCCGCCGGGATGCCTGGAGTAAGGAGGAACCGGGAGAGCAGCACTTCTTTTCCCTGGGCACCCGGCCGGTCCTTGATCCCTGGGTGACAGCACTTCCGGGACACCAGGAAGTGCTGACAGACCAGGGATAGTTTATGCCTGGAGTGATTTTCGGGTGCAAGGGCAGCACTTCCACCACACCGGGGAGTTCTGCCGGAAGTTCATCGCCAGGCACTTGGAGCACATCCGGGACAGGATAAAAGGGGCCGCCTCACTCCAATCAGAGAGCTGCAGTCGGGTGGAAGAAGGACGAAGCTTGCGTGGCAGGAGTGGAAGCGGCCAGAAGAACCAAGGACTGTGAACTGTAAATAGTGTTTGTAAATATTGTTGGGAATAAACGTGTGTGTTGTGGAGACTGCATTGTCGTGTCTGTCTGTGGCTGGGCTACTTCTTACAATACTCACGTATAAGTCGGGTCTTGAAAGCCGAAAAATCGATCATAGAATCAGACCCCAACTTATATGCACGTTCAAAAATGCAACACTTAATTTTTAAATTTTTTTTTATATCTTCCTGCTTCCTGCAATCTCACATCAGTTTCTCAGATCCATCGATTTTTGCTGCAGCAGCGCAGTTACCAATTGCTTTCACTGCTTCAACGATGTTTCATTTAAAACCAGCTTCATGTTTTCTTCTGATCAAATGCTCCATTGTAGATAAGGGATGCTCTTACGGTAAAGGTGTATGAGGGTTTGAGATACTAAAACACAAATCAGTGCAAATGTTGCTTCGGAATAGTTTGGGTATTACTGTGTGGTCACGTAGGCTCAATAGAGAGAGAGGTTAGGAGCACACGCTGATACAGCGCATTACCGCACCCACATAGATAAAAAAGGCTGTGCGCTCCGTGGTTACTCTCTCAGGTGGGTGTTAGCATATCATAATCCCTTGTACCAATGGCATGAGTTTTCCACATTCGTCTTATATGACCAAAGTTATAAAATACCAGAAATTATATGATAAAAGTCCCGACTTATCCGCGGGAGAACTTATATACAAGTATATACAGTACTCCAAAAGGGAGCTATTAAACTTCAGAGGAAAGTGATTACACTGATTCTTGTACTGAGAGGTAGGAGATATCAGGAGAAATTGAACCTTTTCAGTTTATTTAAAAAGTTTAAGAGGTGACATGACTGAAGTGTCTAAATGTATGAAGGACGTTAGTACAGTGGATCCCAGCTGTTACTTTACAATGCAGTCCTCAATAAGAACACTGTGAAACGGTTGCAAACTTGGGGCGGATTTCGTACAAATGTACACACACAAAGAATTGTAGACACACGGAATAAATTACCAAGTAGGGTGGTGGAGAGTAGGGCTTTATGGAGCTTCAGATCTTCACATAATGATATTTCAGACAATCTAGATGAATAGCTTATTGGGCTCAATGGTTCTTTTCACAGTTTTTCAAATGTTCCCTCTGAATGGAATTTGCATGTTCTATAGCATTTCACTGGGTATGCCATTTTCCTATGGCTCCCAAAAGTTTCATATGGACGTCTTATTTTTACTTGCATTGTTTTTCGTGATTTTTTCTTGTTAGTTTAATGCTATTCTATAACATTTTAGCACTGATAAACACACTGTAATAGTGCAGACTAGGAATGGTAATATATAAAATAAAGACTCACTGATTGATTTTAAAGAAGATCATGATGCTGAACTCTTGGCTCTAAATTAGCCATTTATGACTATGTGCTAAACGAGCATCCCAAATTGGACATAAGTGTTCCCTGGAAGAAATCTACGACTACTTGTGATTCTGAAATGCAAAAATCAGGGTAGGAGAAAAGTACTTATAGTTAATATTGATATACTGTTTGTGCTGATGCAGTGGTTAGCATTTTTTAATGGACTGAACTCTCACCCCATCATGGTTAGTATGACATTTTGGCATTCTCCCAGTGTCACCCCAAGTTCTACAGTTATTCTGCCGTGTTCCAAGATGTGGACCTTAGGTTGTGAGTGAGTGTGGGGATATACTGTATGACCCACCAGGCCCTGTGAAGGACTCACATCTTTGGGTGTTCAGTGGATGGTCACCAGCTCCTGTCCACCCTGAACTGGATTAAGCAGACTTCAGAGTGTTAAATTATGAAAGGAATATGTTAAAATATTTCAAAGGATTTACTTCCTATTAGAACAACAGTCTGTTAACCAAAGCTTTAGACATCAGAGTAAATATTGCTTCATGTAAGATACGGGTGGCAGCTTCATGCCCAGACTGTAAATACAGAAGCCTCCAAAAATTCACATCAAATCATATGGTTTTCACTCAGCTTTTGTGAAACGAGGCTGGGCTAAAAAGGACTGACAGCATTTGGTGCAAAAAATTTGTGTCAGTTCCTCAGTTAAATCCTAATTTATCCTGATTGGCCGACACTTAATCTAGTGAAGCTGAAAAAATCAGAATGTTGCCTCATCGTGTATAAACTTTGCAAATGAAACCCTTGATAAGCCCCTCAGCAGGCATCTCCTGAGCTGAAGACAAACATAACCATCAAAAATAAATGCTGCCTAACGTGATCCAAGAAGTGTCTATGTGCATTAAGTGTGGATAATCAGGGTACACTAACTTGGGTTTGCATTTATTTTAACAGAAATTAAAACACAGTATATAGGTGTTGGTGTTACTTCCAAAAAACACAGAAACGCCACTAACAAACTACCTGCTATCAGTATAGCCATTCGTCCATATCATTTAGAGCAGGGGTCGCCAAGTCCGGTCCTGGAGGACCACCGTGGCTGCAGGTTTTCATTCTAACCTTTTTCTTAATGAGTGACCTGTTTTTGCTGCTAATTAACTTCTTTTGAACTAATTTTAATTGACTTACTCTTGAAGACTCACACCCGGTAATTGTTTCTTTTTCCTTAATTAGCAGCCAAACAATAATGAGATCCAAAATGAGCCCAAACAACTGGTGTCCATCACACAAAGGTGAAGGTCTCGGGAATGTTGATCTGCTCAGGTCCACAAAACATTTTCACAGATCTTCTAGAAATGAGAAAATGAAGAATTTCAGAAATGTCTGCTAATGCACAATGAGAGCAGCAACAAGACATGGAAGTAAAGATCGGGTTTAATTAACGACAAAAATCAGAGCCTAATTAAACAACTGCTTGGAGTGAAATTGGTTGGAGTTTGAGGACCTGACTTAGTTGGTCTTCTGTTGGCTCACTCACTTTACATTTCATTTCTGTTTGGGTGTCATTTAAGGAAAGAAATGAAACAATTCAGAGGAATGATGAAGAAATGCAGGAAAACAAATCTTAAAGCACAAACAGGGCACTCATTAAAAAAAGGGTTAGAATGAAAACCTGCAGCCACTGGGGGCCTCCAGGGCCGGAGTTGGCAACCCCTGATTTAGAGGGTCAATAGGAGCTGAGTCAGCCCTGAGTGTCACCCACACTACTGTAAGGCCACCATAGTTTGCACATAAACTAATAAGTAATACCAGCGTGACTGGGCTGGCAATTAAACCCAAGCCCCAGGTGATACGAGAAAGCAGCTTTACCCAGTGTGTCCCAATGTGGTATAGTGGGTCCACAGCTCCCATCAAAGGCCCGTTTTAAAATAAATAATCACCGCGCTCGCGGCTTAGAGAGGGGGCGTGGTGGTTGTGTGGCTGAAGCAGTTCTCAGGGTGATTTGCGGTGTGGGCGTTTCTCACCTAAGTGCACAGGTGAGAGACCACCCGCTTCCGTGATTGTTCCTGGGGCTGCTAATAGAAGCGTGAGTCGGCTAAGGGGAAAATATGAAAGATTGAACGGAACGGAGATTGCAGGAGAAGGCAGGAAGCAGCAGGAGGAGAAAGTCGGTGCGGGAGAGCAAGCGAGTGCAGGCTCGCGTGCAGCTGTAAAGGTAGCTTGGGTGTTAGGCCGACTCCCGAAGAGTAGCAGCAGTGGTCGTTGAGTTGATTCTGAAGGGCGGGAGTGACCGGAAGGCGGATGACTGTCCGCGTAAGGCCGCGGAAGGCAGCAGGAGTTGGGACTTGGGGTGTATATTCCCCAGCGTGGGTGTCCTGGTCGCTGTGGAACCAAAGTCGCTGTCAGGAGGAGCCTGGGATCAGATAGGCGAACCGAACAGCTGAAGTAGGCAGAGTGAAGGACAGCTGCAAGTCGGGCGACTACCCTGTTGAGAAGCCCAGACGGAGGAAGCAGGGGGGCCGCCAGTAGTAGAAGAAGGATACACCGGATTTTTAAAAGGACATCTTTCTGCATTATTTTAACCTCATTGTTTTTAGAAGAGTTTTTTCTATTGTTTTTAACCTCCACGTTTCACAATTGTTTTTATGGATTATTTATTTAATGAAGACTTTGATAAGCACTGCACTTATTTATTTGGACACTGTTTTTGTTCTGTTTAAATAAAAGCACTTGGCACTTTTTTACACCATCCCCTTGCTATGTTGTTGCCTCACTGCTTAGCTCATCAGTAACATTACCGACGGTGTCGGGTTAAGGGCATCCAGACAGCAGATGGGAGTATGCAGCAAACCCGCATCGTCACAGTCCCCCACACATAGCACGGGATACTATAATTCACATGCAGTAGAACCTCTGGTCATGAACGTTTCCAAACACATACAATTTCGGGTTACGATCAAAAGGTTTGCCAAAATTTTGCATCTGTTCACGATCACACGCTCTGGTGGTCAACAAAAACACTGGCAGCCAGTTTCCCTACGCGCATTCGTACGCTCCAAAGATTTCCCATTCTCCGTTTCCCATTTTCTTTTGTTTGCGTATACAGGGCCTAACAAAGCAGCTGATGTTGCAAAAGGAGTTACAATGTTAACCAAGCAGAGGCTTCAAGTGCTGGAAGAGGTGGAAAAACTGTTGCTAGTGTGGCTGAATGAGAAGCAACTTGCAGGGGATAGCGGAAGATTCGGATAGCAGAAGATTCATGGCAATTTGCTGAAAAAAAACACTTCTTCGAGTGGCGCAGGTGAGGAATTTTAAGCCAGTAGAGGATGGTGTGAAAAGTTTCGCAAGAGAAGTGGCATTTAATTTTTTTCCCTGTGCTTAAAACTCATAAAAAAAGTGTTTACAGCAAGTGGTCCGTAAGGGTCTATCGCCAACTCTTACAATGTTAGTTTTCTCTGTTGTTCAAGGTTTTCTCAGTGTTATTCAATGTTTTTACATTTAATTTACTATTACACCGTGCATTCTATGGTATAATTAACTATTTCTGTGCTTAAAAAATATATATATTTATATACAGTTCATACTGTCTGGAATGAATTAATTGTATTTACATACAATCTTATGGGGAAATTACGTTTGGGTCGCGTCCAGAGTTTCGGAACAAATTACCGAGGTGGCTAGAGGTTCCACTGTATCAAGAATATTTCGGAGTAGCCCAGAATTCTGTATTATAATTATATACAAAGCAAAATATTGACACTTGATGTTTTCTTTCCTATAATCTGACCCCTCATTCACGAATTGCAGTATGCACATTAACTTGTAAACTCACTAAGTCTATATGTGTGAAGTTTATTCATCCAGAATAAATGAAATCAGAGGGGCTACTTAGAATCTTATTAAAGGACAGTCCTACTAAGGAGCTTACCAGCTCTGGGACGCCATATTGCGCACAAGTTTCATATTTTTTTCCTTTACAAGGATGTCACCGTGTCACATTACCTGCATTTTATTTCTTTAAGTGAACTATTCATTTTTTCACTTAAAGAAGTGAGAATTCTGTGGGTTGCTTTTTGAACATAACTAACAAAAAAAGTTCTCGAATTGATTAAATGGCACATAACTAAATTTAATTGAAAAGAATCAAAGTGCACAGATTAAATCTATTTAACAAAGTACATTGAGCATGGAACGATCTCATTGTGGCTGTCATTTCTGATGTGTCCACTGCGTTGTGAAACATACTGTGTTTCATGAAGCTGAAAGAAATGATTTGCCTAAAAATTATTTAATGCTCATTCTCCCTGTGGTACGTTTTAATTCCTGTTACACATGTCAGGATATTGTGACAGAGACTTGTCAGATTGCAGGGACTTTTTTTCTGCTATTCTTGCTATAATGCACCATGTTTAAAACAGCATGAATGACAAAAAAACAGTTAACCTTACAATGGTGTATATCTGTCCATTTTCACAACTCGTTTATTTCAATACAAGGTCATGGTGGGGGGGGGACGGGGTGTCTATCCTAACATCTTCAGGTCTAAAGTAGGAACCAGACAAGGATGGGATGTGGGTACCTTATTGGTTACTACCACAATGAGATATATATATATAAAAAGATGCATTCTGGTCATTGAAGAAGTAAGTTGATATTAGGGGAGAAAGGCTGTAATATGAGCAACTATTCCCCATTTGTTGCTCAGTACAAAAACTACATGTTGCTTTATTTGATATCTGTTAATCAGCCTGGTGAGGGTGAGTATGGGCATGCATGACTGGCATCGTAAACACAGTTGATTGCTCTCTTGGAAGACTCTGCAAAAAACTAAGCCAGCTAAGAAAATAGAAGGATGAAAGCTTAAATCCTAAACTGGAGTCTTTTAGAGTCAAAAGTTACACTTTATTTAAATTGATATTAATGGGTGCTCTGAGATATCCCAGAAAAAAAAAAAAGCCAAAGGAGGCCATAATAACAAAATCATGACAAATGTTTATTATCCAAAGAACATAAAAGGGTTAAGCAAAAGAAAGACATAAACTACTAAAGGAATAAATGGAAAAGTTCAGCCTCCTTCGGAATCCCTATACTGTTGTTGAACCCCTGTCTGTCCAGTGAGGTAGCTTAGACAATAAATAGCACCAAATACTCACTTATAGATAGATAGATAGATAGATAGATAGATAGATAGATAGATAGATAGATAGATAGATAGATAGATAGATAGATAGAAGGGGAAATTCACATCTTTACATCCTCCCCTTTCTCTCTAGCTCATCTCTTGCCAGTCAAGCCTTCACCTCAACTCATCTTCCGATTCCACTGGTGCCAAGGTGTTTTTATTATACCCTGTCTGGTCAGGGAAATCCCCAGAATTCCTTCTCTGATCTTGGATCTCCTCTAAAGGTCCTATACCTTTTTCCTCCAACCACTCTCTGGCAGCCTCAAGTATCTGTACATTTTTGAAGCACTATATATATTGTGAAGCCCAGGGGACGTACAGCCGTGCTAACCTCGACACAGGCAGGCAGGAGACAGGTTTAGCACCCAGCGCATGGTTTATCTATACAGTGCACAAATCACCAACATGCACAAGGCTCACAGAGCCCAACACAGTCCCTTTTGCCCCCAGTCCTTCTGACTCCACTCCTCCTCAGGCCATTCACTTCTGGTGACCGGACCCTTTTTATAGGGCACCCAACGAGCTTCTTCTGGCTGCACTTCCAGGCTCTGAAAGCATCTATGCATCCATTGGCGGTGGCTACGGGCCCAGCAGGGTTGAGCCCCCATGCTCATGACCTGTGGCCCTGCTGGAAACCAAAGGGGGCTGCCCCCTGTTGGTCTGGGGGAGAAACTGTCCTGGAAATACTCTCTCCCCTGGTCCTTCCATAATCAGTGCAACCCAACCGGGTAAGGGCCCTAGCTGTCTGCCACAATATTTTTATATATGGTAGCTGGAAATCCACAAATGGAGAAAATTAATCACATACCTTAAAATAGTTTTTTATTCCTAGGCTTTCAGCTCATATCATGAGTCATTATCAGAGGAAAATGATAAGACATACAGGAATCCAAGGCAGTATATAGCAAACAAGGAGAGTAGAGTAGGTGGATGTGTTTGGAATTGATGAAGTTGAGTTTGGAGGGTGTTGGTCATAAAGTCTTATTTATTATGTGCTTGTTCTTCTTTTCAAGCCTGCATATGCTGGGTTCATATCCAAATGTCTGTTAATGGTGTTTTCATTATTTGATTCGGCCACTTCTCTGCCATTTTTAGTATTAGCCTTGAATTTTATTTGCAGTGAGGCTCATTTAAATGTGTGTCTGGTTGAACTTGTATGTGCACAAATCTGAGACCGTGGGTTCTTCCTTCTGACAGCATTGTGATGTTCCTGTATACTGTGGACAAGTGTTTTTGATGTTTGTCTCACGTTATACAGCTGGGCATGAACCACACAGTATTCTGTGTCTCTGCTGCCGATTTCCTGCTTTTAGCATTAAAAAGGGCTGTGCACAGAATGTTTGTAGGCTTAGGCTCTATTTTGATGCCTTCCATGATATGGACCTCCTTCCTCACGCTGTCCAGCTGAGCTCTTGTCACCAGCTGCCTTCCAACTCTAAGCCCGTCTGAATAAAAGGAAACAAGCCCTTTAATACTGGGCCTCAACCACCTTCTGGGACTCTGTGGCAAGTACTTTGGGGGCTCAGACTGACATTGTTCTCTAGTGCCGCATGGGTAGGACTCCCCTTGTCAGTACCAGATATTCCTACATGTTAGCGCCACTACAGAAGTGTACTGGAGAGGGCCTGATTGATTATCCTCTCCAGGATGCCCAAGAGGCCACAACACATTGCCCCCTAGACGTCTGGGGAACCTCTTGAGACTTCTGGCTGTGATGGTAGCATCCTCTGCTGGTCAGTAAGTGGTACTGCTAGCCAGATCAACTTCACAGGTAACATTTTAATTTGGTCGCTATTGGGTTCTATTATATCATAAACATTTCTCTTTGCACTACGCATGAAAACATAAGATAAATAATTTTCTTTCCATCACTCCAAACTATATGGATTTATGTGGGGTTGGTAACATAGAAAAAGAATAGTATTTTTGGGTGGAGTATTCTCTTAACGACCACCCATTCTGGCTTTTCTCTATTTCATTACGTTAACACATCAAGTATACAATCCCATGCTCTGAACGCTTCCTACCTTTTCATATTTTTCACTTAAAGGCTTTTTGTTTGGGTTTAATTGGATACGTTTATAATCGCAGGGAGTGGGTTGCTATGGAAGCCTGTTGGTGAAACCTTTGACTTTTCCTGTTACTAGGCTTTTTTTTTTCTTGCATATGTCAAGGTTCATTTATGAAATAGCAAATGCCCTAAACTTACATTTTTCTGTGGTGTTTACAAGTGAGCAAGTGGATAACCTCAGAGTAGTAACAGGGACTACTAAGGAGGTACTGAGGGATTTGGAGATTGTAGAAGGAGAAGTGCTGCTCAGATTAAATAAATTGAAATCAAACAAATCACCAGGACCAGATAATATTTAACCTTGAGTTCTTAAGGAGGTTAGTGAGTACAGATATAAACCCTTGACACATATTATTAGGATGTCACTGCACACTGGAGAGTTTCCAAAGGACTGGAAAATGGCAAATATCATCCCATTATATAAAAAGGGTGACAAGGCAGATCCAAGCAACTATAGGCCAGATTAAGCTTAACATGCATCAGAGGAAAATTAGTGGAAGGAATTATTAAGGATAAGATTCAGCAACACCTGGCAAGGACAGGCGTTATTAGGAACAGTCAGCATGGGGTCAGAAGAGGGAGGTTGTGTTTTACTAAAATGCTGGAATTATGAGGAGGCAACAAAAGGATACGATCAAAGTGGAGCAGATGAGATTATTGATGTGGACTTTCAGAAAGCATTTGATACGGTGCCACATGAGAGGGTGGGCATCAAATTAAAAGAATTGGGAGTTTAGGGTGATGTTTTTAGATGGGTGCAGAATTGCCTCAGACACAGGAAGCAGAGGGTGATGGTGTGAGGAACCTCATCAGAACTGGCCGATGTTAAGAGTGGTGACCAGCAGGGGTCAGTGCTAGGGCCGCTGCTATTTTTAATATATATAAATGAGGTAGATAGGAATATAAGTAAAAAGCTGGTTAAGTTTGCAGATGATACTAAGATAGGTAGACTGGCAGATAATTTGGAATCCATTATATCATTACAGAAGGACTTGGATAGCAGACAGGCTTGGGCAGATTTGTGGCAGATGAAATTTAATGTCAGTAAATGTAAAGTACTCCACACAGGAAGTAAAAATGTGAGGTATGAATACACAATGGGCGGTCGGAAAATCGAGAGTACACCTTATGAGAAGGATTTAGGAGTCATAGTGGACTCTAAGCTATCGACTTCAGTGTTCAGAAACCATTAAGAA
Source organism: Erpetoichthys calabaricus (assembly GCF_900747795.2). Taxonomy (NCBI): domain Eukaryota; kingdom Metazoa; phylum Chordata; class Cladistia; order Polypteriformes; family Polypteridae; genus Erpetoichthys; species Erpetoichthys calabaricus. Next base: position 25,777,286 of record NC_041409.2, on the reverse strand, counting down.
GGCTAACAGATTGTCAGGTTATATAGCACCTTGATGTGTGGAGTACAAATCCAAGGAGGTTATGCTCAACCTTTATAACACACTGGTGAGGCCTCATCTTGAGTACCATGTGCAGTTTTGGTCTCCAGGCTACAAAAATGGACATATCAGCACTAGAAAAGGTCCAGAGAAGAGCGACTAGGCTGATTCCAGGGCTACAGGGGATGAATTATGAAGAAAGATTAAAAGAGCTGAGCCTATACAGTTTAAGCAAAAGAAGATTAAGAGGTGACATGATTGAAGTGTTTAAAATTATGAAGGGTATTAGTCCAGTGGATCGAGACTGTTATTTTAAAATGAGTTCATCAAGAACATGGGGACAGAGTTGGAAACTTGTTAAGGGTAAATTTCACACAAACATTAGGAAGTTTTTCTATACACAAAGAACAATAGACACTTGGAATAAGCTACCAAGTAGTGTGGTAGACAGTAAGACTTTAGGGACTTTAAAAACTCGACCTGATGTGTTTTTGGAAGAAATAAGTGGATAGGACTGGCGAGCTTTGTTGGGCTGAATGGCCTGTTCTCATCTAGAGTGTTCTAATGTTCTAATGAGCAGGGACCCACTTAGGTTCTCATAGTTAGATACAGGATGTAACTGCCATTGCACTCTAAAACCTCCTGCTCCTTTAATCTTTGGCAACCCTTTTGCCAACTCAGCAAACCAGTTACATTGTATATATTGCAATATGATGTGCAACAGGTATGCATACAGTACAGACCTTGGATGAGTTTTAAAGCTGTCTTGAGCCCGTAGACCATGAAAATGGGTGGAGAGGAAGGCCACGCACTTGACTGGCAGGAGAAAGAGAGGACAGATGTTAGAGAGAGAGGGAGACGTGTAGTAAAAGGGTGAGTTGTTTCACTTTCAGGTGGGAAATTGGGTGAGCCATCCCAGCTGTTAGAGGGGGTTCAAAACAGTTTACTGTGTCCCTAAAGGGACACCATATACATTTTTCTAACACATTGGAAAAAACAACAAACATTTCCAAAGTTCCACAAAGTTAATGCAGTTTAGATTGTGATGATTCTGGAGTGGAGGTACAGTATCTCTTCAAAGAGAAAGAAGGAAGAAAGGTGAATGGCTCCCAAAGATACATTCCCACTTAAACACAAAAAGGAATGGGCAGCCTGACCAAAAGATGACAGCAGTGGCATTTATATTGCATAGAAGAGGATTGGTGGCTATGCCTACTTCATTCTCGTGACTGTTAACTGCCAATATCTTGAATGTAACTGGCAAAAATAATGTTGCTGTTCACTTCAACTTTCATTTTTTCATGCTTTTGGTTTCATGGAGGAAGAACTAAAGACTTTTCATAGATGTTGCATTTTCAGTTCCCTTCAAAAGATGAAGAAGGGAGGTAGGTTTGTCAGTGGCAGGATGGAGTTCTATCAGAGACAATAAATAGGAAGGAGCTTTGTGGGAGGAACGTTAAACTTTGGTCAGGGCCTAAAATGGACTAGTTGAGGCTGATCGATCACTGTTGGAAATGTCTAGCCTGAAAAGGGCCATTACTGCACCACATGGGGCATTAGGTGTTCAATACAGTACCTCATAAAATAGGTTCATTTAGATTTGTATCAAAATGTTGTGTTATTTAATCATTTTTATAATTTGGTTGTCTGATGGTATGGCAATAGTAGCAGTATTTAACAATAATGGTGACATTCGGGTAGAAAGCAAATGCGATTATGCTGCACTACATTTAAATGTAATGTACAAGCATATGCACACATATTCAGAACTTAATATTTTAATCCATTTTCGCTAAATTATTTTAGGTAAACTGACTTGATAAATGTCACAAACCTTAAAGCTGTTAGCAGCAAGTACAAAACAAGAGACGGATTCAATCAGAAAAAGAGGCCAGTCGTTCGTAAGCCATTCCACAAACACATTAACCACACAGAATCGGACTCCATACAGAACATTCTGAAGCTTGATTGAGTGGAGACTATGTCAGCTCTTACATACATAATCATATCCATCCATCTACTATTACCTGCATATCCTGGTCAATTAGAAATTGAGAGTCATGATGAGGTTTTTTTACTCCAATTACGTTAACCACTAATTACTTGAAACACGGTTTGACATATTTAAAGAAGAATTATGCTTGTTTTTAAGCTTTAGTAGCTCCTGTACATTTTCCTAACAGAGCCAAATTGAAACTGAGCAAAACAAACTTGATTTTTTTAAACAGACCCCACCTCAAAACTAACTTTGGTAAGTTGACAGTCGTATTCTACAATACTCTGCTGTCTGGCGCAGTCTGTTTTTGTGACAATCAAAATGATGATTGTTAAACTAAAGCCCTGGCCAGTGATATTATTTAATGTGGTCATGATGTCTGCCAAACGTACAGTCATTCAGTTTGAGGAGAGACCACCTAGGGTAAAGCTGACTTAATTCTGGCAGTTTCTTTATGATATGACAAACGTAACCACAAAATTAAATTCACCTCCCCACAAATGATTCTAGAAATTATTGTAGCATAAGATATTTGATTTTTTTTCTTTCACACAATAATCCTAATATTCAGGCATATGTTTATTTAGATTTAAAACCTGAGACAGACTGTATAGGAATTAAAATCAAATATGTACAATACCCTGAATGTTGCTAAATGTGCATTTTAAGTAACTAGAAGTCTTTTCTTTTCTTAGTATCAGTTTATTTCAGGGTAAGGTAACATTTTAAATTTAAAGAATATGAGATGGCATGGGTCTTCTTACTGGCAAACCTGGAAAAAATAAGGATATTCCTTATATATATATATATATATATATATATATATATATATATTGTGGCAGGTGGCTGGGTGTGGTCATCAGCCGCCTGCCTATTTAAGGAGCCGCCTTCCCTCACTCAGGACTGGAGTCGGGTGAGGAGAAGGACGAGGTCGGAGAGGAGGCGGCAACGAGTGGCCTGAGAGAGAAAGAGAAAGAGAAGTGGCTTAAAAAGGAGCCTGGACTTTGGGGAGACTGCTGGGGTTTGTGTGTGTGGCGGTGCACTTATAGAGACATTGTAAATATTGTGTAAATAAACGTGTGGTGATGGCTTTAGTCGTGTCTGCCTGTCTGTGTCCAGGCTGTCCAATTCACAATATATATATATAATAGGCTAATAGAGCACTATTGTGCTATACTACAGAAACAAAGCCTAAAACAAGGTTGACGTCACAATAATGTAGCAGGGGTACAATAGATTTTTGTGGGACAGGGGAGGGTGACATGTGAATATAACACATATAAAGTATACACTATTTTCAGTTTACCACAAATATGCCAGAGAGTACATAGACAACGGGGACAAGAGCCAGCAGAACTTCAGCACAATTCAATGCTGAAGGTTTGCACTATAACGTGATTCTGCTGATCAAACACGTACAAGGTATACATACAGAAAATCAACACAGATCATTGAGCAACTGGAAATCAGAAAATACAATAAAAAATAAATCTACTATAAAATAAAGCACTAAGATCTGTGTGTCCAGTACTCCTGAGCAATCTGATTGGTCAGTTTGGCTTTGGTGATGTGGTGAAGAAGGAAATGCGAGTGTGAGACGTACAATGAAGTGTAAAGGCATATGAGATGTGTTGAGAGAGTCGCCTTCAAAAACGGCAAGTACAAAAGTGAACAGGAGATGAGAAAGGTGCCTTGAGATGACAGTGTCTGAAAAGCGGGCTTTACAAGAACATGCTTGAGAGTGTGAGCACCGGTGAAGAGACGGTCACACACGCAAATACAGAGGAAATGCAATGAAGTCACACATAGGGCACGAGGTAGCACATATTTTTTAACTATTCTATTACAGGTGATGTAACTCATAAATAAATTAAGCCCCCTAAATTGCTTGTGAAGGATATGTTTGGTATTTTTCAAGTTAAAGTTATCTTTTCACAAACGTGGTATATATACATTTACCACACGAAATTACGCTCTATAGTCCAGAAATTTCTTTATATTTAAAAAAAACATATCTTGCCTGCACTTGTGTTTTATATTGGAATCAATTGGGCATGGGTATAGCTGGAAAATGGAACCCTTAAAACTTACTGAATACATCTATTTTTCAAGTCAAGACCGTTGTTGAATACCGACCTGCATCCTGTGGTTACGCACACATTGTAAAGTATGAGCTTTTTGAACAAAAGAACAACAATAGATTTAATGAAATTCAGCCATTTTAAAAGAAAACCAACTGTGTGCATTACCTCAGCTCTTGGAGTTTTCCCCTAACCTTTCACGGTGGTTTCCTCCAAATCAGACCAAATCACAGTAAACTGTTCATGTCACGCGGTTTGTTTTGCTCTGATTCACTTCCATATTTATGTGCAAACTCACACAAGCGAATAGAAAGTGTATCCTTACCTTGAGAAAAATAGTACCAGGAAAATGTGATAAAACGATTATTTCTAGATCCCTTTTGCTGTCACAAATATATGTTTTTGTTTTTTTTTACTTTTTTTATCTGGTAAGTTTAAGGCTTTTATTCTCTATTTGTGTTTCATGTCCCATTTCCTCCAATCTAAAGTGTCAGTGTGGACAAGATATTTTTAAAAAGTTATAGAAATCACTGGACTTTGGAACACAATTTACCAAACATGAATTGTGAACACCTGATAGAAAGTCGAGATTATGCCAAATCTCAGTCAATTGCTGTCCAAATGTGACATTTTGCAGTTTTCACCAAATATTAATTTTCATTCAGTTCATTTTTATTATATAGTTTTTTTATTATGTAAAACACATGCATTAGCAATTTATGTACAGTACATATTTAAACAAACATTTTGGGAATTTGTTTAGGGGGGCAAATGTGTCTGAATGAGGGGCTCTGAAGGGGCCGTAGAGCCGACTCTACCTAGATAAGATGGTGGCACATCAGTTATTTCAGCTCAATTTACTTTCTGTATAGTACTGTTTAGAGTGTATTTGTACACACATTTAAAACTATAATGTACTAACAGTAACCTGTAAATGTTTGTATACATAAACACAATAATTATGCTAAACATAGAGTAAAAGAGAAATTATTTAAATCTATCTATAATAATAAAAGGCAAAGCCCTCACTGACTGACTCACTCACTGACTGACTGACTGATTCACTAATTCTCCAACTTCCCGTGTAGGTGGAAGGCTGAAATTTGGCAGGCTCATTCCTTACAGCTTACTTACAAAAGTTAGGCAGGTTTCATTTCGAAATTCAAAGCGTAATGGTCATAACTGGAACATATTTTTTGTCCATACACTGTAATGGAGGAGGCGGAGTCACGTATCGCGTCATCACGCCTCCTACGTAATCACGTGAACTAAAAACAAGGAAGACATTTACAGGACGAGTCACACGCGGGAACGAAGGTAAATGATGTTAATTTTTGACTGTCTTTTAATACTGTGTAAGCATACATATTAACACATGTGCAATTAAACGTGTGCATTTAGGGGGTGATTTCTCAGGCTTAAAAGCTCACCTTTTATCAAACGCGGGAAGAAAGGTAACTGACGTTGTTCACTGTCTTTTAATACTGTGTAACCATACATATTAACACATGTCCAATTAAACGTGTGCATTTACGGGGTGATTTCTCAGGCTTAAAAGCTCGCCTTTTACTAAAAAGGTAAATGCAAAACTATTTTCAATCAGTTTATTGAAACGCTCCCGTTAAGGATTGCAATAACATATTCGCGAGATAAAAGAACGAAGTAGGGGGAAATGGAGGAACAGCCGCAAACAGCGAAGAGCAAAAAATTAATTAAACAATTGAGAACGGAGCGAGTTAAGCATACAAGCATGTTCATAAGGGAAACAAAGCACGGTGTAAAACGTAACTTTCAATTAACTTTATAGAAACGCTCCCGCTGCGGATTGCAATAACATATTCGCGAGATAAAACTTTAATGACAAGACACGAGGTATAAACGAACCACACGCCGTGGCGCAACGTTAGGGGCAACAGTTTCAACCATTCTATGATCTGCTTCTCGCAACTGAAAGACGGCACATGGCGGATGTTAGCCGACTTGCTGACCGCAACGTTAGGGGCTTCAACTATGGCGCTGACACAACATCTCAGTGCCAACACTTTGCAGACTGTACTTAAAAGACACGCCCTCCTCACTGGACAGTTGAAAACACCAATCAAACTAACGATGACATCAAGTATTACCCAATCCAAAGTAGGAAAGGAGGCATCTTCATAAAATGCGTGTGGGATAATTTGCATGAGACGCTGCTTTAAAAAAAAATGATACAAAACATACGGGATAAATCCCGTCCAGTATTGATTCAAAACGGGACGCGCAATTTCATTCTCAAACCCGGCACAATTCCGTATTTTAAAGGACGGGTGGCAACCCTACAGTGCCAGGTAACCACCCATACAATCAGATTGTGATTCAGACTAGGAATGCAATGAATGTAATTACCCCGATCTACATACAAGGCGAAAGTCTTGCAACATTCAAAGATGATGGTTTGGGATAAGTACACCATACAACATAAAAGAGCTTATGAAGCCTTGAACCGAAAAAAGCAAGATCTCAGAGATCGTAAAAAAAAAATAGGAGGTAATGTCGTTTTACTCGCTGTAGATTTTAGTCAAACATTACCAGTTATTCCACGAGGGAGACCAGCAGATGAACTCAACGCGTGTTTAAAATCCATGCTTCTCCCACGCTCGGTTATATGTCGCGTGTTCTCGGGTAGGTGCACCAAAACATTTATACATTTAAGCATGTAATGGGCAAACAAAAAATGAGGTATACCTGAAAAAACTGCAGTAGTACTTCATGTAACTTTACTTCTCAAATGTTAATGTTTTACTGTTTAATAATTTATACGCTTCTTATATATTGTTCAAATTCTTTTATCAAAATAACACTGACAGCGCAATGCACGATAACATGGAGTGAATACACCATACGCATCCGCCCACGGCCGCCCTGCTGTGCGCAGATAGGAGTTGATTCTAAAATAAAATAAACATAAAAACAGTAATACAATCATCACCCATAAAGCGGATAGCAGACGTGACGTATTATATGTGTACCAGATTTCAAGTCAATAGGTGAAACGGTTTGCAAGCTACAGGTGATTTAAAATCCTGGACAGACCAACGAAAGGCCACGGTAGCAAATTATAGAAGATTTTACTGTTTAATAATTTATATTTATATGAAATGTGCTTCTTATATATTACTTCATATTTTCATATGATAATGATGTTCATGTTGTTTATATTGATTTCTATGTTATTGTAAGTGCATCTATGTGTGTATATGTATGTATGTATGTATGTATGTGTATATTTATATATATATATATATATATATATATATATATATATATATATATATATATATATATGTGTGTATATGTATATATAATATATCTGTATATGTGTGTATATGTGTCTGTATATGTGTATATGTATATATATATGCCAGCAACACTCATAACAATGACAACACAATTACATTGACAATCATGGTACGTTATTTTTAAAATGTTTCCTTTACTTTTTCATAAACTCTTTAACACACTACTTCTCCGCTGCGAAGCGCGGGTATTTTGCTAGTATATATATAAAAGCCAAATACCACTGACTCACTCATCACGAAATCTCCCGAACCAGTAGGACTTGGGACTTGAAATTTGGAATGTAGGTTACCCTTGCCCCATAGGTGCTCGCTAAGAAACGGTTTTAAAAATTTCGTGATCCAAGCACAAAATTTCTTATAGTTTTTTAGACCCGTTTGTACTGTATGTCTGTCTGCTATTCACGAGAGAACTACTTAATGTAATTAGATCAGGATTTTTTCTAGAATTTACTTGAACATTCTGTTGATTTTGCGACTTTCTCATCACGCTAAGTATTATAGTTCTCTTGCGGTACCGATTTATTAGCACGAATCCGATAGAGACTCACCAGGCTGCAGGGAGGGGGGCAGGGCCTTCCTTACTCACGCGTCTGCCTCGGGGCGTAACCTTAACTCCGCTTTGCTAACGAACGAGAGAACTACTTAACGGATTTAGATTGGTGTTTTTTCTATAATTTGCTTGAACATTCCGGTTGATTTTGCGACTTCTCTCATTGAGCTAAGAATCATGGTTCGCTTCCAGGAGGCTGCGGGCCGAGGGGAGGGGGAAGAGTGATGTCAGGAGTAGAGAACTGGGCAGGGCCCTCCTCACTGTCCTATTTCACTAATACCCTTGCAAAGCCGCGGGGGATGGCTAGCGATTAATACAAATTAAATCATGAATATACAAAATTCTGCAAGCATATAATTGGGACATGGCCTGTTGATAATGAAGAAGAGCTAAGAAAAACAGGCTGGAGTCTCTCAGAAACTGGCACCATCTCCTTGGTTCTGGGAAGAGATCCACAATCTTCCAGCAGTCACCTCCAGCTCACAATTTTGTTCAATTTTGTTCTTGGTGACAACTCCTTTCCTGAAAATCGTCAGAGTAATTTCCAGGGGCACCAAACCCTGCATGTATAAATCCCCTCAGCTCTTCAAAAACCAGTGAGAATGTCTAAAAAACTCATTGGAAAGTGAAAATATGGAATCATCTACGAGGGACGATCCGAAAGTTTCTGCACTTTTTTAAAACTCTGCTTATGAGAATTCAAAAACAAATGACATCACTCTTCTACATATTCACCTTCCTTTACGATGCAGTTTTCCCAGTCACATGACACTCTCAGACACGACCAATTACTACTCCCCCTGCCTTCACCGTTTCCAATGAAAATTTAAAAGTGCAGAACGTTTTTGAACATTCCTCATACATTCACTTTGGATTGACTAAAGTACTGTGCATGACTGTCAGGTGTTGGAGGAAAGAGGACTGCCCAGAGAAATTTAATACACCCATACTGAAATTGAGGTGTCCATCTAGTCTAAGAAAACAGATGATAGGTTGAAGGAACAGGATGGTGTCAAATCACGAAGATAATAAGGTGGCTGATGCCAGCAGTCACTGTATAATAAAGGCCACTGAGGCACAGATGGAAGCAGGTGAAGAGTACGTCACACACGCTGACAGGGAGAACTAAACATACGTGGAACAAAAGCACCAAAGCAATGTAATACAAGAAGCAAGAAGGAAACTGACACAAGAGCCCAAGAAGCTAATCTGGACAGCCATCAGTTACCAAAAGGCAGCAGAAATGGCTTTCCTTTAATGACCTGGAATATTGACTTGATTTTCCCAGGCAGGAAATCCGTATGACTTTTGACAAGAGCGGCTACTGCAGTAAGTTGATTTTGGAACTAATTTTTATTTAATGTAGACCTTTCTTGGCATATTGATAAACATCTTTACAAAGCATTTTACAATACATTTAACAAGATAGCACATACAAATAATTTACCAAGTTACAAGTGGGCTGTAAATAAGAACTGTTCAAATTGTGTTGAAGGTGAAATAATTAAATTTACTGCTAGGGCGATTCTTGAATTAAAAATAATAGATGGAATCACTCTGAAATTACAAACAGTCAGCTAGAATCGTCAACACAAAAAATAAAATGTATTTAAACATAAGAGAAAACAAATGAATAGGAAAATACTTCATTGCACCTTGCAAATACTGTATGACTGTCTAGAATAGTTTTTTGTTTTTTTCTTCAAAAGAACCAGTCGTGTTTAAATTCTTAGAAAACAAAATACATTAAAAACTAAATTAACTCTTTGAGGGCTGAATATTTTTTCCAAAAAACAGAATTCTGAAAAGCAATGGTTTCACACAGAAATCAACATAAAACGTCTGTTGCTGCATGTTGTGGCTGCCAGTTCACTAAGAATGTGCAGCAGGTTTGCTGCCAGGCTGTCTTCACATGGCTGGGGCAGCAGCAGCAGTGATCACGGTCGCAGCGCATTGCAATGTGGTTTCTACCTCTTATCATTGTTACGTGGCAGTTCTACCTGGTGAACATTGTCAGTAGCACGATTAGCTGGGGACTAATCAGCTGTAGCTGGAACCTCACATTCGTTTTCGATCACTTGTATCAAAATTGGAGTCCGACAAGTCATAGTCCAGTTCAGAGATAACAGGCAAAATGTCGTCTGCAGAGTATTTTGCTTTACGTATTCGCTTTGATCTCTCACCAGATGTCAGTCCCATTTTTGCTGTTGTTTGCGCCTTACTACTCACGCGATCGCAAGAAATCTCGGTCAAACCAATGAATCTAACGTTCCTTCAGATGAGAGTCCAACTAAAACATAACAGTTGGTTTTGTCACAGTTTACAGTTGATTACCATAGTCAACTCCTCCTTTTGACAAAAGTCGACATCAGCACTGAAAGAGCTAATTTTGCAATTACTGAAAAAATTAAATGTTTTGGAGATTTGTTATGTTACTGAACTATCAAGTAATTCTTAGTGTGCACCAAGATATAGACAAGGGACAGAAATTGGTCACAACCAGGAGATCAAAAGTCACAATCACTGAAACTAAATATAAGACAAAAATGATTGTCGGAAAATGTTAGCAAAAAGGTTAGAATACCAAAAATCAGACTAGTAGAGTTTTAAGCAAACAGGACATTAGCAAAAGGATTTTGAATCTGCAACTCGGCTGAGGAAGTGAACTTTCAGCCTGCCTGTCATGTGGATTGCTTATAGGTCACAACCTCTGGGAGCACATCCCTCACAACATGGGTGCCGGCCTTACAACGGGTGTGCAAAATGGCAGCAATGTTAAAATGCAAGATTGGGGCCAAAATGAAACAAAAACAACTAATTAAGTAATTGATTAAATGAAAAGTCAATGTCAGAATTTAATTCTACTGCAAAAACTCTAAAAATGAGTGCAAGAAGATGCTAAACTATTGAAACAGACACTTAAAACCCCACTCATAACAAGATTGCTACGACGTGCAGAGTATCGAGGATTATTGTAAGTAGAATGGAGCAGGAGATAATCAGCATGCGAAAAACCATAGCCACAAGGCGAGCAAAAGTAAAAATACCTGGAAGTCAAGCTGGAGTGAGCAACAGGATCAAAAAAGGACAAAATGAAGTCAAATTTTAAAATACAGAAAACAGGTCAAAATCAGAATGCCAAAATCTAACCTTACTTCAGAATGAAGCTACCTAGAACCGAAGAGAATAACTTTTTTCATCCATCAAGGTATAACTTGAAAATACAAATGGCTTGTGACGTCACAATCCTGAAGGCGCGGTCATGTGATCACTACTGGGATTGTCGGATATGTGATGAAACTCAAAATGGTAGTTATTGTCTGTTTTTACCTGCATTATTATCAATCTTTAATTTAATATTGTTTTTTGTATCAGTAAGTTGTTGCTGGAGTTTTGGGAATTTCCCCTTGAGATTAATAAAGTATCTATCTATCTATCTATCTATCTATCTATCTATCTATCTATCTATCTATCTATCTATCTATCTATCTATCTATCTATCTATCTATCTATCTATCTATCTGTCTGTATAACTTTTTAAGTTAATTTCAAAATGCAAACCATCATTAAACAGTTTGTCAAGGTCAATTAAGATAATTAAGATTTCCATATCATGATGATCAACAAGAAAGCTTTTTGATATTCATATTCTGGCTATACTATAAAATTTGGTGTAAATTCTGCATCTGCGCATATTCCATTCATCTGTGTCAATTAGACCTACCCGAATTACAGCTCACCCGGTCTCATTGGATTTTTCAAGTGTTATAATTGTTCATCTTCTTTGGAATAGGCAATGTCAGCCAACAAGTTCCAAACCTGCAGTACATTGTTACCAACCAATGATCACCTTTTCCATGGCCCTCACACAACACCGTTACATCTTTATATTGGTCAAAAAGTAAAGAGTTAAACTCACAAATTTGGAGAAATTCCTGTTATGTTTATATCTATTATAATGTTATATTTCATGTTGTAAGCAATTTCCAAAACACATATAAAAAAAATGGTAGTTTTGATAGTATATATTTTTGTTGTCTTTATAATGAGCTCACAATGAAACCTGGTAGATGTATGAACGCCTTTTTGATTGTAATTGTTTAACTGTTTGTCATGTCAATGACATATTGAAGGTTTGGAGCAGCCTACAGTTTCCTGTTTTAATTGTCTGGATTTAATATACTGTATACTTTTAATATAATTACACAAAGCGTGCACACGTATGATGCACACAGTGAACTTTGTGATTATTTTCATACCGTGATGCTGTGCACTTCTTTGACATCTACACTCATTTTTTCTTATGCTAACATCCATGATAATTGTATTAGGAAGTTAATTTCATGAATACAAAGTCTATAATAAGATAAGATCATAAGTCAGAATACATAATAAAGCGTGGTCCAGATCTAATTATGCAACTTTTAATGCAATGCAGGAAAACAATGCAAGACAAAAGAATTGTTCAAAATATCTTGTAATAAATGAAAATGGACTTAAATTGAATTAATTCACTGATTTTCCATGTAATATCCCATTTGTCCTCCATTCAGTTGGATACAGACTTGGAATCTTCTGGCTACAGCATCACATGCGTCTTGGCACATTTGCAGAGAAACTTTCCCAAACTCCTCAACAAATCGCCAGGCACAGATCCTCCAAACTGTGGGCCTTGTCCTTAAGATATCCCCAAAGAAAAAATTCTGGTGGGGTAAGGTCAGGCGAACATGGAGGCCATTCAACAGGCCCTCAACATCCTAACCACCGGTTTGGAAATTGTTGGTCAAGGAAGTTCCTCACATTTATCGCAGAGTGAGGTGGAGTCTTGTCATGTTGCCACCACATACAGTCGAAGTTCTGTCTGTTCTGCAGTTCTGGGATGACATCATTCACAAGCAGGTTGAGGTACCTGTCCCCTGTGAAATTTCCTTCAAGGAAATACGAGCCAATGATACCATCATAAGACACACCAGCCCATACCATCACTCCTGGGGACTTGTGTTCGATTTCAATGGTAATGTGGGGGTTGTCTGCGAGCCAAAAGACACAGTTGTGAAAAATGGCCTCATCAGTTCACACCACATTTCGAGCCAGTTCCGCATCCCCCTCCAGTCTTGCCAGCCATGCTTCCGAGAACTCAATCCTCCTGTCGAAGTCGTCCTCGTTGAGAGCATGAAGAAGTCATGTAAACGTGTAAAGGGGGGTAAACGTTAAAATTATATAAAGTTATTGTCTGTCTGTATACCTGCATTGTTATCACTCTTTAATTTAATATAGTTCTTTATCAGTATGCTGCTGCTGGAGTATGTGAATTTCCCCTTGTGATTAATAAAGTATCTATCTATCTATCTATCTATCTATCTATCTATCTATCTATCTATCTATCTATCTATCTATCTATCTATCTATCTATCTATCTATCTATCTATCTAAGTCGTGGATGGTAGGGCGTATGTTTCATTTCATGTTTACCAATGTTCAGCTTTGCAGACAATTGTCTGGATGACTTTGATTTATGTGGGGATGATTCCAGTTTGGTGCGAAGACGATTCTTCATATCGTCAGTTCACACACTTCTCGATGGTCTGGGATTTTTCGGGTGATTTAACTGAACTGGAGACATTTTGTATGGAAAAATGGTCAAAAATACCTCCATCCAGAATCCAGACACTCATCAAAGGCTATAGGAGGACAGCGTCTAGAGGCTGTTATATTTGCAAAAGGAGGCTCAAGTAAGTATTGATGTCATATCTCTGTTGGAGTGCCCAAATTTATGCACCTGTCTAATTATGTTATGATGCATATTGCATATTTTTTGTTAATCCATTCATCCATCCATCCATCCATCCATCCATCCATCCATCCATCCATCCATCCATCCTCTTCCGCTTATCCAAGGTCGGGTCGCGGGGGTAGCAGCTTGAGCAGAGATGCCCAGACTTCCCTCTCCCCGGCCACTTCTTCTAGCTCTTCCAGGAGAATCCCGAGGCGTTCCCAGGCCAGCCGGGAGACATAGTCCCTCCATCGTGTCCTGGTTCTTCCCTCCTCCTGGTTGGACATGCCCGAAACACCTCACCAGGGAGGCGTCCTGGAGGCATCCTGATCAGATGCCCAAGCCACCTCATCTGACTCCTCTCGATGCAGAGGAGCAGCGGCTCTACTCTGAGCCCCTCCCGGATGACTGAGCTTCTCACCCTATCTTTAAGGGACAGCCCAGACACCCTGCGGAGGAAACTCATTTCAGCCGCTTGTATTCGTGATCTCGTTCTTTCGGTCACTACCCATAGCTCATGACCATAGGTGAGGGTAGGAACATAGATCGACTGGTAAATTGAGAGCTTTGCCTTACGGCCTTAGCTCCTTTTTCACCACGACAGACCGATGCAGAGCCCGCATTACTGCGGACGCCGCACCGATCCGCCTGTCAATCTCATGCTCCATTCTTCCTTCACTCGTGAACAAGATCCTGAGATACTTGAACTCCTCCACTTGGGGCAGGATCTCGCTACCAATCCTGAGAGGGCATTCCACCCTTTTCCGGCTGAGGACCATGGTCTCGGATTTGGAGGTGCTGATTCCCATCGCAGCCGCTTCACACCCATCTGCGAACCGATCCAGAGAGAGCTGAAGATCACGGCCTGATGAAGCAAACAGGACAACATCATTTGCAAAAAGCAGTGACCCAATCCTGAGTCCACCAAACCGGACCCCCTCAACACCCTGGCTGCGCCTAGAAATTCTGTCCATAAAATGTTATGAACAGAATCGGTGACAAAGGGCAGCCCTGGCGGAGTCCTGGCTGTTAATTGGATTCTGTTAATCCAATAAACTTAATGTCATTGCTGAAATACTACTGTTTCCATAAAGCATGTCAGACATTAAAAGGAAGTTGCTACTTTGAAAGCTCAGCCAATGAAATTAAGAGGGGTTCCCAATCTTTTTCATATGACTGCATACTGTAAAATGCATACACTTACATACATACAGTATATACAGACTGCTCCAATATATAGGATGTGTGTCTGTGTGCAAAACTTTTCTTTATACTGGAAAATTCACAACACTAAAATGTTATTTTTAGAAGCTAGAATTTCAAACTTATTTGTGAAAGGGAAAGTTATTAAACATAAAAAAATATATTTTTAGGTGTTGTGTCACTGGATTAAAGTCATCTCTGAAAATATTCAAGTAAACTTTAAAAAAAATTAAAAAATGACAAAATTAAAAATAATTAAGGTGCCTCAGAAGTGATTTCATTAACATCTTATGAACATCATATGCAGGCTGAGCATCCATAATGCAAATCAAAGTTGTGATGCCATTGCAGTCCTTCAAATACACTAAGAAAGCTATTGAATTTTGGTTACTGCTCTGTAAGTATTGTGTAGCATTTTACATGAGATTTACTGTGAGCAAAGGATGTTAGCATTGATTTTAACATTTTTCCCCTTTAAATTAAAATACCATTTTTCTTCCAGATTACTGACAATCATTAAGGTCACAATAATTATGTTTTGACATTTTCTACCTGAATAATGGCATATATTGTTTTTACTCTAGTGTGTCCGAGTAAATGTTACAATTTACGGGTAGTTACAGTATATGTTTCTGTTAGTAAATACAAATAAACAGCTATGTATTTATGTATTCTTTGTGTTTTACACATTTGTCGGTTTCATTTGTTTTCCTTGTATGAGCTCTTTGCAAATAAAAATTAAAATATCACGCAAAGAGCTCAGCATGTGTCCTTTTAATGTTAGATGTATTTTATCTTTGTCTTAACACACTGAGATTTTGAATGAGGATAACCTGATGGGGCAGCACGGTGGCGCAGTGGGTAGCGATGCTGCCTTGCAGTTGGGGGACCTGGGTTTGCTTCCTGGGTCTTCCCTGCGTGCATGTTCTCCCCATGTCTGCGTGGGTTTCCTCCGGGCACTCTGGTTTCCTCCGACAGTCCAAAGACATGCAGGTTAGGTGGACTGGTGATTCTACATTGGCCCTAGTGTGTGCTTGGTGTGTGGGTGTGTTTGTGTGTGTCCTTCAGTGGGTTGGCACCCTGCCTGGGACTGGTTCCTGCCTTGTGCCCTGTGTTGGCTGGGATTGGCTCCAACAGACCCCTGTGACCCTGTGTTTGGATTCAGCGGGTTGAAAAATGGATGGATGGATGGATAACCTGATGAAGAGCCTTGCAGTGGACCAGCATCCTGTCCAGGGTTGACTTCTGCCTTGCGCCTGATGATGCTTAATGGTAAATCACATACTTAAGGACACCAGTGGAAATTAAAGGGGACTGAAGCCAGGAAGCACTTCTTTACACAAAGAGTTGTGGGATTATGGAACAAACTACTGGGACATGGAGTTGTAGCAGAAACCTCGACAACCTCTAAGATACTTGGGACAGCTTACTGTAAGTATTAGCTAAACAAACGGTCTCTATGGATTGAATGGTTTCCTCTCGTTTGTCACATTTCTTTTGGTCTTATGATGGATTAAGTAAATTTGAGGATCCCAGGTGAAAGGATGCGTATGGTAAGGCTTCTATTGAACTTTTATTGTTTAATAATAACAATAACTGTACAATATTTGTTACACTTCATTACACTGATTACATTTCATTTATGCTAAATACATTACATTTACAATAAATATAAACTTTTTACATTTTTTCCCAATGATATAAGGTAGAAATTAAGTACGGCAACACAATGTCGTAGTGTATAGATCACTGCTTCATGACTGGGCAGCCTGGATTTTATACCAACACCCTAATTATTAACTGTGTGCACTTTGTATGTTGTCCATTTGGCTTTGTTGGTTTTCCTTCAGGTACTCCAGATTTCCTAAAACCTCCACAAAGCTGTGAAGATGCGGTTATTTGGGGACTTTAAACTGGCTCAGTGTGAGTGTGAATGTGATATCATGATGGGTTGGCGCCTGGTCTGGAGTTGCCTTGTGTCTGATGGTGCCACTCTGACATCTGACCTGAATTGGAAGATTGAGAATGTTTTATTAAGAGTTAGGCAGATTTGAATATTAATGGATAACTACGTTTTTAATAATGAGTTATGCGTAATATTAAAGGCATATCTTTGTAATTCTAATTAAACCTCATGTAGCATGTGTTTTTTATATTTATATATATAACACCTTGCATGACAGGGCGGCACGGTGGCACAGTGTTAAGTAAGGAGAACTGGGTTTGCTTCCCAGGTCCTCCCTGCGTGCAGCTTGCATGTTCTCCCCGTGTCTGCGTGGGTTTCCTCCCACAGTCCAAAGACATGCAGGTTAGGTGCATTGGTGATCCTAAATTGTCCCTAGTGTGTGCTTGGTGTGTGGGTGTGTGTGCCCTGCCTGGGGTTTCTTGCTGCCTTGTGTTGGCTGGGATTGGCTCCAGCTGACCCCCGTGGCCCTGTGTTAGGATATAACGGGTTGGAGAATGACTGACTGACTGACTGGCCGACTGACCTTGCATGACATTACTACAATGTGCTTTACAAATTCTACACAAATAATGTCAAACAGTAATGAGCCAAGAAAGTCGATAATTATAAATATAGTCATATGAAAACGTTTAGGAACCCCTCTTAATTCTTTGGATTTTTGTTTCTCATTGGCTGAGCTTTCAAATTAGCAACTTCCTTTTAATATGTGACATGCCTTATGGAAACAGTAGGATTTCAGCAGTGACATTACGTTTATTGGATTAACAGAAAATATGCAATATGCATCATAACAAAATTAGACAGGTACATAAATTTGGGCACCCTAACAGAGATATGACATCAATACTTAGTTGAGCCTCCTTTTGGCCTCTAGACGCTGTCTTCCTATAGCCTTTGATGAGTGTCTGATTCTGGATGGAGGTATTGTTGACCATTCTTCCATACAAAATCTCTCCAGTTCAGTTCAATTTGATGGACAGCCTGCTTCAAATCATCCCATAGATTTTCAAATGCTATTCAAGTCAGGTGACTGTGACGGCCATTCCAGAACATTCTACTTCTCCCTCAGCATGAATGCCTTTGTAGATTTCCAACTGCGTTTTGGGTCATTGTCTTGTTGGAATATCCAACCCCTGCGTAACTTCAACTTTGTGACTGATGCTTGAACATTATCCATGAAGAATTTGTTGATATTGGGTTGAATTCATCCGACCCTCGACTTTAACAAGGGCCCCAGTTCCTGAACTAGCCACACAGCCCCACAGCATGATGGAACCTCCACCAAATTTGACAGTAGGTAGCAGGTATTTTTCTTGGAATGCGGTGTTCTTCTTCCACCATGCAAAGTGCATTTTGTTCTGACCAAATAACTCCATTTTTGTCTCATTAGTCCAAAGCACTTTGTTCCAGAATGAATCTGGCTTGTCTAAATGAGCATTGGCATACAACAAGCGACTCTGTTTGTGGCGTGAGTGCAGAAAGGGCTTCTTTCTCATCACCCTGCCATACAGATGTTCTTTGTGCACATTGCGCTTAATTGTAGAACGATGTACAGATACACCATCTGCAGCAAGATGTTCTTGCAGGTCTTTGGAGGTGATCTGTGGGTTGTCTGTAACCATTCTCACAATCCTACTCATATGCCGCTCCTGTATTTGTCTTGGCCTGCCAGACCAGTAACTGTGCCTGTGGCCTTCCATTTCCTGATTCCATTCCTTAAACTTGAAACTGACAGTTTAAACCTCTGAGATAGCTTTTTGTAGCCTTCCCCTAAACCAGGAGACTGAACAATCTTTGTTTTCAGATCTTTGGAGAGTTGCTTTGAGGATCCCATGCTGTCACTCTTCAGAAGAGAGTCAAAGGGAAGGAAGCACAACTTGTAATTGACCACCTTAAATCCCTTTATATCTCATGATGGGACACACCTGTCTATGAAGTTCAAGGCTTAATGAGCTCATCCAACCAATTTGGTGTTGTAAAGTAATCAGCATTGAGCAGTGACAGGCATTCAAATCAGCACAATGACAAGGGGACCCACATTTGTGCACAGCCAGTTTTTCACATTTGATTTAATTTCATACAACTAAATGCTGCGTCACTAAAAATCTTTGTTCGGAAAACACCGCAGTACTCCTAGGAAATGAAAGACATACCACTGTTATCTTTTTTGTTGAAAGGAGAGTCAATTATTATGCAGGCTGAGAGGGGTTCACAAACCTTTTCATATGACTGTATGTAAGCAAAATGAATGTCTGCAGTAGCCATAGTGGATTTAACAGACTTGGACAATATGAATTAGCTGGAATGAAAATATAAAACATTCAGCCTAAATTAGGGGTAAATACTGTAAATGATTAATGTAACTAATTTTAATGTATATATTTTACATTAAATCCAGATATAAAGTACATTTTATGACATTTGTATTATTTACCTCAAATGTACCGTATAATTTTAAATACCCCTTAGAAAACCAAAGCAGTACATGTGAATGTAAAAAAGAGATAAAGTCCCATTTAGGAATCCATGATAAGCAGCTATTAACAGTGTGCTGGTGGCAGAACCTGCTATAAACTTTCTTAACATGATTTAAAACAATTAAAAATGACAGTAACATTTCAAGTGTTTTATTATTTAATAAGAGCTAATATTGCAGTTAATAGAATGCCTGTGGACAGTTGATAGCTGCTTTATAATAAATGTCTAAATTAAAGGGTGATCAAAAAGGTTTTTTATTTTTCAATTTTGCTTCTGCATATCTGCTAAAATTAAACACAATGTTAAGTGTAGCATAAACAAAATGAAAAAAAAATTGTACCTTCAATATTTTATTCACATCTCTTTGAAAATTCTAAATGACTAAGAAATTAAATTGCAAGTACCTCAATTTACAGCTCTGTAATGATTACTTTATCATTTAAATAAAATATTATGAATTAATTACAACACCTAAGGGTTGCTGAATTCTTCAGTATGGCTGCCATAAATCAGAGTAAAAGCGAACTCCGCTAGCAGGAGTTTTCTGCTACTGGATCCAAACCAAATGTGTGAGCCATTTTAAATCAATTATAAAAGCAGTTCTGTAAAGCTGCAAACCTATGCGGCCAAACCTTTCATTTTAGTGCTCCTTAAAATTTTGTTTGTCTTCTTTTTGTGCTGATCAGCGCCCCTTCAGTGCAACAAATTTTTAAATTGTAGCATGGCCATCTGACTATGGTGAATATTCCAGACAGCTATCTGTTCATTGGCGTACTGGAGAAAGGTTAAAGAAGTAAAAAAGAAAAACTGGTTAAATGACTCTTTTGATTCAATTTCTTCAGCTATTCTTGAAGCCTGTTTAAAGTTTGCGTTTTTCCGCACAATCTGGCTAAGCAAAAGGTTACATTTAACAAGAGCGGCTGCTGAGTCCTGAGGAAGCCTCATAATGTGCAGCCTAGCTGGCACTAAAAATAAGAAAAGGAAAAAAAAAAGAAAGAAACAATCACCAGCAAGCCTCGTTAAATCCATTTATTTGACTCAGTAACCTAATTTGATTAAGCCTTGGTCACTCTCAGCCATGACAATGTCACTTTCCGCAAAGCTTGACATGCATCAGATTAAATTACGCAGCCTTGGTGTAAAGATAAGAGTATTTTTCCACTTAGTGAGTTTCTAAAATATTTAACTTAATTCAACAAATTGCTGTGTAAGCCGATGACTGTGTATGCCGACTGTCCCTGTCACTGACACTTTCTGCTGGACACACCAGTACCCTTCCCCTACCACTGGGCTGCACTGACGGCTGAAGAGCTCCCGTTTTTAACCATAAGTCACACTGGGCTATGGACAGGTTAGGGAACACAATCCTGGCGCACTCAGTAAATCTGATGCAGGCCCCCCTTAGTATTCGTTGTTACTTTTTTAAGGAGTTATGAATATGCAATACTTTGGATGGCAGAAATTGGAACTCTAATTTGCAGTTTTATTTTCAATTGGAATACTCTTTTTATGCAATTAATGAATTGCTAATTTTTCATTTACACCTATAAATGCACATGTGCCTAAAATATGTTTAGCAGGCAGCACACCAGGACAGTTTATGTTAATGCGTAGAAAATTGATTTCCTCTTCTTACACTATATAGTTATTGCATGTATTAACAACATGAGGATGTTTATATGGGAAGATTTTTAGGTTAATTTATTCATGAAGATGTAAATGTCAAGGCTTTTTTTAAATTTGATAATATTGTTCTAAATCAGACCGGAGGGTGTGTTCCAACTACAGAGGGATCAGACTCCTCAGCCTCCCTGGAAAAGTCTATTCGGGGGTTCTGGAGAGGAGGGTCCGTCGGATAGTCGAACCTCGGATTCAGGAGGAACAGTGTGGTTTTCGTCCTGGTCGCGGAACAGTGGACCAGCTCTACACCCTTAGCAGGGTCCTGGAGGGTGCATGGGAGTTCGCCCAACCAGTCTACATGTGTTTTGTGGACTTGGAAAAGACGTTCGACCGTGTTCCTCGGGGAATCCTGTGGGGGGTGCTCCAGGAGTATGGAGTACCGGACCCCCTGATAAGGGCGGTTCGGTCCCTGTACAACCGGTGTCAGAGCTTGGTCCGCATTGCCAGCAGTAAGTCAAACCCGTTTCCTGTGAGAGTTGGACTCCGCCAGGGCTGCCCTTTGTCACCGATTCTGTTCAAAACTTTTATGGACAGAATTTCTAGGCGCAGCCAGGGTGTTGAGGGGGTCCGGTTTGGTGGACTCAGGATTGGGTCACTGCTTTTTGCAGATGATGTTGTCCTGTTTGCTTCATCAGGCCGTGATCTTCAGCTCTCTCTGGATCGGTTTGCAGCCGAGTGTGAAGCGGCTGGGATGGGAATCAGCACCTCCAAATCCGAGACCATGGTCCTCAGCCGGAGAAGGGCGGAGTGCCCTCTCAAGGTTGGGAGCGAGATCCTGCCTCAAGTGGAGGAGTTCAAGTATCTTGGGGTCTTGTTCACGAGTGAGGGAAGAATGGAGCGTGAGATCGACAGGCTGATCGGTGCGGCGTCCACAGTAATGCGGGCTCTGCATCGGTCTGTCGTGGTGAAAAAGGAGCTGAGCCATAAGGCAAAACTCTCAATTTACCAGTCGATCTACACTCCTACCCTCACCTATGGTCATGAGCTATGGGTAGTGACCGAAAGAACGAGATCGCGAATACAAGCGGCTGAAATGAGTTTCCTCCGCAGGGTGTCTGGTCTCTCCCTTAAAGATAGGGTGAGAAGCTCAGTCATCCGGGAGGGGCTCAGAGTAGAGCCGCTGCTCCTCCGCATCGAGAGGAGTCAGATGAGGTGGCTCAGGCATCTGATCAGGATGCCTCCTGGACGCCTCCCTGGTGAGGTGTTTCGGGCACGTCTAACCGGGAGGAGGCCCCGGGGAAGACCCAGGACACGCTGGAGGGACTATGTCTCCCGGCTGGCCTGGGAACGCCTCGGGATTCTCCCGGAAGAGCTAAAAGAAGTGGCCGGGGAGAGGGAAGTCTGGGCATCTCTGCTCAAGCTGCTGCCCCCGCGACCCGACCTCGGATAAGCGGAAGAGAATGGATGGATGGATGGATGTTCTAAATCACTTTGGTGTTTAAATATGCTTAATATGACAGTAATCCTGTCTGTTGACCAAAAAGTACGGCATGGTAGCTCCATGCTTTGTATTTATTACTTCTTCTATCACATTCAAATTTTTCATACAATACTAGTGCTTTCAAACATAATGGGTGTATTTTGTATAAACCTCAAGTTTCAATTGGTTTTGTAAATTCTTACAAGAGATGTTCAAATAAATATAGGAGCACTTTGAAATCCATCACATTACATATTTACATTGCTGTTTACCTATACCGACTAATGGCAGGTATTAGTCAGAAAGAAATAACATTATGAGTAACAAATTAACATTCAGAGCAGCATTCATTATTTCTTAAGGGCTTAAGCTTTATTGTGATCAATCAACAACACAACAGGAAACACGTGTCTTTTAGGCTGCTGTTATTTTATTATCTTTCTGCCAAGCATACATGTTTCACTGAAGCCCACAAATCTGAGACAATTTTTCTAGGTGTCCCATAAAAACATTTCCTATTTAGATTACAGAGGGGACTGAGCTTCTTAAGGGTTTGTCACATTATGAGACTTTCCCAGCAGTTTTCAGTTGTAGTCTTTATAAGAGTTGGAAGCAGTCCTTGTGACCACCGGTTGCATAATGTGATATACCCAAATAGTCTTCATCTTGCTCTGATATAATAAAACAGGTTTGATTTTGTCTTTAGTTGTAGAGGTGGGCTCTGTGTGCACCAGAGCTAACATCAAGTGAACGCTTATCCGAAAGGTCAATGCACATAACACAGCGATGAGGTATAAGAAACCTCAAAAACAGAAGAGAAGCTCCTCTGTCCAGTGCTGCATGTTTTATGGGTGGGATTGGGGCTAAAATCGCCATACCATGTTACCCTCTGTAGAACAGTGGATCTGTCACTTAAACGGGTGATCACAAGTTGGCACTCAGTCGGTAAATTTGACGTGGCCCAGGAACAAGATCAGTAACTACAGTCAGCTTGTCTGACATACCTGATAATGTGAAGTTGCATAATGTGACACCAGCTTTACATTTAATAAATTATAACTTCAAAAAGTCATATCATGTGCTAAAGCCCAAGAAGGTTCGTCTAATTTCAGTAATCGGACACCAAATTTGGTTAGGATTTCCACAGGCTGAGTTGAATCTCTCATGTCTCATTTCATTTTATGTGGCCTTTGGTGAAGTGGTGAGGCGGGCGGCCTTCTGCTGTTATGCACCTAAAATCTGGAATAGCCTGCCAATAGGAATTCGCCAGGCTAATACAATGGAGCACTTTAAAAACCTGCTAAAAGCACATTACTTTAACATGGCTTTCTCATAACTTCATTTTAGTTTAATCCTGATGCTCTGTATATTCAATTAATTATCATAACTATTCATGGTGGCTCTAGAATCCGTACTAACCCCAACTCTCTCTTCTGTTTCGTTTCCCGGTTTTTTGTGGTGGCGACCTGCGCCATCACCACCTAATCAAAGTACCGTGATGTTCCTACATTGATGGATTAAAAGCCAAAAGTCTACATGACCATCATCATCAAGTCCTTCAATGAGAACTCTAAATACAAAGAGGACTGTTCATTTATGTTAGGTAGAATGGGGCTGGGTGGTCTCATAATAATAATAATAATTCATTACACTCAATACTCATGGTCTGGAACCCCTGCAGATTTTTTTTTTCTCCAGCCGTCTGGAGTTTTTTTGTTTTTTCTGTCCCCCTGGCCATCTGACCTTACTTTTATTCTATGTTAATTAGTGTTCTCTTATTTTAATTCTTTTTTTTGTCTCTCTTTTCTTCATCATGTAAAGCACTTTGAGCTACATTATTTGTATGAAAATGTGCTATAGAAATAAATGTTGTTGTTGTTGGTGGTGGTCACCTACCTCAGTCGCTACATGAGCTGATTTGGAGCAGAAGGCGGTGACCCTACACCCCAATGCAGATCCAATATTTGATGCACTATACTCAACATATGCTATTGGTAGTGTAGTACTGTCAGAAGAGTCCTTTAGTCTCAGTTCAATTTTGTTGTACACATATTCATTATATATGGGCAATACCTTATAACAAGATTTAATTAACAAGCCATTAACAAACACTACTTGTGTCACACATTCATCCTGTCGGAATATGTTGGGGACAGACACAGGTTATGGTGAAGCACAGTTGCTGCTCCTTTTCCAGCTAGAGAATGGAGGAGGAACCCAGAATCCCTGCCCCTTCCGGTTGCTTCTTTATATAAGAAACGAGATGACTGGAAGTCAGTGTTTATTAACAGACCCGTGTCTTCTGGAGACAGACTGGTCTGCAGAAGCTCTTACTTTGAAGACCAAGTAATGACATTTTAGATAGATAGATACTTTATTAATCCCAAGGGGAAATTCCCATACTCCAGCAGCAGCAGCATACTGATAAAAACAATATTAAATTAAAGAGTGATAACAATGCAGGTATACAGACAGACAATAACTTTGTATAATGTTAAAGTTTACCCCCCCAGGGTGGAATTGAAGAGTCGCATAGTGTGGGGGAGGACCAATCTCCTCAGTCTGTCAGTGGAGCAGGATGGTGACAGCAGTCTGTCGCTGAAGCTGCTCCTCTGTCTGGAGATGATCCTGTTCAGTGGATGCAGTGGATTCTCCATGATTGACAGGAGCCTGCTCAGCACCCGTCGCTCTGCCACGGATGTCAAACTGTCCAGCTCCATGCCTACAATAGAGCCTGCCTTCCTCACCAGTTTGTCCAGGCGTGAGGAGTCCCTCTTCTTTATGCTGCCTCCCCAGCACACCACTGCGTAGAAGAGGGCGCTCGCCACAACTGTCTGATAGAACATCTGCAGCATCTTATTGCAGATGTTGAAGGACGCCAGCCTTCTAAGGAAGTATAGTCGGCTCTGTCTTCTCTTGCACAGAGCATCAGTATTGGCAGTCCAGTCCAATTTATCATCCAGCTGCACTCCCAGGTATTTATAGGTCTGGATCCTCTGCACACAGTCACCTCTGATGATCATGGGGTCCATGAGGGTCCTGGGCCTCCTAAAATCCACCACCAGCTCCTTGGTTTTGCTGGTGTACAGTTGTAGGTAGTTTGAGTCGCAGCATTTAACAAAGTCCTTGATCAGGTTCCTATACTCCTCCTCCTGCCCACTCCTGATGCAGCCCACGATAGCAGTGTCGTCAGTGAACTTTTGCACGTGGCAGGACTCCGAGTTGCATTGGAAGTCTAATGTATGTTGGCTGAACAGGACTGGAGAAAGTACAGTCCCCTGTGGTGCTCCTGTGTTGCTGACCACAATGTCAGACCTGCAGTTCCCGAGACGCACATACTGAGGTCTGTCTGTAAGATAGTCCACGATCCATGCCACCAGGTATGAATCTACTCCCATCTCTGTCAGCTTGTCCCTGAGGAGCAGAGGTTGGATGGTGTTGAAGGTGCTAGAGAAGTCCAGAAACATAATTTTTACAGCACCACTGCCTCTGTCCAAGTGGGAGAGGGATCGGTGTAGCATGTAGAACTGCAGAGGGTCGAGGGCGTTTGCGGACCTATGGCCTCAGGTGGTGAAGCAGTAGCCGCTCCATGGTCTTCATCACATGTTAAGGGCCTTGCTCAAGGGCCCAACAGAGCAGAGTCACTATTGGCATTTATGGGATTCGAACCGGCAACCTTCCGATTCCCAGTGCAGATCCCTAGCCTCAGAGCCACCACTATGCCGAAGTACTCAGCCCTCATCACGTAGAACCTCCAACCCACCGCCCAAACACTTTATCATACCTTTTAGCAATTAAGTCATTGATAAACACAGCTTTACAGATCATTTATTCATTAGTTGTAGATCTTTTTGCAGTACCTAATCCAAAGTTATGTTATTATTCATTGTAAACGTTTGTAAAGGTTTACTCATAACAATAGTAAAAAGTTTTTACCTGCATTTGTTCCAAAGGGATAAAAGAAAGCACTATTGTAATTAATGGTTGAATGAAATTTTTTAAATGAATGAACGAATATGCATTTACCAGAAGTATCCACGATGTAACAATAGAACATATGTGCAACGATAGTGTGTAATTGTATGGCATCTAAAAGGCCAGCAGCATGGTGCGTGGGTTAGAGCTATTGTCTCACAGCCCTACAGTCCTAGGTTTGAACACTGGGCCTGGACACTCTCTGTGTGGACTTTGTGGATCTTCTGTGTCTCACATGTGGGTTAGCTTCACTGATGATTCCAGATTAGCCCAGAATAACTGAGCAGGCCCTGTGATGGACTAAAACCCTGTCTAGGCCATTACTGACAAATGTGATTCATGTTGCCACTGTCTTATAAAGAAGGAAGCCAACTCGACCTTGGGAAGGTGTATTTTTGTTAGTATTTATTTAAATGTAGAGTTTATAGTATGAGCGTCAATTTTGTTTTGCCTTGTGTTTGTTCTTTGTCACTAATGGTGTGTAGATGATAAGAGTTAGACCAAAGAGTGCGTCTGAGCAGTCACTCAATGTATGGGATATCAAAACATTGAATGTCAGCACAAAAGCAATATTAGAGTGTGTTGAAAAAGGGCTTGGATTTAAAACATCTAAAAAGTTGCAGTTGTTGCTTGGAAGGATTCAGAGACCTACAAATAATTAAACGTTGACTGATGACCTGATTTTTTAAATACCTTCAAATTTCAAATGATCTTGTGTTCAAATAAATATAGGATCACTTTGAAGGCCATCACATTGCATATTTATATTGCTGTTTACCTTTAACGACTAATGGCAGGTATTAGTCAGAAAGAAAGAACTAAGTATGAGTAACACGACCTATAAACATGTCATTTTATAATCAATTTTCTTAAAAAGGCAGGATCCAGGCCTTAACAGAATGCCAGGCTATTGCAGAGCCCACTCGCCCATACACCCACACTCCCACTCGGCCAGTTTAGAATCAACCAGTCAACTTAACATTCACATCTTTGAGGATGGAAACTGGGCTACCTACACAAAACACGACAGACGCGGGAAGAATGTGCAAGTTCCTTATGCAGATAACTTGCTGTAGGGTGCAAGTGCTACCCATTGTTCTACCTTGGTGCCCATTCAGAAATAAAAATAAAAAATTTTGTTTGACTACACATAAACAGCACAGTATGCAAGTTACATATGTGAACACATACTTGTAGTTATTATTTGTTTATCACACTGTATACAGTATTGGTGTATCCAAGTGATGTTCATGTATCCATACATGTATACACCCAATACTCTGAAGAAATTGTTCTCTATATTATAACAACACAGGAATATGTGTACCTGGGTACAGTAGATACAGTACGTTAAGCGTTGTTCATGCATTCATACAAATTACAAACACATATTGTATGTGTGTCCGTGCATGTTGTTCACATGTAGATACTGTACACACGCCCAATACAGCCTTTGTTTTAATTTTGCTCTTTGGTTAAAGGGCACAGATGGGTGGGTGATAATCAGTCAGTCCAACCCGCTATATCCTAACACACGGGGGGTCACGGGGGTCTGCTGGAGCCAATCCCAGCCAGCACAGGGCGCAAGGCAAGAACAAATCCTGGGCAGGGCACCAGCCCACCGTAGGGCACACACACACACACCAAGCACACACTAGGGACAATTTAGAATCGCCAATCCACCTAACCTGCATATCTGTGGGAGGAAACCCACGCAGACACGGGGAGAACATGCAAACTCCATGCAGGGAGGACCCGGGAAGCAAACCCAGGCCTCCTTACTGCGAGACAGCAGCACTAACACTGCGCCACCGTGCCGCCCTGTGGGTGATATTTTTATTCATTTTATTTTTCCACCAAAATGATTAAGTTGTCCTAGACCTAATTGTACACTTTATATAAGATTGCTATTAAAATTCAATCATAAAAAACTGTATATTACTGATACTGACTGTTGCTGCAGAAGGATCTATATGTACAATAGTCCCAAAATTTTATTTTGTCTGTTTTATTACACACATTTATCTATGCCCATACATGTGCACACTGTACACGTGTACATACACACAACCAATATATTATGACACAGCGATGTATGTGTGTATCCATATGCCTACGTCTTGTTCATGTCTACATACACATAAGCCCAATACCCTCTCTGTATACTATTTTTGTATATTATGATAACACACACACACACACACATATATATATATATATATATGTGTGTGTGTATCCATACATGCACACTGAGTATTGTTCATGCGTACATAGAGGCACACACACAGTTTCCTGCACAGCTATAGCAGGACAAGCCAAAGCTTTCTTCAGCTCAGTGATTAAACCTTAAGAAAGCGTCAGCTGAACATATTTAATTGGAGAATTTTAAAGTAAATCTGTAGTTTTTGCCCCTTTCCTTTTCCTTTGAGAAATTAACTATTCCATTCGCTGCATAAATTTTCAGGTTTCACTTGTGTGACACTCGGGGGTGTTGAATTTTTTATGACAAAAACGGTCTAATAATTGTTGAACAGATGTAAGTGTTGGAGAGTGGGCTCCAGCAGACCTCATAAAACAGAATTAGCATGTTAACTGTGACACTGCCACAATCAGTAGACTGGGGATGTGCAGTGGTCTGAGCGCATGATTAAAATCTGGCTGTTTAAATAATTCAGAGGTGACCCGCTCGCAAGCTTTTGAGGCAGAAGTTGACCTCATGGTTTTATTTTTAATTTCGAGTCAAAAATGAAAGGAGACAGATAATGAAGGTTTCGCTTGCTTCTTGCAAGACGTGTAGCATAAAAAGCACATTGTTCATCTTCCAGTAGTTTAGCTCCTGCCTCCATTTGTTGAGAGAGACTAAATCTTATTAAGGCTGAGATACAGTAAGGTGCGGCTGATTAAAAAGTTTCAATCTCCTATTGTCATGTTGAGAATTTAAATCCAAGTACTGTAGAGGAATGTTTACTTACTTTTATTGTTTACCAAGATCCTGCAACTTAATTGCTGTTACATTTCCCTACCAGCTGCTTTTCAACTCGAAGAATTATTTTCTGAAGAGCAACTTTACATGAATTTGTTTTTTTCATGTGAGGAACGATCTTGATTCTCAAAATGTATTTCAAAAAATTAACATTTCTAGAAATGTTGGTAGATTTCTTAGAGCTACACATTTTTTTTTTTTTGCATAATGAGCATGTTCATAAAGGAAATAGTAAGTAAGAGCAGCCCGGATTCTTTAATAACATGGAAGGCATCCCCGTTTATGTCACACCTTTTATAGCTGACATCAGAGTGGAAAAAGTGACAAAATATTATTTTGATGCCTTTTAAAATCACTTCTGTTTTTGAAATTTTTTTATTTTTTTCAATTTACAGAATTTTAAAAGAAATGAAGGTACAGAAAACCTAATTTAATACTTTTGAGGTACTCATTTTATTCCAGTTTTATGAATATGTCCATTTATATATATATATATATATATATATATATATATATATATATATATATATATATATATATATATATATATATATATATATATATATATATATCTTCTAGTACAGGATCACTGAAAACGTGTCAGTAACATTACAGGTTCTCCATACATGTCAGTCTGAATTGTAAGACATGCAGAGTTCAAAGTGCTACAGGTCCAGCCTTCCAGATTCAAATCTCTAGTTGTGTTATTGCATGCGGTTTGCACGTTTGGCTCATCTTTGTGTAGGTTTTTCTTCTGGGATTCCAGTTTTCCTCGCACATGCCCAAAGAAATACAGTATGTTGGTGACTCCATATTGTGTGAGAACGTGCCCTGTAAGGAAATGTATTCCCTGTCTAGGGCTGATTTCTGCATTGTACTGAAGCTACTGTCCTCACCAACCCTGATTTGGGTTAAGCAGATTTGAGAATTTTACATTTTGATATATTAGGGGGTAGTATGGTAGTTCAGTCATTATCAGTTCTATTTTTTGGCATCAGAGCCCTGTGTTCAAATCCCAAGCCAAACCACTATTTAAAAAGAATTAACCTTCTCTCTGTTTCTCTTTGAGTTCTCTCCAGTATCCTGGAGTGGCATGGATGTTAGATTAACTGATATCTTTAACCTAGCCTGCTACAGGGAAAGAGGCCCCAAATATTCTGTAATAACTCTCGCTAGGAGGAAGCAATCTGAATGAAACATCGTGCAATGTGCTCCTCCTATATGGAGCTTCGAACGAGCTGGGATGCCCCTGCATCAGAGCAATGAGCTTTGCGCCAGACAGCCGTCGTGATGTTTAACTTCTGTTTGCAACTTCTGGGTGCATACCGCCCATACCCCTTCACTCAGTCACTCGACTTCTCATCAGAATGGTGAGATACAATATTGAGCAGCACATCTACATGGTGCATACCTTTTGGGACACCAATTTGTTTAAGTAATGTCAGAATCAACTGGATGATCGTGAGTTAACAGAAGGTTACTTCCAGCAAGATGGAGCAACGTGGCACACATTGGCAAGGAGCATGGCAGAAATGGAGTCCTTCTTTGGCAACAGGGTAATTTCAAAGGGGCTTTGGCCACCATGGTCACCGGATCTAATACCACCCATACTTCTTCTTCTTTTGGGGTATGCTCAAAGGTAAAGTCTGTCAGAACAAGCCTATATTATATATATATATATGTATGTGTGTGTGTGTGTGTGTGTGTGTGTCTATACAGCATGTGTGTGGCACCTGTATAAATTCTATTATATGTTTTGTTTGTTTTTATTCATTTTTGTTTGGAATTCCAGAAAATGTTCCAAAATTGTATCAAAAAGCCTTACAAGAAAGAGGATGACCGTAAACCTGCTGTTGTGATCTGAACGTCCCGAAACACTAAAGTGTTCCAAAAACACTTCCAATAATCTCCACTGCAGAGGATTCATCATTATACCCTAGCTACATATGAGGGCAAATACAAGATCTTTATAAAATTAAAGATTTACTTCACAAAAATTCTCTGTTACACCATGAAGCTTTGAAGAACACAATTCCAAAAGCAGCTATGTCCCAAAACAGAAATCGAGAGAATGGTCAAAAACAGAGCAGAGGTCAAAATATCCAGAAAATCACAAATGCAAAAGCACAGTACAATACCAGGGCCGGATTAAGAGCTTTGGGGGCCCGTAGCACATTTCAAATTTGGGGGCCCTTTTGGTCTGCATCATCTGAAGTTTAGATTCTGAACAGTTCAAACCGGACTAAATAATTATTTTACTCTCGATTATAATAAGAATCTTATAATATTTATGTGAATTTTATGTGTTGGGCCCCTAAAGTTTTGTTGTGTAAGAAATTTACAGTTTAAAAACGTAAAGATAATATTTTTAAGGACCAGTTTTTCAATGCTACACTTTTTCATTAAATATTGGGTCCACCATTTGGGGGCCCCCGAAATTGCAGGGCCCGTAGCATATGCTACATGTGCCTATTGGTTAATCCGGCACTGCACAATACAAATAAACTCATTGTCACTCTAGTGCTTTTGATTGAACCTCCTGGAAATTTACATTTCACTTACATTCTGTTTCTTGACTTTGTTTCTGGTTTAGACCGAGAAAAATAAAGAAAGGTATAAAATGGATCTGATACCATCCTCAGCTGGTATGAGAACAATCCATTCAGGCCAACAAAGCTCACCAGTTGTATCTACTTAATTCTTCTGAAAAACAAAATCAAGTCTAGTTTTGAAAGTTCCTAAAGTCTTACTGTCTACCACACTACTTGGTAGCGTCTGTGGTTCTCTGCGTAAAGAAAAACTCCCTAATGTTTGTGTGAAATTTACCCTTAACAATTTAGAATTGCGTCCCTGTGTTCTCGATGAACTCATTTAACACTAACAGTTTTCGATCCATTGAACTAATTCCCTTCATAATTTAAAACACATCCATCATGTCTCTCTTAATCGTCTTTTGCTTAGGGTTATAAAAGAAAATGATAAGGGATTTTCTGACCCGCTACAGGCTTTTCCATCAGTCTGTATTCATTTCTCAGTCAAACTTTTTCTAGAAAAGTATGCACTATTATATAAAAAAGTCCTGGGATGAGACAAGACTCTTTTCAAGAGATTTTTCAAGTCCCACGAGACGAGACTTTGGCCATTAGATTTTTTCAAATCACGTCCACCTCTCAACCATATTCAACCACACACACGGTACTCTCACCTCTCATTTGTGTGAATGCTTTTGTCAGACACAGTTCCTGCTCTCTCAGCTGTTATAAATTTTAATGTTTTCCTCACTTTAAGTTCCCAATTAAAGAAGACGTATCATGTCCAAACCTTATTGAAGAATTTCATCACGAAGGGTTATCAACAGAAAAAATGAGTACACGGTCAATCCTAGCACTGAGAAATGATGAAGTCAAACGAATTAACGGCAAAAATGTTGATCAGTTACATGGCAAATTGGTTAAATAAGTATCAATAGATTATGCTGAAACAGTTGGTGTTGATCGCGCGGAACATGAAAACATCAACTTACAATATCCTGAAGAATATCTACAACCAATAACACCATCTGGTCTTCCACTACACGAATTACTGTAGAAAGAAGGATGTATCCAAGAAAGGTAATGTAGTAAATCTTCCATGGATAACATTAGACATCAAAGGAGATCTTGATATGCCATTTGTATTAAAACATTAACAGTTTCCTGTTAGAATATCTTTTGCAAAGACAATTAAAAATCTGAGCCAAACATTCAAAAAAGTTGTTTTATTTAATTTGCATGTTAATTTCAAAGCCAAACAGAACAAAATTGTATTATGTAACGAATAACGCTAACTCAGCATGAAACGTAATTTTACTTTCAAATTATTACATTTTACTATTTTTTAATATGGTTAATTACTCACTGTAATGTAAAATAGTTAGTTCTATTACACATATGTAACAATTCCCATAAAAATAAAAATCTGTTTAAATTGTACATCCTCATCCCCATACGTGAGCAGCAGAACCGCAAAGAGGCTAGTGTGTGGCGCAGGCCCGGTGGTTGGCGAACTAAGCAAGCAGGGGGCAAAGCCCCCTAGTATGTCAAATTAGAATCCTTGATAACTTTTAAAACTCATCTGAATGAGACATTGGAACAACTTAACCAATTAGTAAGCCAATCAAGGAAGATGGAGAGACAAGTCTTCCAGACAATTGTCAACCTTGTTATGTTCTTGTGATGTAAAGGAATTCCCATTTATTGTCAAAAAAATCTCCTACTTCTTTAGTGCATATTCAGGTGTGGTCTCTTATTACGTCCTCTAGTGCCGTCTTCTGTTAATTTGGGGATGTGACACTTTAAGCCCATTCATGTTTCATTGGAGTAAATCTGCCAGAGCTTTTGAAGGACTCTTCTTTAGGTGAGATTATGCCAAGAAGTAGGCATCCAAATATCATGTTGAATCTGTTTAAAGTAGAAAACACCTGTGAGAGCCTGATAGTTTAATATCTTGATCCATCATACATGACACTGGTGTAGTGCGAGTCTTCTAGTGTGGTGTGAATTCTTTAAGTGTCGGTAAGGAGAAGTGTGAATCTTTGATAGCTCTGCTCACATCTCTTAGGTCAAGGCACAGTCTTGTAAGCTTGTGAGTGGTTCCTCCAAAACTCCTGGCACATTAACCCCATCTGCTGAATCTATAACTTAGCTATTAATAGTGAGAAGTGTTCGTCTTGGTATTTAGATCACAGGCTTTGCATTTAAGCACTGCTCAATAACCTTGTTCATGGGAGCCTTCAGAGTATGCAGGTTTCTCAGTTAAATGGAAGGCCTTGCTATTTTTTAAATAAGTTGTTTATTTAGATCAGTTACTCTGCAACATCTTTAATTATTCCACTAATCAAAAATCAAGAAAATGGTGGAGAAAAGTCTTGTTGGTTTCCAAATGCTCTATTCAAATGGCTACTTTATGATGGACACACACTGCTACAAATGGCAGCAGCTATAGACACTTATGCACATGAGTTTAAGAGCAAGACATTACAGTAAATGACCAGAACCTCAGAGAGTAAAAGTAAAAAATGAATTCTGCATACTGAGCAGACCCCTTTACAATAATGCTATCAAGAGAATTCAAGCAAAACAACACCTTTTATTGGCTAACTAAAAAGATTACAATATGCCACAAGGCAACACAGGCCCCTTCTTCAGGCAACACAGAAATACAAAATTTCCAAAGTTTCATGGAGAACAAAACCCTACAATCACAGCAATTGTGGAAGACTGACAAAATTTTTGTTATTAGTTGTACAGTCATATGAAAAATTTTGGGAACCCCTCTTAATTCTTTGGATTTTTGTTTCTCATTAGCTGAGCTTTCAAAGTAGCAACTTCATTTCAATATATGACATGTCTTATGGAAACAGTAGGATTTCAGCAGTGACATTAAGTTTATTAGATTAACAGAAAATATGCAATATGCATCATAACAAAATTAGAGCATAAATTTGGGCACCCCAACAGAGATATGACATCAATACTTAGTTGAGCCTCCTTTTCAAATCTAACAGCCTCTAGACGCTGTCCTCCTATAGCCTTTGACGAGTGTCTGGATTCTGGATGGAGGTATTGTTGACCATTCTTCATACAAAATCTTTCCAGTTCAGTTCAAGTTGATGGCTGCCGAGCATGGACAGCCTGCTTCACATCATCCCATAGACTTTTGATGATATTCAAGTCAGCGGACTGTGACGACCATTCCAGAACATTGTACTTCTCCCTCTGCATGAATGCCTTTGTAGATTTCCAACTGTGTTTTGGGTCATTGTCTTGTTGGAATATCCAACCCCTGCGAAACTTCAACTTTGTGACTGATGCTTGAACATTATCCTGAAGAATTTGTTGATATTGGGTTGAATTCATCCGACCCTCGACTTTAACAAGGGCCCCAGTCCCTGAACTAGCCACACAGCCCCACAGCATGATGGAACCTCCACCAAATTTGACAGTAGGTAGCAGGTGTTTTTCTTGGAATGCGGTGTTCTTCTTCTGCCATGCGAAGCGCTTTTTGTTATGGCCAAATAACTCAATTTTTGTCTCATCAGTCCAAAGCACTTTGTTCCAAAATGAATCTGGCTTGTCTAAATGAGCATTTGCATACAACAAGTGACTCTGTTTGTGGCGTGAGTACAGAAAGGGCTTCTTTCTCATCACCCTGCCATACAGATGTTCTTTGTGCAAATTGTGCTGAATTGTAGAACGATGTACAGATACACCATCTGAGGCAAGATGTTCTTGCAGGTCTTTGGAGGTGATCTGTGGATTGTCTGTAACCATTCTCACAATCCTGCGCATATGCTGCTCCTGTATTTGTCTTGGCCTGCCAGACCTGCTGGTTTAACAGCAACTGTGCCTGTGGCCTTCCATTTCCTGATTACATTCCTTACAGTTGAAACTGACAGTTTAAACCTCTGAGATGGCTTTTTGTAGCCTTCCCCTAAACCATGAGACTCAACAATCTTTGTTTTCAGATCTTTGGAGAGTTGCTTTGAGGATCCCATGCTGTCACTCTTCAGAGGAGAGTCAAAGGGAAGGAAGCACAACTTGCAGTTGACCACCTTAAATACCTTTATATCTCCTGATTGGACACACTTGTCTATGAAGTTCAAGGTTTAACGAGCTCATCAACCAAGTAATCAGCATTGAGCAGTGACAGGCATTCAAATCAGCACAATGACAAGGGGACCCACATTTGTGCACAGCCAGTTTTTCACATTTGATTTAATTTCATACAACTAAATACTGCACCACTAAAAATTTTTGTTCGGAAAACACCGCAGTACTCAGATGTTCCTAGGAAATGAAAAACATACCACTGTTATCTTTTTTGTTGAAAGTACAGTAAATTATTATGCAGGCTGAGAGGGATTCCCAAACTTTTTCATATGACTGTATGTTTAATTAATAAATATTAATTTAAAAAATGCACGGTAATGTTTTAAGAAAAATAAATGAAGTCAATCTTTAATAATGTAACAGTAGTACACAGTCCGTAGTGCTGGACTAGTAATGCGAACTGTGCAGAACATAACATGCAGATCGTTCTAAAGGTGGGCACATGGGTGGAGCTTTCACATGGGGGAGTTAGTTATGGTGGTCAGCTTGTGAATACACGTTCACATTATGTTTGCTGCTAAGCTGTGAAGCACTATAAAAGAGATATGATAAAGGCAACAATGTTGGAGTATTTAAGCTTTGTGTCTCACTCCTTGCTGTAAATCAGGACAAAGAACTTAAAGAATCAACTGAAAACATGGAGGCAGATGCTACTCTGACTCATCCTAACCACAGTCAGGAGACAGGCAGGAAAGGTAACGGTAATCAAGCTCGTCTTGATGATGATTTGAACCATAGAGGACAGACGTCACTAAACCACACTACTTACTTTGCTTTGTGTTATGGCACACATTTTGTTAGCCGTTGGAATCACATTTCAGTGTTACGTGATAGCTGATATCTTTTTTGTTGAATGTAGAGAAAATTATTATGCAGGCTGAGAGGGGTTCCCAAACTTTTTCATATGACTGTAAATTTATTTAACAGCAAAATTAGCTTTAAATGAAGAAACTAGTTGGGCAGAACATAACATAACTGAAATTCTTGAAGTAGAAACTGCCAAGACATGGACTGATTCCTACAAAAATCTCAATACTCATCAATATTTGAATTTCTGACTGTTACTATGTTGGGCAGCAGGTAGCCTTAGCTTAATGAGATCAGTCTCTAAATATGCCTTAAAAATGGCAGAATAGATACAACCGTATGGAAAAACGTGAACATTCATGAGCATTTCACTGTCTTTGCACTTTGTCTTAGTGTCCATGCACCTTGAACATCCAAAGGTTCCTTACCATAACCTGACAGTCTGATATATGGTGGATACACTGCAGTCTTACTCTTCATACATCCCAAACTTGAGTTCTCAGATCTAACTTGAACTCGATCACCTCTATCCATACTTCAACATACATGTTATCATTACTTCTCTGACTCTGTGCTGCAATTTCTTGGCTTTAATAACATACGATTGCCAAATGATTTAGTTTTCCACATACAGTATCTCACTGTTTGCCTATGCTGGACATTCTCCTTATTCGCTCTGAGCCTTTTATTTCTCCAGTTGCTGCATCCTCGGAGGTGTTTATTCTCTTGATTTAGCTTGATCTTGTGAATGAGCTTTGCTTTTTCCACTATTATGCATTAATTGAGCTGCCTGCTTTGCTGCTTGCCGACTGACTCTGTGTTCATTATTTGTTTGTATGAGCTGCTTAAATTGTGATTTGTTGTTTGGAGCTTTATTTGCGCTGTTTGGTGACAAATGGCAGAAGCAATTCCTTTGTCCAGCATCACCTCAAAGAAGACACTCAGCAGGTTTTCTATCTCTCTCAGAGAATATATTTAAAAAGCAGTCTAGTCTCTAAACATCACTATTTTCATAATTAAATCCTCAGATGTTTTGTAGGCTCTCTGTCTTCAAAGCAGAATACATTTTCAGTTTGCGCTTTCCCGCACTTCTATTGTTCATGTGATAGGGATAGATGTCTATGCCTTTTTCACATTTTTTAAAGTTTACAATAACATTCATTTTAATAAATTTAATTAAATGAAAATATTCATTTAGCAATGTATTTCACTCTGTAGTGTACTTATCGTGTCATCTTCTACTAGTTTTGAAACACACTGTGCCTTTTCCATTAGCGCCAACACCATACCACTCCTGTCACTTTTACACCATAGTCCATAGTGACTTTTTAGGATAATGAAGTGCTACACCCAACACTCTGTACTCCTCTGTGTATCCAGCTACTGTAACATCCCCTCTTAGTAAGTGATGATGATTTAGACTGTCTGTCCATATATTGTAGTTACATACTGTAGGTTGATGCAATTAAACACATAAACTCTCTATTCACACACAGGGCACCAGAGCTCACATCCCAGACACTTCCTGCATGGAGTTTGTATGTTCTGCCTATGGCCAGGTGGGTTTCCCCTTGAGGTTCTGGTTTCCTTCCATAGTTCAAAGCCCTGCAGGTTAGGTAAACTGGCACTGCGAAACTGGCCCTAGTGAGTGTGGGTTAGGTTTAGGTTAGGTTTAGGTTAGGTTTCTTTATTTAGTCATGTTTACACAGGAAAACATGAAATTTGCCTTCTTGGTTGCATCTAATAACAGGTAACAGACAGAATGAAATAAAACAGACAAATAGAAATAAGAAAGGTTAAGGTAAGGCAGTTAGATAAAACATATTTAAACCAAAAAAAAAAAAAGGTAACAGGATATATATCAAAACCTTAAACATTATCTCCCATATTTCTTATTGAAAAGTCGTATGGCACTAGGAAGAAAGGAGTTTCTGGAGCGATTTGTGTGGGTTTTCAAAGCAACTATCCTTCCTGATTTACTGAACTTTAGTTCTACATGTAAGGGATGTCTGTCATCAGTTGAGATGATTTCCAGTTTCTTTAGCATTGCCCTCTGACACACACTAGTCAAATCATCTACATCAGCCCCAATAACTTTAGCTGCATACTTCGTAATCTGCTGGAGCTTTTTTGAGTTTTGGTTTGTCAGACTATTAAACCAAGAAATGAAACTGAAAGTGATCACGGACTGGATCATACTACGATAGAAGGACAACATGAGGTCCTTGTCTACTTTAAATAGTTTGAGTTTATGGAGGAGAAATAAGCGCTGGTTGCATTTAGAAAATAATTTTTTTGTATTTGTATTCCAGTTAAGATTGTTATCTAGGTAAGTTCCTAAGTATTTATATTCAGTCACTATTTCTACCTCCTCTCCCAGAACTACAATAAGTGAACATACAGATTTCTGTCTCTTAAAATCAAATATCATTTCTTTGGTCTTTTTTACATTCAGAGTGAGAGAGTTTTTATTGCACCAGTTTTCCATCAGTCCACTTGATTTAGATAGTGGCTTTCATCCTCCCCAGATATGCATCCTATGATCATGTATGTGTGTGTATGTGTGTTTGCCCAGATATGGACTGGTACTCTGTCCAAGTTTTTTTCCTGCCTTCCACACAATGATTACTGGGGACAGCTCCAGTTTCCCTGCAGCCCTTCCCTGGATATTCAAGTTAAGGAAATACATGTATGGATTGATGGATAGAAATTACAACCTAGCCTATTCTATATTGTTGCTTTAAGAATTTGTACAGCATGCTGTTAACGTAGTGAACAACTTCCTAATATAATTGGAATTTTATTAATTTTCTTGCTGTGGAATTGACCGGTGAATTTTTTATTCTTCATGTTTCTTAATATATGCAAGGAGAAGAAAAAGTCTTTAAAATGAATGAATACCTTATTAATCAGAAAAAATCTGTAATTGTATATTTAATATTTCTTTCAAAAGAAAGGAATTTCAGCACTTTGTGTTGAACTCATCAACCTATATATATAAAACCTCTTCTTTCACTTTACATTAT
Source organism: Erpetoichthys calabaricus (assembly GCF_900747795.2). Classification (NCBI taxonomy): domain Eukaryota; kingdom Metazoa; phylum Chordata; class Cladistia; order Polypteriformes; family Polypteridae; genus Erpetoichthys; species Erpetoichthys calabaricus. The sequence goes on along the minus strand of NC_041409.2, from coordinate 25,737,342 downwards.
TTTTGTATCTTTCAGTCATTCCACTTTGCTCCTTTATGTGAAGGACTCATACTGGATGCTAACGCTGCTGGGCACTGTGCATGCCTGTAGAATGAGAGAAAAATGCCACAAGTAACAAATTCAGATCCCACCATTATGCAGAACAGAACAAAACACACAACAAAGGAAAACTCTGTGACAGTGGCATCCTACTTAACTTACTTTATGTATCTTCCTGAATATATATTTGCTACATGCCATAAGCAGCAATCAAGTAAAATGTGAAATATTTTGTTTTTAACTCCTGTAACAGCTTGGTGGTACAGTTGCTTTTGTGTCAGCCATGTCTGTTTTTCAGATGAGTTTCTTTTAGTGTTCTAATCTCCTTCTTTGTTGAATGGAGTCACATATCATGCCAGAGGATCGCCTTCTGGACTCAACAGAGGCATGTGGTACTTTCTTGCCTCACTCCGCGCTGTCCGTGTAACGCGGCCACAGAGAGCTTAAACAACTTGGCACATCCGCATAAAAATGACAAAACGTACAGTGTGAGCTCAATTTACTCTATGATTTCTCCATTTTCATATCATGGCTTTCCTGTTGGGGTGGACACTAGATGTGTGTCTGGGATCATGGTGAGCTGTGGTAATGAAACTAGAAGATTTTGGAGGTGCTGAAAGATACATTGGGAATGAGCAAGGGTCAAAACCAGAAAGATAGTCAGAACTGAACGAACAATACCAAAGGGAAGAGAAAATTTAAAAGTTGCAAGCAGAAAATAAGATATAGCTAAAAACATAAATATAAGATTAGAGCCTACTTGAGGAGAAGACTAACTACAACTAAGATGTTAATAATTCTTTGCATTTATATAGCACTTTTCTCACTACTCAAAGCGCTCAGCAATTGCAGGTTAAGGGCCTAACAAAGCAGAGTCCCTTTTGGCATTGTACGGGATTCAAACCAGCAACCTTCTGATTGCCAGTGCAGATCCCTAGCCTTAGAGCCACCAGGAATCATTTAGGAATTTGCTTGACACTAAGTAGATGTCTCTGGACATATTTTTTTTTTCTTTCCACCGTATCACTTTGGTTACCTATGACTGTGCCGTGAGAAACCCACGAGTGTAGGTCAGTTTGCTGAGTTGCTACAACCTCAAATTTTTTGATTTACAAGATGGCATTGGATCATAAGCTTTCAACTAAGACTCAGATCAAGGTTCTAACTCCAGTAGTTTGCAAGTAATAATGTGACTGATGGACATACCTTAGCATTAGATAGATACAGTGCATCTGGAAAGTATTCACAGCGCTTCATCACTTTTTCCACATTTTGTTATGTTACAGCCTTATTCTAAAATGGATTAAATTCATTTTTTTCCTCAGAATTCTACACACAACACCCCATAATGACAACGTGAAAAAAGTTTACTTGAGATTTTTGCAAATTTATTAAAAATAAAAAACTGAGAAATCCCATGTACATAAGTATTCACAGCCTTTGCTCAATGCTTTGTCGATGCACCTTTGGCAGCAATTACAGCCTCAAGTCTTTTTGAATATGATGCCACAAGCTTGGCACACCTATCCTTGGCCAGTTTCGCCCATTCCCCTTTGCAGCACCTCTAAAGCTCTGTCAGGTTGGATGGGAAGCGTCGGTGCACAGCCATTTTAAGATCTCTCCAGAGATGTTCAATCGGATTCAAGTCTGGGCTCTGGCTGGGCCACTCAAGGACATTCACAGAGTTGTCCTGAAGGTTTTCATCCAGGATGTCTCTGTACATTGCTGCAGTCATCTTTCTCTTTATCCTGACTAGTCTCCCAGTCCCCACAGCATGATGCTGCCACCACCATGCTTCACTGTAGGGATGGTACTGGCCTGGTGATGAGTGTTGCCTGGTTTCCTCCAAATGTGACGCCTGGCATTCACACCAAAGAGTTCAATCTTTGTCTCATCAGACCAGAGAATTTTCTTTCTCATGGTCTGAGAGTCCTTCAGGTGCCTTTTGGCAAACTCCAGGCAGGCTGCCATGTGCCTTTTACTAACGAGTGGCTTCTGTCTGGCCACTCTACCATACAGGCCTGATTGGTGGATTGCTGCAGAGATGGTTGTCCTTCTAGAAGGTTCTCCTCTCTCCTCAGAGGACCTCTGGAGCTCTGACAGAGTAACCATCGGGTTCTTGGTCACCTCCCTGACTAAGGCCCTTCTCCCCCGATCGCTCAGTTTAGATGGCCGGCCAGCTCTAGGAAGAGTCCTGGTGGTTTCGAACTTCTTCCACTTACGGATGATGGAGGCCACTGTGCTCATTGGGACCTTCAAAGCAGCAGAAATGTTTCTGTAACCTTCCCCAGATATGTGCCTCGAGACAATCCTGTCTCGGAGGTCTACAGGCAATTCCTTTGACTTCATGCTTGGTTTGTGCTCTGACATGAACTGTCAGCTGTGGGACCTTATATAGACAGGTGTGTGCCTTTCCAAATCATGTCCAATCAACTGAATTTACCACAGGTGGACTCCAATTAAGCTGCAGAAACATCTCAAGGATGATCAGGGGAAACAGGATGCACCTGAGCTCAATTTGGAGCTTCATGGCAAAGGCTGTGAATACTTATGTACATGTGCTTTCTCAATTTTTTATTTTTAATAAATTTGCAAAAACCTCAAGTAAACTTTTTTCACGTTGTCATTATGGGGTGTTGTGTGTAGAATTCTGAGGAAAAAAATGAATTTAATCCATTTTGGAATAAGGCTGTAACATAACAAAATGTGGAAAAAGTGATGCGCTGTGAATACTTTCCGGGTGGACTGTAGATAGATAGATAGATAGATAGATAGATAGATAGATAGATAGATAGATAGATAGATAGATAGATAGATAGATGTTTATTTGTCCCCTATAGTGGAAGTTCAGGTAACGTTATCAGCCCTGTATATTCAATTCATTATAATAACTATTCATGGTGGCTCTAAAATTCGTACTAACCCCTACTATATCTTCTGTTTCTATTTCCAGTTTTTTATGGTGACGTCCTGCGCCACCACCATCTACTCAAAGCATGATGATGTTCCAACATTGATGGATTAAAAGCCAGAAGTCTGCATGACCATCATCATCAAGTCTTTCCGTGAGAACCCTAAATACAAAGAGGACTGTTTCATTTATTTGAGGTAGAATGCCTAGAGTGGACTGGGTGGTCTCGTGGCCTGGCACCCCTGCAGATTTTATTTTTTCTCCTGCTGTCTGGAGTTTTTTTTTTGTTTTTTCTGTCCTCCCTGGCCATCGGACCTTACTCTTATTCTATGCTAATTAATGTTGTCTCATTTTAATTCTTACTTTGTCTTTTATTTTTCTTTTCTTCATTATGTAAAGAACTTTGAACTACATTTTTTGTATGAAAATGTGCTATAGAAATAAATGTTGTTGTTGTTGGTTCCCACAAAAACAAAAACGTGAATGTGACAATGATTAGACAAAAGGGCGACAAGTAAATAAACAAAATTATGATCGTATCGATACACGACAGCCATCAAACCACAACAAAAATAAAAACTAAGGGCAGAAATGAAACCCTAACATTCCAAGATACCCAAACCCGACAGAATAACAACATGTAGAAAATGCTACACCTTTGGCTGCTTGTTTTCATTTTTGTCATTTTATTTCTTAGATGCCAATTGCCTTACCCACATCAACATTTAGAGAGGAATATATGTAGCATAAATTTTAAACATAAAGCAGGGCCATTTTTCTGCTAACTATGGTGGATCTATGGATTTATTTATGCGTCTTTGTTACTTATTCATTATTATTCTTACCTAATTTTATTTGTTTTTTTTTCTTGTAACTTTCTCCTTGACATTTTGTAAAGCACGTTCAGCTACATTCTTTGAATGAAAATATGCTAAAGAAATAAATGTTCTCCTTCTTCTCAGTGTTCTTCCTCAAGGTTTCGGTTAATGGGAGCACACAAACGGGAATAAGGAGTAGTAGAGGTATGTTAATGTGTGTTTTCTGTTAATTAAAATGAAGTCTTAATGCATTCTTGTTTGTCACAGTGCCAGAGAATGACAGTTGGACATGCAAGAAAAAAAAATGTTACCATACTCTGTACATGTACATACTGTGTACAGCTCCTACTACTATTACAACTACACTAAAATACTACTGTTTCTACTATTATTATATCCATTGTGGTTGAGTGGGGCCATACAGCGCCCCAAACACAACACAGACAGGCACAAAGACACAAGTCCAAGTGCATGCTTTTATTTTTCTTCCCTTTTTAGCACATAGTGCACAAATCACCAAACCAATATTGCTCAGTCCCTTCTTCTTTTCTTTTACTCTTCCTCGCTCTTTCTTTATTTCTCTCTCTGCCACCTCCATTCCTCCATGCAAGCTTTGTTCTCCACCTCCCTACTTTGGCTCCCTGAACGGAGTGAGGTAACCTCCTTTGTAGTCCACCCAGAAGAGCTCCAGGTACACTCTGATTCTCTTCCGACAGCACTCCCAAGGGTGGTGGAAGTGGCTGCATAGGCACCCAGCAGTGCTCCCGGTGCTCCTGGATCCTCTTTTGGCAGCACTAGGGTTCTTCAGGTGCTGCAGTCCAGGGCTCTGGGACTGTCTAGGCGGCGCCCCACGGGCCCCAGCTGGGTTGAGCTTCCAAGCTCCAAGCCTGTGGCCCTGAAGCAATCCAGGGGGGTTGCCCTCTCGTGTTTCGGAGGAGATATTGATGTGGACATGTCCTCTACCCTGGTCTTTCCATCAGAATGGCATCCCAACTGGGCAAGGCCCTCGGCCGTCTGTCACACCTTCTACATATCTGAATAAAATTATGGGCTTGATATGTACAAATACGTATAGCATAGTGGCAGGAGGATTAAGACTGCTGCTTCAGGGATTCACCGTTCTCGTTTTGAATCTTGTGCCTGGTTCTTGTCTTTGTGAAGTCTGCACATTCTCTTCCTGTCTGTATGGGCTTTTCTCTGGGTGTTTTGTTTTTTCAATCCACATCCCAGATACATCCATCTATCCATCCATTTTCCAACCCGCTGAATCCGAACACAGGGTCACGGGGGTCTGCTGGAGCCAATCCCAGCCAACACAGGGCACAAGGCAGGAACCAATCCTGAGCAGGGTGCCAACCCACCGCAGTATCCCAGATACAATGGAAATAAAACAAACATTCAATCCTCTAAATTTTCTGCACATTTTGTGCTTATCAATCTACACTTAATAACCAACAGTGACAAAGTGAAAAGGTTTGCAAATGAAATAAAAATGCCATCTGGTGTATTGGTGCTCCATCCTGCCTTGCATTTGATGCCACTGATGTAGGGTCTTCTAACCGTGTGACTGTCAAAGCTGGTGGAATGAAACTGCATCCGATGTGAAGTGCAGTAAAAACAAGGTTAGTTTGAACTTTCTTTGGTATTAGGATTGATTAAATAAAAACCTACAGAACTGTAATGTCCTCACTTTTCTTTTATAATCCCAATTCACAACGCTGTCTACAAATGTTTTCATGAAAAATGAAGGATGTTGTGCATGCTGCACATGAATGCTGCCAATTTTATGTGTTATATATCATGCCTTTGTATTTCTGGGGTACAATTTTATTTGTGTCGCGTTCAACTATTCTTACTGCTAAATCAGATTAAGGCTGTAAATCTTGATTGGGTCTGACCAGCCTATTTAGCCTGATGTTTGTACTGTATATTGCCTAAATGTCGCTGTCAGCATAAAAACTAGGTATACCATACTGTTTACAATTATCACCCACACACCTCTCACAGCAACGGTATAATATATAATACAGTACGTCTCTAATTATCACAATTCCCATTATACAGATGTTTAATTATCCTGATTACTTTTCAAAGAATGCTTCACTGAAATGGCTTTGATTCGCACTTTTTTTTTGCTTTTTTTGCCTTACATAGCATATACTGGATGCAACTTTAATATACAGCAGTTGTTATTGAATATCTCATTTTTTTAAAAAAATGTGTGCCTGCCAGCTGGTTAAATAATCAACACTGTATTTTAATGTAAAGTTGGAAGGCCTTTCTAATAACTGTTTAAAATTATTGCATGAATATAATGAAGAGGCAGTAACGAGCAATTATTTGAATCTCTTTTTGGTATTTTATTGACCCATTTTTGTTGCCATCTTAATATGTAGTGCAAGGGAAGAGAAAGTATGAATGTGCAAATATATTTGATTCAACACTCTTAGACAAGAATGGAAGGCAATACAACTTCAGCAAAACACAATTTATATGGGCTAATTCATACATTTGATGATGTAATTCATGGGGTTCTAATTGTATATAATTTATTTTGTTTGTTTATCACTAATTTGCATAAATATAGTATTTCCTTAGTATATTTAAGACATGTTGGTATGTTTATGCAAATTACTAGTCTCTTATTGTTTGCGTGTTAGTTGATTTGAGCACAGTTTCTTGGTTAATTTGAGTGTTTTTGAATATAGCATAAGTTGGCATATACTGCCTACTTTTTGTTTAAACATTTGGATTACAGGTTCTTACTAAGTGTTGCTAATTGTCTCCACTTTTCTGCATATTGTCTAAAACAGACTTTATCCATCTGTAACTAAACTCACACAATCCACTCCAGTTGCTTATCACATCTGCATCAGGCTCAGGGCAGGGTGCAGGGTGAGGCCACTGCAGAGAACAGTCCATCACCAAGCCTCGCTGGCCATTTTACTGTCCTCTATTAACGTATCACTCACGTCATTGGTAACGTAGGAGATAAAGCAGAGTACCTGAAGAAAAACTTTCACAGCCTCAAGGAGAGCGTACAAACTCTAGATGCAATGAGTCAAGGCCTGAATTTGAGCCATGACGAAGCAGTGGTAATCTGTGTACTACCTTACAAAAATAATGATTTGCATTAACTTGACTAATTTTTGTACATGTTTAATTAAAAGGAAAAAAAAAAGTTTGTTTTGCTTGGTGAAAAGAACTCTACTATTAATACCTGTAATGGGCATGTCACGTTGGGGTTATGGAGTATGTGAACAGTGTTATTATGGCTACCAGTTACCTTTATTGGTAAGGTTTGTTTTAAATATAATCACTGTAAGTCCATACCATGTGTACAGCATTGTTCTGATTTGTTTATACTATATTCTGTAGTACTCAATTCAGTTTTATTGTCCCAAGAGGGAAATGTGGTTTATCCTCAGGATTTTACTAAGAGACCACAACATAACTTTAAGTATACATCAACAAAGAACACAGCCATCAAACTTAAACTTGGTAGAAATAATTAAAATATAGTAGTGAGCATAATATTTATGCTGAACCTTAGATCAAACATATTAGACATTATAATTAAACCAACATTTGGACTTGACTGATGATTGAGACAAATGCTATTGTTCATCTTATGATTTAAGCCTGTAGATGTTTATTAAAATTTTAATTATTTAGAAGATTTTTGGCAGTTGAAATGAAATTGTATTTGAATGGTTTTCTTTTTGATCTTGGAACCTTGAATCTGCGACGTAATGGCAACAACTGGAATTGAGAATGTAGTGGGTGAGTCCTGTCTGATAAAATGCACCCTGCTTTCCTCAATACTTAATTGTTAAACAGGTCAGTGAGATTGGACTGCTAAGAACTTGTTATTTTATTTCTCCATTTTAGTTACAAGTTGATTTCTTCTGTTTTTCTTGCGGACGATTAAGATTTCCAAGCCAGGCTTGCACACCATAAGTAAAGACAGGACAAGATTATTAAAGAGTGAGTGACATAATGATAGGACTCGCAATAAAAAGACTCATCTTCCTTAAACAGTGGAGTTGTTGCGGTCTCTTTTTGCAAATGACTCCTGTTCTGTCCTTAAAAGTCAGGTATTGGATCTATAATTGCCCCAGATTTTCATTACTGTTGTCATGCATGCACACCAACTGATCCTCCTCTGGGCTCGTCTGAGATATGTACTACCACCCTAGGTCGAGAGGTGGTGCTGGCGCTAACCTTATCCTCTTCTGTTCCCTCCACAGAGCTGAGAAGACTTCATAGACTTCAGCTCTGGCTTTAATACCATCTTACCCCACAGACTCGTGACCAAACTGTCAGACATAGGACTTCCACACTCCACCTGCCTTTGGATCAAGGACTTCCTGAGTGATCGCACTCAGAGGGTTAGAGTGGGACCCTACTTCTCCACACCCATCAGCCTCAACACTGGCTCCCCACAGGGCTGTGTGCTGAGCCCACTGCTCTATGCCCTCTACACCTACGATTGCATTCCTGCCCACCACAGTAACACAATTGTTAAGTTCGCTGACGATGCCACGGTAGTAGGGCTCATCTCTGGGGTGGATGAGTCTGCCTACAGGGATGAGGTGGAGTGGCTGACAACGTGGTGTAGGAATAACAATTTGCTCCTGAATATAGCCAAGACCAAGGAGCTCATCGTGGACTTCAGGAAGAAGGCAGACAACATCCAGCCATTCATCATCAACGGGGACTGTGTGGAGAGAGTCTCAGACCTCCGCTTCTTGAGGGACTCACCATTAGGGAGGACTTGACCTGGGGAACACACATTGCCGAGGTAGTGAAGAAGGCCCAAAAGAGACTCTGCTTCCTGAGGGTTCTCAGGAAGAACAACATCCCTGAGAAACTGCTGGTGTCCTTTTACTGCTGCACAGTAGAGAGCAGCGTACTGGCCTACTGTCTCTGTGTGTGGTTCTCCAGAGGAAAGAGCTCCACAGGGTCATTAAGGTCGACCAACGGAGAGCCGGCTGTCCTCTCCCCTCACTAGAAGAACTACATAGTTCCTGTTGTCTCAGGAATGTCAAGAAAATTCTTCAGGACCCATCACACCCAGGACATGCATTGTTTGAACACCTGCCTTCAGGCAGACGTTTCAGATCCATAAAGTCTAAGACAAATAGACCGAGAAACAGTTTCTATTCTTCAGCCATCACCATGTTGAATGCTGCTAAGTGGTCAAGCTGACCGAGTGCACCTTCATGTTTACAGATCAGCCCTAAGTCAACATTGGCGATGGGACAAGTGCAATATGATGTATGTATGAATGGATAATTTTAGTTTTAACTTGAGTAATTGTGTTTTGATTTTATTTTTCCATTGGAAAATTGCACCTACCTTTCGTTGTACAATGTCTCATTGCTACAATGACAATGAAGATTTTGATTTGATTTGATATCGAGAGTGGTTCCCTACCATAAGGAAACCCTTTTTTGGTTTGTGTCTAGTGCCATCAACCGTGTGTTTTGTTTATGCTCTTTATTTGGTAAAACACGGAAGACCGGGTTGGCGCCAGGACATTTATACTCGTGGACCTGCAATCCTTCCATCGATCACACTGTCAACAGTCTCAACTGCCTTGTCTTTGATGAATATTTATTGTGGGTGAACCATGTTTTTTCTGAAATCAAGTATAAGTTTCTTAGTATTTATAATGTTTATATGTTAAATAAACTCATCTATAGTTTATAGGTTATAGCTTACTTTATAAATAATCTGTATATAGCTGTTAGACTTTAATAATTACACTGACATGGGTACTTTAAGGCAATAAATAAATGCAAAATAACTAAATAATCACACAAATAAATATACAGTTAGGTCCATAAATATTTGGACAGAGACGACTTTTTTCTAATTTTGGTTCTGTACATTACCACAATGAATCTGAAATGAAACAACTCCGATACAGTTGAAGTGCAGACTTTCAGCTTTAATTCAGTGGGGTGAACAAAATGATTGCATAAAAATGGGAGGCAACTAAAGCATTTTTTGAACACAATCCCTTCATTTCAGGGGCTCAAAAGTAATTGGACAATTGACTCAAAGGCTATTTCATGGGCAGGTGTGGTCAAGTCCGTCGTGATGTCATTATCAATTAAGCAGATAAAAGGCCTGGAGTTGATTTGAGGTGTGGTGCTTGCATGTGGAAGATTTTGCTGTGAACAGACAACATGCGGTCAGAGGAGCTCTCCATGCAGGTGAAAGAAGCCATCCTTAAGCTGTGAAAACAGAAAAAACCCATCCGAGAAATTGCTACAATATTACGAGTGGCAAAATCTACAGTTTGGTACATCCTGAGAAAGAAAGCAAGCACTGGTGAACACAGTAACACAAAAAGAAACTGGATGTCCACGGAAGACAACAGTGGTGGATGATCGCAGCATCATTTCCATGGTGAAGAGAAACCCCTTCACAACAGCCAACCAAGTGAACAACACTCTCCAGGGGGTAGGTGTATCGATATCCAAGTCTACCATAAAGAGAAGACTACATGAAAGTAAATACAGAGGGTGCACTGCAAGGTGCAAGCCACTTATCAGCCTCAAGAATAGAAAGGCTAGATTGGACTTTGCTAAAGAACATCTAAAAAAGCCAGCACAGTTCTGGAAAAACATTCTTTGGACAGATGAAACCAAGATCAACCTCTACCAGAATGATGGCAAGAAAAAAGTATGGAGAAGGCGTGGAATAGCTCATTATCCAAAGCATACCACATCATCTGTAAAACACGGTGGAGGGAGGCAGTGTGATGGCTTGGGCGTGCATGGCTGCCAGTGGCACTGGGACACTAGTGTTTATTGATGATGTGACACAGGACAGAAGCAGCCGAATGAATTCTTAGGTGTTCAGAGACATACTGTCTGCTCAAATCCAGCTAAATACAGCAGTCACATTGATTCATGATACAGATGGACAATGACCCAAAACATACAGCCAAAGCAACCCAGGAGTTTATTAAAGCAAAGAAGTGGGAAATTCTTGAATGTCCAAGTCAGTCACCTGATCTTAACCCAACTGAGCAGGCATTTCACTTGTTGAAGATTAAACTTCAGACAGAAAGGCCCACAAACAAACAGCAACTGAAAGCCACTGCAGTAAAGGCCTGGCAGAGCATTAAAAAGGAGGAAACCTAACATCTGGTGATGTCCAGGAGTTCAAGACTTCAGGCTGTCATTGCCAGCAAAGGGTTTTCAACCAAGTATTAGAAATGAACATTTGATTTCCAGTTATTTCATTTGTCCAATTACTTTTGAGCCCCTGAAATGAAGGGATTGTGTTCAAAAAATGCTTTAGTTGCCTCAAATTTTTATGCAATCGTTTTGTTCACCCCACTGAATTAAAGCTGAAAGTCTGCACTTCAACTGCATCTGAGTTGTTTCATTTAAAATTCATTGTGGTAATGTACAGAACCAAAATTAGAAAAAAGTTGTCTCTGTCCAAATATGTATGGACCTAACTGTATCATGAGTATATAAAAACACATTAATGTACTGTAGCTCTAATACAACGCACTATTCAATGTACTGTACATAAGCCAAGGTTGTACATTCAGTACACCATTGGCTTAGATAAGTAGTGCATATCACACCAGTAAAATTATCATTTGTTTTTAAAGAGATTCACAGAGTAGTAATAAATGCAAATTTGTATTTAATTTTCTTTTTATCATTTTCACAATGCTTTTAGCTCTTCTGTTTTAAATTGTAGCATATGCTTTATTGTTATGGAATAAAAGGTTAAAGATCTTCAATGAATCATATCTCATTTCATTTGACAATGTGCCATGATAAGAATTTCAGCGCACATTTATTTTTTTTTTTTTATACATTTCCTTGTTTTCTCGGTGTAGCTGTTTAAAAAAGTCTCATCAGTGCACTCTGTAGCAACACAGTTAAAATTTAATCATGTTTGATTACTTTTGCAGCACATAATTTAAACTCAGAAGATTAAACTTTTCTTGAACAGAAATTGAACTTGTAATGTGGAATACCAAACTAGAAACATTATTTAGACCTTTTTAAAAAATACCCAATGCACTCTGATGTAAATAATCATCTCTCACTTAATATATTCGGCATACACTGTCGCGCACTTAAAAATTAAACATTTCAATATATGAAGCCACGTTGTGACATCATATCAATATTTAAAATCTTTTTATGCATGTATGCTGGGTTGTCCAACTTCATTAAGTACATTCATCATCCCTCAGGCAGCAGTGCATTCCCATTGGAGTTACAGGATTGAGGGCTACTAGACATATTCTTTAAGCTTTTCAGGGAGTTTTTCTTTCAGCCACTATCAACATTTCCATCACTGATAACCAAAGTGTGTTCACAGCACTTTACTGAAAAATGCTGTTTTTGCAGTTGAAGAAATTGGAATGTTAGGGTAGTATGTATAGCTAATATTTTCACAAGGTGTTGATGCACCTAAATACAGTATGTAGCACGAAAAGCAAATACCTGTCACCGCGCTATATGGACATGCCTACCAACATTTGCTAAGCATTCAGGACTGGATTTCTAAGGAAAAAACGTGCAGGCAGAAAGCTTTAGGTTGAATGCTGCCAGACTTTACTCATGCTTTCTCTAGAACAAGTTACATAAGCCTCTGTTCTCTGCTCATCTCAAGATTTTATGAAAATGTAACCTTAACTGAACACTTACAAACTTTACAGCTAAATGCATACTTTAGGGATCTGACTGTAAAACAGCTTTGTAAGTTCATGATATTTAAAAAAGGAAGCCCTAAATAAGGACAGGGATTAGAGCCAGCTACGAAGGGGATGAAGAATGGAAAAGACGTTGGTCCAGAAGCATGGAGGTGTTTAGGAGAGATGGCAGTGGAGTTTTTAACCAGATTGTTTAATGGAATCTTGGAAAGTGAGGGGATGTCTGAGGAGTGGAGAAGAAGTGGACTGGTGCCGATATTTAAGAATAAGGGGGATGTGCAGAACTGTAGTAACTACAGGGGGATAAAACTGATGAGCCACAGCATGAAGGTATGGGAAAGAGTAGTGGAAGCTCAGTTAATAAGTGAGGTGATGATTAGTGAGCAGCAGGATGGTTTCATGCCAAGAAAGAGCACCACAGATGCGATGTTTGCTCTGAGGGTGCTGATGGGGAAGGATAGAGAAAGCCAGAAGGAGTTGCACTGCGTCTTTGTTGACCTGGAGAAAGCAAATGACAGGGTGCCTCGAGAGGAGTTGTGGTATTGTATGAGGAAATCGGGTGTGGCAGAGAAGTATGTAAGAGATGCACAGAATATGTACGAGGGAAGTGTGACCGTGGTAAGGTCTGTGGTAGGAGTGATGGAGGTGGGATTACATCAGGGATCGGCTCTGAGCCCTTTCTTATTTGCAATGGTGATGGACAGGTTGACAGACAAGATTAGACAGGAGTCCCCATGGACTATGATGTTTGTTGATGACATTGTGATCTGTAGTGATAGCAGGGAGAAGGTTGAGGAGACCCTGGAGAGGTGGAGATATGCTCTAGAGAGGAGAGGAATGAAGGTCAGTAGGAACACGACAGAATACATGTGTGTAAATGAGAGGGAGGTCAATGGAATGGTGAGGATGAGGGGAGTAGAGTTGGTGAAGGTGGATGAGTTTAAATACTTGGGATCAACAATACAGAGTAATGAGGATTGTGGAAGAGAAGTAAAAAAGAGAGTGCAGGCAGGGTGGAATGGGTGGAGAAGAGTGTCAGGAGTGATTTGTGACAGACGGGTATCAGCAAGAGTGAAAGGGAAGGTCTACAGGACGGTAGTGAGACAGCTATGTTATATGGGCTGGAGAGGGTGGCACTGACCAATAAAGCAGGAGACAGAGCTGGAGGCGGCAGCGTTAAAGATGCTAAGATTTGCACTGGGTGTAACGAGGATGGATAGGATTACAAATGAGGACATTAGAGGGTCAGCTCAAGATGGACGGTTGGGAGACAAAGTCAGAGAGGCGAGATTGCATTGGTTTGGACATGTGCAGAGGAGAGATGCTGAGTATACTGGGAGAAGGATGCCAAGGATAAAGCTGCCAGGGAAGAGAAAAAGAGGAAGGCCTAAGAGAAGGTTTATGGATGTGGTGAGAGAGGACATGCAGGTGATGGGGGTAACAGAACAAGATGCAGAGGACAGAAAGATACGGAAGAAGATGATCCACTGTGGCGACCCCTAACAAGAGCAGCCGAAAGAAGAAGAAGAAGAAGAATCCAGGTGTAGTTTCAGTAATCATTCCAAACTGAACATACAGTAGGTTCCACCTTGACTCTTGACTGAGCCCAAATTAACCTATACCAGGCAATAAATGGTCGTTCGGAATAACTATTGCTGTCTTATTGTACATGGTGTGCCCAGAATGTTTTACAACATGGTTTTTATTGCTCACAGTTTAGTACTGTCTGAGAAATACTCTGTAAATAAAGAATAGTCAAGATCACTGCTACTAAAGAATCCAAGCTGAACATCCTTTATTACAAGAAATTTGAAAAAGCCTGCCATGCACACCAGTGAGTTCATTATGACAAGACTGGAGAATATAATAAAGGTACACTCTTAATTAAGTTAGGTTCTTTTGGATAATGGAGTTAAGAAAATCATCAGCTTGCCCCAATCAGTATACAGATAAATGGTATAATCTTTAGCACAACTAGATCTTCTGTATATCTAAAAGTCCAAAATAGGGATGTAAAGTCTTTGGCACACATCTTTACCTAACAAGGAACTTCTTATGTACAAATTCTTATTGAGAACAAAATAAAAAGTATTAATTGTCATTATCTCATCAGTTCCTTGGCAATATGCTGCGTACAAATGGTACATCATGTCCTAAGTTAAGCAGGCAGGCACAGTCAGAAGTACTTTACAAATTCATACAGAAAGTTCTTCCCTAGCAATGGAATGTTGCTAAGCTTCTCGGTTGTATACAGAAGCTCTGGCACTGGATGTCTTGACTGTGTGCAAGGCATCATGAAATCTGAAGACTACCAAAAGATATTGGGGCGCAATGTAGGGCCCAGTGTCAGAAAGCTGGGTCTGCGTCAGAGGTCATGGGTGTTCCAGCAGGACAATGACCCCAAACATACCTCAGAAATGGTTGAAGACAAAGCGCTGGAGAGTTCTGAAGTGGCCAGCAATGAGTCCGGATCTAAATCCGATTGAACACTTATGGAGAGATCTCAAAATTGCTGTTGGGAGAAGGCGCCCTTCAAATCTGAGAGACCTTGAGCAGTTTGCAAAAGAAGAGTGAGTGGTCGGAAATTCCAGTTGAGTGGTGTAACAAGCTTGTTGATGGTTATAGGAAGTGCTTGATTTCAGTTATTTTTTCCAAAGGGCGTGCAACCAAATATTAAGTAGAGGGTGCCAATAATTTTGTCCAGCCCGGTTTTTGAGTTTTGTGTGAAATGATGTCAGATTTGGCTTTTTGTCTCTGTTTATTTGTGTTGTTCCAATGCACATAAAGGAAATAAACATGTGGATACCAAAACATTTGTAATTGCAACAATTTTCTGGGAGAAATGGTGCATTTTCAAGGAAAATTCCAGGGGTGCCGATAATTTCAGCCATGACTGTAACTGAATGAGATTGTGAGATAATTTAGCTACCAGCTAATCTAGCAAGCATTCGCTCCTCCTCGTCTGTCAGCTTCCCGTGTCTTTATACATTGATGATCATCATTTTCTGTGGTGGGCTGGTGCCCTGCCCGGGGTTTGTTTCCTGCCTTGCGCCCTGTGTTGACTGGGATTGGCTCCAGCAGACCCCCGTGACCCTGTAGTTTGGATATAGCGGGTTGGATAATGGATGGATGATCATCATTTTATGACATATCTATTCTCAATGGACAGATGTTGACTTGCTGAGTGTCACTCATTGGTGAATGAGCTCTAATACTGTTCTCTCTGTGCAGAAATACATTTCCTTTTCGAACACTAATAAAACATTTCTTTTAAATTAGTGAAAAGGCTAACAAAATTTAATTGACAGTTAATTTCCATTAGCCCAAATGAAATTAAATTTCTTTTACAATTATCAAGAGAACATTTTTCAAAAATATTAAGTTTATGTGCCTTTTATGTAAAAATACAATTAATCCAACCATTAGATAATCTTTACATAAAAGAGCATAAAACAGTATGTGATAAGGAAAAATAATTATAATATATTATTAAAGCAATATCTTCTTGTGCAAGTCTGTTGGCTTACTTGACCACTTTCAAATAAATTTTAAAGTTCAAACAAATATCTGTTATTACGTAGGCCATTTTCTTATGCACTTAAACTCATTTGTTCTTTTTCTATACTACCTCTCCATGACGGAGTATAGCAGTGGAGTTACATATAGAGTTATGATAGCAAAGAAATATTCATCCATTTTGGTGTCAAAGGGAACAGAGAAAGAATCTAACATTCATAAACCTGCTTAATCCAGTTTGGGGTCATGGTGTCAGGGTGAGAGCAAACATCAGACAGAGGGTCGTCCCATTCACACACACACACGACTAAATTTCAAATTGCCTTTTTGAAATAACATACACGTGAGATGAAAACTGGAGTATCCAGAGAAAATCTCCACACAGACACAAGGAGAACATGGAACTTTCATCCAGACAACAACCAGACATCGAATTTGAGTCCAAAATGCTGTGAGCCACCAAGCTTCTCCAGTAGAAATATAGACTTTAAAAATAAAGAAAAAAAACAAAAAGCTGAGTGAAGAAGATATGAAGGAATGTAAATTTATTTATTATCTGTGGAGTTTGTATAATATGATTATGAGCAAATTTTAAAGGCAGTTAGACATTGTCACAAAAATAGCCAAGAGACGCTGGGAAGGTTTGGGGCAGCCACCCGTATAATATTTCCCAGCTGCAAAATCTGTCAAAAGACAAAGCCATATTCATACAACTGAGTCCAAAACAGAACTGACTATCTTCTTTAAGATGGTGGCTTTTAAACCCTCATGGGGGGAAGTGATGTCATCAGGACCGGAACCAGAAGAGACGTCATTGGCTACCCCAAAACAGGGTGGGATTTCCCGAGAATGGTCTGCAAGGAATTAAGGGAGAGAATTGGTGCACTTCGTCACCCCCTGGTCCGGCATGGAACTGCATTTATTCAGGCCCTTTGGGTGTCCCCTAAACATGCGTGTATGACAACATACACTGTAGTGTACAAACTGCCTAAGTCTAAAATTACTCCTTGTATGCAAAATAAGTTAAGAGAAAATTTTAACAGCTTTAGATGAGGTTTTCAGACACTGAAGTCATTTATTTTAATGCTTTATTAAGATTATTAAAGATAATAATTTAATACGGCAGAATCCAGACATTTCAGAGCATATACACAAATCGGCCACTTCTCAATCAAGCATTTTTGTATATAGATGTGAGACATAAAAGATGTCATACAATAAGTAAGCAGTGTCTCAATGAGCCCGTTCAACCCAGAGGAGCTCTTTAGTGAAACGACCACACTGTACCTCTGTCAGCACTGGTGGGCATCTGTGCTTCAAAATCTCCAGTGTTACATCAGCACTTAAAGTTTATTTATATAGAAGCACTCTTTCTATTGATACTTTGAAACTATAAGAATTCATTTAATACCATTTTGCTGTGTTCCAGCTTGAGGTTCCCAAGTGAAAAACAATGCACATTTGCCTATTAGTGTATAATGTCTTTTTGAGAGGTATACTGTATATTAGCAGTGCTACCCAACTAAGACGGGTTGAAATGTAAGTATTCAGCGTAGATCTCAGCATTAATATTTGCAGCGAACCATCTTTTGGAATGTATTTTGTAATGCATGTAGTAATAACATGCATTGTATTCGCCATTCCAACAGAGGTGTATCACAAACATTTACAGTAATAAAATGCAGTATTACAAATTTTGGTCATTTATAGTAATACAAATGTTGGTGATCTGTTGGAATGACAAATACATTTTATTACTACAAATGTTAGTAATGTGCTATCTGTTAGAATGACAGAGACACAGCAAACGGGTGGACACACAATACAATACAATACAATACAATTTATTTTTGTATAGCCCAAAATCACACAAGAAGTGCCACAATGGGCTTTAACAGGCCCTGTTTCTTGACAGCCCTCCAGCCTTGACTCTCTAAGCAGACAAAAAAAAACCTTATAGGGAAAAAAATGGAAGAAACCTCCAGAAAGGCAGTTCAAAGAGAGACTCCTCTCCAGGTAGGTTGGGCCATTCCACAGCTGGGCCAGCCAATCCGATGAAAGGACCCCTCTTTCCCACAATTCCTGCAATCCTCCATCAGGGATGACTTTACCTTAGGCAGGCAAAACAACAAACACTTGTCCCTTTAATAAGGTGGATAGATAGTGTTATTTAGTGTATTGTACAACCCTTTTTATAATTAATGTATATGTGCTGCTCATTTTATAGCACTTTTTTATATTTTTTGTAATTTACAATGTATTCACATTCTGAACAGCAATTCAATGTTTTACAGTACATTCCAGATTTATCAATTCAGTTTTTCATCTATTTTTAAAAACATTTGCCTTTGGCACTTTAGTTCTATTCAGCTTAAGCAGAAAAAGAAAAAGGAAAAATAAGTACAGT
The DNA here is from genome assembly GCF_900747795.2 of Erpetoichthys calabaricus. Lineage (NCBI taxonomy): Eukaryota > Metazoa > Chordata > Cladistia > Polypteriformes > Polypteridae > Erpetoichthys > Erpetoichthys calabaricus. Next base: position 25,718,950 of record NC_041409.2, on the reverse strand, counting down.
ATGTAATCAGATGAAAGTAAAACAGATTTTTACTAATACAACTAAAAATGTAATGGTATTCTGCAACACATAACACTTAATAGAACCTAAATATTGCAAATTAACCAAGTCAGAGCACATCCACCAGCTGGCCAATATATTCTTAACATAGAGTTCAACAAGTGGCACATTTTCTCATTAGCAGTTGTACACAACAACAAACATAAAGGTACGGCTAGAATGAAGCAAACGTCCACAGATTTCACAAATCATTTCAAACACCATGAAGGATAGAAGCACTTAAACCCCAATGACTGTCCATTTACGCAAGCCAATAATTCAGATATAAAGTCTTTGAGGAAGGAGATAATGTGCTATTCTATTTCAGAGCAACTTTATAAATACCATAGATGCTGCAGTTTGTTACTTGACGATTATTTGGGTAAGTGTCCACATAATAAAATGTCTACCGGAGTATTGGTAATACATAATTAAAAAGTTCCACCATTTGATTATTTTGGTATAATTCTGAAAGTTCAAATATTAACAGTGTGAGGGTCACATCTAAAAAAACATTGTGTGGATTCAAGTATAAAAATATATGCATAATAAAAAAACAAAAAATGTGTACACCAAAAAAAATCAGATGTAAAAAACCTGGTGTATATGGTGTGTGTTCAGACCATAGTAAGTGTAATATATATATATATATATATATATATATTGTCACACACGCGTGTTTTGGAGACAACTAAAGGGCCTGAGTGCATGTAATTCCACGCCAGACCAGGGGGTGGCGAAGTGCACTAATTCTCCCTCTCGATCTTTTGCAGACCATTCTAAGAAAATCCTGCCCGGCTCTGGAGCAGCCAACAACGTCACTTCTGTTTCCGGTCCTGATGACATCACTTCCTCTACTGGCCTTTAAAGGTGATATCTTGTGTATAACAAATCAGTTCTGTTTTGGACTCGATTGTGTCAACATGTCGATGATTTTGCAACAGTTTTGCAGTCGGGAAAAATTATACGGGTGGCTGCCCCAAACTTTTGCAATGCCTTGTGGTGTTTCTTCTTACAGTGGTGTAGTCGGCAGGATTCTAAAAGCCTAGAAGACAATGGGACCGGACCTGAATCATAACCAGGTGAGAGAGTATCGGGGCCGAGCTTCTGGGTGGGGGTTTCGCCTCGGATTTCGGAAAGAACTGGTGCAGACTCCGCTCCCTTTGTCTAATTCCGGGCCACAGAGTGTTGATGGGACACACCGATGTAGGCTGGTATCTATGGGGGAAGTGACAGGGACTTATTATGCTCTCTCTGAGGAGAGAGCTGTCCTCCCCACAGGGGCCAAGGCCCCAGAGCAAAGTGGGAATTCCTCAGACAAGCAGGTGAAAAGATCGAGAGGGAGAATTAGTGCACTTCACCACCCCCTGGTCCGGCATGGAATTACATGTACTCAGGCCCTTTAGTTGTCTCCTGAACACGCGTGTGTGACAATATATATTAATTTAACCAACGATTTATGATTTATTTATTTACAGAGCTTTTGTTAAAGGCCAAATTTTCCACTTGTGGACATACAAAGTTCTATCGATATATCTATCTACACACAGTTTTAGGTAATTTACCCTTTATAAATCATAATAATCTTGTAAATGGAACCCTTAAATACACATAATATGCTAATCAACTTCAAACTTGTGAGGTGTAATAGGTTTGTTAAATCAACTCACATTATAATAATGGCTAAGGGATATGCTTATGAGTCGTCATTTAGCTAGTTTGGCTGCATTTCCGTGTTTGATCAAGAGTGTTATCATTTCCACATTTCTCTATAATTTTGCGTACACATGGGTCAGAGTTGCTGTAAAAATACGCTTGTTCCCCCCTCAAGGTTTTCTTTTTTAAATCCAAACATTTCTATGGAGATGTTTTGTATGGAAATTTCAAGCCTCTTTTTGTGTAGAAAGGAGGCCCCAGCACTTTCTATCCAAAACATTAGATATTTGGTATCATTCAGCCCTTGCTAAAAAAAGAAACATCTGAAATTCTGTGAGCAAAGCAGACCACATTGAGTGTCACGCAGGACCCACTGCCACACCAGTGGACTAAATGATAAACACAACATTGAAGTCCTTGATACTTTAATATTTTATGCACATCATAGTTAGGTGAAACGTCTCCCAAAATGGAAGGGAGGACAGAGGTAGGATAGGAAAAGACACTTTAAAATATGGGGTTTATACAGGAATCTTGCATTCCTAACCATATCTGACAAAAACTAATTAATTAATTAAATGGCTATTTTTAATAAGGGATGAACAGAGATACAGGTTTTCAAATGCATTAATTGTTTTGGTAATTCCACCTGAATTGTTAGTTCTTACTTTCTCAAAGTAGGCACATGTTTTTACTAACTCCAAAGAGAGACTGTATATTTTTTGTGGAACAGAAAATACATAAAGTCAAAAAACTAGGAGAGGTCAAAAAGCAAATGTTATCAACAAAACCAAACCGAGAACAAAACTCAAAAGGCAGAGACAGGCACAAAATATTCAAGAACTAGGAAATCAAAAATAATGTTCTTGAAACTCACAAGGTAAAACAGGTTTGTTTTCCACTAACTTGGATACAAAATTGCTGAGAAGATGACCTTTTGACTTCTCACCAATTGACCCCCAGGGTCATGACCCTAGAGGCCACACCCCTAGCAACCAGGATCTGCATCATGACAACAGAATCCACAAAATGGCAGCGAGCCAAGGGAAAAAAAATGGCGTTGAGGCAAAACTAGAATAAATTATAAGTTCCTCAAAAATGCACTAAACCTGAACTCTGACTATAGAATCATAATCCCTGAATTTCAAAAGAGACATATAATTAGCCAGAATTCATTCAGGATAAAGCATAACAAAATAATAAATAAAACATCAATCATAAGAATGTTAAGGCAGTCTGAAATACTGGTTGAAAATCAGTTGTTTTAATGTAAGTCATAAATGTGAGGGCAGTTCATTAACTCATTTTTGAACCTTCCTTCCCTTTACAGGGACAATGGGAAATGAATGCTTTTACTAACAGCAGAAATAAACCTTGGAAGTTCATGACAGAGCATCCACATGTACACAGATGCCCTCACCTCTGCTAAATCTGTTGAAATCAATCTGATGGAGCACTTCTAGGATATGGGAGGAAACCTCACTACATGGGAAGCACACACGGATACAGAAGGAACATACAAAGTCCACTTAGGCAGTGACCATGCTGGGAATGATGCCCATGTTGTTGACTGTTAATGGCTTGTCACCACATCAACTGAAAGAACAAGTCTTTCTAATGAAGAGTATTTCAAAGTTAATATTAATGAATACTGTATGAATAGGTTCTCAAAGCTAGAAGGAACCAAAGAGTCAAGAAACCAAAAATGACACAATCACAGATTTATTGACAAAGACAAAAACATGGAGGTTTACACAAGGGAGAATGCATAAGTGAAAATAAACACAAGTGAAATCAGAAATCCTGCAGTTTTGCTGGGCATCTCAAGCGCTGGTATCTCTTTCTTAGGTGGGCTGGCTCTCCCACTTGTCCACCTCAAGTTCAGCATGCCCTACCCTCTCTCTCACCTACACTCACAGGCTTGGCCTTTCCTCTTCCACCAGCGAGCTCTAGTTCAAATGCTTTTCCGATTGTAAATTCATAGGATATCTACTCTGACGTGACCATAAATATTATACTGAGGTCACTTCCAGCCACGCTTGGAATCATTTCCTAGTGTTATGGTTCATCAGGACTTGTTTTTATTTCTTGTTTGCTTGATATTTTTTGTTGTTTCCATTTTTGTTAATTCTGGTTTTGGTGTGCCTTTTTATAAAATCACATTGTGTTTAATTTGTACGTGTTGTGTTTTTATTTTCTTTACATTCATTCGTTGTGTTTTGTGGGTAGAACCCTTGACGTGATTGCTGAAGGACTGCCAGCACAGTCGGTTCTTCAGTGTCTCACTGTCTGTCGAAGAGAGCTTTTATCCATAATTATTGTATTTTTTCTGGGTCTTGGATTTTCTGCTTCTTTCTTCAGATTTCATTTGCAAAATGTCGTCCCTTATTGACACACTGTTGTTTAATTCAAATAAATTCCTTAATTTATAAAGATAATTGATTGGACTTCCCTTTCAAGCCAGTGGTTTTATGGTTTTCCTCCCTATTGAAGGATATTTTTATATATTTTGGGACATTTAAAGTATTTTGAACTTTTAAAGCTTGTTCCCCATTTTAGGCCTGTGCAGGCAGAAGCCTGCCAGTGCAATTTGGTGTCAGGCTGTCAGAGCTGAGGTCAGTCACTAGGTTAGCAAGTGAAGGTCGCAATGTTGTGTTACCTCATCGTACCATCTGAATTACTAATGGTTCTATAAAGTCACAGGGCTACCAGGCCAAGTGATCTCTAGCATCATTCGGCGGGCTTTACAGGGCTGAGACTCTCAGACTGCCCTTGGGATGCCTTATGTAAAAAGACAACACAATTTAATTTCTTCTTATTTGGGGTAAAGTGCTGCCACCTAATTGACCAGAGGAACTCTTACTGGTTTTCAGTCTTTTGGTTTAGTTTGACATTCCAAAGATGTGAAGTTTAGAATGACTGGCATCATTAAATTATACATGTGTGGCAAGTGGGCCCAATGGTGGAATTTGATAAAGACCTGCTAACACCAAACATTTATGACATAAATAACAGCATTAATTTAGAAGCACACTGAGGGGAAGGTGAGTTTAAGAAAGTTACACAATGAATGAGAAATGCTTACAATATTTTAAAATAAACTGATAATTTCTTATATATTATTTTTGAGTGTCTTCTCCTTGAGAGGATCCTGTGCTGGTTATTGCATTATACATATCTGAATTGTGCAGCAAGAAAATAAAAAAAACAGGGGTCCTCCAAGCGTTTTAGACAGATGACCACTTACTGTATGCCAAAGTCAGAGATACAGCAGACCCCCCTATGGCCAAGAGTCACTTTGTAGCATAAACTTTGCGTTACAATTACCACATTTATTTTATTACATGTCTTGATGTGAAAAATACTAACATTCTTTGTGTTTCAAAGTCCCAGATTCCAGTCATCCATGACAACCTCTCCACCTTGAAGATAGCGTAATGACAGCGTGTGTCGCCAGCTGCATGAAATTAGGGGCTTGTCTTTACCAAGCTGACATTGAGGTGTATTTTAAAGAGAAAGTCATGTGAAGTGAAGGAGGTTAGTTAGACAGCAGAATGAATCGGTGCTGTGGCATATTTATTATGGATTTTCCCATTCTTTTGCATTTTTCTAATGTGTTTTCCTTTCTGTTTACATTTTTGATCAAAAAATTGTAATTTTATTTTTTTGGATTGTAGGAGCCATATTGCTTATAGCAAGGATGTCTTTGCTAATCACATAATTAGATGCCATTATCATATTATTATAACATGACATAGACCTTGTTTCAAATGGCAGCTTGCTGCATATTTTCTAAAAAAATAAAAATAAAAATAAAAATGATTATACTGTAGTTGGTGGTAAATAATACAAGCTCCTGTAAGGACTTTGTAAAATTGAGTTGGACTTCAGCCCTATTCAGATGAGATTAGTTTTACATCAGAAAGGGTAAAGCAGTTATTATCGGAGGATATCTGTAATTTTGCTGTATGCTGTATACAAAGTCAGTGTAAAACAACCTTAGGTTAAACTAGTTAGTAGAATTCCATCATTTTTATCAGGACTAAAATTACAGAGGTCCTTTGGTAATAATTACTTTACCCAGTGTCTGAAGTAAAAGAAAGGAACTGCCTGTACTCCTTGTTGTGCGTGCTGAATAACAGAAGGATTGGGTAACTCTGTGTCCCAAAGGTGAACTGATTTGCAAAATTTACATCAAAAAGCACAGGATTTCCTTCTTGGAGGCTCGAAAGGCAATATAGTTGTTATAAATATGGATTTCTAATGTGGTCTGAACTAATGGTACCCACCTGTATGCATAAATTGACTGCTTTTACGGATAGGGCAAGAATGGGGAAATTTTGGCATGGTGTACCAGTGCATAGCAGCCCACTTTAAGCACTGACTTCATCCCACCAATTATTGTAAAACTAATCCCGTCTGAACAGGGTATCTGGCACCTGTGATTTGGTTTTGATTCTTTACTGACCCCGCGCTTGTGGCTTGATTATTATGTCCCTGCCAGTCTCTTTCGGTCTGATCCTCCTTCACTTCAGTTCTTCTACCAAGTGTTTATATCAGAAAGGAGAACGATTGTCAATTTGAAAGAAAGTGTAGCAAGAAAGAGCACCAGTCTTTCTAAACGGTATCAAATTGGAAGTAAAGTGCTCAGAAGTAAAACACCTGTGGTGGGACAATAATAAGATAGATAGATAGATAGATAGATAGATAGATAGATAGATAGATAGATAGATACTTTATTAAGGATAATATCAAACAAACCCTGCATTACTAGTGGGGGCTGAGCAGTCCTCTTTATTAGATGACGTGACTTTCCTAATTTCTGAAAGCCCAATCTGCTCCTACTCATCTCTAGACCCTGTGACCTTTGCATCCTATGCAGACTTCATTTCTTGTTATGGTGCAGTCAGATTTGCTACCCTGGCTCAAATTTATGCCTTGATTTTTTATTTATTTATTTGTTTATATATTATTTTTCACAATTATTATTTTTATTCTGTATGTATTTTATTTATTTAATATGACATTGTTTGTTAATTATTTTTCAATTCTTTATTGTCCTGTGCTTATGGTTTAGTGTTCCTTGTCTGCCATGCTTAATGTATGTGGCGTCTAAAGAGGCAGGGTCACCTTGTTAGGCGGCTGGATTATTGGCCCCAGTAGTATTTAAGCCAAAACTGAAGAAAGGTCAATAGTTTTAGCATTAGGTTTGTGATTTTGATTTTTGTTTGTGATGCTTACTGGTTTTGACCCCTGCTTCATTTTTAAGGTACTGTCTCTGGTTCTGTGTTTGTATTTTGTCGTTTAAGCCTACTTGATTTCATTGACTGTGATGTTTGCTGATGACATTGTGATCTCTAGCGATAGTAGGGAGCAGGTTGAGAAACCCTGGAGAGGTGCAGATAAGAGAGGAGAGGAGAGGAATGAAGATCAGTAGGAACAAGACAGAATACATGTGTGTGAATGAGAGGGAGGTCAGTGGAATGGTGAGGATGCAAGGAGTAGAGTTGGCGAAGGTGGATGAGTTTAAATACTTAGGATCAACAGTACAGAGTAAGGGGGAGTGTGGAAGAGAGGTGAAAAAGAGAGTGCAGGCAGGGTGGAATGGGTGGAGAAGAGTGTCCGGAGTAATTTGTGACAGCAAGAGTGAAAGGACAGTAGTGAGACCAGCTATGTTATATGGGTTGGAGACGGTGGCACTGACCAGAAAGCCGGAGACAGAGCTGGAGGTGTCAGAGTTAAAGATGCTAAAATTTGCATTGGGTGTGATGAGGATGGACAGGATTAGAAATGTGGGTCAGATAAGGTTGGACGGTTGGACAAAGACAAAGTCAGAGAAGTGAGATTGTGTTGGTTTGGACATGTTCAGAGGGGAGATGCTGGGTATATTGGGAGAAGGATGCTAAGGATAGAGCTGCCAGGGAAGAGGAGAAGAGGAAGGCCTAAGAGGAGGTTTATGGATGTGAAGAGAGAGGACATACAGGTGATGGGTGTAACAGAACAAGATGACGAGGACAGAAAGATATGGAAGAAAATGATCCGCTGTGGCAACCCCTAATGGGAGCAGCCAAAAGAAGAAGAAGATTTCATTGAATGGGTTGCTTCTGACTCTGTTTTCTCTCTTAAATCCCTTTGAATCATTCCTTTAAATGATTAATTATTAAAGTAGATTTGTTTTGTGGGCATTTTAAATATTTGCTTGCTAAAATCCTTTGCCAATGTTTAGGCCTAAGCAGGCCTGAAGCCTGCCAGTTGAGTATGGTGCTTGGTTGCCAGTGGTGAGGCTAACTCTAGGCAGCCGTCCAAGTTGATGTACCGTTCAGACTGGTTGTTTTTCGGTCTACACCTCCTTTTATTGTGTATCTTGGTTCACATTTAAGCAAACACAGAAAACATGTATAAATTATTATTTAAGACTCTAAATTCCTAATTAAAATTTAATAATTGAGCAGGATATGTGTAGTTTTGATTCTGTGTGTCAAAATAATTTTTATATATTATAAAAGTAAATAAAGATAAAAGGTAAAGGCAGGATGTTATGTGAAAATTCATGTCTGTGGATTCTGGTTTACTAGAAGCACCTATTAGGCTACAGTTGGAGAGAGAGATGCTGTTTTTATTGAAGTCATGCAAATACGGAGCTGCTGATTGATGGGTAGAGTCACGCAGGAGGGTCACTAGTCTCCAGTACCCTCTGCACTGTAGAAGAGGCAGAAGATCCATTACTCCTCTGATTCTAGCATCACCTTTTATCTGTACACCTTTTGTGGCCTGATAAAAATGGCTAGTCTTGAAGGATTCATTATTAAGTGGAAAAGACCAGGAAATTAAATCCTTCTTTTAGAGGGAACCAGGGTCAGTAAACAGTTCAGGTCAAGAACCAAAGTAAATGGGATAACCTAGGCTCAAAGTTCCAAGCAAAATGTAAAACACAGAGTCAAAGTCAAAGGTAAAAGACTGAAGTTAAAACTAACATTTATCCTCTTCCCTCCTGACACTCACAAGTCACAGTTTATATGAAAAAGGTCCACAGCGTGAATGTTATGTTGTGCTGTGTGCACCAACATCTTTTATATTTCTCAGGATTTTGCTCGCTCCAGCTTCACCCTTATTTGCCACATTCATTATTTCCGTTCCCTTTTGCCATTAATTGCTCCTCATTGCTTTCCATTTAATTTGCAGGTCCTTGTATTGCTTAAAAACCTCCCGAAGTGAAGAAAGCTCACCTGTGGGGAAAAATAAGACTTAGAAAATCCACAGCTCTTCACTGAGGCATTTTGTTATTTGTGGCCCATCGTCTCTATTGAGTTCGTATCTCAAATGCTCCTTTTTTACCTCGGTATTTTGATTTTAGTTTTCTGTTTGTTGCTTTCATTTTCTATTAACATGAGATGTTTTTGGCCCCTTTGAGCATTTAGTATTACAGCTTGTTTAGTTTAGTTCAAAATGTTAAAAGTTATCGTGCCAGGTTAGGGTTAACCCTAACCCTAACCCTAACCTCTCTTTCTGCCCAGTATTATAACTTTTAAATTTTGTGTTTGCTTGTTCGTGCAGAATGTTTTTTTGTGTAAACTGAGTTTCTGTCCTGTTACTTTAATTTTCTGCTTCTTTTTTAAAAGATATTCTTCTGTTAGATATAAGGTCCATTTATTAGTTCTATTTAATTTTCCATTTAATTTTCCCTATTTTAACTTTGGTTTTCATTTTATAATTTATGTTATTGCCTATAAGCCAATTGTATTCTTATTTCAAATGTTTAATTTCATAATGTTCTAATAAATAGAATGAATTATTGTTCAATTGATTGTAGAGTAAATATTTCTGAAAGGGCTTTATAGATTGTATTACCAGCTAGGTTATGCCCGGCACAAAGAAAGGCTGGTAAAGAAATGCGGATGACTGGGAGAAGAAACATTAAATGAAGCTAAAATTAAAATTGGAGATTTGTCCTTTCATGTGTTACCGCCAACATGCTAATCAAAGAATCATTGTATGGAAACAAAAGCAAAGAGTTTCTAAAGAACTTGAAATACAAACACAAACACCATTATTTTTCAAAAAATATTCAGAAACTTGGATTGTAACATTTCTGATGTGCCATTTTTTATTTTGCTAAGTTAATGACATTATTTTCCTAATTTTTGGATCCGAAAGTCCAAAAAATGTAGAATGAGGATCCAAGAGAAATAACAGAGTCAAAGGGTAAATAAAAAGACAAGACTGGAAAAGTCTCTGTGAACAACATTAAAGCCAAATCACAAACTCAAAAATCAAAATACGGTGCTTGTTTCTAGAACCAGTAATCAAAAACCAAAAAGAATCACAAGTCGCTAAGTTTTGTCAGATACAAAATGGCCATAGAGATCACACCACCTCATGACAATGGAGTCCGCAAAAGGGTGGCAACCAGCATCAAAACAAAACAGTATCCAAAAAGAGGCGAAATACATGGCAGCTTCTAAACGAAAGTTCAAAAGAAATGGCCACAGAATTGAATTCTCTCTAAATTATATTTATAGCTCAAGAAAGGACCAGGAAACTAAAACTGAACTGCAGTCATAACTTGTGCTACGCAGCAACTGACAGTGCTTCAAAATGTCATCAACTCAAAATGGCAGTGCCTGTAAAAAAAAAAATGGCACCAGAAATTGCACAATTATTTAATCTATGACAAAAAAATAATAAAAAAAATAAGTACAAAATATGATACAGTGAACCCTCGTTTATCACGGTTAATCCGTTCCAGACTCTACCGCGATAAATGAATTCTCGCAAAGTAGGATTCTTTATTTATAAATCGAATATTTTCACAGAGTATAGAAAACCTGTTTACGACCTTCTAAAAATGTTTTTTTAACATTATTAGAGCCCTCTAGACATGAAATAACACCCTTTAGTCACCATTACACTCGTATTACCCAATATATTAGACAAAATAAGAGAAAATAAGACATATTAGACGTTACAAATATCATATTATTATTATTGTACTGTGCATTTAATTACACACACACACACACACACAGTTCTTACACACAACCACTAACCTATGATGGCACGACCTCAGTAGGAGAGTCTTCAGGTGGTGCAGTATCTTCAGCAGGTGCGTCGTTGTCTTCTTCCGCTGAAGGAGTACTAGGAGTAGGCAGTGGGTGTCTGGGTGTGCGGCTGAAGAACATCTTGATTGGCAGTTGCTGGTGCTGTCTTTTCATATGCGTGATGAAGCTTTTGTAGGGTATTGCCATCTTTGATCATATCCAAGAGTTTCACCTTCTCCTGGATGGTAAGCATCTTCATCCGGCGCTTAGTTTCATTGTCAGAAGGCTTAGAAAAAGCAGCACGTTTAGGAGCCATCGTGGGGCTTAGATAAAAGTTCTCAGAAAGCGCATGCATAGTGACGTAAGCGTGTATGAGAAAAAATCGCGATAGAGTGAAGCCGCGAAAGTCGAAGTGTGATATAGCGAGGGATCACTGTATTCAACTTCAGAAGACCAAAAATTGGACAACTATGGACAAACATGAAATTTTTAAAAGCACACAGTATCATAGCACCCATAGTGCCGACAGTGTGATGAGGTCACTTCCTCATGACAGCACACTCACACTGTTACTATAACCAACGTGGCTGTCTACATGGCACTACTGTAGAAAATGATGCTGCCAGCTAAGAAAAAACCTGCAAAATGGCATCACCAACATTAAATAAAAAAGAATATAATAAAAAAATCAAAAACATGCAAAAATAATTTAGGCGCTTCTTAGATGTGCTCACGACAACATCCTTTATATTCGCCCTCATAAACCCAGCAGAATGATCACAGTAAAATTATTTTGTCTCTTAAGGAACGAACTTCATCATTTCTTGCTGCATTTAAAGTAATGAATACAGCTAAGACAGTACTTATTCCTTTTTTTATTATAACCAGACAATTCCACGTGAAATGTATACAATTTCTATTTATTATCTTTTATAATTTTCACATCAGCTGTAAAAGTTTCTGCAATAAACATAGCTGCTTTCTTGGGCAAAGTTATATGACTGTTTTGTATGAATGCAAACTTCCGAGGCATTCCCTCAACACACATTTATTAAAGTTCTTAATTCTGATTAATAATTGCCCACAAGTAAAACCGTCAAACCCAGGAGTGAATTTTGATTTGACTTTTGCCAATTCACTTGCAGTGAATGTGCTTTATTTTTTTATCATTTATCTTTTTATGTACATTAGAAATCTGCTTTTTATTTCTATTCTTGCCAACTTGCAAGTGCAAAATACATTTTTACATAATCATTTCCAATTTGATACCTTGCCAATAATTGCCTACAATTTGGTATTGTCTTTTTCGTTTTTTCCTTAAGTTTGGAACGCCCTACTTGAATTATTTCATTTGCTTAACAACAGCTTGAAATGTGACACTGAGAAGGAATGCTCTTGATTAATGATAACCTTCATTGCTGCTAATACTATTCTGTTTTACCAGTGAAGGTGTTCACTATTCAGTGGGCAGAAGTGGGAGAAATAGCTCCTCTGTCAGAGGACTGCTCAACGTCAGCCAAAAAAATAATTAGCACTGGACACTGAAAACCAAAACCTGGCAGTGGAGCTATTAAACAGAGCTGCTACCTTAACCAGTAATTTGCTACATTAATTACTTTTTGAACAAAAGAAAAAGTACCTTTACATTTGTTACAAGCCAATTTTCTTTAAAATGTCTTTTTTTTTTAAACCCGCAAATTAAAGTGGACATCTCCATCATAGAAGCTCATTTTGAGCACCTTTCCACATCCCTGGAAAACAGTGCAACCAATCAATTCAATCACTGAGCATTTTGAAGACAAGTATGGTGATGCTTAAGTAATCAACAGGCTTCCTAAATCTAAATGAAAAATAAAATCAGCAAAAGCAAGAGTGAGTTCATGCATTAGTGTTCCCTTACAGTAGTGCAGCAACCCAACTGGGTTGGTATAGGCTTCTGTTCCTGGTGACCCCCTGGTGACTGCCTTGAGCAAACATCAAGACTGTGACTATCCAACTGAGCCAGAACAGGACTGACCAAATGGTCAGAGGTTTCGGAAGGACACCACATCTCTATTTCCCTTTTAGCATGGGAGTCGCTGACCTGAAAGGAGAACTGTGACCTCCATCATGTCCTGTGTTCTTCCTCTCCCAAGGAATCTTTAACAGGATCGTCTCTGCAGTTGTGAGACGTCTGATAAGACCCACAGCAAGACTCTCTTCCTCCCTGACTCTTTTCGTTTCTCACTTGCAATAAAGGAGGCGTCCTTGCACACTTTGACCCTTTCTTGAAATGATAAACAGGGCTTTCCCACGTGAACACAAACCTTTTTTATTTCTCTTTTGTGATTTGCTTTATATGGGTTAGAGCATGGATGGAAGGAAAAAATGAAATGTTAAAGCACATGGGGGGGGGGGGGGGAAGGAAACAATGTTGTACAATACAGGTGCTGGTCATAAAATTAGAATATCATGACAAAGTTGATTTGTGAAACTTGTGTATTAGATTCATTCATTACATACAGACTGATGTATTTCAAATGTTTATTTCTTTTAATTTTGATGATTATAACTGACAACTAATGAAAGTCCCAAATTCAGTATCTCGGAAAATTAGAATATTGTGAAAAGGTTGAATATTGAAGACACCTGGTGCCACACTCTAATCAGCTAATTAACTCAAAACACCTGCAAAAGCCTTTAAATGGTCTCTCAGTCGAGTTCTGTAGGCTACACAATCATGGGGAAGACTGCTGACTTGACAGTTGTCCAAAAGACGACCATTGACACCTTGCACAAGGAGGGCAAGACACAAAAGGTCATTGCTAAAGAGGCTGGCTGTTCACAGAGCTCTGTGTCCAAGCACATTAATAGAGAGGCGAAGGGAAGGACAAGATGTGGTAGAAAAAAGTGGACAAGCAATAGGGATAACCGCACCCTGGAGAGGATTGTAAAACAAAGCCCATTCAAAAATGTGGGGGAGATTCACAAAGAGTGGACTGCAGCTGGAGTCAGTGCTTCAAGAACCACCAGGCACAGACGTATGCAAGACACGGGTTTCAGCTGTCGCATTCCTTGTTTCAAGCCACTCTTGAACAAGAGACAGCGTCAGAAGCGCCTCGCCTTTGGACTGCTGCTGAGTGCTCCAAAGTTATGTTCTCTGATGAAAGTAAATTTTGCATTTCCTTTGGAAATCAAGGTCCCAGAGTCTGGAGGAAGAGAGGAGAGGCACAGAATCTACGTTGCATGAGGTCCAGTGTAAAGTTTCCACAGTCAGTGATGGTTTGGGGTGCCATGTCATCTGCTGGTGTTGGTCCATTGTGTTTTCTGAGGTCCAAGGTCAACGCAGCCGTCTACCAGGAAGTTTTAGAGCACTTCATGCTTCCTGCTGCTGACGAACTTTATGGAGATGCAGATTTCATTTTCCAACAGGACCTGGCACCTGCACACAGTGCCAAAGCTACCAGTACCTGGTTTAAGGACCATGGTATCCCTGTTCTTGATTGGCCAGCAAACTCGCCTGACCTTAACCCCATAGAAAATCTATAGGGTATTGTGAAGAGGAAGATGCAATACGCCAGACCCAACAATTCAGAAGAGCTGAAGGCCACTATCAGAGCAACATGAGCTCTCATAACACCTGAGCAGTGTCACAGACTGATCGACTCCATGCCACGCCGCATTGCTGCAGTAATCCAGGCCAAACTAAATATTGAGTGCTGTACATGCTCATACTTTTCATGTTCATACCTTTCAGTTGGCCAACATTTCTAAAAATCCTTTTTTTGCATTGGTCTTAATTGATATTCTAATTTTCCGAGATACTGAATTTAGGACTTTCATTAGTTGTCAGTTATAATCATCAACATTAAAAGAAATAAACATTTGAAATACATCAGTCTGTGTGTAATGAATAAATCTAATATACAAGTTTCACTTTTTGAATGGAATTACTGAAATAAATCAACTTTGTCATGATATTCTAATTTTATGACCAGCACCTGTATATATATTATTTATTATGTTATGATTAGTTTTATTTTGTGCCTCAATGCTTATTTACCACTTATGGGACATGCAAATTGCTTCCGTTTTAGCTTCAATGGCAGAATGGCGGCACTTTTATCAGACTGTCTGTGTCCAGTGTGCATGTTTTCCTGTGACTTTGTGATATTCTCTATAGCCTCTCTGAAGGTTGATTTGCAGCTTTAAACTGGCCTGATGGGAGCATGTGTGTGTGTGTGTGTGGGTTCATGAGTGTGCACTGTGAAGAACTGGCATCCCACCCTGTCCTTAATAACATGCAGTTCAGGCTGCTCTGCAGCTGCAGCCTGGCCTGGCAGGAGTGTGTATGAGTGTTTACGTGAGTATATGCTGTGGTGGACTGGCATCCAGTTCAGGGCAACAGTGTATTGGAATAAGCACGTCCAGAAAACATATGGACATTGTGAAATGAATAGACCTTGACACCAAAAGGAGGTTTGGGGCAGCCACCCGTATACTTGACTAAAGCTGCAAATGCAAAGATTAAGTAACACAGAAGTGTACAGGTTGAGTCCAACAAGAGAACGGAGTACAAATGGAGGACAACTGGCTCTGAAAACAGGTTGGCGGAAGTGACATCGTCTGGGGGTGGAACCAGGAGTGACGTTCTTGGGTCCGGAACCGGATGTGATGTCATCAGGGCAGAACTGGAAGTGACGTTGTTGGAATCAGGCAGAATTTCCCGCATCTGGTCTGCAGAGATAAAAAAGTAAGGTTTACTGCACCCAGCCACCCCCTGGCCTGGTGTGGAATTACCTTCTTTTGGTCCTTCTAGCTGCCTCTCATGTGCACGTGTGTGACAACATTTATGTTAGCCCTCAGGGTCCAAGCCTTCCTCATATGGAATTTTTATATGAATCTGCAACATAATGAATTATTAAACATAAGGAAAAGAACTGAAAGTAACTAAAGAGTTAACTAAATAAAACTCAAAGCTAAAAGCACAAGAGATCTCTGCCTTGTCTTAAAGAAGCTACCAATATAATTTTCCAAGGTTAGAATAAAGTAAATAAGTAACGAACACCCCTCCAGAAAACAGGGATAAACTGATGGGGAAGCCCATACATCCCTCCTATGAAGTGGTGCTAACATCTGCAAAACACCCCTCTTAATTAAGCAGTGTTCAGAGTACTGGGAGAATCGACATGAGTCAGAAATAACTGGTGTCATTAGTTGATTGGAGGCAGTAATAAAGCTCTGCATATAAGAATTAGACAATGTGATATATTACATGAAGTGATGTAATTAGAAAAATGCAGAAAAGCAGATGAATTGTTTAATTAATGTTCTCTCCATGGACTAAGATATTTGTGCATAACTTTGTAGAATAAAAACGGTTCTGCATTCTCATCTGGACTACAGGACTGCCTTCTTTGAAGATGAAGGAAAGTTTTTCCATAACACTAGCACATAAGGTATATGGGACTCCTTTTGGTGCAGTTACATAAAGAAGTGTTGATATCTCTTAAAGCTTTCTTTCCTCATCAATGGCAGTGGAACCTCTTGAAAGGTTAGTTTGGAAAGTTAGTCCTTTGAAGTACTAAACTTATCTTGATGGGAATTTTCCGATAGGTCACTGTTCTTCTTTATGAACATTACAGTGGCAAACGTAGTACGTATTAATGGCCCGGCAGCTCTTAATGCCTTTTAATGGAAGGTTACAATATGGAGGCAATAAAACATGTTTGTAATAGATGACAGCAGCATCTGTCAGAGGACATTAAAATTGTAGCTTCATCCATGATGCTCACCATTTACATAAGCAACCCGTACACTGATACAGTATATGATGTTACACATTTTATATTATAAAAAGCCACACTCTACTTTCTGAGGGGTACAGAGTGGTGCAGAGGTGACCAAGGATTGTGTGTGTGAGATTCTCCCTCCGTGGAGTTTACATGTTCTCCTCCAGGTGCTCCTGTTTCCTCCCACTTGGCTAAGACATGCAAGTCAGGTGAATTGGCAATGGTAGATTGTCTGCAGTGTGTGCTTAGCATATTGGTGTGTGTGTGCGTGTGTCAGCGCTGTGATGGACTGCCACCCTGTCCAGGGTTTGTTCCTGCCTTGCACCCGGTGCTGGCTGGGATAGACACAAGCCCAAAGAACCCTGGTCTTAAGTGGGTTAGAAAATGACTTGACATGACTCTGTTTTCCACCATCATTAAAGTTGTGAAGCGCTTTGACATCATTGAATGAGTGGTGTTATGAAGCATCGGACATGTTCTAAACCTGAACTTGAAAATATATGCAGGTGCATTTAGGCAGGTGTCTGAGTTAGAATAGCTGCAGTATACATAAGACGCATACTTTTTAGACAAGCTTGCACAGGAAATGTGAGGATTTTTTAGTTTTTACTTGCTTGGATCACACCACCAACTAAAAATGGTCAAGCCTCATCGCCTTCAGAATCAAGATAGAGCTATCATTCCGTCGATCCTCTTCATTTCTGGGACTGATGAGGTGTCCCATGTTAGCTGACACCCTGTTCAGGGCCTTTTCTTGTTTTGCACCTAGTGCTGCCAGGATAGGCCGAGGCTCCCTGTGACTCTTAATTGGAAAGGTGGATTTGAGAATCTATTTATGTTTTTCTTGCCTTTACTGTGTGTGTGTGTGTGTGTAGGCAGGAAATGAGCCATATATGTTAAAAACAGTGCAAAATTCAACAGGCTTGACACGTCAGTTTCTGAGAGGTACTTTAGGTGCAGCTATCAACCCAGTGACTTAAGTACGCTTGCACTAATTACTAGTAATGTCAGGCAAAACGGTATAAAAAATTATAAATATTGGCTAAAGAAACAGTTTTAAATTTAAAAAATTACTCATTTGTATTCTTAGTTTAACTCAGTCAGTAGAGATATTTCAGAAGTTCACAGTGACTTATACAGTAAAAAAAGAAACCTGGGAACGCTCACTAAATTTTTAGTCACCCAATTATTTTTGGTTCCTGCCTTGGTGTTGCTGGAATAGTCTGCCTATGATCCTGAAATGAAATAAGCAGGTATGAAAATGTTATGTTGCATTGTGGTACATGCAGTATTTCACTTATTTTTAGAGAAAACCTGCTATAAATGACAGGGTTTAATTTGCGTTCCCATCATAAAGCCTGCACAGCACATGTGATGATAAGTGGCTTCCTCCATATCCATTAGCCGTCCATTAAAACTTGGTTATTGTCACCAGGAGCCAGAATCAAAATGGCCATACGGCAGGATATGTTCCTGGAACAAAAAAGCCTGGCAGCATGACTTCACAATCGACTCTCTTTGCACTTCATTTTCAATGAGTTCCCATAAGCCTGATTCTGGGCAATGGCTTGTCTAGTGTAATAACTAAAATAAGATGGTGTTGGACTCTTGGTCTGCATTCTGCTTGTGGTAACAGCATTCAGGCCTGTTATGGGCACTGCTCGGCTGTTGAGATACTAAAGTCCTTGATTAGTTCAACTGCTTAGGTTCCTTGAGCGATGGATGAGAGTGCAAAAGCCAGGGTTTGATCCTGATGCAGGGTCATTATTGGCAACAATAAAACAAGCAGCAATCCTACAACGTATATTTCAGCATTATTATAAAAATTCATAAAATAAAGTGGTCAATGTTCTTAGAGGATTGCAGGCGTTCTTTTCTCTCTGCTTCAGTAACTTACCTTCCTTGACATTTTCTGTATGCCTTGAGACATCCTTATGAGTTAGTGGCATCTTTTGCCCTGGAGCAGATCTTATTCCATTAGGCTATGCAAAAGGCACACCGTTAGACAAAAGCATTAGGCTAAGTTTGATTGGCTGTCCATGTGGTAAAAGCACTTAGAAATTCAATTGCATTTACCCATCACCTTCTTTTCCCTGGCTAAATTATTCTCCCATACTAGCAGCATCTATTAATTCACCCATTGCCTATTCAGGTGCTAATTGAGATGAAGCTTAAGTTCATCAAGGCGATTATAAGCAATAGCTTAAAATGGCTATACATGGCCTGTGCAGGAACTAAAACAGTAGGAGGTATTTCTCTTTTATCTACATGACACTGATAATAATAGGTAAAATTATCACTTTATCACAGCGGCATAGATGATATGATATCTTTTTTTTTGCAATCTTTGAAGAAAAATTAATTTTGGAGGAGATAATTTAGAAAGCATTAAATGTTATTATATTAGCTTTACGTTTCATGTGTAATTATCGGCACCCAAATGAAACCGCATGTACGTCTTTCTATTCTAGCACAGTGCTTAACTTCGTGGACATTTCTGTGTGGTTCTGAAACCTTCACATTGATTGTCATCAAAATGGTATAATTGGTAAACTTAAAACAAAATCCCATAAAAGAATGAACAGATCCTCTTTTCAGAGGCTGAAAAAAGGTCTTTAAATTAGAGATTCAGCAGCATAATGAGATGAACTTTACAAGAAGCTGGGTAGTAGAGATTCGAATTTGATCAGACAGCCGCCTTGTACTATAATGTGAAGTGAGCTATTTTTTCAGTTTTACAAAAAAAAAAAAAAAATAGAAATATGAGCAACTTTTGTTAAACATATTTTGTTTCCTTTACATATGAGGCATTGTTAGCATAGGGTGTAATGTGATAGGTTACATTAATGCATTTTTTATTCAATTCTACTCACTTACTCTGTTTTTTTTTAAAAGATTCATAATATATTTTTATACATGTATGCTCCATCCACTCACCAGTGTTTTTGAACCTGCGTTTTTCTTTATGTCATTACAAGCCATGACCTTTCCGCGGGGAAAGAAACCTCACATTGAATATTCACAATTGTGACAGAGCAAATCACAGGACACGACCTAAAAGCAGAGAAAAATCACACTGTGCATGGACAAAATTCTACATCGATTACAACTGAGCATGGAATTAAACCGGATCGCTAAAGTAAAGCATTTCATTAAAAGAAAATATTTTGAGTTTCATTGGGATGTTTTAGAATAAATTTACAATATAAATCAAATTATAAATATGGATCTTTGGTTAAATGGGGATTCTAAATTGTATGAGTGAGAGTGGGGCCTGCTGACCAGGGTTGGTTCCAATTTTGAACTTAGTGCTGCTGAGATAGACTCCGGCTCCATTCAACTCTGATATATATTCTGTAAATACATACGAAGGAGCGAACAATGGTGTGTTTCTTTGGACAGTGTCACACACGTGCGTATGGGAAGTAGCTAAAGGGTTTGACTAAGGGCAGTTCCGAATCAGACCGGGATGTGGCAGAGTGCACTGACGCTTTTTCTCCCTTTCCTGCAGACCATTCACGAGAAATTCCACCTGGTCCTCTTGATGTGACTTCCAGGACAGAGCCTATGGAAGGAGTCCTTGCTGGCTCCGGCCCCTATGATGTCACATCCGGGTTCGAACCTATGGCTGAAGACCTTCATGAGCCCGACCCCTTTGACATCACTTCCTGTCTTCCCCTTTAAAAGCCTCCACCTTTTCCCTATTCCCTCAGTTCTGTTTTGGACTCGGTTTTGTGCACACCAGTTCATTTTTCGACTTTGCAGCCAGGATACCAATTATACGAGTGGCTGTCCCAAACCTTGCTATGGCTCTGTGTGGCAACGGACAAGCAACGGTGGGATAAACAGACAGAACACAAATTACCTGGGAAAACAGGTAAATTTAAAACCAAGCTTTGCTGTGACACTGGGCACATCTATGCGGTCTGTTGAACCACTGTCTTTTAGCTGGCATGGCTCACCCAAATGCCTGTGTCTTCAGCACCACCAAAGCCCTTTTCTTTCCCAGCTTCCACCTCTCTGTCTGTTTCACAATGCTTATAGTCCCTAACCGCTTCCTCTCACCAGTGTGTCTGCACTTCTGACTTTGGAAACAATTGGTTATCTGACCTGAGACAGCATTGAACCTCCTCCTAGGGTCAATTCCAAAGAAGACATGGAAATGTTTCCAGCGTCAGAGGCTGCAAAGCCATAGAGATGTTAGTCCACCATCTTATTTCCACTGGTGCCCATAAGTTCTTGAGCAGTTCAGTAGCTCCTTCAAAACCTCAACCTTGTCTCTGCTTCCCATTTATGCAAGTGTTGTCACCTCTCATCCAGAAGGTTTTGTGTACTCCTGCTGGCCCTCTTACTTTCAATAGAAGGATAAGCTCAGTTGACATCTACTAGGTCATCTGTCATCCAGCTCTTTTTAGACCAGTCTTTGTCTTTGTTTCTGGTTATTCTGCGTCAGGGATACCACACAGGACTTGTCTACCACCCTGCTGTGGACTCCATCGTGTCCCATTCTCAAATATAAAACATCAACTTTTGTTAGTGTTTTTCTCTCTTTTTTGTGGAAGTTTCTTCTTGGACTTCTCTCTCCCATTTGGAATCTTAATGTTACTTTTACACATAGCAATGTATTGCCAGCCAGACACATTTTCATTTCATATGAGAAAACAAAGATGTTAGCAAATAAAAAAGATTTGGGGTCCTAAGTAGAGAGGTCATCCTTTATTGTGATGAATGTATAGGTGGACAGGGCATGCAAAAGTTATTATTGCACAAAGATGCAGCACAAATGCATTATGGGAACATTATTCTACCCTGGACAGCACTGGATATTTAAAGTGCAGGTGCGATCACTAAATAAATTCCCATGGTTGGATTCTGACCATAATTAAAATTCGACTAATGAAACCAACTGTGGTGAGCAACTTTGCATACCTGTGCCAAGCCCCAAAAGTGCCTGCTAGGGGCATTACCCTAATATAGTGCAGTTTCAAATTTCCTCACAAAACATTGCCCATGGTCCTTTCATGTACAGCTTCTGTAAGATAGGCTAAGGGCTGTGGATTTGCATACCAGACAAAAAAACACAACCACACAATCAGCTTTATATTTTGGAGGAAGCTCCACAACTGCTCCTTAATTGTGGAAGGCAGGCAGTGTGGTGTTGTGGTTAAGACTTTGGACTGCAAATCCCACTACTGACACTGTGTGACCATGATCGAGTCACTTGAACTGCATGAGTTCCAATTGGAAAACCAAAAGAAATGTGACCAGTTGTATAATAAATGTTGTAAGTCAACTTGGATAAAGGCGTCTGCCAAATAAGGAAATGTAAATGTGGGTGGCACATGTCATGTGAAAGGCAGTATAGTCTCGTCTCATCTTCCCATCCGCTTTTCTTGGTGAGGGTCATGGAGGCAGCAGACCAAGCAGGTCAGCCCAGACTACAGATTCCAGTTCTTCCTGGGGAATTCTCGGGTGTTCCCAATCCAGCAGAGAGATATAATCCCTCCTGCATGTCCTTGGCCTGCCACAGTGTGGAACCTTACAACATATCCAGACCAACTAAACATCTCGATGTGGAGGAGGAGCGACTTTCTGAGGCACTCTCCCAAATCGCATAGCTTCTAACCCTATCACAGAGTGTCATTCCAGAAACCCTGTGAAGAAACCTCATTTCTGCTGCTTATACTCATGATCTCATTGTTTCAGTTATTACCTACACCTCATGACCATAGGTGAGGACAGAGATTTAGATCAACTAGTAAGCCGATAGCTTTGCCTTTAGATGTAACTCCTGCTTCACCACAATGGACTGGAACAGAGCCCGTAAAACAGCTGACGCTGCTCCAATCCACTCGTCAACTTCATGTTCCCTTTCTCCATCACCTTGTGAACAAGGTACCAATATACTCGAACCAGGAAGACCAGGTGCTCCCCAATCACCTGGAGAGAGCAATCCACTTTTTCCCAAGACCTCAGACTTGGAGGTGCTGATCCCCATCCCAGCCCCTTCACATTCAGCAGTGAATCACTCATGCTGAAGGTCACAGTCAGATGAAGGCAGTATAGTAGTACCGTGAGCAGTGCTGTGCTCCAGGGTGCTGGGTTTGAATGCCATGCCTGGCCGTCTTCTATATGGGTTTTCCTCCAGATCCTCTAGTTTTGCTCACACATCCTCATAGATGTGCTGGTTAGGTTAATCGCTCTCAGTGTGGGTGTTTGAAGGGGTCCTGTGATTGCACAGTTTTTTCCTGTCTTCTGCCCAGTGATGCTGGGATGGGCTCCTGTCACCCTTAATTGGATTAAGTGGGTTTGAGAATTAATGAATGACATGTCATTTGATGTTTTGAAATGTGTGTCCCTTTCTTTCTACAGTTTTGTTTTTTTTTGACCACCTTACTTGCAGCACCAATTGACTATGCTCTCTAATATTTTTTAGAAACTTCTATAAAGAGGAGGTGCTACCATTTATCACCCAAATTTTCTTTTATTATTCAAGGCCAGATATATTTTAAGGTCATTGTGCCTCAGTCTGTGCATGGCAACTTGACCTTGGCTGCACCAAGTAGCAGAAAGTCATGTCGATACAAAAGCTTGTTGCCAATGAAGTCTTTCAAATTTGAGCCTTGAGCAAAACAAAGCGTAGAATCTGTTCAATATAATTATTTCTTAAAAAGCACTAGAAGTGCTAACACTTACTGTATGCTAGTAGCATTATTTCTTTTATAGTATTTAATAGGATTTTTGTGTGTGTAATTAAAAAAGGCACAGCCATTTATTGCACAGAATTGACATTTTTAGGTCAAAAGCATGTCTTGATGCCTCTGTTTGTCACAAAGTGAGGGAAATCTTCAACATAAAGAAAAGAAAAGCTTCATATTCTGAAGGGAAAAAGTGATACTGAAGATTTCCATTTTTCATTTTGCATCTAAATCCCAAGCTTCTTTGTGCTATTATATGGGCTCAAATTTAATGCAATAACTAAATGAATAATGTAATTGTTTGGAACAATACCCTTATTGTACATGTATTTGATTCAGGGAAAAACTCTGAGGTTTTATTTAAGCATATATGTGAATTGTTTGTATTTTGGTTAGTATAAAGTTAAAATTAATTTACATTAATGAAAATTGTACTAAATTCCCCAGAAAGGATTTATGTCCACTCTTGACCCTGGTCAGGATAAGCGGGATTGAAAAATGGACGGATGGATGGATTTATGTCCGAAAAGCATTGAGCCTCCCATTAATAAAATCAAACATCAAACGGAAATGTAGATGAAGAACTCACAGAGTGCAACAATCAACCTAAACAAAGTAATAAAGTAAAAGAAAGTCACAGAATTTAATTGAATTCTGCCGCAAAGTCAGATGGAAACAGATGGACACAGGGAGAAGTGGATAAAAATGACTTGAATACTTAAAACTATGAATAAGTGCAATAATACATACTGTATATACTATACCGTTTTCTAAGCCTGCTTAATCCAGAGCAAGGTGGCAGGGGGGCCTGTCTCAGAAAGCATAGGGCACAAGGCAGGAACAATTCCTTGGACATGGCGCCACACTAGGGCCAATTTATTGTTGTCGCTCCATCTAACCTGAATGTGTTCGGACTGTGGGAGGAAACCGGAGTACCCAGAATTAAACTATACAGACACAGGGAGAACATACCAGCTTCAAGCAGGACAGCCTAGGAAGACGAAGTCTGGTCTCCATGCCACCCCTATATTTATTTCAAATATGATTATACAGTTCACATCAAACACAAAACAAACCTTTCTTCACTAGCATGCATGCTGACTTCCTTTAACTTGCGTTGTCATGTGTTCTCAGTATCTATAGAGAGTTCCCACTGAAAATCACTCTTTGTCCATTAAATCCCAAATCTACCCACTCCCCTCCACCATAAAATTGACCTTATTATTTATTTTGTTTTTAAAAAATATATGTTTTACTACAGTGATCTATTTACTTGATCGAATGTCACTTCCAGATTTTCCTGGTAAAGTTTGCAACGGCAAAGAGCACTATCAGAGACCGAGAACGCAATATGTGTTATGAGAGACTATCGGCGAAAATCACATCCAGGAGGACTAATAGCACTCTCATCAAAGGCCTAAATCCGGAATTAAATGTTTAGAGACCAAATAAATTATAAGTAGGAAGTAATGATTTCAAAACCATTTTTTTTCTGAGAAAGGACCAAAGTATAAGTCGTATTCTAAAAAGTCATAAAAGAACACATGTAGTTTGCAAATAAATTCAGTCTTGGATAAGATAGTGTTACAAAAGGTGACCATTTTATAGTTGTGTCGATGATGACATTATCATACGATCACTGTGCATTGAGGGATGTGTTACTATGTTAGCGAGGAACATGAAATCCTTAAAATTGTGTTGATAATAATGTCTAATTATTGTAAACTTTTAAATAAAGTCTCCAAACGAAAAACAAACATCAGAAATAGATTCTCTGGGTCAAGAAACTCTTAAAAAGATGTATAACTCACTTTTCATGCATTAGGAAAGCTCGAAAAGAAGTAAGTGTAAACATAAATTACAACATAGAATTACTAAGCAAACACACGCAAATCTTGGATGAAAAAAGAATTTGTGTGCCACACTTTATATGATCTCTTCAATGGTGTCACACGCAGTGCATTTCACAGTCCTTCTGGGAAAGGATACTATTACAATAACCAACGTGAAAGTATACAAAATGGCATCCACAACAAAACAAAATAGTAATGTGATTTAATGGTGAATATAATTTCAAGACTGGTTGGGCAAGTTTGGTTTGGTTGAGTTTGCCCAACCAGTCTACATGTGTTTTGTGGACTTAGAAAAGGCATTCGACCGTGTCCCTCGGGGAATCCTGTGGGGGGTACTCTGAGAGTATGGAGTACCGGACCTCCTGATAAGGGCTGTTCGTTCCCTGTACGATCGGTGTCAGAGCTTGGTCTGCATTGCCGGCAGTATGTCGAACCCGTTTCCAGTGAGAGTTGGACTCCGCCAGGGCTGCCCTTTGTCAACGATTCTGTTCATAACTTTTATGGACAGAATTTCTAGGCAAGCCAGGGCGTTGAGGGGGTCCGGTTTGGTGGGCTCAGGATTGGGTCACTGCTTTTTGCAGATAATGTTGTCCTGTTTGCTTCATCAGGCCGTGATCTTCAGCTCTCTCTAGATCGGTTCGCAGCCGAGTGTGAAGCGGCTGGGATGGGAATCAGCACCTCCAAATCTGAGGCCATGGTCCTCAGCCGGAAAAGGGTGGAGTGCCCTCTCAGGGTTGGTAGCGAGATCCTGCCCCAAGTAGAAGAGTTCAAGTATCTTGGGGTCTTGTTCACGAGTGAGGGAAGAATGGAGCGTGAGATCGACAGGCGGATCGGTGCGGCATCCACAGTGATGAGGGCTCTGCATCGGTCTGTCGTGGTGAAAAAGAGCTGAGCCGTAAGGCAAAGCTCTCAGTTTACCAGTCGATCTATGTTCCTACCCTCACCTATGATCATGAACTATGGGTAGTGACCGAAAGAACGAGATCGCGAATACAAGCGGCTGAAATGAGTTTCCTCCTCAGGGTGTCTGGGCTCTCCCTTAAAGATAGGGTGAGAAGCTCAGTCATCCGGGAGGGGCTCAGAGTAGAGCCGCTGCTCCTCCGCATCGAGAGGAGTCAGATGAGGTGGCTCGGGCATCTGATCAGGATGCCTCCTGGACGCCTCCCTGGTGAAGTGTTCTGGGCACGTCTAACCGGGAGGCGGCCCCAGGGAAGACCCAGGACATGCTGGAGGGACTAAGTCTCTCGGCTGGCCTGGGATTCTCCCAAAAGAGCTAGAAGAAGTGGCCGGGGAGAGGGAAGTCTGGGCATCTCTGCTCAAGCTGCTGTCCCCGCGACCCGACCTCAGATAAGCGGAAGAGGATGGATGGATGGATAATTTCAAGACTTCTAGGACAAAATAAATGTTACCATCAAATTACTTGCATATGAAAACCTCCTTAATTGAAGTGGCTTCAAAGTATTCATGAAAAAATGAAAGAAATCATCCGATCACAACAGCAACCTGTTGACCTGGACAGAGCAGGCCACCATATTCACAACTGCTGTCTCTAGTTCCTCGTGATTTCTTAGACTCTCCCTGGCTGGGAGTTATCTTCCAGGTAACATGTCCTGGGTTTCTCGGCCCCTGGGTCTTCTACCGTTACACCTCTGTGGGAGACACCCAGCAAGTATCCTAACTGCACTTCATCTGACTCCTGTTGAAGGTGTTAAAGGTGTTCTAGAATTATTGACGTCCTCCCCTTTTCAAACAGGGTGAGCGTAGAAACCCAGTGTGGGACCGTTTTTTTGGATACCAGTACAGAAGAACTCATTCTTTATATCACGATCCAGAGCTAAGGAATAGGGATTTAGATTGACTGGTAACATAAGACACTTTGGTTGAGGACTTGGCTCCCATTCCACTACCACATCCTGGTGTAATGACTGCAATTTGTTGTCTAGTATCCTCACTCGTGAAAAAGATCTTGAGGTCCTTCACTTGTGTCAGCTACTCATTTCCTACCTGCAGGAAGAAAGCTACCTTTCCAGGATCGGACTCTGACCTTTAATTTGAAAGTGCAATGTTTCCTTCTAAATGCATTAACTCAGCTGAGAACAATTCCAGTGTGCACCAGAGATCACTGTCCTATGAGGTCAAGAGGAGAACATCAGCTGCAAACAACACAGCAGAGATGCAACCCTTATGTTGCCAAATAATAACTGAATATCCCTCCAAGGACTATGACTAGTGATCAACGAATCAGGCAATTTTTCATTTGCATATGTTTTCATGAAACTCACGCCAATATTTTTTTTCAGTGGTGAATTTGCAATTCCAAAATGCAAAACTCATTAAAGAGTTCTTGGTTTATTTAAATGGATTTTTTTTTTGGATGGAAAGCAAGAAATATTGCTACTTAAATCCTTGTTCACAATTCCACGTTTACCCGTGTTACTTTCTGCAGCTGTATAAAGCATATAATCAATCCGAACCATGCTTGTAAAATCAATCCCCTTTATGCCTCTCATTGAAAGCACTGGTGGGGAGTGCAATTTTGGAATGTTCTTTGTCTTGGACCCTTTGCTTTAGACTAATTAGCCATGAGTGACCTGACCTATTAAATGTCTTGGCATGTTGAGAGTTTCTAAAATATAGTAATTTATACTTACGTGTCCTGGTAAGTCTCACAAACATCACAATAATAATACACCTGTGTGTTCACTTTTCTGCTTGCCAGACTTGAGGATTGCCAGCCATAGTATGGCTGCTAGGCAGCTGGGGCTTCAGCCACTAAGGTACCCCCTTGCTCATATAGTGCCTGTTTCATTCAAGATTAACTACACACTATATCAGCGAAAGGCAACCTTTTTCGAGTTGCGGCGCACTAAGTCCAAAAATTTTCTTTCGCGGCGCACCTGAGGGACTGACCATAAATAAAGTCGTGACGACACAATCTATGGACAATCGCCAATAAAAACAGTTAATTTTACAAGTTTGAAAGACATTTGATTAATAAAGGAATCAAAGGATAAATCTTAAATTTAATTAATGTGAACGTTGAGATTGTTTTTCAGCACATATGAGATTGATGCGAGGATCAATTTTCGAAAGACAGACGTGCATTTCCTTGTCGATCATTTGAAGTCTCTTAGACTTCATTTCCGTAAGTGTTGAAAAACCTTGCTCACAGAGATAAGAGCTTCCAAAAGTTCAAAAACACTAACAATTTTAAATATTTTACAAAAGTTTTCGCGGCGCCCCTAGAAAATTCCACAGCGCACTGGTGCACCAGTCGCTCGACAGTGCACTATATCTACTGAGGACAATGTCTCTCACCTCTGCTGACCTAGAATTAATAATGAGCTCTTAATTTCCAGGTGAGAACAGCAGTGAAGGTGAACTATTCTCCTATTCAATGTAATCCAAGTGTACAGTAACAACATAAGCAGAAGCATAGGCAGGAGTACTGCATAAATTATACAACCTGAACTCCTGAAGTGACAGTAATTTTAAGGTGGTCTTCATTCCAGGTGGCACATTTCTTAGTTATAGAGCCGCTCCAGAGGCAAACGCATAGCAACTTATTTTATTCTCAGATGGAAAAAAGAAGACCCTCTCTTTGGGTTATTGTTGGTTTATACTGTAGCTCCTATCTATTACTGTAGCTGTGTCCATTATATGAGTGCTGAGTTATGCCTTTTTGATATCCTTATTCTCAATGAAACTTAAAAAACACTCACTATATAATTCTTATACAAATACGCCTTTCAAATGATCATACCTTTTGTCAAAATAAGAGAGCACACAATCCATTATTAAACCTTAACTTATTCAAACAGGAACACTAAAGCAAAGATAAAACTGTTAAATCTTAACTTAACTCCATGCTGCTGCTGGAGTATGTGAATTTCCCCTTGGGATTAATAAAGTATCTATCTATCTATCTATCTATCTATCTATCTATCTATCTATCTATCTATCTATCTATCTATCTATCTATCTATCTATCTATCTATCTATCTATCTATCTATCTATCTATCTAACTACTGTATATATTACCGCGGATAAGTCAGGGCTAGATTTTACCGTATAATTTCCATTATTTTATAATGTCGGTCATATAAGCCAAATGCGGAAAACTCACGCTATTGATCCAAGAGATTATGATATGCTAATGCCCACCTGAGAGAGTAACCACAGAGCACACTGCCTTTTTTTTTCTATGTATTGTGCCTACGTGACCACACAGTAATACCCGAACTATTCCAAAGTGACATTTGCACTGTTTTGTGTTTTTTGTATCTCACACCCTCATATACCTTTATCGTAAGAGCATCCCTTATCTACGATGGAGCGTTCGATCAGAACAAAATACGAAGCTGGTTTTAAATTAAAAGTCGTTGACGTGGCAAAAGAAATTGGTAACTGTACTGCTGCGTCTGAGAAACTGATGCGAGACTGGAGGAGGAAAAAAAGATGTGAAAAAATAAAATATAAGTGTCGAATTTTTGAACGGGCATATAAGTCGGCTGTGATTTTATGATTAATTTTTGGGATTCAAGAGCTGACTTATATTCGAGTATATACGGTGTGAGACATGTCTCGGACACCACCAGTCGGAGACCACATCTTTATACAAATACACGTTTATTTTCACTTTGCACACAGTCCCACACAGCACACAGTGCCTCCCAGCACTAATTACCTTTCTTCCGGGCTTCTCTCTCTCTGTCCGTGGGCCGCCTTTCCTCTCTCCACGGGAGCTTTGTCCTGCTCCCACTCCTGACTCCAGCTCTCTGATTGGAGGGAGGCGGCCCCTTTTATTCTCACCCAGATGTGCTCCAGGTGCTTGATGTTC
This sequence comes from Erpetoichthys calabaricus, assembly GCF_900747795.2. Lineage (NCBI taxonomy): Eukaryota > Metazoa > Chordata > Cladistia > Polypteriformes > Polypteridae > Erpetoichthys > Erpetoichthys calabaricus. Next base: position 25,689,054 of record NC_041409.2, on the reverse strand, counting down.
TTCCAGCAGCACTTCCTGGTGTGGCGGAAGTGCTGCTCTTGCACCCGGAAGCACTCATTGATCATCCTCCATTTTCCCGGGTGTGGCGGAAGTAGATGGTTCCCGGGCTCTCTGAGGCTCGGGGCGACCCCTGGCAGTGACCAGAGGCCCCAACGGGCTTGAGCCTCCTTGCTCCTCGCCTGTGGTCCTCTCCAGCTCCAGGGTGGTTGCCCCCTTGTGGCCTGGAGGACGAATATGCCACCTCTTGGTCCTTCCAGGAGTCCCGGCCGGGTCTGTCCCCCAGCCTCCTGCGACAACGGTAAATGAGTCAAGCGATTCCAGCAATGTTAACCTACACAACAAAGTTCATATAATTGCTCGTGTGGAAATTATGAAAACTTTGTAAGTTCCAAAATTTACATCCACCTATCCCATGTGTTATTCTAAAGCTAACTCTGTGCTGCCCAGTGTAAATTATGTGTAATTAATTCTTATGGTAGTGGTGCCTACTATGAATTCGGGGAAGCAGCACAGTGCTTGGACCCTGCTCCGGTACCCATCTGAGATGTCAAGACTGCATGCTCTCCTCTGCTCAACTTACTTTTCATAGTGTTGGGTTAATTGGTCACTTTATGGGTCAGTGAGCTGAAGGTTGACTTCTGATCTTTGTTATTTTGACCAAAAGCGGCCATAGACTGAATCTGAGTGAAAGAACTATGGCTGGCATGGAGTGTTTGATAAGCTCACCTGAGACCTGCAGTATTTTAAAACAGTGAAACACAATGAACATATGTTAGAAGCAATTGTAGCACATATTGTTTCAAAGCTATCTTTTTATTTTTTTATTTTATTTTGCTTCTTCTTATCATCAGTGTTGTTTTTTTAAATGTAAATGTAGTTTTTAATCTTGGGAAATGTACATATTGACTAATATTTCCTCACAATAATAGTCGCATAATTATCAATAGGCTGACATTTTTTGGCTAACTTTCTGTTGATAGTTTTCTCAGTGTGATACACATAGCTAATCTAAATCTCCTCTAATCACTTGTCAGCCCACACTTTTCATACAACTTAAGTTCAACTAGCAGACTGCATTTTTACTCCCTGAAGTGTTTCTGATCAGCCCTATTCTGTGTTGGCAGTAATCTTTTCAACTGGATCTCATTAAGAGTGATTTTCCTTTTTTTTCTTTTCTCAGCAGTGAATATACCCTAGTCCCACACAGACCTTATGTTGTTCTACTTCAGTTTTGGCACAGGGGGTGCATTTGTTTTCCAGGATATCTAAAAATGCTTTTCTGTAAATTAATTTGCAATACTTTTAGAGATCTTTCTTTAGCTGTGCTGACATTTTTTTTTATTATAATGTATGTGGTTTGTTTCAACTTCTGTTTAAAAACGCTAGCAGAGAGACATGGATGGTGAGACCCTCCCCTTCAAAATTTCAAACAATTTTACTCTTTCGGAATTAAATTACTTATCCGACAATGTTTCAGTTTTACTTTATTATGTTAATCTTTAATGCAGATATGTTGTGGAAAGCAGCCCGGACACAGACAGGCAGACACTGATGTGTTTATACCCAAGCACACGTTTATTCATATTTACTTATTTACAAGTGTACACTCACAACCCAGTGCCCCTGCGCCAAATCACCCTCAGTCCAGGCCTTTCACAATAAGGCCTCTTCTCCTGACTGCCTCCACTCCTCTCCTCCGAGCTACGTCCACTTCCACCCAACTCCAGCTATCGAATGGAGGGAAGCGGCCCCTTTAATGTTCACCCGGATGTGCTCCAGGTGCCTCCCGATGAACTTCTGCCAGAACTTTCTGTTGTGGCGGAAGTGTTGAAGGCCAGGGCTCTGTGACGATGCGGGTTCAGCTCCATGCTCCTCTTCTATTAGGGAGCCCTTGAACCCATCACCGTCGGTAATGTCACCGATGAGCTAGTCAGTGAGGCAATAAACAATTGAGCAAGAGGATGGTTAAAAAGTGCAAAGTGCTTTTATTAATCAATCCAAACAAAACGTTCAAAGTAAAGTGCAGTCGTGCAACGTTCAATAAATGAATAATCCATAAAATGAAACGTGGAGGTTAAAAATAGAAAAATCTTCTAAAACAACGAGGTTAAAACATCTACAGGAAACAGTCTTTAAAACAAATCACAAACCCGGCGCTTCTTTTCTCTGGCAACTCCCCTGCTATACCCGTATGGGTGCTCTACAGGAGAATCGCCTCCTTGCAGCTGACCTTCTCTCTGCCTGCTTCCGCTGTTTGGATTGCCTCACCGACCCCTGGCTCCGGTAGGCTCTTCCAGCCAGTGACTTGGGTTCCACAGCAACCAGGGCGCTCATGCTGTGGAATACTCGCCCCAAGTCCAACTCCCGCTGCCTTCCGCGGCCTTATGCGGAGAGTCATCAATCTTCCTGTCACTCCTGCCCTTCAGAATGCTCTGCGAGAGTGAACACTGCTGCTACTTTTCGGGTGTCGGCCATACACCCAATCTACCGGTACAGCTGCCCGTGAGCCTGCACTCACTCGTTCTCTCGCACCGACTTTCTCCTCCTCCTACTGTTTCTTGCCCTCTCCTGCAACCTCCGTTTCTTTCTTTTCTTCCTTCCTTTTACTTTTTGTCTTTTTCTTTCATCCCCCCTTAACCGGCTCGCGCTTCGCTATATATGCGGGGAGGACATAGCAGCTGCAGCCCATTAGCCACAGGAACAATCATGGATGTGGGCAGTTTCCCACCTGTGCACTTAGGTGAAAACCGCCCACACCGCAGATCGCCCTGCGGCTTGCTACAGCCACCACGCCCCCTCGCTAAGCCGCGAGCGCGGCGATTATTTATTTAATTGAAAAAAGGCCTTTGGTGGGAGAGCTGTGGACCCATAACACCACAGGCTCTTCAGGCATCAGGGCGCCCCCTGGCGGTGACCACGGGCCCCTATAGGGTTGAGCTCCCATGCTCTGTTCCCGTGGTCCCCATACCAAGCAGGGTGGCTGCCCTCTCCCGGTCCTTCGAGGCGTCCCAGATGGGTGCCACCCCCAGCCGCTCGCCACAATGTGTATTAAAATGTTTTACAACCTGATAAATATTGAGCATGCATAACATTTTCTACGACATTATAAACTTAAACAACTCGTGGTATTGCTAATATAGAACTTTGACAGGGAATTCAATTTATACAAATGAAAAACCTTTCTTGGCAAGCTTTAAGACAAATAAAAAAATAGCAAAACATGGTGATAGACCTGCGGTGGGCTGGTGCACTGCCCGCGGGTTGTTCCTGCCTTGCGCCCTGTGTTGGCTGGGATTGGCTCCAGCAGACCCCTGTGACCCTGTAGTTAGGATATAGCGGGTTGGACAGTGACTGACAGGTGATAGACTGTCAAAATGTAATGCCCTTCACTGTTTGAAGGCAAATACAGTTACAAAGACAGAATTTTAACTCTACTGTCTTATAAGTTTCACTTAAGGTTTATACTGTTTAGCTTATGAAACCTTGCACCGACAAATCATTTCCATTTATTTGTTAGAACTTTATTTACTAACAAGTGGGCATTGGCTTCTAATATCCATCACCTAGCCACACATCAAAGGTCACCAATTGGAAGTGCATGACAATCAAATAGTACAATAATTAAAACAGATATTTGTATCACTTTGAGGCTGCTACTCCACTTACTCCATTACAAAAAGCTCTTCCACATGTTCCATTTTCTCTCTTCTCACATCTGTCATGATCTGCCGCTTATCGTTTATATCATCATTTCAGCAGGGAAGGAGCTCCATTTGAGTGAACTCATATGTTGATCCTACTGTTGATTGAATTGTCTTCTCCAGGGTGGAACTACACAAGCTTCCAGATGTGGAAATGCAGGTCAAGTTTGGAGGAGTCTGATGGCTGCAGGGGTAGCAGTTTCCCATATGGAACCAATCAATGATTTTGTACGGATAGACACAGACGAGCTTGAGATCAACCAAATTAACAGCAGGCTCGTCCATTTATGATAGCTCAGATTGTTTCAAATAGAAAAAAATAAATGAGTCCGCTTTCTTGAGTGTGTAGGTTGTAATTGGTTAGAACATATTTTCACATTCATCGGGAAGAGTTTTTAGTGTATTTAGCTACTATAATTAAAAATAGATACCAGATTACCTTTTTAACAAGCTACTTAAAAAGAAAAAAAAATGGCTGCAAGGTCTTATGTTGACCACATACAGCATGACACAGAGCTGTGAAAAGCTAGAAAAGTGTGGCTCAATATTTAGCGACTACCAGGATTATGAAAAAGTCAGCTGCCTGTCTGCTTGGATCATTTACCTTTGGTCAAAAACTCTCTCGGAATCTGCACATTCACTCGATGGCATACCTATTGAGAATGCGGAATTCACAGTTTTCATCCACCTATTGAGGTGCAAAGTAAACAGGGAATAGAACTCCACATCCCGCGTTTAAGTGCTGGACAGCTACACTGCTCATATTGTTCTGAATTTCAACACTTTCCTAAGTGCTGTGATCACAATTCCAATAATGTTCCGTAGTGCTGAGAGACAATTTTCCACGACAAATCAGATCAAAACATACTAGAGATCATCTGGGGTTACTATCTACCTTGGCAGCTCAACCCTGTTATCTTTTGAACAGAGGTTCAATGACTCTTGTCAGGCAGCAGGACTCATCTCAACATTCACCACAAAGAATCAGTGTTTCTGCCTTCTGATGCGAAACATCACACATACAAGAAAGGTATGTCTAAATATTATTGGTATTTTAGCAATCTATGGAATATTATCTTAAGTGCCTTTTAAAATAAAAAGTAAAAAAATGTAAAGTGAAACTATAAAAATAATCTACTATTTTCCTGAGTGATGACCCCTGTTTATGCTGTTATTTTTTGTGATGATCTGGGTATATGGATTACGTTACTCCACTGTTAACAGAAAATGCATCATAATCACAGTACATTAAAATTAAATAATCATTAATTTCATTTTAAGTTGTTCCTTATAACTGTGACATTATTATCCTTAGGGTGGCACGATGGCACTGTGGTAGCACTGCTGCCTCACAGTAAGGACACCAGGGTTCACGCCCTATGCATTCCCTGTGTAGAGTTCACATGTTCTCCTCGTGTCTGTGTGGGTTTCCTTCAGGTGCTCTGGTTTCTCCCACAATCCAAAGGTATGCAGGTTACTTAAATTAGCATTGCTAACTGGCCCTGGTGTGTGTGTGTGTGTGTGTGTGTGTGTGTGTGTGTGTGTGTGTGTGTGTGTTCATCCTGTGACAGACTGGCACCCTGTCTAGGGATTGTTCCTACCTTGCACAAAATGCTTGCTGGGATAGGCTCCAGTTGCCCCATGACCCTACCCTGGATAAAGTGGATTAGGAAAATGGATGGATGGATAGCTAATAATCTTTGAATTTGTCCTTTGTATGCCATCCCTATGTTCATTCAAATAAACTAATCAATGTACACTTCTGTAAGAATAGGGAACAAACCACCCTGGGATCATGGAGGTTTGGAAGGAAAAAGTCTTTGGACAGCACAAGTTGCAGACAAGGATTGATAACAAGTTTAATTTCACACACAAAAGCAAAACTTGAAGCTATAAAGCGGCAGGAGCCTGAAATGACATGTCTGGTAAAAACTCAAATGCCTTATCGGTCTCAGCATATACTGTACTGCAAAATAGAGGACTCCTTACTTTAGTGAAGAGGAATTATGGTTGATCTACTGCTGCGGCTCTTCAAATTGCTTTTAATAAATTTGGCAGCTGTTGTGGTTGTCGGTGTCTTTTCCACTCTCTTTGTTTTCATAGTATCTTATAGTATGAAAAAGTAGTGCTTTTAATTGATGCCAGTTTTTTGTTTTGGAACAGGATCTTAGAGAGGATGTGTCAATACCAAGAACTGTCACACTTATAACAAAATGTAATAAAAAGAGCAGAATGATATATAAAGGTTTGTGGTGACAATGTGACCCCGTATATTATAAATATGAAAATAGTTAAGCACTTTTCAGCAAAAACGTCTCTGCAGATGTGAGTCTGAAATTAGACTGCCCAAGATGGTGACACTTCCAGTTAAATACAGGCCAGGCAGGAAGAGGCGGGTCCAGGTGGACAGTCGATAATCATCCGATTTGTAGAAGGAGGAGGAGAAGAGAAACCTTGTGCATCGGTGAGGAATTGTACATGTGTGAGACTCTATATATATATGTGTGTATATATATATATATATATATATATATATATATTTATACATATATATATATATATATATATATATATATATATATATATATATATATATATATACATACATATATATATATATATATATATATATACTGTATATGTATACTGTCCCAAAGACCACACACAGCTAGTATATATATATATATTTAAAAATAAAAATAAAAAAGATAATTCCGACATAGAGGAATACCGGAAAATGCAGCAAGAAAACAAACGAGTCTGAAACATCAAAAGAGAAGTTGAAATAAAAATCGCCATCCATATAAATGCGGCGGAACACGTGAGTAGTCCCTGTACTGTACCTAATACCAGAACTCTGAGTGAATTGTTCCTGGATGTGACGTCAGAAGGAAGAAGAGCAACCGGAAGTCTGACAGTAGACACAGCTGTGATGACCCACCATTGGGCAGTCTAAGAGGGCGATTTGGAATGGCTTACTGGAGCCAGTCTCCGGATTCCCCATCCCCCCAGTACCTCAGAGGTGGTCACACACAAGTCCAAGTGGGTGCAGACTGCGCGGGGTCTCTCTGTATGCCATAAAGAGACCGAGACTGTCACGGCACTCCAGAGTAAAAGGAAGTCCCAGGAAAGAAAGACTGAGTCTCCAACAGTGCGTCAACCCGTGTGCTCACGTATGGTGGAGGGCCGCTCTTAGCAGGGGCAGAGGGATGGCCAGACCTCATCTTGGAGTAAGGCAGAGCAGGGCTTCCCGCAGTGTTTCCATGTCCACAGGGCACGGGTGCGAGGTGGGGAGCGACACTGCAATGAATGCCACCGTATTGGCCACGGGTGGAGGCGCTGTACTAATTGAATCTCAATAGACGCCTGGAGAGGCACCTCCCTGTCCCGTTTTTTGTCTTTCTCTTGCAGGAAGGAGCCGTGGTCCAGACAAGGTCAACTCCCCATCCTGGAGAACAGCCCTCGTGGGTCAGGATGCTTTGCCCCACAAGGCTCAGCTGATAGAGGGGCAGTGTGGCAGACCACCAGGGCCCTTAACCAGCTGAGATGCGTCGATCATGGAAGGACCAGGTGGGAAGAGTTTATTCCGGACACACTATCTCCTCCTCAATGCTAGAGGGCAGCCCCCTCTGGGGCCATGAGTTTAAAGCATGGAAGCTCAACCCTGCTAGGGATCACAAGGAGGAACTGGGGAATTCCTTCAGGAGGCTGTTTACTGATAATGCCCCAGAAGCCATTTCAGTTAAAAGTGCCATTCTGACCGTATGCCAGTTGAACTTAAGCATTGTAAGATGAGTGAGGAGTTCAGCTACAGGATGAAGAGAGTGCCAAGAAAGAAAAAAAGTAGAACGAGTAGCTAGAGAGAGATATCAAAGATTTTTTATTTTGTTCTGGTATCTGGCAAAGCACTGTACCCTCCTGTGTTACTAACCATTTTTTATAAACTTTCTTTTATTTATTTTTTGGTTTCTATGTTAGTGACAGTACCCTGTTCTGCTCACTATGTACATAATGTTTTGCATGGTGGTTTAAAATTGTGTTGCATGCATTTTATTCTAATGCTTCCATTAATTTTCCAAGCCCATTTCATCCCACTGTAGTTAATCCACATGGTTCTGGGCACAATGGGAATAACAGGTGTGGATGGCGCCTCCATCACAGGGCATATCAGTGCACAGTAAGTTCCCAAATACATGTAATCTAATTCAGTGCAGTGTTTGGGGTGGGCAGTTAGGACCAGACCAGTTTAGAGTTACCAGATTAATTTAAGGCATATGCCTTTGGGGGAAAGCATCATGCAGAAATGGGAAGGACAAGCAGACTTGACACAATGAGTGTCCGAGGGAGCCCAGTCCCCTGGAGCTGTGAGGCACCTGCACGATGTACAATTCTACCCTGCTTGTTTTTGACTTTATATTTATTTGCAAATGTGTGTAAATCTTTTTTTTTTCTAGATTTCCATTGTGTACCACTGAATTTTCCTTCGATTTTTAACTGCAGCATTTTCCACTTCTTTAAAAAAAGTGTAATCACAACAAGAAGATGAAAGATATTTTTGCATGATTAAGCCACGCTGCTTAAGAATATCCAAAGCTTTTTTTTTTTTCCAATTTTACACAACTGTGTTGGAGTTAATTTTCCACCTTTGTAAAATGTTCATTAGAAAATTGGAGACAAAATCTAATTATTCATCAACTCACTTATAATCACCCATTCTCAGAATAGTTCTGCTAAGGCAGGGTGTAGGAGAGCGTAATTGGACCCCATGTTCAGATCATGTTATTTGTTATCTGAGCTGCGGTTACAGCCAGTTAGGGGGCTAATCTTCTTACAAAATGTAAAAAATCACAGCAGGAAATTATTTTTATTATTAGAAATGTGTGGCTGATGTCTTTACGTGTACTTTAAAATATCCAGAAATACTTTGCCTTACGTATTATTATCCTCTACTGCAATACAGCATTTTCTTTTTACATGTTTCAGGAGGCACATGCTCTCCTTGTCAGTTCGGTGAAACTGCTAGCATTTCAAAGTGTGCGGTTATTACTGCTAGACAATGTGTTATGAAAATAGTTTATGTGTATTTATAATCGGCTATTACTGAGTTATTCATATATTCTTAACAAACTATTGTGCTTCATTAATCATATCAAGTGCTCATCGTGACTAAAGGCGGTTCGTTCATCGCGGTAAAGCACATTTGTGGAAAGAATGTTTATGTGTCTTACTAACAGTTAATCATGACAAGCATGCAAAGGTGAAGAAGCTCCAGGGTGAATTACATGTTTGTGTGAGATACCAGAAAAAAGTATTATACTGACATTGAGTAGATGATCCTGATGTTCACTTTTTATTGTCAGGGTCCCCTATAGGATTAAAAGTAACTTTAGAATGGATCTGCCAGTTCATCCATACCACATAGCGTTAAAGAATAAAAAGTTACAGCATGCATTCCTTTCGGGTAGAATGCGTGCTTCATTTACTCTTATTTAGAATATCTAGACAAAGGGTCTTGATTGTAAAGTATAAAGCTGTCTTTACAAACAAGTGAGTTTTCCAATGCAGAACCAGTGTGTGGCTTGAGTCTGCTGATGACCTTATACAATGTAGCGTGCGGCCGGGGCTCTTGCCTGGCTGGGACACTTCCACGCTGGGACGACCTGGGGAGCAAGCATGGCCAGAGCGTTACCTCCCCTGGGATGCTAGATGGCAACCCCCCTGGGTTGCAGCGGTGCCTCAGACTCCCACAGAGCTTCATGGGAGTTGGAGTGTGGTGCAGCCCTGTTGGGATCCGCAGGGGGTGCTGCAGAAGGAGCTGCTGAGCCCTTATGGGCAGTTCTTCCACCATAGCTGGAAGTGCTGCCGGAAATGAGTAATCAAGCACCTGAAGCACTTCTGGGTGCGTTATAAAAGGAGCCAGCAGCCACTTCTCGGGGAGCCAGAGTCGGGAGGAGGAGCGACGAAGCTTGACCCGAGGAGTGAAGGAGGATAAAGATAAAGAGAAGGAGCAGATTTGTGGTATTGTGCTGTTCTTGTGCATGAACTGTGTTATAATTGTGGGGAACGGGGAAGGCGTTTCCCACAAGGGAAAAAGAAAAAATAAACCTTGAATTTGTGTCCCACGCGTGTCTGTGTCGGGTTCAGCTGGCGGTGCCAGTCCTTGTGGGCCACAACAACATTAAACAATCAAATCAGCCTCTTTGCCCAACTGCCAATGCCACTTGCCCCGCCTTTTGACATTGATTGATCACTTGGTTACATTTAGTTTTAACACGGATAATGTGTGCTCTTGAATTAAAATGGAATACACTTGAAGAAACCGAGTCTGTCAGGGCCAGACGTGATTCTCAAACGAGAATACAGTAATCCCTCCTCCATCGCGGGGGTTGCGTTCCAGAGCCACCCGCGAAATAAGAAAATCCGCGAAGTAGAAACCATATGTTTATATGGTTATTTTTATATTGTCATGCTTGGGTCACAGATTTGCGCAGAAACACAGGAGGTTGTAGAGAGACAGGAACGTTATTCAAACACTGCAAACAAACATTTGTCTCTTTTTCAAAAGTTTAAACCGTGCTCCATGACAAGACAGAGATGACAGTTCCGTCTCACAATTAAAAGAATGCAAACATATCTTCCTCTTCAAAGGAGTGCGCATCAGGAGCAGATCATGTCAGAGATAGAGAAAAGCAAACAAATCAATAGGGCTGTTTGGCTTTTAAGTATGCGAAGCACTGCGGCACAAAGCTGTTGAAGGCGGCAGCTCACACCCCCTCCGTCAGGAGCAGAGAGAGAGAGAGAGAGTTTGTTTTTCAATCGAAAATCAATACGCACCCTTCATACTTTTAAGTATGCGAAGCACGGTGCAGCATGTCGCTTCAGGAAGCAGCTGCACAGAAGGTAGCAACGTGAAGATAATCTTTCAGCATTTTTAGACGAGCGTCCGTATCGTCTAGGTGTGCGAACAGCCCCCCTGCTCAATCCCCCTACGTCAGGATCAGAGAAAGTCAGCGCAAGAGAGACAGAGAAAAGTAAGTTGGGTAGCTTCTCAGCCATCTGCCAATAGCGTCCCTTGCATGAAATCAACTGGGCAAACCAACTGAGGAAGCATGTACCAGAAATTAAAAGACCCATTGTCTGCAGAAATCCGCGAACCAGCAAAAAATCTGCGATATATATTTAAATATGCTTACATATAAAATCCGCGATAGAGTGAAGCCGCAAAAGGCGAAGCGCGATACAGCGAGGGATTACTGTACACACCTTGGGACAACACTTTAAAAACTTGGTAGTGAATAGCTGAGAAATCTGCCAATCAAAAGGCTCTGCCCCCAGGGCTGCTGCCGAGAACACCAACTCCCAATTCCTCCAGTCCATGCACTTTAAACTGCCAGGGATTCAGGGTGAGAGCAAATGAAACTGGACAGAACACTTAACTGTGAGAGAAAATAAAAAGTTAAAATTGCTGTTGTTATTTTAGTAGCTCAGTAGCATAAGGTAATGGAAGGTACACTCCTACAAGTACTTGGGGGTCCACTTCAATGACTGGTTGTACTGGCCTTGTAACACATATAAGAAAGGGCAAGACAGGCTACTTTTTCTTAGGAAACTTCATTCCTTTAATGTGGAAAGTGATAGCCTCTGTTTCTTCTACCACACTATGATGGCCACACTGTGTTGTGCTGGTCTGGTAACATCACTTCAAGAGAGGCTCACAAAATTAACAAGCTAATTAAGAGGGCAGGCTTAGTTATGGGATGTACTCTGGACCTTCTGGCGGTCATAGCAAAGGAGAGAATTAAAAACCAAAACTGAGTGCCATTATGAAGAATTCTGCACATCCTCTCTCTGACACATTAACACTGAGGAATTTCAGCCAACAAATTATTCAGCAGAAGTGTGTCAAGAAACACCACTGGAGCTGCCTTATACCAACAGCACTGTGACTGGGACCACCAAATCATACTTTTTTTTCCCTTTCTTTTTAATTTTCTTCCCCTTTAGTCTTACAGGAGTGTGTTCAAACTATACTGTTTGTGTCTATCTATCTATCTATTGTGGTGGACGGCCGGGTCCCATGCCCAAGCCAGGACACCCCTCCAATGTATGTTCCAGGAGAGCAACCATGGACTGCTCAATACTTCCCCCGGGACGCTTGGTGGCAGCTTCCCTGGCTGACGGTGGAATCTAATTGCCAGTATTGTGTGTATTTCTAAATTGCACCTAATAACACTAAGAACTAAGAACACGGGTGTAGAATAACAATTAAAATGTCCACCATCATTAGTACAGGTGACAGTTACATTTTAGGGACACCAAAAGTGTGACAAGTTATTCTGGATTTCTAAACTGTATAATCACAAGGTCCCAAATTTCTCTTTACCTGTAGCAGTTCAGAATGTTATTGCATTTCAGATAAATAAATTGATATGCATTCGATATTCAATTGCTTGTTAGTTGCCGTCAGAACATGGAAAACATGTACTGTGGTTGCTTAATATGTAACAAGATGGAAATAGTGCTGTGTGGTTGTGGAGACGTTATCCTTTCCAGCAATGCTCTCCAAGCTGTTTTTCAGATGCCTAGTTAACCTCAGTCTGGTCTCAATGCCATGTGCGAGGTTGTACTATTAGCTGTTCCAGATTGAGGTTTCAGTCTGGGGAATGGAGGCCAATCATTTATGTAGATTGCGGCCTTAGAGCCTTGAGAGACAGAAATGAAAAAAAAAGACTGAGGATGATACCTGCATGAAAGAGCATGGAGCTGTGCACAAAGCTTTAAGTCTTGCACATCCATTTACGTATCTAGCTGTTTAAACATGCATAAGGGCATTGTTGGGAAATACCTGGAATTTATTTATTTTGAGGCGGTATTTATCTTGAAGTTTTAAAAATATATTTGCATGAAAATATACTTTCTGATATGTTAATCTTCAGCTTTAAATCCAATGATTTTTGCAAAGGCCTAATACATATGCTTATCTATATTATTTAAGTTATAAAAGATTTAATAAGTATATTTTGAAAGTATTAACTCTCATTTGCTTGCTATTTTCAGATCAGGAATCGTGCATTATTTTGTATCATATTTCCATTTTCAAGCCTGCAGTTTGGTTTACTGAAAGAAAAGCAATGTTTCATTTTTTCAAATACAGTAGGGAAGATGTATTGTGCAGCTGGATCAGGCCGCAGAATTATTCAAATTAGTTTTCTCGGTATTATGGGTAAAGAGAATGCACGCTGCTCTAGGAATGTTTTTAGAAAATTTTTCATTGTTGTGTGGGTGTTGGAAATGTGGGAGGCTGGGGGGATTTGTGCTCACTTTTGCCTGTCACATGATTGTGCATTCTTAATAGACACCGTCCACACTTCCTGTAGTCCTGGTTATTACTGGGTTCACCTTCATCAAGGTGCAATCATTTAAATTCCAGGGCACCACTATTATTCACAGCCTAGACCTGAATGAAAGCATGGCTGTTCTAATAAATAAAAGCTCCATGGTATTTGTTTTTCCTCGGCTACCATAAAATGTTTTATCTGCCTCAGTCAGTGCAGATCTACTGTTTTAGGGTACTCACTGAAGATATCCCCATACCCTCCAAAACAGTCAGGTTTGGCAGTGCACCTCAGAATATAAAATGTAAATTGTTGTTGATAGAACAATAGAATGGCTTATACAGGTAAAATTGTTCTGTATTCAAGATTTGCAATGTATACATCTTGGGTTAGGAAAAGATCAGGTAATATAGTACAACAAAAGAACAGACTTATTTGAGAATCCATCTCATTTAGTTATTAGTTTTAGTCGCTCAGAAAAAGAACCACGTCATATGTCAGTAGTTACTTTTCTTCTGCACATCCTGCTTGTCACGCATAACTTTTCATTCACTTATGGTTCCCACAGAGCTCCAGCCATCCATCCATCCTAATATGTTTTTATTTTTAATGACTTAAGGGCAATTCTATATTTTTCATATTGTATTATGTATTTATTGTGCACAGTATTATGATTTGCTGCTATAAAATGTGGTGTTATCATGTGTTGTAGATAGTGCACTACTTTGTGGCTGGTACACCAAAGCAAATTACAAGCAACTATATAACCTGACGAGAAAACGTAATTCCTTGTATTCATATGTAGCATTGCCACATACTGTAAATATATATATGGTTTGTTTTTTTTCTCTCTATATAAAATCCCGTTGCTATTTGAGAATACAGAAGATAAGATAGGCGGGTTGGATAGAGAGGACCTTTTGGGAGGTACGTGGCTCTCATTGCGATTTCCGGGAGTGCCATGGAAACGGACGCACTATTTAAATAGGGGCGCGAAAAGGCAGGAAGAGAAGGAAGACAAGACAGCCCGAGTTTTTATGGCGGAGAAAAAAGACATGACCCATCTGAGTCCAGGAGAAAGATTGTTTTTGGGGAGCACCACAAGTCCAACACAGTCTGGGGTGGCCACCTTGAAGATTCCGGATATGCTGAGGTTACCGTGAAAGGGATTGGAAGCAGTGTGAGCCGTAAATCTTTTATTCTGGGATTGGCATGTCTAAAGAACTGAACTATGGGGAAATAGGAGAATCGGAAAAAGAATAAATCGAACGGGCGGTGGGGAAAAATCTTGGATATAGAATTTTATGCCTTGTGTTTATTGTATATATTGGAAGTGGGGGAATTTGGGGGATTGTAGAAAATGTATGAATTACATTTTTTTGTTGCATCTTTTCTCAGTGTGGTTTAGTAAACATTGCTTTTATTATTATAAGTCATTTTTACTGCGCTGTGGTAAGGGGCTGAAGGCAGTTTGGGGTTGACCTGCAATCATCCGTATAATGTTTCACTGTAAACTTAGTGAAGTGTAGCGGATACAATCGTTACACATACGCCTAACTTGGATATACAAAGTTAACACTTCACATGCGGTGTAAAAGGTGGTCTTCTTAATTCACGTTTCTTATTGTAACCTGCTTTAGAGATACAGACACCATTCCTTGTTTGTGACTTTACCATATGTGTAAATTTTTACATAAACTGTGCACTGAGAGGATCATGGAGTGATTTAAAATAATAAACTGTCAGCAATATTACAACTGTCAAATTAAAACAACTCAGATATATTCATCTGTTATATAAAGCTGAACACGGTGAACCTACCTCTACCAAATTTTGCACAGATTCTCCACTTGTACAGGGAAACACCATAGTCTAAATATCATTCTGAAATGTAGCTATCGCCCCAAGCTAGGATTCCTATAATTATATCTACCCCTGCCACCCATGCCATAATTCTGATTATTAGTTGAGTTTAGTAATCTTGTAACTGAAATAACTTTTACTTACAATTATATGCTCTTGATGAGGAACATTAATGTTCACTTACAATACAATACAATACAATTTATTTTTGTATAGCCCAAAATCACACAAGAAGTGCTGCAATGGGTTTTAACAGGCCCTGCCTCTTGACAGCCCCCCAGCCTTGACTCTCTAAGAAGACAAGAAAAACTCCCAAAAAAACCTTGTAGGTTGGGCGTGCAGTGGGTGTCAAAAAGAAGGGGGTCAATACAATACAATACAATACACAGAACAGAACAAATCCTCAATACAGTATAAAAATATAAATTTTAGAAGTACGGAGCAGAATTTAAAAGTAGATGATAACACATAATAAGATTTGGATATATTTAGAGTCCTGGAGACCTCATCCATCAAGCTGCCTCCCCCATTTGGCCATTCCAAATGTTACTTATGTTTTAGTGCTAATGATTAACAACAGAGGTGCAGTCTGTACAGTTAATCAGCAGCTCTAGTCAGGGTGTGCTAAACTGAAGTAGTGAGTCTTCAGCCGGGATTTAAAAGCTGAGACCGAAAGGGCATCTCTTATAGTAGCAGACAGACCATTCCACAGTTTAGGGGCCCTGTAACTAAAAGCTCGACCTCCCATTGTTATTTTATAAATATACATACTAATGTTCCATAAAGTTTTGTGTTACTGAATAACGATTGTAAGTAAAAAAGGCAAGCAACAGTAAAGTGTTGGGACACCAAATGGTGAACCCTGTGAAAATGGATGAAAAATGGAAAAAAAGGTAAACAGAAAATAGCAGCTATCACGGAGATGTAACACCTTTGCAGACGTTCATTGACTGATGAGATATGTTGGTGGCGATCTATTTAAGGCGACCCCGGAGGAAGAGGTGGGTACAGTCAACAGAACTGAAAGTGACATCAGTGTTCCTCACTTTGTCTTTCTTCTGGTCGAAGGGCAAAAGAAAAAGGAGATGCAGTGTCACCCCTTGACTCGGGGTGGAATTACCTGCAGACGAGGTATAGCTTTCCTCTATAGTATTGCACGTATGTAACACTGTTTAAGAATTTTTCCAGTGGAGTTGCTAGGTTTTTTTCTTGCAGTTTGTAAAATACTGTGTCCATAACTAGCTTCTTTCATCGTGCTATGACCGGAATGAAGACATATTTTGCCATCACCACTATCTTATAACTCCAAAAACTAAAAAAAAACTCAATTTTGAACAAAATGGCAGTTACTTGTTTTTTTTCCATTGGACGTGAGAAAATCTCGTGGCGATCTTTATACTGCCACACACTCCCACAGGATGGTGGGAAATCACCATAGCAACAGAGCAAAGTAACCTCAAAAAACAAAATGGCATCAGAATTACAGTAAAGATGATTAACTTTGAAATAAAGTAGTAACTCACAAAACTAACAGCAGTTAGATTTCTTGGGTGGGGATGTCCCCAAAACGAGATGGTTTCGATTTTTATCAATAAATAAAATAATTTATAACCTTTTTTTTCTAATGTTACCAATTACTGAATAAATAAATACTGTTAACATTCCTTTCAGTTTCCCCTTCCCACTTTGTGAACTGAATTATTTGATGGCACATCTTGACAGTGTCTGATACTAACTAGTAGGACTCATCACAGCATGCTCACGCACAGCCACACACCCCCTCATTAACCTAAAATGCACTTCTTTGGGATGTTTGAGGGTACCAGAATACCTTGTGAACATGAAGAGAATATTCTGACACCATACAGTTACTAAACCAGAAATATAATACACTGCGCTGCTGGCCTCGGGTAGAATGTAAGAAATTAAATATTATGTTAAAGATGCGCACCCCTCCAGGAGCTCTCCACACCTAGAATATTGCTAAGCAATACATCAAAAGTGAGTGTTGCCTACTGACTCCCGACTCTGTCTCCTTGAGGTAAGGCTGTGGGTTCCTTTTCTGTGGCTTCCGATGACTCAGAATGTCTTGTGGGGATCATTTCCTGGTTGATTTGGAACCAGGACAGTCCTCCTTTGACAGCAGCCCCTTGTGCCATCCAGGTACCCGACAGGGCTGCACTTCCCAAATTTAACTCCAGTTCCCATGAACCCCTGCAGGTGTCCAAGCTGGGATGCCTCCAGCGGACCTCTGCCACTTAATGTATGGGGGATGAAATTGCTCCTGGCCCTGGGTTCTGCTCATCCATTCCGTGGCACCTTCCATCTTGGTAGGAGGTCATGTCATCATCCAGCCGGGATGCCCGTCTGTCCTCTATGACACTCGCACTAGGCATATTTTTAAAACGTCAGTGAGCACTACTCAATAGTTACACTATAACCTTAAAATTATTGTCCAGGTTTAAATAAGACTGAAACAAATTTAGCTACACTGTATACTAAATCATACACAAACATGTTTTATAAATACACCAAAAAGAAAACTAGGAAATATAGACTTAAAACAGCACAAAAATGGCGTGATATTATGTGACCAGCACCTCAGACAGCCTGAACTGACAGCGAACAAAGTTTTAGATGTACATATTAGCTCAGTGCTAAAAGGGAAATCTTGAAAAAAAAATTGGTAATGTGTCATTTCTTTTCTTTTATATATAATTTTGCTCTTTGTTAAAAGTGTTATTGTCATTTTCATTTAAAACATATATAACCAATTTGTCTTTGCAACATGAGCAATTTAAATGTACAAGCTTTTATGCAAAACACACTAAAGTGGAGCATTTTTCCCTAAATTGGACATTTTTATGGTTCTAATTTTACCATTATGACTGCAGAAATGCTGCCCCAAAGGGACTGTGACTCTTATCTTTTGTGTTCTTATGTGACGTCCGGATGACAAGTTTCTTTAATATGCATGGAGAATAGCAATTTTGTGAGACTTTTTGTCCTCAGAGCTTGACATGGCAGATGCAGTTGAAATTAACCATTTCAATGTTTAGATTATATCAGATGTCAGTGGCATAAAGCCTCGCGCTGATGACTGCAGTCAAGGCATGGCTTCAGTGTGCTGGCTTTTTCGGGCTAATGCAAATGAATGGCATTAGCCAGCAAAAGATACTCTTTTGTTTATTAACTTTGCAAATCCAGCATTCTTTCTTTTCCTTTTTTTTAACATTATCTGTTAAAATGATTTTCTTCACTGTTTGTTTATTTATAGGTAAATAAACAGAATGGGACTAAGGGTTCAAAAACCTTTCATGTGCACAACATTTTGGTGTTAAGTTTTAAGGGATAAAACTGAAAAAACAGAACTTGCACAAAGATGCAGCCTAAGATTTTAATTTTAATGCCTTATTTATTTATTTTTTATATGAAATTCCATCAATGCAAAAACACTACTAAATTGTCCTTTTGGTAGTTTTAATGTAGTGTTTTGAGCTACTCGGATCAAAAAAGGTTGCCTCTGACTTACTGTGTGACCCTAAGCAAGTCACTTAACTTACCGGTGCTCTAGCTGTAAAAACACACACAGCCTCGTTCTACTGTAGGAAGGCCCTCGATTAAACTAAAAAAACAAAAGAGAATATACCTTTATTCTACACTATACGTTTTAAGGATGACATCTCTTCATTTTATGGAAATGGTTTGCTTTAATGTATAACAGCCATGATACTTTTTTGTTTACAAACATTTTCTTGAATTAACAAATATATAGATGTATTAAAAATATATGTAAACTAGCCATGTGCGCACAACTACGTTGCGCATGTTAAAGTTGTCTGTGAAGGGCTCCCTGTTTAAACGGGGATGCCAGTCGTGAACTGGGCCCTTCGTCGCACAGCATTATGATTTTTTATAAGGGAAACAAAATTACAAAACAAAACCCTTGGACATTGATTCGATAGGAACAGCCTACTCGGAATCACTGTCCAAACAGTAATTATGTGGTGGTGTAGGAGCATTTCTGCTTCTCTCCGTTCACAGTCCGTCTCATTTTCACGACGCTGTCGTTTCCTCTCATGATCTCTTCTCAACCTTTCTCCAATCTCACAGGTTGCTGTGTGGCAATCCAAAGAGTAAGGAAGAACCAATGCTTCTTTCTTGAACTCCAAACGCCGACTGATGGAAAATCACAGAAGTGTGTCCGACTTATATACTCTGACTGCCGACTCCAAGAAGCGGGTGAACATTCGATTTGGACGAAGTGCTGCCAACGACGGTCAATAGAAACAGAAAAAAACACAGTCTCGACAACGAAGCAGGTGTCGGTGCCAGATCTAAACACAAAGCACGGTGTCGACGCCAGATCTAAACACAAAGAGTGCTATCGACAGTGTTTGTAAAGAAAAGTAACAACCAAGGCATTGTCAGAGGAACATGAATTCGCGGACAAACAAAGATCAAGATCCAAATGAAGATTATATATAAAGATTAGTTAATTTAAAGCACAACAATTTGTTTAGTTTGAATGTCTGTGTTTTGAGGTGTTACTGGAGCACTACAGTCTTCAGTAGTATAAGCCTGGAGGAGATTCTTAATGCAATGCCTATATTTTAGCTGTCTCTCTACTGCCATCTAGTGCTTCTTCTTCTAATTCATTCGCGGACAAACAAAGATCAAGATCCAAATGAAGATTATATATAGAGATATTGTTGCCCCTTAGCAAATGTCTAATAAAACAAATAAACAATCTCTCAATAGGCTCAGTAGATATTTACTTGCTTATCTATCTAAGTCAACAGTTATCATTGTTTAATAAATTTAGGTTAATTAGGGTTACCCATTGGGGGGTAAACATTAACATTATACAAAGTTATTGTCTGTTTTTTTACCTGCATTATTATCAATCTTTAATTTAATATTGTTTATTGTATCAGTATGCTGCTGCTGGAGTATGTGAATTTCCCATTGGGATTAATAAAGTATCTATCTATCTATCTATCTATCTATCTATCTATCTATCTATCTATCTATCTATCTATCTATCTATCTATCTATCTATCTATCTATCTATCTATCTAATTCAATTCAGTATATTCTTATTAAGAGCATTTGTACTCACAAGCCTATCAAGCTATACAATATTGCAAACATGTTATGAAAAAAGAAATGCATTATAAATGTAAAGTGTAATGTTGAAACAATAGGTAATCCATACCAAAAATAAAGATATGAGTATACAGTATATCATATATCTGTACACACAGACACCTAGCTGCAATACAAAGTATACAGTATATATTGTCACACATTCATGTCTGGAGTCCATCTTACAGGCTCTGAGAAGGTAAGAAATAACATCTCAGGACAAGAGAGGGGCGCTGATGCTAACCATGGCAGTTCCAGTTGTGGCTAGCTCCGCCCACAAGACTCAGAGAAGGCTCCGCCTCTTCTGCTATGAAAACAGAAGGAGGTGTTCATTTTGGAACCAGGACATCAACAGAGACAGCGTTCCTACTGAAGTGCCTTCATTTAGGCTAAGAAAAGCCTCCCTCTCTAGTGCCAAGGGCACAGCTCTGTTTTGTTTTTTGCTCTAATCATGAAACGGGCACCCCAACTTTTTTTGGTCTTGTCATTTGGAAAAACAAGTAGACAGAAATAAAGAGAACAGTTAGGGTTACAATTACCTTATTGATTGCAGAGGTGGCTTTTTATGAGTATTATAATACAGTAGCTATGTATCAGGTGAGAGTGAAGGAGGCTGCTCAAATATATTGAACCGACATGAAAGTAAAGCTTTAGAAGAAAAAATAAATAGTATATACAGTATATGTAGTATGTATAACATATGTAAAGCTGAATGTGTGTTTAAGTGAGTGTGTGTGTTCACCAAAAGATGGGCTGGTGCCCTCTCCAGGGAATGTCTCTGCCTTGTGCCCGATGCTTTCTGAGATAGGCTTCAGCTTCCCCACAACCCTGTTCTGGATAAGCAGGTTTAGAGGATGGATGGATGGATTGATAAATGGATGGATGGATGTAAGGCCGAATGTGTGTGTGTGTGTGGGTATGTGTGTGCGTGTGCGCTTGTGTCCCTCCCACATTTTGCACAGATTCCCCATTTTTATAGTGAAATGACAAGCAGCTATGTTTCAATTCAAATTTGAACAGGTAGTAGTGGAGTACCCCTGCTAGTAGTGTATATTTGGCATGATATTTACCAAATCTTTTAAACTTCCATCAAAAGGTAAACATTTTAAAGTTGTTTGTTTTTTTTTTGAAGACTATACTTAATACTGTCCACTTCTAAAAAAATATCCTTGGTTCTAGAAATGTCACATATATAAAATATGAATCCAAATAATAAGTAATCCAAATCAGGTCACTGGGGCCTGAAGACTTTCCCAGTAAAACAGTTTGCAGGACATGAACCAGCCTCCAGTTGTTGCCATTCCCCCACAAGGCACACACATTCACACTAGGCCGGTACCTGGTAACCTATATCTAATTGTGATGTGGGAAAGCAATACCCATAAAATAAATCTACATATACATGACAAGAGCAATTCCATAGTCCACAAAGACCATGCCAAAACTGGCATTTGAATACAGAGCATTAATTTTGATGGGAAGTATTGCATTGGCAGGTTTCATTCTGGGAGTCTGCGGTGGGCTGGCGCCCTGCCCGGGGTTTGTTTCCTGCCTTGTGCCCTGTGTTGGCTGGGATTGGCTCTGGCAGACCCATGTGACCCTGTAGTTAGGATGTAGCAGGTTGGATAATGGATGGATGTCATTCTGGGAGTTGTTGTGTTTAGCATTTCAAACAGAATACCACAGTTAATGTAAACTGAAAGAGCGCCACCATTGCAAGATCCCGTATAAGACGTATCTACCTACTTCACATAATTCTCAGACAGACAGACGCCTTCTATGAAAGATAAAAATGTATGTATTAGCAGTATTAGCATAAATAGACATAAAAGTAATTAACAGCTTCTAAAATATTAGATTAAGCATAAATTAGAATGTTAAGCAAATAAGATAGGTCAAGAAAATGGTTAACTAAAAAATCAGTCATATTGCATTTTCTGAAGAAAGGAAGGATAGGACAGGAAAAGAATGACGTGCAGAAACTACCCGAGGACAGATGAAGGGGGGACAGGATCACCTGTGTTCAAGGCTTGGAAGCTGAGGAACGATACCACTGACTTAATATAGAAAAAATGGTTCTGGTAGGCACGTAAGAAGCCAGCTGGAACAGTGAGTCAGCAGAAACAGCAAAAGGAAGATGATGTAATGTATGAAAAGTAAAATTAGTGTATTCATGTATTAGCATAAATAAATATAGACAAATATATAAGCATTAACCTTAGTGTAGATACTAATGCAAGTCAGGACCACCAAGTAAATCTATATATATAAAATCCCTATGTGCGTCCAGGTGTCCGTGTGTGTGTGTCTTCTGGTGAAGTGCGAATGCGCGAGGCACGGTGCAATGCGCGATATTACTGTCAGAGAAAGTTAGAGGCGTTTTATGGAAATACAAACCAGTATTACTGCAAGAGGAAATTAAAGGTACACAATACAGTTACGCATATTACAGCCACATACAAGCCAGTATTACTGTCAGAGGAGATTAAAGGCATATTACCGACGCGCACGCCTGTATTACCGCCAGAGAAAATTAAAGGTATATTACGGACGTACAAGCCAGCGGACGTACAAGACGGTATCCTTCAATAAGGGCGCGCACAAAAAGGCGAGCCTCAAAAGGGCGACCTCAATTGGGCGCAGCGAATAAAGGCGCGCGTAAATAAAGATCTGCACCTTTGTTGCTCTTCACATATTCCAGAGCCATTTGAACTAAATTATCTACGAATGCTTTTATTCGCCGCGCTCAATTGAGGTCGCACTTTTGAAGCTCGCCTTTTTGTACGCACCCTTATTGAATAGAGCCGTACAAGACAGTATTACTGTCACAGAAAATTAAAGACACACGATACATGGCGGCAGCCCACAAAGAACGGTCAGCTCAGCAAGTAAACATCAACAAAAGAAAGGCTGAAAGAAAGAAAAATACGACCAACAAAAAGAATGAGGTCAAAGTCCCTTGCCATTTAATATAGACTGTTCCTACTAATGTTTATGCACTACTGTTCTAGCGCCCGTTATTGTAACGGGCTAAATGACTAGTGATTAAATAAAAGCACATGCCATATTTCTTTTTAATTAAAGCTTAGCTTTAAGCCACCATTATAAAATAGTTTGAAAGGCCTAGGAAAGGAAATGACACAAGAGTGCCCAAATATGGAAAAAGGAAAACATCTGCCCGGCCGAAGACCAATCAAAAATAAGCAAAACAGAAACAAGAGATGAACAATGGACAGTAAAGACAGGTGCAGAATGAGCTAATTGAACGAGGTCAAAGTGATAAGAAATGATATATAAGTTTTGGGTTTTGAACTGTTCGGGGCTCAGCTCAATTCGGCCGTGTTGGGTTGAGTCCATGTTATTAGTATTGTTATTTTATTTCAATAAAACTATACTCTGTTTGCCTATCCCGAGACTCCTAATAGCCTTCATTTCAGGTAAAAAGCCTTCTGGTGACAATTTTTCGCCACGACACTTCCAGGCCAGATAAGGTGGAAATGTTCGTTTTAACTGATTGGAAAGTTTCTGCTCGCTATACATGAACTCGTTCAATCAGAGGCTAAGTGCAATGCATTTTTAAATTGTTCACATGGATTGACAATGTATATATAAATTCAGGTTCCTATTCTAGTCTTCATTTGCACATAAAGGAACACAGGAATTATTATTCGTGCTTGTTCAACTCTTTATAACATTGCAAATCTAAACATAAATCAATGAAAATGATAATAATATTTCGACACTGTGGATCATATTGAACATTTTAAATTTATGAAGGTGCCATAACCTGTTTGAATTAAAATAAAGTAAAATATATATTAAAAATATGTTTAATAATTTCTCCAACAATTATAAAGATGCATGTTTTTCTTTTGTTGTTTAATTTAGGTAAATGGAGGCTAAGTTGAATGTATCTTCAAAGTACGGTATTCATTTAGGATTGATCGTCACACTGCTGGAATCGGCTCCGACTAGTTAAGACCTTGTTTGGTCAATGGAAGGCTTGGTGGATGGAGGGATGGCAGCCCAGGTGAGTGGACTATTAACCACCCTGAAAGGAAACATTTTGTGGTCAGTGTGTTCAAAAAAAAGTAGTTGAGAAATTATTATTTAAAATTTTAATAAATCGATGAAGCGCATTGGGTAGTTGCTCAGAAATAGATATCCCAGGTGATGAAAAACATAATTGTTTCTGGAGGTGGAAGGGACAAGGTTAAAAAAAATTAAAGGCAAAATCTAATTTTGTGATTTCTTTCCCTTAAGTGTTTTTGTTCTCGGCTCTATGCAGTGTTATAGCCGGATCTGTAGTAAGGCAATGTACAATTAAAAATGTATAAGGGTAAGGATAAATTAATTGCCCAATCTCCAGGTTCACTGATCTGTAATCTGAAGCTGTCACACAAAGCAGGAATAGCAGTGATAGACTTTCTGGCCCTCTGATGCTGAGCCCTAGTAGTTTTCCCTCCTCTAATGAATCACTCACTGTTAGGTTTATTTACTGTTCTTTTTCCAGGTCTCATCCCTCACCTGTCCGACATATTGAGTAGCCTTTCATCTCTCCCTGAACACGCTACATCCCCTACTTTCACTGCTCCTGCCACCAGCACATTTACACCTAATCAATCTTGCACCACTTTTTGCTAGACGTTACTAAACACTGAGCTACATCCTAAAAGATAAAGCATTGCTGAAACATGCCAGGCCTCAACTTAAAATAGAATGAGGGAGATGGGATTTAGGAGCTTCGTTCTTTTTTATCAAGATTATGGAAAACAAAATAAATAAATAAATAAATAAATAATAAAAGAAAGAAAAGAACATCAGTGGCACACCGCTTAAGTGAAAGTGAAGGCGGAAGTACAAATGGCATGTATGCCAACGTAAAAGAGTAAAAACTTACAGCTGTGTGAAGCAGGCTAAAAAAAAAAAAGGAGAAATGAAAGGCTTTTTAAAGTTTGTGTCTGCTTACCTTTTATGTTGTATGGCTTCTGGGCTTGCTATGGGAACTGCAAGATCAGTTGTCAGGACTCAGAGTCATTTAATCTGAAAAGTAATTTTTAAATGGTTGGCTCAGGCACAGTAGCGATCTAAAACATGTCCGTTTCAGCCAGACTCTCCGCAGGTATGCGCTATTATGTGTGAAGTAATGTGTTTTATTTTTAATAATTATTTCAAAAAAACATGATCTCCATGTGTTCAGTATGATGAAAGAAGAAAGCAAAATCAAGCATAAAAGACAGTAAATTCATTTCCGGCATTTCAGAAGGAAGATTCACGTGTCTTATTTTCCAGATTATTTATGCACACTTTATTTTGTCGTACTGCTTTATTTGTTTGATTGTATTGCTTTATTAAATGAATTAGTTAATTAGACTTGAACTGTGGTGCTGATACGACTTGCTTCTTTTCTAAAGAGATGTGGCATCTCATACCGGAGATTGTTCCTTCCAGGCCTTCTGGACGCGCACATTTGCATAGGCAATCTTCAAAAGAGAAGAGGCAGCCCTTGATGTTAAAAAGACCAGTGACCCT
The DNA here is from genome assembly GCF_900747795.2 of Erpetoichthys calabaricus. Classification (NCBI taxonomy): domain Eukaryota; kingdom Metazoa; phylum Chordata; class Cladistia; order Polypteriformes; family Polypteridae; genus Erpetoichthys; species Erpetoichthys calabaricus. The sequence goes on along the minus strand of NC_041409.2, from coordinate 25,663,475 downwards.
GTCAGCACTGCGCTCATTTCAGCCTTTGTCTCCTAGCACTGCTTTTCTTATTCCACATTATAAGTTTACTTTGGAAACGGCATGTCAAAAGCATAATGCGCACGTGTTCAGCCCATGAGTGTGAAATGTGAATGCTTGTAAGCGGATGGAAAAAGAGAGAAGTGCAGCGTAGTCGAGGGATTAACCTTTCTCCTGCCAGTGCACGGCCATGTTTTGTTTTTGGTTACTCTGACACATTTCAGATCACTTGAATTCTCTTCTTCTGTCCCCTGGACTCAAGCCATTTAATTTAAATTTAGGCCTTGGCAGCTCTGGCTACAAGGCAGGAAGCGATGCCAGTCCACTGCTGGCTACACTCACAATTTGGAGTGGCCAATTAGCCTAAGACATGCAGCTTTGGCATGTGAAGGGAAATACACACATTTCTGTTTTCATGTAATTTATTCTTTCATTCATTATTAAATCAGATTCAACCAATTTAGTGTCACAGAACCACAACCTACATGGGGAACTCTGGGAACATGGCAGGAATCAGCCTGGGATGGGGTGCGCATCCACATAGGGCCACTTTAGAGAGTCGATCAGTGTAAAAATCTACACAGACTTCACAAAGACAGTAAACAGGCTAGGATTGAACCACAGTCTCCTGGAGCTCTGAGGCAGGATTCTTGAATCCTGTATTTGCTTAATTGTTCCAGAAGGTCTGGTATTGCTGGGTTACCATATTATGCAGGCATTGAATTTTTATCTTTCTTTGAAAACCTTATTTTATTTAATAGTGTGTTGGCATCAGCTTTTGAAGTAACTGGCTGTCAGACACAGTAGTCAGCATTACTGGATCGCATCTTCTTCGACTACTGTCTTGGTCACTGCCTTGGTGGAGTTAGTTTGCAGTCGAGTTAGCTAGTTGGAGGCAGTCATCTAATGCACAGGTGTCAAACTCCAAGCCTGGAGGGCCGCAGTGGCTGCAGGTTTTCTTTCTAACTCTTTTCCTAATCAGTGTCCAGTTTTCACTGCTAATTAACTTCTTTTCCCTCTATTTTAATAGCCCTGTTTTTAATGATTAAGTCTTCTGAATTGATTCTTTTCTTTATTAAATGACAGCTAAACAGAAATGAGATGTGAAACAAGCCAACAAATGACCAGCTAAATTGAGGCTTCAAACTCCCAATTAATTTCACTCCTACCAGTTCCTTAATGAGAAGCTGGTTGTTGCTGTTAATTAAACCCGTTATTCAATTCCACGGCTTGTTGGTGCTCTCATTCTGTCACAGCAGACATTTCCAAAACTGTTGCTATTCTACTATTTTCTTGGTGACCTGAGAGATCAGCCTTATTGAGACCTTCACCTTTCTTTATTTTCACATTTTGTTTGATGGGTACAAGTGAGCTGGTCATGTGGAGGCTTGTGTTGTGTCTCATTACTGTCCGGCTGCTAATTAAGGAAAAAAAACAACTAAGGGGGGGTGAGTCAAGCTAATTAAAACTAAGGCTAAAGAAGTTAATTAGCATCAAAAACTGGTTACTAATGAAGAAGACTGAAAACCTGCAGCCACTGTGGCCACTTCGACACCCCGATCTAATGTGACACGCCCAGTTACTCACTCCGACTAGTCTGCTATTTGCTATAATAAAATCAAACGGGTTTGGTTTTATCTTTAGCTATAGGGATGAGCTCTGTGTTCATAAGAACTGACAGGCAATGAATGCTCATCTGGATGTACAGTGCGTTTAATTTAGTGACCAGGAATAAAGAACCCCCGTGTTTTGGACCTCACAAACAGAAGAGAAGCGAATCTGTCTGATGTCTCATGTTTTATGTAAAGAAAAGAAAAAATAGGGCTAAGATTATGACTGAACTTGCAGTAGCTGTTAACCCTTCATTCAGCATGGGTTCCGACATGAAGCACGCTATCGGCTATCAGATAAAGGGGTGAACACAAATATGCTGAAAGATCTATAAGTAGACACGGGCAGTGATTTTCAGTCATGTAAACTGACATGGTCTAACAAAACGATCAGCAACTGCGGTTGGCATATCTGACATAACCCACAACTAGAAGTTGCATAATGTGACATCAGCTTATGTCTGTGTGTTTTATCCATGTATTCTGGCTTTCTTCCATATCCCAAACATGTGCAGAGTTGCAAAAATGACTTTTCTTAACATTTTATTCTTAATTAACTTTGCATAATTTTCAGTATTTGAATTGTGATCCTGGACATAAATGGGCATAAGGGAAGGTATGGGGAATGCTCTAGCACAGTGGTCTCAAACTCCAGTCCTGGAGGGCTGCAGTGGCTTCAGGTTTTTATTCTAACCCTTTTCTTAATTAATGACCTGTTCTTACTGCTAACTTTTTTTGAATTAATTGTAATTGACTTGCTCTTGAATACTCGTAAGTAACATGATCGTTATAATTTGTTACTAACCCTCACCTATTCTGTTTCTCTTCTCGGTACTCAAATGTGGTACTTGGTGTCACAGCCCACCTGCCAAATTGTTTTGCCTGCCTAAGGTAAAGTCATCCCTGATGGAGGATCGCAGGAATCATGGGAAAGAGGGGTCCTTTCATCGGATTGGCTGTTTCAGCTGTGGAATGGACAAATGGGGGAGGCAGCTTGATGGATGAGGACTCCAGGACTCTAAACAAAACCAAATCTTATTATGTGATATCATCTACTGTTAAATTCTGCTCCGTACTTCTAAAATTTTTGTTTTTATACTGTATTGAGGATTTGTTCTGTTCTGTGTATTGTATTGTATTGTATTGTATTGACCCCCTTCTTTTGACACCCACTGAACGCCCAGCCTACCTGGAAAGGGGTCTCTCTTTGAACTGCCTTTTCCGAGGTTTCTTCCATTTTTTCCCTACAAAGTTTTTTTTTGGGAGTTTTTCCTTGTCTTCTTAGAGAGTCAAGGCTGGGGGGCTGTCAAGAGGCAGGGCCTGTTAAAGCCCATTGCAGCACTTCTTGTGTGATTTTGGGCTATACAGAAATAAATTGTATTGTATTGTATTGTACTCGTGTGAGTACAAATCCCAATTTCCCCTTGGGATTAATAAAGTATCTATCTATCTATCTATCTATCTATCTATCTATCTATCTATCTATCTATCTATCTATCTATCTATCTATCTATCTATCTATCTATCTATCTATCTATCTATCTACTCAGACCCCTTAATTGTTTCTTTGTGTTAAGTAGCAACCAAACAATAACGAGATACAAGATGAGCCAAAACATGACCAACAAACTGTGTCCATCACACAATATCTGAACATAAAGAAAGGTGAAGGTCTCAGGAATGTTCATCTGCTCAGGTCCACAAAACATTTTAACAGAGCTCTTAGAAAAGAGAAAATCAACAATTTCAGAAATGTCTGCTATTGCATAATGAGAGCAGCAACAAGCCGTGGAATTAAAGAACGGGTTTAATTAACAACAAGAATCGGCTCCTAATTAAGCAACTGGTAGAAGTCAAATTGGTTGGAGTTTGAGGCCCTGACTTAGTTGGTCTTCTGTTGGCTCACTCACTTCACATTTCTTTTCTGTTTGGGTGCCATTTAAGGAAAGAAATGAAGTGATTCAGAGCAACAAATCCTAAAAAACAAGTCAATTAAAATGAAAGGAAAAGGAGTTAATTAGCAGCAAATCTAGTCACCACTTAAGAAAAGTTTTAGGATGAAAACCTGCAGCCACTGAGGCCCTCCAGGACCGGAGTTTGAAAGCACTATTCTAGCACAGTGTTTTTCAGTCTTTGTGATGTCATGGCCCGATTTTTCACATGAAAAATCGAATTGATTGTGTCAGTGTAGTGAATCATGCAGTTTGTGGTCCTATGCGATCATCAGAGTTTCAGAGCATTAAATGAATCGAGCACAATTGGTGATTCGAGCACGACCATCAGAGCAGGGGTTGGGGAGGACATCCTGGTCCACCCACAATCCACCTGTGATGCTGTCGCTGTGGATGAGGTTTCATTCAGGGTCGACCATGATCCACCTGCTTTGCTACTACTGTGATATGAGCACGATCATCAGACTGGTAGGGGGTTTTGTCTGTGGCAGCTGCAACCCACTTGCATTTCAGCCATTGGCCACCAGTGAGCCACAGTTCTCAGGTTGGAAAATGCTGCTCTAGCATGCTAGGTATGGATGAGTAGCTGAACTGTACAAAGCCTGTATCCCCAATGGTTACACTACTGAAACAAAAGAAATTGAAACTAAAATGTCTGAATCTCTAGTAGCAACCTGGCCTCAAATTGTGTTTCAGCATAAAACAATGATCTGCTTTAGGTGGAAGTTCTTCATATGAAAAATACAAAATCCATTTATCTATCATTTTCTTATTCATGCATTATATATATCCAGCCATTTATCCAATTTTTAAAAGCAGTGGTAGGAGTGGAGACTATGCAGGCTCGACAGGAGCACAACCTAAATACACAATGGGTAGGGGGATCTGAAACTTGAGAGTGCCTCTTATGAGAAAGACCTACAAGTCAAAGTCATCACTATAAACTTCCAGGCAGCTTACAGAAATGGCTAACAAAGTGTAAGGTTGTATAGCATGATGGGTAGAATACAAGTCAAACACTAGTGAGGCCTCACCAGGAGTACTGTGTGGACTTTTGATTTCCATATTACAAAAACAGAAGACACAGCAGCACTAGAGAAAGTCCAGAGAAGACTGGGCCTGAAAGGTATGAGCTGTGAGAAGGGATTAAAGGACTTGAACATTTTCAGAGGTTAAGAGGCGATGTGATCAGAGTGTTTAAAATTATGAAAGGAATTAGTACAGTGGATCCAGGCTATTACTTTAAATTTATACTGCAGTAAGACCACAGGAACATGGCTTACAAAGAACCATAGATACATGGAATAACTTACCAGGTAGTATAGTAGAGAGCAAGACTTTAGGGACTTTCAAATCACAACTTGAGGTAATTCAGGACAATCTAGTTGCTTGTTGAGCTAAATGTCTTGTTCTCACAATTGTTCTAAAATTCTAAAGACTGAAACCAATTCCCATTCGCTCTAATACAAGGCCACTAATCATCCTAACTTGTTCTTCGCTTGGCATGTGCCAGGAAACCAATTTGTTCAAGTGGTCACAGGGAGAATGTTCAAACTCCATTCATATAGTCAATGGCTAGAAAGCAAACCCAAGTCCTGAGATCTAAAAGGACGGCAATACTGTCCTGTCATCCTCCATATTCATGTTTTTCTTTCAAGTCTATCAACCCTATTTTTGAACAGCTCTACTTTGGCTTCCATGTCTGCTCACCTTTGCAACATGACATTTTTGGTGCCAAACGGGACTGGTTTCCACATGCATTCTAAAAATGTGATGTGCCCAGTATTATCCTAAATGTTCTTGCTTGTTGATGTTTGAGATTAACACATATTTTTTACATAAATTTGTTCTGTAATTTAATTTTTTTTCTTTGTAGCAGTCAATATATCCTTTGTGATGGATGGCTGGCTAAATATTCCGGCCCACACCTCCAGACCGCCAGGTGGAGCCATCCCAACAGCATGGAGGTTCCCCGAATTCCAGCAGGCCTTATGGACCTTGTAGTTTGTATACACAACCCTGCTGGATACCATGGGGATCACCGGGAGCCGCTGTAGGAAGGCTTCCAGCCTGCTACGTGCCCTATAACCCGGAGGTGCATCATGATCACATGACCAGAAGGAACGACGTGCTTCCGGGTTGAATAAAAAGACTTTTAATCTGACCTGGAAGTAATGAGGACTTGTGGATTGTTGGACTGGAACCACTTCCGGGTCAGGGGATATAAAAGGACTGTGGGAAAGCCCAGACACTGAGCTGAGCTGGGAGGATGGGTGGCTAAGTGTCTGGGAGAGGAGGATAGAGAGTATTGTGTAGAGAGAGAGAGAATTGGTATTTGTATGAGTAGTGTGGAGTGGAGGGTGCTTAGTGCACGTATTTATAATAAAAAGAATAGTACTTGTACTTTCACCTGGTGTCTGGTGTAGTACCTGAGGGTTCAAGAGGTCGATAACAACCTCTACTGCTACACCTTCTTTGCACAAAGTCTTTTTTTAATAAATGAACAATAAAAAGGTTAATCTAATCAGCTGCCTTGTACCCAATACTGTCAGGATAAGCTTCAAACCCTGAATTGAATTTAACAGTCAAGAACGTTATTTGTTGTTTCAATCAAAGCAGCTAGTGATAAGTTTGTGTTACATGTCAAAAGTATTAATCATGCCTATAGACTCGTTCAATTAGTCTACTTCTGCATTATACAGTTTATATTGTGCGCAAAATGCTCTGATTTTCAGAACCACTTTTAGAGATTCAGAGAAAGCACAGTGCATCTGGAAACATGAAGATATAAAGTATGAATTAACCCAGGATGGGACATAACAGGGTACACTCACACATATTCCAAAACTCCCTTATGCTGGGCCAGTTAACAGTTACATCCCAAGATATTGGTTAGTTGTATTCGAAAACTACAATATCTCTAGGACAATTTCTTCAAACACAGGGTGAACATGTACCCTCCACACAAAGAGCACCCAGGCTGTGCTCTGAGGAAGTAGCACTCACCATTATACCACAGCAGTGGTGCCGTCATGCTTCTAATCTTTCATTTTGCTTAGATATAGCAAATGTAATGTAATGAACTTCGTCACAGAGGTCTCCTGTTACACTTATCCATGCTGCACAGATTCTATTGCAGTTCATAAACCTGAATCCTCTCTCTGCTCTCGTGCATTTTAGCTTTAAGCTGCACTGAACGGATGGTATCCTCTTTACTTTCTTTGCCAGTCAGTTAAAATGTAATGTATGGCTTTATTTCTGAAGGGAGAATAAAGAGAAAAGTAATAAAAACCCTAAGCAGGCAACTTATTATTTTCATGAAGGAAATTATTTTGTCTGTCTATGGAATTAATGCAACATTGTAACAATAACAAACCAATTACACAAAATTAATGGGTTTTCTGTAAACTCCTGTAGCCGTGCGTCTGCTATTGTCATCAGCAGAAATTTATTGTGTTGGACTCATTTGAGAGGCAATGCCAAAAGTATAAATAAGATAAGCTAAAGGTGGCTCAAGAAGTCAATAAAAATGCATGACAGGTAACAGTAAACTAGATAATGCAACGCTATTGACATATGGGAGAACCTAGTTTGAATGTTACGGTTAAAATTATATTACAGTGCACTTGAAATGTAGCAATTAGATATTAATAAATTCTCAACAGAGGACTGGTATTTGAAATGTTTACATTATTAAGAATTAATAACCTAATATTTGTCTATCTTATATTTACTTAGCTATTAAATAAAAACAGTATTAATTATTTACAGAATAATCAGCATTGATTGTCAATAATTATACAATTGAATGGCAATATCAACACTCACAATGATCCAAATATGTTTGTGAGATAGAACAACATGCATGAATTCAATGGAAATTTTTTAATTGAGTCAAAACTGTAGTTCCGATTTACATGTGATAGGTAAGACAGATTACCTGGGGGGTCTCACAATGGATTTATGATGCACCGATGAGGGCATAAATGATACAAGCTGCTCATTACGTTTGTACCTCAGTGCTAACATATCTAGTGGAGTAGGAAAATGGATATACAGTACTTCATAGCTGTTACATCCTGAACCACACAAGGTGTCACTTTAAAATGGACCTGGGAAGTTCTCTAACTGAGCCATGGATGATGAACTAGTAGAGTAGAGACAGATTTACACTTTTAGAGGCAGTTTTTGGGGTTTCATTCCAGGTGAAACATACTTCATCTATGTAAAGGTTTGAGTCACTTTTCTCATCCTGTGCTATTTACCAAGAACAATAACACAGGCAACACGCATATGTAAGCACAATTTTGACCTCGGCGTAAACGTTAACATGTTGACTACTGGACCATTTATTACTAGGATACTGCAGTACAACTATATGCATCTTTATATAAATAAAATCCAATGTCTGTCTGTACGAGGGGGGGCCCAAAAATAACCGGAAATATTTTTAAAACGTGTTTAATTTAATTTTCTGTACAAACTACAATTAGTCTCCTTCAAAGTACTCTTCATTGGCGGAAATACACTTATCTAACCATTTGTTCCATTGTTCGAGATATTTTTTAAATTCGTCTGAAGTAATGCCCATTAATGCTCTGGTCGTTTCTTGTTTTACCTCTTCGACGTCAGCAAAACGCCTTCCTTTCAAGTCTTTTTTCATCCAAGGGAACAAAAAGAAATCACACGGAGCTAAATCCGGTGAGTAGGGTGGGTGGTTCAGGGTTGTCATACCATTTCAATAACAATAGTTTCTGCAACACTTTTTTCAAGAAGAAAACAAAATTTTACTGCCGTGCGTTGCTCACGATAATCGGCCATCGTAAAAAAACGACACTTGCACAAAACTACTTTTACAAAAAAATTCACTGAACACAAGCACAACCTTCCAGACTGATGGCACTTGGCAGACTGACTTGTGAGGAGTGTAACTAGATCGCCCTAGCAGCCCAACCACGTACTACAAGTACCAACCTAACAACAACACAATTCCGGTTATTTTTGGGTCCCCCCTCGTATGTCTGTCCGAATTTCACGAGAGAACTACTTAACGAATTTTAGATCGGGTTTTTCCTATAATTTTCTTTCCAGTTGATTTTGTGGAGTGATTTATTGGCACTAATCTGAGAGAGAGGCTGGGGACAGGGCCTTCCTCACTTACGCGCCAGCCTCCTTTCGAGTCAGTCTATCTCACACCACATTTTGAAGTGTACCTTGCCTCCGCTTAGCTAGCGGTACCTGTTTGTTTATTGATTTTTAAAATTTGTCACAGTTTCGCTACTACAGCTACCGTGTTTCCCTGAAAATAAGGCAGGGTCTTATATTAATTTTTCCTCCAAAAGATGTGCTAGGACTTATTTTCAGGGGATGTGTTGTTTTTCCATGAACAAAAATCTACATTTCTCTCTATTATAAAAAAAAGTCTTGGAAGTCTTGGAAGGTGACGATACGCGATTTTCTCTGAGACACTTTAACGACCCACAAGACAAGGCAATGAGACAAAAGGACAGCTGCTGCACAGGCTTTTAAATGATCGAGACGCAGCACGACAGCAGTAAGACAGCGGCTGATCTGATCGCATCTTCTTAGCGTGCGTTCAGCCCCCCCCTTCACAACATGAGCGGCAGAGGTGCAAAGTGGCTGGCATGCAGCGCGCCCTGGGGGGTGGGCGAGTGAAACGAGCTGGGGGCACAACCCCCTAGTATTCTGGAACAAAAATCTACATTTATTCAAATATAGTCATGTCATCATCACTCTCTAAACCCCGAATTCCATTATGAATTTCTTGCGACTCCATTTCCTTAAGAACAATTGGCCCCAATCTCTCATGTCTAGCAATAGAGCTTTCCTTAAATGAGCACCTCTTGTCCATGTAGCCTGCTCATAGTGCATTCGGATATCCAACCTCTTCTCTTTGCAGAAAGCAGTAAGATTTTTGCCCTGGGACTCCTCCACAATTCCTTTCTTGTACTCGACAGAATGGCTGTTTCTTTTAGCACTCATCTTGTCAGGGGGTCAAAATACCGGTATTATTTCCTGTTTATCTGTGAACATACAGTAGCGGTAGGCGTTTATCGCTCATCCAAAGGCTCCTGGATCGTAACTTGGGCTTATTTTCGGAGTAGGGCTTATATTATAAGCATCCTGAAAAATCATGCTAGGGCTTATTTTCGGGGAAACACGGTAGTAGAGTATATGATAAATAATGAACTCATTCAAAACTCTGAAAAAAAGTATTAGAAAGCAAGGGTTTTATTATCAACAGTAACTCTATCAAAAATGTAAGGAAACTGTTATTCACTTTATGCTGACCAGTAGCACGACTAAAAAGTCTCCATTTGAATAAGAGTTCTAGAAGCATGACTCCTCACAAAAGAACATCTGCTGTAAATACAACACATTTCTTTGTATTGTACACGTTTGTTGCACACAACACAAGGAGTAGTTGGTGACTGTTTGCAGAATGTCCATGTACTGCTGTCCTGACAGTCGTGACAAGTCGGCCTTGTGATGAGGAAACACCTCAGAGCCAGAGCCTAGAGGTTCCACATCATCCAGAGTGTTGTCACAGTCTCACTGTCATTATGATCAAAATATTCATCATGCAACAAATCTAGTTGTTTCAAAACATCAGCAGCTTTACACCTTTTTCGCGATGACATACCTAAGAACTCACTGTTTATAACATTGTTTCCTGCAAGTTGTTGCATCCAAATAAAAAATCTATGGCTATCCACGAGATGACAGCACTATAGTATATAACTGAGACTGAGATTTGCAGCAAGATGGCTGCGCCTATAGCGGCTGTATACTGAGGTACAAGTTATCTCGTACGTCACGCCATGACAGCCTCAATGACATACATTCTGCAGGTGTGCATTTTAGATTGGGACATTAAAGATTTTACAGTAGGAAACTTCAATGTTTCAAAAGCCTCATGAGACTCACATAAAACACACATCTCTTTATGTTGTACTGATTATATCCTAGATGATTTGTGTCTTATTCACAGTAATGTAATTTGCAAAATCAATGTAATTCATATTTTAAAAATAATACAACTGATAATGAGAGAGATAGGTAGGCTGAAGACAAGCAGGATGTTTCTAAGGTATTCCTACTGATCTTGCTGGTAGTTGACAGTTATTGTCCTCATCACTTCTGCTTTTATCTACTATGTGTGTATGATAACAGAAGCCCAGTAGACAGGGAACGTTATACCCAGCGCCATGTCTGTTAGATGTCTTTTATCCTTTTAAATGTATACTCATGAAAGCTTCAAGTTGCTTTTTTAATTTTAATCTAAAAAAATGCAATTTTTTCAGTTTAGTTCAAATTATTCTTAAAGAGACCACTATTCATCAGACAAGCTATACATTTTTAAAATGCAATATATTGTATGTTACAATTTTATGGCAGGTAATGCTTATAATGTTAGTAAATGTTAATTTAATTGTAAAATAACCTGATCAAATGTCAGTGGGCAATAAAGAAAAGGAAATTCAAACCCCAGTTTATACAATTCCCGGCGAAAATAAACCTCTGGCCAACTAGCTGCCCAGACCCCACAGGATCATTCAAAAATATTCTAGCGTCCCGCAAGTGTGGATAGGGGCTCTGCTAATTCTAACACATCTACCTCAGACCGAGAGGGGGTGTTGTTACTGACTGTCTATTCCTTTTTATACACAGTTCTAAAGCTTGTTGCAGTGAGGACCAGTGAGCCAGTTCCATTTCTGCCCAGTAGCACGCCATGTAAACCTGTTTAGAGTCAGAAGTCTTTGTTCAGTCTGGAACCAAACCTGAAGGACGTCAGTGTGCTCTCAATAACCTGACAGGATCATTGCTTATTTTGCACCCTCGTGTGCTTGTTTTTTTATTTTGCCACTTATTTTCCATCCAATATATGGTGTTCTCGTCATGGAGCCCCATCACTCTTTCATTGTAACATTCTTCCTTTTGAACTTTTTACATACCAAACAGGGTCATGTGTAGGATTCTGAAGGAATCAATACTTTGATGCTAGGTGACTTACTGGTGGTTCCATTTCTGAAGAATATATGTATATATGTGAACATAAAAGCTGTGTTCTAGCTGTCTATTTATTTGTCTCTGTGGTTTAACTAAAATTAATGACCATACTGATAGCATGGCATGTCGAATCCTGAAGCAGATGGATTGCAGCAGCAAACCACACCGGGTGCTACTCCTGTCAGCTAAGAACAGGCAACTGAGGGTACAATTCGCATGGGCTCACCAAAATTGGACAATAGCAGATTGGAAAACGTTACCTGGTTTGATGAGTCTCGACATCTGCTGTAACATTCAGATATTAAGCTCAGAATTTGATGCCAACAACATGAAAGCATGGATCCGTCTGCAGTGTATCAATGGTTCAAACTGGTGGTTGTGGTGTAATGGTGTGGGGGATATTTTCTTGGCACACTTTGGGCCCCTTAGTACCAACTGAACGTTGTTTAAATGCCACAGCCTACCTGAGTATCGTCACTGACCATGTCCATCCCGTTATGACTGGTTACTTCCAGCAGAATAACGCACCTTGTCACAAAAGTCAAATCATCTCAAACTGGTTCTTGTTTTGATTAGAATATAAATAATATTAATATAGAATATTCTGTTAATAGTGCCAAGATAGCATTACAGTGTCTAAAAAATGTATCCATCACTGAGGATGAAATCATGGTCTCGATTGATATCATGTCACTGTACACCATGATTCCAATTCATCTGGCCACAGAAACTCTACAAACAAAGCTAAATAACGACCCAACCATAACGAAACAAACAAAGCTGGCCATGAACAATATAATGCATCTAGTTTCACTTTGCCAGAAAACTAAGCTTCATTTTAATGGGAATTACCACAGACAAAAAGAAGGCATGCCAACGGGATTGCCATGATCAGGACTCTGGTAATACAGCGATTTGAAAGCGTGGCTCTGACTCTTTGGAAACTTTGGATTTGCTAGCAATCACTCATCATTGCCTAAACGGAGCTGTGTTAAGACTCTGTTCAGAAGAGTTCGCAACCATTGTAAAACCAAGAAGACTAAAAAGAATGAAGGCCGCTAGCTTTACCAGCTGTTCGTATCAAACGGCTTCTCAAAGACATTCGTCAGACAATGTTTACGCCAGGGACTCCAGCAAACAATCGACTCTAACCTGAACCCCCATCCCACCTGGCTCACACTTCCTTGTCATCACGGGATATCAGGAGGTACAACATGTACCCTGTCCAGAGCAGTGTGGACTATGGCTGGCAGTCTATCCCAGCCAATACCCCCAAGCCACCAGGTGGAGCCCTTCCTGCAGTGTGGAGATGCCCTGAATACCAATAGGGCATCATGGACCTTGGAGTTTTCCTTCACAACCCTGCTGGATACCATGGGGGCCACCAGAGGACGCTGCAGGGAGGCTCAAGGACGTGTATTATCCGTATAGCCCGGAAGTACTTCCCTGTCACGAGGACGGAAGAAATAAAGTACTTCCGGGCTAAAGAAGAAGAAGAGTTTTCACCTGACCCAGAAGTGCTGGGTAATCACATGGACTGAAGGATCAGAAGCACTTCCGGGTCAAGGGCTATAAAAGACTGTGGGAAACACCAGAGCGTGGAGCTGAGTTAGGAGGAAGGGTGACAATGCGTCTGGGAGTGGAGGATTGATTATTGTATTAGTGTATTGTGATTTGTATTGATTATTAATAGTTTATTGAAGTATAGTGGAGGTGGAGGTGCTTTGTGCACATTATTGTCCGAATAAATTTAATTATTGGACATTTATCTGGTGTCTGCGTCTGATCTGAAGGTTCAAGGGAGCGATAGTGCCCCCTATCTGTCACAGCAGGCATTAAAGTAGTACACAAGGCTACAAACACACTGCGCACAGTCCTTTTTAGTGCTAAAAGCAAGAAATTAGCAGCACAGACAACGGAACGCTGTTTATAGCACACCATGTAATACACGTCCAATGCACGTGGGACAAACATCAAAAACGCTTGCAACGCATATACAGGAACATCGTAATACAGTCAGAAGAAAGGACCCACCTATACACACATTTAAATGGGACTCAGTGCAAGTAAAATTCAAGGCTAATACTGAAAGTACCAAACTGGCTGAAACGTGGCTATCCAATGGAAGTGCCATTAACAGACATTTGGACAGGAACCCAGCAGCCTTGACAAGAAGAACATGCAAATAATAAATAAGACTTTATGACCAACACCCTCCGAACCCCACCTCATCAATCTTCCCCACCACATCCATCTTTTCCCCTCCTTATTTGCTATACATTGCCTAGGGTTCCTGTAAGTCTAATCATTTCCCTCAGATGATGATTCTTGGTAGGAATTGAAAGCTTAGGAATAAAAAACTATTTTAAGATATGTGATTCATTTGCTCCCTTTGTGGATATCCAACTACAAATATGCAAACCATATCACAGACCCTCACCTCTATTATACAGTACAATTATACACAATATATTGTCACCCACACATAGATCGGGAGCTTCCATGTGACAATTCAGAGGTAAAGTCTCTCACACTGGCATCTGGAAGAATGCAGTTGTTAAAAGACTCATCTCTTTGACCTGCAGCCCAGATGAAGAAACCCACTGATGTCACTTCCAGTTTGGCCCTGGAGGTCCTGCTGCTTCTGTCCTGTGGGCTATTTAAAGAGCAGACGCCCCGGAAGTTGGTGTTTTAATAACGAACTGGATTTGAAACAGCGTGGAGCTTTAAGAAGGCTAAAAAAATCAGCCTAGCAAGACAGGCAGCATCAGATGTACAATGTCAGTGATTTATTTGGGTTGGGGGACTTTTTCTTTTGCATATGTTTTTCCGTATTTAAATGGGGTACTGGCTGGTCCACAACTCTTCATCATTTACCTCTTGCTTTGTAATAATAATGTTTGTGTGTGTGTGTGCCTGTGTGTGTATGTGTATAAATGTCAAATTAGATAATAATTTAAAATGTAATGTAATTTTAATAAGTCCTGTGGTGGGCTGGCACCCTGCCCAGGATTGTTTCCTGCCTTGTGCCCTGTGCTGGCTGGGATTGGCTCCTGCAGACCCCCGTGACCCTGTGTTGGATTCTGCGGGTTGGAAAATGGATGGATAGGTGGATGTAATTTTAATAACATTTTTTATTTTCACCTAAAGATAGAGAATAGCTGGTATAAGAAATGCATTTCTTGTTAATCCATCCATCCATTCATTATCCAACTCACTATATCTTAACTACAGGGTCACGGGGGTCTGCTGGAGCCAATCCCAGCCAACACAGGGCACAAGGCAGGAAACAAACCCCGGGCAGGGTGCCAGCCCACCACAGGACACACACCCACACACCAAGCACAATTTAGGATCGCCAATTCACTAACCTGCATGTCTTTGGACTGTGGGGGGAAACCCACGCAGACACGGGGAGAACATGCAAACTCCACGCAGGGAGGACCCGGGAAGCGAACCCAGGTCCCCAGGTCTCCCAACTGCGAGGCAGCAGTGCTACCCACTGCGCCACCGTGCCGCCAATTATTTATTTAACAGAAAAAAAAAAATTCATCCATCCATCCATTTTCCAACCTGCTGAATTCAAGCACAGGGTCACAGGGGTCTGCTGGAGCCAATCCCAGCCAACACAGGGCACAATCTAGGAACCAATCCCGGGCAGGGTGCCAAACCACCGCAGGACACACACACCTACACACCAAGCACACACTAGGGCCAGTTTAGAAATGCCAATCCACATAACCTGCATGTCTTTGGACCTTGGGACCAAACCGGAGCGCCCGGAAGAAACCCACGCAGACACGGGGAGAACATGCAAACTCCACGCAGGGAGGACCCGGGGAAGCGAACCCAGGTCTCCATACTGTGAGTACTGCTGCACCCAGTGATGCTGGGATAGGTCCTGCTTGCCCACAACCCTAAACTGAGCTTAAATGTATTTTTAGTAAAACAGGAAAAAACAGGTTCAGAAATTGTGTTGGTGGATTAATGGAAATTATTTATTTAACAGAAAAAAAATCCATCCATCCATCCATTTTCCAACCCGCTGAATCCAAACACAGGGTCACGGGGGTCTGCTGGAGCCAATCCCAGCCAACACAGGGCGCAATCTAGGAACCAGTCCCGGGCATGGTGCCAACCCACCGCAGGACACACACAAACACACCAAGCACACACTAGGGCCAATTTAGAATTGCCAGTCCACCTAACCTGCATGTCTTTGGACTGTGGGACCAAACCGGAGCACCCGGAGGAAACCCACGCAGACACGGGGAGAACATGCAAACTCCACGCAGGGAGGACCAGGGGAAGCGAACCCAGGTCTCCATACTGCGAGTACTGCTGCACCCAGTGATGCTGGGATAGGTCCTGCTTGCCCACAACCCTGAACTGAGCTTAAATGTATTTTTAGTACAACAGGAAAAAACTCAGAAATTGTGTTGGTGGATTAATGGTAATTATTTATTTAACAGAAAAAAAAATGCACTGCCAAATACCCTGCTGCTTTAGTAAAACGTAGTGTTTCCATATCACAAGTGTTGTGTCGAAAGACTTCAGACACAAAGAACAAATTCCTTCCCTCACGTTTAAAGGTGCACAGAAATCTATTTACCAGACTGACAGTAGTGTTTAGTTTGTCGACTGTTGCCAATTCTGGGCTGCAAATTTTTGTGATATTAAATCCATTTGCAACTTGCTTGTTATTTCTTTCTGGATAAAGGGGGTTAGGAGAAATAACACGATTTTAACAACACTCAAATATGGGATTGATCTCTTCCATGTAGCTTTTTACTTTAATAATGCATAATGGAAAAGTTTAACTTGGAATACGATAAATGACTTGAGACTGCCCTCTTGATCAGCCGAAATCCCAAAAGCCAAATGTTTAATGCAAATAGAGACCATCTCAGAATAAAGCAATTATCACATGTTAAGTGTGTGGGCATTGTTCAAGACAAGTCTTTGGAGGTTCGGACGTAACCTAATTTCCCAGCTTGGATCCACACTCGCGGTCTTATTAGAAAGCCCAAAGAGTCCTAGGTGTCTCAGGTTCTAAGCCTCTGCTTTGACATTCACACTGAGCTGCAAGTCAACTGGGTCTCAGCTCTGATAAATTTGCATCTCTTTGAATGTGACGCTTGAAAAAAAAAAAAAAAAAAAAAAAAGCCCAGCCACTAGATTAAATTTTGCCGTCTAGAAAATGAGAAAAAAGGCCTCTATCTCCTCGAGTCTACTGGGAAGATCTTTATTCTGATTCTTGTTAGAATTGTTTATCACTCTGACAGAGCAGGCCTGGGATGAGATAAAGGCACCGCTCCATCACAAGGCCTGACAGTCATAGGACATGTAGAGGAATGAAAGGAGCCAGGGAAATATTATTAATAGATGCTGACTTGATTTGCCTCGATTGCACGTCAAGAAGAGGGGGCCGCGGCTTGATTGCAGCCTATGAAGTTCTGTCCAAAAGGGAAGCTATTTTTCATTAAGTGATAGAAGTCTTTTTTTTTTTTCTCCTTCGCGTTGCTTTCCAAGGAGCTGATAACTTATGCAGTTTATTCTAAGCGTGCTGATTTGTGTCAGCGAAGAAAAAAATGGAACTTATCTCTTTTTTCACAAAGTAAACTGCACAGCCAGCGAGGTGGTGTTTCTGTTAAGTCTTTGCTTACACGCTACACACGGGCCATCTTAGACTGAGCCGGCTCAATGATTGCAATTGCAGCTTATCGTGGCAAATACTTGTATCTGAAGAGAAGGACTTTTACTTGAAGATTGTAATAGTATAATGTGATTCTTTTTTTTTTTTTTTTTTTTAGTATTAAAAACTAAATTCATGTAATGCATCCGTTTGCTTGATTATTTTCACCTGGAGAAGCGTGCAGGATTTAGGGAAAGCAAAGGAAATTCCTTCCATCCATCCTAATCATTCGATTTTGATTATACTTTTGTGGGAAGCCCATGGCTTTCCCAGAAGAAACTTGTCATATAGCTGAATATCCAACCTTCCATCCATCTTCAAACCCACTTTCCCCAATTCAGCTCAGGTCTGTCAGGATGGCATTACATGCAAAGCAGACACCAGCCCTGGCCAGGCTGCCATTTCACTGTGGCACGCGTTCATGCAAAGACAGGAAAATTAAAAGAAAAATACATGAAATATTAAAATATAAAATCATCTTTAAAGTTTAAAATAATATACAGTGCAGTATAGATGTAATTAATATACATGTTTAGAAGCTGTAATCAATTGCTCAAGAAATCTCAATTTTATGTAATATCCTTGATAATGAGTATATTTTCAAAATGCCACAAACAATTAAACAACAACAAAAATAAATAAATCAAATGATAAATTGTTGTGACATCAAACCATACCATAACTAGGCTCTTGAAATCATTTCCTTAACTAAGCATTTCTTCTTTTAAATAATATCCATCCATCCATTATCCAACCCACTATATCCTAACTACAGGGTCATGGGGGTCTGCTGGAGCCAATCCCAGCCAACACAGGAAACAAACCCCGGGCAGGGCGCCAGCCCACCGCAGGGCACACACACCAAGCACAATTTAGGACCACCAACGCAACTGACCTGCATGTCTTTGGACTGTGGGAGGAAACCCATGGAGACACGGGGAGAACATGCAAACTCCACGCAGGGAGGACCCGGGAATCGAACCCCTTACTGCGAGGCAGCAGCACTACCTTCTGTGCCACCGTGCCACCCACTTTAAATAATAATAATTTCCTAATACAACTTTTTCCATTACAGATCTATAGAGTGGCTCACTTGCGTTGAACAGTCACGAGTCAATCGAAAATACACATCTTTGGAGTGAAATGCAGAAACACCATGGCATGAAGAAGCAATGAGTGAATAGGCAGAGAACTAACCTCAGGGCCACGGAGCTGTGAAGCCACAGCTGCACTAAATAACGCACCATTTTTAATTGTGAGTTTTAAATACCAGGTGTAATTTTCAAACCTTTCTAACTCTGTTTAGGATTTTGTAGGTGGGTATCCAGCCCTGGAAAGGGTTAGGTTAGGTTAGGTTTCTTTATTTAGTCATGTTTACACAGGCACTAGGCACAATCATGTGTATTACCAGACTCACTCACACAATGCAGGTTTAGAGTTCCCAACTGGCCCATTTTACACCTTTTTGGTATGTGAGAAAAAAACCGAGTATTAGAAATAAAAAATACATACGGATAGGGAGAAGTTGCAATCTGCATTGAGATGGTGAGTGGAATAGGAGCTGAAATGGTACATGCGTATTTTAAGTAATAAGAAGCATTATTATGTAACTAGCTGTGCTACTGGTCTAAGACAGGTTGAAATATACGTAATCAACGTGGAGCTCAGTGTTAATATTTGCAGTACACTATCTATTAGAATGTATTTTATAATGCATGTAGTAAATACATTTTATTAATACTAATGTTTTTGATGCACCATCTGTTACAATGACACATGTAATGCATATGTCTCTGTTAAATGCCATTTGGGATGGGATTCGTAAAGGCAGTGTTAGTGTTGTTGATGCAGATCTATTGGAATGACAAATGCAATGTATTTTATTGCTAAAAATGTTTGTAATGTGCCATCTTGTGGAATGACAGAGACATAGCAACCGGATGGACACACAGACATGTATCCTTTTATTAAGGTGGATCTATACAACGCAAAGCAAAGTTACTATTTGCCATTATTGCCATATTTGTTATAGCTCTACTGTGGTCGCTTTCACTATGTTATTATTATTAGAAGGCTAACAAAGTGGGCCTGATTTAGATTTTTTTTCAGAACTGAAATATCCCATCTGTGGTGGGTTGGCACCCTGCCTGGGATTGGTTCCTGCCTTGTGCCCTGTGTTGGCTGGGATTGGCTCCAGCAGACCCCTGTGACCCTGTGTTCGGATTCAGCGGGTTGGAAAATGGATGGATGGAAATATCCCATGTCCTGTGTGACACAGTCTCAAATTCGATGTAAGCATGAGGTCCCTTAAGCCATTATTGAAGTCAACTGTCTGAATTATTGTAAACCAAGCCTTGCAAATAATAATTCTGAGACTCTTGTTGTTCAACTTCAACTAAGCAGATCCTTGGTTAAATTGAAAAAAATGTGTTGTTGGAGTACATGGCAAAATTGCCTTTATTATCAAGTAACTGGTGGCCTATGGGGAGATATAAATGGACAATTCTATTTTTTGTTCTCAGTATGAACACAATGTGATGTGTTTATGTGGGTCAATGATTCAAACAACTTGTGATATGAAACATAGTCTTCTTCTCTGGACCAGATTGTCATATTAGTCAGTCAGCATAGGACCTCAAAGTTGGACTACTCAGCATAGAGGTTTCATGAGAATTTGTACTTATTAGGTACATGAACCATGAACATTGCCATACATGATAACTTAGACAAATGGATACATTACCCCAAGAGGTTCTGAAAATTGTGGAATTCCAGGTTTCTTGCTGGGATGGCGTGACTTTATGCCCATCCCACTATATTTCTTTTCTAGCAATTTTCCTGCCCTGGATTGGTTCCTGCCTTGTGCCCTGTGTTGGCTGGGATTGGCTCCAGCAGACCCCCGTGACCCTGTGTTCAGATTCAGCGGGTTGGAAAATGGATGGATGGATAGCCTGTTTTTACGTACGCTTTTACACAGCAAAGAGCAATGGCAGCCTCAAGAAATGAAGAAAGGCTGGAAGTATGGATCTCAAAAATGTAATGAGACTTTGTCTCTGAGGATTATTATGAAGGAAAATAACCAGGAGATGGAGATGTGATCCTGAATTACAACGAAAATAAAAGTGATCGTGACCAGAAAGAGTAGTAAACCAGGCAACTAAGGCAAAAGGGCAAAAAAATGAATTAGAAGTTGAGATCAAAGGAGGATAAAAAGAAAAGTGAACAGAACCTAATGCCAGTCCTACTTGTTTGAAGTTCATCCAACTGAGTGTCCCTGCACATAACCGCCACCCCATTTATTGGCATAGCCTCTGCTAAATAATTTGTGTGACTGCCGAGGTCACGTGATGTGATTCCCATATCACATAAACACATAACGCAAATAGAAATAAACGGTGGAAAATCAAATCAAAATAGAGAAAAACTCCTTAGAATAGATTCTCAAATAATTAGAAAAACTCAAAACAACCCAAAAAAAAAACACATATAGTGATGAATAAATCCGAAGAGAGACTTGCTGAACTTAAAAGGCAGCACCAATGTCTATTTGACATCCCATGTATGTTGTATCATGAAAGAGGGAGGAAGAAAAAGATGCTCTACGGTGATTGGCTGCCGCAAGGTGTCAACCTCACAATAATTTTGAAGCACCATTTGAAACTGTGCTGAGAAGTGAGGGCGTAATGCAAACCATCGCCCCGTGTGATTCCTGGTCATGTAATCGGAGCTCCTCAGGCTAATGAGGTTCTGCTACTGAGGTCAATAGGAGTGACATCTTCTCTGACTTGAAGTTCTGCAATGTGACACTGGTCTGCACTGTCAGACAGACTCTTCTTAATCTATTCTTCTTTACAGGCAATGATGGTGACAAGGGCTTCATGCAAAATCAGTTTTAATGGATGGTAAAAGTTGGCAAGTGCAAACCCGTCCAGATTTTAGAAAGACAATTTTCAAAAACCCAATACAATTGAAAGGTGATAAAGAGAGAGGTGGATTGGTTCAGTGAGCTTACATTTAAATGTAATGAATTATGATTATACTAGACAAAGAGCCCGTTTCGACAACGTAAGATGAAACGGCACGAGTTTGTGTAAGCAGTGTATGAAGAACAAATGATAAGTAACGAAGAAGTTGTTTTGTAATGATTGTAGTCCGCTTTACTCATTACTGTACAGACTTGTACTGTTAGTTGATGAATTTTCCAGGCCTATAGTATAATATTGAATGATGAATGTTCCAGTACAATATGGAATAGTAATAAGTATAAGCACCACAAACCTGATATAGGTGTATTGAATGAATGCGTAATTGAATCAGAATGCGTAATTAGGCCTCGAGCTATAGTCGAAATCGCCTTTCAGGCCTCTAGAGCTTTAATCGAAGTCGCCTTTCTCTTTGAATTTTTGCGGCCGAAAATCCGCCGCCTGCTGCGATGTTGGGGTTGGATGTCGGTCTCGTAAGGTTTTTTCGGGCAGCTGCGCAGAAGGCGACTGCGCATTCGGCTTCGGACGGACGTGAGTGAGTGAGTGAGTGAGTGAGGAGGCAGGCGAATTATGTATTAAGATTATTATTATTTAAACGCTGATCTGCTGTAGGGGTTCCTTGATCCAGATGTACGGTGCATGAATTCTCCAACATTCTCTTAAAGCCAGAAGTTCTGTATCACAGGTATCAGCCATGACAGGTCTGTGCGCAGTAGGAGTCACTGTACATCCATATACATTGTTTTTAAACTCACCCCAGCTCTTGAGTTCTGGCATCCTGAATAGCATCCAGGTACCCCTAATCCTGCAGTGGCCCAAACTGACATAAATAATGGGTGGGTGGTTTTATTCTTGTGTAGGCTGAAGGTTTCACTTATTGTATAAAAAATGGGCATCCTCATACAATCAAAGCCTCATACGATTTAACATTAACATTTAAGACGAGGATAGCAGAAAACAGAAATAAATGATGTTTTTAAATTTCTAATTTTTTTCAAAAGTTATTGAGTTACATTTATAAGCATTAGTGCAAATGTTTCCAAAGCTAGCATCAAAAATGTAACATGTTAAACTTGTTAAAGCATATAAGACAAGTACTAAATCACAAAATTACCTAAATGGAATTAAATGAAGGTGCTCCCATACAGTTATTGAGGCTTAATGTAAAGTATGAGTGGTAGTGTGGTCTCTCTTTATTCATCATTTGTAAACTACTACCAAAAATGAATGATTGCAGATTTTATTATGTGTAGGATAACTCAACCCAGTACAGCTTCTGGTGGCTTTTGCCTTTATAAAAATGACAACACCACGAAACTGAGCATTACACATAACATGACATACAACAGGCTGTAGGCATTGAGTGGCAGATTAAGAACACAGCCGAAAATGACCAAGTGGCTTTGCAGTTAGGAGACAAATAGAGGAAGGTTTATAATTTTCATCTTGTGCTCATTCAGCAGTATAAAGAGACTGCAGCATGAACTGTTAAAGACAGCTGCGGAGCTGTGAACAATGGTGAATACATCTGCTGAGGAGCTGCTGCTAGGAGCAGTGAAGGCTCAGATCTTCTGGTGTATGGGGTAGCAGTGTGAAGGAAATACAAATTATGAACTTTATGAGCTGCACTCAGTTTTCTAATGACAAACTAATAATTGCCATTATTAAATGCAGATTACTTCATCTATTTATCCTTTTATTTGTTTTATAGAAATCTCCATACCTAAATTTGGCCTCCTTAGTTACAGCCATGTTGGGCACCAATAAACTGCCGCTCCTGTAGTGAGTAGCAATCATGTAAAGGCGCAAAGTGAGTGTGCAGTGTGGTCCGGGCAAATGAGATGGAGACGATCATACAAACTTTCATTTCACTCACATGTCTGCTCCAGTCAGTTTTACATTAATACAAATAGGAAAAGGAACCATAATCTCATATACAGACAAAGCAGTTTGTTCTTTTTCAATATTAAGAACAAAAAAATAAATAAATAAAAATGCAGGCGATTTAGTTGGTAGGCATTTTCACTGTGAAAGGCACCTACAGAAAATAATGATCAAGTCTTATTTTTGTGAGACTTCTTCCAAAGTGAATTCTCTTTCCACACATTCATTTATGGGTGCTAATATAAGACTCAGTATGCATGCATACCAGTTATTCTGTAGCAAATATACATATAATAATACATTTTAGCTGTCTCTGTTTCCCTACATTTTGATCTCATTTCTGCTTAGAGGGGAATTAAAACTGAGCAGGCTAAAGTGGCAAAACTAAAATTTAGAATATCCAGTACTGAACGTTAAAAAAGGACAGAAGAGAAGGAAAATGTTCACCATGGCTAAAAAGAGATTCTACAAATGGCATAAACATTCATTGCATTCATTCATTCAGCATAAGGTAACATATCAGAGGGATGCTTGCTGGAATTTAGAAACTGAAAGATGATAGTTTCCATTCCTAAAAATTCTAAATGTTGGACTGAATTTAGCTTAAATATATTGCTGTCAGGGAAAGGGACTGTGTAAAATGTTTGGTGTTACAATCTTTTGAATTATCCTGTAAGAAAGAAGAACATAATTAAAAACAAACAAAAAAGAAGAATTTGAAGTACCTGTATTACTCTGCATAATCTTTTTGGTGGATATTGTTGATTTATGTTATACTGTATATTTGTCATTTTAATAATACTGATGAATAGACAGAACAACCTATCTATCTATCTATCTATCTATCTATCTATCTATCTATCTATCTATCTATCTATCTATCTATCTATCTATGTAATTATTGTATACAGTGTTTTTTTATATTTATCTGTAAAATTTTTCTGCTGCCCCCATTACTTGGAAATGCCCAAATGTAAACACAATTTGATCAGATCATAGTACACAGGATGAACTAGTGGTGCTTCACCCTAAAGAGTGTCTGAAAGAGAAAACCAACAACTGCTAAAAACATTAGGATCACACATCCTATGAAATGGTTCAGATTCCAGTTTTAAAAATGTAAAACTTACTGTGAAAATAATGGCTTATTATACATTATTTTTTATTGTCAAGCCTTTACATTTATTTGCATCTATCTGTGATTTTTTGCAAATTTGTTAATGACAAAGGTGCACATTTTTGTTTATCATCTTGATTGCTTATTAATTAAGATATCCACTATATATATACAGTGTGTGTGTGTGTGTGTGTATATATATATATATATATATATATATATATATATATATATATATATATATATATATCACTATTTTTTATCTGCCTTCATGGGTCTTGCGCATTTTTGTCATTTCACTGAAATCAATTTTAAAAGGAGGTTAGCAGCCACACATTCTACTATAGATGGTCTGCTGCTGCATGGGTACAAAATTATAGAGTTAAACTTCACTGGTTTTATGCAGATTTATTGAAACTCTAGCTAATACTTTATTGAAAATAAAATCCCATATATTATGGCACTTCAAGGTACCCATAATTCTTATGCACACCAGACAACCACTGTTGCATAGAAATGAAGCCTTTAATTTGCCATGGCATTCAGTTTTGCTGAAATGAAAGGGGGAAAGTCACAGTAAGTCGTGTCAAACATCCTTCTTATTAAAAAAAAAAAAAGATAATGCAGAATCTCTGAGAGTCTCGTGTTAACACACAAATACCGTATATATATATATATATATATATATATATATATATATATATATATATATATATATATATATATATATATGTGTGTGTGTGTGTGTGTGTGTCTATATATATATATATGAATACTATTTTATTATATAATTCCAAAATATGTATTTGCACTATACAGTATGTAAGCAAATATGTGTAAGACTATATGTAAATGAAACTAATTTCTAAAGGAAGGATAGATAGATAGATAGATAGATAGATAGATAGATAGATAGATAGATAGATAGATAGATAGATAGATAGATAACATTTGCGTTATTCTGTTTATTCATCAATATTACTACAATGTCAAATATATAACATAAATCAAAAATACCCACCAAAAAGATCTAATACAGGTACTTCCGATTTTTATATTTTGTTCTTAATTACGCTCTATTTTCTCACAGCCCTCAACAACTAACATTTAACTTTTAACACAGCCCATCTCCCTGACAGCAATAGAGTAATACAGGTACTTCAAATCTTCTTTATTTGATTGTTTTTAATTATGTTCTTCTTTCTTACATGTTAATTCTAAAGATATTAGCACCAAATGTTTAACGCAGTCCATCTCCCTGACAGCAGTATCATTAAGCTAAATTCAGTGCAGCATTTGGAATATTGAGGAATGGAAGCGATCGCCTTTCAGTTCCCAGCGTCCAGTAGGCACCCCTCTGATAGTGTACCTTATGCTGAATGAATGACTGCAGCAAGTGTACAGTATATGCTATTTGCAAAACCTCTTTTTAGCAACAGTGCACATTTTCCTCGTGCTGTGTCCTTAATTTTTGCTCAGTACTGAATATTCCAAATATTAGTTTTGCCGCTTTAGCCTACTCACTTTCAATTCAGTAACTTCACCCCTCTAAGTAAATATGGCATCAAAATGTAGGTAAATAGAGACACCTAATAAGTATATAGTATGAATATTTATTACAGAATAATTATCATACATGCACATTGATTCTTACATTAATGCACACACATTATAGGTGTCTTCTTATTATTTCTCTAATGAAAAAAAATGAAAGTCCGATAAACATTTTGGCATTTGAGCTGTCGATGTGAGGCTCAGCATGTGATACTTATTTTTTTTATTCTTTTATATTTTAGCACAGAATTAACATTAATCTGTATTATTCATGTATTCTTAATAAATGTCTCTGTCTCTGTGGTTTATGTATCGATCTACAAATGCCACATTTTTTCTCATATTGATAATGTCCATTCTAATTTAATGTAAAGCAGTTTAATCTAAGGTAATAGGATTAAATATTATGCTTTCTGTAAGCATGTAAGCTGCCCTAGGCAAAGGTGTCAACTAACTAACTAAAAAAAAATAAATAAAATATCTTCTAAACATTGCTTCAGTTAAAAGGATAAAGCCCAACTAAAATGACACTTTATATCCAAAATGAAATGGCACCTACACCCAATTTAACGGCTGGCTAATCTGAGACTACAAAATAGATGTGGTTCTTTGCTTCAGGGTTTTTAAAGAAATAAATAGCAGACCCAGGATTTATAAATGGGACCTTAAAGATGTAAAAATGCACAGTGTCGTTATTCAGAAGGTCAAACACAGAACACGGTCGACTGTAAAGTATCATTTAAACCCATTAAATATTACAGTATTTTCTTCTAAAGCAAGGGCAACCCTTTGCGTTAGATTAATGCTCTTTTGATGCATCTCATTTCCTGTGCAGGTACCATCTCTCTGTTTGGGGTTTTTGCAGCCTGTTTAAAAAACGCTTGCACTCGTATAAAGTGTAAATGTAAGACACGTTGAAAGGGGGAGATGTTATCTTAAATTGTGTGCCGGGTTATTTTTAGGTGCCTGTACATGCTTACAGGCATCTTATTTAAGGGGAATGTTTCATTTTGCGCAGGATTACAGGACAACAGGTACACTGACGTTCAGAGCAAGGCGGTAGCTGAGAATTCATTTGTGTCAAATGAGAGTTTGCTAAATACACGCAGTGGGGGATTTAGTGTGTGTGTGTGTGTGCGTAAAACGACTTGAAAAAGCGGATGGTTTCAATTCACTACATATTTTAATATTAATGTAGCCTCTCCTTACATGTGCCTCCTATCTTACTGTGTGGGTCCCAAAAATAGTGTGTGGTGAAGTCAGTGTTTTGTTTTTCTTTCATCACTCAGAGTACAATTAACCAAATTAATGATTCCAAATGTTGTAATAAAATGTTTGTAAATGTGATAATGCACTGTTCCTAAATACTATAAGCAATTATCACCTTGTACATTTATTTTGTACTTACATTCTGCAGATGTCTGGTATATCTGCCAGACTGTAACAGGATGCAAAAAAAAGCGGTTGGTTTGCATTTATCTGTAAATCGCAAACCAACCTAAAATACACACATTACCAACTCATAGAGGGAATCCTGTTCACATACTTATGTATCCCAAAGTGTCAAATTATTCTCGTTACAAAATAACTCAAAGGTCTGTGCTATTTTAGCTTTGCAAGTCACAAGGAGTCACATTCTCTGTGGATTTTCAGACGTGACGCCTTGCCAGTACTGACCTGCCTGCACGACTGGCAGATTCCACTGAACCCAGCTTACGTGTAAAAAGTCATCAGGAAACAAGGCATCAGACAGGCCTTTGGCCCACACAGGAACTACTTATTCTATCTGTCTGGATTATTATCTGCTTAAGAGATCATACAGTTTGAGCTCAGCATGAACGAACATAGCTGCGGAAAACAAAACATGAGGGAGTTGGACTGGGGGAGAGAATGTCTCTCTGGGCTTGATGTGTGGAAAGAGTGAACCACTAGTCCTCAGGGTCAAATCCAGCGCATTCTTAAATCCGTTTTTAAACACCTTTCCTTTTAAACTTGTAGTATAGCAGACAAAGGGGAGGCTCTTTAAATCATTTATTGATGGGCTGATTAATCCGCCCACCGGTATAATAATTTGTCTCCTTATTTATTTCATTGCCATTTTCAATGCTTCTCGTCTGAAACACTCACTGGCCATTGTGCTGTACATGTATTCATTTTCACTAATTATGAAAAGTTTTTACAACATAATAAGTGATCCTCATAACAAGAAGAGTATCAAACAACTGATGTCAAAAGACAACAATATTTGTCAATATTTGGTGGCCTGAAGTAGACTTCAAACCACAGCTCCACCCGTGTGCACTAGATGACAATGGGCAAGTCACCTCACCTCCCTATTCCCTAATCACATACAGGACGGATATTTTGTATTTTAATGTACAAGTAAAGAGATGTTTACTGTTGAAGGCATCCGATTTGTGTTATTAAATTTTAGAAACACATTAATTATATTTAAAATGGTGGGAAGGATCAGTGGTGCAGCATCAGATAGTAAGTAGCACAATGAGATGAGCTTCTCACAGACACTGAGCCATTTCATATAAACATTTCATATTTACAGACATTGACTGAGCTGTCCCTGAAGCAAAATAAGGCTAAGGAGACCAGAATTAACAAAAGAATGATGTTTATTATACTAAAATTAAAATAATAAATGTGTGCAGAGTAATTAGAGGACAATAAGTACAAAAAAAGGGAATAAATAAAAACCAACAGCTTGCATCTAACTACACAAGGTTCTTTGTCCTAAATTGCTCTCCATTTTCTGACCTTGGTACCTTATGTTGGGTGTCCACCTTCCACTTTCTGGCCTTCTTTTGTTCTTTATTCATTACTAGCCATCCCCCGCGGCTCTGTCCACGTAGTAGTGATAGATAGATAGATAGATAGATAGATAGATAGATAGATAGATAGATAGATAGATAGATAGATAGATAGATAGATAGATAGATAGATAGATAGATAGATAGATAGATAGATAGATAGATAGATAGATAGATAGATACTTTATTAATCCCAAGGGGAAATTGAAATAGGACAGTGAGGAGGGCCCTGCCTGGCTTCCCTACTCCTGACGTCACGTTTCCCCCTCCCCTCGGCCTGCAGCCTCTCTCTCAGATTAGCGCAAATATATCGCTCCTGCAGGCGAACTATGGTTCTTAGTGCCATGAGAGAAATCGCAAAATCAACCGGAATGTTCAAGCAAATTCTAGAAAAAAACCCGATCTAAGTTCGGTAAGTAGTTCTCTTATTCATTAGGTAAGCGGAGGTAAGGAATGCCCCAAGGCAGGTGCATGAGTGAGGAGGGCCCCACCCCCTTCCCCTCATCCCGCTGTATCTCTCTCGGATTCGCTCAAATAAATTGGTACCACAAGTGAACTATGATTCTTAGTGCCATGAGAGAAGTTGCAAAATCAATTCGAGCAAATTATAGAAAAAAACCCAATCTAAATCCATTACGTAGTTCTCTCGTGAAAAGCAGACAGACAGACAGATGTTGGATTTTATACATACAGAGATTAGTCAAGTCATTGCCTCCTACTCTACTTCCTAGTACAGCAACCACAGAACACTTTTATGTTATTTTAGAAGAGCTTTTCAGCATGTCCTGGAGGTAACGTCTGGGCTCAGGGATGGTCTTGTGATCTTCTCTGGTTGTCCTACTAGACCTTCTTGCAATCCTGACCTCAAAAGTTCTATTAAATGACCATTATTATTGGTATGAGGAGCTTTCCCTAACATATAGTGTCAGACTTCTGCCATTTTTTGCACTGGTGGATTCCTGAACCATTAACCAGGGTACTTCACTGTCCTTCAATTACCTTACCTCCATGTGAGTACATACCTTCAGGGCTATCTACATAGTTATGGAGAATAATACTTCTTGATGGCAGCCCTCTTCCACTGAGTGTTAAGAAATGCGGAATATGCCCAGCTGTCATGTCCAGTTGTGAAACAATCCAGCATTGTCACTTGTAAGCCTTACCGTCCAGTATTCATTGTTACATTACAGAACGTGTGTGCAGTGTACAGTACTTGTTAACTGGCTCTGTAAACAGGGCAGTGGTCAGAGGTATGGGGCGAAAGGGCGAGACTGAATATTCAGTCCGAAAATGTTTGAGACAAACATATCAATAGCTACTCGAGTCAAAGACTTTACATATTTTGCTAAAGCTGACACCTTAACTTTGATTCTACTTAAACAGTGCACTGTGTGTCACAAAAAACGGTACAACTTGGAAGAATTGGTCCATGTTTTCATGAAAGCCAGTATGACAGCTCAGCATACCCACAAGAGGAAACATTCGCTATGTACATCAGTTACTTCATGGTGAGCGATACAGGGCCACACACTGCTAAATCCCAGAAGAACACTAAATACACATGGTGGCACTGTGGGGACATTTACTCATATTTACATAGCACCTAGAATGCACTGACCAGTTGTATGAACATTCTTTTGAGCTGGATTGGGGTGAATCATTGGGCTTCATGAGGTCTTGCGGTCTGCGAGATGTACTGTATCATGGTGCATGGTGGCAGTACATGGGTGGCAGTGTGACAATGCTGGCAATAAGCTGCAATGAAGCTTCCACAGTGCTTGGCAAGGACTCCATCTAAACATTTTCTACTGGTTACAGACATGTGGCATCTTATAAGGAGCATCAAGTTCGTCCATTCTGATATCTTCCATTGAAATTTTACCACTTCTTATGGTATACCCAGCTGTGTCTAGTGCATCTAAAGGCACTTTGACTCAATGGCATACACAAATAAGATTTTGTTATGCACCTTATGAACTCTCGACAATCCATTTAGTGGTATTTTTGAAACATGCTGCCCAATTTTTATGAAATGATTAATAAATGTTTTGCAATTATTTCTTACTTGTGTCACTTGTTTAGTATGCCAAATGATATAATGTTTCTGAGTAAAGTTATTTTATGTCCAAATGTGCATACACAGTGCTGTTCAAAAATCTCAGGTCACTCATGAAAATGAAATTTAAAGCTAGGTATCTGGGCAGTAAGTGTTTATTTTGCTTGTGAAAACTTTATAGAAAGTTAGAATAAACACAAGTAAATAAGACTGTCTTGTGTTTTCCCAAAAAATGCATTAACACTGATATCTGTCTCCTGTGAAGCATAATGGAAACTCTGTCAAGGTCTAGGGGTGCATTTTAGCCAGAAGGGGATGTGATCACAATCGATGGCATGACGTCTGCTTTCTTCTTCTTCTTTCAGCTGCTCCTGTTAGGGGTTGCCACAGTGGATCATTTTCTTCCATATATTCCTGTCTTCTGCATCTTGCTCTGTTACACCTACTCTCTTAGGCCTTCCTCTTTTCCTCTTGCCTGGCAGTTCTATCCTTAGCACCATTCTCCCAATATACCCAGCATCTGTCCTCTGCACATGTCCAAACCAACGAGATTTCACCTCTCTGACTTTGTCTCCCAACCGTCCAACCTGAGCTGACCCTCTAATGTCCTCATTTCTAATCCTATCCATCCTTGTCACACCCAATGCAAATCTTAGCATCTTTAACTCTGCTACCTCCAGTTCTGTCTCCTGCTTTCTGGTCAGTGCCACCGTCTCCAACCCATATATCATAGCTGGTCTCACTACCGTCCTATAGACCTTCCCTTTCACTCTTGCTGATACCCGTCTGTCACAAATTACTCCTGACACTCTTCTCCACCCATTCCACCCTACCTGGACTCTCTTTTTCACCTCTCTTCCACAATCCCGGTTACTCTGTACTGTTGATCCCAAGTATTTAAACTCATCCACCTTCACTAACTCTACTCCTTGCATCCTCACCATTCCTCTGACCTCCCTCTCATTCACACACATGTATTCTGTCTTGTTCCTACTGACCTTCATTTCTCTCCTCTCTAGAGCATATCTCCACCTCTCCAGGGTCTCCTCAACCTTCTCCCTACTCTCACTACAGATCACAATGTCATCAGCAAACATCATAGTCCACGGGGACTCCTGTCTAATCTCATCTGTCAACCTGTCCATCACCACATTGCAAATAAGGAAGGACACAGAGCTGATCCCTGATGTAATACCACCTCAGTCACTCCTACTGCTGACCTCACCACGGTCACACTTCCCTCGTACATATCCTGTACAACTCTTAAGTACTTCTCTGCCACTCCCGACTTCCTCATACAATACCATAGCTCCTCTCGAAGCACACTGTCATATGCTTTCTCCAGGTCCACAAAAACGCAATGCAGCTCCTTCTGGCCTTCTATAAACTTCTCCATCAACATCCTCAGAGCAAACATCACATCTGTGGTGCTCTTTCTTGGCATGAAACCACACTGCTCACTAATCATCACCTCACTTCTTAACTGATCTTCCACTACTCTTTCCCATAACTTCATGCTGTGGCTCATGAATTTTATCCCCCTGTAGTTACTACAGTCCTGCACATCCCCCTTATTCTTAAATATTGGCACCAGTACACTTCTTCTCCACTCCTCGGGCATCCTCTGACTTTCCAAGGTTCCATTAAACAATCTGGTTAAAAACTCCACATTTCTCCTAAACACCTCCATGCTTCCACAGGTATGTCATCTGGACCAATGGCCTTTCCATTCTTCATCCTCTTCATAGCTGTCCTTACTTCCTCCTTGCTAATCCGTTGCACTTCCTGATTCACTATCTCCACGTCATCTAACCTCTTTTCTCTCTCATTCTCTTTATTCATGAACCTCCCAAAGTACTCTTTCCATCTGCTCAACACACTCTTCTCGTTTGTGAATACGTTTCCATCTTTATCCTTTATCACCCTAACCTGCTTCACATCTTTCCCAGCTCAGTCCCTTTGTCTAGCCCACCAGTCCTTTTCTCCCTCCTTAGTGTCCATCCTCTCATACAACTCATCATACGCCTTTTCTTTAGCCTTCACCACCTCTCTCTTCACCTTGTGCCTTATCTCCTTGTACTCTTGTGGATTCTGGACTCACTTTTAACCAATCTCTGGAATGACTTTTGAAGTCAGGGCAGGTACGCTTTTGTAACAAGACCATCAGGATACAGTCTGAATTCCTGGCATGTCAGTTGCTTTAAGAATGACATGTCTCCAAAATGTCATTCTCATAGCCAAACCTTTTATGAAAAGAACCTAAGAACAGTTTTAATGCGAAATGGCCTTTGAGCCCAGTCTTGATCATCAGTTCAGGTCCCCAGCCTAGGAATGTGAGTGTCCCTCAAGCAGTTATGAAACCCCTCAGGTCCACACTGTCTCTTTATAAGGAGGGTTAGACATCATTGACAACTGACTTCTATTACTCTGGGGGAGCGTGGCCCATTTTCTCCCTGAGTGCTCCTTCTGAGACAGCCCGTGTATTTATCAGGCATACAACTTCAACAGTGGTGCCCTGGTGACATGCATTATCCCTGTGTGTGCATGCAATTCCCCATTACTGTATATATACACTTATTGTATGCATGTATACAGTACAGCAGTCACTGGAGAAACTGACACTCAGTGCCATACAATGAGTGAGTGGTGAAGACTGGAATGGCAAGATCGTGCCATGCAGTCCAGCGTCACCAGGCTACGCTTCCTGCCCAGAGGTAAACTTTTCTAATTAGCTGTTACATTTCCTGCCTACTGTTGTTGCTTTGTTTTTTGTATCATTCAGAAAGTGTTAAGGTACCAGTGTTCTGTTTTACAGAAATATACACACCACAAAAGAGTAAAATATAGCTTTTCTGAAACATGTAGAGTTTCTTAGTGATGCAAAACAGCACAAAAGAACTCAAAAAAATGGTTAAAGAAAGGTGCTTACTTCAGTAAACCGCTTCCCCTTCACTCATTTCTTAGAAAATGAAACTAAAATATATATGTTACCTAAAATGTACTGCTCTTAGCAGTATAAACTTCAAATATCTGTACATTTTATCAGACGGTTGTGGCGAGCGCCCTCTTCTACGCGGTGGTGTGCTGGGGAGGCAGCATAAAGAAGTGGGATGCCTCATGCCTGAACAAACTGGTGAGGAAGGCAGGCTCTATTGTAGGCATGGAGCTGGACAGTCTGACATCTGTGGCGGAGCAACGGGCGCTGAGCAGACTCCTGTCAATCATGGAGAATTCACTGCATCCACTGAACAGGATCATCTCCAGACAGAGGAGCAGCTTCAGCGACAGACTGCTATCACCGTCCTGCTCCACTGACACACTGAGGAGATCGTTCCTCCGTCACACTATGTGACTCTTCAATTCCACCCGGGGGGTTAAACGTTAACATTATTCAAAGTTATTGTCTGTTATACCTGCATTGTTATCACTCTTTAATTTAATATTGTTCTTTATCAGTATGCTACTGTTGGAGTATGTGAATTTCCCCTTGGGATTAATAAAGTATCTATCTATCTATCTATCTATCTATCTATCTATCTATCTATCTATCTATCTATCTATCTATCTATCTATCTATCTATCTATCTATCTATCTATCTATCTATCTATCTATCTATCTAACCCTAACCCTAACCCTATCAGTATCAATATAAAATAAAAACAGCCATTCCATAATCTCTGACCTTATAGTGCCAATTTAATTTGGTCCCGTCACATCTTCTTCCCTCTTTAATAAAGGAATGTGTTTTGTGTGCTTGGCTGGTCTTAAATTTAAATCTTTTTTTTTGTTGTTGTTTTTCACCAGCATTTGTTTAGAGTGTGGGTGAAGTCAACAGTGAGATCCCCTTCATGGTGGCACAGTGGTTAGTGCTGATGGCTTACTTTACATGTTCTTCTCCGGTTTTTCTCTCCAGGCACTATTCTTTCTTTCTTAGATTGCATCTTAAGTTAACTGGATACTCTAAAGTAGCCCGGTGTGAGTGTATCCATTAATGAATCAGTTCGGTTTCTAGGATCGGTTCCTTCCTTGCTGCCATGATAGACTCTGGGCAACCATGAACTTGAATGGAATTAAATGGGCTTGGTGATGGATGGATGGATGGATAGATACACCTAATTTTGTATCCATTCAAAGTACATTCAAGGTAAAAATTATAACACCCCAATGGATATTTTTCTCAGTATTTCTAAAGTTACTACTGTACAGACATTTAGGCAAATTAATAAACTAGTAGCTGGTAGGGAGGCAAATGTAGGCATTGGAATTACCACTCTTCTCACCAAATGCACTAAAGTGCTGATTGCAGTAACTGTTTCTGTAACACAGATGCTATCTTCATTTTTAAGATAATATATACTTGTACCGTCCCAGGTTGGCCCCTGTCCTGTATCCAGTCTTTTACAGACAAACCTGGCCCCTGAGTCTCTGAATTGGACAATTGCTAAATGGAATTAAGGGGTGGATGCTTGCTTTGCTGGTGAGGTTTTCCAAATTTTATATTCAAAGCCACTGGCATGTGTTTCCTAAAGCAGGGTTAACTAAATTCCCATTTCATATTTCTTCAGTCTTCTTCTGTGTGCTATTTTGTTAAACTTGCTTAAAGAAAATATCTCATTGTTTTCCTCTGTTTCTTTGTAAATCGTTAATAGTGTGTCAATACCAGTTAAAATGCAGTCATACCAACAAGATGTGACTTACATAACCAGAATTGTTTGATGACCTGAATAATTCGCTTACATGATCAAAGTTATTTTTGCATATCTAAAATGATACATTTTAATACAATATGTGAGGTCTGGAATATGCAATAAATAAATTATTAATAAATACCAGCTTCTCACTTTTGTAAGGGCAGATGGCACAGCCTACTGTATGTAGCCTTAAATATCAGCAGTACAAGACAAAAACAGTGTGCTACACTTCTTAATCTTCAAAGTCTTCAAAGTCATTTTAAGTTAAACCTCACCTGCAGCCTTTGGAGCTCACTGGGAAGTGATGGAGCCTGTCACTTTTTTGAGAGGTATAATATGGAACACCACTTTTAATGTAGCACCCACAAAACAGAAAATAAAGATTGCAACTTTTCTTCCCTTATAGAAGCATCTCAATATGTTTTTAGGAATCAGTTGGACAATTGTGCACAGCAGCAGGATGGCCCACTGGCTGCTTTCAACCTTCCCTCAATGCTGACCAGTCTCCCAGTCCCTGCTGCTGGGAAGCATCCACATTGCACGAGGCTGCCACCATCATGCTTCACCACAGGGATGATATTAGGCAGATGATGAGCAGTGCCTAGTCTTTGCCAGACATAGTAGTTGGATTTCTGCCTAAATGGTTCAGTTTAGTCTCAACAGACCACATAGACTTTTTCCTCTCATGCTCTCTTCTTCTTCTTTATATATTGTAGATCATCTATTTGCATTTCAATGGAAAAAGAGGTGATATGCATGATAAATAGTCATTCATCTTCTTTCGGCTGCTTCCGTTAGGGGTTCCCACAGTGGATCATCTTCTTCCATATCTTTCTGTCCTCTGCATCTTGTTCTGTTACACCCATCACCTGCATGTCCTCTCTCACCACATCCATAAACCTTCTCTTAGACCTTCCTCTTTCCTCTTGCCCTGGCAGTTCTATCCTTAGCATCCTTCTCCCAATATACTCAGCATCTCTCCTCTGCACATGTCCAAGCCAACACAATCTCACCTCTCTGGCTTTGTCTCCCAACTATCCAACTTGAGCTGACCCTCTCATGTCCTCATTTCTAATCATATCCACCCTCGTCACACCCAGTGCAAATCTTAGCATCTTTAACTCTGCTACCTCCAGCTCTGTTTCCTGCTTTCTGGTCGCTCTCATAGTCCTTTAAACTGTCATATGCCTTTTACTTAAGAATGGGTTCCATCTAATCACTGTACCATAACACACTCATTTGATATAATGCGGCTCTTCTGACAGGTTCTCCCTTTCTCAGCAGAGGACTTGTGAAGTCCTGTTAGTGTAACCATTGTGTTATTGGTCACCTCCCTGACCAAAGTCCTTCTTGTCTGGTTACTCAGCCAACTTTAGGAAGAGCTCTGATGGGTTCAGACTTCCTCTGTTTCACAATTCATGAGGCCCCTGTGCTCCTAAGAACACTCAAAGCTTTAGAAATGGTTTCATACCTTTGCCCAGATCTATGTCTCACCACAATGTTATCACAGAGGCCTACAAAGAGTTCCTTGCTCAGTTTTTGTGAATTGTGGGACCTTATATATATATATATATATATATACACAGATGTGTGACCTTTCTAAATGATATCCAACCATTTCTGTTTGGCACAGATGGACTTCAATCAAGTTCTTGACACATCTCGAGGAAGCCTAAACCAAACAGGAAGCACCTGACCACAAAGGGTCTAAACACTTATATGAATGAGAGATTTCAGTTTTGGATTTTTAATGAATTTGTAAACCTTTCTAAAAACATGTTTGCACTTTGTCATCATGGGTAATTCAGTGTACATTGATGGGCAAAAATGGTGACTTTATCATCCATCCATCCATGCAATTTGTTTTTTTTTTCATTGTCATTTTCATTTCAGCTTATTTTTTTGGCACGTTAAAAACCAAATGTATTGTAAAAGCACAGAAGCTTATATATTCATATTTTTCTATTGTGAAATGGTGACTGACTGTTAAGGAGTTGGCAAGGGCAGAAAGGGACAAACAAAAGGATGCTGTGTTTGTATTTCAAAAGGAGAAGTCAAACTGGTAACTGGAAAGCTTCAGTGAGTGTCAGTGGGTGTGAAAAGTATCATGGGATATATGACATGCTTGTTCGTTGTCAAGTCTCAGAGGACTGTTGTCAAAAAATTAACCATTAGGTGATAACGCAGTGCAAAACTCAAAGTATGGAGGAAACCAGGGTCAAAGCCAAATAGATATAAACGATCAAGCAACCACAAGTATGAGAAAATGAGAATCAAAACGGCAGAAAGAAATTCAAAATACTGAAACAAAATCTAACCGTAGCCTAGAGTTTGTAGAAAGTTTATAAGACCAAGGGATAATGTGCAATGGGACAGCCGGCATATTTATTACAATGATGCAATTGATGGCAGCGATCACGGTCACATGACACATCCTGTTAGGTCACATAAACAGGAACAAAATAAACAATTAGAAAACCTCAAAACGAGTTTCCACTCAATAAAAAAGACCATTAAACACCTGAGAATGCATGTGTAAAATGTGTTACTTACTGCAGAAGGGGTGTTCTAGAAGTATTATCTACTGTATATATATAAAATTCTTTTCGCATTTGAAACGGAAATTACGTTTGAGCGTTTGAAACGGAAATTACGTATGACCACAGAGGAACAGGAAAAACATTCTTAATAAACCTGATTCTTGCTGAGAGAGCGAATGGTGACATGGATCTGGCTGTAGCGTCATGGGGGAATCGCTTCTACATTATTAGATGGAGGCCGTACAGCACATTCGGCATTGCAATTACCATTAAAACTTGCTCACGATGAAAATCCAATTTGCAATATATGAAAGGGCTCTGGAAAGGCAAAAGTCTTGCAACATTCAAAGATAATAGTTTGGGATGAATGCACCATGGCACATAAAAGAGCTTATGAAGCCTTGATTGCAAGATCTCAGAGATCCTACCAAAATAATGGGAGGCACTGACGTTTTACTCGCAGGAGATTTTCGTCAAACATTACCAGTTATTCCACGAGGGACACCAGCAGATGAACTCAACTGTATTACTGTTTAATAATTTATACGCTTCTTATATGTTGTTCAAATTCTTTTATCAATATACCAGTAACAGCGCACTGCACGAATACACTTGACTTGAGCATTCATAGTCTTCATCCTCTTTCTCTGTACGTTTAGCATTCATTTGCTCAGAGGATGATGTGCTTGCTGCTTCCTGAGCAGCTCTTCTTTACTCCACCCTAGCGGCCCGCTGCTTCTCTTTCGTCGGCATCTTTTCGCGTTAAAACTGATAAAGTTAGTTTTTGTGTTGCAATTACTTAGTACGTTTTCTTTAACCTTTCACTT
Organism: Erpetoichthys calabaricus; assembly: GCF_900747795.2. Taxonomy (NCBI): domain Eukaryota; kingdom Metazoa; phylum Chordata; class Cladistia; order Polypteriformes; family Polypteridae; genus Erpetoichthys; species Erpetoichthys calabaricus. The sequence continues at coordinate 25,624,694 of NC_041409.2, read as the reverse complement.
AATCTGGCACTTAAGTCTTCAATGTGCCTCAAGAATGATTAGCGAAGGTGGTAGGGAATGAGAACAGCGCCCATACGCATCCGCCGCCCTGCTGCGTGCTGCCGAGAATTGATTCTACAATAAAATAAAATAAAGATAAAGAGATTAAGAAAATCATCACCCCGAAAGCGGATAGTAGATGTCACGTAGTATACAGTATGTGTACCAAATTTCAAGTCAATAGGTGAAACGATTTGCGAGCTACAGGTGATTTAATATCCTGGACAGACAAACGAAAAGCCACGGTAGGTATTATAGAAGAAGATTTTACTATTTAATAATTTATATTTATATGCAATGTGCTTCTTGTATATTACTTAATATTCTCATATGATAATGATGTTAATAATGTTGTTTATATTGATTTTTATGTTATTGTAAGTGCTCTTTATTAGTTGAAAAATAAAATTGGCAATTAACAAACTTATTTTATAAATACTACATTTTATTTTTTTCCCTTGCACTCAGTGAGCGAAGCCACTGGATAATCAGCTAGTACTATTATAAAATTCTTTTTGGGGTTGAGAGAAAACTCTAAGAATCCCCTCGAGTATGTGAATTTCACCTTGGAGATTAATAAAGTATCTATCTATCTATCTATCTATCTATCTATCTATCTATCTATCTATCTATCTATCTATCTATCTATCTATCTATCTATCTATCTATCTATCTATCTATCTATCTATCTACTGTATCTGTTTTTCTTTCCAAAACACAGAGAAAGATCATGTGCCCCAGTTGGTGATGTGACATAAGCAAGCGTGAAACCATCACAGTTTGTAATAAATGCAATTCTCTTGACCAGAAGACATGCGCTTCATTGTTGACAGGACTGCCCTCTTATGCAGCATGCAGGCTCTAATCCTTCTGCTATCCATAGTCATGAAAGTGTGGATTAGCAGGTAAAGTGCTGAATCAAGAAGCTCAATAAGTCATATTGCCTGCTTACACCCTCATTTCAGCAATATGGTGGCAATTGTTGTATATAGATTCCATCAAACTCCTTGGGAAGGTCATCATTAAAAAAGGCAATAAATAAATAAAAGTGTTTTTATCAATTCTTATGGCATATTGGGTGGATGTTAATTATTATGGCGTAGCAAGTGAATGTTTTCATCAATAACTTTCTAAATGACACTGAATTATGTGGCATATCAATTAAATAATTTAGTCAATAGTATTGCAAATGAAAAAGAAAGGCAATATATAAGTTAAAGTTCATTTATTAAATCTTGCGGCACATCAATTAAATGTATTGGTAAAGAGCTTTGTAAATGCCACTGAATTGCAGTATTTACATGAAAGACTATCATTTATTGTGACATATTGAAGGAATTTTTTAGTCAATAGCGTTGTAAAAGACACTGAAAGGAACTATAGAAATTAAAGCTAATTAACCCTTGCCACATATCAACTGGATGCTTTGGTGAACACTATTCTAACTGACACGGAAAGGCACAATATAATGTAAAGCTTATTTATTAATGTGGCATATCAAATGAATTGTTTGGTTAACCGCATTCGAAATGACAATGACATGCACACTTCTGTATCTACCTCTTTGAGTAAAGAACATGAACGCCCAAAGACATTTCCATCACCATTTGTTTTTGAATAGTAAGACTAAGTGCTGTAGAAAAACTACTTTCAAAAATATGAATTAGTTTAAATGTGTTTTTGATAAAGTAGGGGAAAAATGCACACATTGGCTAAAAAAAAAAAAAAAAAACAAGTCCGGTTTTTATTTTGTTTCAGACTGGCAGGATTTTCTCTGTAATTCTGAGCACAATTCAGGCTGCTTATCAGTGGTGACCAGAACACCCAGTGACCCACAGCTGACCTTCAGTGCTATTCAGATCTGTCGGCATGAACTTCAATTCCGTGATCTTTAGTAATTTTGTCCGACTGGTGCACATGCAACTTGATCTACTACTTCCTCATACAAGCTTGGGAAAGCCTGTCCTGAATGTCAAGTGAACATTGAATTTATAATGTGCCCTTCATTCCTGGACACAAGTAGAAAGGACACTAAATGCTCCTTAATTTGCACTCTGTCTATTGCCCCTTATATTTTCTGCTGAACAGCCACTTCATTTAGTTGTAACTAAAGTTGCATTGATATTTTACTTTTCACTGCAAAATCTCTTTACTGTGGTGCCTGGAAAACCAAATCTAATGCTGCCCCCTAGTTTACTAACTCAGATAAAGTGCACTTGTTGGGAATATTTGAAGCAAAACTTCCTAAGATATAGACAGAGGAAAGAATAGCACATAGCAGATTAAAAAAAATATAATAAAGGATTTAAAATGGTCTGAAGGTTTTTACAGATTTCATTTCTTCATTGAATTTTAGTGCTGTACACATTAATGACAATATGTACTTAAATTATAACAGTTCATTGTATCTGTTTTATTTATTTGATGTTGCTCATTAAAGTCACATACTCTTTTATACAAGCATGCACTTGCGTTACAATCATTATCATTGCCAGGATTATTCTTTTGATCTTGATGCACACATCCTTATTCTAGTATTACCACTGTATATTGTTATTGTTATCCATCAATGCATCCATTTACTTTTAATTATTTTTATTGTCTTCAAATTATTGTTACAGTGTATAAAATATAGATGTGTAAAGCAACAGTGCCATAATTATAAAACTGCTTCTAACAGCCATATTCAGAATTGAACAAGGCAGGGATCAACCCTGGCAGGGATGGCAGCTCATTGTATTGAACACTCTTAGGCAGAGCCGAACCGGGTTTAGTTTATAATCACCGGCCAGCCACAGTTACCCGTCTTATGCACGTGGGAAGAAAGCAGGTGAAAAGGCAGACATACAGTATACAAAGTGAAGGACTAAACTACACAGATGGGGATTTGAACTTTCAGGAAGAAGCGCTAACCACTGCACCACTGGGGCATCTATTATTTTTATTATTGCTTTTTTTTTTGTTTTTCCAATTTATTCATAATATCGCAGCATAAGATGAATAGTAGATATTATCATTATTTGTTTCCAACAGATTAAGCTTTATCAGTATGCTGCTGCTGGAGTATGTGAATTTCCCCTTGGGATTAATAAAGTATCTATCTATCTATCTATCTATCTATCTATCTATCTATCTATCTATCTATCTATCTATCTATCATTATATAGTGCCTTTCATATCTATCTATCTATCTATCTATCTATCTATCTATCTATCTATCTATCTATCTATCTATCTATCTATCTATCTCCTTGGGATTAATAAAGTATCTATCTATCTATCTATCTATCTATCTATCTATCTATCTATCTATCTATCTATCTATCTATCTATCTATCTATCTATCTATCTATCTATCTAAGCAGTACAGAGTCTTATTATGCTGTGTAAGTAATAATAACAATAACACATTATTTTTCAGAATAAGAATAATATCAATCAATCAATTAGGGTCTAAGAGACAGGAGTCTGGAGGATCAAGCCAAAGGTGCTGGGTGTTCGCCGTGAGTCCCAATCAGTCATGCAGGACCAGTTAAGGGTGACCAATTCACAGCTCTTAGATGTGGGAGGAGTACTAGTGTTCGTCAGAGAATAATCCATGAGGACCTGCTAATACCACAATGGATAAGGACTGAGCTCAGATTCAAACTGAGGACTTTGAACTGTTATTATTAGTATTAGTAGTAGTATTAGTAATAGTATTGTGGTTATTAATTATTTTTTGGTTGTCGCGCATGCAAGTCGGAGGATCTCCTCACAGGCTCAGTCAAGGTGTGTGATAACCCGCCGGGGCGAGAGGAAACCCTCCCACTAATATTCTCTTCTCCTTCTCTCCCTGCAACTCTGATAGCCCGCCTAGTGTGGACACTTAGCCCCGCCCCTTCCAGTTTGTGCAATATAAGAACCCCGGCTGCCCTGGAAGACGATGTATTTTGCAAACAGAGCGACCCACTGGACTGAGCTCCAGTAACTGGCCCTTAATTCTGCTGCAAAGAGACAGATGCTTTTGTTGTTATTTACCCAAGGGGGGGTGGTCCTTATATAGACAACAAGAAGGGTGTTTTTTGTTAGACTTCCTTAAACCTAATTAAACAGGACGACAAAGTGGGTGTCCTGATTATTCATTCTCTCCACGACCTTTCTTTCCTGCATTTTAAGTCATGGACTACTGTTAACAGGTAAAATGCATACAGTATCTGTTTTGTTTGCTACTCTTAAAAGAAAAATCAAACAGTATTAACATTTTTAATGCTATTTATTATTCTGAAATAAAAACAATAGGAATTAGCTTGGGTGGCACGGTGGCACAGTGGTGGTGCTGCTGCCTTGCAGTAAGGAGATCTGGGTTTGCTTTCCCGGTCCTCCCTGCGTGGAGTTTGCATGTTCTCCCCATGTCTGTGTGGGTTTCCTTCCACAATCCAAAGACATGAAGGTTAGGTGTATTGGCAATCCTTAATTGTCCCTAGTGTGTGTGTGCCCTGTGGTGGGTTGGCGCCCTACCCGGGGTTTGTTTCCTGCCTTGCGCCCTGTGTTAGCTGGGATTGGCTCCAGCAGACCCCCGTGACCCTGTAGTTAGGATACAGCGGGTTGGACAATGGATGGATGGATGACCAAAATTTCAGTCACACAGAAGTGCCCAGCTTTCTGGTATCTCACTTTACCTGAATGTGAGGGTACACACACAACAAATATCTGAATTGCTCTCCTCATAGTCTTCATGTTTGCTCTCCCTACAGCACATCAATATTTTTGAAGTTTTGTGAAAAGGAGTATCTTTGACCCCTCATTACCCATTAATGGTGGGAGGGTGGGTGTGACATACACAACTTCAAGTCTGATCATTTTTTTGCTGATAACCCTTTATCATAAGGGTGTAACTTCCTGCACAAAATATGGTGCAAAAATGGCCAAAAATAGGGGAACCCCAAAAAGCTTGACATCTTGCATAACTAGACATCAAGATGAGTCGAAACGATATGTCATATGTGAGGTTTTCACATACAGGTGAGTCAGGAGACACCAGACAAAAACAAACTGAAGGGATTGGCTCCACCAGACTCCCGTGACCCTGTAGTTAGGATATAGCGGGCTGGAGAATGGATGGACGGATGGAATTAGCTTCTGTCATTCAGTTAAAAGTCAACAGTCCAGTCTGTCTTTATAAATCTTAAAACAGGTACAAGTAACACACTATATTTTTTTAAACCATTCTTAAGGCCATGCTCCATCTGCTTATTCTTCATTTTTGTCTGATAATTTTTTCACTGTTTTATTCCGACTTTATCTACAAAGACAACACAAGGTGCTCGGAATTGGTTTGTGTTTCTTTCGGGAAGAAAAGGGGGCTTGAGAAAGCATGCTCAGCTTTTACTTATTTACTTATTTGCTTTTTTTTAATGTATTCAATAGTTTTAAATGTATTTCAAACACTGGAAACTTTATGCATTGTGTCATAGATGAATTTCAAGCTGCTTACATTTCAGACTGATTTCAATAAATTACCAAATGCTAACTAATTCATATATTTAGTGCTGATGCCACTTCCCAGATGAAGAGTGGGTGAGAACATCTACAGTACTGTATAGTGAGGCTTGGCCAGACAGGTGTCATTTGACACCACGATCCTGGAGGTAATCAGAAACACAGCACGGAAAATGCAGCTCTGAAAAATTACATTTGATTGCCTTCAAAATAAAGCTGTCTTCATTTATGCTCTACTTTGAAACACTGAGGAATTATTTACTGCACTTTACCTTTTATGTTCCGATTCTGTTATATGTGTTTTCTGCAAGCAATTATGTCATTAATGCAGGCTTGCCTATACTGTCTGCCCTACGGTAAGACCACAGTTTAACTGCCCAATATAAGCAGCCATTTAAACACAATAGTAACTGTCCATATTTAGTAAACGTATATAAGTAGAGAGATCAGCAGTTCCCTAAATATAATCACGTGAAATTTCTTATTTTATTCCAAAAGATTCAGAGTTTTATTCAAAATTGCATACTGAAAGGATTATTAATTTAGTCAGAAAAAAGGAATCTCACTATTCATTTATTTTCAGGGCTAGCAGTGTTGCCCACCATGTATATAACACCAACAACATTTATTCATATAACACTTTTTCATACAACAATATAGCTCAAAGTGCTTTACAAGATGACAAAGGAAAAATTACATGAAAAGAAAAACAACTAAGGCAATAATTTTAAAGAATAATCTTTATATATAATACGCTACTGTGGCTGTTTGTTTGTCTGTCCAGGTTTTCAAATCAACTCTCACTCGCAAACCATTTAACCGATTGACCTGAACTTTGGTACACATATACTACGTGACGTCTACTATCCGCTTTCGGGGTGATGATTTTTATTACTCTTTTTATTTTAATTTTATTTTATTGTAGAATGAACTCTCGGCAGCGCACAGCAAGGTGGTCGTGCGTTCTCATTCCCTACCACCTTCACGGTCACTTCCCCTACCTCTTCATATCTTTAATCATTCTTGAGGCAGATTGAACACTTAAGTGCCAGCTTAAGTGACAAATTAAAGAAAACGTACTAAGTAATTGCAACACAAAAACTAAATCAGTTTTAACGCAAAAAGATGCCAACAAAAGAAGAGAAGCAGCAGGCCGCTAGGGTGGACCTCTGAGCAAACGAATGGTAAACAGAGACAAAGAAAGAGGAGGAAAACTAGGAATGCTCAAGTCAAGTGTATTCACTGCACGTTATTGTGCAGTACGCCGTTACTGGTTAACAATAATAAAACAAGGTAAGGAAGGACAGATAAAGCAAAAAATTCCAGTTAGGCTGAAGAAAAAAAACCAAAATCTGCAGGAGTACTAAGGCCAAAAGACTGGGCATTCTACAGCACCTAACATAAATGCTCCTAAATCAGTCCACTTTGTTTTCATGCTTTACATGATAGGATTTGATGAAGTTGGTCTTGTGGACAGCTGAGACGCCCACTTTCATTCTATCATCTCAGGTGGATGCATGGTGCCTTGATCAGGTGGTGGTGGTAGCGCATGTCGCCACCACAGAAGAACCCTAAAAGACAGTAGAGCTTAGTACAGATTGTGGATCCCTGAGGAATATGATAATTCTACACCCATATAGTCAATTAGGAATACTACTGAAATGTAGTTGTGAAAAAGCCATATTAAAATAATGTGTTTTTAGCAGTTTTTTCAAATGTTCCACAGTATTAACCTGGCACATTTCTAGTGGTAAAGTATTCCAGATTTTAGGTACATAACAGCATAAGGCAGCCTCACCACTTCTTTAAAGTTAGGCTCTTGGAATTAAAAGCAGACCTTCAGTCAAAGATCTAAGGTTATGATTTAGGGTGTAGGGGGACAGGTGCTCCAAAATAGGTCGGACAACGATTATTTAAGGCTTTGTAAACCATTAGTAGTATTTTAAAGTCAATTCTGAGTGACACCAGTAACCAATGTAACGACGCAAAACTGGTGAGATGTGCTCCAATTTTTGATTCCTAGTTAAGATTCTGGCGGCTGCATTCCTCACAAATTGCAACTGATTGATGTCTTTCTTAGGATGTCCTGTTAGGAGTGCGTTATAGTAATTTAGTTGACTGAAAACAAAAAACATGAATTAATTTTTCTTTTGTATAGAGATCTGATAATATTTATTTTATTCACTCTTTACATACCGTATATACTTGTGGGTAAGTTCTCCCACGGATAAGTTGTGACTTTTAATTTCTGGTATTTTATAATGTTGGTCGTATAAGTCGAATGTGGAAAACTCACATTATTGGTCCAAGAGATTATGGTATGCTAATGCCCACCTGAGAGAGTGACCACGGAGAACACGGCGTTTCTTTTCTCTATGTATTGTGCCTACGTGACCACACGGTAATACCCGAGCTATTCTGAAGCAACATTTGCACTGTTTTGTGTTTTTTGTATCTCACACCCTCATACACCTTTATCATAAGAGCATCACTTATCTACGATGGAGCGCTCGATCAGAAGAAAATATGAAGCTGGTTTTAAATTAGACGTCTTTGAAGTAGCGAAAGAAACTGGTAACTGTGCTGCTGCAACAAAATTCGATGTGTCTGAGAAACTGGTGGGAGATTGGAGGAGGCAAGAAGATGCGAAAAAATAAAATTTAAGTGTCACATTTTTGAACAATTGAATCGATTATGATCGATTTTTCGGGTTTCAAGACCCGACTTATATAGATAGATAGATAGATAGATAGATAGATAGATAGATAGATAGATAGATAGATAGATAGATAGATAGATAGATAGATAGATAGATAGATAGATAGATACTTTATTAATCCCAATGGGAAATTCACAAATCCCAATGGGAAATTCACAATATATAATATATATGTTAGTATATATATAATATATATGTGAGTATATATGGTATATTATTAATTCCGAAATAACCAAAAGTTAAATTATTGATGCTGATTTATCAGCAATGAGTGGACAATTTAGATTATCTATATATTGATAACGAGTTCAAGTGAACTTTATTTGCATAATCCCCATTTCTTTTTTGGCTGACGCCTCAATGCAAGGTGACTTACAACACTTGAGATATAACCGGCTACCTTTGTTTTGTTCTTTTTTTTCCAAATGGAGCACAGGTAGGTGAAGTGACTTTCTTGCAGTCATACAGTGTCAACCTCAAGGTCCAAAGTTTTAGTAAGTGAGGTCACTTGGTGTTATTAATTCTGTCCGTTAGCTGTACTGTCCATGATCTGGCATTGGTTAATGTAATGTAAGCCATTAATGCCATACACATCTTGGAAAAAGCAAGTGGGAAGGGTTAGGATCTCAGAAAAAGTAAAGGCTGGCCCAAATGTAGTATAATTCCAGCCCCAAACTTTTATTCAAAGACCCTTATTCTAATATTCTCTTCACTCACGTGACAAATGAGGTTACAGCTGTCCCCATGGCTTGTCCCTTGTTCTTTCCTCAAGACCCTCTATAATAAATTACACTGTCTTTCCATCTGAACTCGGGGTCCTTACTGTCTTACAGTGCTCAAAAAGGCTTAATATTGACTCATTTTTGTCCTAAAGTGTGGACTCTTTTCCTGGGTTGCCCTATGGGGTAAATTGCTGGCATAATATACTATGTACCCTGTGGGTATGTTCATGTCATGTAATGGTTTGCAGTTGCTATTTTAGGGCTTTAACTAAAAAAACAAAACTTCACAGTCAAGATAAGCTGTCAAACCTACCAACTCTCATTCTCTGGCCTGAAGAGCGAACCATGATGAGTGCTGATATGCCTTTGGCAGACACAGTTAGTGACAAACAGCGCTTAGTGCAGGTGTTTAAAAACAGGAAACTCAAAAGTGCTTTATTGCTCATTGCTGTTTTTGTGGATCCTCTTGTACTCTCCAACGTTGACCCTTCTCCTGAGCTCCTGCAGCCCACTGCCACACCTACACACAGTGAAACCGTGCCATTGTGTACGGAGAGTCTGGGGCTAGAAACCACAAGTGGAAAAAGATCTTGTGCATTGCATTTTTCATAACTTGTAAATTACTTAGAAATGGGGTTGTTATTTTGGGCAAAGCTTTTATGAGGTCACTACGGCCTTTAATCTTTATCCCCTTTACTGTTCCGAAGAAAAGTACAAAATATGAATATGCAGACTGTGTGATTATCTTTTTTGACTGAACAGATTATGGTGCTAACTACACTGTTACACAGCATTCACAAACTATTTCTTTGGATGCTTTACTTTTGTTATCTTGCTGTAGACTTCCACATAGCCTGCATTCAATTCCTTTTTCTATTTCAAAACTTAAAATGAATTTAGATATTGCTTAATCAGCTATGTAAATAAGTGTCTCTTAATTTCAAATGTGTTCTTATTGGATAACAGACCTAATGCTTAAAAGACTTTGGAGTAGCTGTGTACTACTGTACAGTATATGGTAAGCCTGTGAGAAATCCAAGGCCAAGTGCTGCTCAGCATGAGATTTTTGCTTCTTATTAATGTTAAACTGACACAAGGATTCAGGGTGGAAGACAGATACAGGACCAAGAGTGAGTACAAAGTGCTAATCAGACTTAAAATACTTTGCTTCTAATTATACTAATATAGGAATAAACACCAACAATTGAAAAGACAGCAATGCTACACAAGCAGTAATGCCACAAAGCAGCAAGAAACAGTGTGAAATTTAACAAGACATTAAAACCACTACCCATTACGTGGTCACTGACAACCAAGACACTGTACGCCTGTTTATCTGTTTATTTAATTCCAAAGCAGGACTGCAGAGAATGAAATTCATTCATCTCCGAATTATACATAGCTTAAGCATGTATGTATTTAGGTCTGGTGCCTCAGCCTGGTTTTCAAACAATTGTCAGAAGCAGCTTTTTCTATTACAGCATTACGGGGTGCAGCGCAATGTAACAACCAAGGCTGAAAAGGAAACCTGTTCATTACAGGACACAGATAAGCAGACAACCACACTCAAGTACTCCCAGGAGAATTTCGAGTTGCCAATCAACTCAATATATATGTCTTGAAGTTATCTGAGAACACCAGGATCTCCTGCTGAAATCAAATGTTTACTCTGGACTTAAATAAAAAGAAGTACATGCACCAAGCTGATGTATACTGCAGATATATCTACATACATATACAAATATATATATATATATATATATATAGGTACAGTAAAATGAAACACACAAACCATATAAAGGGTGGGGATATCATGAATAACCCGTTTTAATGTTAACTGTTAAAAAAATTTAAATTAAAAAAAAAAAATAGAAATGGCGCAGTCACAGAGCTCCACTCTGGATTGAGTTCGGGTTGCCACAGTCAACGTTCTTCTGGTGACACCAGTATCTAAAGAGGAGGAAATTGAAGAGTTGGATACAAGACACAGGAAGTAGCATCAGTTGCACTCTGGCAGGTCCTCGTCCACTATGAGCAAAATGGAAATTGTCACATCAAACGCCTCCCCTGTAACCTTTTTGGACAGACTTAAAACTATGTATCATGCCCCAAGCTCACTTCTGTTAATATGTACTGTATATATATATATATATATATATATATATATATATATACAGTGGAACCTCGGTTCACGACCATAATTCGTTCCAAAACTCTGGTCGTAAACCGATTTGGTCGTGAACCGAAGCAATTTCCCCCATAGGATTGTATGTAAATACAATTAATCCATTCCAGACCTTAAGAACTGTATGTAAATATATTTTTTTTAAAGTTTTTAAGCACAAATATAGTTAATCATACCATAGAATGCACAGCATAATAGTAAACTAAATGTAAAAACATTGAATAACACTGAGAAAACCTTGAACAACAGAGAAAACTAACAGTGCAATAGTTCGCGCTATAGCGCTACCAACTGCTGGCTAAAAACACTTTTTTTTTTAATGAGTTTTAAGCACAGGGAACAAAATGAACATTTGAAAAAATCCGTAATTTAATAAACCATCAATTACATTGTAGCGGGGCCACATAGTGTTAAATGTCAGTTCTGAGTGCGTCTCGTTTCATTGTCCCGTTTACTGTTTGTGTATCAGTTTATGCCGTCCCCGTAAAAAGGGGGACGGATGATGGAAGGAGACCACAGCCGCCAACCTGGAAAACACCTGTTTACAATCATTCAATCACAGCCGTCACAGGACTATATAAGCCATCAGGAGGAGAAGGAAAAGGAGAGAGGAGAGGAGGAGATTTTTCATTCACGACCACGAACCAACGGTACCAGTTATTGTCCACATCGCGCTTGCCAATCCAGTTTGTTTTTCCATCTGCCGGATTTATTTCACGGACCTCACCACGAAAGACCCCGGGGTAGGACTTAATCATCCACCATTCACACGAGGATTCACGGTGAGGCTGTTCCATTTTTTCCGGGGAGATTCAAACCACTCAATATCACTAATTCAGTCATCCGCTTTCAGGACAGTTTCATTATTGCCGGACTCACATTCTCATTCATTTTCAGTTTATCATTCATTGTTGTTTTCGTGTTGTGTGTTTATTTGTTACAGGGACAAGGGAGGGTTTTTGTTGTATATATTTATATATATTTGGTGGTATTTTGTTATTGCTGGGGTGGAGGGATATTTGTATTTATATATGTTTCTATTTTTTGCATGTCGTCTTGTTTTACTTAATACATATAATCTGTTTAATTTTACATCCTGTTTGTGTGCTTATATTTTTCACCGTCGATTGTGGGGAAAAGTTCAAATGGTAAGAAGTACGGCTTGATAGTAGATTCTTTCTCAGTTAATTATCCAGGCCACTGGTCTTGGAGGTGTAGCTGCCGGCTGGGTAAAAGGGGTCGGCCGTTACAACATCTTGCCTGAGGAAGGGGCCTGAGTTGCCTCGAAAGCTTGCATATTGTAATCTTTTTAGTTAGCCAATAAAAGGTGTCATTTTGCTTGGCTTTTCTCTACATTCATAATAGCTAACACGGTACAACACCCTAGTACTTCAAATAAACCACCAAGAAAAGTAACATTGCAACAATGCACACTACGAATCGACCGCTGTAAACAGAAGTGAAAACAAAATCAAGCCCAGTGAATTCTTTAACTGCCTTCCTACCTTATGAGTCCAGCTCTCTCTCTCTCTCTCGCTGCCTGTGTGTGTATGTGTGTGTGTATTTGTGTGTGTGTGTGTGTGTGTGTCGCTCTCTCACTCTCTCTCTCTCGCTCGCAGCACAGGAAATGCACAGGGAGAGACTGAACACGTACAAACCAAAAGGGAAACTTGCTTGTTCGTATACCGAGTGTGTGGTCATGAACCGAGGCAAAAGTTTGGCAAACTTTTTGGTCGTAAACCGATTTGTACATGTACCGAGATGTTCGTGAACTGAAGTTCCACTGTATATACATATATTAAAGAAACACAAACGAAGCATAAAGGTTTGGGGTTTTTAGGCCCCGTATACTGCAAAGCAAATGGGTTTCCGTCAGTAATTTCATACAGAAAAACAACAAACAAAAAATGGCTGGCGGACAATTTAAAGGGGAGGACAAGAAGTGATGTAAATAATGGGGTAGTTGTGGTGGTGGATGGGTAAATGACGTCATCAGGAGGGGACCAAAGGTAAGAAAGGAACCCAGAAGTGGGTGCGATCAGCAGTCGTCCAGATATGGTCATGGCGGTGGTGCTTCGTTCTTTCTGGAGAGACAGAATAAGAGAGGTTAGTACCCCACCATTGTCCCCTGGCACGATGTGTCGCGGTGCCCGTTGGGTCCTTAAGCTGCTCCCCATGCATTCATGCGTGACTATATATATATATATATATATATATATATATATATATATATATCCATTCATCCATCCATTATCCAATCCGCTATATCCTAACTACAGGATCAGGGGGCCCACCACAGATATATATATATATATATATATATATATATATATATATATATATATATCTTCACACAAAAGCACTTGGGTCCCATTTTCAGAGCTCTAAAAAAGGTAAGAAATAGCACCCCAGACCAGGGAAGGGTCATCATCGCTAATATTTTCTCATTCCTCATCCAACAGCCTGGAGGCTTTTGGTCCAGAGGAACACTGACATCACTTCTGCTTCTGCCTCATCCTGCCAGCTAACATAAAAGGAGCCAACCAGAGTCTGTGTTCATTCTGGACCTGAAGACCATTCTGAGCACTAGGACACTTGTTCTTTATTTCCTACAGCTATGGTTGTGGTTTTTGTATCCTTGTGTGCAAGATATTTTGACTTTTTGTTCACTGACTTTCATTAAAAGGGGTTGTTAGCTGACTGCTCAGATGAAACATAAAACAATGAGGTCCTAACTCACTGTGGTCATAAAAGATACCGCAGTCATCACTCAAAAAGAGTAGGGTGGTTCCCAATGTCCTGACATGATCTGGTCATTCTGGCCCCTTAATCATCCCCTGTCCCTTACTGTCTATCTATTTTTCTGGACTCTTCACCACCTAATACCTAATGTGTGGTGAGCATACTACCACTGCCATTGCATCATTCAGGTGGATGCTACAGATCGGTGGTGGTTGAAATGGTTCCCCCCTGTCTATTTAAAGCACTTTGAGTAGATTACAAAAACACTATACAAATGTAATAAATTGTATATTATTACCATTATGTGGAATATGAGTATTTTAAAAGAAGATCTAATTTAAACTGTTGGCTGCTATACTGATAGAATATAAAACAGACACCCTGATCAACTTACAGCTTTTATGTGGGGCTATTTGACATCTAAATATGAAAGTGACTCAATCGGAAGGAGCACCAAGTTAAACAGATACTTGGACATAGTAAGGGTTAACTGATTTTGCTCGTGCTTCATTTCCAGGCACCAGTTTGCTCCCACATAACTTTGAGGTTTACTGGCGAGCGGTAACAAAGAAGCCATGTAGGTGGCCACTAGTTTGCTGAGCATTTCGTGTTTGTTTCATAGCTCAGGTCTTGTTTTTCACTTTGAAGAAATCACTCCGTTTATTCAAGTATCAAACCCTTACTTTTTATTTGAAAAAGTTTTCCACTTCCTCCTTGAATATTTGTTTTCTACTGTTTTGCCCAAAGCTTCGGCATTCATTCTCAATTCAGCTGAATTAGGAAAGTTATTAAAGAAGACCACAATCTAGAGATTCTATAACTTAAGAGAAGGAGCTGCCTGAGATACAAAGGTCTGAATCCTATGGGTTGAGAATCTCAATCAATTCTATCTAAGACATTGAGCTAGATGATTCTTAAAGTGAATTGTAAGGGATTACATATTCTTTCAAATTAAAATTGCTACATTATGTCTTCAACAAATGAAGAAACCACATTGGGATTTCTTTAAGGAAGACTTTAGTGCTTTAATGTTTGTTACCAGTGTACAGTAGTAGCCAAACTTTTTTACAGTGACGCAAATGTTGTGTTTTGTGAAATTTGCAGCTTTAGTTTTTGTGGTGGCAAGTCACATTGTTTTTAAATCATTGTGCAGAGTGATCAGATGCATATTAATTTATTAGCATAGAAAGTTAACTTTATCACAAAAACCCATTTGCACTTATTTTGGCCCTGGCACAAAACGATCAGCTAAAAGTGCCCAGCAAGCACCAGGACTGTCTCCTCCTGAGGAGTCAGCTACAGAATGGTGTTGCCACCAGTGCAGAGCTTGCTCAGTATTGGCAGCAGGAGGGTGCGAGTGCATCTGCACACACTGTGAGGTTGAAGACTTTTGGACGACGGCCTTGCATCAAGAAGGGCAGCAAAGAAGCCACCTCTTTCCAAGAAAAACATCAAGGACAGGCTGGAATTCTACAGGAAGTACAAGAATTGGACAGCAGAAGACTGGTGCAAAGTTATTTCTTCAGTTGAATCCTCCTCCTGATTGTTTGGAACATCTGGAAACAATTATCCAGAGAAGGAAAAGGTGAACACTACCATGAGTCCTGTGTCATCCAAACAGTGAAGCATCCTGAGACAATCCATGTGTGGGGTTGCTTCTCATCCAAGGGAGCGGACCCAGTCACAATTCTGCCATAAATAAAGAATGGTATCAAAATGTCCTCCAAGAGCAACTTCTCCCAACAATCCAAGTGCAATTTGGTGATGATCTGTGTATTTTCCAGTATGACAAAGTACCGTGTCACAATGCAAAATGGTTAACAAAGTGGCTCGGAGTTCATAACATTGAAAGTTTGGACCCGTGGCAAGGATCTTGGTCAATTCTCAAAAATAGGGTGGACAATCATAAGCCCAAAAATTCTGATCAACTCCAAGCACTAAAAATGCAAAAACGGATCACCATCAGTCAGGATCTGGCCCAGAAGCCGATATCCAGCATGCCAGAGCGAATTGCAGAAGTTATGAACAAGAAGGGTCAACACTGTAAATATTGATTTGTGACATCATTTTGATGTATTTGCCAATAAAAGCTTTTGAAACTTATAAAATGTTTACAATTGTTCTTCAGTATACCATAGAAACATGTAAAAAAATTAATGTGAAAACGCTGAAGCAGCAATGTTTGCAAACACAACATCTGTGTCAATGCCAAAAAAATTCTGACCACAACTGTAGTTTGATCATCTTGGATCTTTGGTGAAAGCTTTCAGAATAAGCTTCTGGCTGTTTGTGTCACTATACTGAACAAAATGCAATCAAAACACGGATTGTTAGATTTATAATGCTTGGAGTCTTAACACATCCTTTTAACTATTATTTTAGAGGATTTTAAATTTGAGTTTGTAGAAGTTCAGATTTGAATATTTTCTTAATGAAATTGGGATTAATTGTTGGGTGTCATATTTGGCCTTATATTTACATACTAGTCATTAAGCCCGTTACAATAACGGGCGCTGGGACAGTAGTGCATAAACATTAGTAGGAACAGTCTATATTAAATGGCAAGGGACTTTGACCTCATTCTTTTTGTTGGTCGTATTTTTCTTTGTCTTTCAGCCTTTCTTTTGTTGATGTTTACTTGCTGAGCTGACTGTTCTTCGTGGGCTGCCGCCGTGTATTGTGTGTGTTTAATTTTCTGTGACAGTAATACTGTCTTGTATGTCCGTAATATACTTTTAATTTTCTCTGGCAGTAATACAGGCGTGCGTGTCGGTAATATGCCTTTAATCTCCTCTGACAGTAATACTGGCTTGTATGTGGCTGTAATATGCGTCACTGTATTGTGTACCTTTAATTTCCTCTCGCAGTAATACTGGTTTGTATTTCCGTAAAACGCCTTTAATTTTCTCTGACAGTAATATCGCGCATCGCACCGTGCTCCGCGCATGCGCACTTCAGAAGACACACAAACATGGACACCTGGACGCACACAGGGATTTTATTAAAGAGGATTCACGTCATGTTAGTTTTATTGATTTAAGTTGTTAGAATTTTTTTCCAAGATCATAACACTTCTTCAGATGACTATTTTTGTGGCACTATTTTAATTATTTCAGAAAGGAGACTGAGAGATGCAGACAAAATTTTCCCACGTCTTACCAGTTTTCGTGATGAGAATCAGACCAGGCACACTCAAGCAAAGTATCTATTTTAACAAAAGCTACAAAATTACGTTCAATATCGTCACATGCAATATGTACCAGATTTATCTAAAGAGCTTGCACTTCAGTATACGTCTGAGAAGTTCAACTGATTAACACATAATGGAGAGCCACTTTGCTGTGGCTTTCACTTAATTTAGACAGTTGTGTTCTTTGGCTCCTTTTGTGTTTCTTCCTGGTTTGTCAGTTGCTCAGTCTTGCGATCGTGTAGTGTTTTGGATTTTTTCTCTCTTTAGTCGTGACTTATACGATTTTGGATTTGTAGATTTTTTGCCTTTCATTTAATTTTATCAACCAGTTTATCAAAGTATCAAACTATTGCTTTATGTTTGACAAAGATTTCCACCTCCTCCTTGATATTTTTTAACCGTTTCAATAAAAGGCACATTCTTTATTTTCAATCCAATTGAATTAGGAACGTTATTAAAGAGGACAATCATCCAGAGCTGCTATAAACTAAGAGAAGGGCTTGACAGAGCTGTGGCATTGGTTTACTTTACATAAGTGT
This sequence comes from Erpetoichthys calabaricus, assembly GCF_900747795.2. NCBI lineage: Eukaryota > Metazoa > Chordata > Cladistia > Polypteriformes > Polypteridae > Erpetoichthys > Erpetoichthys calabaricus. The sequence continues at coordinate 25,607,077 of NC_041409.2, read as the reverse complement.
GTCCTTTGGCTCCATTTTTGTTTCTTGCTTTTTCTGCCTTTTGACTCCTGCAGGTTTTGGATTTATGGACTTTTTTGGCTTCGGAGTTTATTCTGCAGCAGATTTATCAATCATTTCAATTCGTTTTTTACTTTCTTTTCTTTCTTGCATTTTATATTTAAAGAATCTCAAGTTTTATATTTTGCACTTTAATTTAAATTAATAAAGTTCATCATTGACATATTCTGATTGACAATGATTTTTGTGGTTCAGGGCTTCTCGTGTGGGAGTAAATCATAGCTGTCAGTTCTTGGCTAACTGGGAGGCTTTGTCTCATTCTTTTCTATATTGTTGATGATTGCCAATTATATGTTCATCATTATATTTTTCATCATTAACTCATTAAGGAGCTGTTTCTTGTTTTGGCTTCAGACCATGACAGTTGTGCAGCTTTGTTGATACTGTCAGAAAAATTCTGAATCATTACAACGTGCAGAAAACGTGCAGTTTTTAGTGTAGCATACTATACATACAAAGTACATATTTTTTCACGCAATGCTTGCAGATCAACATTTACACAATTCCTCACCTCTTAAGATTAATTTCTAGATCTGTGACTTTTTACCCTGTTTTTTCACTTTTGTGGTTATTTTACCTCATGTAGCAGGAGAAGTGAGTGTGCGCCTCCCACTGCGTTTGACTATCTTGTGTTAGAGTGCAGCATTGCCGTAATGAGCGGCTATCAGACGAGTAAAAGTGGAAAATATACAAAATACGTGTACGAGTTGATGTGACCTCTCTCGGCTTCAGTTTGAAACAGTGAACTAATCCATAATCGAAGTCACACAAATTGCTTTACTGTTTTAAGATAGACACGTTTGCAGGCTCACTGATGGTTTTCAAAAGGATGATTTTGAAATTTCGAAATTCGCTTTTTTTGAAATACCGTATTTTAATGAAAATTAAATTGTCCTGAAAAAGTGTGCCCAATTTCAATCAAATTGGTCCACTTTTTGTTTAATGTGGACAGGCAGATGGACAAGCAGACATAGGCAACTGCAGTAAGTGCTTTTTCCATTATATTCAAACACACCTAAAAATGGGATGGCAGCGCAATAAAGTACTTAGTGCTGCTATCAGATCACAGAATTCCCGTGCCTGTCTGTCTCTGTGGAATCTGCATGATCTTCCAGTATCTGTGTCAGTTTTCCTCTGGGCACTCCAGCTTTCCTCCCACCTTCCTAAATTGGGCAAGGTTGAATATGTTTAGTATGTTAAAACACTAAGTGATAGTTTGTAAATGTGAGAAAATGTAGACTTGGAACAATAAATATAATGGATGCTGAAGCATATTTCTATGGTTACATTTTGACTTCTTGTTGTTTAAAGTTTAACTTTAGTTTTTATAATTTGACAGATAATAAAAATCCATATTACTAACCGAGAATGGTAAACCGGATGGCATGGACGCAGGGACACAGCGATGAGACCATGAGACGTACTGCGCAGGCGCGTACAGCGCGCATCTCATAAACCACACGCAAAGTTGTATCCACCTCGCACGAAGGAGTCATGGCCCAAAAACGAAAGAGCTCAACTGATGTGAATGAGAAATGAAGCAACAACGCGCCCATGGTTAACGACTACTGACAGCCACACAAAAAAGGGGACACTGCGCTGCAGCCCAGATTCAAACGGAAGAGGCCACGGAGGCCCCACGGGTCCATAAAGTACGGAAGGCGCAGGCATCAGTGTCATATTGTGAGTGGCACTACTGCGGAGTGAAGGCACAGGCGTCACCGCCATATTGTGAGTGGCACTACTGCGGAGTGAAGTTAGGAATAATGTGCTGCTTGGGCCAACTAATGTATTTCAGGATACCCAACACTGGGGGTAGGCGAGCGAAGCGAGCAGGGGGGCAGAGCCCCCTTGTATATGTATATTTCACATTCAAGTTTATAGTAATGACATTCTTGCTTGCATGTCTCCTCAAAATAGTGACAACACCAACAAAGGGACCATACTGATTTATAATCTCACCCAAAGGGAAAAGACAAATAAGGAAAAGCAATGGGCCAAGTGGGGCGACACGGTGGCGCAGTGGGTAGCACTGCTGATGCCTCACAGTAAAGAGGCCTGGGTTCGCTTCCCGGGTCCTCCCTGCGTAGAGTTTGCATGTTCTCCCCGTATCTGCGTGGGTTTCCTCCCACAGTCCAAAGACATGCAGGCTAGGTGCATTGGCGGTCCTAAATTGTGCTTGGTATGTGGGTGTGTGTGTCCTGCGGTGGATTTGTTCCTGCCTTGTGCCCTGTGCTGGCTGGGATTGGCTCCAGCAGACCCCCGTGACCCTGTGTTAGGATATAGTGGGTTGGATAATGACTGACAATGGGCCAAGTACTGAGACCTGAGGAACACCTTGTGTCACATGGACAAGTGGGGATTTGTGTCTGCCAATAGTCACAAATTGCTGCCTCCCAGTTAGGTAAGACTGAAACCATTCCAAATATACGTCTGTAAGGTCTATTTAGGACTAGACTTTGGAAGGAGAATTAGAACAGAACATCAACCGTCTTCAGCAGATCATTCACAGCTTTTAACGTGGCACTCTTAGCACTGTGCTTAGCCCTAAAACTAGACTGATATGGTTCAAGACGTTTGTACTTTTCCACATAGGAAATCAATTGCAAGGCACACGGTACACTGCAGTACCTTAGACAAAAGTGGAAGGTTGGAAATCGGTCTGTTATTAGAAAAAATGTCTCCATCAAGATCTTGCTTTTTTAAGACAGCCACTTTGCATTTGGTTGGAACAATACCAGACACAAGAGTTACTGTATGTTAACAATGTCATAACACGGGCATATAAACCTTGGACAAGGCGCTAGGCGTATGGTCCAGTAAGCAGGTGGGTGGAAGGCTTAGGTTTCTTTAACAAGCTTGAGTTTGTGCTCAGGACTGATTATAGCCACAAATCTTCCAGGTAATGAAGGTGTAGTTATAATGCTGGCTACTCCAAGCTGTTGAATGGATTGAAATTTCTTTATAAAATAATTACTGAACTGTTCACAAATTTTAGATATCTTGTGTCAATATACAAATATATACAAGAACACGCAGGGCATTATTATTCCGACTAGCTGTTCAATGGCCATGCACTATTTGTTGACTATTTGTTATGATTGGCTGTTCGGTAACCTAATGACCTGAGGACAGAATCTGTCCCTGAGTCTGCTGGTGCCAATGGCCCTGTACCATCTGCCAGAATGGAGGAGTGACATTTGTGGTAATACCAAAGCATTTTGTGCCACTCAAAATAATGAGCCAACATGATTTCAATGTTGGAGTCGACTGTAAAAATATTTTTTTCACCTATAAAAATCATCAGTTTTGTAAAAAAAAAAAAAAACGTAATCAGCATTCTCGCTATTTCAGAAAAACAATCCCCTGCGTGTTCTCACGGCTTTCTTCTGGTTAGTTGGTAAACTGCATTAAACGAATGATGTTATGTACATGTAAGCAAACAAGGATTTCTGAAATGACTACAGTATATGCTTAACTGGTTAATGCACTCTTTTAATGCTTTTCAGTGCCTGAGCAGAAATTTGATCATTTGAAAAAAAAAAAATTATTCAGAACTGTAAAAAATTGTGTATGCACAGAAAGATGTATGTTGCATATGCTTGATGAATCACAGCAGGTTTTAATTGTGCCAAAATTGCATAGTGCTGGTTATACTCTGTTATTGTACAAACCTGAATAGGCCTGTAAATGTTAGGAGCTGTTGTTTCAGCTGAAATCATCCATTTTTATTTTAAAGTGAATTTAAAGAGCCAAAAGAAACATTTTCATTGAAATCAGAAATTGTTTAATTGTGTGCACAGTCTGTGTGGTATATAATTATTAACTACTGTCATTTAATAGCAATCAGTCATTTCTCTTTTGCTCATTTTAAAACCATGTATTTAACCGCAGTGAGATTTTCTCCAAGGTGCGGAAGAGAAAGTTTCAGTTTGGAAATTGTATTCCATCCCTAAATAAAATTGTAATGATCTTTATGACTAAGTAAATTTCAAACCAAACACATTACATTGAATCTGTCCATCAAGACTATATAATACTGCAAACTGTGTCAGTGCCAGTGGCAAGAACTGCAGTCTCTTAGTGGTATGCAGTGCCATTCATACTAACAGAATATGAATAAAAAACAATAAATATGAGCATACAACACACACAGTGGTGTGCACACGATTCAAAATATGCACACAGATCATTAATATAGTGTCTCCTTATTTCAGATCTGTAAAAATCAGGAAAACTGAACTGGTGCACAAAAACAAGAAACTTTATGTGAACCTGCCACCTTAATATCACCTACAGAGTATTTCATCTGATAAGGAACTAAAAGATAACAATTTATCAAGGCAGGGTCAGAAAAGTACAGCACTGTCTGTTAGACGGTTAGACCTGCAGCTAAGTGTTTGCTTTGTTGCACATGCACAACGAGACAGTAGCTTGGGTTTGCACCGCTCCTTCTGCGTGTTTCTCTAAATCAGTGCATGCAAAATGTAGTTTGCTTTTCAGTTTAGTCATTCGTCTCCACAGCATGTTTGTAACTACAACTTGGTGGGGAACAGATGACTTTGTATGAGAGCTACTGTATTCTGTTCCAAATTTGGACTTTTTTACATTTCTGATTGTGTTGTTCTATATTAATGTATTAAAGCTGCATTCCAGTTATACTTATGATTAATTTAAATAATGTCAAAACTGCTTCTAAAAAGAAAACCTATCCATACTTATTGCACCTTGTGTGCATTAAAAGGCACAAGAGATAGATAGATAGATAGATAGATAGATAGATAGATAGATAGATAGATAGATAGATAGATAGATAGATAGATAGATAGATAGATAGATAGATAGATAGATAGATAGATAGATAGATAGATAGATAGATTTACAACATAAAGCAATAAGATGCTGCAGATGTTCTATCAGACGGTTGTGGCGAGCGCCCTCTTCTACGCAGTGGTGTGCTGGGGAGGCAGCATAAAGAAGAAGGACACCTCACACCTGGAGAAACTGGTGAGGAAGGCAGGCTCTATTGTTGGCATGGAGCTGGACAGTTTTACATCTGTGGCAGAGCGACGGGCGCTGAGCAGGCTCCTATAGATAAATAAATAAATAAATAAATAAATCTAGATAAATAGATAGATTTTCAACTTTTATCTAGATAGATAGATAGATAGATAGATAGATAGATAGATAGATAGATAGATAGATAGATAGATAGATAGATAGATAGATAGATAGATAGATAGATAGATAGATAGATAGATAGATAGATGTACACTTCACCTCCTGGACACTGGACTTGTGCGCCAACAACTTGTCCAAATGAATGAAGACATCATTGATAGTCTGACTTGCTTTAGAACATGGTCACAGATTCTGATCCAATTCCAGCACTACAGACACCGAGACAGGTTCTATCCATTCTACTGCTAAAGGGAGCAGATCGTATTTTTCAGGTGTCAGTTTCACCTAAAGAATAATACAATTAAGAGTGATTACAATCTAAACTGCAAACATTCACAATTTTTGAAAGCAATTTTCATCATAATCTAAACCTTAATGAAGGTGAGCACTTAAAGTTTTCTAGTATAAAGGTATCTGAAGTACGTTTATATTTTAGAAGGGCTTGACAATGATTATCCATCATAATGTGTTTTAGTGATGTGATAAAGCCCCGCAGTTTGTTATTTGATAAATGGACGTCAGGCCTGAATTAGCAGAGTTGTTTGTTTAATCTTTACACCAGGAAAGTGGTAGACATTTATAACATTTATCTAATTTAAAGTAAAGCTTGCGTGTTATATAATGCTACTTATACAGTACATTTTTGTCAATGGAAGATATAATTAATTCTATATAAACTACTTTGTCAGATATTCCAGCTGGTATCTCTCATTCAAATCCGGGAATCCCCATACTAACTCAGCATGGAATTTCTCCTTCTTTAGTTGGATGGCTTTCATTTTGCCTCAAGCAAACATTTAAGTTCCATTCAATGAGTTTAGTTCAGGACCATACTGATTGTGGAGGCTGGTCCGACTATAGGCAGCCTCATCATCTCAACCTCTTGCTCTGTCTTCCACAGATCTTAATCTAACTTTGTCCTTCCTTATCTTCCTTTATTCATAACTTTTCTTGTCTCACCTCTAATTATCTTGTCTTTCTTTATCATATCTTGTATTGACTTATCCCCTGTGAAAGATGCTCAGACACAGACAGACACTGAGACAGCCAGATGTCCAAAACCCACTCACAGCAAAGTGCACCAAACAGTACTTAAACTCACAAGTCCCCTGCTGCCTCTACTCCTCCACTCACAAGCTCAATCCTCTGCCACCCGACTCCGACTCCCTGAATGGAGTGAGGCGGCCCCTTTTATGTTGCACCTGGATGTGCTCCTGGTGCTCCCTGATGGCCTTCTTGCAGCACTTCCTGGTGGAAGTGCTGCCATCCAGGGCTCTGGGATTGTCCAGGTACCCCCTGGCAGTGGCCACAGACCCCAACAGGGTTGAGCTTCCAAGCTCTCCATCCATGACCCTAATGTAATCCAGGGGGGCTGCCTTCTTGTGCCCCGGGGAAGATATTGCCCCTCTCCCGGTCCTTCCCTACTCCAAGCGTCCTGGTGGGGCAAGGTCCCTGGTCGTCTGCCATATTATCCTATCCTATCTTATCTTGGACAATCCTATCGTGTCCTACCCAGTCTTGTCCTATTTTTTCTTGTCTCACCTATTTTTTATTCCTCTGCCTTGACTCATCTAATCCTTCACTTCCTTATCTTATCCCATCTTATTGTTTCTTATCCTGTCTCATCTTGCCTTATTCTAGCTTTTCTTTTGTCTCCTGTTGTGACTTTTCCTGCCTTTGCTTATCTTGCCTCATCTTATCTTTTATTTAATTATTTCATATTATATTATCTTTTTTCTGTTATGCCTTATCTCATTGTATCTTGTCTTGCCTTGGTTTGTCTAATCTTGCTGGTTTTATTTGATCACATCTTATCTAATATCATGCTTTTCTGTCTTAACATTTTATTTAAATAGCGCCTTTCCCATACTCTTATAATACCGTATCTTTTTTGTCTTATTATTCCATATCCCGTCTTATCTTGGCAAGTAGCTGTCTTGTTCCACTTTTTCCATTCCCATTTTGATTTATTTGAAATAATCCTAATTTATCATTTCTGTCTCATCCCACCATGCCCTGCCTTATCTTATCTGATCTTGTGTTGTCCTCTCTTTCCTTCTCTGCCCATTTTATCTAATCCCATTTTGTCTCTGGGTATTATAGTCTCTTGTGTTTCCTTGACTTATGCTCGGCTTTTCTTATCCCATTTCATCTCAAGTTATTTTGTCCTATCTTATCACATTGTGTGCTCCCTTATCATGACTTAGATCATCTTACTTTTTGTTGTTTTAATGATTGTTAAATCAGTTGTATTTATTAATTTGTCCGTTAGTTTAATTTTTTAGAGAAAATGTATCAGGTTTAGGTTGAAGGAAATAAAACAAATGTTAAAATCTATTTAAGAAGAAGTCATTTAAAATGAAACATACTTTATATGTTGTAGGCTGTGAGGCAATCATGCCATGGGGCTCATTGTGATTGGCTACATTTTTTCCCTCTTCACACACCTAATCATAACTGGCCACTCTCTCCTTCATCAGAAGCCAGCTATAAAACTGCAGCTGGTCTCAATCCCCCCTTTGTCTTGCATGGCATCCCGACAGGTGATGATGTAGTACTCTTCATCTCAGTATACAATGTATCTTGCACCTCCAAGAAAGCAAAACATGTCTGTATGATGTCTAATTTTCTTCTGACAATTTTGAGACTCCTATTTTTGTTAAGAAGGTTTTCCACAGAAAGAAGGTCTGCGTAGCTACCACAGCTTTTCTGGTTTCAGGAGAGGAGAACGTTTCCTGAGAAAACAGCTGACATGGACAGGACACTTGGAAAATTCTTCTTACAATTAGACTACTGCATTTCTGCAGATGTTTGACTTCAATACTACTCTTAGGTCATGTCTGTAAGTCTTCTTAGGCAATAAATGCCCATAATGCACACCTCTGGCATTTCCTTATAGCATCACCACCAAACTGCCTGATGTCCTTTCTTCTGGGGCAATGCATCTTCCCATACCACCAGACAGAAAGTAGACCATTTATTACCGAACTTCAATCAAATCAAGGTGCCGTCATGGTAATATTCACAGCTGCAGGAACCATGTTTGTCCATTGTCAGTCAAAGGGAGCAGGCTACTTCTCTTCTCTTCTTCCAATGCAGATTTAAAGTACTTGACAGTTTTCAGATTAAGGTTTCGTCTTCTTTTTGCACTTGTAGCTGATGAAACATGTCTCCCCCTTTACTACCTTTCAGTTTTCTTCTTTTCGCACAATAGATTTGTTTCTTCAGCTACCATGGTACTCTGCCTTTTAAATATTATACCAGTGTAGTCCCTGTTTCAGAATTAAAATAACTGCATAAACACTAGTTCAGTTTAAGTAATGAGAGACAATGTTTTGAAGTAGCCTGAGAGGAAAGAAGTTGATAATCAGAAAAGTGAGTTAACAACTTTTGTGTCCCACTTTATTGTTAAAAATGACATTAGCTATGATATGTGTTTATAAGTGAAACAGGCCTGCTGTTGGTCTCTGATTAGGTGTGTGTGCCTTATACGATGATCTGAATGATGGCCCTTTCTCTCTTTCCACTTTATTTCTCTTTCTTTTTATTTCTCTTTCTCTGTCCTTCAGGGAATCTGTTATTTAAGCTTACCAGGTTATGAAAATTCTGTGAAAATAATAAATCTAGGATGCTAGGGAACATGGCTTTATCTGCAGTAGTCAGAGGTCTTGCTTGAAATACTGGGTAAGGTTTGTAAAGTAAGTTTGAACTACTTGCTGTGTCTCATGCAATCTCTTTCCCTTAGAAGTGTCCTGAAGATTTCATCTTGCATAGTTTTTTCAGCAAGAGACATCAGGTCAGGGTCAACGATATGGTGAAGAGCAGTAATCTGACCATTGCGCTTTGTACAATGATTTCATTGCATAAGAATTCCACTTATCACTGAACTATATAACAGATACGGCATCCTGCTCAAGTCACGGAGTACATCTTTATCATATATCATAATCTGATATTAAATAAATTAGAAGGGCAGTTTACTTGATCTGGTTTAGCGAACATTTAATGTGTCCTCACCTTGTTTTGAATGTTTGGCTTCAAGGATGATTGTGAAAAGAACTACAGTATAATTAAAAATAATAATTCCTCTGAATTTGACACAGGAAAAAATAACAGGAATACATTTAACAGATGAATATTATGTAAAGACAGAAAATGCTAACATTTGATTTGAACTTTTTTTTTACACCTTATCAGAATGATGCCACACACATTCACACACACACACACACATATTACAAAACCGATCATGAAATGCTTCACTTCCTTCAAGACAGAGACATCAATCTTCAACCTTGGCCAGCTTCTTAAACTCTTTAAACCTCAGTGAGAAAACACCTGGTACCAGTTAAGATGAAGATATCATCTGTTACCTCCTTTCTTTATGTTATAATAAAAAAAATGTAATCTTAAAAGACTTCCTGGTGTTTCAACAGATTCATATCCTTGTCAGGGATATTATCTTTTTTTAAATATGGGGTGTATTAAAATTTTTGTGAAGTGGACTTGTTTTCATGTTCCTAAAAGCATGTATATGGGTTTTGAGCAATTAGTGGGACTTCCTTCATAACTATGCAATTTACAATTTTTGTTTGATATTCTGGTAATCGAAGTCAGTGGGCTAAAGAACAAGAATCAGACCCTGAAAGGCAGCTCAGACTTGATGGGTGTAAATAAGAAGAAACCAATAACAGGAAGATTCAGACTGTCACAAAGATAAGACTGATTTGTCTCTTTCAAGGTCCGATGTAAAGAGTACATGAGGAAAGAAGAAGAAAGTTAATTGGAGGCTTCATTGCTCTTCACTTTAGCACTCAGACAGGAAGACCTCGACCAACCAAAAAAAAAAACCCAAGTGTCATCCAAGTCCTTTAGCACAGATAAGTCTTTAGAGTCCTGGTGATGAAGACTGGACTCCTTTGGTACTGTGTCTCTCCGGAAAATCCTTGGGTACTGCTGGTTTGAGTTTCTGTTAAATGAGTGGTTGCTCACAGAGTCCTGAATGAAGCACATCACCTGCATTGTGCTGGAGCATCAGTTACAGCACTACGGCCATGTCGCGCAATTCCCCAAGGGTGATCCATCTCGCAGGATCCTCATTGTTGAGGACCCGAGTGGCTGGACCAGGCCAAGGGTACACCCACGTAACACCTGGCTGCGGCTGATAGATGGTCATTTTCAGATGGTGGGACTGGGCTGCGTGTCTTCCGCTGGGGTTTGCCTGTACCAGTGCATGCTCCCCAACCTGACCTAACCTGTCATCTAAGACACACTTCCACATCTTCTTCTTCAATTATTAAAGAGGCACTTATTCAAGCCTTTGATGCTATTGGCTGGGAACTTCAATACCAAAAGAATTAACCAAACCAAACTTCAAAACTAAAGTGCCACACCAGAATAATTCAAACCTTACCTGCCAATTATTAATTTTGAATATATGGATAAAGGAATACAGTGTGTCATTGTCTTATATACAGTGACGCGATGATGACACAATGATATGCTACAATTGCCAAGATGAAAACTGGTGAGTTCATGATTATTATATTATCAGAAGTAAATTTCAGTAAATGGGTAAGGGTCAGGTTTAATTAAGTCAATAAAAGCTAGGATACTGAACTGAGTTTGCCACTAAATTTTTAACAGCAGTGTGGTGACATTGTAGGTTGGCTATATGATTGGCAATGGATGTGTTCTGATCCAGTTCTTTTAAAAAAATGTTTTGTCCTTCTCTGCATCATTTCGTGGCAAGTTTGTGCTCTATTTCTGGTTTTAAATGCTGGAAAACCCAAGTCCAACATTTAGTTTTGCATTTAGAGATTTTTCCATGATGATAAAATTATTAAATGTCGTATCATAATGCCATGAGTATTTTTTTTATGTGGGATGACACTTAGGGGTATGTCTTGTTTATGGCTGTCATAGTTTTGCTATGCAGGGATAACTGGGAATGTGTCAGCACCTATGTGACAGTATTAAGGTCTGAACTTCGCATTTCCTGTCTATCTGACATTCCAGATAATTCCAAAAATTCTTGCCGTGGTGTTACTTCTCGTGTATCAATCCTTAGCTTTGTTAATATTTCAGAGATTGCTTAAAAGTTTTGGTTTTGGTAAATATATTTTGTTCATTACAGTTTTGACTCATAGCAATTATGTCTTATCTACTGGCCCCTTATAATTAATATAAAGTGTCTGCCTTCTTTTACCTCTGGCAAAACAGTATGTTCGTACCAACAATAATACAGGAATATACAGTGCATCTGGAAAGTATTCACAGCGCATCACTTTTTCCACATTTTGTTATGTTACAGCCTTATTCCAAAATGGATTAAATTCATTTTTTTCCTCAGAATTCTACACACAACACCCCATAATGACAACGTGAAAAAAGTTTACTTGAGATTTTTGCAAATTTATTAAAAATAAAAAAAACTGAGAAATCCCATGTCCATAAGTATTCACAGCCTTTGCTCAATACTTTGTCGATGCACCTTTGGCAGCAATTCCAGCCTCAAGTCTTTTTGAATATGATGCCACAAGCTTGGCACACCTATCCTTGGCCAGTTTCACCCATTCCTCTTTGCAGCACCTCTCAAGCTCCATCAGGTTGGATGGGAAGCGTCGGTGCACAGCCATTTTAAGATCTCTCCAGAGATGTTCAATCGGATTCAAGTCTGGGCTCTGGCTGGGCCACTCAAGGACATTCACAGAGTTGTCCTGAAGCCACTCCTTTGATATCTTGGCTGTGTGTTTAGGGCCGTTGTCCTGCTGAAAGATGAACCGTCGTCCCAGTCTGAGGTCAAGAGCACTCTGGAGCAGGTTTTCATCCAGGATGTCTCTGTACATTGCTACAGTCATCTTTCCCTTTATCCTGACTAGTCTCCCAGTTTCTGCCGCTGAAAAACATCCCCACAGCATGATGTTGCCACCACCATGCTTCACTGTAGGGATGGTATTGGCCTGGTGATGAGCGGTGCCTGGTTTCCTCCAAACGTGACGCCTGGCATTCACACCAAAGAGTTCAATCTTTGTCTCATCAGACCAGAGAATTTTCTTTCTCATGGTCTGAGAGTACTTCAGGTGCCTTTTGGCAAACTCCAGGCGAGCTGCCATGTGCCTTTTACTAAGGAGTGGCTTCCGTCTGGCCACTCTACCATACAGGCCTGATTGGTGGATTGCTGCAAATATGGTTGTCCTTCTGGAAGGTTCTCCTCTCTCCACAGAGGACCTCTGGAGCTCTGACAGAGTGACCATCGGGTTCTTGGTCACCTCCCTGACGAAGGCGGTTTCGAACTTCTTCCAGTTACGGAGGATGGAGGCCACTGTGCTCATTGGGACCTTCAAAGCAGTAGAAATTTTTCTGTAACCTTTCCCAGATTTGTGCCTTGAGACAATCCTGTCTCGGAGGTCTACAGACAATTCCTTTGACTTCATGCTTGGTTTGTGCTCTGACATGAACTGTCAACTGTGGGACCTTATATAGACAGGTGTGTGCCTTTCCAAATCATGTCCAGTCAACTGAATTTACCACAGGTGGACTCCAATGAAGCTGCAGAAACATCTCAAGGATGATCAGGGGAAACAGGATGCACCTGAGCTCAATTTTGAGCTTCATGGCAAAGGCTGTGAATACTTATGTACATGTGCTTTCTCAATTTTTTTATTTTTAATAAATTTGCAAAAATCTCAAGTAAACTTTTTTCACGTTGTCATTATGGGGTGTTGTGTATAGAATTCTGAGGAAAAAAATGAATTTAATCCATTTTGGAATAAGGCTGTAACATAACAAAATGTGGAAAAAGTGATGCACTGTGAATACTTTCCGGATGCACTGTAAATAAGAACATACACAAAATAGCAGTACCCATAATGAACTGTTTATAAAATGGCAACACAGGGACATCATAAATAGCAATGAAAATTTGCAACAGCAAATATAGAAGTGCCAGAATTTACACAAATTACAAAAGGTGATTGTAGTGAATGCCAAACGCGTTCATGACAAATGTTGGGTTCGTGTAAACTTGGTGAAAGTCATACAAATAAAACATCAATAGAAGCAAATAGTATAAGGACAACATCTTTAATGAACAGACAACAACACATCCAATTAAAGATACACACACAAACATATTCATTAATGTACTGCTGACATTTATTAAGGTCTACAGATTAAGTTCATGCATTTCATGGTTAGTGGATGAGTAAAATCTGGTAGCTCTGTTCTTGATAGACTTAAGCCATTTATCAGATGGAACGAAAGTAAATAGATGTTGGGTAAGATGCAACAGATTGGAAAAGATCTGACGACTTAATGTTTCAGTCTGGAAAAACAGAGGAAATTCACAGTGAAGAGGGAACAACTGTTATTATTACATTCAGTGTATCCCACTCCATAAAGCTGTTCCTTGTCTTTAACAGAAAGAGTGTCGTGCCAAGCCATGATGGAGAACATCAAAACACTTTTAGTAATGGACCTCATGGAAAAGGGTCTGTGTCCTCTGACACTCTGAAATTCTTTAATTCTCATAGAATGAACAGCTCCTGTCGAACTTTCTCAACCATAACATAAGAATGTAAGAAATTTGACAAATGAGAGGAGAGCGTTTAGCCCATCAAGCCTGTTTCTTTAGCCAATAGCAAAGCTGCCCAAAAATCTCATCTCGATTCTTCTTAAAGGTTGTCATAAGGGACATCATGTGCAGACATCATGATAGTGTGCTGGAACTGGTGGTGCCCAGGAACCTTATATTTTCATGAACATCATTCACAAAGTAACATTTACATTTATTTGCATAGAAGGCACCTTAATCCAAAGCAATTTGCTTTTATTAGCATATGGTGGCAAGGCATGAGCAAATTTCACTCAGGCTAAAAGTCAATCAAAGAAAAAAATTTGAACTTAACCTTAAAACAAGCTTTTGTGCTGTGATAGAAAAAGGGAGTATAAAGACAATGGAGCAATCAAGATAATGTGGAAAATCCACATGGACAGCGAGCAGGCCATGAACTGCGCCATATTTCTGGAGCTCTCTGATAAAGATGTTAACCATTGCATCACTGTTCTCCCCTTCTAAAACATACACTACATGAATCCATTTATTTTTCATAATGATAGATTCATTGAGTTCAGTTTGTTTCTGAATGTTTATTATGTGCTGTATATGCAGTATGTAGAATAGTAGAGGATCTTAACAGCTTTCTTTGACTGCTAAACTTTTAGAATGAATGTTTTTTATAGTGAATAATTGTAACTACTATCAAAGTGACAGTGGATATTTCTATATTATATACTTTGCAGCAGTCAGGAGGATGATGTGTCAAACTGCTAATGAGAGAGAATAATTAAAAAGGGACTTCCCCTTTGCAGATTCTCGTAAGCTGATTATTTTTGCTTTTTTTCTGTTTTTGTTAAAGTTTAATAAATGCGTCATTACCAGTCAGTGGCATATTTTAAAAAAAGAAAATAAAGGATGACCCAGTCAATCATGCAGTTCTTGTGGTGGATTGGAAAAAGGAAGCAGCGAGTGTTTCACTACTTAAACAAGTCTGCAAATCAAACAACTGTCAGAGGCTGCACTTGCTGGCTTGGCTTTTTTTAACTGTTCAAAGTTTCGGACTTCAGGGCTCTGTATAAATATAAAATAATAAACGTAATACTATATTTAGAATTAAGCCCCTCAATTATGAGTCACAGTCATACTCGGCAAAATATGACAGTGTACCTTAGTAGCTAAGAAATGAGTGTGCCAGGATCAGATCACGGGTGACACTTTAGAATATGAAGTATCTAGAAGGCACCTATTTAGCAAAGACTTTATATGAATTTAGAAAGGCTGACAAAGCACCAATAAAGTGATTCTTCATCTCTTTCTGCTGATGTGTGAAATTCATATTTAGTAAACAGAAATAAGGTTTTTCTAGAGAATCTGGCAACTGTTCTAGTGATGCACGACAGCCAACTTTTTACCCACTTCAACCACATTCTTCATAATTATAATCATTCAGACTGAAGGCTTTACAACTGTGTGGAAACGACCAAAATATGTCTAGTAATACACCAATTACAATTTAATCTATTACTCAATACTTTTTTTCATGTTTTGCTGTTTGCTGTTTTTCAACAAGGATAAGCAAGCCTGTTCTTCAGATTAAGAAGATTCGAAATGAGGTTCAAGTTAGTTAGCTATGCTTCCATTGTCTCTGACGCTGCATCCCCGTCTGTGGTAAAGCTTCCTTTCCCCCACTTCTACACTGCTTCCTCCAGGTATCTTTCCCTTGCTCCTCTCTATCTATCTATCTATCTATCTATCTATCTATCTATCTATCTATCTATCTATCTATCTATCTATCTATCTATCTATCTATCTATCTACATTTGATTACTGATTACTTTCCAAGTTTAATGAAGAATCGCATTAGAAAAGGCTTTTTGATTCTCATTTGTAAGACTGTTTAGCTAATGTAGAATACAAATAATAATAAATAAATGAAAAAACAACAGATACACAAATTTCCATGTCTCATTGGGATTATTTGAAATAAGATTAGGAGATGAAAGATGCCCCCCGCTGCTTTCGAGGAACAAAATATGGATATTAAATATACAATAGTTGTTGTTCTAATCTCCCACTAGACCTTGCTTTAGCGCTATGGACTGGAGTGTGTTAACCTTTCCTTGACCTGTGATTTGATCGCTTGTTCTCTCATTGTGCCAAAAATGCTGCTGCCAAGGTGACCTAATTCTGTGGGCTATCCCAAATAACAAACCCGTAGTAATTGCAGAAGGAAATAAAAGCATTCAACCCTGATCTTAACAGTATAACATACTGTATAATTAATAATAATAATGGAATGAAAGAAGCTAATAAGCAGGCAGTAGGGTGTAATGGCTAAGGTACTGGGCCTTAAACCATTAAATTGACAGTTTTTGTCTCTCCTTCAGTTTGTGAGCCGCAGCAAGTCACAAGTGGTAAAGTATCCTAATGGTGTTATTATATTATAATAATAATGTAACAGAAGATGCTAATTGTAAGGTACACTTAGATAACATACCGGTGTTCTTAATATGACCATTCACCACATTGTTGGTTCATTGCCATTTAACTCATTTACTATACTATATATTTTATTCAGAATCTTTATGAAGAACATTATCACAAGACATTTACAAAGCATGTAAGAGTACAATTTAAAGCAGCATTGTAACAATATGAAATACACAGTAATTAAAATACAAGACAAATCAAAGAGAAATATCAGAGGGTGCATCAATAGTGATGGGACCAAACAGCTCATAGTTTATTATATTGGTTTTGCTTTCTGTAAGTTTTATGTAAATTTTGCCTACAAAGTAATTCAAAATGTGCTTCTTTTGTCCATTTTAATAATACTTGTCACACACGTGTGAATAGGAGGCAGTTGAAGGGCTTGGAGATGAATGGTAACACATCTGCCCAGGGGGTGGCGGGGTGCACTGACGCTCTTTCTGAGTTCCCTGCAGACCTTTCCCGGGACACGCCATTTCCGGTCCCGGCCCCAAGGACGACATCACTTCCCCCAGACTTCCTATAACGCCTCACTCCTTTCCCCTGGAATTCAGTTCTGCTTTGGATTCTGTCCTGTAAACTTGACTCAACTTACAGATTTACTTTTTGCAGCCAGGATACAGAATTACATGGGTGGCTGCCCCAAACCTTGCCATGTCTCATGTCTCTTCATATCACATACACTTATCTGAATTTTACAACTAAAAAGAAATCATACGTAGCATTTATTTATTTATAATCATTAAAATATTTTCATGTAATGTTTTTTTTATTCTTATAGAAATGTATTTAAAGATAGTAAAAATCATCAGATTGCTAAAATTATGCAATAAGGTGGGGTTTTTTTTCAATGAAAGGAAAAAAGCTGAAAAGGCTTAATACATATAAAAAAATAAACTGGACAAAAATGAGGAACCCATCCAACGTGTTTTACTTTATCCACATTTAATTTCTGTTAAGTGCATTGTATCTATGAGACATGTATAGACAAAACACTTTTTTGCGAGTTGTTAAAAAGTTGTAAAACAAAAGAACACCTACATTAATGCACAGTCTGATGATAAATGGTTCATTTCAGACAGTGAAAAGAAGAAGTAAATTAAAATTAAAAAGACAAATATTTGACCTTGAACCCAGTAGGATCATGGGAATTAATAAAGGGTAGGACTTTAAAAATCCGGTGGCAAGTTGTTTTGCTGAAACTATGGCATTAATGTTAGGAGGGAAATTTGTCTATACAATTACATTTTGTTTTTTTACATTTTTGTGAAAAACAAATATGGGTGTCTTCTACAATGTTATTTGTAATATTTATTCCTTAGGGTTCCTTGACACAGTAAGAACAATTTGATTTTCATTCATTATTTAATTAAGGTACATATTCTCCAGAGCCTAGTTATTTTCCACTTTGCATAGATTTTAAAGTACCAGCCTTTTTCTCCTTCTTTGTCTTCATCTTTTCCCACTTTTACGTGGGGCTGAAGTGCTTGACCAATATATTCCATAAAGCAGTTCCTCTCCAGTCAGACCCTTTTCCTTTAAATCTTCTTTTACTTTATCCATTCACCTCTGCATTGGCCTCCCTCACTCTCTCTTCCCCTTTACCTCCTCTCACATTCCCACATATTCGTGGTCTTTCCTCATCACGTGTCATTACCAGTAAAACCCTACTTTCCTGTACTTTCATAGGTATCTCTCCTACTTTTGTGTTACCTCTGATGGTCTCATTTCTTGCTGTGTCCTTCTCCATATATCCATCTCAACATTCTCAGTTCTGCCACATCTAACTTCTTCTGCACTCCATCTGCTGCCCATGTCTCAGCTTCCTAAATCATTGCTGGTCATAGCACGGTCTAAATAAACTTACCTTTAACCCTCGCCTTGATTCTTTTATCACATAATACTCCCTCTACCTTCTTTCAATTATTCCATCCACACTACATTCTGTGGGTTTTCTCTACATTTAATTTTCTATATTGTGCAACCACTGATTCCAAGTATTTAAACTTATCCACACTTTGTCATGGCTCTCTCTGCAGGCTAATGTCTGAATCCTGACCATAATCGAAACTTCACATATTCTGTCTCTTTCTTATTTATCCCAAGTCCTCCATCTTCCAAAGACCTTCTCCAGTCTTCTTACTTCCTCCTTTCTGGTGCCACACAACACATTGTCATTAGCAAAAAGCATGCACCAGGAGATGTTCACCAGGGGGAATACAATCATAATCAGGTCAAAGAGGGGTGGACTTAAAAGATTCCTGGTGCAGACCTACTGTAATGGGGGTCTTGTCTGTTACCCCAACACTGCTTCTCACTGGATCCCCAATCCCTCATACTGCACATATCCTGGGCTATCTTCACATACTTCCCTAGTACTACTTGAATTGGCACCCTATTACAAGCATCCTCCAAATCACTAAACACCATATGCAAGCCTATTATTTCATAGTACCAGCAATTTACAATAATGCTAATGTTTGATCCATTGTAGTTCTGGATTGTTCTTAAAGTATTGGAATGTTTAGTTCCAAAGGATATATATTTATTAGAGTGTGAGTGTTCTTATTCTGAAGAGCACTGTTATCTCATAACTGTACATGTGTTTTTGCGTCATTTGTTAAATAGTTTTTGATCAATCAGTGCTATTAATTTAAGGAAGGACGTTAGAAATTATCTGCATTCTCTTCATTTTTCACATGTTACAATTTAAATTAAATTTGTGTCAAATCTAATCGTCTCCTTGGATTTTTTTCCCTCTGATATAAAGCACAGTATATAGTGTGCTTTAAGCTACAATGATGATCATTTTATATGTACTGTATATTGTCACAGGTGTGCCTTCTTTCGTCCTCCCTCTGCAGATTAGAAGACTGATGGCCATTCCACCCACTTGGATCCATCCATTCCAGTATGGAACCCATATGATGAGTGGTTCGGCAATCTTTGAGTCAGTTCAATATCGGACACCTCTCTGAAAAGACATAAACCTTATCGTTGTGAAAAGATCATTTTCTTTTTGATTTATTTCAATTATACAGTGTCATGGATGTACCCTAAACTTTTTCTGTGTGTAAACCATTTTCTGTATACAGTATGTATTTTGTCGGATATAAGCCACAGATGAAGTCCAAAGAAAAGCTGGGGTCTCCCAACACGGCCACCCTATTTACAAACAAAGCAACAAAAAAAATGGCTTTAGTAGCAAAATCAACAGACCCTAAATGGTGCAAATACTGGAAAGAACAACCAAAAGAACTGTAGCCTCTGACGGCTTGCTGCTAAGGGTCAGTATGAAGAGCTCCGCCCTGTAGTAGTCTCAGGTCATGACTAAGGCACTTGCTTCCGGGAATGGCCACCTTTATATGGTTTGGGCTGGACGGGATTGGTCTAGGAGCGCCCTGATGGGGCATCTTCTCAGAGCAGCAGAGTGAAGAGAGAAGACTGTAAGTGACAGTGCCCCCTCTGGTTCTGGAAGAGTACTACATAACTGGTGTGAGCCAATAAGGTGATCTACAGATGCACATATATACCATGGATGACAATGTTCAATTTGAGTGTTGAAAATATGAAAATCAATTACAAGAGATGATCAAAATGTTTCCGCACTTTTATATTTTCATTGGAGTAGTAATTGGGCAATAAAAAGTTGGTATGACGCTGGGAAAATTGCATCTGCAAATGAAGTTGACTATGTAGAAAAGTGATGTAATTTGTTTTTGAAATTCTTAATAAACAGAGTTACAAAAAAAGTGTGGAAACTTTTTGAACGTTCCTCGTGTTATTAATTGTTTTTTAAAAAGACATAGAGCCAAAGTATAGCCTCTTCACAAAGGTCTGTTGCGGTCAGAATCTAGGTCCTGAATGACAAGAACGTGATGAATCACATGGCTTTTATAGCAGTAGGGGTGAAGCTTGAGGTGTTCAGAGAGGACACGACAGCACCAGTCCTCCAGACAGTTCTCCTCCACTCTAAAGCAAACGGAAATTGTGTTATTAGTAGTGTCACATCAAAATTCCTCCCCGTACGTATAGTACAGTCCAGGCCCGTGAATCATGTCCAAGATTCACATGGGCGACTGTATTTATTAATTGCACATTTCTAACCAAGTTCTAATTTATCGTTTTACCTTTAAAGAACTACTAATTCAATAAAATAAATTTGTGCCACTTGGCACTTGTGATTTTAATACTTTATATAAAAAAAGTAATGTATGATGCTTACATGAATCTCAAGTCCATCTTCGTACTGCATGATTTCCAGTCGGTAACACTTTAGCATAGGTATCCCCTTTAAGCACCTATTAACAGTTTGCATGTTACAAAACATATTGTCAGCCTCTTTACCATGATATAAAACAATGAAAAATGACAGTGACCTATTTCAGAATTTCATTATCTTTAATGATAATTTACTATTGTTTATAGACTGTTAATAGCTGGTTTATAATGGATACCTAAACTAAAGTGTGGCCTTTAAGTCATGGGAGTAACTAAGTTATCCTGCCATGTGCTTTTATCGTTCTTGATGTATTTCTTCCTTCTTTTAAAAGCTACACCACAACATCTTTGAATATTATTATTGTTGAATATGTCATTATTCAGCCATTTTCTTCACTCACTGTAGTTTGAACACGTTGTCAAATGCATGATTATAACTTAGCAACAATCACCCCTAACTTCTTTATTCACTTGGCTTCCTCTAATTCTTTGCCATTAATGTAATAATTAATGCAAATGTTTATGTGTCCTACATAGAGGACTTTGCTTGTGTTTACATTAAACGTCATCTGCCATATGTCTGCCAATGTGTAGCTCCTGTCTAAGTCTCTTTGAAATGATATTGGGATTGGCATCTCCTCCCAATTTTGTGTCATCTGTAAAATCACTTTTTGACGCAAGCCTTATCCTACTAATTGTTTTCCAGATGGCAGCAGAGAACATGGAAGAATTCAATTGTAGAGTTTTTATTTTGTGAGTACAGCATCACTTCCTATTAATGTTCCAAATTAATCTTAACATATGCATCTCCAAGCATCGACTTGACCCTACAACATGTTTGATGGTAAGTGAAATACTGTTGTACCTTGCCCCACCATATGTACAAGCTTTTTATCAGATTTTTTAACCTGGTTTTAACACTGATTTCTTTTTTTTTTGCTTATTTTTGGTTGATCTTTATTAATTTCTTTCACATTAAATGGACTATAAAGAGAAAAAGATCTTTCCAGCACAGCAGCTCATTAATTCATGGCAATTTTGCAGTAGCTGACATAGAAAAATTCTCCAGTGAACTCTTCTGTCATGTCATACTGTGTAACTGTATTTCTGTGCATTTTTTTTCTTTTCTTATTTGTGGATTTTTTTATATGGTACTTTTTGAACGAATACATTTTTGGAAAGGAAGAATCTAGAAGTTTCAAAGTAAAATCTCAAACTTGACTTGATCGTGGCACCAAAGTGGAGATGTGTAGTACATTTATTTGAAAATGCAAATAGGAATATTGCTGCACTCCATACACATGATGACCGTGGAGTTTAGAAAAGTTATTTGCAACGCTGAACAGTTCACCACACAATGGTCATTGGGCGGCACGGTAGCGCAGTGGTAGCACTGCGCCCTCATAGTTAGGAGACCCGGGTTCGCTTCCCGGGTCCTCCCTGCGTGGAGTCAGTGTGGGTTTCCTACGGGTACTCCGGTTTCCTCCCACAGCCCAAAGACATGCAGGTTAGGTGCATTGGCGATCCTAAATTGTTCCCAGTGTGGGTTTGTGTGCCCTGTGGTGGGCTGGCGCCCTACCAGAGGTTTGTTTCCTGCCCTGTGCTGGCTGGCATTGGCTCCAGCAGACCCCTGTGATCCTGTGTTAGGATATAGCAGGTTGGATAATGGATGGATGGAGATGGGTCATTGGCACAAGGCACATGCAATATAAATCTTTTTGAGATTGAGAACAAAATTAAACTATCAAACTAACCTAGATTGCAGTTAAACACTTACCTTGAAATATAATACTATGTCTTAAAATGAATCATGCAGTGTTTGCTTTAGGGCATCCTGACAAGAAGTCGAGATGGCTCTTTCAACAAATTTTAGGGGCCAATCGCTTTTTTAGGGGGAACAGTAAACTGAACTATAAAAACGTGCATCTGCCTTTTCAAATACCTTTGGAACATTTACATTTAATAATTTCTAGCGCAGAAGAAAAGAGCTACTTGTAAGTAAAGCTGCAGTTCTGAAATGTGGATATTGATTGGGACATGGAAGGGATATTTAGAAACAGAAAGCACTGCATTCACATTTACTTCTGTTTGTTCATTCCTGGGCTTGACATCCCTGCACACATTCCTAGGAAAGCATTGAATGATTCTACTGAGGCTTTCTGTCCAGCAGACATGCACACCTAATGCCCTTCTGGAGAACACAGCACGCATGTACAGTAAGGCCTACCATGTCAGGCAGCTCCTATACTGGCACGTGAGAGATATCTCCTGCGCTCAATGTGGTTCTCTCCTAGACTTCTGTGAGACTTTCTGCTGCCCTGTGCCATCCTGAAGGTTGTTTTCCTTTAGCCACCTCTTACCAGTTGCACTCCTCCACTTAATATACATTTATCATTATTGTGTTAATAAGAATCACTTAAGAACGCTTTAAACTCACTTCAGTTTGTTTTTGTCTGGTGTCTCCTGACTCACCTGTATGTGAAAACCTCACATATGACATATCTTTCGACTCATCTTCATTTCTAATTATGCAAGATGTCAAGCTTTTTGGGGTTCCCCTATTTTTAGCCATTTTTGCACCATATTTTGTGCAGGAAGTTAAACCCTTATGATAAAGGGCAAACCCATATGTGTTATCAGCAAAAAAAATGATCAGACTTGAAGTTGTGTATGCCACACCCACCCTCCCACCATTAATGGGTAATGAGGGGTCAAAGATACTCCTTTTCACAAAATTCAAAAATATTGATGCGCTGTAAGGAGAGCAAACATGAAGACTATGAGGAGAGCAATTCAGATATTTGTTGTGTGTGTACCCTCATATTCAGGTAAAGTGAGATACCAGAAAGCTGGGCACTTCTGTGTGATTGAAATTATGGTCATCCATCCATCCATCCATCCATCTATATCCTAACTACAGGGTCACGGGGGTCTGCTGGAGCCAATCCCAGCCAACACAGGGCACAAGGCAGGAAACAAAACCCACCGCAGGAAATTTTGGTCATTCACTAGCTAATACCACATCACAAATATGGCACTCCTCATGCCCACTGTGCTAAACCTTACTAATGTTTATTTTGTCACCAACACTTTAATGATGACTCATTACTGATAAAGGATATGAGATGGAGTATAGGGGTCAGGTGTCCAGTCACTGTTCAAGGAGTGGATGTAGAAGTGGTGCACTCCTACAAGTACTTGGGGGTCCACATTAATGGCATATTGGACTGGTCTAGTAGCACAGAGAAACTATATAAGAAAGGGCAGAGCAGGCTCTTTTTTCTTAGGAAGACTGTGTTCCTTTTGTGTGGGTAGTGACATCCTTCACATCTTCTATAACTCTGTGATTTTGCACATTGTGATGTACTGGGTTGGTAACATCACTTCAAAAGTGGCCCACTGAATCAAAAAGTGAATTAAAAGGATAAGCTCATTTATGGGGCACACTCTGGACCCCATGGAGGTCATAGTGAAGGAGAGAATGAAAACAAAACTGAGTGCCATTATGAATAATGTTGCACATCCTCTCCATGATGCAGAAATACTGAGAACTTTCAGCCAACAAATTCAGCAGAAGTGTGTCAAGAAATGCTATGGGGACTCCTTGATACCAACAGCAATATGTCTGCATGATGCCTCACTGGGCCTGGGACTGCCAAGGCAAAAGTTTCCTTTCTTTTTAACTTTGTTGTTTTTTTGTGTGTGTCCAGACCATACATAGATAGATAGATAGATAGATAGATAGATAGATAGATAGATAGATAGATAGATAGATAGATAGATAGATAGATAGATAGATAGATAGACTTAACGTAGTTGGCAGGATTAGGTAGATGGATGGATGGATGCACACACTATCTATCTATCTATCTATCTATTGTGGGAGATGGCCGGCTGTTTATCCCGGCCAGCACCCCCAGGCCACTAGATGGAGCCCTCCCTGTGGCATGGGAGTGCCCCAAAGACCAGCAGGGAATTATAGACAGTGGAGTTTTTATTCCCAACCCTGCTGGACACCGTGGGGCCCACCAGAGGATGCTGCAGGGAGGCTCAAGGACTTATGCATACCCTATAACCCGGAAGCACGTCATGATCATATGACCAGAAGGAACGACGTGTTTCCGGGTTGAAGAAAAGGACTTTTAATCTGACCCAGAAGTGATAAGGACTCATGGACTGCTGGGCTGGAGCCACTTCCGGGTTAGAGAGTATAAATGGACTATGGGAAAGCCCAGATGCTGAGCTGATCTGGGAGGAAGGGTGGCAACGCGTCTGGGAGTGGAGGATTGGTATTGTGATTAGTTATTATATTGATTATTGATTGTAGTGTACTTATATGTGTAGTGAGGAGTGTAGAGTGCTTGGTGCACATTATTATTATAAAATAAATAATTATAGTTTTACCTGGTGTTTGGAGTGGTATCAGAGGGTTCAAGGGAGCACTAATACGCTCGACTGCTACACTATCTATCTATCTATCTATCTATCTATCTATCTATCTATCTGATGAGCTTCTGTAAAAAACAAATTTCTCGATGGGTACAGACACAGTCCTGTCTGTCTATAGTTGCCACTGTGCATGCGGCCACTCCTGCTTCTATGCTCCCTTGTATATCTTCTCATGTGCCTCTTTAGTCTTCACAGTTCTGCGCTCAATGGGTAGTTTCACACACAGGAGTAGCTCACAAACCACATGTAGCAGTTTATGGATGCAATTTTTGCCTTATGTTTCAGCATGCACATGATAATCTACAAATGTAGGGCACTAGAGCATGCAGTCTTGTTTTGTGTCTCAGTCTGCCTCAACCTGGCACATTTTCAATACACACTGGTGGGGCAATGAAATCAGATTAACAGCATGCAGAAAAGTGCTTCAAGGCTTGTGTGCACTCTGTAATAAAATGTCACTTTGTGGTCCTATCCAGGGCTAGGTCTATGTCTTGTTTCCGATGCTGCCAAAATATCCCAGCCTAACATTATGTTGGCATAAGAGAATGTGGACCAAAGTTGTATACATTAAACAATTAGGGTGGATAGAGTAAAGTCATGTACAGTATCTCCTAATGAGGTATGAGGTTAATTTGCCCTTTACAAAACTTTACCTTGGCATTAACACAGTACAGATCAAACAATATATGTATAGAAAGCAGGTGGCAAGAAGGTATCTAAATGTGACAAGTGTCTCTCTAAGATCACAGAACTGTGGCACACCTAAATGGCTTTGCCTTGCCTCAGGTTCAGGTATGCTGCAGACACATATTTGTCTTTATTGTTCTCCTCTTATTCTAACTGACTTCAAAAGAAAGCGTATCACAGAGGAAAATATTGAAGCAGCATGCTTTTTCCCCCTTGGTAGTTTTATCCTGAGTCAGTTTGGTACACTTCTTGGGTTAATACGCAATTTTTCTGAGATTGAAAGAGGCTGGGCTCAGCCACAACATCTCACACAATAATCAATAAACAGCAATTCTATTAAATAAATATATTTTATCCAACTGATGACATAGTAGAATTTCTCAACATTGCCTTAAACCTGCATGCTTTTTTCACTCCCTGTTGACCAGAAGAAAGCAGTAAATTATAGCTATTACACTTACAGTGTACACTTGACAAGCTGTAATTATCAGATGAAGCACTTTTCACTTGCTCTTAGTGATATGTGTCACTTCCACAATATGCTTTACTGCTTCAGGGCAGTTTACCAGGACACAAACACGAAATACTGTACCTTCAATTTCATAAAAAAAGGATGGAAAAGTTGAAAAGTAGCAAACAAAGTTCCTTTTGGGTGTGACATATGAGATCGTTGTAAGTGGATCTGACTTTCTTTGGCCTGTTCTACCACCCTACTGCAAATCTGAAGCATTCAGTGGTTTGACATTTACCTCAGAGTGAACTCAGCCACACCCCAGTTTACATTTAATAAAAAAGTGAATGCACAAAAACAAATATGTAACCAAGACATTTTTTTTTCTGGTAAATTAGATTAGATTAGATAAACTTTATTAATCCCAAGGAGAAAGGAAGATGCATACAATTAGCAAAAACATAAGAAACAAACATACAGA
The DNA here is from genome assembly GCF_900747795.2 of Erpetoichthys calabaricus. Classification (NCBI taxonomy): domain Eukaryota; kingdom Metazoa; phylum Chordata; class Cladistia; order Polypteriformes; family Polypteridae; genus Erpetoichthys; species Erpetoichthys calabaricus. The sequence goes on along the minus strand of NC_041409.2, from coordinate 25,580,500 downwards.
CTCAGGACAAATATTAAACTTAATCAGTCAATAAATAAATGTACAGAAATTCAAAATGAACTGAGTTTAAGCATCTAGTTCAGGACATTGAGAGTAAACACTGAATTGCCTGATAGCAGCAAGTAGAAAAGACCCCTGAGGTGCATCTTAGCAAACCGTGGATGAATGAGTCTCTGGCTACAAGTGTTCCAAGAGAGCACCTCCTGGATTTTTCATGATGGCCTCCAACTTTGACTCCATCCTCTTTTTCACAACCGTTTCCAGTATGTCCAGGGTTCGATGTTCGAACGGCTTTCCTGGTAAGTTTCTTCAGGCATTGTGCATTTTTTGACCTCAGTTTGCTTTAATAGGGGACTGCAGTGTGGGACACCACACAGGCTACTATGGACTGATAGAACATTTCCAGCAGCTTGGTGCACACATACAATACAATACAATACAATTTATTTTTGTATAGCCCAAAATCACACAAGAAGTGCCGCAATGGGCTTTAACAGGCCCTGCCTCTTGACAGTCCCCCAGCCTTGACCCTCTAAGAAGACAAGGAAAAACTCCCAAAAAAACCTTGTAGGGAAAAAATGGAAGAAACCTTGGGAAAGGCAGTTCAAAGAGAGACCCCTTTCCAGGTAGGTTGGGTGTGCAGTGGGTGTCAAAAAGAAAAGGGGATCAATACAATACAATACAATACACAGAACAGAACAAATTCTCAAAACAGTATAAAAATAAACATTTTAGAAGTACGGAGTAGAATTTAACAGTAGATGATATCACATAATAAGATTTGGATTTGTTTAGAGTCCTGGAGACCTCATTCATCAAGCTGCCTCCCCCATTTGGCCATTCCACAGCTGAAATAGCGCTAATCCGATGAAAGGACTCCACTTTCCCACGATTCCTGCGATCCTCCATCACGTCACATCAAAAGACCCGAGTCTCCTCAGAAAGTCCAGTCTGCTCTGGCCCTTCTTGTACAGCGTCACTGTGTTGTCAGACCAGTCCAGTCTGCTGTGAACACCCAGGAACCTGTAGCTCTGCACCACTTCCACGTCCTCGCCCTCAAATGGTGACGGGTCTCAAAGGTTTTTTTGACAGCACCACCTGATAGTGAGTTGCAAGTGGTTCTTCCCGTAACAAAAGACAAAGCCCCCCATAAGCCGTCTGTATTCTGTAGGTGGCAAGCACTGGTATTTTACTGACAGCCAGTTGTGTAGAAGGTAAACAGGAAGGGAGACAGGACAGTTCCTGGAGGTGCTCCAGTATTACACAACACCATTTCTGACACACCTGCCCTGACCAAACTACTGTGTGATGGTCAGGAAGTCCATGATCCGGGAGATTGTGGGGGCATCAAGATTCAAAGCCTTCAGCTTTTTCCCTAGTCGATGAGGCAGAATGATGTTAAAGGCACTGGAAACAAACAAACAACGTGATCCTGACTGTGGTGCCAGCTTTGTGCAAGTGGGAGTAGACTCTATGGAGCATGAAGATCAGAGCATCCTCAACACCTATCTGTGTCTGTTAGGCAAACTGCAGAGGATCAAGATGTTCTGAAACCAGGGGTTATGGCTGTTTCAGCACCAGCCTCTCAACAGGCATTGGGATCACTGGGATGCCATTTTTTGGCACTGAGACCACACTGGATGTTTTCAATAACTTCAGCAAACTCAGGGAAAGGGATAACAGGTGTCTGAGGCTGATTCCCTCCAGCCTTGCAGCCTTGCTCGTGAAGAGTTTTCCCAGCTTTTTCCTTAGTTGATCAGAAGAGACAGACAGTCCAAGAAGTGGAAGGGGAATGGAGAACACAGCTGTAATGTCATTATAGGGAAAGACCCTGCAGGGTAGAGATGGCAACTGGGATTCTGGAACCACCTTAGCTTGCTCACAGGGGCTAGCAGTGTTGGCGGAAGGCTGGGCTGACAAGTCAAACCTGTTGAAGTCCTTTAGCTCTGTTCTTGTCCCCTTCCTCTGCATGTTTTACAGCCTGTGATAGGCCTCATCCAGTTCTACACTTCCTTCATTTTGTTCTGCTGTAACTTGTGCTCAAGTTTGTCTCTGTAGTGGGCTTTCCCCTCACTGAGCTGCTTCCTCAGTTCTGACTGTGCCCCTTATCTCCAGACTAGAAGACTCTCTTCTGCTTATTCAGTGATCCATGGTTAGTTGTTGGAAAAACAACAAACTGTCTTTTATTGAGTCTACAAGGTTTGTTACCTTTTTTGCACAGGGCACTCATTGAATAATTAGCTTTAATCAATATCACTATCAGTATCCAAGTTTTGTGTTAACATGTTCACTCAGAGTTCCTGCGAAGTAATGTTACGTTCTGGACAATGATCTCTTTAAAATTCAATTTGAAAAATGAACAGTAATTCAGTAAATCATATAGTGAGCCAATACTGGATGGTAAATTAAATTGTTTATGAAGAAACAACATTAGACTATAAGCTATATGATTAGATTTTAAGGTTTTCTGCTGTTGACCTTTATAACACAAAAGGCTTTTAATTCGTTCCAATCAAGACAGGCTATATTTTAAAAGAAATTAGATTTTCACTCTTTAACTACTACAGAAACCCTGTAAATGGAATCAATATTGCTTTGCTAAAACATAACTTTAGATTGTGAAATATGCTCCTTTTTGATATTTGCTTTTCTTTTTTGATATTCTCATTTCATTTCTTTTGCTTTACATCAGACAACAGCTGTACCAAACTACAAATTCGTGCCTCAGACAATGCAGTTTAATTCAATCGAATTTTTTAAAATGAGATTCCAGGTTCACCCTTAGGTATTGATATGACTTGGATTGTTTATCTTTTAAGTATAAATTACAGGTGATAAGGCTTAATTGGATCTAATAAATATGTTTATTTGAATAATGAATTGGTGGCATAATGGCGCAGTGACATGAATGCAGATGACATGAATTGTACTCACTCAATATAATATAATATAATATAATATAATATAATATAATATAATATAATATAATATAATATAATATAATATAATATAATATAATATAATTATAGGAGGGCATGATTTCATAGCTGTTAGCACTGGTACATCAAATTTCCGGCATCATGGGTTCGATCCATGTCCCAGGTTAGCAGTTTAAGTGTAGGGTTTGCCATCGCTTAGCAGCTCCTGCTTTCCCTGACTTCCAGATCTTGCTGATCTCTCCTTGACAATCTGGCAACTGTTTCTCTCCTACAGACCTGCTATGGGATTTAATTCCTTGCCATTTTCCTTCTTGGTGATGACCTTGCCCCTGGCACTTTTCTGCCAAGCAGGTATCTCTGCCCAGTTTATGTGGTTTGAAGTGCAGAAGAAGTGCACATACATGGACTAAAAAAGTTTCTATTTGTGATAAAGCAGCCTTCCAATTTATTTACTCATAGTTTGAATGTTGACACCCCTTACACAATCTAGACATTTCAGATCATTTCCATTTAATTCTGAAGAGTGCAGTTTTTCTTAGATGGGCTCAGAGTTTTGAAGATATTTGCACAGATAATACATTTAAAACCCCATTTAACCACTTCAGGGTTCTAGGAGGATGGAGACTATGCTGACAGCAACTGAAGACAGAATGCCAGGCCATTACAATGCATACTGTAAGCACACACTCCAACATACGCTTGGGCTAGTTTAGTGGCCTCAGTTAAACAAACCTCCATTATTTGTGGGGAAGCCTGATTTCCAGTGGAAACCCTGCATATACTGTACATGAGGAGAATGCACAGTCTCACATACACAATGAGTGGTTGTAGAATTCAAGCCCAGGACGTTGAATCCATCAAATAAAAGCACTACAATACCTCCTTCAAATTCTCTGTACAATAATATAGTCTTTCAAATTACAACCTATGCATATTTTTTCATTTAGGGTGCAAATGGTAATAGTGTATGTACTGTAACTGAAATTCTGGGCACTGTGTAGGCCGCCGCCTTTTACAGAATCTGTGTTTTCTCTCTTTGTAGTTAATAGTTTTTGATAAGCATTTTTATCAATTATTAATGTTAAGATTATATGTGGTCTAGTTTTAAATTGATGATATCCTCTTGTCACCGCACACCCAAATGAACACTCGTTTCAACTGGCTTTCAGACAAGATGAGAACTTTGGTAAAATCATAGGAAGAACAAAGAGGATCTGAAGGCTACCTTAGCATTAGAGAATGTAGGAGACTCTGAGGAACACAAACTGGGGTATATTAAATATTCTTGTAATAGGCTGATAGTGACTAGAGAGCTATTTTACACTTTAATGAAAGAGGAAGGATGGAAAGGGCAAAGAGCCAGGGAATTAATAAAATTAAGGTGGAAAGGTTTCATATCTGGCCTGCTTCCATATAACATGGAATGTCACATTTCAAGGCAAGTCACAGCTCATTCAGGTACTGTGGCATTTTTGTATATTGCAGAGAACTGGCTTGAACTTCTTTTTTCAGAAGCTATGGTAATGCTGGATGGGTTTCATCTAAAATGATCAGTCAGCAGCACAGTAGCGCAGTGGTAACGCTAGACCAGAGTTCATGTACTGGGTCCTCCCTGAGTGGAATTTACATGTTCTCCCCTTGTCCGTGTGGGTTTCCTCCTTTAGTCAAAAGACATGCAGGTTAGGTGGACTGATGAAACTAAATTGGCCTTAATGTGTGGCTGAGTGTGGGTTTGTCTTCACCATGCAATGGACTGGTTCTCTGTCCAGGGTCTCTACCTGTCTAGCGCCCTATGCTAGCTCGGATAGAGTCCAGCACCCCCATGACCCTGTTCAGTACAAAGCGGGTTAGAAAAATGATCAGACAGAGTGGACAAAAAATGCAGGAGGGTACCTGGACATCTATGTGAAGGAGCAATGGCATAAGAGCGAAAACATTACAAAAACTAAAATGTGCAATCCAGATTCTGAAATAGTGATTGCCAGTTGTTGCCTAGTGACGTAAGATACTTCAAATTCAATACATGTTTATATGTCTCCCTCTCCCTCAGGGAGTTAGCAACAAAAATGATTCACTTGCTACTAACATTCTCATGATAAATAATTCCAACCCTGGAATGGTGGTAACTTTACCCAAGGGAACTGTGGAAGGAACAACGACAAATTTCCATCAGTGTGCATCATGTTCCATTTGTGGCCACAACAAACTGCACCTTCTTTATTTAAATGTCAAACTGTGAATTTCCCCTTGGGGAATAATAAAGTATCTATCTATCTATCTATCTATCTATCTATCTATCTATCTATCTATCTATCTATCTATCTATCTATCTATCTATCTATCTATCTATCATATAGTGCATTTCACTCTATCTATATGCTTTTAAAGGTAAACCTGTGGCACAACTAGGCAGATCTGACCCCAATCTGATACAGTCCTGTTATTAGACAGCAATACCTCTCTTGCCATTATCCAAGCCAGACGTTCTTATGTGTAAGTTGTTATCTATCTATCTATCTATCTAATAATTAATTCATAATGTACTGTATGTTAAACTAATCTAAGGCCTGTACAACACACCTGTCTGTTCTCAGATCTTAGAGAAAACAAACCTCTGGAGGATCCAGGAAAGGGCAAAGGAAAGGCCCAAGTGACCAAGTCCAACTGATCTGCAATGACTTGGAATCATACAATGTTGTAGCATTAATCTTTAATTTTCAACAATATAATTTATGAATGGCACAATAGTTGTTTAGAAGCACACAACAATGGTTATTTCAGAAACTGCATGACTTGGGTGAGTGAAATGAGGTGTCACAGCATTACTATTAAGTGCAAGAATCAATTTAAGCCCCATAAGCTGGAAATGGAAATCAGGATTTAGAAAATGGGTATTAAAAAAATTAATACTCAAAATCCATCATCATTTTTCTATCTTAAAGTGTTTAAAAATGCTTAATTAAAAATGTCCTTTTGTGGAGCTAATACGTCCCTACAAATATCACCTCTGTGTGTGTTTGTGTACGCTGGTTGACCTCCTACATCGTTCAGACGGAGTTGTGTTTGACTTGTGTTTGCCCCTTAAAGAGCAATTCTTTCTTCCTGGTTCATGCAACAGTAGGTAGACAAGCTTTCTGTCACCACTCCTGCTCAGCCCCATTGGAAACAGCTCTCTATTTTATTTAAATGTAACATGAATTATTCAGTGTTTATTGCTTTCTTTTTTTTTCATGCCTAACATTTTATTTTAGGAATCCTCTATTATGTATGTATTACAGTATTCTTTTACTTTTATCTAACAAGGCATTTAGCAGTAGTGAGCAAGGTTTTGTTGTTGACTTGAAGCCAGAGATTGCATTTTTATTAAAGTAAATATAGTCTCACTGTCACTGGCATGGTAGATAGTCCTGCTGCCTCTCAAATCCAGAGTTCTGGGTTTGAATTCCACGCTTGGTAACTGCTTGTGTACCGTCTGAATGTTCTTCCTGGGTCTGCTTGGGCTCATTCTCCGGGAGTCACAATTTTCCTTCAATATCTCAAAGGCAGGCAGGCTAGATAAATTACTAATTGTAAAGTAGAAGAAAATATGAAAGCTGCAAGAATTTTGTATAATTGACATTATTATAAGGGTAATGTAATACAGTCATTGTTGCAACTTTGTTACGCTCATTATAAGTGCTTTCGACAAGCTAAGAGTATTGAATACTCAGCACTAAGATCTTTATATACTGTATTGTAGATCATCTATTTGCATTTCAAATGGAAAGAAGAGGTGATATTCATGACAAATAGTCATTCTTCTTCTTTTGGCTGCTCCCGTTAGGGGTTGCCACAGCGGATCTTCTTTTTCCATCTCTTCCTGTCCTCTGCATCCCACCCGTCACCTGCATGTCCTCTCTCACCACATCCATTTTCTCTTGCCTAGTAGCTCTATCCTTAGCACCCTTCTCCCAATATACCCCTCATCTCTCCTCTGCACATGTCCAAACCAATGCAATCTCTCCTCTCTGACTTTGTCTCCCAACCGGCCAACATGAGCTGACCTTCTAATGTCCTCATTTCTAATTCTGTTGATCCTCGTCACACCCAATGCAAATCTTAGCATCTTTAACTTTGCCACCTCCAGCTCTGTCTCCTGCTTTCTGGTCAGTGCCACCGTCTCCAATACAGGGCGCAAGGCAGGAAACAAACGCCGGGCAGGGTGCCAGCCCACCACAGGAGACACACACACACCAAGCACACACTAGGGACAATTTAGGATCACCAATGCACCTGACCTGTACGTCCTTGGACTGTGGGAGGAAACCCACGCAGACATGGGGAGAACATGCAAACTCCACACAGGGAGGACCCAGAAAGGGAACCCAGGTCTCCTTACCGCAAAGCAGCAGCGCTACCACTGTGCCACCGCACTGCCCTGTTTTGTCTTGAACAAAACATAATAAAAATATAGACCAAGATTTACAGATTGTAGTACCCTACAACAGTATGTTTGTGGTTAGTTAAATAGTGTTGTGCCTTGGGATGTTTTTGGTTAAAAAAAAGTGTACCACCACAGAAGAAAGGTTGGGGAACCCTACCATAGATTTGAAACAATTGAACGTGGCACTGCCAACTTGAGAGCACACAAGATTGTAAAATGAAGGAATACAAGACAGTCAACCCCACAATGGTGTTGACCTCGAACCGAACAAGCTTTTGTCAACTGCATTGAACTCTTGGCATGCACAGCGCTTCCACTATGGCTCTTTTGAGGGCACGGCAGGCTGATTTTACTGTTTAGTCTGTGTTCTTTAAATATGAACATAATATCTTAAAAAAGTCATGGAAGATTGTGAACAGTAAATACAACAATTAAATGAAAAGCATTCTGTTGTTGTGCAGAGTCATCCAATAATTTCATGACTACTATCAATTTGCTCTTTTCCACTATAATCTAATAGTATATGTGGTATCGCTGTCCCAGCAGCAGCAACAGGAAGGTGGTCCAAACAGATTATAATATATAGTACTACTGTATATCTAACCCTACATGAACCTGTAATGAGTGCTACCATTAAACACAATTGCATCCATGTGTTTAAGACCAGATTCACACATGAGCACAGCAATACTTCTAAAGTAAATTAATCCTGTGATCTGTCAAAAAGTTAAAGAAGCAAATTTCATCTTCATTATACAGTTAGGTCCATAAATATTTGGACAGAGACAACTTTTTTCTAATTTTGGTTCTGTACATCACCACAATGAATTTTAAATGAAACAACTCAGATGCAGTTGAAGTGCAGACTTTCAGCTTTAATTCAGTGGGGTGAACAAAACGATTGCATAAAAATGTGAGGCAACTAAAGCATTTTATGAACACAATCCCTTCATTTCAGGGGCTCAAAAGTAATTGGACAATTGACTCAAAGGCTATGTCATGGGCAGGTGTGGTCAAGTCCGTCGTTATGTCATTATCAATTAAGCAGATAAAAGGCCTGGAGTTGATTTGAGGTGTGGTGCTTGCATGTGGAAGATTTTGCTGTGAACAGACAACATGCGGTCAAAGGAGCTCTCCATGCAGGTGAAAGAAGCCATCCTTAAGCTGCGAAAACAGAAAAAACCCATCCAAGAAATTGCTACAATATTACGAGTGGCAAAATCTACAGTTTGGTACATCCTGAGAAAGAAAACAAGCACTGGTGAACTCAGCAACGCAAAAAGACCTGGACATCCACGGAAGACAACAGTGGTGGATGATCGCAGCATCATTTCCATGGTGAAGAGAAACCCCTTCACAACAGCCAACCAAGTGAACAACACTCTCCAGGGGGTAGGCAGGCGTATCGATATTCAAGTCTACCATAGAGAGAAGACTGCATGAAAGTAAATACAGAGGGTGCACTGCAAGGTGCAAGACACTCATAAGACTCAAGAATAGAAAGGCTAGATTGGACTTTGCTAAAGAAAATCTAAAAAAGCCAGCACAGTTCTGGAAAAACATTCTTTGGACAGATGAAACCAAGATCAACCTCTCCAGAATGATGGCAAGAAAAAAGTATGGAGAAGGCGTGGAACAGCTCATTATCCAAAGCATAGCACATCATCTGTAAAACACGGTGGAGGGAGGCAGTGTGATGGTTTGGGCGTGCATGGCTGCCAGTGGCACTGGGACACTTGTGTTTATTGATGATGCGACACAGGACAGAAGCAGCCGAATGAATTCTGAGGTGTTCAGAGACTACTGTCTGCTCAAATCCAGCTAAATACAGCAGTCAAATTGATTGGGCGGCGTTTCATGATACAGATGGACAATGACCCAAAACTTACAGCCAAAGCAACCCAGGAGTTTATTAAAGCAAAGAAGTGGAAAATTCTTGAATGGCCAAGTCAGTCACCTGATCTTAACCCAATTGAGCAGGCATTTCACTTGTTGAAGACTAAACTTCAGACAGAAAGGCCCACAAACAAACAGCAACTGAAAGCCGCTGCAGTAAAGGCCTGGCAGAGCATTAAAAAGGAGGAAACCTAACATCTGGTGATGTCCAGGAGTTCAAGACTTCAGGCTGTCATTGCCAGCAAAGGGTTTTCAACCAAATATTAGAAATGAACATTTGATTTCCAGTTATTTCATTTGACCAATTACTTTTGAGCCCCTGAAATGAAGGGATTGTGTTCACAAAATGCTTTAGTTGCCTCACATTTTTATGCAATCGTTTTGTTCACCCCACTGAATTAAAGCTGAAAGTCTGCACTTCAACTGCATCTGAGTTGTTTCACTTAAAATTCATTGTGGTAATGTACAGAACCAAAATTAGAAAAATGTCCAAATGTCCAAATATTTATTGGCCTAACTGTATACTATATCTAATCTTACATGAACCTGTAATGAGTGTTACCATTAAACACAATTGCTCCATGTATTTAAGACCAGATTCACACATGAGCACAGCAATACTTCTAAAGTAAATGAATCCTGTGATCTATCAAAAAGTTAAAGAAGCAAATTTCATCTTCATTATATATTTTTATACGCTGCAGAAACTCCGCTCCAAAAGCATCTGCAAGATGCACAGAGGAAACAAAGCCTGGAGTAGCAGCCTGTGTGTCCTAAATTGGTGCAGCATGTACTGTTACATATTTTGAAACTGTCTGCAGTTTAAAAAGACAGCTGGGTGTCCACTGAGATTAGGTAAGCGCTTTTATTTTAGGCAGGCTTTAGCTTTTCTATTCAGAATTTCATTATGATACTTTAGTTTACTGTTCAGTTTTTAAAATACAGAATCATTTGCTCTTGACAATCAAGTGCAGTCGGGGCACTAAACTGACCCACCATCTTTCAGTGGTAGGAGGAAAAAGGACACTGAGTAACTATTTGAAAAGCATTTCATAGCAATAAGTTTTTGTTTTCTGGGTCTGTTACAAAAGTAAAATGATTGAATCAATGTTTCAAAGTAATAATAATACTGACATTGGGAAAGAAATGGAGACACAGTTGATATTAACTGTATTAGTCACTGTCAAATCAAATCAAATTGTATTTGTCACATATATTTATATTCATATTTATTGTGAAATGTTTAGTTACAAATGTTCAAGATAAATATCAATATTATTTAAAAAAAATACACAAATTAAAAACTCCTTGCTTGAATAAGAGAGTTGCCGCTGTCAATCACAGACTTGTAGGTGTCATGACGCTGTTGTGACGATGCGGGTTCACTCCATGCTCCCATCTTGCTTCTGGGAGCTCTTGAACCCGACACCGTCGGTAATGTCACCGATGAGCTAGGCAGTGAGGCACAACAACGTAAGCAAGGGGATGGTGCAAAAATGCAAAGTGCTTTTATTAAAACAACAAACAAAAACAGTGTCCAAAATAAAGTGCATTGCATCAAAAAGTCTTCATTAAATAAATCCATAAAAACAATTGAAAGGGTGAAAGATAAAAAAAAACTTTTAAAAACAACAAGGTTAAAACAATGGCTGAAAGCTGTCCTTTTAAAAACAAATCCCGTTGCCTTCTTTCTACTGGTGACTCCCCTGCTTCTCCCGTCCAGGCTATGCACCAGGGGAGCCACCCTACCTGCAGCTGATCTTCTCTCTGCGTTCTCCTGCTGGTCTGTTCACCTCGCCGATCCCTGGCTCCGGTAGGCTTAACCAGACTGTGACATGGGCTCCCCAGCAGGCCCGGTCTTAGGTATTATGGGACCCTAGGCGAAAGGGGGGTCCAGGGGCAGAGCCCCCCTGGAAGCTCTGTGAAATGCGTGAAAATTAGACCAAGGAGTCGAACCGGGGCCCCCCGGACGCCGGGGCCCTAGGCGGTCGCCTACTTTGCCTATGCCTAAGGCCGGGCCTGATTGGGACAAATAATGCTGTAGTATATTTAAGTATATATGACAATTGCTCACTCGGACAATTTGTTTTGGGGGCCCCCAAGAAGGCGGGGACCCTAAGCTATAGCTTGTGTAGCTTATACGTAAATCCTGCACTGCTCCCCAGCGACCAGGGCGCTCACGCTTGGGCTTTCACATTCCAAATCCCGACTCCCGCTGCCTTCTTGGCCTTATGCAGCGAGCCATCCTCTTTCCAGTCACTCCCGCTCTTCACAAAATGCTCAGCGGGAGCGACCACAATCGACTGCTCCTCGGGTGCCGGCCAAACACCCAGGCTCACTGCTCAGCTGCCTGCGAGCCTGCGCTCGCTCATTCTTCTCTCTCTCTTGTACCGGCTTTCCTCTTCCTGCTACCTGCCACGTTCTCATCCTGCAACCTCCGTTTCTTTCTTTTCTTCTTTTCTCTTGCCACCTCCTAGCCGCCTCACTCTTCTATTTATCACAAGGGATCAGGTGTGGCAATCAGCAGCTCCCGGCAACAATTACGGATGCGGACGACTCCTCACCTGTGCACTTAAGCGAGGACCGCCCGCATCACGAACTTCCCCAGGAACCGCTTCTGGCCATCGCTTCTCAATAAGCCATGAAGATGGCGATTACTTATTTAAAAAGTGGCCTTCTTGACATGAGCTGTGGACCCGCTACACCACAGATGTGGTCAGATCTGCTCAGTTGTACCGCAGGTTTTCATTTAAAGGTTTTTGAGTAGAGCAGGTCCATCTTGTTGTGTCCACCAATGGAACATGCTGACTGGAATTTGTTTGTTCCATTTCTTTATCATCTGCGAGAATAAAGTTGGGTGTTCAAATCCCACTCTGAGCCCTGTTTACGTCAACGTTTCTCAACCTTTAAGTATTTGCGACCCGAGTTTTCATAACAGTTTTAATCGCGCCCCCCTAACGTTTTTTTGAAAGGAGCCCACCAATACCAATTTGTTCTTTTTTAATTAATGATATATCATAGATGCATATTTTATTATACCTACTTAACTTTTATCAACATTTATCTAACTCTATATTTATTTTTCTAGTATCAGAATGTAATTAACAGAAGTTAATTTGTTTTGGTTTCAATAGATGTATTTTTCATATTTTCGATTCTTGTTTTCTTTTTTTCACATCTTTGCGCCTCCCTAGGGGGGCCCGCCCCACAGTTTGAGAACCACTGGTTCACGTTCTGTTTATATGTTCCCCTCACGTCTTTATTGAATTTCCTCTGCATACTTCAGTTTCTCTTCATTTCCCAAAGATGTGCATGTTGCTTGGGTTGATTGGCAAGTGGGTATGCTGCATATTTGTAAATGTGTTCTGCAATGGATCACTGCCCCGTTTAAGGTAGGGTTATACCTTGCACTGGATTAAACAGGTTTCATAAGGTATGAATAGATTGTCAGGAGTGGGTCCTCTTGACTTGCCAAATTTATTAAATTCAACAAATATAGATAACACTAGGAAATGGAATAAGTCTTGGAAAACTGATGTTTCGTTTAGACCTTTATGCCTTGATCCTGATTCCTATAATCCTAAACCAGATTAAGCAGTTTTGATAATGGATGAATGAATTCATTTTCCAGCATGTTTTCTTGAGTTACATAATTTTTCAAATGTAATAAATATGGCAGAATTGGAACACCTAGGCAAGGAAAATGGTGTCACCAGGGGGTGCCAGTAAAGGGTCAATAATACTCTACTGCCCTGGTGATAGACAGACAATCAGCACATGAGTGTACCTGGTCAGAGAGCAGAGATATTGAGACATATCGAGTAAATGGTGTCCCACTAAACTTACTTCAGGGATACCTTTGTAACTTAAATCAAGGATGAGCTATAAATGGAGATGTGAGAAGCAATTAAGTCCAGTGTAAGGAGATAAGGAAAGGTACAGCCTTGATGATGGCAAAAGTAGTGAAAGTAAGGGCTTCTGAGAAAGAGTAGGTGAGGAAAATAATGTACTTCTATTTAGTTTAGTGTGATCTTTCTGTAAATGCTGCATAGCTTATGATTGGATGGGAGTCCTAATGGTCACTCACTAAACCCAAAAAAAGTCCAAGGAGGCCAAAATTATTCAATAGCTGTAATGGTGGTTAAAACGCAAAAAACACAAGGAACACAGTACCAAAATGGATCAACTTAAACATCCATACAGCCCCACTGAACCAGACTACAGAAATCTTTCTAAGGGATGTGATGATTCACACCTTTGATGTTGTGGTTATCTTGTACAAGACAAATTTTCTTTGGGATTAGAAGATGAAATGAGAAAACATAGTCAAGCGTATGTTTGCAATAGAGAATCTGTCCTAATCTTTCGTCAAGCTAAACTAACAAACTAGAATCATGGTCCGAACAAAGCTAAAGGTTTTAGAGAGAAGAATACACACCAATACTTTTAAGCCTTTGATATTGATAATGTTGGATGACCCAAAAACTGAAGATGCTGACCGCTATAAAATCATGTCAGTGTAGTGGGTACTCCTCAGATATCCATAGTGGCGGTGCCCATGATAGGGATAAGATAGCATCAAAACAATGTAAAAATACTATAATCGTTATGCAGTGAAAAGATAAATTAATACGAGAAATGGAATCTGCCTATAAGAAAACCTCAGGATAGAAGAAAAAAGGACCAGAATACATGTAGGAGATGACATAATAGTTTAAAAAGAACCACATCATAATACTTTGTCACCTTAAAGTTATGAATAAGTATCCCGGTCTCTCTATCTTTCTCTTTCTCTTAGCAGTAAACTCTTCCTTCTGCTGACAGTTGAGCTTTTGCCCCAACTGTTTCACTGCTTTTTGTTGTGATTTGGAAAGTTTATTTAATTTTTGTGTTTTTCTTAATTGTTTTACTTTTTGTTTTAAGTCCCCGAACTCAATTCTAATGTTTATTTTTTTGTTTTTTTCATATATTTTAATAGTTGATACATTTTTTATGTCATTTTGAATACCATTTTGTTTTCTTAGAGGCCTCCGCCAGGTTGGAATGATGTCATTATGAACATAAGAACATTAGAAACGAGAGGAGATCATTCAGTCCACCAAGCCCGTTTGTTTAGCTAATAGCTAAGCTGTCCCCAAATCTCATCCTGATTCTTCTTAAAGGTTGCCAAGGCTTCTGCCTCAACTCCATGTCTCAGTAGTTTGTTCCAGAGTCCCACAACTCTTTGAGTAAAGAAGTGCTCAGTTTTTGGATTCAGTTTTAAATGGGGCTTGTCCTCTGAGGTTCAATCAAAGCAACATATTGAAAGTTCATTTGCTAAATCTGAGCTGTGGGATGAAAACCTTTTTTCCAAACATATTTTTGCTGAATTCTTATTTTATTTTGACCTTTTACTATGAATTTAGTCTCTTGCTTTTGACTTGTTGATCACACCTTTTTGATCCCCCAGTTTTGACCTGCTTCAGTCCTTTCTCTTTTGTCCCAGTCTTCTCTCAAAAGCTGCCACAACACCTTTAGACTCAAAGACCCCTAGGATATGTGCTGTAAGGATCTTCAGCAGGTTTTATATCATTGAAAATGAATTCTATTCATTGTTTCTATTTTTTTGTTTGCTGGCAACCTGATGATAGATATTATAGCAAGTTTTGACATCACATCTTACATCCAAGGACACGACTTAATACAACGTGTTTAAGAGCAATGAGACACTGAACTAACTTGGTTTGTATTCTACGTAAAACCAAAGGAATGACTAAAAATGACTAAGTCTGTTAGTGAGTACTCTTGGTTTGATTTTTTGATTATTTCTTCTTCTTCTTCTTGAATATCTTGACTTTGATTTCTTATGAAAGTTTACCAGATTGATTTAGCCATACATATTTATTACTATCAAATAAAACTACAAGTGACATATAGATTTTTATTGAAAGACATTCTCCTTGGACACATCTGGCCTCTTTAAAATATCTACTGAGGTCACTTCTGACCAAACCCTTGGTCAGAGGGTTGCACTGCTTTGCTCTACACCCAGTTAAAGCTCACACTAATGACCCCTTTGTGTTTCTGTGCCCCCGTTAAAGGGCCTGGACTCCAAGGCAGTCTTTCAGCTGTCATTTTATAAAAAAGGACAACCCTCTGCTGCCCCCTACCAGACAATTAGGAGGAAGCTGACATCCAAACAGTTCTTTTTGGTTCACCCATGAATGGATAACCAATACAGTGGAACCTCGGTTCACGAATGTCTCGGTACACGTACAAATCGGTTTACGACCAAAAAGTTTGCCAGACTTTTGCCTCGGTTCACGACCACACACTCAGTATACAAACAAGCCAGTTTCCCTTTCGTTTTGTACATGTTCAGTGTCTCCCTGTGCATTTCCTGTGCAGCGAGCAAGATAGAGCGGGAGAGAGCGCGACACACGCACACACACACACACACACGCACACACACACACACACACACACACACACTGGCAGTGTGAGAGAGAGGGGGCTGGACGCATAAGGTAGAGAAGGCAGTTAAAGAATGCACTGGGCTTGATTTTGTTTTCACTTCTGTTTACAGCGATCGGTTTGTAGCGTGCATTGTTGCAATGTTACTTTTCTTGGTGGTTTATTAAATTATGGATTTTTTCAAATGTTCATTTTTTCCCCTGTGCTTAAAACTCATTAAAAAAAACTGTTTTTAGCCAGCGGTTGGTAGCGCAATAGAGCGAACTATTGCAGTGTTAGTTTTCTCAGTGTTATTCAATGTTTTTACATTTAGTTTACTATTACGCTGTGCATTCTATGGTTTACTTAACTATATTTGTGCTTAAAAACTTAAAAAAAATATATATTTACATACAGTTTGTATGGTCTGGAACGGATTAATTGTATTTACATATAATCCTATGTGGGAACTTGCTTCGGTTCATGACCAAATCGGTTTATGACCAGAGTTTTGGAACGAATTATGGTCGTGAACCGAGGTTCCACTGTATTCAAATTCCACAGCAAGAAGTTCCTAAGGTATGGTGGCCTCTTACCTGCCCTTTCTTGCTTTACTCTTTCGCATTTCTCTGAAAATTCTTGGGTCACCTGCTGTTTAGAATCTTAGGTAACATTGCAGAATTCTTTCTTGACATTTATTTTCTTGCCTGAACTTCCAGGTCACGGTCAAAAGGAGCCACAGCATATCCTAGCAGAAGTACTTCAAGGCCAGCATCTGTTCTGGATGGGACATTGCAGAAACACACTGATTGTCACTGCTAGGCGAGTACAGATGTAGCACTTTACAATATCGATATCAGACTGTGACAGGTGGTGACGCAATGCATTACATAGCTTTGTGCTCCTCTAAAGCCCTCACACTGTAAACGCCAACTAGGTGGTGTATCTGTCCATTATTGTATTCTTCCCAAACAAAACCGTTACGGTAATTGTGAAAAATTAGCTACAGTGTTTTTAGAAATTGATGTTTGGTGTTTATTAAATTAGTCACATTAGTCCTTTTTTTAAAATACGTATCTCTTTCCTATTAGCGTAGTCAAACTTTTCTTTCAGGGTCATGCATGCAGGAGCCTTTCCTGACAGCACTGGGTATAATGCAAAAAAACAGCCCTCAGTCCACTGTCAGTAATTCTATAATGTCTTCTATTATCTTATTTAAATGAGCTATACTCATATAACACAAAGAAAAACATAAATAATCTCAATTAATAATGCATTATAAAATGTTGGCATATATATTCAAATGAAAAATGTAACAGTTGAAATTCTTTTGCCCCCAAGGATTAACTCAAGACTGTGAAAAATCAACTTGAAATGCATTTATTTTTTGCACTAATAAGGAATGGTGTGTTGAGGCACGTTACTCTTTGTCAATTCAAGCAACAAACAGCACTGAAAATTATTCATTCATTCCTTCATTTTCATATGTACTTTATTCAGCACTGGGTAACAGTTGGAGTTGGAGCTTATGTTGGCGTCATTTAAACAACCTTGGAGCAAGCTGTCAGAGGGTGCAGTCGCTCACACACCCTCACGTAGTTAACATGACATAGCACTCTCAAACCTGTGGGGACGGAGGCAGGAATCAGTGCGGTGGACTTATTTAGAAAGCTCGTCTGTTACTTTAAAATACTGTACAGTCATATGAAAAAGTTTGGGATCCCCTCTTCAGTCCTTGGATTTTTGTTTGTCATTGGCTGAGCTTTCAAAGTAAGAACTTCCTTTTAATATATGACATGCCTTATGGAAACAGTAGGATTTCAGCAGTGACATTAAGTTTATTGGATTAACAGAAAATATGCAATATGCATCATAACAAAATTAGACAGGTGCATAAATTTGGGCACCCCAACAGAGATATGACATCAATACTTAGTTGAGCCTCCTTTTGTAAATCTAACAGCCTCTAGACGCTGTCCTCCTATAGCCTTTGATGAGTGTCTGGATTCTGGATGGAGGTATTGTTCACCATTCTTCATACAAAATCTTTCCAGTTCAGTTCAGTTTGATGGCTGACGAGTATGGACAGCCTGCTTCAAATCATCCCATAGATTTTCGATGATATTCAAGTCAGTCGACTGTGACGGCCATTCCAGAACATTGTACTTCTCCCTCTGCATGAATGCCTTTATAGATTTCGAATTGTGTTTTGGGTCATCACCTTATTGGAATATCAAACCCCTGTGTAACTTCAACTTTGTGACTGATGCTTGAACATTATCCTGAAGAATTTGTTGATATTGGGTTGAATTCATCTGACCCTCGACTTTAACAAGGGCCCCAGTCCCTGAACTAGCCACACAGCCCCACAGCATGATGGAACCTCCACCAAATTTGACAGTAGGTAGCAGGTGTTTTTCTTCTTCTGCCATGCAAAGCACTTTTTGTTATGACCAAATAATTTTTGTCTCATCAGTCCAAAGCACTTTGTTCCAAAATGAATCTGGCTTGTCTAAATGAGCATTTGCATACAACAAGCGACTCTGTTTGTGGCGTGAGTGCAGAAAGGGCTTCTTTCTCATCACCCAGCCATACAGATGTTCTTTGTGCAAATTATGCTGAATTGTAGAACAATGTACAGATACACCATCTACAGCAAGATGTTCTTGCAGGTCTTTGGAAGTGATCTGTGGGGTGTCTGTACCCATTATCACAGGTGGCACAGTGGTAGTGCTGCTGCTTTGCAATAAGGAGATTGTGGGTTCGATTCCCAGGTCCTCCACGTGTGGAGAGAGCTTTGAGTAGAGACAAAAGTGCTATATAAATGTAAAGATTATTATTATTCTCACAATCCTGCTCATATGCCTCTCCTGTATTTTTCTTGGCCTGTCAGACCTGTTGGGTTTAACAGCAACTGTGCCTGTGGCCTTCCATTTCCTGATTCTATTCCTTACAGTTGAAACTGACAGTTTAAACCTCTAAGATGGCTTTTTATAGCCTTCCCCTAACCCAGGAGACTCAACAATCTTTGTTTTCAGATCTTTGGAGAGTTGCTTTGAGGATCCCATGCTGTCACTCTTCAGAGGAGAGTCAAAGGGAAGGAAGCACAACTTGTAATTGACCCCCTTAAATACCTTTATATCTCATGATTGGACACACCTGTCTATGAAGTTCAAGGCTTAACGAGCTCATCCAACCAATTTGGTGTTGCTAGTAATCAGCATTGAGCAGTCACAGGCATTCAAATCAGCAAAATTACAAGGGGACCCACATTTGTGCGCAGCCAGTTTTTCACATTTGATTTAATTTCATACAACTAAATACTGCGCCACTGAAAATCTTTGTTCGGAAAACACCGCAGTACTCAGATGTTCCTAGGAAATGAAAGACATACCACTGTTATCTTTTTTGTTGAAAGGAGAGTCAATTATTATGCAGGCTGAGAGGGGTTCACAAACTTTTTCATATGACTGTAAATCCTTTAAGAAGAACAAAAGGACACAGTTAGAAACTTGTTAAGGCCAGAGTTTAAAAAAATGTTAGAAAAGTTTACTTCACGCAAAGAACCACAGATACTGTATATAGAATAAATTACAAAGTAGTCTTGTGGGGAGTAGAACTTTAAGGACCTTCAAATCTCAACTAGTTGTTATTTTAGGCAATAGAGGTGAACAGGATGAACAAGCTTATTGGGTTGATTGGCCTGTTCTCATCAAAATTAGTCTAATGATCTAAACCCATGCATTAAGCTATTTACAACATATAATTCAGTGGTACGATTACATTAAACATTAGTTGTTAAAAAAGTTCTGATTACAAAAGCTAAATGCAAGGTACAACATACTTATTGTCCAAGTACGCCTATGGCCCATGTTAACAAAATGGAATGTTTAGTTTGGTGATGTAATTTTTCCTTTTCTTTTTATAACTGCTCTGTTAATGCTGCTGAGGTTGGACAGCAAGTAGGACAATTTAAACAACAACAATTTATTTCTTGTATAGACCAAAATCACACAAGAATACCTCAATAGTCTTTATCAAGCCCTCCCTCCAGCCTTGACTCCTTAAGAAGAAAAGAAAAAGAACAAACATATCAAGGCATCAGGGTGAGCAAAAGGATTTAGAAGAATAGCCCAAACTTTGTCAAATGAACCAGAAATGGCAGATTCGTATACAATAATTAGGACGCACTAGTTAAGATTTACTTGTATGAACAGTTCCTGGTGAAACCAGACATGAGCATCTGAGTTGTTGTTTTGCAAATATATTAAAGAAGCTCACAACTGAGGACTCTACAGGGCAACTATGTTAAGATTCAACACCTTTTATATGAAAACTAGATCAGATTATAAGGTTTTAGTGTTAAGAATTGAGAAAACTTTTGGTTAATTGGCCTTACAATGACCTAATCATAGAGTGATTAGTCAGATCATCTAGCAAAATAAATCTTTGGTTACATTTACAAAAACATAGTCCTTACTTATATTCCACATATTAGGAACTTAGGTCCATCAAGTTCTAAATACTTTATACTCATGTGCCTGAAAGCAGAGATTAGTTGAAGTGTCATTCAACACAATGAGAGAGGAACAGATAAGAGAAGCTGGCTAGAGCTTGAGCATTGGCAGTGGTTGTCCACTTGAGTCCTTGACTGGGTTCAATTTCCTAGCATTTTCAATTTTCCAAACTGTAGATCTTTCATACAAAATTTAAAGGTCCAGTCATTTCAAAGTGCCTCATACTTTTAACCCCTATATCCTACTCCATTCCCAATGGTTCATGGTGCTGTCTCACAGCTTCATGACCTGAGCTGGATTTCTGCCCAATTGTCATCTGCCGAGAGTTTGCCAGATCTTTGTTACACTTCCAGGTATTCTCCACTTCATCCCAAAGACGTATGTATGGCTAATCGGTGTCTCTAAATTTGTCTGGTATATTCGAGTCTGACCGACTATGCCCTGTGATGGACTGGTGTGATGGAGTTGGTTTGTGCATTGAGTCTGAAGCCACCATGAAAGACGTTGGATCCCTGTAGCGCTTTGATGGATTACATGGATTCAGTCTATATACAACATAGAGAGACATGCAGTGTCTTCAATTTCATTTCATTTCAATGTGGTACCTTTTCAGCATTGTTTTGATGGACATTGCTGATAAAACAAATGAATTGATGAATGTATGACTTCTTAAATGAGATATCCTTAATTAATAATATTGAAAACTAAAAAATCCTCCACTAGTCTTTTAATTGTTTGCTCATCTGTCTATGAAACCTTTGAACCTACTTTCGATTTAGAGAAGGAGACAGCATACAATTCATTTCAGATATCTCAATAAATATACACATACTCATGTTCAGGGCTGGATTAAGACAAAATTGGGCCTGATGCTGCAGCGCAAACAAGGCCTATTTTTTCTCGGCATTGGTGCATTTGACGCTCACCGTACATGTGCACTCAGACCGACCAAGGAGCCTTAACTGCTTGTGACGCAACCAGCCAGCCTTTATTGAACATGAATAATAATAACGACGTAGTATCGTAACAACTCGAGATTAACATCAAACTATGTAACATCAACATTCAATAGCAATTGTCTGAATAGTACAATTAATGCAGAAAACCTAACAATGAAATACACAAAATTTCGCAATTCTCTTACGAAACAGAGTAAGAAAAAATGAATTTACAGAGACATTGGGTCAAAGTGACTCAGTTCAGGCTCTGGAGGGTAAACATTTGTCTACGATTTAAATTTCATAATAGACCAGAATTCTGTCGAGGATTTTAAAAATTCTAAACATCCATGCTGGGCCCGCAGGCCGGCTTTTAGTTTTACCTTTACAGATAACCATTTAAATAGCCATCGATTTTTACTGTACAACTAACTTTCAAGGTGAAAAATGTACTACGTGGCACTTACCGAACAATAATAAAGTGGCAAGAATCCCCAAGATATTGCAAAAAACGCAGCTAAATTACTAAGTAAACTGTTTAACGTAAAATTGATAGCAGTAACTTGAAATCTTTGGTTAACAATAAACACAACGACGTTATAGTTACATCACAGCACAAAGAACAATAGTAACTGTATAATAAGTAATGCTGTGTCTAAGCCTCTGAAAGTCAGACTCCAGATTTCATTCTAAGAATTATTTTGAGGTTAATATAGCAAAGGAAAACTGTTGAGCTTCTAGAAAATTGTCTGTTTTCATCTGGGCCTATTTCAGGAATGGGCCTAATGCTGCAGCATCAATAGCACCCACCTTAATCTGGCCATGCTCATGTTTAATTTAATTGTATGTTAAAATAATTAAAGCTTGAGAATCTGTAGTCTTTCACAGCTCTGATTTTTTTAGATGCAGAAAGAATTTTCAAACAATGATAGATAGATAGATAGATAGATAGATAGATAGATAGATAGATAGATAGATAGATAGATAGATAGATAGATAGATAGATAGATAGATACTTTATTAATCCTAAGCCATGTATTGCTGGATTTATTATAACCTCTTTTATTCTAGTTTTGCTATCATGTATTAATATTACTAAAATCTGTAAAGGACATGCACCCCATTCGGGGTTGGTACTTGCCTACCACCTACACTCTGTACTTTACTGGGATTTTTGGTTCCTCGTGGACCCATTGTTTGACAAAGCACCATTTCATTCTGAACAGAGTTCTTTGCATATGAAGTTGATTCTTTTCCCTTCACAAGGGTTCCTAATATGTGGACCATAAAGAAATATTTAATGTATAGCAAATTACCAGATCAATAAAGCCTGAACTTAGCCTGTGTTATTATATCCGAAACGAGTCCTTTTAAAATCAGGAACCTGTTGGTATTTCACAAATCAGTTATCATCTACTCACATTCTTATTTATGGAACCTGTTACAGATCTAATTAAAAAAACGGTTCTTTCTGGGACCTTCATGAGGATGGTTCCAATGGTTCCTATGTGGGACCTCTCCGAACCATCACTTTGGTACCTTACTTTCTAAGAGTGCTGGGCTGCTGGTGCAGTGGTTGCCCCTCTCAAATATCTTGAATTGTATTAAGTGGGTTTGTGAGGGTTACTGTATGTTATTAAAAAAAATAGTTTTATTATCACATGTCCTCTAACACTAAACAAGCAGATACTTTCACACTGTACCACTTTCCAAAATCTTTAAAAACAAAAAAGTGTTATGTCTAGTACTGCAGACTCATCTGGGATGGAAGAGTGTCATGCAAACACTGCATAAATGTTGCCAGACGAGTACAACAACATGAATGCCACATGGGGTGGTATGTTTTGTGAGTGTTTGTAGTGTTCAAGAAAGGCTACAGATAGGTGTACCATCACATGAGGAAAGGAAGTATGTCTTGGGACAAAATGTGACATGATTCCCCCCCATTGCATTAGGAGGCAGACATACTAACACTGGACAGAGATGTATGACCATCTGCTAAAAAGGAAGTATGCACCTTTAAGGCTAGCAGGGGGATCACGGGTGCAGAGACACCAGGCAGATCTCTAGCTATGTGTCCATGTTACAAATAGAACATGACCTCCAACCAGCATAGATTGGACTGATCATATAAAGGGGTTTAAAGCCACCTCCATGTCAGATTCCCAGTGACCTTGTGTGGGCAGAAAATTGTATGGTGGAAGGAAGGGAGGTCAGGGATTTTGGAAAGAGAGAAAGAATTACTGGAGGGGAGATAGGAATTCTGTACACCTACACAGTGGGCCAACCAGTCCACCTAATACATACGGGATGAACTTGGTTATGGAGGACCAGGAAGACATTAGTCTTTGCTTTGTTATTCTTGTGTTTGTCTCTAAAGTGTTACTCCCTATCACAGACTACTTTGGCGTCCTTGGCATTTCTCAGTTTGAGAGCACCACATATTATCTAAATACAGGTGAAACATCTGCTCATTGTAACTCCTGCAGGCATCTGCTAACATCTTGTAACTTATTGTTATGCCTTTAATAATAGAAGAGTTATAGAAACGCAAGTACAGTGAGAATGTTTCATTTATGGACATGCATGTTCATGGCATGAAAAGAAACAGGATTTGAAATATGCTTAACGTAGTCTATTACATTATAATGTCACACGTGTGTCAGGTGAGATAGCCTTCATCCAAATGAACTGTCAAAAATAGCATTTATTTCATCTGTTATTCACAAATGATGACAAAATTCTGCTGTTAGCAGAAGCTGATTAGATATAACTGGGCAGTTGGAATGTTTGCTTCGACTTTCTTATGTGACTCTTACTTTGGTCATGAAACCACATAAACACCTGCAGAGCAAAATAAAAAAAAAAAAAAAAAAAAGCAACGTTTGCAAATTTTGCAAGCAATACAACATACGTCATAATGGATATCGGAAATAAAAACTGCCCCGATTGCAATTTGCCACACACAGATGAGTCGGCTATCTTTCCTTGTTTTGGAGGTGGCCCACACTGGTTCAGAAATGATGGTTTGTTTAGAGTACAGTTACTTGGTATTTTATTGATCATCTAGTTAGCATTTCCTACAGTAAAACAGCACAGCCCAGGCAGTGAAGCTATACCTGAATGTTTTTCTTTCAGCTTTTATCACTTTGCCATTATTTGATGAAATGTCTTTCAGTTTTAACATACTGAATTTATTTATTTTGGATTACTTTCTTTTCTGACCAAACATTTTTGTCTGTTTTATTGAACTTTTTTTACTCTCTTTTGCATGAAGATATTCTATTATTATAATGTCCATTTTTTAATTTTTTAATAATCAATGATTCCTAAAATCCAACAGTGAACTACGTCTGCAACATGTGGTAGTGGTAGGGTTTAAGGACCCAATTTCCAATGGTCACCTTGTTAAGATCACCTGAAGGACTGGATTTCCATACGTCATGAGTACATTCATGTTTAGATTTGGAACAAATTAAAGAAAAACCTCCGATTAGTCCAGTTTAGTTTTTATTAGAGCGATAGTGCTGATAAAAACAATGAAATATGGAGGATGGTGCAATGATTAGCAGTGCTATCTTACATGTCAGGCTAAGTGATGGATTTTCTGTATGTGAAAGAATGTGGATGTGAGCGAAAATCTGAGCGGACATCTCATCCAAGGTTTGTTCCCAACTGAGCTTTCACAGTTTTGACTTTGCAAGTTCTCCCCATGTACAGTATGCAGGAATTATTTTTTAGTTACACTGGTTAACATACATAGACATGCTGCTTAGGTTAATTAGCAGTTGTAATTGTAGTACTATTACCCCACAGCCAAACGACAAGCAGCACATCACACTCTGTTTCCTACATGGTAAACAGGAATGTATTAAAATACATAACTCTGTTTTATTGAAGTAAAAACACAAAGCACCTACTATTTCAAATAGATTTTTTAGTGCAGCAGTTCTTAAACTGTTATTCTTGCAACTCTATTTCTTTTTTGTGTCTTCACAAGCCACAATTGCCACAGAGCATTAACCAAAGGGATCCGTGTACTTTGTACAGTCATATGAAAAAGTTTGGGACCCCCTCTTAATTCTTTGGATTTTTGTTTCTCATTGGCTGAGCTTTCAAAGTAGCAACTTCCTTTTAATATATGACATGCCTTATGGAAACAGTAGTTTTTCAGCAGTGACATTAAGTTTATTGGATTAACAGAAAATATGCAATATGCATTATAACAAAATTAGACAGGTGCATAAATGTGGGCACCGCAACAGAGATATGACATCAATACTTAGTTGAGTCTCCTTTTCAAATCTAACAGCCTCTAGATGCTGTCCTCCTATATCCTTTGAGTGTCTGGATTCTGGATGGAGGTATTGTTGACCATTCTTCCATACAAAATCTCTCCAGTTCAGTTCAATTTGATGGCTGCCGAGCATGGACAGCCTGCTTCAAATCATTCCATAGATTTTTGATGATATTCAAGTCGGGGACTGTGACGGCCATTCCAGAACATTGTACTTCTCCCTCTGCATGAATGCCTTTGTAGATTTCCAACTGTGTTTTGTGTCATTGTCTTGTTGGAATATCCAACCCCTGCGTAACTTCAACTTTGTGACTGATGCTTGAACATTATCCATGAAGAATTTGTTGATATTGGGTTGAATTCATCTGACCCTCAACTTTAACAAGGGCCCCAGTCCCTGAACTAGCCACACAGCCCCACAGCATGATGGAACCTCCACCAAATTTGACAGTAGGTAGCAGGTGTTTTTCTTGGAATGCGGTGTTCTTCTTCTGTCATGCAAAGCGCTTTTTGTTCTGACCAAATAACTCAATTTTTGTCTCATCAGTCCAAAGCACTTTGTTCCAAAATGAATCTGGCTTGTCTAAATTAACATTTGCATACAACAAGTGACTCTGTTTGTGGCGTGAGTGCAGAAAGGGCTTCTTTCTCATCACCCTGCCATACAGATGTTCTTTGTGCAAATTGCGCTGAATTGTAGCACGATGTACAGATACACCATCTGCAGCAAGATGTTCTTGCAGGTCTTTGGAGGTGATCTGTGGGTTGTCTGTAACCATTCTCATAATCCTGCCCATACGCCGCTCCTGTATTTTTCTTGGCCTGCTAGACCTGCTGGGTTTAACAGCAACTGTGTCTGTGGCCTTCCATTTCCTGATTAAAGCCCTTACAGTTGAAACTGACAGTTTAAACCTCTGAGATGGCTTTTTGTAGCCTTCCCCTAAACCATGAGACTGAACAATCTTTGTTATCAGATCTTTGGAGAGTTGCTTTGAGGATCCCATGCTGTCACTCTTCAGAGGAGAGTCAAAGAGAAGGAAGCACAACTTGTAATTGACCACCTTAAATACCTTTATATCTCATGATTGGACACACCTGTCTATGAAGTTCAAGGCTTAACGAGCTCATCAACCAATTTGGTGTTGCAAGTAATCAGCATTGAGCAGTGACAGGCATTCAAATCAGCACAATTACAAGGGGACCCACATTTGTGCGCAGCCAGTTTTTCACATTTGATTTAATTTCATACAACTAAATATTGCTTCACTAAAAATCTTTGTTCGGAAAACACCGCAGTACTCAGATGTTCCTAGGAAATGAAAGACATACCACTGTTATCTTTCAAAGTAAATTATTATGCAGGCTGAGAGAGGTTCCCAAACTTTTTCATATGACTGTAGAAAAGCCGCCAATTGTCATCCCAGCATGATGTCCCCCTTGTTGAACTGCCATCAATCCATGTCCCAGGTTGTAGTTTTCCCTTGCCCACAGTGACCCAGGTATGCAAGGCATTCTGCAAACCATTTGTGACCCTTTCCAATTCAGTACTATTGCGATTCATGTCTCAGCGCGACCAAATTTCAGACATCACGCAGGCAATACTTTAAGAAACACTGTTGTAGTGTGTTCTTGGAAGAAGGGCAGGGTCTGCCATAACTGCATTAGGAGCAAGGAAGGGTGCAACCCTGAAGAAGGGTCACTCCATCACAGGGCTACCCCCATGCACACACAACATTGAGCTAAAGGAGCCTTTCTGCAGCTCAAGAGGCATCCACTGCTTTCTGAATATGTTGCACAGCAGTTAGGATTCTGGGAACTGCTCTAGAGATGTCTCTGGTGTCCCTGCAGCTCATTCAAGTATAGAGTCTGGCTTCTGTCTAAGTTTCTAAGGGATAGGCACAGCTTCTTACAACTCTGCATTGGAATACATTGGTTCAGAAAATAAAAGAATGTTTCAAAGTAAACAAAAACAAGAGCTACTTGACGAATCTTAAAGCCAAACCATATAAGACCTACCTGCCCAATAGGAGACTCCCTAAGCACTACAGTCAGTAAGTGGAGCTGCTTCAGGGAAGGCTGCTTATTTCATCTGTTTATTCCACAACATCTTGTAACCTCTAATCACCCTCCATGTCCTGCTCACCTCTCCACATTTAGGACACTGGAAGCGCATTAGCCCTTAGCTTTACAGATGATGAGTAGGTCTTAAGGTCAGCGTTGTCATGCCAAATGCTAGTAGGCCCTGTTCACCTAGATCTTTTGAAACCTTGGAATAATTTGCTGTGCCCTTCCACTCTTATATAAGGGAACCTAGGTTACAAAGATTATCTGCTTTAAGACAGACCTTTACAGGCATTTTCTTGTAAACACTGGAGGATACAGTGTGGAGCCGGTTTAAGCTGGTGCTGCCTGCTAGCAATGCATTTTCAAGAGTAGGCCCATGACCTGCTTCTTCACTCCCTGTCATGTATTGCATTCAGCAGGGCCTTTCTTGAACTTCAAGTGGCACCCCCCTAGTATTTCTCAAAATCCAAAGATAGTTTTTAGTGACTATGTAATTTTATTGATTGACTAGACCAAACTACAACATCAGAGTATGCAAGCCTTCTCCCGGATTTAGATAATCTCCCATTTCTGTAGGTTTACCTTATGTGAGAGCACAATTGGGCATTTATGGAGGCCCTACATTAACCTGACAGTCATTTATTTATAAAAATATTTATTGGATCTATTGTACCTTAAAGCATATCTAGCCTTATTTTTAAAAGACCACAGGCCACCATTAGTAAATCTATTTCCAATATGAGGTTCTTTACAAGTAAAAAAATCAAAATGATAAAATCTTTATAGTTATTGAACATTAATGTGACATAACATTCTCAAATCCACTCTATCCAGTTCAAGCCTATGCCTGTGGTATTGTGCACAAGGTAGGAACTAATTCTGGACAATATGTCAGTCGGTCACAAGGCCCATCCTCAGTCAGACAGGGCCAATCTAGAATTTGTAATCAAGCTAACATGCACCACTTTATGCAAGTAAGAAGAAAAATGAAGTACCTGGAGAAAACCCTAAAAGACAGAGTGAGATTATGCAGACTCACCAGGGACAATGATCAGGCACACAATTTAGACAAAAAAGCATTGCTAGCCATTATGTCGCATTTTCTAACCACAGAACCACTTTAAGTGCACATGTACATGGGAGGTGAGTTTGGGCAATAAGAGAACAAATTACTGAAAGCTACAAAGTGATGAAAGAGAAATGGTAGATGAGTTTGGTGGTGGTGATGGTACTTCGGGACATGAAAGTAGGTGGGGTACTCTAGTTGCTAAACAGTGAAGTGTTGAGAAGTGGCAATTAAAAAAAAAGGTGTCAGACTTCCACAAAACAGGTAGACCCTAAACACCACAGGTGGGCTTTGGCCTGCTCAGGCCTAAAATAGGGCCTGCCATTTAGGGTTTAAGATATAATTCTAATGATTCCAAGTCCAATTCATAGCCTATGCCTAGAGTATTGGGCACAATTCAGAAACCAATCCTGGATAATGTTTCAGTCCATCACGAGGCCCATCCACACTCAGACAGGGCCGGTCTAGAATCTGTAGTCAAGCTAATATGCTCCTGCATTATGGATGTAAGAAGAAGTACCTGGACAAAACCCAAAAAGACACAGTCAAGAGTGTACAGACTCAACCTGGGACAATGATCAGGCACACAATTTAGACAATAAGGCATTGTTAACTATTGTGTCACCTTTGCTAATCACAGTACAGTAGTAGTAAGATATAAGAAAGTTGCCACAGAAATTCTCCGGTACCAAATATATCTCACAAATTTTATAAAGCATGTTTTATGAGGGGCTATACAAAACATCCGGTGTAGTGTCCACAAAATGACTAGAATTTTCGATGTACAAAGTCAACAAGACACAGAAAGAAAGAGGGGCGTTATAGTAAATGCTAGCATATCTGGGGAACTGAGGTTCCTCAATGCACAATTGTTCCTTTAGGGGGCGATATAGGTTCCTAGTTGGAATAAGTTCTTTTCTTAATTGCGGCGTTTTAAGTAACCAAAAACTATATAGATATGATATTAAAAGGCGATACCTCTCCCATAGTGATACGGCAGTAAAAATCACATAAGGGAAAATAGCTTTCTTTACTGACGATTTACACGGCATTACAGACGGGAAGCCTATGGCAAAGACAATACCAAAGTAGGATCTTGATCTATACAGTCTGCCATCTTTCGTCGCTGCTCTGGAAGGCTTTTCAGGACGGACATCAGCTTTGAAGTGTTTGGCTGCTGTCCAAGCCTTTTATACTGGTTCCTTCACGTACAGGCCTTTCCTTGGTTTCCAAACAAGGAAAGGAAAGGATTCAATTTCATCTCTAACATACAGGAATAGTACAATGCCTATTTTCGCAGTTGTCCCCTTCTCTCTCCAAACTAGACTAGCCGTTTCTAAATGCTGACAGCCCCTGTGTACTAACTTTGGCCTGGCCTGAACATGTGAGTAGATTTATAAAATAATTTTTGTACAGACCACAGTGACGTTAAACTTATATTCTTATTACAACAACATGACTAAAACAGATGGACTTACCATTGCAGCATTGAAAGTATCTTACTAAATAGGCATTTTGTTATTTTAGTAAAGATACATATTTGGAAAGTTGGGTAATCAACAAAATAGCATAAAGAAAACACATTACATTCATCCAGATATCCATCTTCTGAACAAGTTTACTCCAATACAGTGTCACGGGAAGTCTGAGCGAATCCCAGCAGTATTATGTGTAAGGAAGAAACCAAGCCCATACATACTGTACTGTAGAATGCTAGTCCATCGTCAAATACACATTTTGATCAGGACAATGTATACTTGTTATTTAACATAATCTACTCGACTTTGATTAAATTGGAGGCAATCCATCAGAGACATAATAATACTTGGCAAAAACCTCAGAGAGAGTAACAGAGCCAGATCTGAACCCAGTCACCTGTTACTCATGCCATGCCACTTTCATTCTTTCTTACTATACATGTGATCATAACACTTATAAGGAAATGCTGACTGCTAGGCAGATTCAAATCTAAAAAAGACACTCACTAAGGATTGTTTGATAAAACAGTAATAAGGCCAGCACCCACACTCTATTTATTTCTGTCTTTTTCTAAAGGGTATTATGGCCTGTTTTTTTTTAATGTATACATTTCTGTTTAAAAAATTTTAATAACATACTTTGTTAGCATCCATGGCTCAATGCACTGAACAATGTCTTAGCTGCTCCACATAAGACTGGCTAAAAGCAGGGATATACCTTCAACCATAATCTGACTTCCTGCCCAGACAAAAAACAATATACAAAGCAGAAGACCACATATGAAAACTAAGACAAGTAATTGTCTCAGACAGTTATGACACACCTTTTGCACAACCTTCTGCCATACGATGAAGCTTGTGAGAAGAAAGCAAAACTTCTCATCTTATCTTTACAGTAAAGGACCTCAGGCTCTAACCACAGGCGTACCTTGGGTACCAGAGAGATAAAGGCGACTTGGTGTGGTTTTTCTGTTTTGTACTAGATCAGCGGTAGCCAAACCCCACTCAGGAAAAGGGCGCTTGTTTTCGCGTCGTTATCGCTTCACACTATCCAGATGCTACTGCTCTTATTATGAATTTTGCTTGGTGTCAGAAACACCTGTTGATCCCTTATTTAGACAAAAAAAAAAAAGAAAAAGTTATGTTTCAGGCATACTTGAACATAACAAGGCTTATGGAAAAACGTACGGCAAACATGCCATCCTTAGGAATTGAATCTGTGGGTCACTGTTTAAAATGTGACATCAGTAACGCAACATCAATTTTTGCCAGGAAATTCGGTTCATAGAATACCTGCTGCCATATTTAGACATCTTGATAGACTTGCAAGGGCACTGGCATCTGCCACTAATTGAAAGTGTTACAGTTAGAACAACGTTGGCCTTGACCCCGATCCACCGTGAGAAGCAGTACGTTGGCTGATGAGGCAAGAGAGGCAGGCAGGGCCATTTCCCAGCAAAAATACAGTTATGTGACCGCTTGGGGGCCCCCTACCCACACAGATGGGCTTGGTGTTTCATCGCTTCGTCCCAAACTACATATACCATGTACAGCCCCGAAAAGGCTGACAAAAGTCATGTTGGTAGAACAAACATCCTGAACATGTAATCAACAATATATATTTGTTTGAAATTGTTACACCTAATGAAAGAGGTGAATGATACAGAATGGCTTCAGAATTCTGAGGTCAAACCCAAGCACATATTCCGTCTGTTTGGATTTTACACATTCTTCCCATATCTACATGGGGATTTTCTTTGGTATCCCCAATCCCACATCCCAAAGACGTGCATGTCAACTCTAAACTTGTATGTGGGTGTCACTTGTGAAAGACTGGCTTCCCATTCCAGCATTTTTCTGAAAAGTGGTAATAACTAAAAACTATCTACTTGAAATATCTATCCACTATATCCATTATATAAGCTGTTTAGTGGCCAGACTCAGGGGCTTTTTATTAGCAGACTCTTTTGGGTGCAAGTGGGTGCACCCCACTTGGGTGTGAAGAAGCAGACAGAATTGCCAGCCATGTACAAAGGATTTAGGTGACAGAGAAAAGCAAGGGGCACAAATAAAAACGAAGAGAGCCGAGAGACCAGAGCAAGTCAGAAGATTTCCTGTTCTGATGATGTCTCGCATGGCCCTAAAGACAGGAGCATGAGGAACCTGCTAAGGGGGGTGTGAACTCTGTGTAATATGTCTCTTCCTTAATTTTGGTATTCACCATATAGATATTTTGAAATAGGTGTTTTTGTACCCTTTGGGAGTGCAGGAAGAAAAAGAGAATATAAGGCCATGCCAGGGGCTGTGGAAGGCCCTATGAGAGAAGGAAACCCATATTGTCATGCCTGTGTTGAAAGAAAGGCACCCCTGGGGGCAGTAAGTACAATGGTAAGTACAATGAGAAACCTGGAAGAACGATGAAAGAGGAGCACCCAGGGAGAAGAGAAAAATGAAAGATACTTCCACAGGATTCTGGAGAGCAGATTTCCAGGCAGGTGTTTCCTTCTACATTTTGCTAGGGCCAGATGAAAAGAAATGTCCATTAGGTCAAACGAGGGTAGCACAAAGTAAGATATCAGACTTAGAACTCGCAATTAAGAAGGCAGGTATAGCCATGGGTTTGCCATGAAGATATGGTCTTCTTAAGGGAATTGTGATATCAGAGTAGAGAGACATCTGTGCTTTATCTTGGTGCCCTTGTTGCAAAAATAAGGATGACAGTGTTTCTGAGGCTTATGGGGCTGTGTCCCCAGGCCAATGTTTCAAAACCACCTTAAGCCCAAATGTGAATGGGAGGTGAGTTTGGGCAATGACAGAACAAATTATTGAACAGTAAAGAGGGATAAATGAGAAACGGGGAATGAGTTTTGGAGTACTTATAGTAATTTGGGACCTGAAAGTAGGTGGGGTACCCTAGTTGGCAGACAGAAACCAGTATTGTTAAGTGGGAATACAAAAAAGGGTTTAAAGCTTCCAAAACATAAACCATAAACACACCAGGACCTTCACTGATTTTCCTAGATATGGTAGGCAGGCTTTGGCCTGCACAGGCCTAAAATGGGACCTGTCTTTTTAAGGTTTAAGACATAATTTAAAGTGTCCAAATTCGAGAAAATTGCACTAACAAGGTTAGTTGCAAAATACATTAGAAAAGTCCCCAAAAAACAGAAACAAGAACAAGACCTGAAGCAGAATGTACACCAAACCAGAAAATCAAAAGAAAACAGTACTTATGATACTAAACTTGAACAACAATCAACGGCACACTGAAGGAATCTGGAATCCACTAGAAGACAAAGGCAGAGGTGACAACATGGTGGCCTCAGCTCTTCAGAATTTGTCCACATTATACAAGGAATATATCCATACTTAACTATACTAAACATACATACTAAGTATTAAATAAACATAACAATAATAACAGAAATTACATAAATATATGAAAAATAATAACTTAAAACTGCAGTAACAAAAACAACAGAAAAATACCCATAAAAGCCACGGAGCAAACCATTGCAATAACATAACAGCCAGAATGCATTTGATGAGGCCCAGAGAGGACGTAGGGCTTATTTTGTGACTAATTGTTTCTTCGTGTTCTCCTTGTGTTTGTTCTTTTCCTTTTACATAATGGCTTCCACAGCTACCACACAGCTGTATTTATCAATAGCACCTGATGACCCCGATTCTATAGATTCACTAACACAATATCTGACTTGTATTTCAGAATGGATGAATAGTAACTTTCTCAAGCTAAATAAAGAGAAAACTGAAATCTTAGTGATTGGCAATAATGGATACAATGAGGCTATTAGAAATAAACTGGACGCATTAGGATTAAAAGTCAAGACGGAGGTAAAAAGCTTAGGGGTAACTGTTGACTGTAATCTGAATTTTAAATCGCATATTAATCAGATCACTAGGACAGCATTTTTTCAAGTTAGACCTCTTATATCATTGAAAGACGTTGAGAAATTAGTTCATGCGTTTGTTTTCAGTCGGCTAGATTACTGTAATGCACTCCTCTCAGGAATACCCAAAAAAGACATAAATCGTTTGCAACGAGTGCAGAATGCAGCTGCTAGAATCCTAACCAGGAAAAGAGAATCCGAGCACATTTCTCCAGTTTTGATATCACTACACTGGTTACCTGTGTCATTTAGGATTGACTTTAAAATTCTGCTTATGGTTTATAAAGCCTTAAATAATCTCACCCCATCTTATATATCGGAATGTCTGACATCTTATATTCCAAATCGTAACATTAGATCCTCAAATGAGTGTCTCCTTAGAATTCCGAGAGCAAAATTTAAAAGAAGTGGTGAGGCGGCCTTTTGCTGTTATGCACCTAAAATCTGGAATAGCCTGCCAATAGGAATGTGCCAGGCTAATACAGTGGAGCACTTTAAAAAACTGCTGAAAACACATTACTTTAACATGGCCTTCTCATAACTTCACTGTAATTGAATCCTGATACTCTGTATATCCAATTCATTATAATAACTATCCATGGTAGCTCTAAAACCTGTACTAACCCCTATTCTCTCTTCTGTTTCTTTTTCCGGTGTCCTTTTGGTGGTGGCTTTTGACACCACCATCTACTCCAAGCATAATGATGTTCCAACAGTGAAGAATTAAAAGCCAGAAGTCTGAATGTCCATCATCATCAAGTCCTTCCGTGAGAACCCTAAATACAAAGAGGACTATTTCATTTATGTTAGGTAGAATGCCCAGAGGGGACTGGGCGGTCTCGTGGCCTGGAACCCCTGCAGATTTTATTTTTATCTCCAGCCGTCTGGAGTTTTTTTTGTTTTTTCTGTCCATCCTGGCCATCAGACCTTACTTTTTTTTTATGTTAACTAATGTCTTATTTTAATTTCTTATGTTGTTATATTTTTTTTATTTACTGTTCTTCATTATGTAAAGCACTTTGAGCTACTTTTTTGTATGAAAATGTGCTATACAAATAAATGTTATTATTATTATTATTATTATTATTCATAGGCAAACATTTTGTATATTTTGGCTCAAGCATGGTTATTCAGGGTAAGAGAGGTATCTTCCTTCTGTCAATATAACAGTATGTCCATCGTGTGCTCTGTTCAGTGTTATATAACACTCAGATCGAATTTTTTTCTCCATTTCTCAGCAGTAGAAAAAATTGTTTCTTTTCAAATTAATGATTGTAATCCATAATATGAAATCAAGTATAACATAGCTGCTGGGCAAAACTGAGAATGCAGAAAATGGAAATGAAAGCATCATTCACAATGTGTAAAGTACTTAAAGAAGTACACACCATTTCCTCAAAGAACTTTTAAAGAGCATAACATTTTTTTCTCTTGTTATTGTTACTTGTCTTAAACTCATTAAAGGCATAAAATTGCTTTTCTGAAACAGAGAAACATCCAAGTGAATCAATTTAAGGTTTCATGTTGCCGTTCTTGAAAGTTTGTTTTGGGTATTTTATGTATTTCTGTGTTCATTTTGTTTTATTAAAAATGTATAGATTTTATGGAGTAGAGTTATAGCATATTGTCTTGGTGTTTCCTATGGTGTTCCTCTAGAACTTTTGGCTACTTCATATAGTCCAAAGACATATATTTGAACAAACGTATGAGCAGAACTAGACTAGCAGCATGTCCAAGATTGATCCCTACATTGCATTTGGTTCTGCTCTTCCCTGTTTGAAATTAAATAATGTTTCCAATATAGCAGCTGGATCAACAAATGGCATGGGTCTGTCTCATTACAGTTACCTTAAAAGGTGCAAGATGCTTAGTTTGTTTTTGTAGGGTCCAAGAGGAACCCTATTCTTCTCTTTACATATATATATATTTATTCTATATTCTTTATATTCTTTATTAGGTAGACCTTAACAGAATGCCTCAAATCCTGTAATTTTACCACACTGTCAGGTCGAACTGTTGCTGTAGTTCAACAATTCTCCTTTCCTTTTAGATCTTTAAGTCAAGTCAATTACTGTAAATATACTGTAATACCAGAACAGGCATGAGAGAAAGCTACTCATTTATTAATGCATTATGCACCATAGCTAATATTTCCAAAATATAATCAGAATACATAAGCGTGAGTGTTGGTTAAAATAATGCAACCTGATAATAGGCTACTAGGTGACTGTCTGTCTTACAAGTCTCTGGTGCTGCTTAGTCTTTTTCCGATGTTGAGATAGATTCAGCCCCCATTCTAGCCCATGCTTTTCTCCTGGAAGGCGAAGGGGTGTCATAAATTTTACTTATCCACTCCATTCTGTTAATGGGCTTTCATCTCAGCCCGCCTGTATTCCCCCAGGCCAGCTGGCCAATCAATTCCTACTTTCCATACAAAAAGTTTATTTAACAAACGGACTAGATTAAACATAAAGTAAAAGTATAAAGACAACTTTTGCAAATAGAGACAATCTATAAAAATACTTATCATGCTAGATATTACCATTTTTTTCTGCTCACAAATGGATCATAGCACTAGTTAACCCTAACCTCATCATACCTCCAGGAAACTGAACCATTCACTGTTCATGTCAAGTATGATTTTTCTTCTCATGTTTGTATGGCATTTTCTCTAGATACTCCATGTTCTTTCCACGTCCCACTTATTGGTCAGTTTAAATTGTCTGTTAAGTGTGAGTTTGTCTAATGACTAAATAGTACTGTGCCCACGGTTATTAGGTGCCTGGCATCAAGATAAAAAAAAAACTTAACTGACAGGTAGACGTTTTGGAAGGGCAGAATTGGCTATAGGTAGGCACAAGACTCATATGTGATGGTAACAGAAACATTTAAAGCTACTTAATTAACTATGTAATCTGTTCACTACCTGTCCAGCTTTTCTTTCTTCCAGATGGTGCATGATGCTGCTGATTTTATGAGTTTTAAGCACAGGGAAAAAAAATTAAATGCCACTTCCCTTGCAAAACTTTTCAAACCATCCTCTACTGGCTTTAAATTCCTCACCTTCACCACTCAAAGAAGGATTTTTTTCAGCAAACCACCATGAATCTTCCTGGTTTTCTCATTATTCCCTGCAAGTTGCTTCTCATTCAACCACACTAGCAACAGTTTTTCCACCTCTTCCAGCACTTGAGGCCTCTGCTTGGTTAACATTGTAACTCCTTTTGCAACATCAGCTGCTTTGTTAAGCCCTGTATACGCAAACAAAAGAAAATGGGAAACGGAGAACGGGAAATCATTGGTGCATAGGGAAACTGGCTGCCAGTGTTTTTGTTCGCAAAAAGAGCATGTGGTCGTGAACAGATGCAAAATTTTGGCAAACTTTTTGATTGTAACCCAATTTGTACGTGTTCGGAAACGTTCGTGACCAGAGGTTCTACTGTATCTCATGGAAGATGCCAAGACATACA
Organism: Erpetoichthys calabaricus; assembly: GCF_900747795.2. Taxonomy (NCBI): domain Eukaryota; kingdom Metazoa; phylum Chordata; class Cladistia; order Polypteriformes; family Polypteridae; genus Erpetoichthys; species Erpetoichthys calabaricus. The sequence goes on along the minus strand of NC_041409.2, from coordinate 25,543,069 downwards.
AATGCAGCATTTAGACACACTTGGGAAATGTATCTGTTAAATGAAATAGGGGCACATGGAAATTCCCTATGATAAGTATTGAAATCTGTTCAGACTCTTACAGTATACTACAACACAAGCAAATGAGCAATTTGATCAGAATTGGTAAATTTTGAATTATGTGGTGCACATAGGCTACTACATTTTAGACAATATGTCTTTCAGAACAATGGCAACACTGAATATGTCAACATCTTCATATGCCCGTACAGATTTTCCATTACTTCCAAAGAAAAGCCTGCTTTATAATACCTAAAAAGATAAAACATGTCTCTATAGGAAATAGTTTCAAAAGTGAGGACTTAAACATATTTCAACAATGAGACTGATATCCTTGTCCATATTTATCTTCCTCTGCTAAGAGGGCTCCTGCCAAGTTATTAAGTGAAAATCATTACTCATCACACTTGTTAAATCTCAACTGGAGAAGTCTAAAACTCAGTAAGTAATCACTTGTGGTCTGTAAGTATTAGATTTAAATAACCAATTCAAACAAAAAATGTATTAAAAAATAAATAAAACACGGCAAGCACTATATTATCCATGTCACTGTCTTCTATAGGTAAGAAAAAGAATTTTGAATGTTAAGCATGTTAAATAAACCCCCTCACACTAAAATAATAGAAGACAAACATCAACGAGCATCTCATTTTCTTGTTAATGAAAGTGCATGACGTGGAAAAGTGTTTCTGTTGAATTGATCTATATGCCGACTAGTCAATTAATGGCAATGTGAATCCCATGGGCCAATTAAATTCCCATTCAGATCCATTACAAATGTTCCATAGTTTTGGTTTTCCAGTTGGGGTGATTAAACCAGAATTAAGCTGATGTTAAATCACTACAGTACAACACAAGGATCAAAAAAGACCCTTCTTCAGTATGAAGTAGACAGGCTAGCTATGTACTGTAACAGTTTAGCTATGATAAAGATGGGGCGATTAAATATGGATTTTTAAGACAAAGTGGTTTTAGGCCCATAGCCCCACAGCCAGATGACAGTTATCTTCTGTTTCTCTCAAACTGAAGAATGTTGCTTTTTTAAAAGTGCCAAGAAGTAATGACTTAAACAAAAATAAAAATAAATATCATTACATGATATTCTTAATGGTATTGAAAGGCAAAATATATACTGAGAGGCAAGCATTATAAAAAAAAGATTCAATAGCTAAAAAGATACTACTGTGTGTGAATCAACATGTGAATTGAAAGGGCAGGTTCAGATATGGGACACACTCTGGACCCCCTGGATGTTGTAGAAATGGAGAGAATTAAAACAAAACTGAATGCCATTATGAACAATGTTGCACTTCTTCTCTTTGACACACTAACACTGAGGACTTTCAGCCAACAAATCTTTCAGCAGAAGTGTGTTCAGAAACGTTTTGGGGGGCTCCTTTATACCAACAGCAGTACACCTGTGTAGTGCTTCGCTGAGACTGTGACTGTGACTGCCACGTCAGGCCTTTTCTTTCTGTTTAAATTGCCCAACCTTTTCAGTCATTCTGGTGTGTATTATTATGTGTCTATCTAGGTATGGATTTATTTTTTTACAGAGCTTCTGTAAAAGGCCAAATTACCCTCTGGGGACAATAAAGTTCTATTCATCTAACTGACTATTTAACAACAAGCGTAGGTGCATCAAAAGAGCTTAGTGATTTTATTTTCAATAAAACGTTCTAAAATTCAAATGTAGTGTGGTGCAGGGCTTCGATAAATGAATAAGTAATTCCAATATAAAACAGCATTCAAGTGGAGGTTAAAATGTTATTAATTAACCCACTGCAGTTCAAGTCACTCTCAGGATCTGTAGCGTCACTTATCACTTGAAGCAGTCGATCCCTCATGCTCCTTAAACGCTCAGCACCAGCTCAACCACAATCCTGCCTCTTTGTTCTTTCTTCCCATTTAACATCTGGACTCATCATTCTTCTCTCTCTCTCTCTCTCTCTTGATTCCAGCCCCCGTCCTACTCAGGATTCTTTTATGTTCCACTGGCACAGGAACCTTCATTGCGAACCCCCAAAGTGCTATTTAGGAAATTGGCTGAACCGTGCATGTCTACGCGTGAATGTGGGCTTTGCCAATTCTCTCATCAACGCCCTGGGGTCACTCGTCCCCGCTACCACCTGGAGCCTGACCACACTATTTTTATTTAAAAAAAAAGTTTCACACCACCAGAGACTTTTATCTCACTTCACCACACTGGGATCAGAGCTAAATCCGTCCATCCATGTTTTGTATTACAGGGATGCTGGGAGCCAGAACCTTTTCTATTCTATTCTATCAGACGGTTGTGGTGAGTGCCCTCTTCTATGCGGTGGTGTGCTGGGGAGGCAGCATAAAGAAGAAGGACGCCTCACGTCTGGACAAACTGGTGAGGAAGGCAGGCTCTGTTGTAGGCACGGAGCTGGACAGTTTGACATCCGTGGCAGAGCGACGGGCGCTGAGCAGACTCCTATCAATCATGGAGAATCCACTGCATCCACTGAACAGGATCATCTCCAGACAGAGCAGCAGCTTCAGCGACAGACTGCTGTCACCGTCCTGCTCCACTGACAGACTGAGGAGATCGTTCCTCCCCCACACTATGCAACTCTTCAATTCCACCCAGGGGGGGTAAACGTTAACATTATTGAAAGTTATTGTCTGTTTTTACCTACATTTTTATTTCTCTTTAATTTAATATTGTTTTTTTGTATCAGTATGCTGCTGCTGGAGTATGTGAATTTCCCCTTGGGATTAATAAAGTATCTATCTATCTATCTATCTATCTATCTATCTATCTATCTATCTATCTATCTATCTATCTATCTATCTATCTATCTATCTATCTATCTATCTATCTATCTATCTATCTTTTGTAACAGTACTAGGGCAAGTTAGGAACTAAACCTGGAAGGATATTGTATATTGGTATATCACAAGACATATTCATAAGCATCTTCACACATTTTACACTCCATACTGTGGAGAACACCTTCTATGGATGTAGGCCCCTGGTTACCCATTCAGCCCATAAAAGGCATATCATTGCTCACTGCTCATCTTTGACGTGAATGGAGGATGATCAGAAAATATTTACTCCCAGAAAATAATAAACTGACTGATAAAGGTCAAAACCTTATCACTGTGATCGCAGACACACCATGTTTCCACATGTGAGCAGGGAAAGCAGGATTGCCAAACGAAACAAAATTATCACAAAAGTGCATATAATTATTGACTTATCCCTACTACTGTCAAAAACAAAACACATAAAGCATACCTAAAAGAGGCCTGAGGACAAAAAAATCCAGAATGTATATCACATGATGGTCAAAATGTGTAAAAATAGAACAAATAGCGCCAAAGTCATTATAAAAACAGTTATTTTATTGATAGGGAGAGAGGTTAGGAGCAGGCGCTGATACAATGCATTGCCGCACCCACCACATGAGAAACCACCTCAGGATCCCAGATTAGTACCCAAGTGTAGCCATGCAACAGGTGACACCTCAGCACCACACTACTTCACATGGAATGGATCAGTGTGAGGTTTTTATGGTGGTTGGAGTATCAATTCCCAAGTTTTCCCCTACAGGCTGGAGGGTCTACATTCAGGGTTGGATGCAGATTAACGTCATACCCAGGATGGAGAAATTACAGGCTAAGGGCCTTGCTTATGGGCCCAACGAAGTAGAGTCACTTTTGGTGTTTACGGGATTTGAACTGGCAACCTTCCGATCCCTAGCCTCAGAGCCACTACTCCACTATACCACTACAGCCACCACTATAGGGAGAGAATACTGTAATATATAATAGAAAATACACAGAAAACAAAACCCTGGATGCCCCACTGGGTTTGAGTAAATGGGGCCTAGAACCTAAGTATGAGGGACGTTCAAAAAGTTTCTGCACTTTTTTAAACTTTATTTATTAAAAATTTCAAAAACAAATTCTATCACTTTTCTACATAGTCACCTTCATTTGCAATGCAATTTTCCCAGCGTTGTACCAACTTTTTAATGCCCAATTACTACTCCTCCTGCCTTCACTGCTTCCAACGAAAATATAAAAGTCAGGAAACGTTTTGAATATTCCTTGTATTTGGTGAGTTATTAGCTTATTATCTCACAATATTATCTTGAATTCTCTTTAGAAAATCCAGAGCTGTCCCATCAGAGCTCTTTAATAGCCCCAGGCATTCCTGCCAACCTGCTATCCATTATACATTGTGTTTCTGATGTCAGTTTGATAGATAGATAGATAGATAGATAGATAGATAGATAGATAGATAGATAGATAGATAGATAGATAGATAGATAGATAGATAGATAGATAGATAATTATTCCCCAAGTGGAAATTCACATACTCGAGGGGATTCTTAGAGTTTTCTCTCAACCCCATAAAGAATTTTATAATAGTATAATACTTCTAGAACATCCCTTCTGCAGTAATTGCCATATTTTACACATGCATTCTCAGGTGTTTAATGGTCTTTTTTATTGAGTGGAAACTCGTTTTGAGGTTTTCTAATTGCTTATTTTGTTCCTGTTTATGTGACCTAACAGGATGTGTCATGTGACCGTGATCGCTGCCATCAATTGCATCATTGGAATAAATATGCCGGCTGTCCCATTGCACATTATCTCTTGGTCTTATAAACTTTCTACAAACTGTAGGCCGTACGGTTAGATTTTGTTTTGGTATTTTGAACTTCTTTCTGCCGTTTTGATTCTCATTTCCTCATACTAGTGGTTGCTTCCTCGTTTATATCTATTTGGCTTTGACTCCGGTTTCCTCCATACTTTGAGTTTTGCACTGCGTTATCAACTAATGGTTAATTTTTTGACAACAGTCCTCTGAGACTTGACAACGAACAAGCATGTCATATATCCCATGATACTTTTCACACCCACTGATACTCACTGAAGCTTTCCAGTTACCAGTTTGACTTCTCCTTTTGAAATACAAACACAGCATCCTTTAGTTTGTCCCTTTCTGCCCTTGCCAACTCCTTAACAGTCAGTCACCATTTCACAATAGAAAAATATGAATATATAAGCTTCTGTGCTTTTAAAATACATTTCTTTTTTAACATGCCAAAAAAATAAGCTGAAATGAAAATGACAATGAAAAAAAAAACAAATTACAAAATTTCAGTAATTTGTAGAAATCTTCTCTCCTTGTTTTTCTTATCACACCAACACATCATCTAATACATGTAAAACTGTGCAAGCAAATGTTGATAGATCTGGAAAAATACAAAAAAGTTCCATAGTTGAGTCTGTTGTCAGTAACTTTGTATTCTCTTTAAATATCTGAGCCAGTGACAGGGAAATAATAAAATCAAAATGAGTTCAAGAAGTACAACCAAACACAACTGTGTGAAAAATGATGGATCTTCTGACTTGATTTCAACAACAAGACCAGTTAGGCCCCTGGTGGTACTGACAGACAGTGGTTTCAGGCCCTGCAGCCAAATACTCTCGCTCCTAGTTGTAGGTATGGTGATATTTTTAAAGAAGACCTACCTGATCTATCTTAATCTCAGTCATTGATAAGATCAGTAGATAGCATCCTCAGTTGTAGAGTCAAGCAGAAAGAAATAAGCATAATCACAAGAAATATCTGAGCAATCATGTGTCAAGTTTTCAGTATAACTAGTGTGGGTTATTTCTGGGGGTGGAAGTTTTAGGTTATGTGAACATCTTTATTAAAATGTCATCATCTGAATTTTAAATGGCTTTAAGATTTTCAGCCTCTGTTTTAATCAAAATCTGATGTCCCAGGTGTTCATTTTTTAGTTTCTCATTTGAGGAATGCACCCTTGTTTGGTCCAAACTCCCTTATGTTTCTTTAAATAAATTATAGGAATGGATGAAATCTTTATTAAAATTTTCATTCAGTGAAATTAAGTTGACAATGTACTGAACTATATGCTATTGATCATAAGATTTCTTGATACTCAATTAGGGCTGCCTGGGTCGTATCTTATCTCATGTTCTTTTCACATTTACCCTCTTAAAAATGTGGGTATATTTTCATGCTTCCTAAATCTCCAGGTCTTCTTCGAGTTTTAATAAGTAGTCACTAGCTATATGAAATTTAGAAAATAATTCACTGCAGATAACTGAGACATAAGTGTGGCACATTTGGAAATGGCCTGTCCAAAAGTCAAAAATTTAGTTATTTCTTAAGAGAAATAGGACCAGGAGATGAAAGGGAAAAACAAAAGTGTAGTCAAACAATGTGTGGGATTCTGTGACCAGTGAAGTAAAAAACAACAAACAAACTGAAATAGTTAAATATATGCAGGAATGAAAAAAGAAATTACAGAAAGTTTCCTATTAAATGCTAAGGCTTTCAAGCAGAAATTCAGGATTTTATTTGCTGTCCAAAAGCTTGGATACGGAATACTGTCAGGAAAAACAACCTCAACATACTGTAGCGGTGCTTGAAACTTCAACTCCCAGCAGTCCCTGCAGTGGCTCTGATTGGTCATCTTCTGTGGGTGCAGAGGCTGATGGGTACAAGGAGGCCATTTAAAAGTGAGCCAGTCATACCAAAAGGGAAGAAATATTTTGTGTTTCATCTCTGAAGTTCCTTCCGTTCCTGATACCTGTGGATTCTTGTTTTGTCCTGATATCATCTCTTGTTTTGGGCGCTGGTCTGTCTGGTGTTTTCCTGCACATGAGGACTGTCCGAGGATTTGCTGTCATCCTGTGAAGAAAGGAGCGCTCCTGATCCCATTCATCCATCTTCATTTTCATCAGGAAATACCAGTAGGACTCTCTTTACATTCCCATTCAACGTGCTGATCTCAGAACTATCTGCCTCCATTATTGCATTTCATCACTTGCCGTTTTCCATGGACTTTATAGTGAGTGTTTATCGTTGTGGTTTGTTTTTGTTTATTGTACATCGCCGTAAAAGGACTGGGGTGGGTTTATTTAGCGTGTAATTATATTTAGTTTATTAGTGGATAATACATTCTTTGATTGTTTTATTACCGGTTGCTTTTTTGTCTCTGCTTGTGAGTGAGTGCGGGTCGGACCAAGGCTGGGTGCGTCCCTGGAATCTCCACCAAACAAATAAATAAATCACCGTCTCTTCAACGGTGTGAATCTTAGCAACACTGGACCACTACAATACTGGGTGATCAGTAAACAAAAAGGCATCAAAATAACAGAAATAAACCAAATATAATAATAGATAGATAGATAGATATAACATTCATTATAATAAAACTAGGGGAGCTCTGCCCCCTGCTCGCTTCGCTCGCCAACCCCCAGTCCTGGGTAACCCGAAATAGATTTGAAAGAGATTATTGTCTGTCCTGGTAATTGTCACATATGTATCATGTTCACCATTACGACATCTGTAGGTTAGTTGAGCTAATATTATACCTCCGGTGCCGTGTGTGTGTTTCATGTGGTAGTCATTGTAGGCGCATGCGCCTTCCGTACTATCTCAGGTTTGACTATGCTGTGTTTTGTGGACGTTTGGGGACGCCGTACTCTCTCAGTTTGGGGACGCCGAAGCCTGTTGTGTTTGTTTTGTCTGTGAGTACTCATATTATTGTATTACTGTAATGTGATTCACATATGCTGTGGAGTCCGTATCTCTGGGGCTTCTGTACCATCTCGGGGGTCTGCCTGCGGTGTGTTAGATGCGCGTTGTAGGCGCCCGCACCTTCCGTACTATGTCGGGTTTGACTATGCTGTGTAGTATGGACAGTTAGGGTTCTGTATTGTCTGTGCTCATTGCTTTATTTCGTATTTCCGTTAGTTGAGCTGTTTCGGTTTTGGTGGTGTATCAGAATTCGCTTGTGGTGGTGAGCTATGGTTCAGAAACGCATTGTAGGCGCCTGCACTTTCTGTACTATCTCGGGTTTGATTATGCTGTGTGTTGTGGACCTTTGTGGACTCCGTAGTATTTCCCGTTTCACTCTGGGGCAGTGGGCTGAATCCTCTTTATTGTGTGGCTGTGTGGTTACCTATGGGTGCGTTGCCTCATTTCTTATTTACGTTAGTTGAGCTCCTTCATTATTGAGCTGTGACTCCTTCATTCTCGGTGGATCAGATTTCGCTCGCTGTCGGCGCCTGCGCACTATGTCTCCTGCGTCCATGGGCATGCCATGTACCTGCGTCTATATCCGGTTTACAATTCTCGGTTAGTAATATGGATAAAAAGTAGCTGAAATCATATTTGTAATGCATGAAAAACATTCATAGGTTCTTGTGACTAGTAATATTAAAGCTTCTCTTGTTCAAAACTTTCATATCAAACAAGACAGGTGGGCCCAGGGAAGTTGCTGCCGTCTTTCAAGGCCTGTTCTTGACTTTTGCCTGTTGATGTCATGAGAACACATTTCCTTAATGACATAATTTCTTCTTTATGAGTTACTCATGCGTGATGCTTTGACTTGAACTTAATTTTAGTGCCCATTCCATTATGTTCTTTCTCTTCTTTTATCATATTTTGACATAGATTGAGTTTTAGGGTCTTGTTTAGCATTGTATTTACGTACATACTATGAACATCCTAACAGCCGTCTCTGAGATTTACAGAGGTGGACATCTGCTGATTGAGAAGAATTCTTTCCGCTGGTTAAGTGAACACTTTTATGCATTCTGAGGCTTTCAGATCTCCAGTTATTCACATCACTCCTAAAAAGAGTCAATCCTGCAAGAGGCGCAATCTAAACATTTAATGGCCAACACAACTTTCTTTTCAAAATCATTAGTTTAAAATACCTATTGTATGTTTCTTGAAGGAAAAGCTATGTTGAATGGAATTACTACATTTTTAAAAGTAGATGAAATATTGCAGAAAATGAATTTTTGATGGCCAATGGAAGTATTCTTATTTATGTATTTCCCATTATCAAAGATAGACTCTGTTCTTTTTAGGGTTAGCAGATTCACGATACCAGAGCACAAAATTAAAACTTCAAGTACTACAATTTTCACTGTGTATAGGTTCCTAAAAAAAACATGTATGGAACGGCATGGACTCAATCAGCAAAATAAGAAACATGACTATGACTTATTGATGTAATCCGCACATGCTGGATATGTTATTCAGATTTTAATCGATTGCTGTTGGTTTATTGCCCTGTTGATACAGGAGATGTTTATGGCGGTAATTCCTGCCTACATAGCATCTACAATTTGTTCCCAGTTTACTGGGCAGGAAGAGGAACATTCCCTGGGCAGCTCTTCTAATTGATGTTCTGACCCTCACAAAAGCCCATAATGTACTCCCCATTCTTGCACTCGGTCCTCTTTTATGGCACCTTAAGGTCATGTGCCCAGCAGGGACTAATAGAGGGACTTAAATCTTATTTATCAACCTTACTGGGCTGGCTTAGCTTAAAATTCATTGTATTATAGATGGCCAACAATCATGATGAGGTGCTTTGAGACACTGGTGCTGGGACACTTTAAAGAGAGAATTTCAGATAGTTGTGATCATCTGCATTTTGCACTTTATAGACAACAGACCTCAGCATAGATAGATAGATACTTTATTAATCCCAAGGGGAAATTCACATGTAAGGATCTGCAGCATCACATCTTCAAAATGGGTGGCATACTAATCCCTTTCTATACTCCTCATTTACCTCTTTGTGGGACAGACAAATTTCTAACTTCATCATTAAATCTACTTCAGATATTACCATCATAGGTACAATCATCAACAATGATGAGATGGCTTACAGAAAAGAGATTTACATGCTGACAAAGCAGGGCCAGGACAATAGTCTCACCTTTAACGTCGGCAAAACCAAGGAGCTACTCATAGACTTCAAGAAGAAGAAGGTACTGTAGACCGCACTGACATCTACATCAGAGAGGAGACTGTCAAAGGGTGAAGAGCTTTGCATTTGGTGTAACCATCAGTAAATTCAACTCTTTACAAAATGGCTCAGCAGCATCCGTGCTTCCTCAGTTGTTTGAGGACAATTCAGATTTCTCCATAACTTCTAGAGATGCGTAGTGGAGTCCATCCTCATGGGGTGCATCACCTCCTGCTGCCTCACCCCAAGTTTGCACAGCTCTGCAGAGGATGGTGAGTATTACTGACACTGACCTGCCTTTGGGTCAGGACATACACAACAATTGCTGCCTTGGAAACGTTCATTGTACTGAGTACACATGACAATAAACTTGTCTTGACATGAGTAGTCAGGGTCTGTCCCCCATGTGACCCTCAATTGGATTACGCGGGTCTGAGAATGGTATGTTATGCTTTAATCTACTGGTCCGCTACTATTATTATCTTTATAATGGGATCAGAGCACATAGATTACTAAATAATGGAATTTAAAGCATCATGGATACACTAGCTAACTGCATTTTAAAATTAATGGCCACTAAGAAGATTTTATGTCCAAAAATCATGTTTTTTTTTTCTTTTTGTTTTTTTTTTTTTACATAACTAAGCTTTTAGTGCTTTTACAATTGCGATGCAATGGTTTTGTTTAATGGGTTTGTAATTTTATTGCATGTGTCTGATTACCATTACAATACAGGCATATTGTTTTATGCTCTAAACTGTTTTGGTCAGAAGCTATTTGCCCGCGAAACAGAGAAGCAAAAGTGAGAAATTCACCCGAAACTTTCCATTTATGGACATTGTCCACTGAGAGAGAGAGAAAAAAAAGAAATGTCGTGGAAAGCTAATAATTACTGAGAGTCATTTATCACTTTTCAACTGAGTGTGGATGTGTTCTTTTTTGTAATATTTCACTTTCAGTGCTGGGGCGCCACATATCCTAGTGCCCCCGTGGGACAGCCCCTTTTAACAATAAATCACCTTAAACCACAATATCCGCACGCAGTTCATAATTAAATGAAGTTGAATCGTAGCTAGACTTTCCCACCCACCATTTTTTGGTATTGCTTCTCTTAATTGGAATCCAGTGTCTAAAGTAAGCGCTTTAGCAGGGTCCACACATTACAGACTAAATTGAGGCACTTATAAAAATTCACTCTGTGTTAATGACATATTAGTAGTGTATTAAGAACATATGATTGATTCCCTTAGGCTTTTTAGAACTCATTTGTATAACAATGCATGCTTATATAGCACAATTCAATTTTGGATTCATTTTTTTATTTCTTTTTTCACAGAATTACATGATCTGTACCAACCATTTTTTTTTTTTTTTTTATGTCATGTTGGTTTAATTTGCTGTGGTCCAAACATAATGGAATAAGAGAGGACGCCAGGGATTGGAAATAAAGGATTACAAGATCTAATTCACCTGCAGGCTCTGGCACCTTCATAATCCACTCACACTCTTGATTCCAATCTACGGATTATATTGTATTAATGAAAAAGAGAATTTGCTGACTGGACTGATCTCACAAGAAATATTTTCTTGGGCAGCTGCTATCTGAATCACACTTAGCTTACATTTTCTCTAGTGGCTGAGCACCAGGGCATTCCTCTTAACCTTTATATTCTGACCACTATATAACCAATGTAATGACAAAAGATATGATTTTAGATGAAGTATGTACCTGTTGAGAGAATAAAATTACAAAGCCCACTATTCTTTCGCATACACACTGCCCTCCTCATTGCCTTTATCAGCAACCTGCACACACAAACACACACACACTTTCTGAACACATGAATAGACGCACACACACGGTGTGGGATTGTTAGACTTCTTAGTCTCGCATTTCCTTTTAAATGAAAAAAAAAAAAGGTAAGTAGAGGCCTCCTGGAGAAAAATATGTCTCCTTGTTCATAGTGAACTTATGACTTGAAGACTTGAAATATAAAATAATTAAATAGACATAAAATAAATGCATAAACCTTTGAAGGTCACAAATCTGCTTTTCACACAAAAGCTGGCATGTATAATGCTGCCTCTAGAGAGAGGCACAGTAATGTTCCTACTTCAGTCTATGCTAATTCATTGTTAAACTGTATAAGAGCCATTTCTGCTACCTACAAGTGTTAAATGGACAGATTCTGCATTGCTTTCTTGCCTTATATATATTTTATTTTATTCATTTATTTATTGGTTGCAAAGGGTTAATGAGTGAATTAAATGTTTCATAATAACTACTCAGATTATGATGTAGCATAATATCATCACATTAAACTTATATTAAGTATTTTTTTGTTCTTTATTTTCACCTTATACAATTTCTTGTATTAGGAATTTGTTAGTTTTCGCATACCCCTTGGGGTCAGAGCGCAGGGTCAGCCATTGTACAGCGCCCCCGGAGCAATTACAGGTTAAGGGTCTTGCTCAAGGGCCCAGCAGAGTAGCATCTCTTTTGGCAGTGATGGGGATTCAAACCGGCAACCTTCTGGATAATAAGTATTGAGTACTTACATAATAAGAAAATCATGTTCTTATATGAAGTCTTAAATGTAATTGTTTTCTCATTGGCACAGTGGATTGTAGTGCCAGCACTCATCTCCTAGGCCCATCACTGGATGTTCAAACTGTTCTTTATACAGCCTCCAGTTAATCCAAAATGCTGCTGCAAGAATTATTACAAGAACAAAAAAATATGAACACATAACTCCAGTTCTTAAATCCTTACACTGGCTCCCGGTTAAGTTTAGGGCTGATTTCAAAATCCTTTGTTTTAACATATAAAGCATTAAATGGCCGAGGTCCGGCTTACTTGTCTGAACTTATCATGACTTACAAACCTGAGCGCACATTAAGATCTCAAGATGCCGGTCTGCTTATGATTCCAAAGATTAATAAAATGACAGTGGGAGGTCGAGCTTTTAGTTACAGGGCCCCTAAACTGTGGAATTGTCTCCATGTTACTATAAGAGATGCCCCTTTGGCCTCAGCTTTTAAATCCTGTCTGAAGACTCACTGCTTCAGTTTAGCACACCCTGACTAGAGCTGCTGATTAACTGTACAGACTGTATCTCTGTTGTTAGTCATTAGCACTAAAACATAAGTAACATGATAATTAGAATTTGTTACTAACCCTCACCTATTCTGTTTCACTTCTCGGTACTGAAATGTAGCACTTGGTGCCACGGCCCACCTGCCAAGTTGTTTTGCCTGCCTAAGGTAAAGTCATCCCTGATGAAGGATCACAGGAATCATGGGGTTGAGGGGTCCTTTCATCGGATTGGCTGGCCCAGCGCTATTTCAGCTGTGGAATGGCCAAATGGGGGGAGGCAGCTTGATGGATGAGGTCTCCAGGACTCTAAACAAATCCAAATCATATTATGGGATATCATCTACTGTTAAATTCTGCTCCGTACTTGAAATATTTTTATTTTTATACTGAATTGAGGATGACTTGTGTTCTGTTCTGTGTATCGTGTTCTATTGACCCCTTTCTTTTTGACACCCACTGCACGCCCAACCTACCTGGAAAGGGGTCTCTTTTTGAACTGCCTTTCCCAAGGTTTCTTCCATTTTTTCCCTACTAGGTTTTTTTTTGGGGAGTTTTTCCTTGTCTTCTTAGAGAGTCAAGGCTGGGGGCCTGTGAAGAGGCAGGGCCTGTTATAGCCCACTGCGGCACTTCTTGTGTGATTTTGGGCCATACAAAAATAAATTGTATTGTATTGTATTGTATCCTTGGCACTATTTTTGCTCACTTTTCATGTTTTCCCTGTGTCCATGTGCTGCCCTAGTTGCCTGGAGTTGGCGTACTCCCCTTGAACCCTGGTCATCGATAATCATAAAACCGAGATGGACTAGGGTGAAATCAGGACATATAGCAACACAGCAAGAGTGGTGTATCAGATGTGCTCAGTGCTTTTTGTTAGCAATAGTGTCAATAAAGAAATAAATTATCCCCAATAAAAACAGTGACTTTTTGTTGAGGTTAAAAACAACAATAATCAAATAGATAATCCAAAGATAAAAATGAATTTAAAATCAGTACCAAAATCTGTTCCTTCAAACCAATGGAATTTCTTTCTAAAATTGATGTCTCCTAAGCCTACCCTGTTTTTGGCCTCCTCATCAAGAGGAGACATCCTCCGACAAGCACAGTCATCTTCCAAAAGTGACTTGTGTTCCCACCTCCATTAAGTAGGAAACCCCCATGAGCCCCTTTCTCTCACTACCATCATCGCTCATGCCTTCATTTGTAACGGGATGGTCATTTGTACTCCTTGAACGCTCAGCAGGAGTGACTGTGGCCCGTGAGCGCCGTCCACTCGCTCCTCTTGGAGCCACTTCCCAACCACACTGCGAGACCGGCTCTGTCACGATCCTGCTGCTCTTTGCTTTTCATTTCCTTCGCTTAAATCTCCGACCCTCTCCTTTCATTTCTTTTTCTCTTCTCGCTCTTCTCAGTATATTTCAGTAGGTGCAGGTGCCTAATTACTCAGTCTAGAGCACTAATGAGGAAATCAGCTGAATTGCGATTGTGGGCTCCACCATTTCTCCCAAGAACACCCTGGGGTCATTTGTCCACAGTACCACATGCACCTACTGTATACTCACCCGGCATACTGTTAGTTAGTTAGTTTTGTTTTGTTTTTTTTAAACTCATGCACTACCATGGACCCCAAATGCATTTTGTCACAATCCGTTATGGTTTTCTCCCACACAAATGGAGTGTCAGCACTGAATGATTATGAGTAAGTGTGAGTGTGCCATGTTACAGAATTGTCCCCAGTGACGCTCCCTGTGGCCCATATTTTCAATTAGAAGGATGATTGATTGCCTTTATACAATTGTTATATGTTGTTTGCTTTGTTGATATTGTATTCTTTACATCTAATAGTTATTATCTTTAATTTATTTCCTCAGTGAAGTTACTTGGCTATCCGATGTCCTGTGTCAATTTATATATAGTGCCTATAACAGTTGTAAGAATAGACGCTGTATAGCGCCCGACCCGACACAGATTGGATACGGGAGGCACATGTAAAATAAACAAATAACTATTTTATTTTCTTCCCCACGTCTTCGCCGTGTCCCACAGGCAATACACAGTCACCAAGTATCACTAAGCACTCTTCTTCTCTCTCTGGCACCACCACTCCTCCCAGGCAACCTTTTGTTCTCCTCTGCCTGCTGAGTGGTGGTCGCTGGATCCTTTTATAGTTCACCCGGAAGTGCTCCAGGTGTTTGATGCATTTGCTGCCCACATGGGCTCAAGAGTCCCAAACTCAGCACCCCCTGGTGGACCCAACAGGGCTGCACCCAATTCCAAGGGAGCCCTGTGGGAAACCGAGGCACTGCTCCACCCAAGGGGGGCGGCCATCTAGCATCCAGGGGTAGGTATTGCAGTGTCCAGGGCTGCTCCCCCTGAATATACTGTGCAGGGGCGTCCCGGCTGGGCATGGACGCCAGCCGCCTGCCACACAATGTTCACCCCTTAGAAGTTTTCACATCTTATTAATATACTATTTTGATCACCTAGAAGAAACTCTTTAATGTCAACATGAGAACAGATCTCTACAAAGTGGTCTAAAGCACAAACTAATTAATTGCATAAGTATTCATGTCAGCCTTGAGTCTGTCTGCACAGGTCTCTCTCTGTCAGCTTTGCACATCTGAACATTGCCATGTTCCCCATTCTTCTTTGCAATACTGCTGAAGATCTGTCAGGCTGTATGAGGATCGTGAGTGAACAGCCCTTTTTGAAGTTCAGGCACATATTCTCAGTTGGATGGAGATCTGGACTCTCACTCAGCCACTCCAGGACACACAAACCATTCCTGTGGTAGCTTTGGCTTTATTCTTGGGGTCGTTGTCTTGTTGGAACACAAATGTTCTCCCAAGGCACAGATTTCTTGCAGACTGCATCAGGATTTTCTCCAGGATTTCCCAATATTTTGGTGCACTCATTTTACATTCTACCTTCACAAGCCTTTCAGATCCTGCTGCAGAGAAGCAATTATGCTGCCATCACCGTGCTTCACAGTGGGGATGGTCTCTTTGCTGAAATGAAGTGTTCAAATGTGGATTTTATTCTGATTGCCAAAAAGCTCTATTGTATTTTTATCAAACCATTGAATCTTCTTCCATCTGACTTCAGAGTATCCCCTGTACCTTCTGGAAAACTCTGTGTGTGTGTTTTTTTTTCTTTCTCTTTTCCATACATTTATTGTCTGCACAGTCGATCATATATGAGTCGCTGTAGCTTTTAACTCCCTCAGTGTTGTCGTAGGATTTGCAGACCCCTTTGCTAGATTTCTTCTTGCGTGATCACTCAGTTTCAGTGGGTGACATGTTCTAGGCAGATTTACCGCTATGCCATACTCATTCTTTTCATTTGTTCATGACTGATTTAACAGAAACCAAAGGGATATTCAGTGACTTGGATATTTTCTTTGTCTCCATCCCCTGACTTGTGCTTTTCAATCACCTTTTCATGGAATGATCTGGATTGTTCTTTTGTCTTCGTGGTGTAGGTTAGGCCACCATACTGTCTCAACACAAGGAGGACCTTTCAGATCAGGTGCGTTTATACCACAATCAACTGAAATCCCAGACAGGTGATCTCCATGTTGTGACTTCTAAAACCAATGGGCTGAGGATTTAGGCCTATCTTATAATAAAGGGGTGCATACTTATGCAATCAGTTATTTTGTGTTTTATTCTTGTAATTTACTCAACTCACATTGCAGAGCTCTGTGGATTAATGTAAAAAAGCCAAATTAAATCCACTTAGATTTAATGTTGTATAACAATAAACTTCCACAGGGATCTAAACATGTTTGGTATAGGCAGGTATAGGCTGTATTTTGGTTTCTATCTTGTGTCAAATGCTGCTTGCATAGACATCAACTCCCCAGGATCTCATAATTAGGGTTAGGGTTAGGGTTAGGGTTGGACTGTGGGAGGAAACCCACGCAGACACGGGGAGAACATGCAAACTCCACGCAGGGAGGACCCGGGAAGTGAACCCAGGTCTCCTAACTGCGAGACAGCAGCGCTACCACTGTGCCACCGTGCCGCCCATCACCTTCTTAATAAATTGGCCTTAAGGAACACACAAACCCAGCTCACTTTGCCGAGGTTGGCGCTGCGCTGACTTGGAGAACCCGAGTCTCCTAACTGCGAGGCAGCAGCACTACCCACTGTGCCACTGTGCCACCCGTGAGAAAAAAAGACCTATTCAATATTCAATGGGCTTTTGTAAAGCAGTTACCACCAAACAAGTTGATTCATTATCCTTAAATACAATGACAAGAAAAACAAAGAGAAAAATAGACAGTCGAATTTAAAGTATAAGACATGAAGGAACTTGGTGGAGTCACTGGCTACTTTTTAAAAACCTTTTTTTTTAAGTTTTAAGTGAGAAATTTGATGTTTTATTTAACACAACTACTGGGATTTTCACAACCAAAAAGAACATTCCCAACTTTGCCCCAGGACAAGCAATAAATTAATGTGACACTCTTAAGTCTTCTTTTACATTTTTCATTGAAGCACACAGGAAGCAACTAAACATTAATGGAGATTATAAGGTGTTGGGAATTTTTTGTGTCATTAAACTGCCAAAAAATCATTTTTCGTTAGAATAAATATTTCTTTAGTAAAAGAAAGACATTTCTTAGCAGTATGGATTACTTCGGCCCTGAGATTTCTGTAATAAAAGCTTAGAACAGCTAAGAAGGACAAGGCACTTGCATTACAAAAGTTTGTAGGTGAGGAAAAAAGTATTTTAATAAATAAGCCATGGAAGTGCTTTTTGTATCATTTTCATTTGATCCCTTTTAAAAGAAGAGCCATTACATGAAAGTGTGTATAATGGCTCATTCACTAGCTATTTTAGTTCAGTTATGTCCCTCATGTATAAAATAATGCATAAAGCTCCCAATAATCATTGATAACAGCTGGTGTATTATAAGCAAACCCTGACTCGCATTAAGCCAGGGAGTAATGGTGTACCTATCATCATGTTTTTGAAGACCAATTTCAGAATGCAAAACTTAACTGAAATGAAACGGTGCCAGCTCACATCTAGGCTGCCAGGCCAAGCAATGCATTCATCAGCAAGATAGCGCACAAAGGGACACTTAATCCAGAATGGGAGATAAAGTCGCAGAGCTCTGTAACAGGTCAGTTAACAATCAGGAGCAATCTGTCAGCAACAGACTGGCTGAAGAAAAAAAAAAAACACAATCCAGAATGACCTGAAAAGAAAAGGCAGACTCGTAGGACTTTGTTCTTTCAGGGCTAAAGCAAACAAAGTGGAACAAAATTCATTTCTGCAAAATACTAAGTGGGCAGCATTCTGCACAGCTTGTACGTCCACTATGGAGAGCTGCATATTTACTGATCTGTCAATCGAAAGAGCTCAAGAAATACTTTCCAAGAATCGTTATGTTAATTCTGCCTAAAAAAATCTTTAAATTTATTAAATGAATTTATTAGTATCTAAGAGTATATTTTACAATGTACAGTGGATTCATAAAGTATTCAGAACCCTTCACATTCTACACACTTTATTGTGTTGTGGATTTAATTTTAAATGAATAAAGTTGCCATTTTTTGCCCATCAGTCTACACCAAATAACCCATAATGACAAAGTGAGAACATGTCTTCAGAAAGGTCTGTATAGTGTGATGGACAGCTGCCATTTTAGTCCGGCCAGGATGTCCCTCAACAAAAGAAGACAGCCTTTTTAGGACACTACATCCCCCGGGACGCTAGATGGCAGCTCCTCTGGATGGAAATGGATCCTCGGATTCCTGCAGGGCAGCATGGGACATGGAGTCCGTCTCTTCGGCCCTGTTGGTTGCCGTGGGTGCCACCAGGGGGAGCTCACCAAGAACCCGGGGACTTTTACGATTACGCTACCCCAGAAGTACTGCAGTACTTCCGGGACAATCGATAAAGGAAGATGTGGTGTTGACCCAGAGAAGAAATACTTCCGGGTCATCGACTTTAAAAGGACTGTGGGAAACCCCAGCAGACGGAGCTGGAGTTGGGTGGGAGTATGACGGAGCTGCTGGGAGTTGGAGGATTGTGTGATTTATTATTATTGTTATTGATTATTGTTCACTGTATTATTGGAAGAATTGTGGAGTGTGCGGTGCTTTATAGAAGAATATTAAAGAAAGTATTCTTGGTGATTTTAAACGTGTGTCCTGGACGTGTGTCTGGTGGGTCAACGGGGCGCTATAGAGTGCATTATTCCACAATAGTTATTAAAAATCAAAAACTGAAATCTCTCATTCATATAAGTATTCAGTCCCTCAATTCGGTACTTTGTAGAAACCCCTTTGGCAGCAGTTACACCTTTGAGTCTTCTTGGTTAAGTTTCTACAAGCTTCCCATGCCTGGATTTGAACACTTTATCCCATTATTCCTTGGCAGGTGCTTCCCATGCCTGGATTTGAACACTTTATCCCATTATTCCTTGGCAGGTCCTCATAGGCTCCTTTATATTGGATTGGAAGTATCTGTGAACTGTTATCTTCAGGTCTCTCCACACATGTTACGTGGGGTATGAGTCTGGACATTTGCTAGACAAACTAAAGTGCGGACAGAGACTTGTCCTGAACCCACTACAGGGTTGTCTTCTTGAAAGGGGAACATTTGCACCATATCTGAGGTTGTGCACACTCTGGAGCAGGTTTTTGATAAGGACCTCTATGTGTTTAGTTGTATTCATCCTTTCCACAATTCTGACCAGTTTCTCTGTTCCTGCTGTTGAGAAGCAACCCCGTAGCATGATGCTGACAGTACTATGCTTCATTCTAGGGAGGGTGGCCCACGAAAAAGTGTCCCCCCTCCACCAAGATGACTGCATTACGTGGTGAAGAGAAAAATGATCAAATTTGGTACTCACATTTACTGAAGATGCTGGAAGTGGTCTCCATGTGCGTCAGTACATCTCTATGTCTCGGCAGCAGACGAGACGGGAGTCATCTCTGTGGAGGGTATTAGGCAGGTGATAAGCAGAGCCTGGTCTTCATCAGACATAGTGCTTGGAGTTCTGTCTAAAAAGTTAAATTTATGTCCCATCAGAACAGAGAATCATTTTTCCTCACACACTCAGAATGTTTTAAAATGTCATATGCCTTTGTTGACATGGTCATCCATTTGATTGGTTCTCCCATTTCAGTATAGGACTTCTGAAGCTCTGTTAGAGTGGCTATTGAGTTTTTTGTCACCTCTCTAAACTAGACCTCTTTACCTTATTTGGCTGGACAGCTAAGTCTAGGAAGAGTTGTGATGGTTTCAAAAGTCTTCCATTGCACAATTAGTGAGGTCACTGTGGTACTGGCAACACTCAAAACTTGGAACAATTGGAGTATGTGCCTCACCAGTTTTATCACGGAGATCTACTGAGAGTTCCTTGGACTTCATGATTTGGTTTTTGTCCTAATATGCAGTGTGAACTGTGGGACCTTAAATACACAGGTGCGTGCCTTTCGAAATGATGTTCACTTTGACACGGGAGAACTCCAATCACGTTCTAGACACATCTCAAGGATAATTAAAGCAAAGATCACAATTTGGAGTGCCACATCAAAAGATTTGAATACTTGTATAAAATTCAAGCTTTTAGTTTTGGATTTTTAATACATTTACAAACCTTTCTGAAAACATGTTTTAACCTTGTCATTATTGAGTGTAGATTAATGAGCAAAAATGACAAATGAATTCTTTTAAAGTTAAATCTACAAGAAAATAAAGTGTGCAGAAGTGAAGAGGTCTGAATACTTTCTGAATCCAGTATACATTTAAAACAGTATTTAATATGCTCTCTTACTGTAGATACTAATAATTTCACAGGATTTCTTAGGAAGAATTAATATTTTATGATATACATTTTAGACAAATGTTACATATTTTAGACAAATAGCATCTTCAAAAAATAATTTTTTTTTTCAATGAGACAGTTGATTGTCTCAGAATAACATCTCATCCTAAAAGTCACTTCAGGGTCTTAGCTGGGGGGCAGGTACCTATCCCAGGACCATGAGCTACAAATCAGGACACGCCATTGGTCAGTTGCACACCAACAATTTGGACTCGACAATTACTCATTACAAAGGTCAAATGTAGGATCAATGCATTTTTAAAAATGCACCTCCGCTTGGATATTATACAGTCTTCATTGGCATTTGAGAGGTATTAGCATTCCTTTTCCAGGTTTGTGTTTATGCTAACAAAACCTTTTTATTCTTTGCACAGTGTGCTGAAGAAATTAATATGGCAATAAAATTTTATGTGATATTATTACAACTTTATGAAAGAAATAAAGTGAAGCTCTACATAAATTATACAACGTGCCAATGGCAGCCACGACTGGAGAATTGCTTGCCTTTCTTATTGCCAGGTTTCAAAAGCAAAAAGTACGATTATGTGCATCCTGGGGCTAAATAACATCTCACCAGGTTTAAGGAACTCGCTGTTCTCAGTCATGGTTAGAGAAGGAAACAAAAACTGAGCATTTATGTTTGCTAGAGTTATCTACTCAGAGAATCCTGTTGGTGTCTTCTGGTGAAAAAGATGGTGGAAGCTAAAAGGAAATGTATGTAAAGCTAAAATACGAAGGATGTCTGTCCTAGGAAGACATAACAAAATGAGACTGTTGGGTCAAGTATTTTCTGAGTAAAATAAAATTTCAATGAACAAGCATTCTTGCCTCACTCTAGCCTTTGTTACTCTCAGCAGAAAGTAAATTTGCTTGAAAATAAAATTACATACTGAACTACCAAAGGGTACAAATTTTAGTCACACAAGCTGAGCCACTGATGATTAAATTAGGCACTTCCAATTGTTTGAATGAATGTTATTATCAGGGACTGAAGCTGTAGATATAGTGTGGACTGTGAAGTGAACAAAATGGTCTGAACAAAACAAAGAGTTGAAAGTGCACACACTTAACAGTCTCAAGTAGCTCCTAAAACTGGGAACGTGTAGCTGGCAGAGCAAAGGCACCCTCACAGTAAGTTGTGTGACTAGCCATTAAAGCTGATGGAGTTTTCCTTTGGCTTTGCCGGCTAAGTTGATTGTATTTTATGAACCAAGTGACATCCATGGAGGCCAGTAGGAATAATATAGAGTATGTAGGGAGTGCCGCCTGAGTGATAAGTTGTCAAATACATGCACGGTGAGACCTGGATTCATTAAGCATTTTGGTGCAGAATGTGAGATTCTAGTGGGTAAAGGGTTATCACGAATGTGGATCACCCTCCGGGCTCATCTGAAGAAGGTACTACCACCCCAGGTTGCAAGGGGGTGCTCATGCTAACATCTTCTTTTCTTCCCTTAACAGCACCAAGAAGATGCCCAATGAGGGAAATTGACTCTGACTCCTTCTACTCTCCTGCCTTTAAAGCCTGCCGCTGCTGGAAGGAGTCAGTCAGTTGTGAACGGACTGCACAGTAGAACGGAGCTCACCATCACTTAAAAAGACAATGTTATTACTGCCAGACAACTTTCTTTGTTTCAGCAATTTCTTTTCTTGTTGTAGTGGTATGCCTAGTGGGCCTTGTTTTTCATTATTTGTGATTGAATTAAACCGGGGACGACCAGGTTGGTGCCCCAACATTTAACTGTGGGAACCTGCAGTGCCTTATTCAATCACAAGGGTAATGGGGATGAAATGGAGTGAGCCCACTGCAAAGAAGTGCAGTGACTTGAGCTGACTGAGTTGTTCACTGGCTAAAATAATTGTTTTTTTCACACAGTGTGTGGGATGAGGACCCAAGTTCATGTTCTGAGAGCCCAGTGGGGATGTGTCATTGGGAGCAAGTTACAGACACATACAGTAACTGAGAATAGGACAAACACATTAGTCAGACTTTGTACTATACCAGCCTTTTGGAAAAGAGAAATTTACAAGTCCTCATAGTATAAGTTGAATCAGGTACTGCACTGACTGCATATCAGAGTAGATATTAATATAAAGTAACAAAGTCTAACCCATTTAGTCCAATGTAGAAGAGCTGGAGCTTATTCTGGCATCATCAAGGCAGCAACCATGCTCAGGGTGAACCACCAGTCCATTGCAGTGCAGCACACTTGTGTACTTAGGGCTAACTGCTAACCTAACACACGTCTTTGAGGTATAAGGGGAGAGTATGTCATTTGTGTCAGGACAATACTCTATTCCCGCATATCAGGCAAAGGAACTTCTTGTGGACTTCAGGAGAAAACAGCAGAAGCACTCCCATCTCAGTAGGAGGCTACCACAACAGGACCTCGGTTTTACATTACATCTGAAGGACGACGCAATTTTTGCAGCACAGTTTTCCCATCACTGCACATTAGTATTGGAATCCACATAACAGGGTAAGCGCCCCCTTCTGGCTTCACTAGCACCTCCTCCAGAGCAACGAAAAATGATCTGTGACACCAGCCATCCCAACAACGGCCTCTTTCCTGTGCTACGGTCAAGTAAACACTAGCACTGCCTAGACTCCATTTCAGAGAGACTGAGGAGAAGCTTCTGTCCACTGTCCATAAGCGTCTTGAATTAGGAAAGTGTTTAAAAATACATGATGCCTTATTGTTAACTCTCTTACATTATTTATTTAGTTATTATTTATTATTTACCACATTTTTAAAATGCTATTAATGGTTTTTGATATTTACAAAGTTATGTATTGTTGTTTATTAACCTTTTAAATTCTTTTTAAAGGCTCAGTCATTGGAGTTGTGCGACTAAGAATTTCAAAACATATTGTACTGTATGTATAATTTGTATGTGACAAATCAAATTTATTTGATTTGATTTGGGAGAAAAAAATGGAGTACCTGAAGAAACAAAAACATATAGAAAGAACAAGCAAACTCCACCCAGACGAAATCAGGGCTCGGAATTAAAACCCACAATTCTTAGCCTATGGTGTTAACCGTTTAGGAACAGACAATGTAAAAAAAAAAGCTTTATGTAGCATAACACATCGACACAAAATATCTCAGGGTGCGTTTACATGAAGGTCATGCAATAATCAGATTGGAAAATGAAGATGTCATAAATACTGAAAAATGCAAACAGCGAAGGTCAAGGTTTATAGGGTCAATAAATTGTAAAGAGGCTCACATTTGCCATTTAGCTTGGACAATAGGTACTATGCTCCAATCTTTTTAATGTTAGTAGATGTCAATTTTTATGCATGTAGGTAATCCTAAGAATTTGTTAGTACATGGTTAAGATGAGGGCGGTTCTCAGCAAACATTCTGGAGTTAACTCCACAGAAATTTCAAAATAGCAATTTACCTGGTCATGCCCTAGTATGATATTCAAGTAATCTTTATACAGTATATGACACACTAAGAACCCTAATAAGAGACAGAAGCAGTTAAGCAAGTTTGCAGAGCTTCACAGGCAAGGTCAGGGTCAAGAGGGAAACCAAAAGTCCAACGCAAGACTAACACAAGGTAAGCCGCAGTCGATTTTCAGTAGATCTAAGGGATTCACTCAATTTTAGTGTGTTTCCAACTCTTGAAGATTTGTGGTGATTACTTAAGGGTCTATGGACTAGGAAACTTGTGACTGATAAAGTGTAGCACATAGAAAAACCTACATGTTTTCCAATTGTCTCTAGGAAAATGTACAACCAGACATCATGAGGGTCATTACACTATACCAGGAAAGAGACTGCTGGTTCCACATTGCAGCAACCAAGCTTAGCTCAAAATTAATAGAAATGGGCTCAGCAAACAAAGCGACACACAGACCAGGGACCGTCTTGTGACAAGTTATTTTTATTAAGCTCTATTTAGCATGGTCACTGGGGCACAATATGCATATGAGGTGAAAATAGGCTATAAGTAACATCCCCTATACTAAATATTGAGTCAGTAGGCGAGACTTGGGATCAATGAGGCAATGCGGTTTCCTTTATTTTTGTACACTGTGATGAGAGAGGTACATGACGATATGCATTTTTAAAAATGGTGCAACTCTGACTCTGTGGGTGTGCATGTTGTGAGATAACCAGCCCGGACACAACCAAAATGGACACCGGCAGTTCTTAAAAAAACACACACGTTTATTAGAATTGGCCCCACAAGTCCAAATCCCGCACACACGCAGTGTTCCCAACACCACAACACCCTTCTTTGGGCCTTTCAATGTCCGTGGGCCGCCTCTCTTCCACCTGTCACTGGAGCATCGTCCTGCTCCAGCTCCCGACTCCAGCTCTCCGACTGTAGGAAGGTGGCCCCTTTTATTTCCACCCGGATGTGCTCCAGGTGCTTGATGACGTTCTTCTGGCAGCACTTCCTGGTGTGACAGAAGTGCCCCATGAACTCCCGGAAGCATTCTTGGTGTCGCTGGAAGGACCTTCTCCCAACTTCCCAGGTGTGGCGGAAGTGCAGATCTCCCAGGTTTTATGAGAGGGTAGCCACAGGCCCCTAAGGGTTTGTGCCTCCTTGATCCGTCCCCTTGGTCCCCTGCTTATCCAGGGCGGTTGCCCCCTCGTGGCCCGAGGGACGTACAGACTGCCTCCCCATCGTTCCAGGCATCCTGGCTGGGTCTGGCCCCCAGCCTCCTGCCACAATGTTGAGGCTGCCCCGGGATATTTAATGGTGTGATAGCGGATGATTGTGCTAGCATGTGCGTGCGTGATTGGTTCCAGTTATCAGTTTATGGTTTCCACAGGTTGTAATTGAAGGCCCCCGCCCATGGATGGATAAAAGAGTAGCCTGAGCAAGATAAGGAAGATCAGAAATGAAAAGAAAATCTGAAAGGAAAGGAGAGAAGAAAGAAGGCAGAATTGGGGAATTCGAGCCAACTCGATGATAGGAATCAGGCAGTCGGTGGCCCCATGAAGGACTGAGCAATCAACACTCCAGCGGTGAATCGCCCTCCGCTGAGCACTGGAAATAGCGGAGGATGAAAGAGGAGCCCTCATCAGGAGCCAGTATGTGGCAGAAGGGTCTGGCTTGGAGCATCACGGTAGACACCAACAGAAGAGTCGGAGAACGTGATTGTAGCTGCTAGTGTCTTTATTGGCTGCAAAACTTGACAAGGGTAAGCTGGGGAGATGGATGGTGTAAGATGCACTGGACTTGGGGAAGGAAAAGTTTTAGTTTTTAGTTACAGGGCCCCTAAACTGTGGAATGGTCTGCCTGCTACTATAAGAGATGCCCCTTCGGTCTCAGCTTTTAAATCCCGGCTGAAGACTCACTACTTTAGTTTAGCACACCCTGACTAGAGCTGCTGATTAACTGTACAGACTGCATCTCTGTTGTTTGTCATTAGCACTAAAACATAAGTAACATGATCGTTATAATTTGTTACTAACCCTCACCTATTCTGTTTCTCCTCTCGGTACTCAAATTTGGCACTTGGTGCCACGGCCTACCTGCCTATGGTAAAGTCATCCCTGATGGAGGATCGCAGGAATCGTGGGAAAGAGGGGTCCTTTCATTGGATTGGCTGGCCCAGCGCTGACTCAGCCGTGGAATGGCCAAATGGGGGAGGCCGCTTGATGGATGAGGTCTCCAGGACACTAAATATATCTAAATCTTATTATGTGATATCATCTACTGTTAAATTCTGCTCCGTACTTCTAAAATTTTAATTTTTATACTGTATTGAGAATTTGTTCTGTGTATTGTATTGTATTGTATTGTATTGACCCCCTTCTTTTGACACCCACTGCACGCCCAACTTACCTGGAAAGGGGTCTCTCTTTGAACTGCCTTTCCCAAGGTTTCTTCCATTTTTCCCTAAAAGGTTTTTTTTGGGAGTTTTTCCTTGTCTTCTTAGAGAGTCGAGGCTGGGGGGCTGTCAAGTGGCTGGGCCTGTTAAAGCCCATTGCGGCACTTCTTGTGTGATTTGTAAAAGAGAAAAAGAAGCCAAATTTCTTCACAGTTTATATGGAGTTTTATTGTGGCATTTAACTTTCACGGAAGAGCACCAGATTTTATAAATTATTTATTTATTGACATTATCTATTATTTGTGAATATTCCCTTGGGATTAATAAAGTATCTATCTATCTATCTATCTATCTATCTATCTATCTATCTATCTATCTATCTATCTATCTATCTATCTATCTATCTATCTATCTATCTATCTATCTATCTATCTTTATTGACTGCACTACACTTTTTGCACTATTGTTTGAGAACAAAAGCACAAATGCACTTTGCACCTGTCTCTCGCTTTTTTGTGTATCCTCATTTATTTGGTTATGACTATTGACAGCTCCGGGTCCAAGCTGGACCATCATATGTACTTAAGGTTACCATCAGTGTTCATTCCTCTCATTCATTCAAACATTACTGTTTTATTTCATGCCTAAGTGACAACAAGATGTACCCCATTTTCAATTAATACATACAAAAGTGTATTTATGCATGACTGTACGTGATTGGCAAGAGCTTGTCAGGTCCAGTGGACTGGCACTGGAAACATACCCGCTCAGAAAGTGAATAATTATATTGACTAACCACCAGCAAAGGCTCGGTTGTATATTTAAGGGTAAGACGGAGCTGGCAGGATACAAGTACTCTCCTGCCTGACTAATAAGACACTACACATAGTCCCTGAGAGTAGAAGGGCATCCATGCTGCTGTTAGGAAATAGAGAACAATGGGTCTACCTTGTACACCCACCCCTGCTGAGGGCTGCTAGGAGCTGTGCCAGGGAGTTCTAGGTTATTTCCTCTGTATCAAGACTAAGGATGAGGTTTAGGACTGACCAACATAGCTGCTGTGGGAAAGTCCTATGAATCTGGAGACCAGAAGGCTACACTGGACGAATATCAGGATTGAGTGTGAGGGAGAAAGAGAGAGTGAGAGAGAGTTACAAGGTAAAAAGTGAAGTGATTAGTGGGCAAGGGAACGGGCTTCAAAGACAATGTTCAATACCCATGTACAGTAGGCAGGCCCAGAGTGGCTGCTAGGCTGTTGTTTTTGACTTCTTCCATGTATCCTTCTGTCTGGTTTATTTCGACAATAAATACATCATTTTTGTTCTGTGTGCAGAAGTTTGCCACAAGGGCCCCTCCTATTGCTGTATACCTTCTTACAACGGCACAATCTGGAGTGGGTGTAGAAATTGAAACAATAGTTAAAGATGACAGTTGTGAGAGTAAATTTACATCTCTAACTTGGATGAAAGAAAAATGCTGTCCTGAGTTGCTGAAAAGCTAAGTTTCTGTGATGATGCCATAATTATTCATAGTATCATAAGAATTAATTTTAGAATTGAAAACCAGACGTAATGAATAACCTTTCTTGAAGTTTCCATCTGTGTAGGCTGAATGAACCACTAATTGCTACAAAGCTTCAATCTCCTAATGACAGTGACAGACACTTATTTCTTCAGGGATACTATAGTGTTGAAAAGTAGGCTGCCATACACATACATCAGATAAGATCAATTTGCAGCATTCAAAGCAGTTTGCATTTTTAATTATAAGGGCTTTTTGCTACAAATTTTATGGTTATTTGGATGTGCGTGTAATGAGAAATTAATAGCACAGCCTTTACTATTATGACTTTCTTCAATCTAGAATGTCCTTATATTGATGTAGTATACACTGCATACCATATTTAAGGTTATGGTTAAGCTAAAAATAAGTTTTGTTAAAATTACTTTAATATACTATCTTGTAAAACTACTCCAAAAGTATTCTGAAGTTTCAAATGGTTTTCTTAAATATAATTTTTTTTCACAAATTGTTAAAATTTTGTTATTATAGTAACCTGAACACTTTTGGGTGTATCTTATGGATTTTGGCCTATTGATTCCAAGAAACACCTTTACATTTTCCTATTACGTGCCATTTTATTACAATTGCCTGTTTCTGTGATTTTTTTCTCCTATTATGTGGTGATCTAAAAGTGGTGGCCCTGCTACTATAGGAATGACTCTCAAATATACCCGTTATTAGTGTTTAATTTGTGAATGGGACAGCCATGCTAAAGAGTCTCATTACATGAAAAAGAACTGGGTGCTCCCATACGCATTTCACTCCAGGGCAGAAATGTGTGGCACATAAACTACTTGTTGACCCAACAAAGATATTTTTGTCTCCGCTTCACATAAACCTTGAATTCATGAAAGACTTTGTGAAAATGTTGAACAAAGAAGGTGAAGAATTTCAATATTTAAGACAGATATGACCATAACTAACTGATGCCAAGATTAAGGAAGGTGTTGTTGTTGGTCCATAGGTCAGGCACATCATCAATGGCAAGCGGTTCAATGATATGCTAGAGGGCTGGAAGAAATTGCATGGAAGTCATTCAAGGATGTTGTTGAGAATGTTCTTATCAACCACAGAGCACCAAACTACAGTACATTGAGCTAGCTGAGAACATGCTTCGAGAAAACAAAACGATGAAGTGCAACATGTGGGTAAAGATTCATCTTCTGGATTCACATTTGCTGTTCTTCACTGCTAACCCTGGTGCAGTCAGTGACGAGAATTGCGAAAGGTTTCACCAGGACATTGAAACCGTTGAAAAGTGGTATCAGAGATTGTGGAATCCATCAGTACTTGCTAATTATTGTTAGACACTGAAATGAGAAGCATCAGGTGAAGACTACAACCGAATATCTGTAGCAAAACATTTTTAACTCATTTGAATGAATGCAATATGTCAATATCATCAAGCAATTGAACAAGCGAAATTCGATAAAGGATAATTTCATGTTTCTCTAAATTCCTGTATGATACAGTCAATCTGATATTATATTTGTGGTGAGACTGAAGCTGTCTATCACCAAATATTTTTCAGGAAGCAAAACATTTGAAGATTTGTTGTTCAGTGTTTTACCAATAAAATAATCAATGAATGTTTTCTAAGATTTTTCAAACAAGGACAGCAGAAGATAGGTATGCTCAAAGGTTGTGATGCTAGAGAGTGGTGATATTAGAACATTACAACATTTGAACAATCTAAATGAGAACAAGCTATTCAGCCCAGCAAAACTCGGCAGTCCTATCTACTTAATTCTTCTGAAATAACATCAAGTCGAGTTTTGAAAGCCCCTAAATTCCTACTGTCTACCACACTACTTGATAGTTTCTTCAATGTGCCTATGGTGCTTTGTGTAAACATCTTGATTATGACATAAAAGAATTTCACTGTACTCCAAACATGTGACAGTAATGACCCTATAAACCCACAATTATTTTTTTTACTTTCCTTGACTTGTTTCGACAATGTTGTGCAAGTTCACACCTCACAAGAACTCACTCAGAGTTCAGTTCACACAGATTAAAATCAATAAATTCACATTCATAATTCACCGTTTCAATTCTAAACTAGTTCATGTTCAGTTCATTTTGTATTTTTTAAGGAGTGAGAATAAATGACCCATGAGTTTACTTTTTCAATTTTGCATGCCTTATATTAGGCTATTATAGTGTTTTTGAATAAAATACGATAATTATGAAGATTTTATTATTTAAATACACTTATTGAGTGAAACCCAGCAACAAACATGTATAACCATATATGCTAATATCCTTCTGGTCAAAAAAGAAATTAAACAGATGCAAGTATACATATAAATTACCGCTCTATTTCCAAACGTGTGACACAAATGGTGACTGAGGAACCAGCCTGTAGGTGAAATATCCGATTACCGATATTGACTGATTTTACATGTCAAAATTTTCATCACATATTTGCATGTCCTTCGGGGAAAAATATAAAAGCGGAGCTTCATCGCGTGCTCGTGTCAGCAGAAGTGCACCTTAAGCACAAGCAGACAGACACAGAAGATGCCTATTTAAGTTTACGTTATTTTTTATGAATACAAATAAATGGCAGAAAATTCGTACAAAATAAATATTTGTAAAAATCCACTATTTGTGCTTATCTGAATACCATATTTGGATTCGGTTCCACCCCTACATTACAGGGTAAGGCAAAATGTTTAATCTGGACCTAAACCAGATCCAGAATGTCACATAAAACTGAACTAGCTCACGTTCAAGTTCTTCACTTGCAAATACGCTACGTTAAATTCACTCTTCTTAGAAAAACGAGCTTATTCAATGAACACGCTCTTTTGAACTAGTTCATGCACAACACTGTCTTTTGATGCATAGTTATTTAGTTTTCAAGATAAGCATGCCTTATAGTTAGGCTTCATCTTTTATGAAATTATTGGGTTAAGGGAAGACAATGGATGAACAGGCAGAGTTAAGTTTTGAAGGTTCCTAATGTCCACACTATTTGGTACATTGTTTCATTTGTCTGTAGTTCTCGAAGCGAAGAAAAAACTTTGTGTGAAATTTACATTTGATAAGTTTCCATTTGTATCCCCATCTTCTTGTTGAACTCATTTTAATGCAACAGCTGGTGTATCCACTATACAAATCCATCCATCCATCATCCAGCCCGCTATATCCTAACTACATGGTCATGGGGGTCTGCTGGAGCCAACACTATACAAATTGTCTTCATAATTTTCAACACTTCAGTTATATCACCTCTTAATCTCTGTTTGCTTAAACTTAGGCTCAGCTCAACTCCTTTAATCCTTCCTAGTAGCTCATACCTGTTGGTCCTGGAATCTAACTAATCGCTTTTTTCTGGACCTTCTCTGGCACTGCTATTTATTTTTTTTTAGCAAAATGGAGATCAAAATTGTACACCCTGATGAGTAGTGCATAATATAGCTTAGCCATGACCTCCTTTGATGTATAGATAGATAGATAGATAGATAGATAGATAGATAGATAGATAGATAGA
Organism: Erpetoichthys calabaricus; assembly: GCF_900747795.2. Taxonomy (NCBI): domain Eukaryota; kingdom Metazoa; phylum Chordata; class Cladistia; order Polypteriformes; family Polypteridae; genus Erpetoichthys; species Erpetoichthys calabaricus. Next base: position 25,511,435 of record NC_041409.2, on the reverse strand, counting down.
TAGATAGATAGATAGATAGATAGATAGATAGATAGATAGATAGATACTTTATTAATCCCAAGGGGAAATTCACATACTCCAGCAGCACCTTACTGATACAAAAAACAATATTAAATTAAAGATTGATAATAATGCAGGTAAAAAAAGACAATAACTTTGTATAATGTTAACGTTTACCCCCCCAGGTGGAATTGAAAAGTCGCATAGATTGGGGGAGGAACGATCTCCTCAGTCTGTCAGTGGAGCAGGATGGTGACAGCAGTCTGTCGCTGAAGCTGCTCCTCTGTCTGGAGATGATCCTGTTTAGTGGATGCAGTGGATTTTCCATGATTGACAGGAGCCTACTCAGCGCCCATCGCTCTGCCACAGATGTCAAACTCTCCAGCTCCATGCCAACAATAGAGCCTGCCTTCCTCACCAGTTTTTCCAGGCGTGAGGCGTCTTTCTTCTTAATGCTGCCTCCCCAGCACACCACCGCGTAGAAGAGGGCACTCGCCACAACCGTCTGATAGAACATCTGCAGCATCTTATTGCAGATGTTGAAGGACGCCAGCCTTCTAAGGAAGTATAACTGGCCACAAACCACAAACCAAAAATACTATTAGCCTTCTTAATCATTTCTTTAATATTAATTTCTGTTCATAAAATTCAGAGCTATCTATTTGTAAACTTGTGACCATTCATGATTTAAGTGTACTGTTAACCCTGCTATGGAGGGTGATCTTTATCCTGAATGACCAGTCCACTTGCAGGATAAGCCTGTATACTTCTGTCGGCAGAGTGATTTATTATTAATTGCATTATTACATTATCATTCTATAATATTGTTAGAGTTAAGACAAACTTGTCCTGGTTACGAATGTAGGAAACAGCAGAATTTTATTATATGGTGCCAGACTCCTTGTTAAATGGACCAGAACTGAACACCAAACACAAATGACCATATTGCACAATGCCAAATTAGTTCAGTGCTTTGTTGTCTAAGGCAGCAATGTAAGAAGTGATGAAGCGGGTTTAAGTATGGGATCAGTCTGTCATAGCATTGCTTCTCACTTCTATTGTAAAGCTGTGTCTGATAGCTGGGAGAAGCCATTTAGCCATAGATTGAAGTAGAGCCCATGAGACGGAGAAGAAAGCAAAATGAGATTGAAAGCTGCAAACACAATGATAAACTAAAGTTATAAATGATAAACTAATATTAATACTTAAAAGGTATTATTCACTTTTAAGTGTTTGGGGAGTTGTACAATATTATGCAATCCATTACAAGTATGTCATTTTACAAGAGTGAGTATACCATCATCCCCCCAGCAGAAAAAAATAAAATAAGTAGAAGACAGAAGAGAGAAGACCAACATAACTTGAAGGATTTGAAAGAGTACCGTGTTTAGTATAACAGGTGGGTTGACTGTCATTGAGTAAATGTAACACCTTCCACCTTCAGATGATAAGAGAATACCTCAAAGCTATTGTGAATACGCGTTTTGGTTTCCCCCAGGTAAGCAGAATTAAGTGGCCAGTGCAACTACCTTGGACTGAACACTGAGCCAGCAGACCGTTTGTTTTATAGCCATTATAATAGCTTCTGGCTGGGGGTGAAGATCTGATGAAATACAAGAATTATAACAGAGGTCTGTTAGTTTATGAGTGGACTGTAAACTCAAACCACGTGACCAAGGGAGGCAGGTAATTGATTACAATGGATCTAAGTTTTAGTATAGTTTACTTAGGGTGAACATGGAGGGAGCTTAAGGGAGTAAAGCTGAAAATAAATGAACAACTGAATTAACAAAATGTGTAATTTGCAAGCTTATTTTTATAGTAGGTTGTATTTCTCAGAGTGCTGTTTAACTTATCTGAAACTACTATCAATGTATAAATCTAATGAGTAATCTTTTAAAAATGGTGATCAGCATGAGCTCAAGCGCGTGCAGAAGGAACTCCGAGTCCAGCTCAGGGCGGCGAAGGAGCAGTACAGGAGAAAGCTGGAGCAGAAGTTGCAGAATAACAGCATGAAGGAAGTGTGGGATGGGATGAAGATCATCACTGGCTGCAGCTCGAAGCGGGGTACCACCATTGAGAGAGACGTGAAGAGAGCAAACCAAATGAACAACTTCTTTAGCAGGTTTGACCACCCTAACCCACTCTCACTCTCACCTCGGAGTATTGCACCCTCCACACATCCTTCTGCTGATACCAGCATAGGAAAGACATCCCCACCCATAATTACAACAGCGCAAGTGAGCAGAGAGCTGAGGAGACTTCGTGCCAGCAAAGCAGCGGGTCCAGATGGAGTATCGCCACGACTGCTGAAGGTCTGTGCATCGGAGCTGGGGGGCCCTCTACAGCGCATCTTCAACCTGAGCCTGGAACAGGGGAAAGTCCCGAGGCTTTGGAAAACATCTTGTATCACCCCAATCCCAAAGGTATCACGTCCTAGTGAGCTGAATGACTTTCGGCCTGTTGCTCTGACATCACATGTGATGAAGACCATGGAGAGGCTGCTGCTTCACCACCTTAGGCCACAGGTTCAACACGCCCTTGACCCTCTGCAGTTTGCATATCAGGAGAAGGTGGGAACAGAGGATGCCATCATCTATATGCTACACCGATCCCTCTCTCACTTGGACAGAGGTAGTGGTGCTGTAAGAATTATGTTTCTAGACTTCTCTAGCGCCTTCAACACAATCCAACCTCTGCTCCTTAGGACAAGCTGACAGAGATGGGATTAGATTCATACCTAGTGGCATGGATCGTGGACTATCTTAAAGACAGACCTCAGTATGTGCGTCTTGGGAACTGCACGTCTGACATTGTGGTCAGCAACACAGGAGCGCCACAGGGGACTGTACTTTCTCCGGTCCTGTTCAGCCTATATACATCGGACTTCCAATACAACTCGGAGTCCTGCCATGTGCAAAAGTTCGCTGATGACACTGGTATCGTGGGCTGCATCAGGAATGGGCTGGAGGAGGAGTGTAGGGACCTAATCAATGACTTTGTTAAATGGTGCGACTCAAACCACCTACACCTGAACACCAGCAAAACCAAAGAGCTGGTGGTGGATTTTAGGAGGCCCAGACCCCTCATAGACCCAGTGATCATCAAAGGTGACTGTGTGCAGATGGTGCAGACCTATAAATATCTGGGAGTGCAGCTGGATGATAAATTAGACTGGACTGCCAATACTGATGCGCTGTGCAAGAAAGGACAGAGCCGGTTATACTACCTTAGAAGGCTGGCGTCCTTCAACATCTGCAATAAGATGCTGCAGATGTTCTATCAGACAGTTGTGGCGAGCGCCCTCTTCTACGCAGTGGTGTGCTGGGGAGGCAGCATTAAGAGGAAAGACGCCTCACGTCTGGACAAACTGGTGAGGAAGGCAAGCTCTATTGTTGGCATGGAGCTGGACAGTTTAACATCTGTGGCAGAGCGAAGGGCGCTCAGCAGGCTCCTATCAATTATGGAGAATCCACTGCATCCATTTAATAGTATCATCTCCAGACAGAAGAGCAGCTTCAGCGACAGACTGCTGTCACTGTCCTGCTCCACTGACAGATTGAGGAGATCGTTTCTCCCCCAAACTATGCGACTCTTTAATTCCACCCGGAGGGGTAAACGTTAACATTCAACATTATACATAGTTATTGTCTGTTTTTCTGTTTTTCACCTGCATTGTTATCATTCTTTAATTTAATATTATTTATTGTATCAGTATGCTGCTGCTGAAGAATGTGAATTTCCCATTGGGATTAATAAAGTATCTATCTATCTATCTATCTATCTATCTATCTATCTATCTATCTATCTATCTATCTATCTATCTATCTATCTATCTATCTATCTATCTATCTATCTAAATCTGTAAGGGTCACAATGCTATGCATGTGTATGTAGTGAATTTTACTGAAGGGGAAAATGTAATGTACTTTCAAAGGGTATAATGGACAGTAATATTCATGAATCAACCAGACAACAACTAATGACAACAAAATTCTAAATGACTTTCTATTGCTGTGAGCTTTTAGCTATACAGTCGGCCCTTGATTTACGACCGGCCTGACATGCGAACAACTTGATTTACAACCAAAATTTTGGTTTTGATTTACGACCAACATCTTGTGTTACGACCTGAATGCGGTCACGTGTATCCGCTTGCACGGTTGTAAACAAACAGCCGAGAGCGTTTGTAAGCGTCAGTCAGAGCCCAGATACATGTGTTTGTAGACATTATTTCGGTCAGTGCAGTGATTTATATAATTTTTTTCGATAATTGCTAAGGAAGGAAGAGAAGGCAACGAAGGTAAAGAAAGCAATCACAATCGAAACGAAGAAGGAAATTGTGCGGAAGTATGAGAGTGGTGTTCGTGTGACCGATCTCGCTAATATGTACAGCATGTCGAAATCCACCATCTCGACAATTTTACAAAGAAAAGATTTGTATAAGGAGGCTTCTTCCAAACAATAACCACCTTCCATTTCATTCTCCTCCTTCTCCCTTCCTGCAGCCCAAAGATGTCAACTTAAATGGTGAGTACAGTATGAAATTGTTGTTTCTGGTAGGCTAGGCACTTTTTATAACTTTTTGGTTAGTACATTAGAAAAATTATTGGTGTTTTGGTAAATTATGCACATTATACAACCCTTTTTTATTATGAAAAGGTTAAGTAAGTGTTGCTGTGGGAGGTTCGGAATGCATTATGGGTATTTCCATTATTGCTTATGGGAAAAACAGTCTTGACTTACAACCGACTTGAGTTACAACCAGCCCTCGCGAACGAATTGAGTTCGTAAGTCAAGGGTCCACTGTATATAGCAGTGATAGTTTTGTGAATAAAGACACACAGTATAGCCTATATTGTTTATTAAGGGCTGAGGTCATACTTACTTCTGAGGCAATCTTGTTATGTTGGTGTTAGGAGTGGGATAGTCTTTAAGCTGGGAAAACAAATTTGAAAATGTGAAGGTATCTGTTAATGTTTAGAAGGAAAATTACTTGCTGTGTCTTTTACTTTAGTTTATGAAGTTAGACAACTGACAATTTAGTGGAAGAAGTGACTAACAGAGTCAAAAATCTAATTGGTTTTATTCAGTGTTACAATGAAGTCACCTTCATACAGTGTAATGTATTGGGGAGTCAGTCAGAATCCCTAGTTTATTGCCTTGTATCAAAGCATTGTTGGGAAAAATAATACAGTTCTGCATTCGTAGTGCCTTTGGCACCTACAGCATTCATATGAGGCCTCTGTGTTGGTTCGACAGGGTTATAAGTCTTAGAGAACAGAAGGAGTGGGGATTAAGGCAGGTCCGAGGCAAGTTCATTGTTCTTCTCCTGGGTCATAGTTGTCCTTACTGGAGTAAAAAATATCAAACAAATTAGTTTTGGTATTGCCTCAAAATCCTTCCCAGGTATCCTCTGTAAGTTAGTCTACTGTAACATGAGTGACAAAGGCAGAATGAAGCCAAAAAATTGTTGGGTCCCAACCGAGCCAACCCTGTTTAATTCGAAAGCAGAAAACAGCGCAGGCAGTTGCCTCAAGTTCGCCCTCTAGCAGCGTCAAAATGTAAATCTGTTAGAATTTGGGGAAACTCCAGTCTTTTGGATTCTCTGGCCCAAAATGGGATGCCTCCTTCCGTGGATATCTGCCTTTATAAAAGCGGAACAGGAAGAGGTAGAGCTTGTTGGGCTTTATTGTCCTCAATGGACAGCTTATCGATGCTGTGAAGGAAAAAGGAGACCATTAGTGACAGTGCCCCCTCTGCTTCTGGAGTGGTAGTGCATACCTCAGACACACCAGGAAGACAATCCACAGGCACACATGCATGACACCACATAAGGCTTTAGATATACTAAATGGTAAAGCAACATACCATAAGTTATGTACCTTTTCATGTGATTTGTATCACTTTGTGGCTAAGTTCACATCCGGGAGGGGATCCACCTGTGGCAGGACTGGCTAGAATATTTTTCCATATGAAAAATGTGCAATTTTTGTAACCATAACCTATTGCCACGACAGCTGCTCAAGCTAGAGTACACTATATTAAACTAATAGGTCTTCTATTATATTTGAATTAAAGAAACCAGAAGGCTTCCTAAGGTATAAAGTGGAGTTTTTCAAAGTGTTGCTTTTATATGATGGAATAAGATTGTGTAGTAATAATGTTTTGACTGAACATTTTTACAGAACGGATAGTTTCGAAGCCATACTTGTACAGTGCACTGCATTCTAGATCTTTGAAAACACTAATGAGACAAAAGTTGAAAAGATGTGTGATGGATAGATATTTCAATTAATTTTAGTTACTGCAGATCTGCATATTTTGAGCCTGTTTAATTCATAAAAAGTTGCACTGCACTTTCCTGAATTGGATTAAGTGATTGAATAATGAATGGATGTATAGCAATGCATTTTTCAGATTTGATCAGATTCACGAATAAAGGATAAATAAAGTAAATCTATGTCTTTGAAAGTGAAAAGATAACATACAGGAATGACGATTTTTTTGACAGCCATCATGTGAATGCCTGGCAAGACAGCTGCCGAGATGTTTCTCTTCCTGCTCGCTGCCGCTCCTTTTTTGTTTCAAGTAATTCTATGGCAAGACTTTGCTTTCATAACCTCATGATTCCCAGAGAATGTAGCTACTTGACAACCATTGTTGCATATCATCCTTTCACTTTACAGCCAACAATATGACATCCAATAAATCTGAAATGATCACATCCACATTGAATTTATTTGATCATCAATGGGAACAGAGTCATTGCTTTAAACAGGCAGCAACTCTTATCGCTACCATCTTTAAACCACTCCACGGTTTTAATAGCAGCTAAGACAACATGTGACTTTTTACATTTTTAACTGTATTGAAATGATTCTACGTCTAACGAAATATAAGGGGAAATCTGAGAGTTTTAAACACAATACAATAACACGATGACTTTTTTAGTAAAACTAGAATAACATATGTAGCTCCAAAGAAGTATATTTATCGTGACAATAATATGACTTTACCAGTTTTGTTTGGTGCTTTATTGTGTTTATTTTGTCAAAACACGTTTACCATGAAGCATGTATTTTTTTGTGCTCAAGTATTAATCTGCTGTACATTAGATTACTTATTAAAAAGTTTCTTGCCAACCTAAATTTTTAAAAATGTCTGTTATTTATTGTTTTCGGAGATTAAATTGATGAATGTGCTGTAACATGGCATGTCAAGTGACGAGTGCCTGACTTATTCACTCGCAAGTGCTAATACGGTGGTACAGCTATGTGAGGATGACAGTCAGTAGGTCAATGACCAGAGCTTACTGTCTTGGACACTGTTATATATGTGTCATTATTGAATTACAGGGCAGCCATTGTGCTGTGGGTCTGCGTTTGTGAGATGAGTTTGATTTCTTTGGTGAGAGGAGTTCAAGAACAAAGAACAACAAAGGAGTTTTGGTGTTGCACTTATGGACTGTCAGCGTCTCCCTCTGTCAGACATAATAGAGAAATAAACACTTTCAAGTGCATTCACTTTTATAGGAATTGCGATCCTGTACACCAGAGGCCGGCAACCTTTTCCATTTTAAGTATCAATTTACAAGCACTAGACAACTGGCAAGTCAGTACACAATGGTATATAATTTATTTTCAATTTTTGCACTCACAACCGTACTGTTAAATGCAAGTTAAACTCACCTTAATTATTATTATATTAACTGGTGCACACACAAAGCATGTTCATTTTTACCATTGACGTGTACTGAACAGTAAATTGGACCTACAGTTTCATTGTGTTCCCGGTTCACTGCGTAGTTGTGCTGTGTCTAGCCTGAAGGATATTCATTTCAGCTGCACACACGCTTCTGAATGATCGTTTGTAAGTCAGTTGGAGATAACAACAACAACAACATTTATTTCTATAGCACATTTTCATACAAAAAGTAGCTCAAAGTGCTTTACATAATGAAGAAAAGAAAAATAAAAGACAAAATAAGAAATTAAAATAAGACAGCATTAGTTAACATAGAAAAGGAGTAAGGTCCGATGGCCAGGGTGGACAGAAAAAACACAAAAAAACTCCAGAAAGCTGGAGAAAAAAAATAAAATCTGTAGGGGTTCCAGGCCACGAGACCACCCAGTCCCCTCTGGGCATTCTACCAAACATAAATGAAATAGTCCTCTTTGTAGTTAGGGTTCTCATGGAGTCACTTGATGCTGATGGTCATACAGACTTCTGGCTTTTAATCCATCCATCATTGTTGGAACATCATGGTGCTTTGAGTATTGCGCCACCACCAAAAAGACACCGGAAAAGGAAACAATTGAGGGGAAAATATTATTTATTGGAGGTATGGCTTGGTATATGTAGATTCATCTCAGGAATTTATCCAGGCCACAGGTCTTGGTAGTGTAGCTGCCAGCTGGGTAAGGGGTCGGCCGGTATACAGTATGTCCACAGTGAAGATGTTGACAGCTCACATTTCTCAAAGTAAAAAACAACATTCAAGATAACTTCAAAGTTTTGAAGTCTGGTGGACAATTCCATTTCAAGTTCTTGAACGTACCAAATGATATCATCAGGTTTGACAGGCTGATGTGGAATGCCCTTAAGTGACTGAAAAACAAAAGCTTCCAGTTTGAATATCACGAAGTGATACTTTAATCTTTACTAGAAATGCCTGCCATGTGTGGAATTAAGTAAACACAGTTTGGCCTGCTCCTGGTAACATCAGACCGAGTTTTCTGAGATGTTCTGTAATGTAACCATCCCTTATTCTGTAGCCCTGGGTAGTTCAAACCCATCTCTGTTTTTAAAGGCACTCCACAAAATGCTCCAAAACCGTGCTAGTCACAGAGCCATCTCACAGGGCATTGGAGGGGCACCTCCTTGTAAACATGGTCCGTCTCCTCCAGTTTTTTTGGATCTGGTTACATGCTTCATTTTTTTAGCTTACAACCTACTGCTCTGTTCTTTAACAATAATTCTGGCTACACATCTTAATCTTTGCTAATTTCAATTTAGTCTTCCTAGTTTTGAACCCTTGTTGAATTCTAATCTCCCCGTGTCATCTCCGGATTCCACTCTCTTATTCAAAAAATCCATCATCCTGTGCAAACAGTACAGTCTGAAGACTCAGGCTACCCATAAAAACGATAGAGAAAGACAGGGACGGGCTTGAAAAGGAAATCTGAAAAGAAGATGTTTAGCACTTGAAGTATCAACTGGGTCTTAGTGGCATCTGTTGTCACCCAGAGTTTTACAAAAGAGTTAGAGTGAACCAAAAAAAGGAGTCAAAAACCAGCAGGTTTTTTTTTTTTTACCAGATAAGTATCAAAATAACCAAAACACAACATAAAATTCAGAAGATCAAAAAGCCAAAAATCTAAATTTAAAATCCATATCAACAAGAAGGAACCCTAACCACACAAAGTAATTTGAGTAAATACTTTTTAAGATTTTTTTTTTAATTTGAAAGTGATCCAAAAATTTGAATTCTGAAAATTTGCACACAGCCATGTTTTATATTAATAAACTTATAATGTCAGATTTACGTGATATGTGTGTCAATTGTTGAACAACCGTGCCAGAGTTTGGTAAACGATATGGCGGCACCCATGTGAAAACACTAAAAAATGGTGGCAGTGGTGATGAAAAACTACAAAACATAAAGACAGAGATATGAAAAATAAGAAAGCTTTCATGTGAATCACAGCAGCCACTGGAAGTGTGTAATTGCCTACTCACATTTCCAGTAAATAAATATGGACGACCTTGTTGGACGTATCCCAATAGCCTGAATTACCGTATATACTTGCAGATAAGTTCTCCCACGGATAAGTCGGGACTTGATTTTACCGTATAATTTCTTGTATATTATAATGTCAGTCGTATAAGTCGGATGTGGATAACTCACACTATTGGTCCAAGAGATTATGATATGCTAACGCCCACCTATGAGAGTAACCACGGACCACACAGCCTTTCTTTTTATGTATTGTGCCTACGTGACCGCACGGTAATACCCGAACTATTCCGAGGCACTGTTTTGTGTTTTTTGCATCTCACACCCTCATACACCTTTATCGTAACAGCATCCTTTATCTACGATGAAGCTTTCAATCAGAAGAAAATATAAAGCTGGTTTTAAATTAAACGCCATTGAAGTAGTGAAAGAAATTGGTAACTGCGCTGCTGCAACAAAATTTGATGCGTCTGAGAAACTGATGCGAGATTGGAGGAGGTAAGAAGATGTAAAAATAAAAATTAAGTATCACATTTTTGAACAGGCGTATAAGTTGGGGTCTGATTTTATGATCAATTTTTTGGGTTTCAAGACCCCACTTATATGTGAGTATGTATGGTATATATAAAAGAGCTAACTGTGCAATTACATTTTAAAGATATTATGAAGATTTATTTATTAATTAGGACTGGAAGAAGAAGCATATGTTGAAAAACATATTTCAGAACCAAGAATCAGTCTTTTTTTTCATCTATATCAGAATCAGAAACCAGACATCATAGAGTCCAGAGTTTGTAGCGCATAAGTCTTTTACAAGATCACTAAATTAAACACACAATTTGTTTTTTGAAGTGTAATCCATAATTCTTGGATGACCAGAAGCTGCACAATGCTGACCTTTATGCCATCTTTGGAATGACGTCACACACCGTGTTCTCCTGTCTATCCTTGCATAGTGTGTCATAGTGTGTCGGCTGCTCTTTACCCTCTCTGGATGAACTGCACAGCTCTCGCTGCCTCAGGAAAGCAGAAAATATCTTAAAAGACTCCACACACCCCGCTCATGACATGTTCCAACTGTTTCCTTGGACATAGGAGCATCAAAACAAAGACTAAGAGACTGAACAGCAGTTTCTACCCTGTTGCTATTAGGGCACTGAATTGCCACCTCATCACCTCCAATGCAGCAGTGCTATAGATCAGTGCTCCGCAACCGGTGTGCCACGGCACACTGGTGTGCCTTGAGCTAATACAGGTGTGACGCGGTCAAATAAGACAATTTTCTAACTAAATAATATTTCAGCGGTCCTCCTTAGAAACACAATAACGAGAATACGTGCAATGAAATATTCGCGTAAATAGCCTTTTAAAGGTTTCATAATTTTATGTGTCATTTCTCTGAAATAGTAAATCCCATCGCCTGGCGCCTGTCGCCTACGACGTAGGCCCTACGTAGTCGCCAGACAACTCCGTAGTATGCTTTGATAGGCAGAGCGCTCCGTGCCCTCACCTAGATTCAATTCAAGCCGACGTATTAGTCGTGCTACGTCGCATTCACTCATATTAACAGTAGTTATCATTCATTACTATTAGTTGTGTTGCTGAATTGTGTATGGTTAACGTTCTTCGTGTGATTCATATTTAGTTTTATACCCCTTTAAATATGGATAAATTTTTACGTGGAAAAGATTCGTCTTCACGTACAGATGATGAAGAACCCAGCACAAGTGTTGCAAAAAAAACAAAGAAGATTGTGAAAAGGAAGTACAACGAAGACTACATTCGATATGGATTCTCGTGGTGTGGTGACGAAACGGCTCCAAAGCCACAATGCATAATTTGTGGCGATCAGCTATCAAACGAGGCAATGGCACCCAGTAAACTAAATCGCCATCTAAATTCAAACCATCCCAGTTACGCCAAAAAAGACAAATAACTCTTGTGTTAATTAAAAATGATAAGCGGTCATGCTTAAAAGATCTTGACCAAGAACTTCGGGTTGCGCTGTCAAATATTGAGCCGAATATAAAACTTTTGTGTTCATTGAAACAAGCGCAGGTATCACATTAATCAGTCAGTATGTTATAATAATTATTAAGATTGCATAAAAGTAAATATAGTATAGTTTTTATGTATGTATACTTATAATAAATGTATACTTATAATAAAAAATGAAAATGTATTGTAAAATTTGTGTATTAAATTAATATCTATATATTAGTGGTGTAGCTGGAGATCATGTTGCCCGGGACGGTGAAAAATTGGACACCCCAAAGCTGAAAGAAACTATTTTTGAGCCTCCTCAAGGAACAAAAAAAAAAAAGGAAACTACCGTAGTTTGGATAACCCCCCCCCTCCAGCCCCAAGCCCCCAGAGAAGCTACGCCCCTGCTAAATATTTTAGCTTTTGACGTGCCGCGGAATTCTAGGAAGAACATTGGTGTGTCGTAGGTAAGAAAAGGTTGCGGAGCACTGCTATAGATAACATCTTGTGCAATAGTGTTCACGTGCAATTAAGGTTTTATGTTGAATGTTTGTGTTCTACCTCATTTCTTCTTATCCTTTCTTATCCTTTTGTAATTATATTTATTTATATTTTGACACCGCAGGGACTGCACCTAATTTCGTTGTATTTGTTACAATGACAATAAAGATATTCTGATATTCAAAATGGCCACATAGAAGAAAAACACGTATGGCGTCGCAATAATGCATTTCTAAGCACGTCAAAATAATATTAATTAAAAAAAAAAAAAGTCAAAATCAGATCCTGCAACTCAAAAACCTATAAGGGTAAGTAAAAGGTAATAAATAGAGAAAAAACAAAACCAGATCGTAGCACAATGGGCCCAAAACGCTTTCGCCTTGTCTTTCATCCTACATTCCAGCCTGGGCTTCAGCGTCGACAACTCTAACTTGGATTAATCAGGTTTGTAGCTTGATGACTAGATGGAGTCCTTCGAGTTCCTAATCTTCTTGATTAAATTAGGGCCTGTATTTTTTTTCCTCTTGTTAATATCCTGCTAAATGTTATGCACAGATTTATGGTGCTTTTAAAAATGTAACTTAAAAAGGTTGTGACAAGACACAAGGATATTTTGTGATTGGTTGTGAAATAAAACTTTCTAAGTGCTGTTTGTTTTGGCAAGTTGGATCACTGAAAATGTGTGTTTGTACATTAAAGTTAAAGGATGTACAGTACGGAGCACACTCGTCTGTTTTGACATGAACATTTACTTCTCACTAGGTTGTCTGCCAAAGGAGGAGAGATACATGTGAGGTGAGGAGAGGGGAGGGAAGATTAGTATTCGTAGCTGTCATAATACAGTAATTTGATGTGTATATTATATTAGCAGTGTACTTTAAGTTTAACTGATTGCAGAACCTATTTTGAATAATTTCAAATATTTAGCATTTATTATTCCATAACCTTAGTAAGAGCAAAATAACATGACATAACATTCTTGGAAAACATCATTAATGCAATTCAGAGGGATGCGAGGCTGGTAATATTGGTGGCAACTAACCCTAGACAAGGTGCTACATCTCACACACACACACACACATTTTGTCCCAATTTAGAATCACCACTTAACTTAACGCATACTTCTGTAGGGGTATTGCTGGATAAAAAGAGAGAACCTGAAGAAAACCACACACGCACACACACACACACACAGGACGAACGTGCAAACACTACTTGAACAACATTTTTAAAAGCAGAATGCTGGCTTCATGAAGCAGCAGTGCCAACCACCCTAAGAGCACCTTATAATTACTTTGCAGAGGTGCAGGCCACCCTAATATTAGACAAAAATCAATTAAATGTGGAAGAATTTGTTATAGCTGTTTGTCATATATACTATATATGTCCAAAGATGTGTACAAAAAAGCAAACAGATGTGAAGCAAGTTCTGCAAGACATAACAGCTGGAGCATGATTGATTCAGGATTGTCGTTCTACTTGATTGTTTCTTGTAAGGAGCACATTATTCTTTGTTAACTATTCCATGGCAGCTCTGGGGTGGCACCGTGGTGCATACTCTCCCCGCCCAAATTCCAAAGACACCCGTTTAGTTGACCGACATGTTGAAAGATGAATGAGGAATGAGTACAGGGTGGGCTCCTACCTGACACTTCTACTTTCATAGGTCTATAAAACAGACGAACAGATAATGCTATAATAAACTGTACAGGACAGAGTGCGCAAAGCGACAGGCGAGGAAACATAAAAAGAAATGATGATTAAAAAGCATGAACTGGCTGCAAATTCATCCTAGACTGTAAAACCGGTTCACAAACAGAATATTATATTAATCTTAAATAAAACTAAGGTAAAAAAAATACAAGTACTGTCTCTTCTTTATCATTTAATATCATGCAAGCAGATTGAACTGCATACACACTGCATACACTTTCAAACTGGGAGGAGTACAATACAATCGGTTTGATGTCCATAAGTGTTAATATTTTAAACTTTCATGTGCAAAACACAACAGCTCCATTAGTGATGCACTTGTAATAATTTCAGAAAAAGCACTGGAGGATTTTTGCAAACCTGAATTGCCTTCTCACTGCTACACCTGCAGCTGGTGCTCTATGACTAGAACTTCAATTCAAACGCACATCCCTTCAGCACATCATTTTAATAATCTTTGTCTTACTCATGTAAAATACATTAATGGATGAATTTTAACCCAGGAAAATGTAAAGGAGGTAATAAAAATGAACCCATTTTAAAGGCATAATTTATCTTAAATGATGGATGTTTTTTGTTTTTATTTAAATAAACTAAACACAGTGAACTAAAGGTAATCTAAAGTAACAGACATGCGATTACTGAAACTATTACTGGTATTATAAAAATCTCTTTGAAGGCTTCATTATTTATAAATGACTATCTAAAAGATGCTGCTAAAAATCTAAAGAAGACTCGTATCTTGCAAATTGTCATGGAAATGTATGCTTTTTAATGCTCACCCATGTTCTTCTGTACAGCATGTACAGTATGTATGGTATGCGTTCAGCATATACAAGCATTTGGCACATCCAGCTTTACTTCATCTTTTAAGTTATCAACCACATCATAGACTGTGTGTAGAATAATTTATATTATTAGACTAACAAGGACTGGTCTGATAACAAATGTATTCTGCATTTACCCTCGTATACAGAAAATGAAGGCAAATTTTTAAAAATCATGATTATTTGTTACAAGCTAAAAATAAACATAAAGCACAACATATACATAAATATTTACTTTCATTATTATGCATTAATATATAGTTAGTAGTTAAGTTATTGTCCTAGATCTGTTACAAGGTAATTAATATGAGTCAACAGCTAACCATAATCATATTAGAATGGGCTGTAGAATTTTAAAAAATATTGTATAATGTGCTCACTTTTCCCTAAAATCTATTTAGGGCAAAAAAGCTTACCAAATATTCAGTCTGTTTGAAGCCTTTTTCTTAAATTGAAAACATCTCTTGCAAGGCGTACATACAGTATCATCTCACTGCTAGACTCCTACTGACAAAAGAGGGCAGTATGATGACATTGTCAAAGTGGACAAACTTTTATTCCTTCCCGTGTTTATGCCATCTTGAAAGATACAGAAATGTAGCACAAGGCTAAATGTCCTGGAAATTCACTGAAGCTGGACTTTTCAAAGGGGCGCAAGAATTCCCTGCAAAAATCTGTCTTGAGAATTCTTTATTTAAATCCATTCTCTTCTTTTCTATGTAGATGTGGTAAAATAAATGTGAATAAATAAAAAATATAGGAATAAAAAAATGGACTTTTATTCCCTCTTGGCACCTAAATATTATTAAAAAGCAATGTTAATAATTGTGTGTGGAAAGCAAGAGTGACAGAGTAATTTAATACACCTATGCAGGTAAACTCTTAATTTATGTATTCTCTATTTTCTAACCTGTTTAGTCCTGAACAGGGTCATGGGGGGTGCTGGAGCCCATCCTGCCAGCTTAGGGTGCAAGGCAGGAACAAACCCTGCACAGGGTTGCCAGTCTATCAGAGGGTGAGCTCACACACACATCCTAGGGCCAGTTTAGTATCGCCATTCCACCTAATCTTTGGTCCTAATTTAAACATAATATTTATTTTCAAGTGACATTTCCAGGATGCAGTCTTAAATATGACTTTTAATTTTTTTGTGACACTTACTGTAATGTGGTTTATGCTCTGTAAATGCCTTCCACCCTGCAAAGTAATGCAAATGTTCAGCAGGTGCAGTCACATTAAAAAAAATATAACAAAAAATGCATTGCAAGTGAAATCGAAATAAACTTTTGGGTTAAAATTGTTTTCATTCAGATGGGATGAATTGCAAAACTGGCAACTGCGAATTTCCCCTTGGGATTAATAAAGTATCTATCTATCTATCTATCTATCTATCTATCTATCTATCTATCTATCTATCTATCTATCTATCTATCTATCTATCTATCTATCTATCTATCTATCTATCTATCTATCTATCTATCTAATCCTGCCTACTATACCAAATTCTATCTATCTATCTATCTATCTATCTATCTATCTATCTATCTATCTATCTATCTATCTATCTATCTATCTATCTATCTATCTATCTATCTATCTATCTATCTATCTATCTATCTAATCCTGCCTACTATACCAAATTCTATCTATCTATCTATCTATCTATCTATCTATCTATCTATCTATCTATCTATCTATCTATCTATCTATCTATCTATCTATCTATCTATCTATCTATCTAGCCTAAGCATGTAGTACTAGGGTGTTGTACCGTGTTAGCCATTATGAATGTAGAGAAAAGCCAAGCAAAATGACAGCTTTTATTGGCTAACTAAAAAGATTACAATATGCAAGCTTTCGAGGCAACCCAGGACCCTTCTTCAGGCGAGATGATTAAACAGCTACATTCTTTGTTTTTAATTGCTTCCATTCGAGATGAGTGTCAAAGGAACAAGCAGTTCACCACTTAATTTGGCCCCATGTATACCTGTGTGTGTTCGACAATAAGTAGCTGTTTTAACTGAATATTTGGAGAGAAACGGAAGTGAAAAACCTTAAAGCACTCAGAATTGCTAATCCAGGCCAGAAATCATTTGAGTGATATTCAAGAAAATCAAAAATCAGCAAAATATAAGAGGAGCCTGACTTGACAGGATGAATGCCATAAAATGATACATCAAGTTTGTTATCAGGTATAATTGACTTCTAATTAAGTAATGAGGTTGGAACAAAAACCTGTAGCCACTATGGCCCTCCTGGACCAGACATGAATGTTGTTCACTGGGGGCTCAAAAATGAGAAAAATGGGTTTGAAGCTTCCAAAAAACCATAAAACAGGCCAGGAACCTTCCCTGGCCAGTCTAGAAGAGGCTTACTTCAGACAATCTTGACCCAGAATACTACCTGCTAGCTTCCGGCATAGCAGGCCCCAAAATGGGCAGCTTTGAAAGTGCAAAAAAAGACTATAAAAGTCCCATAATATACAAAACGGCCGGATTAGTAAGAGCATTTTTTACATTATTACATTACACTGGAACCTCGGTTCATGAACGTCTCGGTACACGTACAAATCGGTTTACGACGAAAAAGTTCGCCAAAACTTCACGACCACACACTCAGTATACGAACAAGCCAGTTTCCCTTTCGGTTTGTGTGCGCCGATGATTTCCGCACGTGTTGCATTGTTCTCGGTCAGACGTGTGTGCTTGTACGTGCGTACATGCTTTCGCTGTGAACTCTTTGTGCTCTATTTCGTTTCCCTTCCGGTTCGTACATGCTGATTACTGTATTTAAGCACGTGTTCAGCCTCTCCCTGTTCATTGTTCTCAGTCAGACGTGCGTGCTTTACCTGTGAACTCTTTGTGCTCTACAGTATTTCATGTGCTTTTACAGTTAACCATGGCTTCTAAGCAAGTGAAGAGTGGTGAGAAGAAAGTTTTGCAGAAAATTGAAATCGAAAGAAAGAAATTATTGAAAAGTATGAGCGTGGCGTTCGTGTTACTGATCTTGCCGCCAAGTACAAGAAGTCAAAATCTACGATTTTGACTACTCTAAAGCAGAAAGAATCTATTAAAGCAGCTGATGTTGCAAAAGGAGTTACAGCGTTAATCAGGCAGAGGCCTCAAGTGCTGGAAGAGGTGGAAAAACTGTTGCTAGTGTGGCTGAACGAGAAGCAACTTGCAGGGGATAGCGTAAGCGAGGCGATATTAAGCGAGAAAGCCAAGGAGATTCATGGTGATTTGCTGCAAAACTATCCTTCTACGAGTGGCGAAAGTGAGGAATTTAAAGCCAGTAGAGGATGGTTTGAAATGTTTCACAAGAGAAGTGGCATTCATAGTGTGGTAAGGCATGAAGAGGCTGCTAGTTCCGACGCTGAAACTGCGAAAGAATTTGTGAAAAATTTCACAAAATTAGCGGAGGACGAAGGCTACATCCCGCAACAAGTCTTCAACTGCGACGAGACCGGATTGTTCTTCACCCAGTTCCTCCTCACTTCATGCCAGAACTCGACTCATGCAAGGTTAGTTTTCTTGGTGGTTTATGGTTAGTTTTTGTATTACGGATTTTTCAAATGTTCATTTTTCAGTTCGTAGCGTGAATTGTTGCAATGTTACTTTTCTTGGTTGTTTATTAAGTTTCTGATTTTTCAAATGTTCATTTTTTTCCCTGTGCTTAAAACTCATTAAAAAAAAAGTTTACACAGCGATCGGGTTGTAAGGCTATTAGCGTGAACTCCTGCAATGTTACTTTCTTGGTTGCTTATGGTTGGCTTTTAAATAAAGTTCGGATTTGTTCAAATGTTCCTTTTTTTCCCCTGTGCTTAAAACTCATTTAAAAAGAGTGTTTACAGCGATCGGGTCATAAGGCTACAGTATAGCGCGAACTCATGCAATGTTAGTTTTCGCTGTTATTCAATGTTTTTACATTTAGTTCACTATTACGCTGTGCATTCTATGGTTTAATTAACTATATTTGTGCTTAAAAACTTTAAAAATATATATATTTACATACAGTTCATATGGTCTGGAACGGATTAATTGTATTTACATACAATCCTATGGGGGAAATTGCTTCGGTTCACGACCAAATCGGTTTATGACCAGAGTTTTGGAACGAATTATGGTCGTGAACCGAGGTTCCACTGTACTTAGGTTTATACAGAAGAGCTTCCCCTCCTCGTCATATGAAGTTGGCCGCATGGAGTCTGAGGTCTCTTCTAGACAATTGCATTGTACTGTGGCTAGATAGTAGTTGAGGGACACCTAAAGTAAGTTAAACAGAGGTGGTTGGGGGGGCTTGCATTTGCATGCAGCTTCTAGGAGGGTCTTGACAGTGTTTTACAAATATGTGATAAAAGGCCCAGGTGGGGTAGAATTTGTAGTGTCTATAGAGAACAGAATGATTAAGCGAAATTATTAAATGATTCAGGTGATGTAGGCAGGATATTGGCCAGGATAATCATAACAAAGGTTGAGGAAAGATTGAACTTGAATGTTTATATTGTTATGCTTTTAAGTAACAAATTACAGGAGTTCTAAATTCTGCTAAACCCTTCTCAAAGGGGCACCACTTGAAGGTTCTGGTGTCATTTAATTATAGACAGGCACTGATTTAAGGCTTCATTTGACACCAGCTATTTGACCATTTGGCCATATGTCAGTCGCAAAGTATACATTGCAACTGAGGCTCTGTGGATCTGGTGTGGGTCACCAGTGTGGATACTTTAACTGCTGGTACCGTGTAGCACAATCTGATCTTCATGTCACTGCAGCTGCATGCTGGGTCCGTGTAAGGCTGGTGGGTTGCAGGTTGCCATTGTTGGTTTGTGAGTTGGTTACAGTTGGTCATCTAAGCCAATGTTTCTCCACCACTGGGTCACCATCTGAATCATGGCTGATAGGGGGAATGCTGTCATTGATTCGTGTGTGGGTCATGGTGGGTCACCTAAGGTATTGGCATTGCTGCACAATACTTTTTTCCCATTTCTAAGTGACCTCACTTCACCATAGGGGACCTCAATCTCACTTGTTTCATCAAGGGCGTGGTATGCGATTGCTGCTAGTGAGTAATCAATGATTTTAAAAAAGTCATATCTGAGGCGTGGGACCATAAAGGTTGAGAAACACTGGTGTAAGGAAGGCAGTTTGGGCTGAATGCATAAGTATTGGCAATGTGGAGCGAGACAAATTAAAATAAAACTTAAAGGGTCCTTCAAGAGTCAGAAAATATATGATATCCTGACAAATAATAGTGATAATGAAGATGTATGACTGCGTCTGGTTTTGGCAGTTTCTACAACATTATTAACTTATTGTTGTCCTATGGCCCTCGGCCAGAAGTAAGAATCACCTTAACTTGGTGAGTCTGAAAATCAGCGCGTGACTGAGTTTAATTAGGTTGTATAATAAGCTCCCCATTGAAAGATGTCCTCATGAAGAAAGGATAATAACGTTATGGACACTTTGTGGTGTCCGTGGATTATTGTGAGAGTGAAAGGACCAGAAGATGAATACATGGTGAGCCAGATGTAGTCAAACACAGGCAAAAGGCAAAAACGAAGAAGTTAGATCAAAACCAGGCAAACAGGAGTTCAATACGTGATTTGAAAATGAAAAATGAGTCAAAATGCCAAGAAAACAATCCAAGTGCTAGGCATACTTGTAGTGAAGCTAACAATTCACTAAGAGAGTGTAATGATTGTTGTTTATCCATTGAGGGATAAGAAACAATCGGCACACGGTCAAATTTATTCTGTCAGTTCTGTTGATGACACACAAGACAGTAACCAAAACTACCCTTGTCAGTTCCTATTTAAAACAAAAATAAAACACAGGGAATCAGTTCCTAGCGCATCTAAACCATAAGTGTAACAAAAGCATGCATACAAAATAAGTATATTATGACATGTAAGATCTATTACGAAATGGTGAAGGGACTGAATATTGTTTGAGTGCTTCGGTTAATCACACGCATTCCATTTTGCACAGAATCCTAGGACAGTCTGTCTATACTGGCAGCCAAAGGTGGCGATGGACATCATTTTCAATAAAATGGAACCAAAAATCAGTGATCCAGTTGTGGAGGGTTATACAGTATCATGGTGTCTTTCTGGAAACATCATAATCACAGTCAAGTGTAAAATGGCCGGGATAATAAGCAGCACTTTCTGAGGTAATGTTTCTCTTTCAGAACAGAGTGGTTTGCGCTCAGTTTATGAGTGGTGGGCTTCTGACCTACGCAGAAGCATTTAAATTAGGCACTATAAGAATTGTAACAAATATTCGACATAAAATGCTCTTGATTTACTAACTAATCCTCACCTGTTGTCTTTAGTAGGGATCAAAAGAATGAGGCTGTCATCATAGGGTGATAAAATAAAGTTCTTCCTTCGAATTTGTGCAGCTTAATTGCCATGATAAAGTAAGGAGAATAACAAACAGAAGAAAACTAAATAATATTTTTTAAAGGGCAATATATCAAAATGAAAGTATAAAATTGTGGCATTGGCTTTTGTAAAGAAGGAGACTGCAAGGACTGTTGTTGCTTTTGCTCTTCGCAAACACATAATGGTACTTTCCTTTTACACAGGAATCGTGTGCTCCAGTTTGGTGCTGGAAGTGAGGGTTAGGCAATTCACAAATTCATAATGGTGGCTATTAATCTTCTTCTCATACCTACACTCATTTTATGATTTTTCAGATGGCATGGTATTTCATTTCTTGGCACACAAAACTGCTTCTAAAGTTTCTAACATTTTAAGTTCAAAATGTTGTGTAAAGAGATGGGAGTAGTGGTAAACCATTTCATTTAACTTTAACAGGATGATTATGGAGCAAGTGAGTTCATAACTTTCTTTTTTTTTTACTAGATTTCTGTTATGGCCACTTGTTGACACTATTGGGTGGCATAGTGGTTAATGGTTAGCCCTCATTTCTAGGGGCTTCAGTTGATTCCTGGTCTTAGTCCAGGATTTTTCTTGTTTCAATTTTTATTTGCAAAACTGTTTTTCTCACTCCCAATTTTAACATACCGTATATACTCACGTGCAAGTCGGGTCTTGAAACCCAAAAAATCGATCATAAAATCAGACCCCGACTTATATGCCCATTCAAAAATGTGACACTTTGCAGTAAGGAGACTGTGGGTGCGCTTCCCGGGTCCTCCCTGTGTGGAGAGCACTTTGAGTAGGTGAGGAAAGCGCTATATAAATGTAAAGAATTATTATTAATTACTTAATTTTTTTTTTTTTACATCTTCTTACCTCCTCCAACCTCACATCAGTTTCTCAGACGCATTGAATTTTGTTGCAGCAGCACAGTTATTAATTTCTTTCACTACTTCAACGACATTTCATTTAAAACCAGCTTCATATTTTCTTCTGATCGAACGCTCCATCGCAGATAAGTGATGCTCTTACGATAAAGGTGTATGAGGGTGTGAGATACAAAAAGCACAAAAAACAGTGCAAACGTCACTTCAGAATAGTTTGGGTATTACTGTGTGGTCACGTAGGCACAACAGAGAGAGAGGTTAGGAGTACGCGCTGATACAGCGCATTACCGCACCCACATAGAGAAAAAAGGTTGTGTGCTCTGTGGTTACTCTCTCAGGTGGGTGTTAGCATATCATAATCTGTTGTACCAATAGCGTGAGGTTTCCGCATTCGACTTATACGACTGACATTTTAAAATACCAGAAATTATACGGTAAAATCAAGTCTCCCAACTTAACCGCAGGAGAACTTATCCGCGAGTATGTAAGGTAGATATATTCTACTTTTTCTAAGGAAAGCTATGAAGAAAAAAATATATATCATGAAGACATTTGAGAGACAGGTCCTGGACTATATGAGTCCTCTTGTGGTAGACCACCTAGACTCACTGCAGTTTGCCTATTAGACAAGGACTGGAGTGAAGGATGAACTTACTAGATCTATCTGCTCCACAATCTTACCAGGATAAAGCTGGCATCACTGTGAGGATTATCCATCCATCCATTTTCCAACCCGCTGAATCCAAACACAGGGTCACGGGGGTCTGCTGGAGCCAATCCCAGCCAACACAGGGCACAAGGCAGGAACCAATCCCGGGCAGGGTGCTGTGAGGATTATGTCTTTTGATTTCTCCAGTGCCTTCAGTACCTTCCAGTCATCCTTGTTAAGGAGTAAACTCAGAGATGTTCGTGTGGATGAACCTGTGGTGTCCTGCGTAATGGACCATTTGTCGGGCAGTTTGTGAGACTCAAGGACTGTGTTTCAGATACGGATATGAGCAACACTGGAGCACCACATGGAACAGTCTTGTCTCCTGTTCTCTTTACTCTGTACACCTCAGACTACAAATGTAACACCAGGTCATGTCACTTGCAGAAATTCTCAGATGGGTTGTATTGTTAAGTGGGATGAGACAGAGTATTGGAGTCAGGTGGAGAACATTCTTGGTGAAGAAAGAATTGTCTATAATTTAACATCAGCAACACCAAGGAACTGTTTATTGACTTTCACCCCACCAAAGAGCCTCTATGTCCGGTCACTATTCAAGGAGTGGATAGAGAGGGGGTCCACTCCTACAGGTACTTGGGGGTCCACATTAATGACAGGTTGGACTGGTCTTGAAACAAAGAGCAACTACATAACAAAGGTCAGAGCAGACTCTTTTTCCTTCGGAGACTGTGTTCCTTTAATATGGAAAGTGACTTCCTTCACAATTTCAACAATTCTGTGATGGCCAGTGCGATTTTCAATGCTGTGGTGTACTGGGCTGGTAACTCCAGTTCAAGAGAGGCCCATTGAATTAACAAGCTGTTCAAATGGCAGGCTCAGTTATGGGACCCACTCTGGAACCCTGGAGGTAGATAGATAGATAGATAGATAGATAGATAGATAGATAGATAGATAGATAGATAGATAGATAGATAGATAGATAGATAGATAGATAGATAGATAGATAGATAGATAGATAGATAAGGTTGTAGCAATGGTGAGGATTAAAACAAAACGAAGTGCCATTATGAGCAACGCTGCACATCCTCTCTCTGACACACAAACGCTGAGGACTTTCAACCAAAGAATCATTCAGCAGAAGTGTGTCAGGAAACACTACTTTACACCAACAGCAATCTGGCAGCATAACGCCTCACTGGAACTGTGACAGCCATGTCAGAAGTTTTCTTTCTTTTTATATTTTCTTGCTTTTTAGTTATTCTGGTGTGTGTTCAGAGCATAGTGTGGGTGTATATATATTTTTTTATGTATTTATATATTTATTTATTTACAGAGCTTCAGTAAAAAAAAAACAATTTCACACTGGGGACAAGTAAAGATCTATCTATCTATCTATCTATCTATCTATCTATCTATCTATCTATCTATCTATCTATCTATCTATCTATCTATCTATCTATCTATCTATCTATCTATCTATCTATCTATCTATCTATCTATCTATCTATCTAACGCTGTTTTCAAATGATTTCTTGAGACACTTGGTTTGTTCTTGTCTTCCCACCTAGACACCGTTGTATTGTGCTCTTATTCTCTGGTTTATAACTTTAAATCCTCTATTCTGACTTTTCTTTTTTGCTCCAAAATAACCGTTAAGTGAATCTTTACAAGTGCTTCTTCGTGCCAAATGTCATTTTCTAATGTACTGTAAGAAATACAACACAAGGCAAATTACTCTCTCGTGGGTCCAGCCCCTCTTCCAAGTGTGTTTGTTAAGAGTTTGTGTGTAATTTGTGCTATTATCTTGCAAGGACAAGATTCTTAAACTAATTAAGTTTCATTCCAGAAGGAAATACACCATACCATTATATAAAATGATAGCTCTCCTCCCTGGGTATTCTTTCAGTTTTGCTGAAACATCTCCAAACCATCAGGGACCCTCAATCCTATTCACTCTTGGATGAGCACCGGAGCCTCCACAGTGTTCCTGTCTATGCTGCCGAGCAGATGTACTTTTTAAGTCAAACAGCTGGACTGTTTGAAGCTTAGCTGCATTTCTTCTTTTTGCACCCCCCCCCCCCCCCCCTCTATTTTTTTGACATCTTTTTTCCATCAACATTTATTATACCCAGTTCTACATACGACGGAAAAACTACTTGACATAGTGCTTGTAATATGCTATGCATTCTTATAAACTAGTCACTTATTGCCCAGAGTAAGACTGGCATGAGCAATTTTCTACATAATCATGATTAAAAAAAAACTTTAACACTTCACAAGAACTGTAACAAATTGAGGTAAATACAAGGAACTACAGGAACCGTGATTTATGACTTCCTTTGTGGATACCTTGCCATATTCTCCATCTAAATCCATGGCTTTGCTTTTTCACTCTTATAATACTCTTCATGCATGAGACTTTTTACCCTTTATGTCCCCTCTTGAGTTGAATGTCTCTGGTGGCAGAACATCTTTCACTCAAGTATTATTTCTGAGTCACTTCTTGAGTTAGAGTTGTCATAGGTGTGAGTTTGGTGCACCTCTTATGGGGACTATTTTAAAGGGGTACACCATGGGATGATCTGCAGTAAGAGTGACACCCTCGCTCGCCAGCTTTCTTTTCCATGCTTGTGATACAAGCCTGGGTTGCCCGCAGCTGGGATAACCTCCTTGAATCTGGGTCAGCAGTAGACATGAACCGAGACGGACTAGAGTGAATGAAGACATATAACAACAAGAGTGGTGCAGAACTTGCTTAGTGTGTTTTATTTTCAAACAGTAACTAAAGCGTGGTTCAGTTTCTTCAAACATAAATAAATAATCCATAATAACAACGGTGTACATGAAGGTTGATATCCGTTAATAAGTATGATCCATAAATAGGTTCAAACTAAGGTTTAAAACACAGTATCAATTCATAAAAGGCTCACAAGACCTCAGCATATCCTTTAACTTTGGCAACTCTGCTGCTGACACATAAGATCTTGCTTAGCGGGCACAGATGCCTTCTGGCATGTGCGGTAAATCATTTGTGGCTCATGTTCCCACCACTGTCCCTTGATGGCCGTGGGGACCCCACAAGCCCTGCCATTGTGGAAGAATAATTTTAGGGTAACATAGCATTCATCTTAAAGAAATAGACTATAGGCTTAATAAATGTCAGAAACCTGTTCAGGCGCACCAGGAAAAAAGATAAAGTAAAGGTCAAGTGAACAGCAAAATGTTCACTGAAATAAAAGAACTGGTTTAGGAAAAATACTGAGATGGTCAAGTAAATAATGTACCAGAAGATTTTGTTTTGATGCATATTGCATATTTTCTGTTAATCTAATAAACTTAATGTCACTGCTGAAATCCTACTGGTTTCCATAAGGCATGTTAGATATTAAAAGTAAGTTGCTGCTTTGAAAGCTCAGCCAATGAGAAACAAAAATCCAAAGAATTAAGAAGGGGTCCCAAACTTTTTTATATGACTGTATGAAAACATATGGATGAGTGTCCCTGGTGATGGACTGGACTTCATTCGAGGGTTGGTTCCTGTCTTGTACCCAATCCAATAGGACCTGACTTCACTAATTAGGTTCAGAACATAGATGAATACTACATAAAAAATCAGCGTCAAAATAACTTTGACAGTTTTACTAACATATTTATAAAATATTCCTTGCTTTCACAAAAAGAACAAAGTCATTTACAAGGGAGAATATTGTGGCTATTTTAGAAAGCAGTTTAGTGTCTTGTAACCAAGAAAGATGCTTTGAAGGAAGTAAATTTGGGATTTATCACAAATTTAGAAACCGAGTTCTGTGAATTTCTGTCAGTTTTATTCAGCTACAGTTTCTTTTTCAATATGAAGGCTTCTAACACACCCAATCAAAACAGATTTCCCTCTCTAAACCTTAATCAAACTCAACTGCAAAATACTTGATGTTATCCCGAGGATCTCTTATGGTCTGTTCTGTACTGCCGATTCACTAGTCACATGAGGACTCTTTTTTGGTTTTCTCACAGTAACAATCAAAGAATCTTGCCATCTTGAAAATCTATGATCATTTCAAAAGAACATTCTGTGCCAGCTGTCTGAAATCCCCCTTCATTTTTATTGTGCATCATCCTTTACTAAAGTCTACTGAAACTCAGATAAAAGTGCATCAGGTAAGCTCAAGTGAGAGATCATTTCTGTAAAAGAAAGCATAATGAAAAACCTGTTTATAAAATATAGAAAATATGGCTGCCTGTGGCCAACTTTAAGCCTAAACAATCCACTTCATAACAAAGGGTCAGAATTTCTAGTCTCATATGATGGCATTATCAGTGATTTTTAGCTAAACATAGAAATGCTGAGAAAAATATCCAGCAGATAGTCATCAACAGGTGATAGAGTTTCTGAGTTAATTTTTTGGCTTATTTAGTTGAACGTGGGAAGTATACATTGTAAGAAAAAATATCAAAAATATAATTTATATTACAGGCTCATTCATTCATAACTTAAGCTGGCATGATAACAAAGAGCAGCAGTAATGGGAGCTCTCCTTGGTGCTGATACAGGCCAGGCTGCTACATCTCCATGTCATCCAGTTTTGACTATAATACAATATTGTAGTCTTAAATCTGTGTCGGCTAATTTAAAGGTATACAGTGCCAAACCTGGGGTGGGAGGCAGGATCCAGCCCTGACCCATTCATGTACCCAGCCACACAGGGCCAAACTTAACTATTCTTGAAGTGACTACAGCACTTACAAATTAGTATTTGTTGTATATCTGTAGTATTAGGGTGTTGTACCGTGTTAGCCATTATTTGTTGTATAAAACTTATTTAGGAGTAAGTCCTGATTCTTCAGCAAAACTGTATTCATTCTGATGCAAATATATTTTGTAAATATATTTACAGTGCATCCGGAAAGTATTCACAGCGCATCACTTTTTCCACATTTTCTTATGTTACAGCCTTATTCCAAAATGGATTAAATTAATTTTTTCCTCAGAATTCTACACACAACACCCCATAATGACAACATGAAAAAAGTTTACTTGAAGTTTTTGCAAATTTATTAAAAATAAAAAAAACTGAGAAATCCCATGTTCATAAGTATTCACAGCCTTTGCTCAATACTTTGTCGATGCCCCTTTGGCAGCAATTCCAGCCTCAAGTCCTGTTGAATATGATGCCACAAGCTTGGCACACCTATCCTTGGCCAGTTTTGCCCATTCCTCTTTGCAGCACCTCTCAAGCTCCATCAGGTTGGATGGGAAGCGTCGGTGCACAGCCATTTTAAGATCTCTCCAGAGATGTTCAATCAGATTCAAGTCTGGGCTCTGGCTGGGCCACTCAAGGACATTCACAGAGTTGTCCTGAAGCCACTCCTTTGATATCTTGGCTGTGTGCTTAGGGTCGTTGTCCTGCTGAAAGATAAACCGTCGCCCCAGTCTGAGGTCAAGAGCACTCTGGAGCAGGTTTTCATCCAGGATGTCTCTGTACATTGCTGCAGTCATCTTTCCCTGTTATCCTGACTAGTCTCCCAGTCCCTGCCACTGAAAAACATCCCCACAGCATGATGTTGCCACCACCACCATGCTTCACTGTAGGGATGGTATTGGTCTGGTGATGAGAGGTGCCTGGTTTCCTCCAAACGTGACGCCTGGCATTCACACCAAAGAGTTCAATCTTTGTCTCATCAGACCAGAGAATTTTCTTTCTCATGGTCTGAGAGTCCTTCAGGTGCCTTTTGGCAAACTCCAGGCGGGCTGCCATGTGCCTTTTACTAAGGAGTGGCTTCTGTCTGGCCACTCTACCATACAGGCCTGATTGGTGGATTGCTGCAGAGATGGTTGTCCTTCTGGAAGGTTCTCCTCTCTCCACAGAGGACCTCTGGAGTTCTGACAGAGTGACCATCAGGTTCTTGGTCACCTCCCTAACTAAGGCCCTTCTCCCCCGATTGCTCAGTTTAGATGGCCGGCCAGCTCTAGGAAGAGTCCTGGTGGTTTCGAACTTCTTCCACTAATGGATGATGGAGGCCACTGTGCTCATTGGGACCTTCAAAGCAGCAGAAATGTTTCTGTAACCTTCCCCAGATATGTGCCTCGAGACAATCCTGTCTCGGAGGTCTACAGACAATTCCTTTGACTTCATGCTTGGTTTGTGCTCTGACATGAACTGTCAACTGTGGGACCTTCTATAGACAGGTGTGTGCCTTTCCAAATCATGTCCAATCAACTGAATTTACCACAGGTGGACTCCAATGAAGCTGCAGAAACATCTCAAGGATGATCAGGGGAAACAGGATGGACCTGAGCTCAATTTTGAGCTTCATGGCAAAGGCTGTGAATACTTATGTACATGTGCTTTCTCAATGTTTTTATTTTTAATAAATTTGCAAAAATCTCAAGTAAACTTTTTTCACGTTGTCATTATGGGGTGTTGTGTGTAGAATTCTGAGGAAAAAAATGAATTTAATCCATTTTGGAATAAGGCAGTAACAACAAAATGTGGAGAAAGTGATGCGCTGTGAATACTTTCTGGATGTACTGTATATACATTTATATATATTTTAAATATTTTAAATCAATATGCAGGATGTGTTCTCCCCGTGTCTGTGTGGGTTTCCTCCCACAGTCCAAAGACATGCAGGTTAGATGCATTGGCGATCCTAAATTGTCCCTAGTGTGTGTGTTTGTGTGAGTGTGTGTTTGTGTGTGGGTGCCCTGCAGTGGGCTGGCACCCTGCCCGGGGTTTATTTCCTGCCTTGCTCCCTGTGTTGGCTGGGATTGGCTCCTGCAGACCCCCATGACCCTGTAGTTAGGATATAGTGGGTTGGATAATGGATGGATGGATGGATATGCAGGATGTCCATAAAGTCTGTGTGCAATTTCAAAAAGTTTTGTAATAAACAAGCAGACACAAGTATAAAGGTTTGGGGTTTTGAGGCCCCATATACTGTAAAGCAAAAAGGTATACGTCAGTGTTTACTTCTCAGTACAACAGACAACAAAAATAAGGCAGGTTGGACAATTTATAACGGAGGACAGGAAGTGATGAAATGATGGGGAAAGTCGTGATGGTTGATGGGAAAGTGATGTCATCATTGAGGGACCAGAGGTTAGAAGGGAGCCTGGAAGTGGGTGGTACCAAAAGACTTCCGGGACTGTTTATGGCGGCGGTGCTTCGGTTTTTCTAAAGAAACAAGAAAAGAGAGGTTAGTACCCCATCATTGTCCCCTGGCTTGACTTGTCGCATCGCCTGTCGGGTCCTTAAGCCGCTCCCCATGCGCTCGTTTGTGACATTTTGTAAGTATATGTCATAGAAAGAATTCGTAAAAGGGATTAGAAAGCTTGATGTATCTAGTTTTTTGTTTGTCTTTAGAAGTTTTATTTTTGCCATATTTGGGGAACTGAAAATCCACAGGAGTCTGTTGAGCATGAGAGAGATTCTCTCAAAGTTAATGTGTGGTGTGCTTTGGGAAAAAATCGAGGCATAGGGCCATTCTTTTTGAAGGGTGTGCTGTTAATGGTGATAGCTATTTAGAAATGCTGCAAAATGACTTTATTCCTCAACTTGAACAATTAGGACTGATAGAGAACACAGTGTTTCAACAAAATGGCGCTCCTTGTCACTTTGCTTTGCACGTTAGACAGTTTTCTACATGAGAAATTCCCTAACAGATGGATTGGAAGAGGTGGACCATTTTCTTGGCCTCCACGTTCGCCAAATTTGACTCCATTGGATTTCTTTTTATGGGGGACATGTAAAAATGAATGTTTATTCAACCAAACCTCGATCTTTAGAAGACTTGCAAGCGAAGATAACTGATGTGACTGCTGGTATTACTGAAAATCGGCTTGAAAATGTTTTCCGAGAACTACAGAATCGAATTACCCTTTGTATTAGTAATGACGGTGGACATGTTGAAAATTAACAAGAACAATAAAAAATGTAAGTATTTCTTCTTTCTAATCCTTTTTTACAGATTCTTTCTATCACATGTACTTACAAAGTTACAACTATTTTAAATTGCACACGGACTTTATGGACACCCTGTATTTTCCATTGTTTGTATTTTGTCTAAATATTCAACTATCCATCCAGCCAGCCATCCATCCATTATCCAACCTGCTATATCCTAACTAGAGGGTCACGGGGATATTCAACTATGCAATCAATAATATTATAGATGTAAAGTACAAGATTATGTACTGCAGTCATTTCAATCCATCGACTTTACAACATGTGCTCTAGATTAGAACCAAAATGAAAACAAATACCTTTTTATTTTTTTAGAAGATTACAGTTTTCCACCTCTTCTTCATTAAAGCAGACTTCATGAGTCATGTAACAGCTTCAATCCATAATGTAATTGTTATTTTCTCCTAGGAGAAAATCTTTGCAGTTGTGTCTAAACAAAGGTACAATTATCAGCCAAAGTGATAAGTAAATGCATTAAATGAGAGCAGATGAATGTTTATCTCATAAACAAAGATAAAGAAAAATGTAACCTTTAACTTTGATAGGGCTCAGGTGGTTTAAATGTAATGGTTTCTAAAATAAGCTTATATGGACAAAGAAAATACTGTGAGTGTTTTTCAATAGGCATTTCAAAAGCATAAGTAAATAAAAGTGGTACCTACATAATGTATATACTGTATGATAATGTTGGTGCAGTTTAGTAATCAGATAAAACATTTAAAGCATACTATCTATTATACAGCGTTAACATAAAATACCAAAATGACGTACTTTACTTAGTACTTTATTTGTCCCAAGTGGGAAATGTAGCTTGGATTGTAAATCCTAATACACAACTACATGAAACCGTACCTCTTTAAATGACTGACTTCACTCTTTTGATCTATAACATACCAGAATTGTCCTGGTATATGAATATGAGGTTTTGCCCTGCATACACTTTGCTTTAACAAACTAAATAATACAGCAGGTCAGTTTCACCAACCCAGTACTAAAACTATCAAAGTTTGCCATTGGTTTAAGGAAAATAAGGTTTTGCATTTACAGTAGATTTCAGAAAGATAACAGAGGAGAGCCGCAACCCCAAACACTACCCACAGTAACTCCCGCCGTATGGGTCTTTTTGCACCCTTGCAACAGTTTCCCTAGTTGTACTTTAGTCTGACAAGCAACCAAGGTGTTGTGAGGCCTTCAAAAGCACTCAGAGAACAGGCCAGAATCCCACCTGCCTGGCCAGTTGAGGGCTCATCAAAAGACAGCCTAGCTTCCATTTGACAGGCCGGCTTTAGCCTATATTGGGCAAAATTCACTTCGCTCTTAAAGTTCAAAAAGTATATTTTGTAATGTCCCAAAACACCTTCAAATTACCCCCAAAGGGATCACTGTCAGTCCCTGGCTTTTATAGAGCAGGCCAACAAGAAATAAATCTTTAAAAAGAAAGATTTATTGAATGAAACATATAACAAAATTTCAAAACATTTAAAAAAATCCAAAAGGACATGCCTAAAAAGTATAAGATATTCCAAAAAGCACACTCTCTAAGATTGTCCAAACTCAGAGTAAAAAGGTGGAAAGCCAATAACCAAGAATCAGTGAAGTTTAAAATATTTGCAACAACCACTAAACAACAGAGTCAACTGAACCACCACAGACTTTAATTCTTAGCTTGCCTTTAAAGGACTGGGGGCGGTTCCTTAGCTGTGATGCCACCGTGCCACCCTGTATGAAACACATAGATATTAAATAATAACCATCCATCCATTTTCCAACCCGCTGAATCCGAACACAGGGTCACGGGGGTCTGCTGGAGCCAATCCCAGCCAACACAGGGCACAAGGCAGGAACCAATCCTGGGCAGGGTGCCAACCCACCGCAGGACACACATAAACACACCCACACACCAAGCACACACTAGGGCCAATTTAGAATCACCAATCCACCTAACCTGCATGTCTTTGGACTGTGGGAGGAAACCGGAGCACCCGGAGGAAACCCACGCAGATACTGGGAGAACATGCAAACTCCACGCAAGGAAGGGCCCGGGAAGCGAACCTGGGTCTCCAGGTCTCCCAACCGCGAGGCAGCAGCGCTACCCACTGTGCCACCGCGCCACCGTGCCGCCCTGTATGAAACACATAGATATTAAATAATAACCAAATAGAATAAAATCAACAGATAATGCATAATTAAGGGCTTTTTAAACACCAACACAATCACCAATATATCTTTGGTTTATATCTTACACAAAGCCAAGGTAGGAAAAAATGAAACACTCTTCTGCCCAATCGATGAAGAAGTTGGCATAATTAGGGCTACCCTATTACTCATTGCAACTCTACTAAAGTTATTATTAAAAGAGAAGGCAATGAGGGTAAAAACCCATTCTCCGGTTTCGTATCTTATGCTAGCTGATTTTCCAGATGTGTCACCATTGTCCCAAACCTCTCTTCTGAGTATTGCTGCTGTGCACTAATCCTGTCTATTTGTACTCTCCTGAAACTCTGTAGATCTCAACGTTCACTGGCAGTTCAGCCTCATATTCACCCCTAACAAGAAGGGAAACATGAATGTCGCCTGAATATAAAGCCTCTCTTCCTGCAGACCTACAGTTCCCACTCCTCTGAAAGCCCTCTCTAGATGATATGGGACTGCTGAACACTAACAATGTCTCACTGAGATCAACTAGCAGACCAGTTATGGACATCCTGTCCTAAGCTCAAAGCTCAAAATTGCAGTGTATACCCAACAAGACCCTCGTATCAAGCCAGTCACAGACGCCATTCCTTTAATCCAGCGTTCCATCTTACTGACTACTTTCTTTTGTCAATAATTAATTAAATTAGTAGCAGGGGTACGTTACACTATATTAACAGAGAGTAGAGAAGTTATGACAAAGTATGATACTCAGAATGTATTGACTTTTCAAGCTTATGATTTTATGAAGTGTTCTATCAGCTTTAGCCAAAGTAATGACCCATCAGATCAGGGGGTTCAGCCAGTTTAAATTTTGTGCAATAGTATGGCATCTCTGCAGTGGAAAGTATAGACTTCACAGCAGGACTGGAGATATGACTGTAATCCTTCTTAACATAAGCACATTTTTACTAATTCACAAAAATACATCTTGAATTAAAAGCTTGGAAGATAAGCATGAAAAAACTAATAAAATGTAAAATTGGAAATTTAGACATAATCTGCATATTTAAATTAGGTTAAAGGGTACAAATTAGATTATAACTTGAAATGTCCTATTTAGTCAGAAATAGAAATACGGGAATTAAAGGAACTTTAGAGAAATCAGAAAACAAGTGTGCAGGGCAATGAGGATACAAAGCTTAATCTGCAGATGTGAATGAGATGATTTTATTTGAGCAAATTAACATATATGTAAATTAGATTTTAATTAATTGCAAAATGTATTTTGATTAACAACTCAAACGTCATGATTCCAATCTTTACAAAACTTTTAATTAATTTTGCTAGTTAAACCTCATCATCACATCCAATAAAGCTTAATTAGAATCTGGCCTTCTTCTACAATTTAAAATGAAAAATCAAAAAAAAAAAAAAAATCATCCATTGTTAATACACGTGTAACACAACCAGGGTAGATGATCGAGAGCAGATAAACACGCAGGGTCCTAATTTCACATACAAAGTAAAATAATTGAACTAATTAGCTAATATTGATTAAATTAGCTGCACAATACACTTTCATTTTGTACATTGCATTACATACCAGAGTTTTGATTTCAATATATTAGTATTCAACAAGAAAGGAAATTAGACTTGTCAATCAAAATTCCATAAGAAAAAAGCATTTATAGCACAAATCCTTAAAGGAATTTGACAAAAACTAAGCAAGCAAACAAAGAAATTGAAAGTGTTATGGTTAAAGAAACAGTATTGTGATCATCAGTTGAACAGGGTAATGTCTGCAGATATAAATTCTTAAATTTCCAAAAGTAGGGAGCAAGGATAGTTCTTAAAAGCAATTCACTTCTGCAAAAATTGATTCACAGGTGCTTTGGTCTTCCATGAACTTTACAACTGGAATGGATGAACAGGTTCAAATAAATCTGGCCAAACCGCTCACGTCATACAGCTGTACACAACTACTGAGCACTAAATGAAATTGCATGCATATGTACTTTGACTTTTTCTGTGATACCTAGTGATGAAGTTTCAATTCACATAGAGTTTCACGAAACTGACATTAAAATTTGTTTCATAGGCGAATACGCTATTGCAAAATGCGAAACTCACTAAAAAGTTTTTCTCAGTTTTAAAGGGACTTTTTTGACGGAAAACAAATAATACTTCTTCCTAAAGCCTTGTTCAGACTTATATGTTAATCTGTGTTCTTTTCTGCAGGTGTGTAAATGCGTGTAATCAGTAGCACACATACAAAATCATATTCTGTTTATTCCTTTTGTTCACATCGCCGCAGTCCCAAAAGTTATCACATTTTTTAATTCACTAAATCAGAACCAAAATGCACCACCGTGCACATCGCTAGGTTTTGCCAGCACATGGAAAGCCACCGCCGTCAGTCCCCCCTCCATTACCTACCAACTACCTTATCCTACTTGAGGTGCTTATTTTTCCCACTAGAGATCTTTAATTAAATACTAAACCACAGGCAGAAGTATGGGTATGAAAACACCATCAGACAGAAGCTAAATGCCTTGCTTCTTGTGTGAATCGCACAAATTTCACAGGCAGTGAAATGCAATTTATTTTACGATATTTTTTTGTAAAACAAGGCAATTCAATTTTATGCATCTCATTTCTCTCATCACTAGACAGAATGAAGTCTTGGTTTTAAAGAACTTTAGGAGGTGTCAGAGATATGTGAGTAGGGTACATCATCAGGACGTATGCAGGCGATGGTGCTGTTACTTACGTCCTCTCCTTTCTCACCCTCAGATCTGAGGATTGTCGATTGGAGGATTTCTAATGTCACTCCCACACCTTCAACCAGAATTCTTGGCTTCTACCAACCGGGACATATAAAAGAGCCTGAATTACAAAACCTCAGTCTGAGTAAGCCCCACATCTGAGCAAGATGTTTCATCTTTAACTGCGTGTTGAAAATAATTTTAGCATTTTTCGACAGTTCAACTTGCTTTTGGGGTTTCATCTTCTGGTTTCCCCAAATCTTTATGCTTGTTTTGTCTTCTTTTTCACAGAGGCAAAAAAATGTGTCCACAGCTACAAAGTAGTGGAATGGCCTGAATGGATTTTGCATACTGTTAGGTGCATTGGTCATGGTCACGTTGGATGGTTATTTATTCATATTCATGTTGTTTATAGAGCAGGTCTATTTTCAAGGTGGGATTACTAAACATGTAAACATAGTAAAAGTGACAGCACTCAGTGATGTAAGATTTAGTTTGTCAGGGTGTGAGACTATACAAAGCTACATTATAGTTGTCCAAGAAAGATGGGTCAATGGAAAAGAGGACATGGATTTTCAAAAGACTCCTTTAGTTCCATTGGGCACAGTAGAATAACATTCCCAATATGTGGGAAAAACATTTTTTAGAAAGTTCAAACTTTATACTCTTAAAAATTCCTCTTCTAGAATCTTCTACATTGTGATGGGTGTTAACTCCAATGCCTAATTGAACATTTGGGTCCTTTGTGCATTGGAGTGGGTTACAAAATGAAGAATGGAACTGTGAATGCTGTGGGCCCAGGTAAGGACTGCAGTTTGCATTCTGTAGTGTGTTTTAATAGGAAAGGAAAGCAAATCATTTTAGTTAACATCTCAGGTTGGGCTAAAATTCAACAGACAAGCCTTAAATAATGCAACATTCTTAAAAATGTTTATTTTACCAGTAATTCTACTTAATTCTAGTCTTGCAACATCAAGTGTAAGGTAGCAACAGCCCTGAATGACACAGCAATCCATTGCTTAGCCCACCCACTTACTTACGCTCTATCAGGATCAATTTAGAATCAACCTGACATGCACATCTTTGTTGAAGGAAGGGAAAAACTGCAGTGCAGAAGGAAAAACCTACGCAGACGTGGTGAAAAGGTGTGGACTCCACGCAGACCATGACTACTGCAGGATTTAAGTCAAGATACGGGATCCGTGTGTTAGCAGCACTAACTATTGTACCTCAATGCTGCCCTTAGTCGGCCACAATAACTTCAGTGGATTCAGACCGCATCACTTTATGCACACTTTATTGAGTTGTAGATTTGAATTATTAATGGATACATTTTTTTGCCCATCAATCTGGACTTATTATCCACAATAACAAAATGAAAACACATTTTCAGAAAAGTTTGCAAATTTATTAAAAACAAAAAACTGACACCTCTCATTCATAGAAGTATTCAGACCCTTAATTCAGTTCTTTGTAGAAGACCATTTGGCAACAATTACAGCTTCACGTCTTCTCAGGTGAAAAATTGTGATTAGGTAAAAATGACGTAAGTCTCCAAAAGCTTTTCACTTCTGGATTTGGGCAGTTTATCCCATTCTTCTTGGAAGGACCTCTCCATTTCTGTTATATTGGATGGGAACTGCCATCTTCAGGTCTCTCCACACATGTTCTATCGTGTTTAAGTCTGGACTTTGACTGGGCAACTCAAGGACATTCAGAGGCTTGTCCCATGGCATTCCAGCATTGTCTTGGCTGTATGCTTCTGGCCATTAATGCTTCTGGTCATTGTTGTGTTGAAAGGTGAACAACCACCCCAATCTGGGGTTGTGTGCACTCTGGAGCAGGACCTCTCTATTTTGGCTATATTCATCCTTCCCTTGATTCTGACGAGTCTTTCTGTTCCTGTGGCTGAGAAACAACCCTCATAGGAGGATGCTGCCACCACTCTGCTCCACCGTAGGGATGGTATTAGGCAGGCGATGAGCAGAGCCTAGTCTTCATCAGATATAGTGCTTGGAGTTCTGCCCAAAAAGCTCAATTGTTGTCTCATCAGAGCAGAGAGTCTTTCTTTTAAACTGTTATATGCCTTTTACTCAAGAGTGACTTCCATCTAGCCACTTCAACATAAATGCTGAGATACTTGTCCTTCCAATAGGTTCTCCAATCTCAGTAGTGGACTTCAGAAGCTCTCTTAGAGTGGCCATTGGGTTCTTGGTCACCTTCCTAACCTAAGTCCTTTTTGCTCATTTACTCAGTTTGACCAGATGGCTAACTCCAGGAAGAGTACTGGCGGTCCAAAACGTCTTCCATTTCATAATTATTGAGGCCATGGTGCTTCTGAGATCACACAAAGCTTTAGAAATGGTTTTATCACCTCGCCCTGATCTATGCCTCACCACAATTAGATCGTGGAATTCTTTAGAGAATTCTTTGGAGTTCATGAATTGTTTTTTTTTTTTTTCCTGCATTATGGGACCATCTATACACAGGTGTGTGTCTTTCAAAAAGTTGTCCAGTCAATATAATTTGGCACATGTGGACTCCAATCAAATTCTAGACACATCTCAAGGATAATTAAAGCTAACAGACCTGAGCATAATTTTGGATTGCCATAGCAAAATCACTGACTACTTATATGAAGGAGAGATTTTAGTTTTTGGTTTTTAATAAATTTGCAAACCTTTCTGAAAACAAGTTTTCACCTTCTCATTATGAGTTATTGAGTGTAGATTGATGAGTAAAAATGACAGATCTATAAATATGAAATTAAGCCTACAACACAAGAACGTGTACAGAAGGGGTTGGAGTACTTTCTGAATCCACTGTCTATGACATATCAACTAACTAGACAGCCATATTGTTCCAGTCTTGACATTTTTCTTCACAAGTTTTATTTTCCTAAAAAGTGTAAAATCAATAGCACAGAATATTTTCACATTCATTCATTTGTTCATTGATTCATTGATTTTAGCCCTAACCCTAACCCTAACCCTAATTCATTCCCTTTCCAAGCCTTCTCATTCCACTATAGCAGGGGTGGCCAACTCCAGTCCTGGAGGTCCGCAGTGGCTGCAGGTTTTCTTTCTAACTCTTTTCCTAATCAGTGACCAGTTTTCACTGCTAATTCACTTCTTTTTCCCTTCATTTTAATAGCCCTGTTTTTAAGGATTCAATGCTCTGAATTAATTATTTTCTTCATTAAATGATAGCCAAACAGAAATCAAATGTGAAACAAGTCAATAGTTGACCGGCAAAATTGGGGCTTCAAACTGCAACTAATTTCACTCCAACCAGTTTCTTAATGAGAAGCCAATTCTTGCTGTTAATTAAACTCATTATTTAATTTTATGGCTTGTCGCTGCTCTCATTCTGACACAGCAGACATTTCCATAACTGTTGATTTTCTGTTTTTTCTAAGAACATTGTCAAAATGTTTTGGGGTCCTGAGAAATCAACCTTACTGAGACCTTCACTTTTCTTTTTTTTCAGATATTGTGTGATGGGCACGGGTGAGCTGGTCATGTAGCACCTTATTTTGTGTCTCATTATTGTTTGGCAGCTAATTAAAGAAAAAGAAACAACTAAGGGGCCTAAATCAAGTTAATTAAAATTAAGGCAAAAGAAGTTAATTAGCAGCAAAAACTAATGAAGAAGATGGTTAGAATGAAAAGCTGCAGTCACTGT
The DNA here is from genome assembly GCF_900747795.2 of Erpetoichthys calabaricus. Lineage (NCBI taxonomy): Eukaryota > Metazoa > Chordata > Cladistia > Polypteriformes > Polypteridae > Erpetoichthys > Erpetoichthys calabaricus. Next base: position 25,472,184 of record NC_041409.2, on the reverse strand, counting down.
GGCCCTCCAGGTCTGGAGTTTGCCACCCCTGCACTATAGAATCGTGAGGATACAAATGGAAACTCTGAATATTCCACTTGGACAAAGTAAGATGGCAGCCTTTCTAGCCATTCTGAAGTCTTGTGGCCCATGTCTCGCTCCACATTCATTCAGCCTGATAGACTCACTCATTATAAATCTCCTTCTCCCTGTTGTTGCTTGCCCCCATTTCTAATTCAGGCTTAGATCCATGTATTCTTTATTCACTCAGTCCTTTATCTTTTCTTATCTACTCACCCATTTCAGTTCAGCCACATCCAAGTGCCGCATCCTTGAGTGCAAGAAATAAAAGCAAGAGGATACAAATTTAAACCAGGCAGATTTTCAGTCATTGGTGCCTTTAAGGATGTTGGGTGACACTGGCTGGAACTCCAACAGACAGAATTTGAGCACAGAACACAGGAGCTTTGAGATCAGCATGCTACCTGCTACTTTTCTGTTAAACTTAAAACTTATATTCTGTGATGCTCCCCTTTTGTTGGTTTGCCCTGCTCTCCTAAATGTACTTCTTCTTCTTTCGGCTGCTCCCATTAGGGGTTGCCACAGCGGATCATCTTCTTCCATATCTTCCTGTCCTCTGCATCTTGTTCTGTTATACCCATCACCTGCATGTCCTCTCTCACCACATCCATAAACCTTCTCTTGGGCCTTCCTCTTTTCCTCTTCCCTGGCAGCTCTATCCTTAGCATCCTTCTCCCAATATACCCCTCATCTCTCCTCTGCACATGTCCAAACCAATGCAATCTCACCTCTCTGACTTTGTCTCCCAACCGTCCAACTTGAGCTGACCTTCTAAAGTCCTCATTTCTGATCCTGTCCATCCTTGTCACACCCAATGCAAATCTTAGCATCTTTAACTCTGCCACCTCCAGCTCTGTCTCCTGCTTTCTGGTTAGTGCCACCGTCTCCAACCCATATAACACAGCTGGTCTCACTACTGTCCTGTAGACCTTCCCTTTCACTCTCGCTGATACCCGTCTGTCACAAATTACTCCTGACACTCTTCTCCACCCATTCCACCCTGCCTGCACTCTCTTTTTCACTTCTCTTCCACAATCCCCATTACTCTGTACTGTTGATCCCAAGTATTTAAACTCATCCACTTTTGCCAACTCTACTCCCTGCATCCTCACCATTCCACTGACCTCCCTCTCATTCACACACATGTATTCTGTCTTGTTCCTACTGACCTTCATTCCTCTCCTCCCTAGAGCAGACCTCCACCTCTTCAGGGTCTCCTCAACCTGCTCCCTACTCTCCCTACAGATCACAATGTCATCAGCAAACATCACAGTCCACAGGGACTCCTGTCTAATCTCGTCTGTCAACCTGTCCATCACCATAGCAAATAAGAAAGTGCTCAGAGCCGATCCCTGATGTAATCCCACCTCCGTCACTCCTACCACAGACCTCACCACTGTCACACTTCCCTCATACATATGCTGTACAACTCTTACGTACTTCTCTGCCACTCCCGACTTCCTCATACAATACCACAGCTCCTCTCGAGACACCCTGTCATATGCTTTTTCCAGGTCCACAAAAACGCAATGCAACTCCTTCTGACCTTCTCTAAACTTCTCCATCAACATCTTCAGAGCAAACATCGCATCTGTAGTGCTCTTTCTTGGCATGAAACCATACTGCTGCTCACTAACCATCACCTCACTTCTTAACCGAGCTTCCACTACTCGTTCCCATAACTTCATGCTGTGGCTCATCAATTTTATCCCCCTGTAGTTATTACAGTCCTGCACATCCCCCTTATTCTTAAATATCGGCACCAGTCCACTTCTTCTCCACTCCTCATCATCCTCTCACTTTCCAAGATTCCATTAAACAATCTGGTTAAAAACTCCACTGCCGTCTCTCCTAAACACCTCCATGGTTCTACAGGTATGTCATCTGGACCAACGGCCTTTCCATTTTTCATCCTCTTCATCGCTGTCCTTACTTCCTCCTTGCCAATCCATTGCACTTTCTCATTCACTATTTCCACATCATCCAGATCATCGATCTCTTCATTCATCAGCCTCTCAAAGTACTCGTTACATCTGCTTAGCACACTCTCCTCACTTGTGAGTACTTTGTGAGTACACTCTCCTTTGAACTAAATATATTTATTGGTATAAACATTAAAAGCACTTTTTAATTTCATTTGCATTAGTGTTCACCACAAAAGGCACTGCACACAATAAATATTTCTTTAGGAAACAAGATGCTTATAGTTGTAAATATCACTGGATGAGGAGTGACTCTAAGTGTGACCAGAGTACCTCATTAAGGTTTGCGGCCACTAGAATTAAAATATGGGTGGGTGACAAGAATCAAAACACAAAATTTAAGTTTCAGAAGTTTCATTTCTTTTCAAGCCCAGGCAGATATAGCAAATGCCTGGCCAATTTAACTTAAATTATTCTTTGTGTCATCTCAAAGCGAGTACTGAATTAGTGCAATAGTAGGGGGATTTATGTCTAAGTAAAGCCTTAGAAGAATTAACTGTTATTGACCAAACATAGCATCTTTAAGGAAGATCACCTCATTTTTGTGTTCTGCATTACAGTCTATTTGTGTGCAGTGTTGGCACGCTGATAAACTAAACTTCGAGCACCAGGAAACTGAGTCATCTGGCTTGTTACTTCTGGGAGATGGGATTCCCCATCACACCATCAACAAAGAATTAGTCTCTTCTTTATCATCAGTCTGTCCAATTGCTCTCACAGATCCGAGAGTCACTGTCACGTGAATAAAACCCTGGCTCCTGCAGGGATCTGCGTGACATCCCATGTGCTTTGTTTCTCCAACTCACTGAGTACATACAGTATCCGGGCAAGTTAGGACAAGGGGATCAAGGTAACCAAGGATAATTGAAATCCCTCTTGGATTCCTCTCATAAGTCCCTTTTAACGAACAACAATTTACAGATATATTTTTCAGAAAAGACTGAATTGTGCAGCTGATATCCCCTTTAAATACTGCTTGGCATAGCAGTTTATCATTATTCTTAAAGACATTCCAGAGACGGAAAGAAGCCCCTGCTGTAACATGATTACATAAGTAATGGGAATGACAGAACATCACAAAAAGAAGCCATTTCGCCCATCAAGGCTCCCCCATACTTGACCACATAAGTGTTGGGCTCAAGAATAAATTGAACTCCGATATGTGCAGTGGACAAAACCCAGGGGGCTCCATAACCAACAAACCACCCCTCCTGTTGGGTTACACTTGGATTAAAATGTCCACGGTATATGCTATACCTTTTGTATACTGGTGTAAAAGACCTTGTCATTTTATTCCTTCTGCGTCTTTATCCTGTTACACTTGCCTAGCAGTGTCCTTACAGAAACAAAGCTTAAAACTTCTGATCTGGTTTATGCCCTTCAGCAATTTAGACCACCTTGATGAGGCATTCCCATGTCATCCTTCATTCAGGGCAGCACAGTTTACCATATTTATTTACCATAAGTAAGCAGCCTGCTCAAAAGCGTACTCTTACTTGCCGTCTTAATGATGAAAAATAAAAAGAAAGGGACAAAACTAAAAGAGGAAATTGTAGATGGATGAGGTCTAAAATCGACAGAAAATATAGAAAAGCAATGCAGCATTAATCAATTTTCAAAATAGATATAGTAAGCTGTCATGCACAAGCGCTTGGGGAGCAGCTTAACAACCCGGTTTGCTTCGTGACAAAACCCGCAGGGGGACAACGGCAGTGTACTAATCTTTCTTTCTTTCTTTGCTTCCTTAGAAAGGCTGAGACATCGCCGCCGTAAAGATCGCCCATATGGCTCTAGAAGACGCACACTTCCGGGTTCCTTCCTTTCCTCTGCTTACCCCTTGATGACGTCATACTCCCACAATCCACCATGATTATCCCAGCATTCCACACCTTAATATCCAGTCCGTCACTATAAACTGTCCGTCCTGCCTCCCTTCAATGTCTTTTGAGTTTTTGTAGAAAAACAATTCACTGCATTTTTTGTTACAGTATACGGGGCTCAAACCCCAAAACTTTATGCTTGTTTCTGTCTTTTATTACAAAGCAGACAGATCTACAACATTTGACAGCAACGGTTTTAAAGGAAAGCAGTCACACAATCAGTGTGCCCCAACTGTTCACTGCTTGTCTTGGCTTTAATACTGCAGTTGCATTGGTATGAAATAAACGCAATCGATTCAATCAGCATTTTAATTAATAACCAGTCAGATCCTATGATACTTGAAGCTCAAGCCCTTCTGGTCTTGCAAAATCATTTTGATGTTTTTCTAGTCCCTCACAGGGCCTCTCATAGTTTTTCTGTTGACATCTCAAAGATATCTCGCAGAATCCCAAAATCACCTTTCATTATTTATTTATACAACTCTGCTGTTAAGGTAAAGCCTAGCAAAGCATTTCAAATGACCAATCTACTCCACCGAGTGAGAATGTGGGAAACGGTCATTGAAACTCTTTGTGCTCCTGATGCTTGACTCAGTGGCCTGAAGTCATCACTCACTTCTACAACCATTTCACCTCTGTAGACTTTGCCATTTGAGGACAGATACATATTTAATGTGTCAAATGAGGCCATAGCATAGCTGGTAGTCACATTTAGATAGGTAGGTAAACAAGTTGCTGAATCGATCAACATGTAGCTATCACCAGTCTGGCTCTGAACCAAATTTAAAACACATATACCGCTAGTAAATGTAGATATTATGAACCTCTAACTAGAAACAAGACGTCACAGAGGTTTTCGTTAAGATCAGTTGCTTTATTTATTTTTTTGCAAGTTTTCTTTCAGCTTTTATCAAATGTTCTACATGTAGAATTGGATTTTGAAGCCTGAGGAATCTATCTCTGACATTTGTTTTAGGTTAATTTTCACAATGTTAAACATTTTTAGGATTCTCCAGTGACATGCTTTTTTTTTCCTTGGGTGCTGCAATTTTAAGGATTTTTTTTTTTTTGGACAGTTGCTATGCCAGGGGTTGGCAGTATGGCGGCACTGCCTCACAGTTAGGAGACCTGTGTTCGCTTCCCGGGTCCTCCCTGCGTGGAGTTTGCATGTTCTCCCCGTGTCTGTGTGGGTTTCCTCCTGGTACTCCGGTTTCCTCCCACAGTCCAAAGACATGCAGGTTAGGGGCATTGGCGATCCTAAATTGTCCCTAGTGTGTGCTTGGGGTTTGTTTCCTACCTTGCGCCCTGTGTTGGCTGGGATTGGCTCCAGCAGACCCCCGTGACCGTGTAGTTAGGATATAGCGGGCTGGATAATGGATGGATGGATGCTATGCCGGGTTAGACAAGGTCAGTTGGAAATATGTGGCATGTGACTTCAACCGGTCAAAGATATGAAGGTCAGTGTTGTACACTTTCTGGTCGTTTTACATTTCAAATACATTTTGAAAACTCAGGGTAGTTTTTCTTGTTTTTCTGGTTCATGATTCTCAATGTGTGTGTTTTCCTGATGAAGAATGTCACTTTAGTGTTTTGGGTTAGACATCACGGTTTATTGATTTGTTAGTATTCAACTGGACTTTTCACTTTGTTTTGTTGTGGGAGGGTCTTATGGTGCCCCTGTGCCCCTTTGTACTCTTTTTGGTGCTGAGCATAACAGAATGCCTCAAATTTTGTAGTTCAGCACTTCCACCTTCCTGTAACTTCAGGAAATTAGACATACTGTAACAGGTAGGACAAAATTACATATTTACTCATATATATCCATCAGCAGGACCCACCGGTATCTGCTTCTTTGGGCAAGGAGGAACAGGATGAGCACTGCCAGAACATACACAATGACCTCCAGCAGACAGGCCACTGGTGTGAATGTCTCTGACCAAACAATCAGAAACAGACTTCATGAGGGTGGCTTGAGGGCCCAACATCCTCTAGTGGGCACCGTGGAGCTTGATTGGCATTTGCCATAGAATACCAGAATTGGCAGGTCCACCACAGGCACCCTGTGCTTTTCACCGATGAGAGCAGGTTCACCCTGAGCATATGTGAAAGGGTCTGGAGAATCCGTGGAGAACGTTATGCTGCCTGTAACATCATTGTGCATGACCGGTTTTGGTGGTGGGTCAGTGATGGTCTGGGGAGGCATATCCATGGAGTGACGCACAGACCTCTACAGGCTAGACAACAACACCTTGACTGCCAGTAGGTATCAGGACGATATCCTTGGACCCATTGTCAGACCCTATGCTGGTGCAGTGGCTCCTGGGTTCCTCCTGGTGCACGACAATGTCCAGCCTCATGTGGTGAGAGTATGCAGGCAGTTTCTGGAGGATGAAGGAATTGATACCATTGACTGGCCCCCACACTCACTCACCTGACCTCAATCCAATAGAACACCTCTGGGTGGGACATTATGTTTCGGTCCATCTGATGCCTCTAGGTTGCACCTCAAACTGTCCAGGAGCTCAGTGATGCCCTGGTCCAGATCTGGAAGGAGATCCCCAGGACACCATCTGCCGTCTCATTAGGACATTGTCAGCCATGCATACAATCACATGGTGGGCATACAAACTACTGAGTACGATTTGGAGTTGCTGCAATGAAATTTCGGCAAAATGAACTCGCTTGCCGCATCATTTTTTCACTTTGATTTTCGGGGTGTCTTTGAATTCAGCCCTCTGTAGGTTGATTATTTTCATTTCCATCAAACGATGGGGCATCCTTTCATTCCTAACGCATTACCATATCAGTCCTTATCAGCTGAGATAGCCTGCAGGATTTTTTTCCCGTTGAGATCTGATGTGTTTTCAAAGTGTTCCTTTAATTTTTTGAGCAGTTTATTATAGATGAAATAGATAGTGCCATAGAGCAAACGCAGAATCAAGTGTGAACTTCATACAACCAGATATTACTAGATGTTTAGTCTTTTCCAGGTGGCCCATTTCTTGCTTAGCTTTTTTAACATGAAACATACATTTATTAAGAAGAAACTTTCCAGAGATCCTTTACCAAAGCATTCCATGCAAGAAACATGGAAATAAACACTAAAAATAAGCAGCACTATTTACTGCAAATTAGGATTATCCAAAGTTTTCATCACAAAATACAAGCTTAAAGTCAGACTTAACAAATTTAACAAAAGAATTCTGAATAGTTCAAAAGGCAAAATTTCCAAAAACTACAAGGAAAACAACTGGAGGCAAACCATTTAGCTTAAACCCCTAAAACTAGTCACACCCTGCCTAGCCCCACTAATAAGATAGTTAAGCTGCTAATAATCTATATATATAATTCACTAAGCCGCCGCCAGAGCGGGCAAGAGACCCATGAAAGCACGCAGAGCAAAGCAAGACACCCATGAAAGCACGCAGGAAGGGGCGTGGATTCACTAAGCCGCCGACAAGTAGGAAGGAGCCACGGCCACCAACTCTAAGACCATTGGATACGACGACAACTCACAGAGCCACGCCCACCAACTCAGACGCAACACCTCGGAAAAAACGGCGTCATTTATGTTCGTCTGTGCAACAGTACACATGCACCTCTGAGCCACGTTGACTTTTCGGTTACGACGCACGACCGCGTGCACCATTGCAAACTGTTTTACACGCTACATATAGCAATTCGCATCTGCGACAAACATGCGCCTTCTTACATGGTCCTGCAAGAACACGGAAGACATTTCCCCACCCATGACCAGGCGGTGTGTTTGCTTCGAGAACGAGGGTGGACGCGGCAGGACCATCTAAAAAGAGGCTGTGTATCAATATATATAATTCACTAAGCCGCCGCCAGACAAGCAAGCAAGACACCCATGACAGCACGCACCGCTTTGAAAGCAGTCAACTCACAAACCCCAGCCCACCAACTCGAGCACGTGTCTACCCACGCTCTCAAGGTATTCACGGTGCCTGCTCATGTGCCCGGATGAAACAACTCACTTTCGTTTTTGCTACAGTACACATGCACCACTGAGCGACGTTGACTTTTCATTATTCTTTTCGGTTTCAGCTGCATTTCCGTATATAATCCACCAAGTCGTCCGACCGTGGGATACAAATGACAGAGCACCGCCCAAGAACTCGAACCGCTAGAGAGACACGCCCACCAACTCTAAGAGCACCAACTCTAATATGCCTGCCCACCTGACTGTTACCAACGTTCACAGCAATGTACTGGAGTGTAAAACCATCACAACTATCAGACGCTGTCTATATCTAAGAAGATATATAGATACTCATTTTCCCCTGCACGTGTCCACCTGCGCTCTCAAGGCATTCACAGTGCCTGCTCATGTGCTCGAACACAACAACTCGCCACACACAAATCTTGCTTAATTTGACTCAACACGGGAAACCTCACCCTGCCCGGACACAGAGAGGATTGACAGATTCATAGCTCTTTCTCGATTCTGTGCGTGGTGTTGCATGGCTGTACTTAGTTGGTGGAGCCAACTAAGTCTGGTTAGTCTGGTTAATTCTGAAAACGAATGAGACTCCCTCCTGCTTAATAGTTACGCGATCACCAAGCGGTAGGCATCCAACTTCTTAGAGGGACAAGTGGCTTTCAGCCATGTGAGATTGAGCATTAACAGTTATGTGATGTCCGGTACTACACGCGCGCTACACTGAATGGATCAACGTGTGTCTACCCGGCGCCGACAGGCGTGGGTAAGCCGTTAAACACCATTCGTAATTAGCACCGGGGCTTGCAATTGTTCCCCACGAACGAGGAATACCCACTGAGTGTGGGTCATACACTCCCTCTGAATATGTCCCTGCCCTTTGTACGCACCCCACCCCCCTCCTACTACCATGGTCGGGTGACTTGGATTATATATAGAAAAGCAGCCGGTACCGCAAAGAACAATGAAAGGACAACATGGCTCAGAGGTGCACAGACGACAGTGACTCAGGTGAGGAGTTGGGGGCAGCAAGTCTTTGATAGGCTGCAACAAAATGATGAAAGAACAGGCGTATTTTTTGTGCAAGATTTAATATGTACAAGTGGTAACACTGTAAAAGCAGCCCAAACCTGAAAAGACGGCTGGCAAAAAGTGGCTGACAAATTAAACATGTGTGCATTGTACTTACTGAACGCAGCGTTACGGATTTTGCAAATGTTCATTTTTTTCCCTCTGCTTAAAAACATTAAAAAAGCGGCGTGATTATGTGGCGTATACTACGCCGTGGGTTGGTATGCAACATGTAAAACAGTTTGTTTGTCGCGGATAACATAAGAATATTAATACTTCATTACATTGATATACTGGTGTTTTCAGTATTCAAAGCGCTATCCACACAGGGAGGAACCGGGAAGCGAACCCAAAATCTTCCACAATCTCCTTACTGTAGAGCAGCAACACTACCACTGCGCTACAAGGCAGAGAATGCAGTTAAAGAATTCACCACGCTCGATTTTATTTTCACTTCTGTTTGGACAACTGTGTCGTTCAGGAAGTGTTCACCCATCAATACATAATTATGCGGCATATGCTACGCCGCGGGTTGGCTAGTATGACTAAAACACCACTAAAAGTAAGTGAGGCTGGGGATAAAATTGTTACCCATATTAATTTCTGACTGCATGGTGTAGACACAGGACATGTCTGGAGGGGAATGGCCAGAGCCTGGTTTAGATCCTGTAATTTACACAGAGTTAGGCCAACACAGTGGTTGAGTTCCTGAAATTAGCACAACTCATTTAGCTACTTCATGATCAGCCAATATCTCACATCCCAGCTAAGGACCACCTACCTCACCGTTTTTATCTACCTCAAGTATGAACGGGCTATCCAGGGTGCCTAATGCGTTGACATTGGTCATTTCTGGCTCACTGTAAATCCTAGTTCTTTGATGACTGTGAGCCTCAAGCAGTGGTGCTGGGATATTATCATCTTATCAAAACATTTAGCCATAATTTGTTTAAGGATGGCATGGCCAGTCTTTCCAGCCATGTATATGATAATCACCATCCACCATGGAATAGCAACAGGGTATAAGCCTCCTATTGTCAACCTGACATTGGTGTTACCTGCTGTATGACCTGCAGTCTACAAAGTCATCTCATGGGCACTTATCATCATCATCAAACATGTACACTGTCCTGTCCGGTTTTAAACTTGATGTCTTTGAAGGCACCTATCTCAGCATGATTCATATGCGTTTACTCCTCCTTGTGCATCTCACACTCACACTTTCTATTTCATTGTGTCACCAAAGCCAAACTGACCAATCATGCCAAAGCTGAACTGACCAGTCAGATTGCTCATAGGGACTGGACACACAGACCTTAGTATAATATTATATATTAGATTTCAGCTGCATCAGATGTCAACAAGGTAATGCTACAGTTGGCTGGTCAAACAAACTAAGCTTTCACCATACGAAAAGGACAGTTTGTAGTGTATGTTTTTAGCTGCTTGCTTGTCTTTGTTTTACCTATGCATGTTTAAACAATACTAGAAAACACTTGGGCCTCTGGCACTTGAAGATAGGTGGTCCATGCATTTCTTACAAAACAGAGTGCCCTAGATCACTGCAGTGAGGGTGCCTCCACTTTTTATGTGCCCTAACAGTGGGTATGACTGTCTTTTGCATTCCGAGTGTATGACATCCAAAGAACCCAGTGCTCAGTTACATGGTGGAGGTAGCCTGCAATTGTAATTCTTTGGTTGGGTATAACTTTCTTTTGCACTCCTACGCATTGCTCATTGCTCAAGCTGAGGTGGCAGATAGTGTTGTTTTTCATGGCATAGTGGTGTGTAGTTGACATAAGTCTGATTGTTCTGTGTGATGTGCTTCACTGTCAGGAGATGTCACTGATATTCTTTTCATATGACTGTTTTGTTCCTGTCAGCCAGGCATGTGTGGCTGCACTACTGCTTTCCACAAGAAGGACCCAAAGCACAATTATATGGGCGAGGTAACACCTCCATCCTATGTCATTCCACGTGTATCATGGCATAAAGTCTTAATTAAGACAGATCAAGTTTCAAGGCCGATAGATAGATAGATAGATAGATAGATAGATAGATAGATAGATAGATAGATAGATAGATAGATAGATAGATAGATAGATAGATAGATAGATAGATAGAGTCATATGAAAAAGTTTGAGAACCCCTCTCAGCCTGCATAATAATTGACTCTCCTTTCAACAAAAAGGTAACAGTGGTATGTCTTTCATTTCCTAGGAACATCTGAATACTGCGGTGTTTTCTGAACAAAGATTTTTAGTGACGCAGTATTTAGTTTTATGAAATTAAATCAAATGTGAAAAACTGGCTGTGCACAAATGTGGGTCCCCTTGTTATTGTGCTGATTTTAATGCCTGTCACTGCTCAATGCTGATTACTTGGTTGGATGAGCTCGTTAAGCCTTGAACTTCATAGACAGGTGTGTCCAATCATGAGATATAAAGGTATTTAAGGTGGTCAATTGCAAGTTGTGCTTCCTTCCCTTTGACTCTCCTCTGAAGAGTGACAGTATGGGATCGTCAAAGCAACTCTCCAAAGATCTGAAAACAAAGATTGTTCAGTCTCCTGGTTTAGGGGAAGGCTACAAAAAGCCATCTCAGAGGTTTGAACTGTCAGTTTCAACTGTAAGGAATGGAATCAGGAAATGGAAGGCCACAGGCACAGTTGCTGTTAAACCCAGCAGGTCTGGCAGGCCAAGAAAAATACAGGAGCGGCACATGAACAGGATTGTGAGAATGGTGACATACAACCCACAGATCACCTCCAAAGACCTACAAGAACATCTTGCTGCATATGGTGTATCTGTACATCGTTCTACAATTCAGCACAATTTGCACAAAGAACATCTGTATGGCAGGGTGATGAGAAAGAAGCCCTTTCTGTACTCACGCCACAAACAGAGTCGCTTGTTGTATGCCCATGCTCATTTAGCCAAACCAGATTCATTTTGGAACAAAGTACTTTGGACTGATGAGACAAAAATTGAGTTATTTGGTCAGAACAAAAAGCGCGTTGCATGGCGGAAGAAGAACACCGCATTCCAAGAAAAACACCTGCTACCTACTGTCAAATTTGGTGGAGGTTCCATCATGCTGTGGGGTGGGCTGTGTGGCTAGTTCAGGGACTGGAGCCCTTGTTAAAGTCGAGGGTGTCGGATGAATTCAACCCAATATCAATAAATTCTTCAGGATAATGTTCAAGCATCAGTCACAAAGTTGAAGTTACGCAGGTGTTGGATATTCCAACAAGACAATGACCCAGAACACAGTTCAAAATCTACAAAGGCATTCATGCAGATGGAGAAGTACAATGTTTTGGAATGGTCATCACAGTCCCCTGACTTGAATATCATCGAAAATCTATGGGATGATTTGAAGCAGGCTGTCCATGTACGGCAGCTATCACATTTAACTGAACTGGAGAGATTTTGTATGGAAGAATGGTCAGAAATACCTCCATCCAGAATCAGACACTCATCAAAGGCTATAGGAGGACAGCGTCTAGAGGCTCAACTAAGTATTGATGTCATAGCTCTGTTGGGGTGCCCACATTTATGCACCTGTCTAATTTTGTTATGATGCATATTGCATATTTTCTGTTAATCCAATAAACTTAATGTCACTGCTGAAATCCTACTGTTTCCTTGAGGCATGTCAGATATTAAAAGGAAGTCAGCCAATGAGAAACAAAAATCCAAAGAATTAAGAGTGGGTCCCAAACTTTTTCATATGACTGTAGATAGAGTAAGTAAGGTCCGATGGCCAGGGAGGACAGAAAAAACAAAAAAAACTCCAGACGGCTGGAGAAAAAAATAAAATCTGTAGGGGCCACGAGACCACCTGACCAGCCCCCTCTAGGCATTCTACCTCACATCAATGACCTCACAACCAGTCATCATTGTATTCAGGGTTTCAGACAGTACTGTCATGTAACATTCTGTGCCCTCCCTCACCATAACCTATCGTCTATGGGTCGAGGAGCGATAGCTTTACATTCGTCAAAAATTTCAATCTCCGGTTTTCGATGCATCTCATTGTTTAGGCTCCCCTGATACCGAAAACATTGATATCTCGATAGTGTGTGTGTGTGTGTGTCTGTGTGTCACAGTTTCTTGAGGACGGCCTAGAGTTAAAATGGCAGGACAGAAAAATACCAAACTCAAAATCGTGCAAGAAAGAGAGGCATTCTAGAGGAAGCCTTATACACCGTAATTCTGCAATTGAATTCTTGTCATCAATTGCTATCGTGATGACCTTTTTTTGACAAGAAAGATCAGTATCAAAGCGGTAAATAATTATTGAAATGTTAACAAATAGTTTGGGTAACTAGGTTCCAAGGATGGAAAACCGACTGATGCTCATGTCTGATTTTTTTTTTTTTTAAAGACATACAGCCAGGTTGAATAAACTTCTCAAAGAATTTGGAGCATCACCTGGAGTGGATGAGAAGTCAGATGTCCGCACAAGTATGACAAACCTTACCTCCGCTATGGCAGTTTCGCTGCCAGTCAGCACAGGCCTTCTTTTAACGTCAAGTTAATTTTTGGAAGCATGCAACTGGCTTTTGATAATCTGGCAGCTCCCTGTTACAATAACCTGATCCTACCATGCATTGACACCTGAGCCAGTGTGGCTCCTTTCAGGTCCTGACCATCTCCAGGATTCTGACACTTACTTCTATACTTTCACAGTCTTAGGAAAGTAAATTGGGTGTTGGAAATGTAGAATTTTCTAGGTAGGGCCAACCTAAGATAGATATAGTTAAATAAAACGGAACAATTGTTTTATACCAACAGAGCAAAACGCAACACAATAAGGACACACAGATTCACAAATCAAAAATCTTGTTTCGTTTGAGGGTTATTGGTATACTTTTTCCCTTTTCTGCTCTAATGTAATGGAGTTTTAACAACTTAACTAATATATCAATGGTATGGACCATGTTGCTAACCTCTTTAAAATTTACAAATAAGATTAAGTGCAAGCATACGCCTCAGTTTGAAGACTGACCTACTGTAACAAGTGTGCCGTGCGCTTTTGGGTCTGATTGCAGTTCTACAGAAGCAGATGAAGGCTAACATATTGATGGTATGCACCATATTGTTGACCAGTGGAGACTGCTCTAAGACTACAAGGGAAGCTCCGCTTCCTCTACTATGTCAGAAAATAAATGCTCATATATGCACTGTCATATTTATATTGGTTTTAATACAAGTGCGCTAGAACGCGTTCGACTTCATGACTAGCTCGTTCAGAATCAGGTATTTATTGTAGATTGTTTGACGCAATTTTCTTGTCATACATTTCCGTGCAGCACAGCGCGTTAAACCCTCCTGAAGCCCAGCTTCACTGGAGCTCTATAGGCAAGAACAGAGGAGCTTTTTTCACTGCAGAAAAGCTGGACAGTAATTGGATAAATGCACCAAAATCGTCACTTACAGGGAAGCTCAGCTTCTCTGGGAGTGAATGGAGCAGTGGGCGAGCCAGGATGCTGGGCTGCTGCATGATAATTGGAGGAGCTGTTTAAAGGGCGGAACCCCTTTTTTGATTGACAGCATTTGAAAGTGTGCTGAAAAGTTATGGCCATTTCTTTGACTCAGGGAGACTGAGATCTGAACTTCAAGTACTATATTCAGATCATGACTTACAGGGGAGCAGGGGTAAGCTGTGTGATTTCTTGGTGTTTTTTAAAGACATGGAGTTGGATAGTGCAATGCCTCAGCTATACAAGCTGTTGTCGTTAGTGGCAACAATTGGCACTACATCAGCAGGTGTAGAGAGGAGCTTCTCCTGTTTAAAACAGGTCAATTCATACACCCGCAACACGATGGGCCAAGATCGTTTGAGCAACCTTGCTCTCCTGGCCATTGAGAGGAAACTGGTTAAGTCCCTGGAAAAGATGGCCAATTGGTACGACAGGGTCACAGACCATTTTCTGCAAAAGGAACGGAGGGCAGAATTTATGTACAAATAACATAATGAATTTTATGATGAAGGCCTAATGTGAGCTTCCCCTGTTTCAAAAGCTAGCAGCCACCACTGTTGTTGACCTATTTGAAATATAAAAATTTAAATGAAGCACAAGCATGAGCTCATGTAACTTGCGTGGAGTGCGCCATAGAGTCTAAATGTTATTTCATCAGATGCAGATTAAGTCTCTGTTTCATGGGTTGGTTTATTGTAGTGTCTGAGATGTGATCAGCGACGGTCCCTTGCAGCCAAAGTTTTCAAGGGAATAGAGGAAGTCCTCATATTGGAGGTCTAATGCGTTTCATTTTTCATTCCTATTGAAAAAGGTTTTACTCTATCAAAAGGAGCCAAATTTTAAAAAATGTTCCCTCAGCTCTAACCACAGGCAAAAATATACAATCCCTCTGTAGAATCACTATGGCAGTCACATCACCCAGGAGACAGTAGTGACAATCTTACAATGAGATGTTGAAAGAATGAAAACACCAACAAAGCAACATGACATCTGCTATTACTTAAGCATTTGCATTTTTACCCATTTTTCAACACAGACAAACAGGGGCCAACCGATACAGCAAATCCTTCTAGCTAATTTACAGTTCTTACTTCACTTTTATCTGTTCTAAATGGCCTGCAAAACCATCTTCTGCATCCATTATTTAATATATTGGTGTGAGAGTGCAATAGCAACAGCAGAAGAAGGAATGGGCAGAGGGCTCCTCTGGTGGATTGGGTGGGAGAATATGAACCAGGTGTCTGGGGTCTGTAACAGTGAGCTGCTAGAGGGTTCCCCGTGCCAGTGTGTTATTAAAAAGTGGGTACAGTTGTTAAGAGTAGTGTGGTCTCTTCACATAATGAACGTCAGAGGATGAGGCATTTTTGTGAAACCTTATTTGGTTTACCGAATTGTGAAAAAGGAATCCAGAGCTCTATGACAGGTGTGACATGTAAAGGTCACACATGCTGTTTGGGCATCATGCATTTGTTTTACTAGGAGATCACACATTAAACCACGCATAAAAGAAGTTTTCTCACTTTTGCATTAAAGGCAGGAAAAGCTTGTATGCACATTCGGCACTGATTGGTTGTACCAAAAACAGTGGTTGGCTACCAGGCTTGACACATGGGTTTCTGCCAGAGGGTACAGTTTCTTCTCGTAACTCACAAATATATTTTTAGCTGACTTTTTAAAAATTTGTTTTGTATATATATATATATATATATATATATATATATATATATATATATATAGGCCTGAACTTTGGGGGAGTACTGGGTTGTGTGTGCACTTATTTGTAAATAAATAATGTAATGTGTGTTGGGTGAACCGCCGGTGTCCGTCTGTCTGTGTCCGGGCCATGCTCTATAATAAATACTGTGTATATATATATATATACTAGCTAACATAGCTGAAATACCCGGCATTACCGAGGAGGAAAATACAGTGTTTTTTGGTTTTTGCTTATTTGTTTGTGAGAAATATACTTAAAAAAAAAACACAACTTTAAAAATAAAAATAAATTAACAAACAATGAAGACTCACTAATGTGCTTGTCTTGCGGTCTTGTATGTATGGCAGGGGTCCCCAACTCCAGTCCTGGAGGGCCGCAGTGGCTGCAGGTTTTCATTCTAACCTTTTTCTTAATTACTGACCTGCTTTTGCTGCTAATTAACTTCTTTTTGAATTCATTTTATTTGACTTGCTCTTGAAGACTCAGACCCCTCAATTGTTTCTTTATCCTTAATTAGCAGCCAAACAATAATGGGATACAAAATGAGCCAAAACAAGACCAGCAAACTGTGACCATCATACAATATCTGAAAATACAGAAAAGTGAAGGTCTCAGGAATGCTGATCTGCTCATAGAAAAGAGAAAATCCACAATTTCAGAAATGTCTGCTATTGCGCAATGAGAGCAGCAACAAGCCATGGAATTAAAGAGCGGGTTTAATTAACAACAAGACTCAGCGCCTCATTAAGCAACTGCTTGGAGTGAAATTGGTTGGAGTTTGAGGCCCTGATTTAGTTGGTCTTCTGTTGGCTCCCTCACGTCACATTTCATTTCTGTTTGGGTGCCATTTAAAGAAAGAAATGAAGCAATTCAGAGGAAAGATGAAGAAATTCGTGGGGAACAAATCTTAAAAACAAAGTCAATTATAATTAATTCAAAAGAAGTTAATTAGTAGCAAAAACAGATCACTAATTAAGAAAAGGGTTAGAATGAAAACCTGCAGCCACTGCGGCCCTCCAGGACTGGAGTTGGGCACCCCTGATGTATGTTATCATCCAGTTGACGCTCGGAACTGGCCAACTCGATTTAATTTCAAAAGCAACAGTGGCGCGGTGGTGCTCAAACATAAAGAATGCAGGCAGTCACCTCCAGTTCGCCCTCTGGTGGTCATTCCGAGTGTCAACTGGATGATAACATGCATACAAGACCACAAGATCACCCCCGACCCTACCCAGAAGGGGGGGGGGGTTAGGGTTGATTTCACCCTAGAGTATTTTTAGTTGACCAATGAGAAGCACGTGTACCAAGTTTCATGAAAATCGCTCCAGCTGTTCGGAAGTAATGCTGGAACATACATACATACATACATACATACACACACATGGAGTTTTATATATATATAGATATATATGTTGTAGCAACCTCCGCGTCAGGTTCGAAAAGAAGAAGAAAACAGATGGACGAAGTAAGTCTCACAGAACAGTTTACTTGAATAGTAAAGATAAAAAAAAACAACAACGCAGAGTTGTAACAGCAAAACAAATGAACGTCTTTGACTTTGAACTACAGAGATCCCCCACTATATCGTGGTTGAGCTATCGCGCCCCCGCTACATCGCAGACTTATTAATATTATTATTATTACTAGGGGACTCTGCCCCCTGCTCACTTCGCTCTCCCACCCCCTAGTTTGGTTTACCGGATAAACAATTTAAAGAGATTGTTATTTTCATGGTAATTGTTACATATGTATTATTTTCATTTTTACTTTAAAACTTTTGTAAAAACAATATTTGACCTTTATTTTCTGCACCGGGCATGGTTAAATCTCTTTCTCGCAGGACTTATAACACTGCTCGTGTGAACGCACACTAAAGAGATGCGATCGGTTCAGCTACTGTCTTGCTGCTGCTGCTGGCCAGCTGTGTGTTGTGCTTGTCGCGCTTCGCGTCAATCACTTAAAAGCCTGTACAGCAGCTGTCCTTTTGCCACTTCGCGTCTCTGCCGCTAAAGTTCTGAAGGAGGAGGAGGAGGAGGAGTGGGGTAAACGCACGCTGGCTTGCTGCTGTTGCTGCTGGCAAGCTGCGTGTTCTGCTTGTTGTTGTTTCAAGAGCTGGGAGCATCTGAAGTGTGTCTGCCAAAAGCATTCCAACAACTGCTAGGTTAGATGTCAGTGAACTTGTTTCAAATTGTTTGTAAGTAGGGTGTGATGTGCAAAAGTCACCGTCTCACGGGTTTTGCTTCCTAAGGTTGTAATGTCTAGTTTTGCGTGTCGTCAAAGTGTGTCTCCGAGATGATCTGGTCTCGATCACTTCGCTCAACTCCCCCGGAGGCGCGCTATGCTCCTGCCACTTCGCGTCTCTCCCGCTAGCGTAGCGAAGGGGGGGAGCTGAACACACGCTAAGCAGAAGTGGACGGATTAGCTACTAGCTTTGCTCTGCTTCTGCCAAGATGCCTGTTCTGCTTGTCACTCTGCACGTTGATCATATAAAAGCTGTCCTTCTGTCTCACTGCCTTATCTTGCGTGACGTTAAAATGTCTCTCGCGGGATGTCAAATTGTCTTCTGAGAAGATCACGCGTCGTCTCCCTGCCAAGATTTTTTTTATAATAGAGAGATGTTACTCATATCCTTAGCCCGACATCCACATATCATACTGTATGTGTTCACAAAGTGTGTTTTAATAAGTTTACATGTGTTTAAAGCATGTGGGAGGGGTATTTTAAGGCTTAAATTATAAAAAAAATGTTTATTTATATTGTCTTTCTACATCGCAGATTTTCACCTATCGCTGATGGGTCTGGAACGTAACTTCTGCGATAGGCAGGGGATGACTGTATTTGCAATCTCCTATATTTCTCTCATAGTTGTGGTCCTGAGAGATGCCGCTAAAGAAAAGGAAAGCAGAAAAAGAAAAACGCCGACTTCGTAACCCCACAACACCTGCCTCCTAGCCCCTTTTCCAACGAGCCTCTCAACCCTCCTCCCATCCCCTCTGTCCCGGGTACCACACCCCTCCTTTCCACGTCAATCACACTCCACTGTCAGTCCTCGGCGCTGTACTCCGCTCTTCCTCAATCGGACCCAACAGTCACTCCAAAAGGCCTTCAACCTGGCTGGGACGTTACAATATATACAGTACATGTGATTTCTCAGTTTTTTTATTTTTAATAAATTTGCAAAAACCTCAAGTAAACTTTTTTCACGTTGTCATTACGGGGTGTTGTGTGTAGAATTCTGAGGAAGAAAATGAATTTAATCCATTTTGGAGTAAGGCTGCAACATAACAAAATGTGGAAAAAGTGATGCGCTATGAATACTTTCCGGATGCACTGTATGTATATATATATATATATATATATATATATATATATATATATATATATATATTTTTTTTTATTTATTTATTTTTGCTCCCTGCTCCCTTGCCTGGCCAGGAAACCTTGATAAAGGGAGGTTAGCAAGGGAGCTACGACACTCCCCTTCCATGTCAGGACATGGTTACTAAAGACCGCCGCAGCAACACAGGCCTCCCAGCAGCACACTAGATGGACTTGTGAGCCTAGGAGGCCAGGACAGTGAGTGACTACATGCCCCGCATACTCTGGGTGGAAACACCCCATATGGTTATCATTAATATTGATACCCTCAGGGCGGTATGAGAGTTGTGGTCCAATGAGGCTCTTCTGTTGAGTTCTGTGAGTGCTGCCAGGAGAGCTGTCTGATATTGACAGCACAAGGACTGTTATGGTCTTGTCTGTCCTGGACATGAGAAGGCAATAGATTGTGCACCAGAAGCACCCTCAGGTCGGGCTTTAAACGAGAGCCCTCCACTTGACCTGGAGAGTCGGAGCCGGGAGAGAGAACAGGCCACATTCGACTGAGAGGAGTGGAGAACGCAACACAATGGAAAGGGAAATGTTCTGTTTAAGATGGGCAATAGGAAAAGGAGGCCTGTAGACGGTACACTGTCTGGCCTTTTATTGACCCAGGACGGTGTCACTGATAGTTGTGCTCCGCAGCACCACCTCCTTGCCAATATATACATATAATACAGTTCATAGAGTATATTAATTTTGTTAAATCAACATACAGGCACCCCAGGCAGCCTGTACAGCCTGTTTTTTGAATAAGCAGATGCAGCAAATGGAAGGCTATTTTATTTTTAATATTTCATTACAATATGTTATTACTTAGCATAACATTTCTATTTCAGTGATACAGTGTATTCAATTAAACCACATTTTTTCTAACACATACTGCTGTAATATTTGTAAAACTCCAGGAAACTGCCATCTTAATGAAAGACTGCACATGAATTAGGCTACTGTTTGAATAATGAATAACATTTAGCACAAAACAATATACAAAAATGAAAATGAGCTGGTGTTATTTGGGTCATCATCTCTCCTTTGCTCAAGGCAATTATTGCCCTTATTTCAGGCTTGGAAAAATGTGTTGTCATGCTTGTTCAGCAGAGAAATTACAAATACACAAACATAGCTTTTCAAAAATGAGAAAATATATCAGAAATATATAGAGATTTCTATATACTATAAATCTTTTTAGCTATCACCCAACTGCTTCTTTTCTTTCACATCAGCTGACTAGCAAGACGCGGCGTCAAACAGAGTGGGCCTCTGGGTTCATTCAGTGAATGAGAAGCAGTGCAGTGACACAGACACTCGACTATTCCAACATTTTTATTATAGCCATCTAGTGCAGCTGGAAAAAAACAAAAGTTCATAAGGAGTTAAGTTCTAATCCAGCCTCCAGGAGCTATGAGAGAGCAGCAGTAACCAGGAATCTTCACTGTTTTACAGTTTATTTTAATACTAGAAAATACTCTGACCTCTGATCCTCATGCAAACTGGGTTTATGAGCCTTCTTTTTCGTGCTTACTATTACTGAGTTCTCAAGGGGATGAGCTACAGCAGGTTGCTCCATGGCTCTATATTCTGGGTGACCACTCACTTTGGTATGTGCAGCAGTGTTCGGCCATCTCCTTGCCCATCATCAGTGAAAGCCATGGTTGAGGACCTTACTGTTTTTCGTGGCATAAAGGTGTGGATGACTTTGCTTTGCAACCAAAGTTTATGAGTTTTACTTATGATTTGTGCAGGCAGCTGTCTGTGTTTGTCATATCTGCATTGTATAGTGTGCTTTAATCAAAGCAGATGTTGCCACTTTTCTTTCCTTGGCAGTCATGGTGTGCGTCGGTGCCACTTTGTGCCATGAGAAAGACCCAAGGCCCGATTACGTTGCTGATGTAGCCCACACTTCCAATTTTTTCTACTAGCATTTTATATTAGATCATTTTATATATTATGTTTGTTATGTTTTGAACAGTTTGTGTACATATTGCTTTGTGTATATATATATATATATATATATATATATATATATATATATATATATATATAGTAGACACCAGGGGGCGCTCCAGCTCCCCCAAACACCTGACACAACAGAGGCTTGGGATGCAAGTGTTGCAATCACAAGGTTTCTTCACTGCTAAGTGTCTCCCAGAGCACAGCCACACATACAAGTAAAGCACCCAGCAATATTCTGTGTGTCCTCTGCTCCCCTCTGCAAGCTTTGTCTACCTCCTTCCGACTCTGGCTCCTGGAGTTGTAGTAGGCAGCTTCTTTTACGTTAAACCTGAAGGCATTTCCAATGTTCTGAAACTGTAGTTCGGAAAAACTTCCGGGTGAAGCGAGAGCCCAACAAAGTAGGGCTTCACAGCCCCTGCAGCAACCCCTGACGGCACCCACAGAACCCAACAGAGCTAAGTTGAAGAACTCCAATTCCCATGATGCCCTGTGGGAATCTGTAGCTCTGCCACAACCCGATTGGGGGGCTGCCATCTAGCAGCCTGGGAGAAACAAATCCCTGTGTAAGCTGTTTTACCTTGTTCTTCCACACTGTGGGGGTCCCGGCCACGTAAGGTTATCAGGCTGCACTCTTTACTATATTAATATTTATGTATGTATGTATGTATGTATGTATGTATGTATGCATTTATTTATTTACTTACTTACTTGCTTGCTTATTTATGTTTTAATGTATTTACTTCTTGGCCCTCTGCCGAAATATTCTACACAGAGCAAGTTCTCCAGACTGGCATTACTAGATTCCTCTCATCCTTCTGCAAATATTTGTTGAAGATTATTAAGGATTGTGTTAAGTTAGGAATTCACTTTTTGCAATTTTATTTAGGGAGAAGCCCAGTTAGAAATAAAGCCTGGGGCTAGATTTGGAGGTCAGGTCAGATTCTGAATTTTGTTTGAGTTGAACCTATTTAGGAGATTAGGTTTTCTATTTTGCACATTTGTGCATTTTTTCTGTTTTATGAGCCATAGCAATGACAATATACATCACTTCTGCAAAGACTGCATCAGTACCCTGTACCTGTCTTTGCTTTGTTCTGCTTTGTGTTTTTTTGTTTTCCCCAAGTCTCTTGCTTTTAATTTTGTTCTGAGTCTGCAGCAATCAGGGTAATCTGCTAATTTAAGATTCTTATGTGCTACAGTCTTCAAGACTGCAGTTACTTGAGAGGACTATACAAGACTCTTACCTGCCCCAGTTCTTTGTTATGGCATTATCTTTGCTATTGTGATTTTTGAATGTCTTTCTTTGTGCTTATCTTTAGTGTGACGAATTGTTTTGCACATCATACTTGTATCTCTATTGTGAACTTTAATATTTTGTCTTTGCTCCTACTCCTTATAACCTCGTACTTTAATAATAGGATACTTGTCTCTTTTGAACCTTGTTTCTATATTTTATAGTGATTGTTTCTTCAGAGACACTGTGTGTGTACAGTAGGACACTGCTGGCTTTTACCTTTGGCTTAGAGCTCAGGTTCATATTTTTCAGGTCCATGTTTTGGCTATTACTTATTCATTTCTTGAGTTTTTTTTTAAATTTATTTACTATTGCTTCCCCTTAAATTAGAATTGAAATTGTGGACAAGATACTATATAATAACTATAATTTGCTTTTCACTCAGTGTATCCTGGAAAAGGTTGTGGTGGCAACATGCTAAGCTGAAGAGACCAGGTCCACTTATCCTCTGCAGTGATTTCTAACTTATCCTGCAGAAATACCTGATATTCCTAAACCAACTGAGAGAAATAATCCCTCCATTTTATCCTGTATCTTCCCCTTAGTCCAGGGGTCCTCAATCACAGTCCTGGAGGGCCACTGTGGCTGCAGGTTTTTGTTCCAACCCAATACCTTAATATGAAGCACTTCTTGCTCAAGTAACACTTCTGTTTCACTTTAGTTGTCTCGCTCGTTAAGATTTTGAACCCTTATTGCTTATTTTAGTCTTAAACAGCCATATTCTTGGCAATAACATGCAAATGACAAAAGAGACCAGAATTTCTCCATTTAGCTTGTTACCATTTACACCTGTGTGTAATCATGCACTATTGGGTTAAATTAAGTACTTGGAAGGAAATTGAAGAGGAAAAAGTGAAGGACTGAGAATTACTCATCCATTTTAGCCTTCAAATCATTTGGATGATATCCTTAGAAAGGGAAAGAAAATCCAGGATATAAGAATTACCTGACATAGCAGAGTTAAAGCACTAACAAGCCATGAAATTAAATTATTGGCAAGAATTGCTTTCTAATTAAGCAACCAGGTTAGAACAAAAACCTGCAGCCACTGTGGCCCACCAGGACTGTGATTGAGGACCCCTGCCTTAGTCCTTTCCTAGGAGACTGTGCTTGGTACATCTCCTCTGAGGACATGCTTGCTACAGGTCCAAATCACTTCAGCTGACTCTTCTCAATCCAGACGAGAAGCAGCTCCATTGCAAGGGCTTCCCACAGTTCTGTGCTCCTTATTTTCATGTTTCAGCCAGGGTCTCATTTCAACCTCAAGCACATTTCCTTTTTATTGAACTTTTTTGTCGTCTTTTCAATATTATTTTGTATATTGTATTATTGATTATATTTTTGGTTTTGTTCTTTTTGTGTTTTATATATTTCATGTATAGTGGTTTACTAATTATTGGGCTTTGTATTGTGTATTATTTATCCATGTTTTCTGCATGTGCTCCAAAAAACAATATATTATTATTTACCCGATACATCTCCAGGCACTTCACTCCCAGATAAAGAAACCTGAGTTCTGATCATTTTTTGACGGACTCAGCTCCATCGTTTTTTTTTGGGGGGGGTTATAGCAGGCTGGTAGCTGCTTGTGCTGATCAACACCTTTGCAAAACTAAAGATGATAATGGAGAGATGCGAAGGAATTTAAGGTGGCCCAGGATTACAAGTTTTTTCGTAGGCTTCAGGGATTCTAGTGTTAAAGGTTGTCAAGGTGTCTGATTCAATTACATGTCTTGGTGGTTTGTTCCAAATTCACACAACGTTTTGCATAAAGAAGTGCTTCCTGACTTCAGATTTAAATGCACTTTCCCTTAATGTCCGTGTGGAGACTCAGGGGACGGGGCCACCTAATGCTACATCTGAAGAACTGCCCCTGCATTGTTTTAGGGAGAAACAACAGATAAAATGGTTGTTTCAGTACTGAGGTTCCTATGTGTATTGTGGTTTGTATATTTATTTATTTTTTTCTAAGTTTGGATTTCCTGGTTTTGACACCTTGTTCTTGAATTTTGGCTTCTGTCTTTGGTTTTGTTCACATCAGATTTGCTTACTTCGGTTTCCTTTTTTGTGCATGCCTTTATTTTCTATTGGATATTAATTTTGAACTCTATAAATAAACAGATCGCTATTAAACAAACTTTGTTTTTCTTGGACATTATTATTATTTTTAGTTTTTCTTTTCTTTCTTTCCCTGATGTGTATGACTCTTATGTGTTTGCCCTACGTTTGGGCCTGTGCAGACCTTAACAACTGCCCTTTCAGTTTGGGCTGAGGTGATGAGGCCTACTTTGTTGACACAGACCTGCGGCAGAGTATTTTTTGTGGCCTACTCCCTTTTGAGATTTTTGGAGCAGGCAGGTCACAACATTCATCCTGTCATCAACAGTTAGTCTAGCAAACCTGTGCATGAATGTCAATATGGCTACTGGTACACAGGTCTCATTCTTTTGGTTATTATTAAAGTGACTGCAAAGAAACATTTCCATCTGTCTTATTCCCAAACCAAAAAATAATTTCTGGGTTGTTGGAGTGAGACAAAGCCCTATCATTTTGGGCCACATGGCTCGCAAAGTAGTGGGAACTAACCAATCAACCTGCCAAGATGTGTCTGAATTTCTGGAAGGAAATTTACCTGCACAGGTTCAGAGAGAAGTTTCAAAAGTGGATGCAAATCAGGTGGTCAAGTGAGATGAAGTGTCAGTAATGCCATGGTCATCTATCTAATCATTTTATACATATACAATTTGCCCTGTTCAGGAATTTAGGGCATATAGTAAGCATATGTGTATATATGTATCCATCCATCCATCTATCCATCCATCCATTCATCAAAGGGTGGTGGCAACCCAAAAGTAATTCAGGACCCTTGACAGCACACTAGTTCAACATGAGGCACTCCCATTGGAGGCAAACTAAGAGTGGAATCATCATGATTAACTGTGTGAGGGAAATCAGAGAAAACCTGACAAGAACGTGCAAAATTCTCTGTCAGTCACTGCACACCTCTATATATTGTATTCATAATGAAATTTTTAGTGTAGCAAATGGTCATAATAATTTACAGTATTTAAACCCATCAGTTTCATGCGTATAGCTTACAAATTTGTGATATTATCCATTGGTGAATCTTTCAGCCAAAGTCCAAAGAATATTTATTAAGGTGATTAGAATCAACGATGTGTGTGTGTGTGTGTGTGTGGTGTAGTGAGTCACACAACTACTGTATGGAATGGTAAGCATTGTTTTAACTTTGTGTTTGGATTGATTCTAGCTTCACATGACGCTGTGTTAAAAAATGACCACATCCACAAAAAGTATAGTAGGTTATGTTGCACTTGGCACCGTTGTTACACTCATCTTTTAGTTGTAACCCATCTCTTGCTCTGCACAAGATATTTCAACTTTGCCAGCTCTTTTTGGTTTCTAACAGTAAGATCACTACTGGCTGGATGTTTCTTTGGGCAGGGTCCATTCACAGTACACACATGCATATAATCTGTGGATAGGTGATTGTTTCTGAAATGATCAAGGCAGCATATCTGTATTGGGATTTTAAAGGGGTGCACACAAAAAAAGTCAAACCTGCCCTATTATTAGGTCTGGACCTACTGAATTGGCCTCACCCCAGACAGCCTTACCCTCAATAAAAAAAACTAAGCTTTAGATTAACAAAGACTCAAAAATGGGGCCAAGTTTTTTTAGGCTCAGAAATATTCTTTTAAGTTTTTAAATAAAAAGCAATTGTAATCACAATGTAAGTAAAATCGCAATCACAAAAGGCAGGACTCAAAATCAGAAGTGCAACGCTGAAACTGTAGTAAGGCTGGTTAATCAAGTGACCCCACCTCTTTGGCCTCAGGGAAAATAACAAAGCCTTTCATCAACAAAACACACAATTACACAAAAAAATTGCAAGTACACAAAAAAGCAATACAGATAAAATGAACCCTAAAACAGAATTAATATTGAAATACACAAAATAATATAAAACAACAAAAAAACTTTTGGGCCAGCGAAAGAACCTTGGCGGAACCATGACAATCTGATGCCCTGAACCATGTCTCATTCATATCCCCATACGGTTTTACCAGCAAACACCAAATGGCTGTCACTCTCCTTTAAATAGCATTTTCTCCAAATGTCATGCCAGTCATTAATTAAGTAGTTGTTAACCTGTGAAATTAAATATCAGCCTAAAAAAGTGTCCAAACGAAATATCCATGCAAATCCTCATAGGCAACTGTTTAGCAAAGGGGCAGAGATCTTGTTTTTATTTTCTTTCAGGGGTGTATCAAAAGTTTCGTCAAATGTAGCAAACTTCAGAAAGCTAAAAGCTGAGGTCTGCAAATGAGGATCAGGATCAATAAACTCATATAATAAAGGTAAATTAAAAAGAGGATGTCATGAAAATATTATATCTCTCACAAAAGTTTCTTATTTTCACATAGTTTGAGCCCCCTTGAGATAATGTGGCTACAATTACAGTATCCTTAGCAACATGCTACTTGCATAGTTACATAGATAACGAAATATCCCAAATCAGATAAGATATTATTTGCACATATATAACAGTATATTCCTGCGGTGGGTTGGCACCCTGCCCAGGATTGGTTCCTGCCTTGTGCCCTGTGTTGGCTGGGATTTGCTCCAGCAGACCCCCGTGACCCTGTGTTTGGATTCAGCGGGTTGGAAAATGGATGGATGGATGGATAACAGTATATTCCACAAGGAAACACTCAGATATCTAGGGCCTCATGCATAACGCCGTGCATAGAATTCACACTAAAACATGGCATACGGACAAAAGCAGAAATGTGCGTATCCACAAAAAAATCCAGTTGCATGAATCTGTGCGTATGCCAACTTCCACATTCTTCCGCTACATAAATCCTGGTCAGTGTGAAAAGTAATGCACATGCACGCACCTGCTGCCACTCCCCAACTCCTCCCAGAATTACGCCTCTTTGAATATGCAAATCAATATAAATAGCCCTTAAGCTCAGCGTTCTGTGAAAAGACAATGGCAAAAGCATGGGGGAAAACAGAAGAATACGTTTTCAATTAAGACCACGATCAAGGCTGTAGCCCCAGTGGTTCATGAGTAATCATGTCACCGACAGACACAATCCTTAGCATTTTATATACATATCGATTCTTTTGAATTCTATTCTATTCTGATCTCTTGTATTTTATTATGGTCACTAGAGGGCACTCTGTTATGATTTGAAACATCTTTAAGTTTTCTCAGGTTTGATCACACATATTTATTTTGGTTTTTCATTGGAGTTTTTGAGTATAAGGAATTCATTTCTGTACTTAGTTTAATGATCAAAGTTAGTTTTGAATATCCTAGCATTGTTACATGTTTTGCTGCCATGCCATTTAATTTTCTTGTGGTCGTATTTATTTATGGTTGCTTTTGCTGCCTTGTGGCAACTGGAATTTGGGGCCTATAATGTCAGCATTGTGATGGTATAAAAGTTGTGTTACACACTTCCTGGTTAATAATAATAATAATACAACTTGATACATTTTATTTATATATAGCACCTTTCCATTGCTCAAGGCGCTTGCCAAATAAAGAAAGACTTTTGCAGTGATAGCTATTCTTTGTTAGTTGTAAAAGGTTTAGAATCTTTTATATATATCCTTATTCCAAATATTAGATTGCATATTGGGGTTAGTTAGTTTTTGTACTTTTTAAATTAGAACTCTCATTTGGACACCCACAGGGTAGCAAGGGAGTTGTACTTCCAATTGGCAGCCCCACTGGAATCCTTGGGTGCCACTAATGGGAGATGCTGAGGGAAGCCCCCATAGCATGTGGGGGCTTGAACTGACTTGGAAATGCAGAATAGCTGCAACACTCACCTGGAGAAGAGGAAGGAGAAAACAGATTACTGTTACTATGGAGTCAGGATCTATTTGGAGTGCTTTAACCTGGATAAAAATTAATGTAGCCTAATAAAGCAGCCATTTTGGACTACAAGTTGTGTCTGGGCTGGTATTGTCTGGGGTGTGGAGTGCAGGATGACTCCTACAGACTACAATATATATAAAAGGACAAGAGTACTACCAGGATGGCACACTGGAGAGCATTCTAAACAATAAGCATGGAGAAAAAGGAGAGGGAGCCACACTGGCAATAGAAAAGATTCTGCAGATGCTGGTGTGGGAGTGCAGGGCCTGCTAACACCTGAATGTCTTCTGTGTGCTCTGGAGGGGTATTAGACATAATAACAGGTATAGGGGAGAGAGAGAGCTTGTGCTGAAGCAGGGCAAGCAACCCAGCAACTGGCATCAGTGTCTGCCCTTTTGGGTTAAGAGAGAGGGAGAACTGACTCAGTGGACTAACACTGAAGGTGGCAATGCGTATTCATCCATAAAGGACCCACAATCACAATAATGTATGGGATTGTGTTATCCGTCTAATAGACCAGAAGGCTAGGAAGCTGACTTGGAGGCTGTGGCACTTTAAGGTGGTGCAGGTACATCAGGGGTCTCCATTTATAGTTCTAGCTTGGTGGCCCTGGAGCAAATGTTAAGCCATGTCCAAACCTGGAAGGCTGGCTGAAAGTAATACATGGATGAGCTTTACAGCCAGCCTTAGTGCCAGAAGTTTATTGGGTATGGGTATAGGAGGGGAGCCATTGATGAAGGTTCAACTTGTTAGACAGAAGGAGAGGCGATGATGGCCATACTTGTGCTGCAGTAGATAAATGGGGTTCAAGCAGCAGGTAGCAGGTCTGGCAGGAATTTGATGGAGTTTGTGTTCATGCCTTGGCATTTTATTTTGTATTTAGTAAAGGCTCCATAAGCACCAGATTGGCCTTATTAGTGCTTTTTTGTATAAGGAAAGCTGACACACAACATACTGTATATAAATAGAAGATCAAATAACTTACAATTTACAGTGGCTCGTCCCTATTCTTTTAATGATAAGTTGCTCCTCCATATCAGCATTATAAATTCACTATTAGATTGATTTTCTTTAACATTCCGCTGTGCTCCTGTACAAGCTCTTATATGACGGAGTTTATCTTTTGCACATTCCCTTGCACAGTCCATGTCAGCATTTCGCTCGTGTTGTCTCTTTTTATTTCTGATTACCAGCTGCATTTAATCAGACAGATGAGGGTTAACAATAACCACATTTATTACGTGAAGAAAAGCAAATACTTTTTTTAAAAGGGCATTTTAATAATTTGTGATGTCCCCACAAAGTCAGCTTTATCAGAAGTTCCATTCTTTTTCTCAGAATATGTCCACATCCTCACAGCCCTGAAGACGCCCTTTCTCCCATATATGTGTTTCAGAAGAACGATTCATTTTCTTCGGCACTACCCTTCTAAAGTGAAAACAGACAAGGGGCTTATAGAACAGAGCCTCTCTATTCAAAGAGTATGGCCTGAGCAAATGTGTTGAATTTATTTTTAACTTCTTCAATTTATTCGCAATTAATCATCTACTGCAATTCACTTGGATCAGCACTATGATGAAAGTTAATTACTTCGAGAGGGATACTTTGGCAGCACTGGCTTTGGTAAAAGCACTGGTGAAATTTTTCTCCTCGGTGTCTCAAGTTATATGAATGCAATGTGTAGATCTGGTTGACTTTGTGAACTAGATGCCAGACCACATCATAAGATATGCTGAGTTTGCAGATCACACAGCTAACGTCGTTCTCTGTCTTTGCTCATCCCTTCTCTGAGACACTTCCGGCCCCAGCATGGTTTTGATATACTTTAACCTGCTCATATCTGATCAGGCCTGATTCTCAGCAGATAAGAAAATGCTTTTGCTGTGTCCATTTTTGAGTTCTGTTACGTTTACAACAATCAAGCAGGGAGAAGAAATCAACTGCAGAGTAAGAGTAACGTGGGCATTGGTTTGAGATAGTTATGGCAGGTGAGAACTGACACAGCAGGTGTTGTGAAGCGTTGGGCTTCCCTGGTATTATCTATTTTAAAATCAGACCAGTTCTTCCAGCTTTGATGGCTTGGACTCCAGCCAGGCCCTGTCAGAGGATTGTGAGAAAGTAGTCTGAATGATTCACCTGGCAGACAGTTTTGACCCATCCTAATTTTTTTCTGCGTATTTGAAAGAGGGCAGCTGAGTTTAGCTCTTCCTATGTTCAAACACAATTCACACATGAATACGTTAGCAGGCGTTGTATAAGGTATCTGCACTGCGGTTTCTCAGTGATTCATTAGTGCTGTGGCAGAATCGCAGAGAAGCAAAAGTGAGCTCATTTGAACTTTTTTTGGCTTACATTTCTTTGATATATGTATATTTTTTTGTTGAAATTCATAATGACAAATGCTAAATAAAATACATGAAATTCATTTTACTCAGGAAATCGGAGTTTTATACTCCAGTTCTATGTAATTACTGAAGGAAATCAGAAGCTCTACAACAAACATATGGGAAAAGCGGAATACTGTAGTGAGTAATGAGAGGGACAGCAGCCACACAAGCTGCAACAGGTTAAGACATCTTTGACACTCCGTTGCTGTGAAAACAGCAGCTACTGTTGGCATGCCGGCTAATGGATGACATAGAGAAAGAGGTCAAATTAGTAATAACACAAATGAGGGGTGCGTCTCACCTTATTGTCACAAATTTCACTAGCACTCCTACCTCCTGGACCCTCCATTGCCATTTTTATTTTTATTTTCTTTGATTTTTTTAACATATGAAACTTAGCACAAATGCCTACAAAAGTATCAAAATCTCATCCTTTAAATGCAAAACATCATTTTCAATAAAGTAAAAACACACCGTTACGATTTCTAGTATTAAATTAGAGATCTGTCTCTTGCCATCCTTGGCTTCTTAATGCTATTGCTTATCACTTTAAAAGTCAAGCATTTAATTAGCCAGAAAAGTAGATACAAAATTATGAAAACAAATCTTTTGAATTATTCTGGACATAAAACTGAATGGTCACTTGCCAGGGAGCTACTATGATTCCTACTTGTGATTCCTACTCACAATCAGGGCCGTCTTAACAGTATTATAGACCCCCGGGCAAAGCAGACCCCCTACCTACACAACCACTGAGCAGGTCACAACATACATAGATTAGCATGGGGCCCCCGGGCAACAGTCCAGCGTGCCCATGCATTAAGGGGCCCTGTCACCATAAGGTTACATGCCTACAGTTTAGTTACAGAAAAATACAGGATTGTGTTACTGTGTCTATCCATCCATCCAGCCAGCCATTTATTTTCTGCCGTGAGTTTTTCTTGTATATCAAATCTGATATGTTGTACTGTATTTATTGTTTTTGCTTATCTCCACTCCCTGTTGTCAGTACTGGACTACAATCACTAGTCTGTGGGAAACATGCAAGTAAGAGTTTCATATTTGTAGTTGTTTTAGGATTATGCTACACATGACAATACATTTGAACTTGAACTTCAAATTTGAACTTGAAGTAGTACTCAGCTTAACACTAGAATTACCAGAGCCCACGAGAGAACTCGTAAATCCGGCCCACCTTAAATCCGTTCGCACCTCTCTGTTAGCATCTTTTGTCCTGTAAATGTGTTCCAAATAATGATCTATTATTTCCACTCTCAAACTCCAGCACTTCACTCCCAGATAATCAATCAAGGCATGAGCTAGGAGAACTTTGTGAACGTTCTGTGACGATGGGGGGATTGAATGGCAGGCTGCTTGCTGCTTGTCTTAATCGGCACATTTACATGACAAAAGACGCAGCCGGAGAGGTGCGAACGGATTTAAGGTGGGGCGGATTTACTAGTTTTCTCGTAGGCTGTGGTAATTCTAGTGTTAAGGAGTTAGCGCCTATCATGGAAACATCAAGCATAAGGTAGAGCACAACATCAGACAGGGTGCTGGTTCTTCACAGGGCACACTACCTCATAAGGAGTTGAGAGTTAGCCTAACACTTAAGGCTGTTGCCACCCTACTATGTTTTCATTTAACAATGGTGTTTTTAAACTTAAACAGTCTCCATCCATATGAGCATTTCCACATTGTTTACGAAAACATCTCTAGCCAAACTAAAATGACCAAAACGCGTGATGTAGACGTTTGCTTACATTGGGCATGTGTGCAGCGGCAGAACTATCTTTAAAGGGATTGTAATGCCATTGGCCACAGAATTTAACATACACCTGTAGCAAGCACTACATTATTTACCTTCTGCACATGTGTGCAGCATTCAAACTAAACAAAACACAATTTAGATGCTGTGGACCCCAGGGGCGCGTACAGCCGCCCTAACCAGATACAGATGGGCAGAGACTCGCTTTTGCCACACAACACCTGTTTATTCACATGGGGAAGCACTATATCAGCCCAGAACATAAAGCACCAAATTCACCGTTCCTTCTTCTTCTACATTTTCCACCTCCACATTTTCTACATTTTCCACCTTCCTCTCCTGGCTAGCTTTGTCCACCTCCTCCCAACTCTGGCTCCCTGAGTATTGGTGGCTGGCTCCTTTTATAGGACACCCAGAAGGACTCCAGGTGTCTGATTAGCTTCCGGTGCAGGAGCCCCCTGGCATTGGCCATGGGCCCCAGCAGGCTTGCGCTTCAATGCTCCAAACCCGTGGCCCCGCTGCAAGTCAGTGGGGCTGCCCTCTAGCATTTCAGGGGAGATAATGTCCGGAATAAGCTCTCTTCTTCCAGTCCTTCCATGATCAGGTAAGGGCCCCAGTGGTCCGCCAAAATGCATACAGGTAAACAACACAACAAGCACCATGGAAAGTAACTCTTTTATGTCTGCTATGATGGAATGTCTTTTTCTTCCATGAACGGTCACCAATCAAGGAATGAGACGTTGTAATGAGCAGGATCTAGAATGTATGGAAAAGTAAGACTGCATTTGGAGTCTCTGTTTTTGAAAATCTGAGTTTTTGGCCAGCCACACCACATTCCTGAGGCTGCATTTTCAGACGTATATGGCTCTGTAGAAGGTTTGAAAAAGTCTTACTTTTCAGGGGGTTGAAAACACTTGGTAGTGTGGACGAAAGGTACAAACGAAGATTAATGTCTCTGTTTTAAAATGAAAATGTAGTAGTGTGGATACGGTCTAAGTTTTTAGGAAATGGAAAGATAACTTAGGTAGACATGAGGAGAATATGCATCCCTCAGTCTGGCAGCATCTGGGCTGGGATTTGAACTCAGGTCTCTGGGGCCACCGTGTACTGCTTTGATAAAAAACATAGCATTGTGCATATTAATGAAAAATGACAAAACCAAAGTGATAGGAAGAAATAGTCAATAGGCAAAAATGTCATTCTCCGATGGATTAACTTAAAAACAGCATTTTCCAAAAAAGAAAGCACAAGGTCGTTCTTGTTATGCTTTACTAAGTTGCTGTATTGATTTTTTTAATTATATCTATCACTGGAGTGCATTCACTGGAGCTGAAAGTGTTCTGTTAAGAAGGCTATAAGGCTTCATTCGCTCTCATTCAGGACAGGAGTGGTCACTGCAGGTTCTTACCTCAATTCTGTAACCCTTTCCCTGGATAGATAGACAAATACATACACAGATATAAAAGGCAGTATAAGATAGATAGATAGATAGATAGATAGATAGATAGATAGATAGATAGATAGATAGATAGATAGATAGATAGATAGATAGATATGAGGGAGGTTCAAAAAGTTTCCGTACTTTTATATTTTCATTGAAAATGGTGAAGCCAGGAGGATTAGTAATTAGGCATTAAAAAGTTGGTATGAAGCTTGGAAAGTTGCATCATTTACGAAGGTGACCATGTAGAAAAGTGATGTAATTTTTTTTTTAATATTCCTATTAAATAGACTTAATAAAAAGTGCGTAAACTTTTTGAATGTCCCTCATAGATAGATAGATAGATAGATAGATAGATAGATAGATAGATAGATAGATAGATAGATAGATAGATAGATAGATAGATAGATAGTGTGATGAAGGCTCTATATAGCGCCCGATTCGGCACAGACTTACACAGAGGCACGTGTAAAAAGACACAGGCTTTTATTTTTCTTCAGGTGGACGGAACATCTTCCCCGTGAACCCTCCAGCCACAACACAGACCCTAAAGCACTTAATATACACAGACCAAACACTATTCCTCTGGCACCACCACTCCTCCCAGGCAACCTCGTCCTCTTCCTCCTGATTCTGGCCCAGCGTGGTGGTTGCCAATCCTTTTTATAGCCCACCCGGAAGTGTTCCAGGTGCTTGACCACCTGGGTCCAATTGCACTACCGGGTGGGGCTGAAGAGTTGTCCAGCTGGGCTGTGGAATCCCTGCAGCACCCCAGCTCTCAATTGGGCTGTTGAGGACTCCATCTCCTATGGAGCCCTGCGGGAGGTTGAGGCATCACCGCCGGCCAGGGAGGCTGTCACCAAGCATCCCGGAGGAGGTACTGAGCTGCCCATAGTTGCTCCCTCGGAACATATGCAGTAGGGGCGTACCCGGCCGGGCATGGAACCCGGCCGCATGCCACAATAGATAGATATTTTATTGATGCTAAGGGGAAATTACATTGTGACATAACAAATATGCATAAAAACTATATAGAATATACTTAAAGTTCATGTGTGAAAATAAATACACTCATAAGCTAAAGGAACGGCCTAACATTTAGATAGATAGATAGATAGATAGATAGATAGATAGATAGATAGATAGATAGATAGATAGATAGATAGATAGATAGATAGATAGATACTTTATTAATCCCAAGGGGAAATTCACATGATTCACATATAATTTTGTAACATTGACACTAAAATTAATTTCACAGGTGATTTCATAATTGTGCAACATGAAACTCACTAAACAGTTTTTTTGAGATTTTACATGTTTTTATTTTTTAGATGTGGAACAAAGAATATGGCTACCTAAAGTCTTGTTCTCACTTGTATGTGTACCTGTGTTCTTTGCTTCACGTGTGTAATGCATGTAATCCGTATCATACCAGTAAAATCAATTCTGGTTTATGTACCTCAGTCTTTTCAACATCGTGAAACATGGTACGTTTTTTGAAATATCACAGGCTGCATTTTTTCAACATGAAGACATCGGTACACACGACTGCACACATTACAAGATTTTCTCCACGCAGAAACCCACCACTGCCAATCTCTTCCTCGTTACCTTGCAATGCCTTATCCTAGCTGAGGATACGCTCACTTCTGAAAATGCTTCCAGAGTGAAACTAGATACCTTTCTTCTTGTTGTGAATGGTACAAATTATGATGCAAGTGAAATACAATTTATTCTGCATATATTTGTCCAAAGCAAAATTCAATTTTGCGCAAATCATTTTGATCATCACTACTAATCACATTTTACATATTGAAATTCCAGAAAATTAAACCTAACCAAGTGATAGGCTGCAAATTCTGTAGGTTAAAACATAAGGTCAGAGCATATTTCAATCTATTAAATAAAAGTAAATGATAAATAACTTACTCTTCTTACCACATTAACATCCTTTGCATTTATTTAGAGCGACATAATACCCTGTTGTCTTCAACAACAACAGTTAATTTCTTGTATAGCCCAAACTCACACAAGGTATGCCTCAATGTTCTTTAACAGGCCCTGATTTTCTTTTTGTTTTTTTGACAGACCCCCAGCCTTGACTCCCTAAGAAGGCAAGAAAAAACTCCCCCAAAAGCCCTTGTAAGGAAAAAAAAAACGGAAGAAACCTCAGGAAAGACAACTGTACTTGTATCCTTAGACATAT
This sequence comes from Erpetoichthys calabaricus, assembly GCF_900747795.2. Lineage (NCBI taxonomy): Eukaryota > Metazoa > Chordata > Cladistia > Polypteriformes > Polypteridae > Erpetoichthys > Erpetoichthys calabaricus. Next base: position 25,435,676 of record NC_041409.2, on the reverse strand, counting down.
GAATCAATTTCTTAATGTATATTTTTACATAATTAATACATTGCACACTACTGCTGCCATGGTATATATTGATATTTACAGAGTCACATATTTGTTTTTTATTGCCTTTTTAAAATATTTTTCCTTCAAATGCTCAGTCTTGGAGTTTAGCAATTAAGCATGTCTACAACAAGTTGTACTGTATATAATTGTATGTGACAAATAAAATTGGATTTGATTTTTTATTTTTATTTCTCAGGGTAGTTAGCAATTCCACCATCCCTTTAGCTTCCACAACCGATGACTGCCCCAGTGGAGTTAATACATTCTCCACGTTCAGGTGAATTTCTCTCCACCAGTTTTTCCTCCCACGTCACAGTTTATAAGCATGATGTTGATCTGTGATTCTCGCTGACCCCAGGGTCAGTGTGACTGATGGTATATGCCGCAGTGGACTCTTTGATAGGCTGGCCCCCTGTCCAGGGATGTTTCCTTACTTCAGACCCCTGATGCTAGGACTGCCTTGTGATGACCCTTAATTGGATTAAACGGTTTTGAAAAATACATTTGTTTATTTGGTTAACAGTTTAGAATAGGGGTTACTTTGTCAAATCTATTAGTCACTTTGTGCTATGTGACACCACCTTAACAAAGCTTTTGCTTGAATTGGTGTCACTTAGTAATACGTGACTAATAGATGCAATACAGTAAAAACCTTCAAACCCCATCCCACCTCTTATTATTATTATTACTAATATTTTTTTTTGCACATTTGTGGTCTTGTGGGAACACTTTCACTATTTTAAAACTTTGTTAGTCATATTTTTATTAACCCATAAAGGGAGTGCTTGAATATGTATGCTTGACATTGTGCCAGTTGGTGCTGTGCTGCATTGCTGTTCCAAACACAACATTTGAAGGCCACACTGGGCTTCAGAATGGTCTTTTTAATTTTTTTTATCCAAAATCTGAGAAGTAATTAGTCTTTATCTTAGCCATTTATGTTTTATAATGCTTTAAATTAAAATAATTACTTTTCACATGCAAAACTGTTTGATGTATTAAATAAAAGCACTTACAAGGTCTATTATTAGTCACTGTGATGTGCAAGGCCTTCACTACACTTATAGAGCTGAAAGACAGGTAGATGAAATACAGTATATATATATATATATATATATATATATATATATATATATACTGTACATATAAATCCCCAGAAATCAAAATATCCCAATATTAACTTCTTGTGATTTGCCACTTTTTGTATGTGTTTCAAATGAATCTGTTCCACCTTCACAATGATAGTACACATTGTGGTGCTAAACTGAATTCAATCATTGTATTAAGAAAAGGAAAAATATAAGAAAACTCTCTGAGATCACTATCTGCATTTACTCTGACATGTGTTTGTTGAGTTAAAAGCTAACTTTATTTATTTTATGCAGGTGTCTGCTACTAGGCCCCACGAATAGTTAAACGGGCAGGCGGCTGAAGGATGATGGTGGGAGGTCTGAAAGTAAATATTACCATCTAAATGTAATTTAGCAAAACAAGAAATAACTGCCAGTGTTTTTCAATAAATTTCCATTACAAGTAAGCATTATTTATTGATAAAATAAGCTGTTGGCTCACTATTACTACTATACAAATAAAAGATACTTAATTCTCAAATGGGAGTAGTTTTCATGTAGTTTGTAAGTAATGGGTAAGAGTCTCCCTTTACTTATACTTTTTTCATATTTTATTCGTTCCCAAGGGAAAATGTAAACTTTGCAGAAGCTCAAGAAAAAAAAAAACAAAATATAAAAATATATATCTACTCGCTCTCTCTCTCTCTCTCTCTCTCTCTCTCTATATATATATATATATATATATATATAATATACTGTATCTGCGGTGGGTTGGCATCCTGCCCAGGATTGGTTCCTGCCTTGTGCCCTGTGTTGGCTGGGATTGGCTCCAGCAGACCCCCGTGGATGGATGGATGGATATATACATATATGCAGTTGATTCCTCTTAATTGGGACACATTAGAACTAGGACATTTTGTCCCAATTAAGCGGCTGCCCCAATTAAGCGAATTCCACATAAAATTAAACAATAAATAATTTTCTTTCAATATTTTAATAAAATTATTGAACCTAAATATAAATTATAAGAAAATAATATAAGCTGTGAAGAAAAAATAATAATAAATTCTAAAGTAAAATAATTAGGTATGTACTGTATATACAATTTAATGCTGCAAAAATGCATCGAGTGTAGTCTGTCTTTTGTTTTTGTAAGTTTGTACTTTGTCTTTTGCAGTTCGTCTTTTCTGTAATGCCCATTCCTCACGCAGTTGATTTTCTTGTTGTAAAGAGACGCACTGTGGTATATTTTGGTACACCAGTTATCTCAGCGAGCTTACGATGGCTTGTATTAAATGGCTGTCTTTTAATTTTATCCAGCAAAGCAGTTTTACTTGAAAGTGTAAAATTATTTCTTGGCATCTTGGCAAGGGTTATAATTTTATAAATAAAACGTACACGTGAGGTGGTGTAGGGGTAACTGAATACGGTTCGGTAGTGGTGACGGTAGACTATTAAGCAGACATGTGCTACTCCACTCTAAGATTGTACTATCTAAACTAACCAGTGCTTCTTCGACGGGCGACGATAGATGACTGATTTGCAGCACGCGTGTGCTAATGTCCCAATTAAGTGTTTAAATTATGTATTAGTTTATTATTTTGGTTTTCATTCCTTGAGATTTGGCCCAAATAAGCGGCTGCCCCAATTAATCGGTGGCCCAATTAAGCGGAATCAACTGTATATATAATCCTAAGCCTAAAAGTGCAACAATGACATTTTTAATGTTACGTTTTTTGTCACACTTTAAATCAGGCTTATTTTAAAACCTACATATATATGTTTGCTATCATTCTTTCCAGAATTTATCGAACTTTAATGTTTAATGTGATGTTGTTAGATTTTCAGATTCTTATTCCGTTTTGAAATTATAAACTAAAAAATATCAAGAACTCACGTCTTGCAAGATGAGACTTTGTGCCAAGAGATTTAATAACCCCCGGGGCTGGAAATAAAAGACAAAGCTGCTGTACAGGCTTTTAAATATTCGAAATGCTGCACGAGATGTAGATCATGCAGCACGACAGCAGCAGCACCACCAAGCCAGCAGCTGATCAAGCAAAGAGGAGGTAAAAAAAAAAACTATGTGTTTCCCATTGTATCACCGTTTAACAGGAGCGACTGCGTCTCCTTGGGGTGCGTTCAGCCCCCCTCTTCACAACGCGATCAGCAGAGACCAGCAGGGGGGAACCCACTAGTATATATATATATATACAGTAATCCCTCACTATATCGCGCTTCGCCTTTCGCGGCTTCACTCCATCGCGGATTTTATATGTAAGCATATTTAAATATATATCGCGGATTTTTTGCTGGTTCGCGGATTTCTGCGGACAATGGGTCTTTTAATTTCTGGTACATGCTTCCTCAGTTGGTTTGCCCAGTTGATTTCATACAAGGGACGCTATTGGCAGATGGCTGAGAAGCTACCCGGCTTACTTTTCTGTCTCTCTTGCACTGACTTTCTCTGATCCTGACGTAGGGGGATTGAGCAGGGGGGCTGTTCACACACCTAGACGATACGGACGCTCGTCTAAAAATGCTGAAAGATTATCTTCACGTTGCTATCTTTTGTGCAGCTGCTTCCTGAAAAGACATGCTGCACGGTGCTTCGCATACTTAAAAGCTCGAAGGGCACGTATTGATTTTTGATTGAAAAGCAAACTCTGTCTCTCTCTCTCTCTCTTCCTGCTCCTGACAGAGGGGGTGTGAGCTGCCGCCTTCAACAGCTTTGTGCCGCGGTGCTTCGCATACTTAAAAGCAAACAGCCCTATTGATTTGTTTGCTTTCCTCTGTCTTTCTGACAGACTCTGCTCCTGACACACACTCCTTTGAAGAGGAAAATATGTTTGCACTCTTTTAATTGTGAGACGGAACTGTCATCTCTGTCTTGTCATGGAGCACAGTTTAAACTTTTGAAAAAGAGACAAATGTTTGTTTGCAGTGTTTGAATAATGTTCCTGTCTCTTTACAACCTCCTGTGTTTCTGCGCAAATCTGTGACCCAAGCATGACAATATAAAAATAACCATATAAACATATGGTTTCTACTAAAACAAACAAACAACAATCCACAATCTCTCAAACACACATAAGAACGTCTGGCTTGAATAAGAGAGCTGCTGCTGTCAGTCACAGGCCTGTAGGTGGGAGTAAGTTGTGGTCAGATCTGCCCAGGTGTACTGCAGGTTTACATTTAATGGCATTGACATCTGACTAGGGGAGGCCCAGCTTCTTGTGTCCACAAATTCACCATGCTAATTGAAGTTCTGTTGTCCCCCTGGTCAAGTCAACAGCATTCTAGAGTCCGAATGGTTCAATTATTAGAATATTAGCACAGAGTGAACCATTTCTCTTCCTGAGTTAATAATTATTATAGAGTTATGTATTCCTTATTTATTTGTCTTTTTTATATTCTTCCTTCTAATGCACAGTCTTGGGGTTTAGTATTTAAGCATTTCATTATATATTGTACTGCATGTATAACTATATGTGAGAAGTAAAATTAGATAAAATTTTTTTTGTACTTATTACAGTGTGCCATGGTGGTATGCATTTCAACCATCCAGTCTCCACTCCTGATCACTGCACCTATGAAGTTTGTGCATTCTCCGTGTTTAGATGGCCTGCAGTTATTTAATTAACAAATAACAGCAACAATAGTGCTCAAAGAAATGAATGAACTGACTTCTGACCACTTCTGTCACGGGTATAATTGTACACTGGTTATAATCTGAAGTCTTGGGGCTCCCCTGGCCCTTTTTTTTACACTTTCTGTGAGTTTATGAGTTGTTTTTATATCATTCAAAAAAACCTGAATGGTGTAATGGTGAAGTCACGCTATCATGATCTTGAGTGGTTTTCTTGTGGACACCACCATTTTGAGCTTGTTTTCGTAAGTAAGAAGGTTGCAAGGCAAGGACTTTACTCATGTATTGGATTCATTTCAAAACAAAGTGATTGGTATGGATAAGTAAGTGAGGTCTTAGGGTTAGGAATCTTCACTTGATTTCTGAATTTGACTTCTGGTTTGTTGTGTTAGGCTTGGCTTAAATTTCCTGTTATCTTTTCAAACCTTTGCTCTGCACTGCCATTGGGAATTTTCCTTTGCATTAGAGGAGCTTAAAAGACATGTCCAAGAAGATGTCAGCTCTAGTACCTATTGATTATTTCTTTCTATACTTGGTTTTCAGCTTCTGTCTTTTCTGCTTATTTCCTATCATTTCCTGACTGATAACTTCATAGCACATACTGCAGAAAACTGAAACCAGAAAAACATCACATAGTCTGCTGAATCCCAGAACCTGCTGATTCATGCTAATGGGATGAGTGGAACATCACAAACACAACACGAGGCCATGGGTCCATCCAGGGTTGTGGCAACAAACCAGGCTGTTGGTAGTGGCTTTAGAAAGGAATGGGTATGGTTTATGGTATACTTTGGATCCCTTCATATGAGAAGAGGAAAACTGGAATGCCAACAGATTTGTGAAACTTAATGTGGGTCTGTGGTTTCCATTCACGGCTTGTGAATATCCATTTGCAAATAGTCTATATAGTGCCTCTAAAAAGTACTCACTCGCCCCAAGGGACATTTCCACATTTTATGGTTATACAACACTGAATCACAGTGAATTAAATTCATTTTTACTGTATACACTCTCAGGCTTTCTAGGGCCTGCCTACTGTAGAAAGCAAACCCAGAGCACTGAGTTACACCAAACATGCTGTCTGATGGTCAAAAAGCTCAGTTTTGGTCTCTTTAGACCACATAACTATATGCCAGCTGACTTCAAGGTCTTCCATGTGCCTTCTGGCAAACTCCAGCTGATATGACATGTGTGTTTTTTAAACAGTGGCTTTCTCTTTGCATCTCTCCCATAAAGATGTGACTGGTGGAACAGTTGTTGTCTTGCCAATCTAAGGCACAGTAGCTTGTAACTTCTTCAGAGTTATTATATATCTTTTGGTGGCCTCCCTAACTCCGGGGTGGAGTGGTGGCTCTGAGGCTAGGGATTTGCACTGGTAATTGGAAGGTTGCCAGTTCGAATCCCATAATTTTTATTTTTATCACTCTTTAATTTAATATTGTTTTTTATCAGTATGCTGCTTCTGGACTATGTGAATTTCCCCTTGGGGATTAATAAAGTATCTATCTATCTCTCTATCTATTGTGAAAAATATTCACAAAGAAAAAGAAACTCCACAAAAATAAAGTTTTGGGGACTGTCCCCGTATATTGTCCTGTGGACAAAATGATGCAAAAGTGATCAAAAGTACTGAAAAAATGAGTAACAATTGACAACATGGTTGTTAAAAAATGGCGTTTATATATGAAATGGATGATGGGAACAGGAACTGGTTGGCAGGAAATGACGATGTAATCAGGAACCGGAAACAGCATCATTATGGAGGAAGCAAAAGTGATGTCCATGGGGTTAACTGGAAGTGATGCAAAATGGAGTTGCTGGAAGTGACGTTGTGGCGGCCATTTTGAAACCTGGAAATGGCCGCGATTATCTTTCTTCTGTTTTTCTGTTGGGAGAAGAGGTTTAGGTAAGTACCACATGACAATCCTTCATCTCGTAACGTTTCACTTACCTTTGGGCTTTTTGACTGCCTCCCAAATGCACATGTGTGACACTATCTATCTATCTATCTAAACGGCAAAATTGAGCAAGGCCCTTAACCTGAAATTGCTTCGTCCTGGGTAAGATGTTAATCTGCATCCAGCCCTGCATGTAGGCCCTCAAACCTGCAGGGAAAAAACCTGGGGGTTGGTGACAGAATTGGCATTCCAGCCACCATAAAAAACCTCACACTAGTTCCATTCCATCTGTACTTGTGTTGTGCTCAGGTGTCACCCGTTGCATGGCTGCACTTGGGTCCTAATCTGGGGTCCTGAGTTGGTTTGTCATGTGGTGGGTGTGGTAATGCGCTGTATTAGCATGTGCTCCTAACCAATCCTCCCAAGTTGTCTCCTTCTTGCACAATCACTGAGTTTTTATGGACAGCCTGCTCTGGGCAGATTTACAGCTGTGCTATACCCCTTCCATTTCCAAATTATTCCTTTAAATAGACTCAAAGGGATATTCAGTGATTTGGATTTTTTTTTTTTGTCTCCATCCCCTACCTTCTGCTTTTCGATATCCTTTTAATGGAGTTTTTCTTCATTGGATGGGACAGGCCACCATACTGACTGACCATAAGTTGGACCTTCCTGACAAAGAAGTGCATTTATACTATAATCAATTCAAACCCCTTGACTACAGACGGTGGATCTCCATTGAATTACTTATGTGTCTTCTAAAACCAATTAGATGTACCAGTGATGATTTGGAAACGTCATACATATGCTATCAATTATTTTGTGCTTTGTATTTGTAATTAATTTAGACGACTTTGCAGAGATCCTTTGATATTTGATATTTCCGTTGATTAATGGCAAAAAAAATCCAAACAAAATCCATAGTGAATTAATGATATATAACAAAAAAATGTGAAAAGTTCCAAGGGGATGAACACAATTCTTTGTACAGACACCTTATGCTCCATAACACAAGGCTAAGTAAGTTGTGGAACAGTTTTTCAAACATGACAGTGAAAATTGTCAAAAGCAGGTGCCATCCAGACAGACAACCTAACTTGCTGTGGAAAGTGAATACTAGACAAATTTTAATTCCCGTATCTCAGTTCAATATAGTCTTGTGGGACCAAACATGAATACATGTCTGGGAATACCTTGCTAAAATGTTTGTAGTGAATGTGGTGAAATCTACCACTGAAAAGACTATCCACGTCCACCAATTTTCTCCAGTCCATGCACTTTAAATATCCCAGATTGCAGCATCCCACTTCCAAAAAAAAAAAAGTTTCCTGGTAGCTGGTTGCACTGGTAGCTTTGTATGGAGCGGAAAGCTGGAAATTTAGCCAAGTAATTAAGAGAAGACTGAACATGTTTCACATAAGATGCTTGAGATGGATTATGGGAATAAGATGGCCAAGAACATTTAGTATTGAATATTTGAAAGAAAAGACTGTAATAGGCTTATGGAAAATGATAAGATGGGCAGGACATGTATGGTATATGGACGACTCAAGAACAGCAAGAAGAGCATAAAGTAGGAAGGAGAAGAGCAGGAAGGCCAAGAAAAAGGTGGAAAGATATAGTGATAGAGTAAGTAAGAGACAGATGAGCAAAAGGAAGAAACGTGGAGGAAGTGGAACAGGATAAAGAAAAGCGGAGAGAAAAGTTTATAACAGGCAGGGAGGCAGTGTCAAAGATGATAGAATCATGGCTAACTATCTATTAGACAAATATATAAGCAAACTATGAAAAAACAGAGAGAGAGAGAGGGAAAGATACAAACTAGGACTTGAAGCTGGGAGAAAGTAAAACGCTAAAATTTCTGGGAGTGTAATGATTAATTTGTACAATGTAATGAGTGGGGCTGCAGGAGAGACAGAAACACACACGTAAGCAAGTGCAGGTACTTGGCCCCATGCGTTTGAGAAGTGCTTCTGTCTCCTACGATATCTTTCTCTCATTTTGACTATTGCATCACTACATGACGTAAAAACAGCAAATAGAGTTTAAATAAGCATTGTAGCCTAGGTACAGCATATACAGTGGACCCTTGACTTACAAACTCAATTCGTTCGCGAGGGCTGGTTGTAACTCAAGTTGGTTGTAAGTCAAGACTATTTTTCCCATAAGAAATAAAGGAAATGCCCTTAATGTGTTCCGAACCTCCCACAGCAACACTTACTTAACTTTTTTTAATAAAAAAGGGTTGTATAATGTGCATAATTTACCAAAAACACCAATAATTTTTCTAATGTACTAACCAAAAAGTTATAAAAAGTGCCTAGCCTACCAGAAACAACAATTTCATACTGTACTCACCATTTAAGTTGACATCTTTGGCTTGCAGGAAGGAAGGAGGAGGAGAATGAAATGGAAGGTGGTTATTGTTTGGAAGGAGTTTTCTTATATAAATCTTTTCTTTGTAAAATTGTTGAGATGGTGGATTTCGACATGCTGTACATATTAGCGAGATCGGTCACACAAACGGCACTCTCATATTTCCACACAATTTCCTTCTTTTGTTTCGATTGTGATCACTTTCTTTACCTTCATTACCTTCTCTTCCTTCCTTATTAATCATCGAAATAAATTATATAAATCACTGCACTGACTGAAATCACGTCCACATACACATGTATCTGGGCTCCGACTGACGCTTACAAAGGCTCTCGGATGTTTGTTTACAATGCGCACAAGCGGATACACGTGACCACATTCAGGTCATAACGCAAGATGTTGGTCGTAATTCAAAACAAACATTTTGGTCGTAAACCAAGTTGTTCGCATTTCAGGCTGGTCATATATCAAGGGTCAACTGTACTATGTATTAAAATGTTGCGGTTATATTCTGGCATAATCATTACATCTTGCCTGAAGAAGGGGCCTGAGTTGCCTCGAAAGATTGCATATTGTAATCTTTTTAGTTAGCCAATAAAAGGTGTCATTTTGCTTGACTTTTCCCTACATTCATAATGGCTAACACGGTACAACACCCTAGTAATTAGACAGTAATATTAACTTCTTTTAGTTATTCATTTTAGACATGCAGTCAGAAGGTGGATGGTGTGTAGCCTCGTCTGTTGTTCTTCTGGTGTCGTTAGGCAACATTTACTGATTCAGATGTTTTGAATATTGAAATTGCAACTCCAGTGACTCTTCATTATCTCGTATTTTAACAGCAGTCTGTTTCACCCCCTTCTGTTTCCTTCAAATGCATATTTTGCAATCCATATTTTCACAAACATAGCTGCTAATTCTTTCAACCTTACATTGACTCTGACGCTGTTGTCGTAACTGTGAACACTCAAGAGCAAACAGCACCTGCCATAACATATTGTTCACTTCTACCACTCATCTCTTGATGTTTTTGGATTCTGGGGTAAAATGTAATTTTACAGAAAGGTTTTCCCGCACACCCAACACACACTTATATGCTCAAGTAATGGTCTTTTCAGGAGACGTTTTGGCTGTAAGCAGTTTATCCTAATCAGAAGCTTGCTCTCTGTTGGCCCAGGTTAACGTGAGCACCTCTGATCTTTGTAGTTCAAAATCACCACCTATGCTTTGAGCACTGCCTTCATGTGGCATTGGATTGATTTAGAAATGTAACACTCAATGAGCAATCTGATTGTCCCCAGCTACTTTTAAGCAAAATTCACTTATTGCTGTCTCCTGATGTGAAAGTAAGAGTTCAATCAGGTATCTGTCAAATGACATGGAAAGAGCTGATAGGAGTAGAGCTCCAGCAATGACTAATGGGAAACACTGGAGTCAACGTGGGACAGCATCTGTGGGCCACACTTTACACACTTTTTTAAGTTCACACTCTTGGGTACGCATTAACAGTTGGTGAACAGAACTCAGCAATTGTATTCTAAGCATCTTTGACGAGTGTCTAATTGATTAGTTCACTGTATTGGTGCTTTACAATTAATAACTTACCTCACAGTCCTTAACCACCAAAAATTCTCTTTTATTTCTGTGAAGCAAAGAACATGAACCTGCTACTAGTAAAAACTCTGGACATTTAGAACCATTTATTAAAATGTGTACTGTTCTTTTTTTGAGCTGAGGTGTGATCACTTGAACCCTCAAAATCTTAAGTCAAAAAATCCCTTTAATCAGTGAAATGGTAAACTCATCTGATTTTGTTTTTTCAAAAGTGACAAAAAAAAAGCCCCAAAATACCAGCAAATTAACGGAAGAACATTAGCCATGCAAACATACCACTAAAATGACAAAAACACCGGAATAGAGGAATGTGTTCTATTCTTTTGAAAAGTAAACAGCTGGTGACATTGCTGTTTGCAAAACCGTTGACCGTTGATCTATCAGACTTAGCATTCGTACACCGGAAAGGGTTAAGTGTCTTGCAGTGGCGCAGCTGAGCAAATGGTTTTCAAAAAAGCCACATCAATATGCTGAGATCAGCTACACCTGGACTTTTAAAAAAAAGTTATTCTGTCAGAATGCGGAGCTGAAAGAAACCAAACTCCTAAGTGTGGCAAGTCTTTTTTATTTAAAATATGCAACCAATTCTCGAGAGTATTCATTGCATGCTTTAAAAAGCAATGAGGCTTAATTTATGCAGAGCACTTACCCATATTCCTATTTTCTTTAAGAATACATATATATATATATGTGTGTGTGTACGTGCTTCCAGCATTCACCTACATGCATCACAGTGGCGGATAAAAGCCCCTTTTTTATTTAAATGCAGAGGCTTTATTCACACTTAAAAGTCCTGTAATAAAGAGGACACATACACTCTACAAATGTGTGCCCTATAGCTTGGATGGGCTTATTTTTTGGGCGCCCCATTTCACAGTATTCTGCTCCCACACAATACAAACACTTTTTTCTCCCTGTCACAAACAAGTGACTTCTTTACATGCCAGCTGCTTCTTTCAAACTGGTTTCCAGCTCCCCAAAATGTTACATTTCTACACCTTATGTTGACATGAGTGTTAAGGGTCACTCTAAAGCTTCTAGACGTTGTAGAGCACCAAATCCAGACAGTTCCCGACCCATGTACATACAGTGTCTTAGTGAAGTGGTCATCATCATGTTCGGTACCCTTAAGTGTATCTGTATATGTGGCGCTAAATCTTTTCAAAAACCACCTTTGTTAAGCAGACCAACTTCTTGATTTTAGGACCTGAAAACAGCTCTCAGCCAGGCAAACACAATACATATACAAATTAAGGAATACTATTTCCTAGTATTTTAAGTCATATTTTTACTTCACTGTACTAACAATGTGAATTCTGTAAAGTGGTTCAGAATGATTCCCACAGTAACAGATAGATAGATAGATAGATAGATAGATAGATAGATAGATAGATAGATAGATAGATAGATAGATAGATAGATAGATAGATAGATAGATAGATAGATAGATACTTTATTAATCCCAAGGGGAAATTCACACCCTAACCCTAACCCTAATAGTATAATAATACTTTATTAGTTCATCATCAAGGCACACCAGATAAATTCATTTAATTCCACTGTAGCAATTTGGATATTCTAAAAATTAAGTGATGAAAAGTATTCTTTGGATTAATAGCATAAACAGACAAATTCTTTATCAGTCACCCTTCTCATTTTTGAATCTACGTTTTCCTGTTCCTGTTGATGGTCATGGGTAATAAGAGCTCACAGGGAGTGTTCAACTCACTCGCTCACGGTGGGCCAATATGAAGTCACCAGTTAACCGAGACTGCACATCTTTGAGATGAGGGATAACGCCAGAGTACCTAAAACAACAATCAAGCAGGCATGGGGACAGTATGCAGACTCCACATATAAGGTGGGGAGATCAGGGATTGAAACCCGGTCATCATTAGACTGCAACAGCACTTTATGGGGTGTCTTTCTCAACCAGTTTTAGTACCGAATGATTTACAAATTAAGCTAGGATACAGTAAGTGAGCAACAAGATTACAGCATAAATGAGAAGATAATTCATTCCTGGAAGCAAAAGCATAAAAGGACAATTCAAATAGATACTACCATCATCTTGGCATCATCCACACATCCATCCATTAATTTTCAAACTTGCTTAATTTCTTTACGACATGCAGTAGGCCAGAGCCTATTCGAACAGCACCATCCCAGCAGCATTTTAGGATATAAGTGGAAAACCAGAACACCAGGACAAAAAAAAAAGAGATTTAAAACTGGGGTCTCCAGAGCCCAGAAGCAGCAGAGCTCCACCATGCCAATCAGCATCAAATCTGAATCATTAATTAATTAAAATAATAACTTTCCATTACAATTAGTTATGTATATCACAGAATGAGCAAAAATATTCCAAAGTTAACGCATATTTTTCAGGGACTACAATTGTAGTCTAGTAAAGCAGTTTTTTGTTTTACTCTGACCCATTTATTGCTTTTCCTGACTTGACATATGGTAATGTAGAGTGAAATTGCAAAGAACCGTGACCAGATCACCAAGAAGAGGAGGGCTGTTAGAGGTGATTGGCCGTAGAATGTCTCTGGAGACGTGGCCCTCCTACTGTACACCACGAAAGTTTCAGGATGATGTCCAGATGTTAGGGAAAGCAGCCAAAGCGTCCGCTTATTTCAATATGTGCCTATTAAAGCAAGTATAACGCAGAAGGCTCATCATCATTGTTGTTCCCCAAGGATACAACAGGTAATTTCTCTCAGGTAAAGTCATTGCCTTATAATCTCCTGATTGCTGTTGTTGAGTGAAACATGTAATCACTATTTGACGGCAGTGAGATTTTAGGAAATCATAAAAACACACCTGTTTATAAAAAACAAACGTGATGAGAATCAGCCGACTTTAGGAGGAAGGCTGACAGGGAGCATGAGCTGTACAATTATCCTTTTGGGTCACTTAAATGATTTAATGTTTAGATAGACGGGACACATCTGAATAATGGCCACCTCTGTTAAGTAGAATTCTGTGCAGCTTTGAAGTTTGCTGGAGTTGTGTGGTCTAGTACCGCACTGAAACTGACAATGGCGTAAAGATACAAATATTCTTTGTGAATAGATGAATTTATGAAAACATCACAGTAAAGGAAAACTTAATAACAGCAAACACCTATAAACTAAGTACCCATTTTAAAGAGGGTGGCAGCCAAACCACTCTCCTCTCTGCTTAGCTCTTGACTCCTCTCCTCCAGATCCTGACCATGTCAGAGAGCTGTGGTTCTCTCCCACCCAGTTCTCAACTTTTTTGGTCCTGTTCTGAACTTCTCTTGCGAATTACTTCTGAGTTCTGTAATGTCATTAAAGGGCCAGACAACCAGGAGTGTTCATGCCATGTTTGGCTCTTCACAATACAGAACGGCTCCAGTGCTTTCTTCTTGGGAATATCTGATGGAGCCTAATATCTCAGAGCCATGACTCCCCTTGTACATCAACTCCTTTGTTCCAAGTCTAGGCTTAGCTATCTCCATCCTCTTCACTATGTACACATTGGACTATAAGTGTAACACTAGGGTATGTCACTTCTGATGATTCTCCACATATGAAGGATATTGATAAAGTTGATGAGACAGAGTATAGGTGTCAGGTGGAGAACTTTGAGAATTATCTGCAAAACCAACTGGTTATTGGCTTTCATCATACCGAAAAGCCTCTAAGCCCAATCACTATTCAGAGAATAAATGTGGAGGTGGTACATGGGGGTTCACATCAATGACGGGTTGGACTGGTCTGGGAACACATTGGAACTATATAAGAAAGGGGAGAGCAGACTTTTTTTCTTAGTAGAATACGTTCCTTTAATGTGGGAAGTGGCATCCTTCACGTCTTTTCCAACTCTGTGATGGTGTGCTGGACTGGCAGCATCGCTTCAAGAGAGGTCCTCTGAATCAACAAGCTAATTAAGAATCCAGCCTCATTTATGGGACACACTCTGGACCCCCTGAATGTAGTAGCAAAGGAGAGAGTTAAAACAAAACTGAATGCCATTATGAACATTGTTGCACATCCTCTCTATGACACACTAGCATTAAGAAATTTTAGCCAACAAATTATTTAGTAGAAGTGTGTTAAGAAACACTAATATGGGGCTCCTTTATGCCAACAGTAATATACCTTCATAAAGTCTCACTGGCACTGGGACTGCCAAGTCAAAAATTTTCTTTCTTTTCAGTCATTCCCATGTATATTTTTGAGGGATTTGTTGTTTGTTTAATAAAATAACAACATACCCCTGGGGACTATCTATCTATCTATCTATCTATCTATCTATCTATCTATCTATCTATCTATCTATCTATCTATCTATCTATCTATCTATCTATCTATCTATCTATCTATCTATCTATCTAATACGGGATTGCTGTCCTCTGGTGAGTTCACTGTGTATTCCCTCTCGATGTTATGGGGCACACCGACACAGGATACATCCCATTGTGATACTCTGCCATTCATCTACCTGCTTTATCTTTCTTCTTCTATCTTTTGCACAATTGTGTCTCTTCTTCTACATATACCAAATCTGCATGCCTTTAGCTCTGGTCATACACATTGGAAGGATCACCTTTGAATATCATATAAGGAATTATTTAATGCTGGCTGGATCTGATATGATCATTCAAATAGGAAGTAATAATAATAATGCATTTTATTTATAGGGCACGTTTACATTAGCAGTAAATCTCAAAGTGATACATAAAAAGTTTAAACAAAGGCAAAGCTAGATAAAAACAGATAAAACAACAATAATTATAGCATTCTTGTTAATAAGCTTTCCAAAAGAGAAAAAGTACAATAGCGTAATGGTAATGCTGCTGTCCCACAGGAAGGAGACCAGAGGTCATGTACCGAGCCCTCCCTGAACAGAATCAGAATCAGAATCAGAATCAGAATCAGCTTTATTGGCCAAGTATATGTACACATACAAGGAATTGGACTCCGGTTTTACCTAGTATTGTCCCTGATGCTGTGAGATTGACTTAAGTGTTCATGAGAGTGATGGCCTGAGGAAAGAAACTGTTCACATGTCTGGTAGTTTTGGCGTACAGTGCTCTGTAGCGCCTACCAGAGGGAAGAAGTTGAAAAAGGTTGTAACCAGGGTGTGATGGGTCTGCAATGATGTTTTCTGCCCGTTTCCTGACTCGAGATCTGTATAAGTCTTGAATGGAGGGCAGATCAACACCAATGATTTTTTCTGCAATCCTGACTGTCCGTTGAAGTCTGTTCCTGTCCTGTTTTGTGGCTGAGCCAAACCAGACTGTGATAGATGAACAGAGAACAGACTGGATTACTGCAGAGTAAAATTGGATGAGCAGCTCCTGAGGCAGGTTGAACTTTCTGAGCTGGCGCAGGAAGTACAACCTCTGCTGGGCCTTTTTAACAATTGTGTTTATGTTTAGTTCCCACTTTAGGTCCTGGGAAATTGTGGATCCCAGAAACCTAAAGTTTTCCACAGCGGACACAATGCTGTTGAGTAGTGTGAGAGGGGGCAGCACTGGGGGGCTCCTCCTGAAGTCCACTGTCATCTCCACAGTTTTAAGCTTGTTCAGCTCCAGGTTGTTTTGACCGCACCAGAGGGCCAGCTGTTCGACCTCTCGTCTGTATACAGACTCATCACTGTCCTTGATGAGGCCAATGACTGTCATATCATCTGCGAACTTCAGGATTTTAACAGACGGGTCTCTTGAGGTGCAGTCATTTGTGTAGAGGGAGAAGAGCAGAGGAGAGAGGACACATCCCTGGGGGGCGCCAGTGCTGACTGTTCGTGTGCTGGATGTGATTTTTCCCAGTCTCACTTGCTGCTTCCTATCTGTCAGGAAGTTTTTGATCCACTGGGAGATGGGAGCTGGTACAGTGAGCCAAGTGAGTTTGGTGTGGAGGACTTCTGGAATGATAGTGTTGAACGCCGAGCTGAAGTCCACAAACAGGATCCTAGCATATGTCCCTGGAGAGTCGAGATGTTGCAGGATGTAGTGCAGTCCCATGTTGATTGCATCATCCACTGACCTGTTTGCTCGGTAAGCAAACTGTAGGGGGTCAAGCAGGGGGTCTGTAATGTCCTTCAGGTAGGTCAACACCAGTCTTTCAAAGGATTTCATGACCACAGACGTCAGGGCGACTGGCCTGTAGTCATTTAACCCTGCAATGGAGGTTTTCTTTGGAACCGGGATAATTGTGGAACGTTTAAGGCAGGAGGGAACTTCACATAGCTCCAGGGATCTGTTGAAGATCTGTGTAAATATGGGGGCCAGCTGATCAGCACAGACTTTAAGACAGGAGGGTGACACACCATCTGGACCTGGTGCCTTCCTGATCTTCTGTCTCCTGAAGAGCTGACTCACGTCCCCTTCACAGATCCTGAGTGCAGGTATGGTGTCAGTGGGGAGGGGCAGGGGCTTGGTAGTGAGTGCTGGGACTGTATTTAGATTGGCGTGGGTGAGAGGTGTGAAAGAGGGATTATCAAACCTGCAGTAGAACAAATTCAGCTCGTTGGCTAGTTGATGGTTCTCTTCAGTATGGGGGGATGGTTTCCTGTAGTTGGTGATGTCTTTCAAACCTCTCCACACTGATGCAGGGTCGTTGGCTGTAAACCTATTTTCCAGCTTTTCAGTGTAGCACCTCTTTGCTACTCTGATCTCCTTTGTCAATGTGTTTCTGGCTTGATTATACAGGATTCACATGTTCTTATACAGAGTTTACATGTTCTCCCCTTGTCTGTGTGGACTTCCTACGGGTGCTCCGGTTTCCTCTTACAGTCAAAAGACATGCAGGTTAGGTGGACTGATGATACTAAATTGGCCTTAATGTGTGGCTGAGTGTGGGTGTGTCTTCACCATGCAATGGACTGGTTCCCTGTCCAGGGTCTCTACCTGTCTAGCGCCCTATGCTAGCTGGGATAGACTCCAGCACCCCCACGACCCTGTTCAGTACAAAGCGGGTTAGAAAAATGATAAGACAGAGTGGACAAAAAAAAATGCGGGAGGGTAACTGGACATCTATGTGAAGGAGCAATGGCATAAGAGCGAAAACATTACAAAAACTAAAATGTGCAAACCAGATTTTGAAATAGTGATTGCCAGTTGTTGCCTAGTGACATATGATACTTCATATTCAATAATGTTTATATGTCTCCCTCTACCTCAGGGAGTTAGTAACAAAAATGATTCACTTGCCACTAACATTCTCATGATAAATAATTCCAACCCTGGAATGGTGGTAACTTTACCCAAGGGAACTGTGGAAGGAACAACGACAAATTTCCATCAGTGTGCATCATGTTCCATTTGTGGCCACAACAAACTGCACCTTCTTTATTTAAATGTCAAATGCTTTTAAATGTAAACCTGTGGCACAACTAGGCAGATCTGACCCCAATCTGATACAGTCCTGTTATTAGACAGCAATACATCTATCTATCTATCTATCTATCTATCTATCTATCTATCTATCTATCTATCTATCTATCTATCTATCTATCTATCTATCTATCTAATACAGGATTGCTGCCCTCTGGTGAGAACACTGTGTATTCCCTCTTGATGTTATGGGGTACACGAACACAATTGTGTCTCTTCTTCTACATATACTGTACCAAACATGCATGCCTTTAGCTCTGGCCATACACATTGGAAGGATCACCTTTGAACATCATATAAGGAATTATTTTCGTGGTGCAAGTAGAGCTATGAGTCACTTCTTGCTTTGTAACACCAACAAAGCCTTTGTTAAGCACTTGTTACATAGCAGTAAGTGACTCATAGCTGCAAAATACTGTGATGTCTGAGTGAAGACCCAACGAGAGTTTAAAGTGTGACCAGAAGATGAAATGTCAGTAACCAGGAGTATGTCTTCTCTTTCTTATAAGCTAAACATCAGAACCAAAAGTTAAAGTCAACAGAATCAGAACCATGAATCTAGTAAGCAGAGTTTACTGCTTAAAAAACAGGGGAATGAAGAGAAATGGACAAGGAGATGAATCAAACTCTAAAGCCAAAAAAACAGGTCAAAGTAAAACACTTAAATCTGTTGCCAGAGCCTAAATACTAAACAAATTCAAGGTCTAAAGGGCATCACCTAAGATTTCGATGACAGAATTTTCTATAAAAACATTCACAAAAACGCTTTGACTATCTACAGTCTTGGATGAAGAGTCAAGAAAGTGTCATGTTGATGATGTGAGATGTCAAGATGTCCGAGACCGCAACCCTTAACAACCAGAAGCTGCATCTGGGTAATGGGAATTCCAAAATGGCAGCATCCATCATGAAAACAAAATTGTGTTGCACTAAACAGCAAAACAAAAATAATCAAATAGATAAAATTGTAATCACAAATTAATAATAAATCCAAAATCTACCACATTCCAAGAATCCAGTAGTGAATGGTTTATAGAAGTTTCTTTTCAGCATAATACATTTTTAAACTGTCTCTATCATTGTTATTGTCAAGCAAGGGTTGTCCTTTTTGCCTTCTTTGTTTACTTTTCATGATTGTTCTTTGTTTTCCATCATTTTCTATAATATTATTCTGTTCATTTATTTGTCTAATTGTGTATTTTCTGTTAATTTTATTCAATTTAGTCTTTCAGTAGTTTCTATGTGTTTGTTTTGGTTCTCTTATGTTTCTTGTATTTTGTGGTGGATCCCGAAGAGGCAGGGCCACCTGTCCATCACCATTAAGAGACCACCCCTCGTCCGTCACGGTTCATTTTGAATGTGCTCTTGTGGAATTGGTTTCTGGTTGTGAGTATTGTTTTCCTCTTTGTATTTCTGGCTCATTTTGACTTGTTTCTGAATTAAGGATTTTGTCTAAAGATTGTCATTTGGATTTGGTATTTATTGGTTTGCCTATTTGTCACCAACTTTTTTTTCTCTCCTTTTTGAGCCATTGCATTCTTTTTATTTAATAAAAAGTTTATTCATTAAGATTCTTTCAGGTCAGGTCAGGTTAGGGAGCATGCACAGGTACAGCACGTTGCTACACTCACCACACAATGAAACAGCTCAGGATCCTGGTTGGCAACTCCCCAGGCAGACATGCGGTCCAGTCCCACTCTTTGGGAATGACCCTCTATTTGCCGCAGCCAGGTGTTATGTGGGCGTCCCCTTGGCCTGGCCCAGCCGCTCAGGTCCTCAGCAATGAGGATCCTGCGAGCCAGATCACCCTCGGAGAATCGTGCCACATGGCCATAACTGACGTTCCCTCATAATGTAGGTAATGTACCTCATTTGGGACTCCATGAGCAACCGCTCATTCAACACAAAATCAAACCAGTGGTACCCAAGGATTCTCCGGAGAGACACAGTACCAAAGAAGTCCAGTCTTTATCTCAGGTGACTGAATAGTGTCCATGTCTCGCAACCATATAGCAAGACAGGAAGCACCAGGACTCTAAAGACTTGGACTTTCGTCCTTTTGCAGAGATATCAGGAGCGCCACACACCCCTTTCCAGTGACCTCATGACCCCCCATGCTTTCCCAATCTGTCTACTGACTTCATAGGAAGAGTCACCAGAGACATGAATGTCACTGCCGAGGTCCGTAAACCTCTCAACGAGGTCAACACTCTTTCTGCAAACAGACACACTGCTGATGGCCGTGCCCAAGAGGTCATTAAAGGCCTGGATCCTTGGTTTTTATCAAGACCCTCGCAAGCCCAGACACTCAGACTCCTCACCCAGTCTCTTGAGTGCTCCGATCAGAGCCTCCATTGACTCCGTGAAGATCACAGCATTGTCAGCAAAGTCAAGATCAGTGAATCTTTCTTCACCAACAGATGCCCCACAGCCACTGGACCCCCACAACCCTATGCAACACCCAGTCCATACAAGCACTGAACAGATTAGGAGCAGAACACACCCCTGACGAACCCCAGAATCAACTGGGAAAAAGCAGAGGTTCTGCCTCCACTCTGCACAGCACTCACAGTACCAGTGTACAGGCCAGTCATGATATCCTTGAGGGGATCCTGCGAAGTCTCAGGATGTCCCACAGGGCAGCTCGATCAACTGAGTTGATTGCTTTATGAAAATCAACATAGGCTGCAAAGAAACTTTGCCGATATTCGTGTTTGCTCTCCATGAGAACCCTCTGTGCTAGGATGCGGTCTAAGGATGCGGATGGGCGGCGTGGTGGCTCTGAGGCTAAGGATCTGTGCTGGTATCGAGAAGGTTGCCGGTTCGAATCCCCGTCACTGCCAAAAGACATCCTACTCTGTAAGACCCTTAACCTGTAATTGCTCCAGGGGCGCTGTACAATGGCTGACCCTGCGCTCTGACCCCAAGGGGTATGCAAAAACTAACAAATTCCTAATACAATAAATTGTATAAGGTGAAATAAAGAACAAAAAAAAAAAAAGGTAGACTTCTGGTCACTGGTAGGTGAGCAAGTGATCACGGATCCTATTGAGGACGACCCTAGCAAGGACCTTACCCGGCACCGAGAGCAGTGTTATCCCCCTGTAGTTGCCGCAATCCAAGCGTTCACCCTTTCCTTTTTCAGATAGGGAAGAGAAGTCCCGTTTTCCAGTCAATTGCGAAGGCGCCTGTCTCCCAAATGGATGCAAAGATTGCTTGCAATGCAAGAAGGACAGCCTTACCACCAGCCTGGAGAAGTTCACCCCGGATACTACAGATCCCTGCAGCCTCCCCTACCCTCAGCTGGTTCACCACCTGTGCAATCTCAGTGAGAATGGGTGGTTCACAGCTAATTGGAGGATCAGCCTCAAGAATCGTGGACCCTGAGATATCCAACGTCCTAGCTGGAGGATCAGCTTCGAACAACTGCTCAAAGTAGCCAGCCCAGTGGGTCACAACTGCAGTGTCATCCGTAAGGACTGTTCCATCAGCCACCCTGACTGCGACTCCAGCCAAAGGGTTTTCATGGTTTTCCTCTTTCTCTTGAGAGACAATTTGAATTACTTAGATTTCTTAGTATATTCTTGAACTTGTTAAAAGTGCATTTTGCCTCGGCGTAGGTCAAAGGCAGATAGTTTAGTGGAATCTAGGCTGCCTTCTTGTGCACCTCCTCTGGACAGGGTGATGGAATTCAGTCCTGCTTCCTTGCTTATTTTTGAAGGCCTTACACCACTTTGGTCATTTTTTGAGAGAGGATCATAACAATCGTAACACACAGAATCTACCATGTATAATACACTCTATTGCAAAAGTCTTTGTTTATCCGTAATCTAGGATGATCTGGAAATCAAATACCTGACCTTTGAATGCTCACATTCATGATGTCATGGACCATGCATCTACTGTTGGCTACCATGATGATCCTACAACAACATCGGTGCGCTCAATATGAAAATAAAGTAGTGTCAGAAAGACACAATTATATAAATTACCAGATAAATTATAGAACAACAGAAATTGATGAAGTATTATTCAAAACCCCAAAACTCAAGATAAAATAACTCAAAAATAGAGCAGAATCATAACACACTATGAAAAGTAAAACATCGTCACAAGTGATTTGTACATCTTATTAAGGACTGACAAAGCATCTGTTAAAGGTCTTGTAACTCGACAGTAACATGTAGGTAGCGACAATTCTAGAATGTTACCAGACTATGATGGTGTGTTCACTTGTATTTACCATCTGTCTGAAAGCAGGTTTCCGACTCAGAAATTCCAATGTGAACCCACTATGAACTCGAAATTGGACAATTTAGACAAAACAAAGCCACCCAAATTGTGACCTAACACTGGTCTTTCACCTTAGTCAATTGTAAAAAATTGAACATATAGCCTGGTCAGCTAGAAATGCTTTTTTTTTTGGCCGAATTGCATTTGGGGTCAAGTAATATAAGTTTAATAGGTTTATTTTGCACTTTATTTCCATGAAAAATGTTGTTCTTCTTTTTTCAGACAGCAAATCAACAGCGACCCTGCATTTCTGCGAATAGCCCAACTGGAAACCCAAATGAATGCCCTGAAGTGGGAAGGTGAATCGTCACAACTCAGACCTCCAAATAGTCTGACAGAGCATCAGTGCAGTGCAGCATGATTCAAATGTTACCAATTGTAGGCACACAATTAAAAGCTGATTCATGTGGACTAAATATAACTAAAGCAGTTTTACACGTTCAATATACTGTAGCCCCCCTCTGCTGGGTTCATAGTATTTGATTATGCAGGAACTATTAGAATGCATGGACTGGGACCCCAACAGGCTGAAGCTACTGAGATATGCTTCAGCACCTTGCAGCCTTGTATTAGATTTAGCCGGTTTAAGAATGTTAGGTTATACTTCTAGCATCTTAGTCACTGGCAGCTTTATGTTATGGGTAGTGAGTGAAGTTGGGTGTTATGGCTGTGCCGATCCAATATGAGTATTCATTTACTACATTTTGCTTGTCAGAGTCTCTGATATCTACATGCATCAAACTACATCAGCAAGTCTAAAATGCAACTTTACTTACTGATCAGCAGAACTATCTCCACTTCTGTCAAAAAATCATCCATTTCCTGAACCTGCTGATAAATTCGGGGTCACAAGAAGCCTGTCCATACAGCATTGGGACTGAACAAAGCACCAGCCGTTAGTTGGGACAGCAGTCCAATCACAGGGCACACCCATTCACACACCCACACCAGAAATCCTATCCTGCATGTCTCGGAGATGTGGGAAGGAATCCGATAAAACACATATGGATAAATGGATAAACTTGGTGATGGGAGTGCTGATTTAACCAGGGCTGTGAGGCAGCAGCTAGAGCCATTACACCACTGCTCCGCCTTAGTTTAGGCAGGTTAAACATACCATTGTGCTCCACCTCCAGTCTTTCTTGATCTCATGCTAGTATGACAGGTACAGCAAGGCCACACATTCAACAATGACGTAAATGCCTTTGCTTAATTGTAAATTAAACGGCATCAGCTCTCCCTCTTTCCCTTAAGTATTTTATAACCAAAATAGAATTGATGCTATAACATATGGGGCTTAACAAGTTGATTTTTTGCATATGTGGTACTGTTTTGGTTTTTCTGAGGTTCTTGTGGGCTTTAGTGTGTCATGCCCGAGCCCAAATGTCAGGCAGCAGGAGGCGTGCTGTGACTGCAGACAATGAGATTAACACACTCTGTGCCAAAGAAGTACTCATGAGCACTGTCACACACATGCTATTGGAATTTTTAACATATTTTATTGATGTTAATTTCATCTCAGCCAAGGGTGGGTCACAGCCCACCTGCACCCTATAGGGGACACCCAACACTGTCATTCTTTCTTTTAAAGCTTTCTATTTTTTAACTTTTTTATGTTTGGTTTGCTCTTGGTAGTTTTAGTTCTCAATACTTTTGTGCTGAACTTTCAGTGTCCTTGTGACTGAGTGAATGTACTAAAATAGTGTTGTCAAAAAAAAAACTTCAATGCATTTTTACAAATTGAGTATTCTGAAAGGTGTATCTTTCATTATTGTTAAGAGCTTCTTTCATGAGGTTTCATTTCTGTACTGACTTGAGGCTGACGTATTGCTTGGAAGTTTTGTAACAGAGGTTTAAATATAATTTTGCACTTTTGCATTCCTATTCAGTAAAACCAAAAAAAAAAAAGAGTGAAAAAATCAAACATTTGCATCATTGATATGAAATTTCACATAATGCATACTGGGGCAACGTTTCTCTTATACAGAAAACTAGATGTACAGAAAGAATGCAGAGCGTGCACAGCGGTGCAAAGATATCTCTCAACACAAAGAGATGGCTAATTTTAAATCTACACTTTGATGCTCATAAATTGCCTAAAAAAAGATTTCTAAGTTTACCTTCATAATGGACTTTTATATACAGTACTACAAAATGACATGTAGGGCCATGGTGGCATAGCGGTTAAAGTAGCAACCCTCACAGCTACAGAACAATGCATTAGATTCTGGTCTGGTCACTGCAAGTTGATATATTCTCCGTGTGTCTGTGTGGGTTTTGATGTGGGTTCTTCTGTTTTCCACCCAAAACCCAAAGGTGTGAGATTACATGGTATGTTAGCCCTATACAGTGGACCCTTGACTTACGAACTCAAGTTGTTCGCGAGGGCTGGTTGTAACTCAAATTGGTTGTAAGTCAAGACTATTTTTACCATCTATATTACTAAACGAAGGTTGTATATATGCTCGGATGCCAGACGCACCAAAAGCACATGCACACTGTGCCTCAGCGCCCCAGAGTCAAACCCAGTGGCTTCCCAGAGTCAGTAGGTGGCGCCCAAACAACACAACACAACATGTAAACTAAACTTCAGGTAACAATACAACCGCTGCCTGAACGTGAACGCGCACACCACCGCATATACAACCTTCGTTTAGTAATGTTTTTATATATCCAAAGATTGCAGAGGCCAGAGGCCAGAAGCACCAACAGTGCAGGCGCATGCGCACTGCGCTTCAGCGCCCCAGAGTCAAACCCAGCGGCTTCCCAGAGTCAGTAGGTGGCGCCCAAACAACACAACACGACCTGTAAACTAAACTTGAGGTAAAGCGTGCACGCCAGGTTGTATATATGCACAGATGTCAGAGGCCACAAGCAAGCCGTACACAGTACAACCGCCACCCTCTTCGTTTAGTAATGTAGCCCTCCAAGCCCGGATCTGCTGCCATGGTCACTTCAGCACGCCAATCTGCCACCGTCAGCAAACGACTTCTAGCTAACGACACAGCCATAGAAAAACAAAAAGGAGACTACATGGATAAAAACAATGAATGCAGGAACCTACAACGCGCTTCTGAAACACCAGAACCAGATGAGTCACGGCTCCAAAAAGAAACCGCTTTAGTACAAATATATTTATTTAATTAAATGAAAACTTTCCCAGGACGCACCCACCCTCCATGATTTTTCTTCCCTCCAAATATCGGAGGGAACAGAAAGTGATTGCCATTCTTGGATTTGCGATTCTTTTGAGAATCGCGGGTTTGCTGGTAAGAAATAATGGAAATACCCATAATGTGTTCCGAACCTCCCACAGCAACACTTACTTATACTTTTTATAATACAAAAGGGTTGTATAATGTGCATAATTTACCAAAAACATCAATAAATTTTCTAATGTACTAACCAAAACATTATAAAAAGTGCCTAGCCTACCAGAAACAACAATTTCATATTGTACTCACCATTTAAGTTGACATCTTTGGCTCGCAGGAAGGGAGGAGGAGGAGGAGAATGAAATGGAAGGTGGTTATTGTTTGGAAGGAGAGCCCCCTTCCATAAGAACATCAGGACTCTGGCTCTCTGGTGTCCTTTCTCTCCTTGGGAGAGTCTGCAGCCCTCTAGAACCTGCTTCTGGCTCACTAGGTCTCAACCTTTTCGGAAATAAAAACTGGTCTAAGATATCTGTTTCTGGCTTTTCTTCAACACAGTTCTGTAGTATGACATGACATTGTCATTAAGCAAGTTAATGCAATGATTAGCTGTCTGGGTGGGACTTCTCTACAAATGTTTGTAGCTCTGTCCATTTTTTCAGGATGTCCTTTATTTCAGAAGAGGAAATTTGCTGCACTGATTGTTGATCCTTCCACTCCTATTCAGAAAGCTCCTCGGCTGCCATTCTCTGTTGCTCAGCCAGAAGTTCCTCTGTAGACAATTCCTCTGAGTGTTCCTCCATCAGATCCTCAACATCACCACTGTCTACCTGCAAGCCCATGGACTCAGCTATAGTGACAATGTCATCAACCACAGGGTCAGTTGCAGGTTCAGGCTCCTCTACAAAGCCTTCAAAGTCTCTCTCCTCTATAATTTTAGGCCACACTTTCTTCCAGGCAAGATTGGTCACACAAACGCCACTCACATATTTCCACACAATTTCTTTCTTCGGCTCGATTGTGATTGCTTTAATTACCTTCGTTACTTTCTCTTCCTTCCTTAGCTTCTTTTCTAGCTTTTTTGGGGCCATTTTGATAGCAATTATCGAAATAAATTATATAAATCACTGCACTGACCGAAATTACGTCCACAAACACACATACCTGGGCTCCGACTGATGCTTACGAATGCTCTCGGCTGTTTGTTTACAATCGCACAAGTGGATACACATGATCGCATTTGGGTCATAACTCAAGGCATTGGTCGTAATTCAAAACAAAAATTTGTTTGCATGTCAGGCTGGTCGTATATCGAGGGTCGAATGTATTGGCATCTGACCAGGTGTGGGGATATGTCTGAATATCACCAGGGGAGGAAAGTTAAACTATCAAGGGCTTGTTCCTACCTTGCAACTAGTGCTGTCAGGGTAGGGTCCAGAACTCCACTACCCTGCAAGTACAATACAATACAATACAATTTATTTTTGTATAGCCCAAAATCACACAGGAAGTGCCTCAATGGGCTTTACAGGCCCTGTCTCTTGACAGCCCCCCAGCCTTGACTCTCTAAGAAGACAAGGAAAAACTCCCCAAAAAAAGGGGAAAAAATGGAAGAAACCTTGGGAAAGGCAGTTCAAAGAGAGACCCCTTTCCAGGTAGGTTGGGCGTGCAGTGGGTGTCAAAAGAAGGGGGTCAATACAATACAATACAATACACAGAACAGAACAAATCCTCAATACAGTATAAAAATAAAAATTTCAGAAGTACGGAGCAGAATTTAACAGTAGATGATATCACATAATAAGATTTGGATATATTTAGAGTCCTGGAGACTTCATCCATCAAGCTGCCTCCCTCATTTGGCCATTCCATGGCTGAAACAGTGCTGGGCCAGCCAATCCGATGAAAGGACCCCTCTACCCCACGATTCCTGCGATCCTCCATTAGGGATGACTTTACCTTAGGCAGGCAAAACAACTTGGCAGGTGGGCCGTGGCACCAAGTGCCACATTTGAGTACCGAGAAGAGAAACAGAATAGGTGAAGGTTAGAATCCAATTATAACTATCATGTTTCTTATGTTTTAGTGCTAATGACTAACAATAGAGATGCAGTCTGCACAGTTAATCAGCATCTCTAGTCAGGGTGAGCTAAACTGAAGTAGTGAGTCTTCAGCCGGGATTTGAAAGCTGAGACAGAAGGGGCATCTCTTATAGTAGCAGGC
Organism: Erpetoichthys calabaricus; assembly: GCF_900747795.2. Taxonomy (NCBI): domain Eukaryota; kingdom Metazoa; phylum Chordata; class Cladistia; order Polypteriformes; family Polypteridae; genus Erpetoichthys; species Erpetoichthys calabaricus. The sequence continues at coordinate 25,407,990 of NC_041409.2, read as the reverse complement.
AGACCATTCCACAGTTTAGGGGCCCTGTAACTAAAAGCTCGACCTCCTACTGTTATTTTAGTAATCCTTGGAATCATAAGCAGACCGGCATCTTGAGATCTTAATGTGCGCTCAGGTTTGTAAGTCATGATAAGTTCAGACAAGTAAGCCGGACCTCCGCCATTTAATGCTTTATATGTTAAAAGAAGGATTTTGAAATCTGCCCTAAACTTAACCGGGAGCCAGTGTAAGGATTTAAGAACTGAAGTGATGTGTTCGTATTTTCTTGTTCTTGTAATAATTCTTGCAGCCGCAGTTTGGATTAACTGGAGGCTGTATAAAGAACAATATGAACATCCGGTGAACACAGCATAGCAGTAGTCAATCCTACTAGAGATAAATGCATGAATTAATTTCTCAGAATCCTGTTTATTTAGAAAGCGCCTTAATTTCCTAACATTTTTAAGATGGAAGAAACATGTTTTGGACAACTTTGTAATATGCGCTTTAAATGACATGCTAGAGTCAAACATAACTCCTAGATTACGGGCTGATTCAGTGAAATTAATGGGGATTCCAACTGAGTTAAATGATGACAGAATATTGTTATGATCAGCGTCATTCCCTCCAACAATTAACATCTCTGTTTTATCTGTATTTAAAGATAAGTAGTTCTCATTCATCCACTCCTTTAATTCGCTAACGCAACTAATTAAAGACAACATCTGAGAAACTTCATTTGATTTAAATGAAAGATATAACTGGGTGTCATCTGCATATGAGTGAAAATTAACATTATGTTTCCTAATGATAGATCCCAGTGGAAGCATGTAAAGTGAAAACAGTAAAGGTCCCAGTACTGAGCCCTGCGGGACACCATATTGAACTTCTGTGTATAATGATGGAGTCCTGTCAGCACATTTCCGTACATATTGGAATTGATTTGATAAATAAGAACTAAACCAAGCGAGCACGGGGCTTGTAAGCCCAACATAATTTTCTAGCCTGTGCAGTAAAATAGAATGGTCGATGGTGTCAAATGCTGCACTTAAGTCCAAGTGGATGAGTCCATCTGACGGACAAATGAATACAATATGGATTGTAATACTGCTAACAGAGCCTGTTTATGTGGGCTGTGTACATTCAGCAAATAAGATTTTTCTTCTGTATCTTCTTTAGCTATTTCAGTTTCCTGCCGTATACCAAAATCATGCCATTTGGGATAAATGACCCCACAAAAGGCTGGTTCCCAATGTAATGTTCATTACTGCAATGTGCTCAAGACTGAATTAAGACCTATGTGCCCCAGGGTATCGAAGCTCAAAAGGCCTGCCCTCACCTCACTTCACTACCTCCTACTGAAAAGATCCCTAGTAGGCACTTGCATATAATCACACAGTGTGGACATCATACACAGCGACTCCAAAAAGTATTCACCTCTGTGAAAGTCTTTCACATTTTATTGTTGCACGACATGGAATCACAGCGGATTTCTTTTTTTTTTTAACTCTGATTAACTGAAAAGTCTCCTAAATGTCAAAGTGAAAACAGATCTCTGCAAAGTGGCCTAAATTAATTACAAATCTAAAATGAAGTATTCACCTCCTGTGAATATGACACAACTAAATCATCAATTGTTTAGCCAGTTAGTTTAAAAGTAGCATAACTCATTCAGTCGCGATCACCTGTCAGTATTCAAGGGGTTTCAATTGATTGCAGTCTAAATCCACCTGAACGTCAAACTTGTAGTGAGTCAATATGGTAGATTAATCTACAGAATTAAAACTAAAGAACACTTCAAGCGGCTCCATAAAAGGGTAATTGAAAAGCACAAGTCAGGGAATGGAGACAAGAAAATATCCAAGTCATTAAATATCCAACTAAATCAATCATTAATTATTGGAAAGAGTGTGGCCCAATTGGAAATCTGCCTAGAGCAGGCTGTCCATAAAATCTGATTAATCGATAAGACAAAGAAGATAAGTAAGGGAGGCCACCAGGAGATTGGAGAGACTGTACAGACAAGAACTGTTGAGTGGGGGCTTCAGCAAGTTACTGAATATCTCTTCACATCCAGTTAAATCAATCATTAGGAAATGGAAAGGTTATGGTACATCTGTAAATCTGGTCAGAGCAGGCTGTCCACAAAAACTGAATGATTGGGCAAGAAGAAGACTACTGAAGCAGGCCACAAAGAGATCAATGATAACTTTGAAGGAGTTACAAGCTACTGCTCTTGAGATTGGGGAGGCTGTGCATGCAATAACTGTTGACTCTACCAGTCATAGCTTTATGGGAGAGTTGCAAAGACGAAGCCACTATTAAAAACACACAGATGACATCTTGTCTCCGGTTTACTAGAAGGCACACGGGAGACTCACGTCAGCCGAAGGTTTTGTGATCAGATCAGACCAAAATTGAGTTTTTTGACCATCAGACCAAATACCATGTTCAGCGTAAGCCACACAGTGCAGATTTTCAAAAATGGCGGTGACAGCGTTGTGCTGTGGAGATGTTTCTTTGCATCAGGCCCTGGAAGGCTTGTGAAGGTAGAGGATAAAATAAATGCAGCAAATTTTGGGGAAATTCTGGAGGAAACCCAGAGGCATTCTGCAAGAAACCTTCATCTCGGGATAATATTTGTTTTCCAGCAAGACAATAATCAAGCATAAGGGCGAAGCTATAGAGGAATGGCTTCAAAACAACAATTTGAATGCCTTGGAGTCAGAGTCCAGATCTGTCCATTTGAAAATTTGTGACTGGACTTGAAAATGAATGTTCACTCACAGTCCCCATGAAACCTGACAGGGTTTGAGCAGTTATGCAAAGAATAATGGAAGTAGTAAGGCAAATCCAAAACTTTACATTTGGTGAACTTCTATTTTTGATCATTATGGTATAACAATGAATGCAAAACATTATTTGATAAGTGCAACATCTTCATCCTTCTTTTTTGCATCACAGTAACACATCATATGTACAATCTCATAAAAGTGGCCTATTGGACACCTGCTCTGATTGTGCCCCATCCAAATCAACCAATGAGGTCTTATATTTTTCTTTGAATAGCTTTTTATTTAAGTCTGATTTAATTGGTTTAGAATTGTGAGGATCGAAGCCTATAGTGGGGTGTGCTGGATAGCAGATTGCAGTGAGTGTCTGTCTGTGAATACACTGATTTTCTGCTGTCTGGTATTTTTTTCCCTCTCATATATGTGAAGACCCCAATACAAGAAGGGTCAGAGAGTGAGCACCCAAGTCACGTTGATGGTACATCCAGCCATGACTTAGCCTGATGTTGATGGGAGGACAATTTCTGGGTTCCTTCAACACTGAACTAGTAAAAAAGGATAGTAGGATGAATTAGACTTTAATATGTATCATATATTATAATATTAGCTTGTGGTTAAGATAATGTTAACAAGCAACATACTGTATACCCTATAGAAATAAAAAAGAATATCACCTATAAAAGAAATAATCTCAGTTGACACAAATAAAGATAGCAGAGAGTCCATTTTAAACCAAAATTTCCCAGAATGTCTAAGATTCTTAAGCAAAAATTTCAGAGTTGCTCAGATGTGGACAATTTTGTACAAAATTTTGATTTATTCTAAACACTAAACAATAAAACCCAGGACACAACATCATTTAATAAAGTAAATGATTCATTGATATTACTACAGGAAACAAAAACTCCATATTTATTTACCAAGATGTGTAGGCATATTGTGTTCAACTGTCTAATTTGTTACAAGTTGATTTTATAATAATTCCTCTTCGATTCACACATTATTGTATTTGTTGTTTTGCTTTTAATGCTTTAGAACAGATTTAGAGTTAGTTTTGAAACACAGCCTGTATCTTCTGATTAAGGAACGCTTTCATTGGAGAAACATCCTTATTATACAACTGTGAGGCCCTTGTGCACTGGCACCCTTACACACTCTCATGGACTCCGGGCATCTGGATTCATAGTAGAAGGGATCAGTGGTGGATAAAATGGAGGCATAGGCCAAAGCATTTGTCCAGAAACAATTCTTTTTTTATAATATACTAGTTGATTACCCAGTGGCTTCGCTCACTGAGTGCAAGGGAAAAAAAATAAAACTTCAAATCTTTTTTAAAGTTCATCCAGGACGTGTTTCTGGCTTCCTGTCTCAATCTTCTGAAGCACTTCCTGACTCCAATTCCCATGACACCTTGCGGGTGTCTTAAACTGGTCCAGCCTTGAGAAACACTGCCACCTGTTTTTGGGGAATGAGCTGCTCTAGGTGGGCTTGTTCGCCTGCTCCTTCTATTATGGGTATGGCTGGGTATGAATTTTTTAAGATAGATAGGAAAGGCTATTATAAGATACTAGTTGATTACCCAGTGGCTTTGCTCACTGAGTGCAAGGGAAAAAATAAAATGTAGTCTATAAGTTATTAAACAGTAAAACATTAACATTTAAGAAGTAAAGATACATTGAGCACTACTGGAGTGGTTTCGGGTAAACTACATTTTAAAGGTGCTATAACACAACAGGTAAGTAGTAGATCCCTTGTGAAAGGCGTTACATGACCGCTGTGGTATAGAAATTACATTTTCTATGTGATCGTCCAAATTTTTACCAGACAACCTTGCACTACATGCCTGTGATTTACTTGTTAAAATAATTAATCACAAAAACAACCTTGAATGTTGTGGGGCTTTAGTGACCCGAACTTACCTTAAGGGACAGTAAGTAGTTGTGCAGGGCAATTTACAAACAGAGTCCTACTTCAATGGTGCTGATTACACTCATTCGCAAAGATTTCCACTCTCCCTTGGACTTGAAGTGTCAAAAACAGTGCAAGAAGAGAGGACGCTGCCCGAAACTGCGAAGCTCTTGACTCGGCGGAGCAGCCAGACATTCCGTGCCTCCCAGCGTCCAGTTTGTTCTCATGACCCCTCGCGCTGAAGGCAGTCTCGTCTTCACATTGTTTACAACTCGGCGCAGTTAAAAAGTAGAAAGACGCAAAGCTGTTTTCCTCATCTCTTCTACTATCAAGTACTGCCAACTAAAAAAAAGTTACAATGTGGCAGTTTCAGCGACAGTCACGTGGACGAATAAATAAAACTTCTCTGTCAGAACGCGCCTGGCGGCGGACGGCTTAGCGCTGTAGTCCAGACAGGAGGGGTAGGAGAGGGCGACACGGGGCGCACACAAATAATAACAATTTGTAAAGACGATATAAAAATGGTGTCCACAAACGAAGTGATTAGTTCCTGTATTATAATATGCTCTATGGTCATAGGTAATTTCCGTTTCATATGTAATTTCCATATCACGTGGTCATACGTAATTTCCGTTTCAAATACCAAAAGAATTTTATATATATAGATGTGCCAGCAAAATATTTTAGCATTGTGTAACAGTATAGAAACACAGTTTTTCAGCAATGATGCAGACTATTTACAGCAAGAAACAAAAATAAGAGCATATGAACCTATACAGTAACTTACAGTGGTTCTTACATAAAAAGTGTGAAAAAACAAACAAACAATTCTACTTCCTCCTCCCTCTCACAAGACAGAAATCAATCGCACGAAAAAAGTAGTTATCAAAGTTAGAAAGTGAGAAAACAGCACAAGCACAAAAATACAGGAAAAAAATCAGTGCTTATACATATTCAGAAATCAGATTAGGGTCAGGTTGGGGAGCTTGCACTGGTACAGCGTGTTGCCGCACCCACCACAGCTTAGGATCCCAGTTGGCAACCCCCAAGACAGACATGCGGTCCACTCCCACCCCATCTATCTGCCACAGCCAGGTGTTACATGGGCATCCCCCTTGGCCCGGTCCAACAATGAGGATCCTGCAAGGTGGATCACCATCGGGGAATCGCGAAACATGGCCGTAGTGCTGTAACTGACGCTCCCTCACAATGCAGGTAATGTGCCTCATTCAGGTCTCTGTGAACAACACAAAGTCAAACCAGCGGTACCCAAGGATTCTCCGAAGAGACACAGTGCCAAAGGAGTCCAGATTCAGAAATGACTTTGAAAAAAATGTACCATACTCTCTCTACTCTACTCTTCTCTGCCTCCAATCAAAAATCATAGTCTTAATTTCAGAACCAAAAGATCAGTAACATGAAAACGTTTTAAAGAGATAGACACTAACAAAAAGTAGTTAATATCCACAAAGCTCAGACCGTAAATGAATGCCAGAGCTGACCTTTTAACTTGTCAAACAAATGACACCAGAAGTCATGACCTCTAAGGCCACATCCCTGGCAACCTGGAGTCGCATCCTAATGACTGGACTCATAAAATGGCTGTGTTCTACAGGGAACAAAATGGCGTCGATGATAGCACAAAATAATTTTCAGCACTTTAAATGCTTAATGAATTCAAAATGTAACACCAAATCTGTTTTCCTTGTGAGAAAAACACCCTAAAGATACAAAAATCCATGTGAAATGTGACAAATCCTTGTAAAAAAATAATAAAATTATTTTATGACAGGTAGGGAGGAGCTCCAGTAGTGTTTTTTAATGCACTTATGTTGAATAATTTGTTGGGTCAAAGTACTCAGTCTGTCAGAGAGAGGATGTGCTGCATTGTCCACTCAGCACTCTGTTTGGTCTTCATACCCTGTTACTACTTACAGTGGGTCGTGAGAGACTTTGCTTGAGAAAACAAAAATTTAAAGAAAATATTTTGGATATCAACTTTGGTTTTGTTTGACTTTGACTGTTATGTTGCCTTTTGAACCTTGTTCAAAATGTAACGACTTGTGTATTCATGTTAGCTAGTGTCCTTGACTATCCTGAAAAGGCCATACAGAAAGACCCCTGTTTATCTGTCTATTCTGTATTGACAAACTCTCCAGAAAGAACCATCATTCTCTTGGATCACATCATCAAGGCTTTGAACAAGAAGCCATTGATCACTTGGGGTGTCTATAGTTCACCCTGGCCAAAGACCTCATGGGGGAGGTTTAGTGCTCGAAGTGAAGCCCAGGGTGACACGGTAAATGGCTGCTTACAATGTGGAGTTTGGTGAATACCAAGCATCTGGTTAGAATAAGGTGGTAGGAAAGTGAGAGCAGGAGGAAGGAAATTTGGTGGTGGGCAAGTGGTGAAGCAATCCTTTTTGAATGGTGATGAATCTTGATACCAGAGAGGAGTGGAATGAAGGTCAGTAGGAACAAGACAGAATACATGTGTGTAAATGAGAGGGAGGTCAGTGGAATGGTGAGGATGCAGGGAGTAGAGTTGGCGAAGGCGGATGAGTTTAAGTACTTGGGATCAACAGTACAGAGTAATGGGGATTGTGGAAGAGAAGTGAAAAAGTGAGTGCAGGCAGGGTGGAGAAGAGTGTCAGGAGTAATCTGTGACAGACGGGTATCAGCAAGAGTGAAAGGGAAGGTCTACAGGATGGTAGTGAGACCAGCTATGTTATATGGGTTGGAGACGGTGGCACTGACCAGAAAGCAGGAGACAGAGCTGGAGGTGGCAGAGTTAAAGATGCTAAGATTTGCACTGGGTGTGACGAGGATGGATAGGATTAGAAATGAGGACATTAGAGGGTCAGCTCAAGTTGGACGGTTGGGAGACAAAGATTGCGTTGGTTTGGACATGTACAGAGGAGAGATGCTGGGTATAGTGGGAGAAGGATGCTAAGGATAGAGCTGCCAGGGAAGAGGAAAAGAGGAAGGTCTAAGCGAAGGTTTATGGATGTGGTGAGAGAGGACATGCAGGTGATGGGTGTAACAGAACAAGATGCAGAGGACAGAAAGATATGGAAAAAGATGATCCGCTCTGGCAACCCCCTTGGGGGTTGATGATAATTGTTATGCTTTGTTTCTCCTTTCTTACAATTTTGATGATAAAAGTTCTTCTCTAGTTGACATTGTTTAATTCTGGTCAGGGAGGTGTACAGAGGAACCTGCCTTTTACAAGTGCAGTAAAACATGTCAGCTTTGCTCAGCCTGAAAATTAGCCAAGCCAATAAGAAAACATTTTGAAGTTGGACAACAAAATCACTGAGGTGTTACCAGACTTCCTCCCTCCACAGATTAGATTGTCTTTCAGCAGTGAAGTGTTGACATTGACGATTACATGGCCACTGTCACTTCTTCCATCAGCTATAGCAAGGAGACCTGCACCTCAGCTAAAATTTTCTCGGGTTAACACTGAGAGTCCACCACTAACTATGAAACTGTAGAGACTACAAATTGCCAAAGAGGAGGCAAATGGCAAGAGGGGAAAAGCAAATCACACAAGGGTCCAAACTCACCTCAGTAAATCAATTAGATACTGCATGCTAAAATTCAATTCATGGACGAATTAAAGTGTCAGTTTTCAAATTATGACTTCTCCATTGTCTGGAGGGGCCAAGAGATTGACAACAGAAAAGGAAAGCAGTTGATCTGTCAGTTACAGAGAGTTTTTTTTTTTGGAATTTTGAATGACAACCATCCAGCACATAACCATGCTGACACCAAAATATAAAAATCGAATGCGTTCAGTACATTAGACTTTTTGCATAAGGCTGCGATTTAACTAGTAAAATACCATAGGTCAAGTTGAGAAGAAAGCCAAAAGATAATTATCTCTGTAGAGTAAAATCTGCTGGGATTCTTTTGCCAAACGTCTACAGGCTTTTGGTATTTTACAATGCTACTAACTGCATTAAATTACTAATAAATAAGTTATTCATTTTTGAGAGATAATGTCTGTGGACTCCCATTCTAACACATTTTAAAGAAAACACTTGCAAAGAGCTTCAAACAGCGCCTGCCCAGTTTATATAGGTGTGGTGGTTTTCACGTGATGCTCTAACAGTCAGGCAGAGAGAAATCAAATTTTACAAATGTCTCTATATAACACTAAGAATAAGATATAAGATCGATAAATTCTAAATAAAGTTCCATTCCTTCCGAGCATTTAAAATAAGGCACCCGGTTGACATGTGCTGTCATCTAGTGGATGTGTTGTGCTATTATTTTCGTATTATTTCATTTGATAACAGTAACTTTAAATAAGGTGGGCTCGGTGTTGATTTCTTTCCAGATATTTATATGTAGAAAATTTAAAACTTTATCAGCTAGCATCCTAAGGTAGACTATACTAGGAGTACAGCAACTGCCAAATATTGTAGAAATAAGTAGTCAGTAGTGTTTTTCACAAAATTTCAATTTCAAGTTTTCAGTGGATTTACAGTAATCCCTCGCTGTATCGTGCTTCGCCTTTCGCGGCTTCACTCTATTGCGGATTTTATATGTAAGCATATTTAAATATATATCGCGGATTTTTTGCTGGTTCGCGGATTTCTGCAGACAATGGGTCTTTTAATTTCTTGTACATGCTTCCTCAGTTGGTTTGCCCAGTTGATTTCATACAAGGGACGCTATTGGCAGATGGCTGAGAAGCTACCCAACTTACTTTTCTCTCTCTCTCTCTTGCGCTGACTTTCTCTGATCCTGACGTAGGGGATTGAGCAGGGGGGCTGTTCGCACACCTAGACGATACGGACGCTCCTCTGAAAATGCTGAAAGATTATCTTCACGTTGCTATCTTCTGTGCAGCTGCTTCCTGAAGCGACATGCTGCACGGTGCTTCGCATACTTAAAAGCACGAAGGGCACGTATTGATTTTCGATTGTTTGTTTTTCTCTGTCTCTCTATCTCTCTCTCTCTTTCTCTGCTCCTGACGGAGGGGGTGTGAGCTGCCGCCTTCAACAGCTTTGTGCCGTGGTGCTTCGCATACTTAAAAGCCAAACAGCCCTATTGATTTGTTTGCTTTTCTCTATCTCTCTGACATTATCTGCTCCTGACGCGCACTCCTTTGAAGAGGAAGATATGTTTGCATTCTTTTAATTGTGAGACGGAACTGTCATCTCTGTCTTGTCATGGAGCACAGTTTAAACTTTTGAAAAAGAGACAAATGTTTGTTTGCAGTGTTTGAATAACGTTCCTGTCTCTCTACAACCTCCTGTGTTTCTGCGCAAATCTGTGACTCAAGCATGACAATATAAAAATAACCATATAAACATATGGTTTCTACTTCGCGGATTTTCTTATTTGGCGGGTGGCTCTGGAACGCAACCCCCGCGATGGAGGAGGGATTACTGTACACATATTAGGCATTCTTGAATACAATCTGAATATGTTTTGGAGCGACGTTTCTTTCTGTGTGTGACTGTCAATCTGTGTCTTGGTATGTTCAAATTTAGGTTGAAGTTTATTGTCATGTGCATATGAAATTATTACTTGCATTTCACCTCAGAACAGGAACAATAATACAATATCAACACATAAGACACTGTAATAAATCAAAATGCAGTCATAAAGGTTTGGGCTTTTTAGCCCCGTATACTGTAAATCAAAAAAGGTCAGTGTGCTCTTTTCAAAATACATCAGACACATGAGGGTTGGCAGACGGACAATTTATAAGGTGGGACCAAAAGAGAATCGATAAAATGCTGGGAAAAAATTGTGGTGGTGGATGGGAAAATGAATCATCAAGAAAGGACCAGAGGGTAGAAAGGGACCCTGAAGTGGTTCGTTTCCTTAGGTGTCCGGGTAAAGTTATGGCGGCGGTGCTTCATTCTTTCTGAGGAAATAAAGAGAGAGAGGTTAGTACCCCGCCGTTGTCCCCTGGCACGACTTGTCGAGGTGCGCGTTGGGTCCTTAAGCTGCTCCCCATGTTTTCGTGCGTGACACACATATACAAACAGTAAGTATAGAGTGAAAGATATACAGTGTGTGTGTATATATATATATATATATATTTATACAGTGGAACCTCGGTTCACGAACATCTCGGTACACGTACAAATCGGTTTATGACCAAAAAGTTTGCCAAACTTTTGCCTCGGTTCACGACCACATCACATCACGCACGCAGTTTGTGTGAGGAACTTTCAGATTTGGGTATGACTGCCGATCCTAATGTGATGTGAAAATTAAAGACAATAGCAACATTTAATTTTCAAAGTACTTAACTTTGAAAATGTTGCCTTGTTCAAGATTATGGGAAATAAATAGTGAGCTATGCCACAGATCCAGTGTTCTGAGTTTGAATTCTGCACCTGCTTGGTAGACCATGTGGAGCTTGAATGTTTTTGTGGATTTTCTTCCTGGTACTCTGGTTTTCCTCCAGTATTCTCAAAGAAGTGCTGATTAGGTTAATTGGTGACTCTAAATTGGCTTGGGTGTGTGTTTGAGTGGGCTTATGGTGGTGTCAGGATAGGCTCTGGTCTCTTACAATCCCGAACTGGAATTAACTAGGTTTGACAATGCATGTCTTGTCAAACACGCTGGTCAGGTGAGTGTCTTATGGGGACAGTTTTAGTGGGGAAATAAGGGAACGGGGAAGAGAGTGACACAGACTCTAACCCAAATTTCCACTTCTGTTCCCAGAGTGAAAGAAGAAATTTTGACGTCATACCCGGAATATTCTTGAGCTTCACACCATCCTCCTTGCCAACAGGAAAGAAGACCACAACAAGAAGGTGGCAGTAGAGGATCACACCCATCAGAGCAATGCTGCAAACTTCTGTTGTGGACTGAATTTCAGTCCATCTTTTTTCGCTTCTCGCCTAAGACAACTAAATGGGGATTCCCCGCTGGGATGTCAAGCCTTTAACATCTTTTCTTGACATTATTTACAGTCTGCATTTTAACATTTTACCATAATTGTGTAATAAGGTACTTCTGACAATTGCAAATAAGCTTACAACACTCATAAAGCCTAAAAGTTGAGCAACTGTTTGACGCTAAAAAGGGTAAGGTTTATATCTTTATTAATATAATTTTATTTTCTTTATGTTTATTTGAAAGTATAAAAACACAGTTGATTGGTATGTGCTCAGACAAGGATGGCAAGATGCAAATATATTACAAATGCAAAATTGATAGGGTGACTTGTGAAAGCATATGGTAGAAGCTCCATGTTTCACAAAGGGAAACACACAATGGAGGCCAGCTAAATGTGATACAAGCTGAATAGAATGTGAACATGTTGGAAAAAAGGAATTCATTATCTTAGAGGATCAGTAATCCAGGGGTGGATCGTGTCAGCCGGAGTTTCTCAACTCCACTTCTGTCCCTGCTTTGCAGTGAGAGACAGATATGTTGACAGAGTTCGTGATTGCATACTCTCTACCTGACAGGATATTTCTGTGGGACACTGACTGGAGCAAAATGAAAAGCAAAGGGGACTGAGAAGAGCAAGAAGAAAACGGAGGAAGAAAAAAAAAAAGAAAGCAGCTGCTGAAAGTGTCAGTTTCCTTAAAGGGAGAACTGGGAAAACACAGTGGAAAGCAGAGCTGCAAACAGCATGTGCATTTTATCAGACTTAAACAAACTGTGGCTGTAAACATTCCGACGCCAGTTAAATTGCAGGTTTGTTTGAAGATCAGTCTTTTCTCTCTGTCGTTTCTTCATGTATACATACATATATGTGCAGTAAAAAAAAAAAAAAGAAAAGAAAAGAAAAGAGGACAGAATTTCCACTCGGCCAACAAAGGACTTGCTGCAGCCAGCAGTGTGGGAAAATGAAATCAGTCAAACGAATGTGGCAGTAGCGTATGGCACCCATTATCTTGTTGATTAAAAGCGAGTTTCTTCAAGCCCCCCATCCCCCCTCTTCATCCCCCACCACCCCCCTTCCCTCATCCCAGCCACTAACCACAGATATTTCATAGGGTCTATATGTGTCCTACTTATTCATATATACACATTGAACATTTGTGGTCAGGGCAGTTTGCATATGGCAAAGATATAGAAAGAGGAGGATCGAATTCAGCTAGTCATGTTTCTTAACATGGTGACAGTAACTCTAACTTTAACTCCTTCTTCATATACTGTAGGGTGCAAAGATTTAAGGAAAAGAAAAGCAAACAATCCTAGTGAAGAAAATTCTGGCACTCTAGTCTTTAAATCCAGTACATCTTGCTAGCAATTTTCTTTCAGGTGAGGATCAACAACAACATTCATTTCTACAGCACGTTTTCATACAAATGATGGAGCTCAAAGTGCTTTACAGGATGAAGAAAGAAAAAAGATGAAATATAAAAATAAAATGAGGCAATACTAATTAACGTAAAATAAAAGTAAGGTCTGACGGCCAGGGAGGACAGAAAAAAATAAAATCTGCAGGGGGTCCGAGGCCACGAGACCACAAAGCCCCCTCTAGGCATCCTACCCGACATCAATGATCTCAATCAGTCCTCATGGTTTTCAGGCTTCACATGGAAGAACTTGATGATGATGATGATGAATCCATCAATGTGGGGACATCACGGTGCTTTAATCAGGTGGTGGTGGTGCAGATCGCCACCACAGAAAACCGGAAAAAGAACAGCAGAGAAAGTAGGGGTGTGACAGTAGGGGGCGCTGTCGCACCTCCAAACCCACAGACAATACGTCCAAACACCAGCTAAAATATAAGAAATAATTTTAATAATTACTAGTTGATTACCCAGTGGCTTCACTCACTGAGTGCAAGGGAAAAAAATAAAATGTAGTCTATAAGTTATTAAACAGTAAAACATTAACATTTAAGAAGTAAAGATACATTGAGCACTACTGGAGTGGTTTCGGGTAAACTACATTTTAAAGGCGCTATAACACAACAGGTAAGTAGAAGATCCCTTGTGAAAGGCGCTACACGACCGCTGTGGTATAGAAATTACATTTTCTATGTGATCATCCAAATTTTTTCCTGACAACCTTGCACTACATGCCTGTGATTTACTTGTTAAAATAATTAATCACAAAAGCAACCTTGAATGTTGTGGGGTTTAAGTGACCCGAACTTACCTTAAGGGACATTTTAATTGAATGTAATTGATTTTAACTATGTGTTTTTATTAATGTCTTGTGCATTGTATTTTCGTTCTGCAGCACATCTTGGATGTTCTGCTGAATGACAAATAAAATTGAATTGATTGAATTGAAGTAGTTGTGCAGGGCAATTTACAAACAGAGTCCTGCTTCGATGGCACCGATTACACTCATTCGCACAGATTTCCACTCTCCCAGGAGCTGATGGGGGACTTGAAGTGTCACAAACAGTGTGAGAAGAGAGGACGCTGGCCGAAACTGCGAAGCTCTCGACTCGGCGGAGCAGCCCGACATTCCGCGCCTCCCAGCCTCCACTTTGTTCTCACGACCCCTCGCCGCTGAAGGCGGTCTCGTCTTAACATTGTTTACAGCTCAGCGCAGTTAAAAAGTAGAAAGACGCAAAGCTGTTTTCCTCATCTCTTCTACTATCAAGTACTGCCAACTAAAAAAAAGTTACAATGTGGCAGTTTCAGCAACAGTCACGTGGACGAATAAATAAAACTTCTCTGTCAGAATGCACCTGGCGGCGGACGGCTCAGCACTGTAGTCCAGACAGGAGGGGTGGGAGAGGGCGACGCGGGGCGCACACAAATAATAACAATTCGTAAAGGCGATATAAAAATGGCGTTCACAAACGAAGTAATTAGTTCCTGTATTACAATATGTTCTGTGGTCATAGGTAATTTCCATATCGTGTGGTCATACGTAATTTCCGTTTCATACGTAATTTCCATATCACATGGTCATATGTAATTTCCGTTTCAAACGCGAAAAAAATTTTATACATATAGATAATAATGTGCACAAAGCACCTCGACTCCCACAATACACAATAATAATCAATAAATAAAATACAATAATCAAATCCTCCACTCCACCCAGCAGCTCTGTCGCACTTCCTCCCAACTCCGGCTCAGCTTGCTGGGTTTCCCAGAGTCCTTTTATAGTCCTTGACCCGGAAGTGCTTCTGTCCTTCAGTCCATGTGCTTCCATAGCACTTCCGGGTCAGATGAAAACTGTTCTTTTTCTTCAGTCTGGAAGTACTTCATTTCTTCCGTCCCCATGACAAGGTAGTACTTTCAGGCTATAATAGAAACAATCGTACTTCCCTGCAGCGTCCCCTGGCGGCCCCCTCGGTATCCAGCAGGGTTGTGCAGCTGAACTCCATTGTCCATAATGCCCTGCGGTAATTCGGGGCACCTCCATGTTGCAGGGAGGACTCTCCCTAGCGGCCTGGGGGTGCTGGCCGGGATAAACTGCCGGCCATCCCTCACAGGGGTTTAGTATGGATTTGGGAGCCACGAAAAAAATGATAATTAAAATCATATACGGAATATCAGGGTTAAACTAAAATGAAGCTGTGAGAAACCCAAGTTAAAATAATGAGTTTTTAGCAGTTTTTTTAAAGTGCTCTACCAGATTAGCCTGACGAATTTCTATCGGTAAATTATTCCAGATTTAAGGTGCATAACAGCGGAAGGCCGCCTCTCCACAAGGTGGATGATTTTCTGTTTTCAAGCGATGTGTTCTTATTTAAGTTTGATAATGTGCTTTTCCAGCATTCCCTAGTGCCACTTGTCTAAGCATTTGGGAGCACAGACCATTTTAGTCATAGATTTGGCAGACCACATATTAGCTCTGTTGTTTCCTGGATCTTGTTAGTGTCCAATCAGTTTGCGTTCACTTGTGCGACACGTAGAATAAGTTTATATTATGACACTGACATCATTTCCACATCTTCTTGCCAGCTGTTTTACCACACAGGCAGTGGAATTTTGTGTTTGACTTTCAAGGTGGCGACCATGTTGTTGGTGCTAACTGCAGACTCTAGCCAGCATCTGTGTCATCAGATGATCAGTACATAATATGGTGGAGCTGGTACCCACATATCTATGAAATGGATCGTACCCTTTTTGAACACCAACCTTTTCTCTTAGTGTTACTAGAAGCTGAAAGGCCCTTTTGAAAACGTTAGGAGCTCTTGCATTGCCTTTCTTGGACTATGATTTCTGGTTAATGTGTCTTTTTTTATTCAGCTCTTGTTTATCTTTTTATCTTCTGATCCCTGACTGTAATTAGACAGTGGCGTAGCTAGGGGTGGGCGGAGTGGCCGGTCCGCCCCAGGTTGCACACTTTTGGGGGGTGGCATTATTGGCCAAAAGGCTCAGTACAATTCACGTGTAAGCAGCAGGGTTCGGAAAAAATATCACTCATGAATGAAAATAGTAAAATTCTCTGATTTTTATCCACAAATGCTTCAAAAATAATTTTCAGACTGTCCTTCTGTGACGGCATCAAACACAGCAGGTGAAATTTAGGAGGCAATAACAAAAATAAACATAAACATGACACCAATGATAATTTCTAGGAAGATAAACAACTAATGTACAATTTCATTTCGTTATCAATCCAAACGCGTTCTTGCTCTGCGCAGAACACATCCCCACCTATCACTGGTACACCACACTGGTTCTGGTTTTTGCAGCGTAATTATATTAAATTAATAATTAAAACACGGCTTATCAGTGCGTCTGTACTATATCCTTGTCTAATCCATCCATAGTCCCTCCAGCTTGTCCTGGGTCTTCCCCGGGGCCTCCTCCCGGTTGGACGTGCCCGGAACACCTCACCAGGGAGGCATCCTGATCAGATGCCCGAGCCACCTCATCTGACTCCTCTCGATGCGGAGGAGCAGCGGCTCTACTCTGAGCCCCTCCTGGATGACTGAGCTTCTCACCCTGTCTTTAAAGGAGAGCCCAGACACCCTGCGGAGAAAACTCATTTCAGCCGCTTGTATTCGAGATCTCGTTCTTTCGGTCACTACCCATAGCTCATGACCATAGGTGAGGGTAGGAACATAGATCGACTGGTAAATTGAGAGCTTTGCCTTATGGCTCAGCTCCTTTTTCACCACGACAGACCGATGCAGAGCCCGCATCACTGCGCACGCCGCACCGATCCGCCTGTCGATCTCACGCTCCGTTCTTCCCTCACTCGTGAACAAGACCCCGAGATACTTGAACTCCTCCACTTGGGGCAGGATCTCGCTACCAACCCTGAGAGGGCACACCACCCTTTTCCGGCTGAGGACCATGGTCTCGGATTTGGAGGTGCTGATTCCCATCCCAGCCTCTTCACACTCAGCTGAGAACCGATCCAGAGAGAGCTGAAGATCACGGCCTGATGAAGCAAACAGGACAACATCATCTGCAAAAAGCAGTGACCCAATCCTGAGTCCACTAAGCCTTGTCTAATTGATGTTTATAAATAACTGTATGTGAAAAATTATTGCTGTTTCTCTATATGTGAATAAATGTATGCAAAATTTATCTTAATTTTTCTCTTTACGTCATTTTAATTTTCTATTTAAATAGGTTAACATATTCAGATATGTTGGAGGGTGGCAAATTGAAGTACCATCCCGCCCCGAGCGGCACGAACTCGAGCTATGCCATTGTAATTAAATGTTGTCTTTTTGGTCTGTGACTGTCGCAGATCATCAAAATGACCACCTAGTGATTGTATCCACTTCCAGCCACTTCTTAGCACAAATTCCATGTCACAATTACCACGTGTATGTGTTTATGTAAAAAGAACTAACACTGCTGAATTTGTGCTCCCAAGTCTTAGTCCTAATCCATAGTGACCCCTTGGCCTTGCAGACTGTTTGACAACAGGTGCACCAGAGGTGCTGCACAACAGACAGTGGTAGTGCTGCTGCTTTGCAGTAAGGAGACTGTGGAAGCTTGTGGGTTCGCTTCCCGGTTCCTCCCTGTGTGGACAGCGCTTTGAGTACTGAGAAAAGCGCTATATAAATGTAATGAATTATTATTATTATTAAATTAAGGGATTGCCTTTGCCATGCTGAGTATTCCAGGTGGACTTCAAGGTGGAATAAAAGAGATGGGAGTCAAAAGACAGCAAGAGGGAGGAAGTGATTGCCAGAAGCAAACACATTCAGAGCAGGAAAGGGCTGAATAGAAGTAAAAGTGGTTACTGTACATAAGGAAGTTAGATCGAGGGCTCCGTGGTAGTTGTTTTAAAGCTGATCCCTATAAATCTAAAAGTGATGGGGAATATTTAGGTGGAGTGAAGTAGGGCAGTAAATAAATAAATGAATACAAAAGCAGGTACTGGTGGACAAATATATCTGAGAGATGAACATGTCAGCTGGCTCAAATGCAATCACCATCTCTTTGTAGACCACACTTTGAAAACCACTGTCCTCCTTTCAGGGGCTGTATGTGCTACAACTTCAATGGGAGACACCAAGTGTATGTAGCACCCTACTAGTTGGATATATTAGTAAACTTTGTAGTGTCGCAGATGACTGAGGTCATTACCTGGCCGGGATGCCTGGAGGGACTGGAAAGAGACATGAATAGCTTCCGGGGCACAAGAGGGCAGCTGCCCTGGATAAAAAGAGGACCACGAGAAAGGGACAAAGAGAATTTGACCTATTGGGAACCGTGGCCACTGCCAGGGGGCGCTTTAAGCCTCAGGATACCCGGATGTGATTACTTCTGCCACACTTGGCAAGATGGAGGAGAGATCGGCCAGGGACGCCCGGAGTGCTTCCGGTTCAAAGGCCAGCATCAGCCACCTGGAGCACATCCGGGCAGGAATAAAAGGGGCCGCCTCCTTACAGTTAGTGAGCCAGAGTCGGGAGTGGGAGAAGGACAAAGCTCCCAGGAGGAGAGGAAAGGCGGCCAAGGACTGAGAGACTTGATTTTGGGGTGATTACTGCTTTGGGCTTTGTGTGCTGTGTGGAACTGTGTTTATTTAATGTTTAATAAACGTGTGTCTTTTATAAAGATGTGGTCTCCGACTGGTGGTGTCTGGGAAAGTCTCACAGTAGTTAGCCTCAGTGATACAACATTATTATTTTTTTACTTTTCTTCAGGGAATAGAGAGAAATCTGATTGGTGCTCTTTACTACCAATCAAGATATAGCACGCCATTAGTTCTCCAATGAGATTCATTTTTTTCGGGAAGGGGAAGAGAGAGAGGTAGGAGAGAGGAAGATGGCGTGGAGACAGAGTGAGGGGGTAGAGTGTTAACCGAAAGTGTAAGAACAAAAACAGGGTAAAGAAAGCTTGTACAAATGTTTTGGAGGGAGAGCAAGCTTTGGAGAAAAGAGAAGGAAAAGTTTGATTTTTTTTTTGTGTGTGTCAATATTAAACGTGAAGGGTCATTGAGCCGGGTTGGCTCATTGGAACACGGATGAAAAGAAAAAAAATATGACGGGCAGGTGAACCGTTTGATGCCTACTTGCTAAAAGAAATGTGAAAGGGGAACACAAATTAATCCTGCCTCAAGACGAAACTGTGAGATATTCCTGTGTTTCATTGAAAATGAAAAAGTGAAGCGTGACGAAAATGCTAGAAGTACGCCGTGAGTACCTGCGGATTTGTGTACTGCATATGAGCTCCAACTAAGCGCGCCGACAATTCTATTTTTTTAATTTTTATACAAATATTTTTTTTATTATTGATTTCCATGTGTAAATATTGTCTGTGCTGTAATTGTAATTGAGTTAATGTGATTATATCATTAAGTGGTGTGTTTAATAAATATGTTTTATTAATTTTTTTCATATTAATGATTGTGTGGAGTACTTACATGCTGGTTACATACAAATAGGTGATTAAATGCATATGTATATATGTGCATAAAAGGGAAGGGGTATATTGTGTAATTAACAAAAGTGTGAGTGTTTACAAAGCATTACTTTGAAATATTATAACAGCAGGGATAAATATAATTGTTTCATTGGACCTACTGGTTATTAAAATTATTTGGCATGTGTTTAATGTAGATCGCACCAGTGAAATGTCATCCTATGGCATAAAGAACGTGCCAGTTAAATGGTGGGAGGCTTACATGTACATTCTGAGAGACTTCTCTTCAGCTCCTACTTTCACTTGAACAGTACAAACTGGTGTTGTGCCCATTGTATGGCAAAGTCAGGGCTGTACGCCATTCCACTGTAAATCTTGACTAAGATCCAAAATAATTTAGATCATGCTCTGAAGGCAACAATTCATTTTCTTCTCTAGTGAGATACCGAGCTGATGATCAAATTCACTGCTGAAGTTACACCATCAGACTAGATGAGAGATAAAGAGCTGCCATATTAGTAAAATCTAAAATGTATGTTGAATGACAATGCTGGATGGACCTTCTTCTTTAGAATTATCAAGAACAAATAGCATCCAATGTGTCTTCAGCATCTAGTCAGCGGTCATGCCAATGTCTTTGCTAGGCCTACAGTGAAATTGGCTGGACTTAAGAACTCTGTGTACACTTCATGTCACTTAATAAACTTATAATTCTGAAAATTAAGACTGAAATTAACCTGTGCACACAATGTTAACTACCTGACCACCATTCAGTTTAAATTAGCTTGATATAATATTACAGAGTGTACTTTCTTTTGACAATCTAAACATGATGTAAATATTTACAAATATAGTATAGATAAAAAAAGCACAAAATAGCATTCAGCAAAAACAAAAAACATCATAAAATACAGCTCAGAAATGTTTTGAATAGTCTATCAATCCATCCATCCAAATTCTGATGTGTCTAATCCACTTCATGTCCAAACAGTGCACTGCTCACAAAGGCCCTGAAAACACTGGAGTTCTTTTTGAAACCTGCTTTAAAAGAGGACAGAGCTTCGACTCTGAAGTGTCATTTTCACAGTCATAGGCTCACAGGATCAGCTACAATGACAACAAACATCACATTTCATTTCTTTATTTTGATTTCAGTTCAGGACATTAAACGAGGTGTGCACAGAGCCTCAACTGTTTTCTTTTGATTCTTTCTCTTTTTACACCACACAAATGGGCAACATGAGGCTAAAGGTGTATACACTTTGTTTACTTATAATATACTGTATGTTTCTTTGGCATTTAAGAGATTAAAACAACTTTTACAAAATAACGAAACACAACATAACAAAATAACATTCTCCAACCTGATTCATCCAATTCAGGGTCCTTGGTGGACCCAAAATAGGCATCACTCACACTGGAACAATTTGCTGGAATACAATGTGCCAAATGCCGTATATTGCAATGAATTATATATATATATATATATATATATATATATATATAGTGACTGGTGTCACCACTGCTTCGTTCACCATAATGGTTGCCCTTAACGGCGGTGACCATTGCTCTTGTGCAGTTCAGTAGTTCCCATGCTACGTTTTTCCTCCACATAGCACGACCAGCTGCACACTCTTAACTATGAGCTGTCTCTCGGCTAAACAGTAAACCTATGGCAAAGAAACACAGCTGCCCTTCAGAAACTCCCTCTTAAACAGAATTTCAATGAGAAACTAACACACAAGGTTTATAACAGTTAAAAGACCGAGCCCCAGGCCAAGCTAATAGCTCACTCTCCTGTCCTCTCTCCCTCAGACTGTGTCTGCTCCAGTCGCTGCTTCCGAGCCATTGAACCCACTTGATGAGGAGGACTTTGTGTTCTTTTGACCTGGAGATGGGAGCTGGACCACCACATTTGACAGCTACATCCTTTGTAGCTGTGTTGACAAAACCCCTTCTGAACAGGGTCTTGTGTTTGTACCTGCCAGTTCAGCAATTAAGATTTGTTTCTTGGAAATCTGTTCCATTTTCCAGTCTCCCATGCAACTTTGTCACCCAAGCTCAGCATATATACAGTATATATATTATATATATATATATATATATATATATACATATATATAGTCACACACATGTGTATGGGAGACCGTTTACAGCATCAAATAAATGTGTTTCAACCCCAGACCAGGGGTTGGCACTGTTCTCTAACACCTTTTCCATCATTTATGCTTCTGGTCTCGTAGTGCCTTCCTCTTACTGCCTGCTAGACATATAATGGCCATGTTCTTGTTAATTTTCAGCTCTGTTTTGAATTCAAGTCTGTAAAGACCTATTATTGCTTCATTTGCTCATTTTCAAGTGTATGGGGTGGAATTCTTTACTCTTTATGATTGTTCTCTCTCTCTGTAATTTACTATCTAATGTCAATTATAACTTCATAATCATACTCTGTCGGGCATATTCATCATTAATGTGTGCAATACTGTATTCCATCTGCTAGAATGTATTTCATATTTTGCATCCACCTTAATACGAGGATAAGTGTCTGTATGTCCATTGGGTTGCTACGTCTCTGTCTATCCAATAGGTGCATTACAAACATTAATGCTGCTTTTCAAATCCTATGCCAAATTACATATTATAGAGACAAATGCATTGCATGGTGCACTGCAAACATCAACCCTGAGGTCTACGTTGATTGCTTAAATTTTAGACTGTCTTAGATGGGTGGCACAGCTAGTGTACTAATAAAATGCATCACATTTTTCACTCCAACAGATGGTGCATCACAAATATTACCACTGCTATTGAGAATCCTATAATAAATACCATATAACTGTGGCAACAGACAAATTGATGCTGCAACTTAATAAAGGAGAATTTAAATATAAAAATACAATCTATCTATAATATAAATTGATTTTTGTCCTACCAGCAGCTACAATTAAAAGAAGCTTGTTTTTATTTAAAACCAGTGTTGCTGACATTCAAACTTACATAATCCAACCAAATCAAGAATTATACTTAAGTAATTAATGACATCAACTATGAATAAAG
Organism: Erpetoichthys calabaricus; assembly: GCF_900747795.2. Taxonomy (NCBI): domain Eukaryota; kingdom Metazoa; phylum Chordata; class Cladistia; order Polypteriformes; family Polypteridae; genus Erpetoichthys; species Erpetoichthys calabaricus. Next base: position 25,385,511 of record NC_041409.2, on the reverse strand, counting down.
ATATGTGAAAATACACTTCAGAAAGATGTCAAGCTTGAGACAATGAATTGCTTGAACAGCAAAAGGCAAGATTAAAAAGAAAAGTTACAGTAAAGTATACAAGAAGAACAAATGTAACCAATGAAGAAGCACTCAGTAAACAGGAAACTAAAACAGCAACAAATAAATTATGATGTACAAATGAATCTGAAGAAGCAAAAAATCCTGGACGTGAGGCAGATGCTGCAATGAAAAGAAACAAAAGGGCAGCTAAAGTTGGTGTCAGCGTTCAAAACAATTACAACGAGATGCAAATTATCATCAGCTGCACAAATGAACCTTTTTCAACAGAGATCAGAGACCCTAAGAAATCTAGAACAATTTTCATTAGCAACTGCCAAATATGGTTTCAGAGCATCACTGTGGCACAATGGACCTCTATGAATACTGCATAAACTTAGAAGATGAGAAGCCCACTGATGCTTCTGCTAGACCAAGAGTGTTTGTTAATAAATAATATTTATACACTATGATTAAAAAAGAGACAAACTGACTTGCCATCTCCTGTATTGTATCTTGTTACAGGTCATTCTTCCAAAAACTGTGTATTTGCAGAAATGCACATAAATTTAATCTATAAAATGATGCTCAAGCAGAATTGGGATGCAGTGGTTGGTTCTGTGGCCTTTCAGCTCCCGCTACCTGCACTTAAATCTTATTCCTGTCACGGGGTGAAGTTAACATGTACTCCCAGAATCAGCATGTGCTTTCTCTCTATACGTTGGTTCTTCCCAAACCCCAAAGACGTACAGGTTAAGTTGAGTAGCGCTCCTTAATTGTTTTAGTATGAATGAACGTAGAGCTAAATGTGTGTAGACTGGCATTCTGTTCAAGGTTGGCTCTGCCTCGCCCCGCCCGCTCCTGCCAGGGTAATATATATGGATCTTTAGATCCCTGGAATGGAATAAATGGAAACCAAAAAGGAGTATATAGATAAAGATAAACATAATCCAATTATAGTTTTTTTTTTCTGTCCTTGTTCTTTTGTTTGTTAAACTAAGCTATAAGCTTTCTTCAACTGATTTATTTGGCAGCCGCCATTTGATCCGAGTACTATACAAAGAAAAGGCTGCAGTGATATTCATTATTTTATGTAAAATGCTTATGTGCTACCAGATGGACATAATGAAAGACACTCTAAAAATAAAGGGCATATTTAATGACTCTTAAGGATATAATAGGTCTTCTATTTGTAAATTTACATTAAAAATGGCCATGATGAACTATAATGTATTTGAATGCGTTACAGAAAAAAAATCATTGCTAACATGCCGGTATGGAGGATTTCACTTCAAAACATATGAAATTATACGCACAAACATTCCTGGCATATGGCTAAGGTTCAAATATCGTTAAAGAATAATAAGTGAATGTCGCAGACAACTGTAATTTCGACGAGTGCCTAGTCCACTTCATTCAGAGATTCTTTTCATGTCTGTCTTATAGTTGTACCAGGATGTTAAATGAGTAGTCTTGTTTAATCTGGATGGTTATCTTTAGTCAGTAACAGTGTTAGAATATTAAAATGCATCCCTGAAAGAAAATTTTGGATTTTTCTTCTTTTGTTTTAAAATTTAGAATCCAGCTATTGTCTTGGTGTACCCATTTAAGAAAATTACAAATTTGCAAAATAATCCTGTTTCTAGTGAGCTAGGACAGCTCACATGCTCTCCTAAATCCTGGTGAAGTTAGGAGTAGCTTCCTAAATTAGGAAAATTGAATGCGTTTTTGAGCCAGTTAGGACCGTTTTCCTACTCTGAAAAACGTAATAAATACAATCACCAGACTCTGATTCGGACACTCCAGGACATTAACATTGCTTTAAAGCCATTCCTCTGTAGCTTTGGCGTTATGCTTAGTGTTGTCTTGCTGCAAAACAAATCTCCCAAGGCATAGGTTCTCATTAGAATTTCCTCCAGGACTTCTGTTGTTTGCCAGTTTCATTTTACCCTCTACCCTTGCAAACCTTCCATGGCCTGCAGCAGAGAAGTAACTTCACAGCATGGTGCTGCTCCCGCCATGCTTCACAGTGAGGATGGTGTGCTTGTAATGTCCTTCAGGGTTTGACTTATGCCAAACATGGTGTTTAGTCCAATGGCCATAAAGCTCAATTTTGTAATCATCATGCCATAGAATCTTCTTCTTGCTAACTTCGGAGTCTGTCTTGTGTCTTCTGGCAAACTCCAGGTAGATATTTTTTTCTAAGGAGTGGCTTTCTTTTTGCCACTTCCCCATAAAGCTGTGACTGATGAAACACCCGGGCAGCAGTTGTTGTAAGAACAGTCGCTCCAATCTCAGTCGCTGTGGCTTGTAACGCCTTCAAAAGTTCTCATAGGTCTCTTGTTGGCCTCCCCCACCAGTCGTCTCCTTGTGTGATCACGTCTTTTTTTGTGGACGGCCTACTCTGGGCAAATTTATAGTTGTGCCATACTCTGCCCATCCCTTAGTGATAATTCTTTGCATTTATATAGCGCTTTTCTCACTACTCAAAGCGCTCAGCAATTGCAGGTTAAGGGCCTTGCTTAAGGGCCCAACAGAGCTGAGTCCCTTTTGGCATTTACGGGATTCGAACCGTCAACCTTCCGATTGATTTAACTGGACTCCAAGGGTTGGATATTTTCTTGCCTCCACCCCTAACTTGTGCTTTTCAATCACTGAATTTTCACTTGGAGTGTTCTTTGGTCTACATTGTGTAGGTCAGGCCACCATACTGACTCTCCACCAGTTGGACCTTCCAGATAAGAACAAGAAAATATGAACACACAACTCCAGTTCTTAAATCCTTACACTGGCTCCCGGTTAAGTTTAGGGCAGATTTCAAAATCCTCCTTTTAACATATAAAGCATTAAATGGTCGAGGTCCGGCTTACTTGTCTGAACTTATCATGACTTACAAACCTGAGCGCACATTAAGATCTCAAGATGCTGGTCTGCTTATGATTCCAAGGATTAATAAAATAACAATGGGAGGTTGAGCTTTTAGTTACAGGGCCCCTAAACTGTGGAATGGTCTGCCTGCTTCTATAAGAGATGACCCTTCGGTCTCAGCTTTTAAATCCCGGCTGAAGACTCACTACTTCAGTTTAGCATATCCTGACTAGAGCTGCTGATTAGAGAGTCAAGGCTGGGGGGCTGTCAAGAGGCAGGGCCTGTTAAAGCCCATTGCAGCACTTCCTGTGTGATTTTGGGCTATACAAAAATAAACTGTATTGTATTGTATAAGGAGCATTCAGACTACAATCAACTGAGACCCCTTGGTGATCTCAATTGAACTAATTATGGGACTTCCAAAAATGACTTGGCAACCTGATGATTTAGATGTGTCATCTTATATATAAACGTTTACGCGTGAAAGTGTCTGTCTGTCTGTCTGTCTGTCTGTCTAGCCCGGAAGTGCGAGGCTACAGCATGAAGCTCAAAGAGCCGGCAAGGCGGCCCCAAATTAACGAGTCGGAAGAAGAAAGAAGTACGAGGCTACAGCATGAAGCTGAAAGAAAGCGACTCCATCGCCAAAGTGACACCGCCGAGGAAAGACAAACGAGAGAGAAACTCGCTTAGCCGCTGATAGACAAGGAGGGCGAGCATGTCCTCATAAACGAAAGCGCCGACTCTGCATTTCAATTTCTTTTCTGATGATTTCAATATTTTCTAGAAGCCTGGGATTTTTACAGCACGGGCTTTCATAGCTAGTACATAATAAAGAGAGTGAATAATTGTGTGATCAATTATTTCGTGTTTTATGCTTGTTATTAATTTAGACCAGTCTGTTGTCACTTTGACTTTGAAGAGTCTTTTCTCTTTTGACCTACTGTATGTTAAAAAAGCCAAATTAAATCCGTCGTGATTTAATGTTGTATAAAACATAAAATGTGGAAACCTCCAAGGCGGTGAATACTTTATTTAGGCACTGGGTGTTTTTCCCAATTTAGTTTTCTTAGAGGGATGTACTGAGACAGCAGCCTGATTTTAAATAAAATTTAAAAAACAAAACGTGAAAAATCATCTTTGGGAGATGAATTGTAATATTTGAATACTGTTACCCACTAAAGATAACTGTGCAGGTTAGATAAGACCACTCATGTAACACCCCGGTAGAAGTATAAGATCCACAGAGAAGAATATCAGAATGAAGGGGACTAGGCTCACGTCTGAAAGCCATCAAGATGCCTGCAGCATTCCCTTTTTATTCTGTAACAACATTTGAATCCATGCCACATGTGAAGAATGCGACTTTGACATTAAAGAGTCTTTTTCTGCTGAACCATTTAGAAAAAAAAAAGTAGTACTAGGGTGTTGTACCGTGTTAGCCTTTATGAACGTAGAGAAAAGCCAAGCAAAATGACACCTTTTATTGGCTAACTAAAAAGATTACAATATGCAAGTATGACGATGTGGGTTCAGCTCCATGCTCCTCTTCTATTAGGGAGCCCTTGAACCCATCACCGTCGGTAATGTCACCGATGAGCTAGACAGTGAGGCAATAAACAATTGAGTAAAGGGGATGATGTTTAAAGTGCAAAAGTGCTTTTATTAAACAACTAGTCATTTAGCCCGTTACAATAACGGGCGCTAGAACAGTAGTGCATAAACATTAGTAGAACAGTCTGTATTAAATGACAAGGGACTTTGACCTCATTCTTTTTGTTGGTCGTATTTTTCTTTCTTTCAGCCTTTCTTTTGTTGATGTTTACTTGCTGAGCTGACCGTTCTTTGTGGGCTGCTGCCATGTATTGTGTGTCTTTAATTTTCTGTGATAGTAATACTGTCTTGTACGGCTCTATTCAATAAGGGCGCGTAGATAATTTAGTTCAAATGGCTCTGGAATATGTGAAGAGCAACAGGTGCAGATCTTTATTTATGGCACCTTTATTCGCTGCGCCCAATTGAGGTCGTCCTTTTGAGGCTCGCCTTTTTGTGCGCGCCCTTAGTGAAGGATACCATCTTGTACGTCCGCTGGCTTGTACGTCCGTAATATACGTCCTTACGTCCGTATATACCTTTAATTTTCTCTGGCGGTAATACAGGCGTGCACGTCGGTAATATGCCTTTAATCTCCTCTGACAGTAATACTGGCTTGTATGTGGCTGTAATATGTGTCACTGTATTGTGTACCTTTAATTTCCTCTCGCAGTAATACTGGTTTGTATTTCTGTAAAACGCCTCTAACTTTCTCTGACAGTAATATCGCGCATCGCAACGTGCCCCGCGCATGCGCACTTCACCAGAAGACACCCACACACGGACACCTGGACGCACATAGGGATTTTATATATATAGATTCCAAAGTGCACACAAAGTGCTGCGTAGTTCAATATCTTCTTTAAATAAATAATCCAATAAAACATATGTGAAAATGTGGAGGTTAAAATCAATAAACAAACTGTTCTAAAACCAACGAGGTAAAATAGTACAGGATGCAAAATGTTAAAATCAAAAAGCCCGGTGTCTTCTGTTTTCATGGCGGCTCCCTTGCTATGCCCATCTGGTCTGCTCTACAGGAGAGTCGCCTACCTGCAGGGTCAGCTACCCTTCAAACAGGTCCGGTAGCCCTCCGACCCTTGGCTTCGTCAGGCTCCCAACCGGACCGAGACTTGGGATATTTCCCAGCGGCCAAGGCGCTCACGCTGGGGCTACACCTGCCCAAAGCCTCCTCGACTCCCGCTCCTAGCAACGGCCAAGTCGATACTTCTACTGGTCACTCCAGCTACTTAGTCGCTCAGCTGGAGCGACCGCTTCCTTCAGCCTCACTGAGTGTCGGCCAAACACTCTTCTTGTAGGCTCTCCTCCCAGCTGCCTGCTTTCTCATATGCGAACCTGCTCTTGCTCGCTCTCTCGCTCTCCTTCCTCACACCGGCTTTCTCCACCTGCTTCCTGTCTTCTCTCTACTACCTCCCGTTCTCTTCCCTTTCTTTTCTTTTTACCTCTCCCTTAACCGGCTCGCGTTTCGCTATATATGCGGGGAGGACATGGCAGCTGCAGCCCATTAGCCACAGGAACAATCATGGATGTGGGCAGTTTCCCACCTGTGCACTTAGGTGAAAACCGCCCACACCGCAGATCGCCCTGCGGCTTGCTACAGCCACCATGCCCCCTCGCTAAGCCGCGAGCGCGGCGATTATTTATTTAAATAAAAACGGCCTTTGCTGGAAGAGCTGTGGACCCATAACACCACAGCAAGCTTTCGAGGCAACTCAGGCCCCTTCTTCAGGCGAGATGTAATACAGAGACTGGAGTTCTCTATGTTTATATACACACTCTAGGACAAGAATCAACATTGGTAAATCTTTAAATGAGAAATTTTAAATGTAAAAAATTAATAGATTCATTCAGGCTAAGGTTAATTTAACAAGAGACAAAAGAACAATGTATTGTCAAAATCTCTGGATAAGATAACTGTCCAACAAAGTCTTTTGAAGTTTGTAATGAAGTTTTTCAAAACAATGTGGGCCTGTAGACAGGCTGTCTGTCATTCTGAGAGATGTAAACAATCCTCATATATGGCCATAAAACTCTTGTCTCTATTCAATATATAAATGGAATATAAAAACAAAGACAACAAAAACCGCATCCCCCTTGTTGTCACCTACAACACACATCTTGAAACACTTTGAAAAATTATAAAAGAACTTCAGCCAATGCTAAACAACGACCAAACACTGAAAAATGTATTTCCTGAACCTCCCTTCCTGGCATACAGACAACCACCAAACCTTCAACAACTAATTGTCCGAAGCTCCTTAAATGAACCAACAGAAAATGGCACATCTCCATGCCTACAGAAAAGATGCAAAACATGTGCCCACATCTATGATACAGACCATATAGTTATACCACACTGCCGACTTGAACATCACATCAAGGGATCATTTTCCTGCAGATCATCTAATGTAGTCTACCTAATTCTCTGCATGAAATGTCCTGACACTGCACTCTATGTGGGAGAAACTGAACAAACACTCCGCCAGAGAATGAATTTACACAGGTGCCACATTAAACATGGCAACACAGATGTTCCTGTAGCGGCCCACTTCAACAGCCATGGACATTGTGAGAGGGACTTTAAAGTCACAGGGCTTATGGGCAACTTCAAAACACAGCAAGAGAGAAAAGAGTGGGAAGTTAAACTCATGCTAAAATTTAATACATTACAACATGGATTGAAGTACTAGGGTGTTGTAACGTGTTAGCCATTATGAATGTAGAGAAAAGCCAAGCAAAATGACACCTTTTATTGGCTAACTAAAAAGATTACAATATGCAAGCTTTCGAGGCAATTCAGGCCCCTTCTTCAGGCAAGATAATCATCTTACATCTTGCCTGAAGAAGGGGCCTGAGTTGCCTCGAAAGCTTGCATATTGTAATCTTTTTAGTTAGCCAATAAAAAGTGTCATTTTGCTTGGCTTTTCTCAACATGGATTGAATAAAGAGAAAAGTTTTATGGCCAGTTATGAGGATTGTTTACATCTCTCAGAATGACAGACAACCTGTCTACAGACCCACATTGTTTTGAAAAAACTCATTAGAAACTTCAAAAGACTTTGTTGGACAGTTATCTTATCCAGAGATCTTGACAATACATTGTTCTTTTGTCTCTTGTTAAATTAACCCTAGCCTGAATGAATCTATTAATTTTTTACATTTAAAATTTCTCATTTAAAGATTTACCAATGTTGATTCTTGTCCTAGAGTGTGTATATAAACACAGGGAACTCCAGTCTCTGTATTACATCTTGCCTGAAAAAAAAAAGAAAAGCCAAAGTAAATCCACTGTGATTCAATTTTATATAACAATAAAATGTGCAAAACCTCTAAGGGGGTGAATGCTGTGGCCAAACACACAGTCTTCATCGTCCTTCTCTCATTTGGTAAAATCTGAATGTTCATAAGTTCTCAGAAAACAATTTCAAATACATCAGAATAATTATGATATTACATAATCCCATTCATAGGGTTCAAATTAGGCACTGCAGTATTAATCCTTAAAAATGGCACCAAGTACACATCATTTTCAGAGAGGTTTGAAACCCCCCCCCCCCCCAAACTCTCCCACCCCTCAGGGCTAATAAGTGATTATAGCAATGTGTCAAAGCACATTAGCATTCAATCTGCTGGTGAAAGAAAGTGTTAAAAGTTTTTTTTTTTGGATCCTTGCTAAGCCTTAAAGACTTTTCACATCATTTGCTGATCGGAAAACTCAGATAAGATTGTAGCTTGAGAGAGTGAGGCCTTGAGGTTTATTTGGCTGAATAGCTCCCAAGTTTCAATGAACTGAAAAAGCAGTTATTACCTGTCCTATGGGTTTCTGATGCTGCCTAATTGTGTAATAAGCCCTGAGCACTACATAATGATAAGCCTGTGGAGAGAGGCTTCTTGGCCTAGTTTTGAGGTTAACGACCAGTGAGATGGCAGGGTTGATAAGTGCAGACTACAAGAAGCAGATGTCTTCAATATCCTCTCCTCCTCAAAGAACCTGAGCAGAAATCCCCCAAAATGTTGTTATGCAAGTATGCACAATGCGGTTTTCAGGGACAGATTAGAGACAGTTAAGCAAAGACAGGGCTTGAGGTGGTTTCTGACAGTTGCTGGCTCAATGCTAACTTTACGGGCAGGTTTTTCTGCGGTGTACCTGCAAGTAATCATATGGCATGCTGTCACATTTCAAAGGGAGCTCTGTTTAAAAGAATGAGCTGTGAAATTTTTACAACTGGTATATTAGTCATCAAACACATAAAAATATCGTTTTAATATTTACACTGAAGTGAAGGCTACCCTATCCAGCTTGATTCTGGTCATATTTATTGCTTTATTGTTAAAGGTCTCTGTTCATTACAGGGTCATTAAGGGAGGACATTAACCACTTAATGGCTAATCACAGGACACAAAAAGCCCCCTCTGGACCATATCGAGATCAACTTTAAAAATTGCCTAAGCAAGGTTGTGATGTTGGGCTGGCGCCCTGCCCGGGGTTTGTTTCCTGCCTTATGCCCTGTGTTGGCTGGGATTGGCTCCAGCAGACCCCTGTGACCCTGTAGTTAAGATATAGCAGGTTGGATAATGGATGGATGGATGTTTGTGATGTTGGATGAAGTTGGGATACTGGGAGAAAGCCAGCATGGCTACAGAGAGAATGTGCAAACTCCACATAGACAGGAACTAAGTTTGGATTTGAATCCACATCACTGGGGTTGTGAGATAGATCCATTTTGTCATATTATCAAAAAAATGACCTTTGTTTTATAAAGCACCTTTCTATATGAGACAACATTCCATGTTGCTTCATATTCCCACAGTAGTTGTTTCTGTGTTTAGTTATTATACCCGAGGTTAGGAGTATGCTCCGATACAGCGTTTTGCCACACCCACCACACAACGAACCACCTCAGGATCCCAAATTTGGACCCGAGCACAGCCGTGCAATGGGTGACACCTCAGCACCACACTAGTTCATATGGAATGGAACAGTGCGAGTTTTTTTTACAGTGGCTGGAGTGCTGATCCTGTCACCAACCCCAACACCAAGTTGGAGGACCTGCTTGCAGGGCTGGATGCAGATTGACGTCATATCCAGGTTGGAGCAATTGCAGGTTAAGGGCTTTACTCAAGGGCCCAACGGAGTGGAATCACTTCTAGCACTTACGGGTCTCGAACTAGCAGTCTTCCGATTGCTGCCACAGAACCCTAGCCTCAGAGCCCTTACATTATACCTGAGGCAAAGGTAAATTAAGTCACTCGCTAGGGGTCTGTGGTAAAGCCTATGAAAGGCTTCTGGTGGTTTGCGATTTCTATAAAAAACAAATTTGCTCAGGATATGCGGATGTGGGTCTGTGCCTGTAGAAATCCTTATGGTCACTCAGTGTTTATTGGGCAAGCTGGCTGATTGCTAGCGTGATCAGCCCAGCCATTCCTCATGGATACTCCGTGGGTTGTTAAGGCAAGCATTTTACAACCTCAAAGTATGTAATGAATCTGATGAGGACAGAGGATGAAGAAGAAAAAGAAAGAAAGAGAAACAATGAAGCAAGAAAATCAAGGAAGAAAGCCCAGAGAGAGCAAAGGGCAAAACTGGGTGATCGAGCCAGTGTGGTGGACAGGAGGCATTGCCGTTGGGTGACCCTACAGGGAGCAAGAGGAATGGTCTTCCAGGGAAAGGTTATGCCTGCTTAGTATTGGAAAAAAACAGGAGCAGCCAAAGGCTTCGGGTGTCATCTCACAAACATGGAGGGAAAGTTGTGGGATGATGGACCTGGGCTTTGGCTGTCCCAGCAGGTCAGTTAACCATGCTTGCTAGCGTCTCCATTGGCTGTGCAGACCCAGAGGGTGAACAGAGGAGATGAGAGAGAAAGCTAGGCAACCTGAATTTTACTGTTTTTAACCCTGATTTTAACATGTGTAGATGTCACATGGGCTGGACTGCTATCCTGGCCAGAAGAGGGGATGGTTCCGTACCCAGATGGGAGGCTCCTAACAGGCAGATAGGCATCTCTGCTGGGGAGGAGGAGGAGGAGGGGATCAGACCTGGAAGGAAAGACCAGAAGGGATGGATAGACAGCCCACTGAAAAGGGAAGATGTCACTGGGGGCTTTTTATTCCCCCAGCACGCTAGATGGCAGCAGCCCCGAATATCAATTTTTAATAATTAAATGGATTGAGTTTAACACATTATTGTCTGTCACCTTTTAGAACACCTGTGCCTGCTTGAGTCTTCTGATGTTAGATGACTCAGAGCACAACAAAGTAAAAAAGTGACAAAATGCACAAATTATGAACTTACGAGGAAAGGCCCTCATAAAGATCGATAAACTTAAACAAAGAAGTTTAGCAGTCAAACTTATTCCTCAGGGAATATTTTGAAAGTTTAGAAAGCATATGACAGGGTGCCTCGAGAGGAGTTGTGGTATTGTATGAGGAAGTTGGGAGTGGCAGAGAAGTACATAAGAGTTGTACAGGATATGTACGAGGGAAGTGTGACCGTGGTGAGGTCTGCGGTATAAGTGACGGAGGTGGGATTACATCAGGGATCGGCTCTGAGTCCTTTCTTATTTGCAATGGTGATGGACAGGTTGACAGACGATATTAGATAGGAGCCCCCATGGACTGTGATGTTTGCTGATGACATTCTGATCTGTATCGAGGATAGGGAGCAGGTTGAGGAGACCCTAGAGAGTGGAGATATCATCTAGAGAGGAGAGGAACGAAGGTCAGTAGGACCACCACAACAGAATACATGTGAGTAAATGAGAGGGAGGTCAGTGGAATGGTGAGGATGAGGGGAGTAGAGTTGGCGAAGGTGCATGAGTTTAAATACTTGGGATCAACAGTAAAGAGTAACAGGGATTGTGGAAGAGAAGTGAAAAAGAGAGTGCAGGCAGAGTTGAATGGGTGGAGAAGATTGTCAGGAGTGATTTGTGACAGACGGATATCAGCAAGAGTGAAAGGGAAGGTCTACAGGACGGTAGTGAGACCAGCTATGTTATGTGGGTTGGAGACGGTGGCACTGACCAGAAAGCAGGAGACAGAGCTGGAGGTGGCAGAGTTAAAGATGCTAAGATTTGCACTGGGTGTGACGAGGATGGATAGGATTAGAAATGAGGACATTAGATGGTCAGCTCAAGTTGGACGGTTGGGAGACAAAGATTGCATTGGTTTGGACATGTGCAGAGGAGAGATGCTGGGTATAGTGGGAGAAGGATGCTAAGGATAGAGCTGCAAGGGAAGAGAAAAAGAGGAAGGCCTAAGCAAAGGTTTATGGATGTGGTGAGAGAGGACATTCAGGTGATGGGTGTACTGGCACGACCAGTAGGCAGGAGACAGAGCTGGAGGTGGCAGAGTTAAAGATGCTAAGATTTGCATTGGGTGTGACAAGGATGGACAGGATCTCTTCTTCTTCTTTCGGCCGCTGCTGTTAGGGGTCGCCACAGCGGATCATCTTCTTCCATATCTTCCTGTCCTTGTCATCTTGTTCTGTCACACCCATCACTTGCATGTCCTCTCTCACCACATCCATAAACCTTCTCTTAGGCCTTCTTTTTCTTCCTCTTCCCTGGCAGCTCTATCCTTAGCATCCTTCTCCCAATATACCCAGCAGCGCTTTGAGTACTGAGAAAAGCGCTATATAAATGTAATTAATTATTATTATTATTATTATCTCTCCTCTGCACATGTCCAAATCAACACAATCTCGCCTCTCTGAGTTTTTCTCCCAACCTTCCAACTTGAGCTGACCTGAGGGGATGAAAATTTGCTACCGTGGAAGAAGTTCAGGAAAACAAGCATGAGGCTCTAGACATGATTACAAAAGATGAGTACAGGAAACATTTCCAGGATTGGGAGAAACACTTGGACGGGCGTAATGCATTTCAAGGAAAGAACATTGAAGATGACTAAAGGGAAACTGCTAAAAGTTTTAGAACAAAGGCTTTTTTTAACAATTCCTGGAATTCTTGGGTTCCCCTTGTAGAACAAATGGGGTTATACATTGAGAAATAACAAGAAATTCAAGTACCCAAGACCATTAGAAGGCAATAAGGAGGTCTTCTGCAGTTATGCGTGGACCCCCTAATGGGGATTGCCTATCCCTTTAAATATATGTAGGACTCAAGACTACGAGGATTACCCAGGGCCAGTAACGGCAGCATGTCGCACTTAACGACTGCAGATACCTTTATGATGTCAGATTACATGACGAGATTTCACAGGAAATGGACTGCCTTATGATTTCTCAGCACTGTTTCAAATATCCTATTTTGCCATTACAGCATTGCAAGGAAGGGACATTTGGGTTTTCAATCAATGTAGACCATTTTTTTGTTTTCCTCTCTCTGTCAAGACACTGCAAGGACAAAATATCAAATACTGTAGACTTTTGTGTTGGGAACAAAGTCCCATGAGCCTCTCCTCTGATTGTGCTCTCCATAACACCCATTGTCCTCCATTTCTTGAGGCCTCCATTGCTCCTCTTTGTTCTTCTGTTTCTTATACAGTAGATTTGATCATGAGCTATCATTCTGTAGGTATTGTACTCCCAGCTGAACAGCCTCATGGTTGTCAACTCTCGCACATTGAAGTCCATCCCTATGACTAAGACAGAATCAAACCTGCTTGATTTTGTTGTGGCTAGTAGCTTACCATTCTGACTGAGGCACAGAGACTGTCATATAACATGGACTGGGGGTCACATACATGAGCTGTCATTGCCCTCAACGAACTAAGATTTTGTAAATGAAGTGCGACTGAAAATCACAGGAAAAGATGTATAGGGTAATGGCTGCTTGAGGGGAAAGCCAGAAGGAGACCAGCCCAAGATTTTTTTTTTGACCCTGGTAATAATTAGATGGTTTACCTTGAAAGTGATCCTTTAATGATCTTAAATGCCACTTATAGTGAATTTAGGATTGGAATTGGAGCTAAAAAGGGACATGGTTGTGTGGAAGGAATGCTTAGTGATGGCCATTAAAGAGACTTGCCCTACTAAATGGGAAAGCCCGGAGAGGCATCAGTTTACTTGTGTACTTGGGTTGCTCCTTCTCCTCAGCTCTGTGTGCATTATTTATTATGAATTTTTAAAAAAATCTTCTTGGGTTATGCTGATGTCCTTGCCATGGCTTGGTGATCGCAATATTATTTGCTAAATTCTATCATCTTTAGCTGATTATAGCTGAAGACTGCTGAAAATGCCACCACAGAGTATCTGCTTTCTGAAAATATACATTTTACAGGGTATGTTGATTGCTTTAAATAAGGTAAATGTGTGAATCTAGAAGTGCCCCATTGTTTTGTTTTTTTTCACGCAATCCTATAATTTGCTATTTCAAAGCAAATGTTAACTACTATTCCCAATCACAGCATTTTAGTAAAGTGCTACTTCATCCATTTTTTCCTTCCTCTTTCTAACCACATAATTGGTATTTGTAACCAGCTCAACCTGTACTTTGGGTAACATGAACAATCATGCATTTGACTTGGGATTCACACCGGACCAAAAGTGGGATGCCTTGAGCCAATTAATGATTATTTATCTAATAACTCTGCAAAATTTTTTTGGTCAAGTTATAAATATACCAACTGTTATCCCTTAGGCCGCAACTACCTAGCAATTGCATTCATGGGCACATTCAGGCTTGTGTTTGCGTTTTCATCCTCTGCTAATAAGACAATTAAATATAAGCTTGTGTTGTATGCTGAAAATGTAGTTTTACACTGACAAAGGTGGAATTCTTAGGCTGTGAAATGTTTGTTTCACTAAAGTTATCATAAATAGCAGCTCTCTGCTCCCTCCAAGTGCTTAATGTATAGTGTGATTGATGTGAATTATTTCATTTGTGGTTTTCAGCTGAGTAAAGTTATTTTATTTATGAAACCTTTAATCAGCAAGCCATGAAACCATGGAAATGTGCAAAGAAGTGCTGCTGTGGAAAAACTGGAATCTTCTATATAATCCTATGGTTTGGTCAAAGCGTTACATGGGATTTTGTAGAAAATGGCTAACCAGCAGCTTACTTTGTGAAGAGTAGAGGATGTCCTAGAAAAGACTCCTATTGCTAAAGTGAGGTGGTCACTAAACAAATAATCAACATATGGAGGGATAACACAAAGCCCTGACTAAAGACGATCAGGTAACGTCATCAGATATGTCAGATTTGCTGACCATACTTGCTGCTCTCGTTGCCTGACCATGTCAGTTTAAACAAGTGAACACTGGTAACTATGTCACGTTTAACAAATGCATGCTGACCTTCAAGCACAGTTGTGGCCTTCCCTTCTTCTGACAGCCAATAGCATGCTATGCTTTGTATTTAGGTGAGATCTCTGCACATTATTATTTTTTTTTTCCTATTCTGCCATGCTATTCAAAACACAAGACATCAGACATGCATGCTTCTCTTCTGTTTTTGAGTTCCTTTTTGTGTTCCTTATTCCTCGTCACAGCATTATACGCATTGTACTTCCGGATGAGCATTTATTGGTTGCGAGAGTTCATGCACACAGAGCCCACCCCAATGACTAAAGTCATAATCAGAACCTATTTGAGTTATCACAGCAAGTCACAGACTAGTTGTAGTGAGCCGTTGAGTATGTCACATTAGATGATTGACCTCACAGGATTGTGCTGCCCACTGCCTCCAACTCGCTAAAGTTAAGACTGAAAATCACTGGAAAGTCACCTAATGTGCCATTGCCTTAATCAGTTTGGTGCCTACAGCATTTTCACACCTCAACCCAGTATCAACACACTGATTTTTCTCAGCGCAAGCACCATCTCTAAAATTTCTGGCCAAGAACCCCTTCAAAACCTCAACCCATAAGAACTTGATGATGATGATGAGATGGTCTGTTCCTTGGTAAAAGACATCAAATCAGAGCACCCTCAGGTAGGGCTTGCTGTCCCTGCAATACCATAAGGAGTTTGTTCACAATATGCCAGAGAGTTCATCTTATGTGTGTTATGTTACAGCCAGGGTTTGCACAATGGTTAATGATTATTTTTTGTTTGTTATTGCTATCATTTCTTAATTATTATTTTTCATACTTTTTATTGAAATTTGTTAATATTGGGTGTTTAAAGTATGTTTAAGTTTCAATACATTCCTAGTTTTCTGTGGGTAAACCCCCAAGAGGCAGGGCCAACATGACGTCACTGTTGACGGACCACCCTCGGCCTTCATATTTCAGGCTGGACAGTGAATCCATCAGTGGATCATTGAGGCTGACAGAAAAAAAACTCTTATTCTAAGTACTGCATTAATATGTTTTATGGACTCTCACTTGGTTTTTGGTTTCTGATTTTTAGACTAGACTTGTTTGCTTTGGGTTGTCTTTTCAGGCAAGTCCTTTTTGGAATTATTTTGGAATATTTTTCTGTTTTTGTGATTTTTATGCTTCTTTTCTTTATTCAAATAAATTCTTTATTCATAAAGAATCTTCATTGGCTCTGTCCTAACAAATCAGAGTTTTACCATTTGGGATATTGTTTGTTTCTGTAATATTTAAAGAGTATTTTTCAACTTTGAAAGCCAAACCACATTTTGGCCTTTGCAAGTCAAAGCCTGCTTGCCGAGTTTGGGGTTAGGCTTCCTGGGGGTGAGGCCTTATCTAAAGGCCAGCCAGTAAAGGTCCTGGCCTATTTTTGTGTTGCCTTCTCACAACAATGGCTCCCTACTTTCTCCAACTGAACTGACCCTTTTAATTTCCTATTGAGTTAAATATTTAATACAATTCTTTTAGTTTTTCCTGATTAATGTTGATTGTGAGTAATGATGCATCAAGTACATACTGCTGATAGAATAAATAAGCTCCCAGATTTAAAACCTTTTGCCTTCGTTTTTGAATTTGTATAAAGATTGTGATTAAACAGCTTTAAAACATGCGATTTTGCATTTTTGTGATCATTGTTTTAGTGAAAATGCAATAAGACAAAGAGATAAAAGTCAAAAATTAAAAAGACTTAAGACAGTATATGATTATGCTGGGTATACTAGAAAAACAATGTAGCAATATGTAGATTTCAGTTCACATTCACAGTGTTATGGTTATAAACACATAAAAGGGCCCTGATTACTGTTTTTTGCATGGCCTTCTTATTGTTTGGCTCATTTGGTTCAACACAATGTTATCTTTGTTATTCTGTCTTTGTGGAATAGCTCACTCAAATCATTCCTTGCATCTTTTATTATATTCTTTCAACAAAATGTGCAAAAAAAGTCAAAGACTTTACGTTATTCCGGAGCTACTGAAAGTTGAAAAAAATCAGAGAGGACCAAGAAGAAGCATGAGAAGGGCACTTAAGGATGTCACAGTTTAGACATTTATTTAAAGATAAATCATTTGCCTGTCCATGAAAATGGAAAAAAAAAAATCACTGCCATAAGTCTAACAGGCAACATTAGTTATATTATCTTGTGCTGAGAAGTTAAGTAAAATGACCTTTTATTGGCTAACTAGAAAGATTACAAATATGCACGCTTTCGAGGCAACTCGGGGCCCTTCTTCATGTTACATCTCGCCTGATGAAGGGGCTCGAGTCGCCTCGAAAGCTTGCATATTGTAATCTTTCTAGTTAGCCAATAAAAGGTCATTTTGCTTAACATCTCACCACATCCATAATGGCTAACACGGTACAACACCCTTATATTATCTTGAAATTCACTTTAGTCAAGTCACCAGCCAGTGATTATTTTAATAATAGAAAGTGTATCCTTAAAGACTGAATAAAAATAAAAATGTATAATTACTTAGCAGTGTGTAGCAATAAGTGACTAATGTCACAATCTCCAGTCATTTTGGACTAGTTTTAACTTGTCTGTTTATGTTTTAATTGTACTTTCATGTATTTATGACATTCTTTTCATGGCATCATCTAATGTTTGTGTTGCACTGATTACTACTGGAATCAGTTTTGTCTAGCAATGCTCTGGTGAGCGCACACACCAATTATTTTCATAATTGGACACCAGTATATTTAAAAGCAAGGAGTAGTTCATGGAGACTCTTTTACCTGAACCTAAAGTTAAACGTTTATGAATACAAAAAATCAGCTTTCTCTTGATAAGAATTTCAGGTTTCCGGTTTACATTAAGTACTCTTTTGACCACAATACATGTCTTGACCTTTCAATTAAAGTTCACACAAATAGACTCTCGCTTGTCTTATGGTTTTGGTTTCTGGTTAACGTCTTCAACCTCTGCAACTACGATTAAACAGACATCCTTTTTTGTAAACAGTCTCATTTGTTATACAAGTAACTCAATACTACAGTGTATCTCTATACAGTCCTCGTTTTTCTGCTTACCATGATTACCATGGATGATGCAGACTAACAAATCCCACCTTGGTACTTCCTGCTTGCAAGCATCATCTCAATGCATTAAAGAAATACTGCACTGAAAAATAATGCTTTTTATCTGTTACTTACCATGCATTGTTTGTAATGATAGCTGAGAAATATTTCATATCTCACATTTTCTTGGAGAACGGAGATTACAAATGATATGTTACTACAATGGGGGCCAATACTGAATGACACCACACAATATTAAAATGTCTATTAAAAAAATTTAAATTACTAATGTTGCATAATCCACATTTCATTTATCCAGTTGTATGCTCAGAAAGTCCAAAGAGTAGGCATTTTTTGCAGAAATTCAAAGTGCTGCTTGAGTAGGAAATGTGTGAGCTTTTGAATTTAAGAACTGCTTCTGCCCTTCATTCATTGGTCAAGAGTTCTTTTTCATTCTATTGAAGCCCATTGAATCATGAAATTTGAGATCGCCGTTCTTTATTAAAACACAAGAACAAATATTTATTTCAGTTATCACACAAACAGCACAGATAAATAGCAGATACGAAATGTATAGTTTTGGTGAAGTATTCCTTTAACTGTCAAAGTTGCACATCAAAGAACACTTGCTTAAACAATAAGTGAACTTGCCTCAAATTCACAATATATTGTTGATTCTCTGTCTCAATGATCTTTTACTACAGCTTACAGTTGAAGAGAATCATTCTCCTTTCAAATTATTTAACAGACCAAAAATCAAAAGATGAAGGTTTAGAACTTGCACATCCATAAGTAACTGGCTTAAATCAGAATGGTTTCTTTATCTCACTGTTGCACACTTGTAGATCTGACCAAGACCCAGACTGACCATCTGACCAAACTAGGAGAAAATACTGAAGCTGTGTTACTCAGTTATAATGCTTAGCACCCATTGACTCAAGTTGGAATTCTGGTCTCATCTTTCTCATGTTTGTTTGGACATGCTTCTTGTCTCCATGTCGATTTTTCTGTGGATATTCCGGTTTTCTCCCCATCCCAAATGTGTATATGTTAGAACACAAGAGCATACAAAATTTGACAAATGAAAAAAGACCATCTAGGCCACCAGACTCATTTGTTTAGCTAACAGCTAAGCTGTCTCATTATCTCATCTAGATCCATTTTAAAAGCTACCAAGCTTTCTACTTCAACTACATGTGTTCGTAGTTTGTTCCAGATTCCCATAATTCTTTGCATAAAGAAGTGCTCCCTGACTTCAGTCTTAAATGCACTTCCCCATAATTTCCACTGGTGTCCTTGAGTATGTGATTCACCCTTAAGCTGAAAGAATTTTGCCTGATCTACGTTATCAATGTCTTTGAGGATTTTGAAGAACTGAAATAGGTTACCATGCAGTTTCTTCTGCTCAAGACTATATAGGTTTAATTCTCTGTCTGTCAAAACCTCAAAGCACAGGAACACATGAAGCAAAAGATGATAACTAAAGGAACTTTTTAAGGGTTTTAAAAGTTGGTGTTTCTCAGAGATCAGTGCTACAGCCACTGCTTTTCTTTATACATAAATGTATATCTGATCTGGACAAGAATATAACAAATAAATAGATTAGGATTACAGATGATACCTAACTAGTGAAAAGTCAGATAATGTAGAATTAGTTAAATCAGAGATCTGGACAGCATACAATGTAAGCAGAATTGTGGCAGTTCAAATATAATGTAATTAAATACACATATGACACATAGGATGTAAAAATGTTAGATTTGAATAGACAATGGCAGGTCTTTGAAACCTTATGAGAAAGACCTAGGAGACAGCTTGTCACTCTTAACATCACACATTGTACAGAAGTGATCAAGAGAGCTAATAGGATGTTAGGTTACCACAATGTGTGGAGTACAAAAGGAGGAAATGCTTTAAGTTATCTAAAACGTACTGGTGACGCCTTCCCTGGAGTAATGTGTGCAGTTTTGGCCTACGTATTGCAAAAAGGACATAGCAGCACTAGAGAATGTCCAGAGGAGAGTGACTAGGCGGATTCTAGGACTAAAAGGAGAAACTGAAGGACTTGAAACATTTCAGTTGAAGCAAATGGAGTTTAAGAGAGGGCAAAGTGGAGTGTTTGTTTATAATTATATAATAGACTAGGATGCTCTGCCCCCTGCTCTCTTTGCTCGTCAACCCCTGGGCGGGTGCTACACGCAACCTCGTATATGGGGAAGCGGATGAACAATTTAAACAGGTTGTTATTTTCATGGGAATTGTTACATATGCATAATTGACCTAACTATTTTACATTACAGCAAATAATTAACCATAGTAAAAAACAGTAAAATGTAATAAAAGAAATGTTGCGTTAGAGGTATTCGTTGCGTTATATGTTTTCGTTCTGTTTGGCTTTGAAATTAACACGCAAAAACTTTTTAAACTTACACTTTTACTGTAAAACTTCAGTAAAACAGTATTTGGAATTAAATTTTCTTCAATATCGCATTGAATTTTGATTCCATGTTTGGAGTTACATCGTGACAACGCAACGTATAACTGCCCGTGAGTGAATATCGTTTCTTTCTCGTTAATAAATAAACTGACTTTTTCAAATGTTTGTTCCTGTGATTTGTTAATTGTCATAGCAAAAGCTATTCTAATGGGAAACTGTAAACGTTTTAATACAAATGGCATATCAAGATCTCCTTTGGTGCCCAATGTCATCCGTTGAAGATGTACTACATTATTTTTCTTGTCGCCTGTTAAAATTTTGCATGTCAGAATTGTTTGACCAATTTTGAATACAACTAATCTTGTCCTATTGCATAGCCCATCACTCAGAAATAAATTACGCAATAACATTATGATACATCTTTCTTTCAACAGTAATTTGGCCGGTGGAAGTCTGGGCAGTGTTAAGGGTTGTAGATATTTCATCTTACGCACCATCACCACCAACTGTTTCAGCATAGTCTATTGATACGCATTTAACCAATTTGCTGTGTAACCGATCAACAATTTTTGCGTTAATTTGTTTGACTTCATCGCTAGGATTGCCAATGTACTCATTTCTTCTGTTGATAACCCTTTGGGATGAAATTCTTCAATGAGATTTTGACATAATAAGTCTTCTTTTATTGGGAACTTAAAGTGAGGAAAACATAAAAAAGTATAAGAGCTGAGAGTGCAAGAACTGTGTCTGACAAAAGCATTCATATGAATGAGAGGTGAGAGGACCATGGGAATGGGCCATTAATCGTAAATGGTTGAGAAGAGGACGAGACTTGAAAAAATCTCTTGGCCATAGTCTCATGTTGCAGGACTTGAAAAAATCTCTTGACAATAGGCTTGTCTCTTCGAGAGAAATAAGTACAGTGAATCCCAGTTGTTACTCTAAAATACATTTCACAACAAGAACACGAGCACATGGTTAGAAACATGTTAAAGGCTGATTTCACACAAATTTTAAATATTTTTCTTCACTCAAAGAATAATGGGCACAGGGAATAAATTTCCAAGTAGTGTGGTAGAAACTAGCACTTTAGGAACCTTCAAATCTCAGCTTGATGGCATTTTGGACAATCTGTATGTATGATGGACGTGCTTCTTGGGCCAAATGGCCTGTTCTCATCATAATTTCTCTAATATTCTATGAACACAGGGACATGGATGGAAGCTTAAGGGCAGATTTCACACAAATTTTAGAAGGTTTTCTTCACTCATGTAGTATGGTGGAGTGAAGGGCTTTAGATATTTTTAAATTTGACTTGATGCTGGACATTTGTTTTGGTTGTTGGGCTGAATGACCTGCTCTCATCACAGTTTTTCAAATGTGGTTCTGTAGTGCACTGGTATTCCATCTAAACTGGTTACGCCATAATAGCGTCTGACTCCGCACACCCTGGAAATGGAAAACGTGGGTTCCAGAAATGAATGGGTTCCCAGTATAAATGTTTTGAGTCCAACTGCATAGAGCTAGGCACCATAATACTTCCCTTCAGCAATGCTTAAACATTTTTGTGATTGCTGCCCAACAGCAGCACTGCAACAGATGTAGCCATTTAATAACACATGATAGATGGTATGCGCCAAAGTTTATGCCGCAGCAATTGCTTTAATATTTGTGGTGCCACATCACAGGAGGTGGATCACTTCTGTTTAAGTTTAATTGCACCCTTATTTTATTTGAAACAATAGGGGATATTTTTAAAAGCACTTACCATTAGCACCAAATTACACTTCGAAATAGATGCCTTCTCTGATGTCCTTTGTAAAAGAAGGGAGATTTGTGTGTCTGAGAGATTGCTCAAAGCTGCAATAAACCCCGCTGAAAGCCATGCTGCCCTAGTTTAATCTTCTGATCCCGGTCAGCCTTTGTTCAAAGACATAACAAGATTAATTTAGTTTTCTCTGGGTTTTTGTATTCAGCGGCAAAGAAAGCGTTAAAGTAACAGACACAGAAAAGAGTCTGTGGAATACAAATTTAGAGCTTACTGTCAGTTGTTTGGTATGTTATTAATAATATACTGATATTGCTGTCTTACTCTGAAATGTAAGTTGGTATTTTGTACAATAAACTGTTATTTGTCTAATATCTTTATGCCTGTTCTTTCAGGTTGTAGAAAATATTTTTTATTTGTATGGAGTGTTCTTTGCATTTTTGTAGTTTATGTATAATATTTATATAGCAGAATGAGTTTCTTTGAGATGATTACATTACTTATATGTCAATTATTTAAAATTAAAAATGAATTGGAAGTTTATCGATCTATATGATTATGATATTAACATTCTTAAACACTTTTCATCCAAATTTAGGGTTACAGGGGTTCAACTTTATCCCGGGGCATGAGGGGGCAAGTCAGGAACCGGCCCTGGACAGGACAGGACAAGACACAAGTCCTTCACAGAGCCCACTGAAGGACACACCATCACAGTAAAAATTTTGAAACAGCAGTTAACCTATTCCTTACATATTTGGAATATTAAAGGAAAAGAGAAGTAGTCAGTAAAAAATGAAACCATAGTAGACATGGGAAGAATTAACAAAATCTATACAGAAAACCTTAGAATTGTGTGGAATTCACAGCCAGGATGCTTGATCAATGAGGCAGTAGTAGCAACCACTGTGTCCCCATGCTTTCCAAAAAATATAGCAATACAGTAATAATAAAATATAGAAATACGCCTTTGAGCCTAGAGTTTCCTGGTTTGGCTTTAATATTTTCCATGAAGGACTTACAAGCTGGTTTAAGGAAAGTCGAGTTTCAATGTGCAAATATTTGTTTTGATTATGGGTAATGTGGCGTTTTTTACAGTCTTATTTAACAGATCCCAAGTGCTTTTAGCACCAGCATGTCAGCACATTTAAAACTTTGAAATATTGCTTCTGAAACTTTATTGTTTGTTCTTAAAAGAAAGCTAAGTGCAAATTACAACAAGCTGATCCTTCATCCTTCTCAGATTTTCTTTAGCTGTGCGTATAGATTGATTATATTCACTTTGCCTAAAGGAGTTTGGGAGGCAATGTTTGCAGCATCCTGTCATTTTTAATATATGCCTATGTTTAAGGAAAATTTCCAAATTTACACTGTGCTTTACATGTGTCATTAGAGGCCTCATAAACCCAAAGTTTAGCAAAAGGCCACATTGTCTTATTCACAATGAGTTCTAAATTAATTTCAGGGATTGTTAAATCTAACACACCAAAACTAATCTTTGTGCCCTTTAAAGGAAGAGTATTTTATTATTTCTAGCATTTAGTGTAAGAAACAATGAGTGCCAATAATTTCAAGACTTATTTAAATCTCATACACCAAGGTTTCAAAAAATACATTTCTGTGAGACCTCATGTTGCCACTAGTCGATTTCAAGGACTAAATAATAATGAAAGAAAAAATAAATATGGAGAAGTAATGAAAAACAAAAAGAAACTTTGAATCAAAATGTTTTTTCAATTAAACTAATAAAAGCTCAAAAGCCCAAATGTTTTTTTTAAAACTCGAATTGTACTCTTTTTGTTCAATAGCTGATCCTACCTGCATTACACCGTCCATGTACCGTGTATTTATATTTTGTTCTGCTTTCTGGAGAGAAACACAAAGAAAAAAGTGGGTGAAAAGTCTGAATTGGCACAGGCCCCCCTAATACGAGTTGCTCCCAAGAAATGTAATGATTTACTTCATAAGGTAGAAAAACACAATAAATGAGAATTGTTATTTCAGCTATTAAAGTGCGGGCTTCATTTTTCATTTTTAAATTCTAAAAATTCTTATTGGTAATAGAAATGTGTCATTTTTAACCTCTGATAATGGTCCATAGAGGGCTAGACCCATATAGTAAAGGAACAAAAATTTTAAAAATTAGAAATTTGTCATTTCTAACCTTTCAGGAGTGGTGCTTAGTGGGTTCAGACCACCAGTAAAGAATCTGCTTTCAAAAATAGTGTCATATTCATGATCAGCAACTTCAAAATAGCATAAAATGACTCTCCACTTGTCTATATTACCAATCCCCATTTTTTAAAAGTTTTGTGAAGAGTGGCATATTTCACCCCTCATATCCCATTAGGGGGTGACTCCCTGGGCTCAGTCCATGTGGTATGCATAACCTCAAGTCCTTCTGATCATTTTTGCTGATGAAACCGATTAATTTATCATAGGGTATAATTTCCTGCACAAAATATGGTCCACAAATGGCTTCAAAATGAGATCTAGGGAGCCAAAAACAGGGGCAGGGGAACCCTAAAACTTCTTGCATAACTAGACAACATTATGGTGAGTCAAATGGTACATCATACTTTATGTGAGGATTTTCTCATACTTGTGAGAAATGATTTCAAAGTGTTTGTTAGAAGTTCAAAGAGATGATGCCTTAAAGCTGGTGCTACTGTTTCTACCCCTTCCATCGGTCACACCCCAGAAAGATGTCCCACCCACTTGATGATTACCATTTTTGGTCATGCGACTTGGGACCATTTTAAATGGAAATCTAGGGAAAGAGTTCAGTTCGCTTCTGGAGCTCAGCAACAAAGTAATCCTGCTAAGCCTTTCAGTCCCTCTCAGGACAAAGTTTGGGAACCCCTCTTAATTCTTTGGATTTTTGTTTCTCATTGGCTGAGCTTTCAAAGTAGCAACTTCCTTTTAATATGTGACATGTCTTATGGAAACAGTAGTATTTCAGCAGTGACATTAAGTTTATATGGATTAACAGAAAATATGCAATATGCATCATAACAAACTTAGCTGCATAAATGTGGGCACCCCAACAGAGATATGACATCAATACATAGCTGAGCCTCCTCTTGCAAATCTAACAGCCTCTAGATGCTGTCCTCCTATAGCCTCTGACGAGTGTCTGGATTCTGGATGGAGGTATTGTTGACTATTCTTCCATACAAAATCTCTCCAGTTCAGTTAAATTTGATGGCTGCTGAGCATGGACAGCCTGCTTCACATCATCCCATAGATTTTCAATGATATTCAAGTCAGGGGACTGTGACGGCCATTCCAGAACATTGTACTTCTCCCTCTGCATGAATGCCTTTGTAGATTTCCAACTGTGTTTTGGGTCATTGTCTTGTTGGAATATCCAACCCCTGTGCAACTTCAACTTTGTGACTGATGCTTGAACATTATCCTGAAGAATTTGTTGATATTGGGTTGAATTCATCCGACCCTCGACTTTAACAAGGGCCCCAGTCCCTGAACTTGACACACAGCCCGATGGAACCTCCACCAAATTTGACAGTAGGTAGCAGGTGTTTTTCTTGGAATGCGGTGTTCTTCTTCCGCCATTCAAAACGCTTTTTGTTCTGACCAAATAACTCTATTTTTGTCTCACCAGTCCAAAGCACTGTGTTCCAAAATGAATCTGGCTTGTCTAAATGAGCATTGGCATACAACAAGCGACTCTGTTTGTGGCGTGAGTGCAGAAAGGGCTTCTTTCTCATCACCCTGCCATACAGATGTTCTTTGTGCAAATTGCGCTGAATTGTAGAACGATGTACAGATACACCATCTGCAGCAAGATGTTCTTGCAGGTGTTTGGAGGTGATCTGTGTTTTGTCTGTAACCATTCTCACAATCCTGCTCATATGCCGCTCCTGTATTTTTCTTGGCCTGCCAGACCTGCTGGGTTTAACAGCAACTGTGCCTGTGGCCTTCCATTTCCTGATGACATTCCTTACAGTTACAGAAACTGACAGTTTAAACCTCTGAGATGGCTTTTTGTAGCCTTCCCCTAAACCAGGAGACTGAACAATCTTTGTTTTCAGATCTTTGGAGAGTTGCTGTGAGGATCCCATGCTGTCCCTCTTCAGAGGAGAGTCAAAGGGAAGGAAGCACAACTTGTAATTGACCACCTTAACTACCTTTATATCTCATGATTAGACACACCTGTCTATGAAGTTCAAGGCTTAACGAGCTCATCCAACCAATTTGGTGTTGCAAGTAATCAGCATTGAGCAGTGACAGGTATTCAAACCAGCAAAAGTACAAGGGGACCCACATTTTTGCATAGCCAGTTTTTCACATTTGATTTAATTTCATACAACTAAATACTGCTTCACTAAAAATCTTTGTTCAGAAAATACCGCAGTACTCAGATGTTCACTGCGTCATAGTTGCTTTGCACAAATGGATCAGTGCCACCCAGCGCCTTCTGTCTCAACTAGCACTTAGCAGACTAGCCAGCGACATGCCAGCCCATTCCATGATAGAGTCATACCATCATATTTTTGGTCTGCCACACCATCTCACCCCTTATTTAGCACCTGTCGTCAGCACTACCTTCAATGGTATTATGTGGTTGTCTCATCACGTGCCCACAGTATCTTAGCTTGTGGGTTTTAACGCGACTCAGCAATTCACTTTCTCTCATGTTCTAGACAGCTTGTAGACTTGCTCAGTGGTCATCATCAATATCAAAATTGTAGCTACGTTAAGAAAAACAGAAGAGCACTCTGAGATGTCTCCTTGTTTTTGTAACCGAGTCATTCTAAAAAGAAAGGCTTCACGTTTGTAGGAGTAATGTGATGATGTGATTCGTAACCGATAGCCAGAAGCACAAGACCAGAAATGGTCACAGAAAGCCAGAGGCTTTTGCTAAAAGGACATTGAACTAAAGGTGGTCGAGATGTCAGTTTACTACAGGGTTCCCTTGTGAACGCAGCCTCACTCACTCACACAGGCCACTTGAGCATGGACAGTCAGGAAACCTTGTGTCTGTTTAGCATCTGAGAAAATCAGTCTGCAGAGGAAATCTTTTCAACTTCAAAACAGAAGACTTTATGCCAGCTGGGCATTAAGATAAAATTCAAGAGGCACTATGAGGTGGCAGTGTTACCTGTTGATTGCCGATTAGTACAATCTTTAGCAGACCAGACCAACATATGGCTTTATAGGAAAAATAATGCAGCACTAGCGGAATCTAATTTATATTTCCAGTATATTGTAGATTATGGATTGGATTACCATGAATGTTGTGAAAGATTAGAGATTAGAAAATAAGGCGTAGGAAAGAATTTTATAATATGTTTTGAAGTCATTACTGTGGTAACAATGTGGGCTTTCTTGTAAAAGTAACAAATATTTAAGCTGCAAATCAGCCAGGTTGACACGCAGTATTACAACTGTAACACGAATAGAGCAAAAACAACGTATGTGCTAAAAAGCTAATTTATACAGAATATTTGGTCTGTTTGAGCCTTTACTGCCAAATGCCAAAGTAACATTTCTATCTTTCTTTCTAGTCTTTAGTATGAAAGCAACATTCACTTTTTCTGTCTTTATGCAGGTACACACCAATGCCGCGCTCCTTTAGCTTCTTCACATTAATGACAATGCTATTTTAAGCACTATTGAAGCCAGCGTATGTCTGTAAATAAAGGCAGGGGCTGGTTACTCTAAAACACCTCGCCATCATTCATTGTTTCAGATGTACAAAACGTTGCTGAGCATTTCATTTAATAGATTGGGTCTTATTTCTCTCAAGTCCGGAACATGTCCATTGTTTCAGTCTATTTCAATTATGTTGTGAGACAAAGACATGACAGCACTTTTGAAACAGCTACTGTATCTAAGCTGTTAATAAAAGAATAGTACTCTAAGTTGACTCTAATGGTATTTTTCCCGCATTATGTTCTTTTTAAGCAAATGTCATGTTTGAAATATATTGTACAGTAACTGTAAAAAGCCATTCTGTTATTTTTCTTTCCATTGGAGCACTTCTCTGTACGTGTAGTAGTCTGCTACTAGAAAGTCTGTTTAGTGATTAGTAGTGTCATCTTAGAGCAACTGGACGCCTGGTGTGTGTGTGCTGTACATAGAAAATCAGCCTCAAGTGTCATTTAATTTGTACATAAAGCTTATATTTAGAGACACAACTATGGTGGACTGTAATATAAAGACACCTGTACAGGACCAATGGTTCCAGCTTTACAGAAGTTATTGAAAATTATTTCCAAAATATAAGCATTTAGAAAAACTATTTTTAGGCCATTTCTCTCTCAAAATGTTTCTATTTGTCTAATGCCTTTTACTGTTTTAAAAAATGTTTATCTATCAGTCGCCCTGGACAATAGCCGTATTTTCTGTTAAATAATTTATAGTCATATGAATATGAATAAATCTGAATAAATAGTCATATAGTCATATGAATAAATAACTAAACAGTTTATCTGGGTCTGTAAATTAAGAGCAAACAATGAATTATGGACATAAAATGTGAAACACAATGACATGCGAGTAAATAAAAAATGGATTTATTAAAGGTTTTAACTGTAACTGTATTGTGATGATTTTCTAAAAATCAGAAGAGTAGCGACTCCCGCGGCTGAATCTTCTATTTGGGGAAGAGTGTGATTGTGGACTTAAAGCGCAAAGATTTTGGATCTCTTATTGTATATGCATTATCAATGGAAATTAATGGAATTGTACGAAGTCATATCCAGACGTAATATATATATATATATATATATATATATATATATATATTTGTATATTCATTTTTAAGTTGCTTCAGATAAAAGTAATTTACAAAAATAACTAATCAAAAATGAATCAAATAATATTTTTTATGATCGACATATATTTGATTCATTTTCACATTAGTTTATATTTTGTAGTCACATAATTTATTTTGTTGATGATGTTTTTGTTTTGTGCTACAACTTGAGTCATGTACATGTGCAAATGAATTTCCTTTTGAGGAACAATAAAGGACTCTCTATCCATCCATCCATCCATTTTCCAACCCGCTGAATCCGAACACAGGGTCACGGGAGTCTGCTGGAGCCAATCCCAGCCAACACAGGGCACAAGGCAGGGAACCAATCCCGGGCAGGGTGCCAACCCACCTCAGGGCACACACAAACACACCAAGCATACACTAGGGCCAAAAAGGACTCTCTACATACATCTATCTACCATTATTATATAGTGCCCTTCTAATCTGCCTATCATTCTTGTATAGTGCCATTGTTATCTAAACTATCCATCCTTCTGCCATATAGTGCCTTTCCTTTCTGTCTACCCCACCCCCACTAATCTACATTGACACATTATCATCAGTGACATTAGACTACCAATTTTGCTACTGCCTGTACACATGTCTGCAGTTTCTGAAGGTGTGTTTAATTTTAACCACTTGTATTACTAAACGTTTCTGCAACAATCTGAACATTCGATTCCTGAATTACTGGTTAGTAAAATTCTACTACAGTTATCTCTCTCTATATATATATTACATTCATGACATTCGTAGTCTGAATCACATTCTGATTGTATGGGTGGTTACCTACCAGGTAACGCTTGTGGTTGTCTGCCAGTCAGCAAACATCCGCCACGGTGCCCTCCTCAGTTGTGAGAAGCAGATCATAGAATGTTACATAGTTTACTGTCAAATAATGCAAAGAGTATGCGACACGTGTTTCGCCGTAATTCTGGGCTCATCAGGCGTACACACTGTGGTGTTATGGGTCCACAGCTCTTCCAGCAAAGGCCGTTTTGTTTTAAATAAATAATCGCCGAGCTCGTGGATTAGCGAGGAGGCATGGTAACTGTAGCGAGCCGCAGGGCGATCTGCGGTGTGGGCGTTTCTCAGTGCACAGGTGAGAGACTGCCCACATCCGTGATCGTTCCTGTGGCTAATGGGCTGCAGCTGCCATGTCCTCTCTGCATATATAGAGAAGCGCAAGCAGGATAAAGGGTAGAAGAAGTAAAAGGAAAGACGGAAAGAAACGGAGGTTGCAGGAGGAGGCAGGAAGCAGTAGAGAGAGAAAGTCGGTGCGGGAGAGCGAGTGAGTGCAGGCTCATGCAGCAGCTGTAGAGGTAGCTTGGGTGTTAGGCCGACACCCGAGGAGTAGCAGTAGTGGTCGCTCCCGCAGAGTTGATTCCGAAGGGCGGGAGTGACCGGAAGATGGATGACTCTCCGCATATGGCCGCAGACGGCAGCGGGAGTTAGGACTTGGGGTATGTATTCCCCAGCGTGGGTGCCCCGGTCGCTGAGGAACCCAAGTCGCTGTCTGGAAGAGCCTACCGGAGCCAGGGGTCGGTGAGGCGATCCAAACAGCTGAAGCAGGCAGAGAGAAGGTCAGCTGCATGTAGGGTGACTCTCCGGTAGAACAGCCCAGATGGGTGTAGCAGGGGAGCCGCCAGGCTAAACAGAAGACATCGGGCTTTTTGGTTTTAACATTGTTGCTTCATGTACTATTTTACCTCATGGTTTTTAGAAGAGTTTTTCCTAATGGATTTTAACCTCCACGTTTGTTCATTTGGTTTTTCACTTGCTTTTTATGGATTATTTATTGACTTTTGATTTATTGAACTTTGACTGCACTTTGGACACGTTTTGATTGTTCTTTTAAATAAAAGCACTTTTGCACTTATATACCATCCCCTTGCTCAATTGTTTATTGCCTCACTGTCTAGCTCATCGGTGACATTACCGACGGTGTTGGGTTCAACGGTGATGGGAGCATGGAGCAGAACTCGCATTGTCACACACACTCCACTGCACCCCTCATGGGGATCGAACCTCGAACGTCAGCGCCAGAGGCGGAGCCTCTTTATGTTGTGCCACAGCGTGTGGTTCGTTTATTTATTATATATATAAAATCCAACATCTGTCTGTTCGCTTTTCATGACAGAAGTACTTCACGGATTTAGATCGGGTTTTTTTCTAGAATTTGCTTGAACATTCTGGTTGATTTTGTGACCTCTCTCATCACACTAAGTATCATAGTTCGCTTGCAGGAGCGATATATTCACACTAATCTGAGAGAGTCTGTGGGCCGAGGGTGTTGGGGGAGTATTGGCCCTCCACACTCATGCGCCAGCCTTGGGGCATATCTTACATCACGCTTAGCTGTCAAATGAGAGAACTACTTAATGGATTTAGATCGGGCTTTTTCTATAATTTGCTTGATCATTCCGGTTGATTTTGCGACTGCTCTCATCACACAAAAAATCATAGTTCGCCTGCAGGAGTGATATATTTGCGCTAATCTGAGAGAGAGTCTGCAGGCCGAGGGAAGGGGGAAGCATGAGGTCAAGAGTAGGGAGCTGGGCAGCGTCCTCCTCACTATCCTGTTTTACTTCTACGTGGGCGAAGCCGCGGGGGATGGCTAGCTGGTTATAAAATAATTGGTTAGCAATTAGAAGTAAATCTTAAAAGAAAAAACTCTATAGTCTTACACCTAACAATGTAATACCATGAGGACAGCAAAGCTGAGCCAGAGCCTGTCCTAGGAACATCATGGACAAGGTGGATACCAACTCTGGAGGTGACACTTGGAAAGCCATTTCCTGTGGAAAAGAAGTAGAAGAAGAACAAGAAGAAAGGAAAAAGGGAAACTCTGTACTGTTACACCTAACAATAGAATACCAAGAGGACACCAGTGCTGGGCCAGAGCCTATCCTAGAAACATCACGTACAATGTAGGTACCAACTCTGGAAGAGACTCGTCTTTAAGATGTAATGGAAAACCAGTTCTTTGGGAAAACTCATTTAGACGGGGCAGAATATTCAGCCTCTTTACAAACAAAGCTTGGGCGAGGATTTGATTCAACGACTTTGGAGCTGTGAAGCTTTGGCAGCCACTATCCACTGTAACACCCTACCTACATCATAGAATAACCTTCAAGTAATTCATTTTCACTTTCCCAAAACATATGATTGCCATTTATCTGTAGGTCAGCCTGTGACCGAGTGTTATTAGATAATGTACAGTATATTTGCAAAATCTGTACAAAATAAATCAAAGAATGTTATGCTCAGGTTCTTCACAGAACAAGTGACACCACATTTGGGACATGGCGCAGTATTCTTACAAAGACAATACAAGCACATGCTGAAGAGATAAGAACAACTAGGTGTATTACATGTCAATACATGACTGCCTGATTGATAAAGGAAATGCTGTTTTTTCTTTTTTGAGCAAAATAAAGGCTACACCGGGTCCTAAAATACTGCTTTAAATTTCTTGAGACATCCACAAATTTAATCCATCAGAATTCTTTCAGCAAAACAATGATACATGTACTCAAGGGCAATAGTGAAAAATGAGGGGATGTGCATTCAGAACAAACTAGAAACTGCTTCTTCTCTCAGAGCAGAATGGAGTCTGGAATACATGACTCAGTTACGTTTTTAAAGTGAAAGCTAAATGTTGTCATAGGAAGAGACCTGCAGAAGCTGGGCTATCAGTTAGCTATTAGTTAGCGAGTCCAACCACTGTAGAAGTGCAGAAGGGCCATCTGTATAAATAGCGAAATAAAGCACAGAACAAACATTTGTATTTAATAAAGCAAAAGTTTGGATGGATGCCCACAAGAGTATAAGTAAAAGAGGTGTTCTGCCTTCAACAAAGTGGTCACCTAGACCTCAGCTATAAGAGGTGACAACTGACAACAACCTGCTCCTGAAGACAAGTAAGACCAAGGAGCTCGTTGTGGACTTCAGGAAAAAGAAAACGAACATCAAACCACTTTACGTCGGAGAGGACTGTGTGGAGAGGGTGTCAGACTTCTGCTTCCTGGAAGTCCACATCATGGAAGACTTGTCCTGTGGTGTGAACACAGCAGAGCTGGTGAAGAAGGCTCACCAGAGACTTTATTTCCTGAGATTCCCCAGAAAAAATAACATGACCCAAAAACTGCTGGTGTCCATCTATCGCTGCTCTATTGAGAGTATCCTGTGCGACTGCCTCTGCGTGGGGTTTTCCAGCTGCACAACAGCACGGAGAAGAACACTTCAGCGGATCGTAAAGAGACCCAGCAGATCATCGGCTGCTCTTTACACACTCTGGATGAACTGCACAGCTCTCGCTGCCTCTGGAAAGCAGAAAACATCTTAAAAGACTCCTCACACCCCACTCATGACATCAGGCAAAAGATAGAGGAGCATCAAAACAAAGACTAAGAGACTGAATAACAGTTTCTACCCTGTTGCTATCAGGGCACTGAATGCCACCTCATCACCTCCAATGCAGCAGTGCAATAGATGACATCTTGTACAATAGTGTTCAGGTGCAGTTAAGGTCTTATGTTGAATGTTGGGCTAAGGATCTGTGCTGGTATCCCGAAGGTTGCCATTTCGAATCCCCGTCACTGCCAAAAGAGATCCTACTCTGCAGGGCCCTTGAGCAAGACCCCTAACCTGTAATTGCTCCAGGGGCGCTGTACAATGGCTGACCCTGCACTCTGACCCCAAGGGGTATGCGAAAATGAACAAGTTGTGTTCTACCTTATTTCTTTTTATCCTTTTTTAATTATATTTTATTTATGTATAATTAGGGAATGCACCCAATTTCATTGTATTTGTTACAATGACAATAAAGATATTCCGATTCTGATTGTGAGGTTCTTCTCCAACTTGTTCCAAAATGAAGACTTCCAGTGACAAGGATTCTTTCATATGATTCTACCAGAAGTGTGCAGCATGTAGCTGAAGTGACGTCAGCCTTCTTCTGGTTTGTTCTCCTCCCCTGTGAAGGTTTGATTAGAAGTGACTGTGCAACCCTAAGCGTCTTCCACTTGTGTTTCCTGCTCCCAGACCCCATAACTCAGTAGGCTCACTTGTCTGACAATTTAAAGTAGATGTTGTACGGTTGTGCCTTCCCCCTGTGGGTCACTTGGATTTCATTGCTTTTTCCTGGAGTTAAGGGGTTGTTTGGTTTTATTTTATGATTGTTTAATGGTTAGAACTACACTGTACTGGCATGTTAATATAATAATAAGTTAATCACAATGTTTAGCAGAAAATCAAACACAATTAAACTTTCATAACTAAGAAATATTTGTTAATAGGGCATTCTGGTATACAAATGTGACACCTCATATTTCCTTTTTGGCATGTTTACAATCTAATTGTTTTAAAAGATAAACAAAATTGTCCATGGATGATTACTATAATAGTAGCCATTTCTACATGAAAGCCAAGGGCTCAGTTATTGCATAAAATACTAAGAGGCCTTATTCAACTTCAAAAAGACTTTACTAGGCTTCTCATTAAATCTAGTAAAGCACATTGCGTATAACAAAATGGTATTTTTCAATATTCTTTTGTTTGAACCCATTCCCAGCACTGCCTGATGAAATCAGACTCAAATTGTGAAATATGTCCTTCACGTGACACCAACACAGAAGCCAGCTCACCATTTTTGCACATAAGCTATATAAGCATGTACTGTTTGGCACTTAGCACTTCTGTCTATTTAGATAAACCTAAAGCAAGAAACAGAGAGCATCACCCCTAAATGTGCCGAGCATCTTATATTAGTTAGGGAGTACCCTACTAGGGACCTTCCTAATCAAACATGAAACCAAAGAGGCCAAACTAATCAAATATCATCCATTAAATAAATAAACAGAAGGGAGGGACGCATACGGATCCCCACCGGTTTTTAGTGATTGGCAATAATGGATATAATGAGGTTATTAGAAATAAACTTGATACATTAGGATTAAAAGTCAAGACAGAGGTAAAGAATTTAGGGATAACTATTGACTATTAGGGGTGGTGATCGATGACCAGCTGTCCTTCACTGACCATGTTGCAACAGTCAATGGTTCAATCAGTCAAGGCAGACATGTGTCGCTGCTCTTTTCAGATCGCTTTACTGTAACAGTGCGTATTAAATTCATATCCTTGATGCTTGCCTACAGAGTAGTCAGTGGATCTACACCTTAATATATGGAGACACGTGTGAGGACCTGTACTCCTTCTTCACCACTCAGGTCTGCTGATGATGGACATCAAATCGGAGTGGTGGCTCTGAGGCTAGGGATCTGCACTGGTAATCGGAAGATTGCCAGTTCGAATCCCGTAAATGCCAATAGAGACTCTGCTCTGTTGGGCTCTTGAGCAAGGCCCTTAACCTGCAATTGCTGAGCGCTTTGAGTAGTAAGAAAAGCATTATATAAATCCATCCATCCATCCATTTTCCAACCCGCTGAATCCGAACACAGGGTCACGGGGGTCTGCTGGAGCCAATCCCAGCCAACACAGGGCACAAGGCAGGGAACCAATCCTGGGCAGGGTGCCAACCCACCGCAGCATTATATAAATACAAAGAATTATTATTATTAAATCTCAGTCCAGACTCTTTTCGCGTGTAGCTTTTTGCTGATGTAACTGCCCACCTCCATCCGAACTGCTGACTCCCTCAGTGTGTTTATGAAGCATTCAAAGACTCTCTTGTTTGGTGAATTTTAGGTGTTTGTAACCTGGGAAGTGTAACACGCTTCCATTTTGTTCTGATCAGTTTTGTACCCTTGTCCCATAAAACTTGTTTCCAAACAGTCCCCCTAGACGGCTGTTTCATTCGATTATGTTGGCCTGCTTTATAAAAGTCATTTAGGATAAAAGCATCTGCTAAGAAAACCAATGTAAATGACTATCCTACTCTTTCTTAGGACCCCCACCTGCCCTGCACCGTACATACTTGCTTTGCAACCCTTTGTCCACCGAGCCATTACGCTTTCTTTTTTTTGAACACTAAAAAATAATCTGAATCAGTTATTTCTTTATAAGGATATTAAAATGCAGGGTCTGAGTATGCAAGACAGAAATGTTATGATGGACTGTTAAAATATATAATGACTGAAAACCAACGTGAAAATCCAGAAGGTGGGCAACGAATCAAGTCAAGAATTAATAATAAATAATAATAAAATTAAATTAGTCTTAAATAGCCGATTGTCTATTTATGAACACAAGTGTGAGTCAGGTAGGCAGAAGCCCCAAAGTGCACAATATAACCTGCTCTACCTTTTCTTTCATCATGGCTGAATTGTCCTATAAATCTAAAGGTGGCTGATCTTTACTTCCCATTAAACTGACAAAAAGACTAATAAGAATAAAAAAATCTGAAATATTTTCTTTGTATCCAGACCCATATGTGCGATAAAAGTGTTTTATTGTTAAAACAATATTTCTTAAATAATGTCAGTACATAAAAATTTGAAAGAAAAAAAAACAGAAGTAAAGAGCTTACTCTATGCTAAAAATCTTTTTTCCCTTTTTCCAACCAGCGTCTGTAAAGCTCTGGCTCAGACTCTGGGACACCCATTTCTAAAATCTGGCAATGTGTTTGCATGTAACTTGCCAGGACATACTGGCAGCACTGGCAAAAAAGGGACCATTGCATCTTTACAGTCAACAGGAATGTGTCAGCAATAATCTCTTGGCGATCGTTGCTGGAAATTCAAAATGACAAACTAATGAAAGCATTGTGATACAATATGGCAGTAAAAGCCTTTCCTAATTGTGTCTATTTAAAGCAGCTGTTACGAGCTCTGATTTGGTTAGAAACAAATACATCTTACATGACATCATCCTATTGGTGTTGATTAATTAGAAACTAGCAATTGTTTTAAATAAACATAAGTAGCCAAGAAAGGCCGTTAATGATTCTCTAGCTTTTGGCCAATAAAGCCAGTTGGTTTGAATTAGATTGTCTTTGGGTGCTTAAGCTCGCTTATTATCGGCTTTTTTTAACCCTTATGTCTGTCTTCTGCAAAAAAAAAAAAGTCTAAAAGCATATTTTATAAGAGACATGAGATGTGAACTTAAGTTTTTTTTTGCAAACACTAAAATGTCAGAGTACTCAACTATACACCCTAATTTTTTGGAAACTGCACCTTCGGTTTTTTAAAATTATTTAATTATCAATTTTTATATAGACATTGGCCATTTTAATCAATTGTCATCAAGATTCAAATTATTATAGAGAAGTGCAGCGTTAATGTATCTGTCAGGAAATTCATTCACACGTTAAGGACGATGAAAGGTGGTGGCTTTCCATTTACAGTAAGATATGAGAAACGTGCAAGTTTCGTATGGAACATTTTTTATCTCTCTCCAGGAGATTTGCAAAATGAGTGCAGATGAAATAAGTCAAACCATACTGAAGAAACCTTCCTTTTAGTGGCATGACTGATTAAAGCACTGAAGGACACGTGGGCCTGTGGTGAGTAATAAATAGGGGTCAACCACAAGTGACCCCGTGCAAGTCACCTAACATGTCTGTGCTCTAATTGGAAAAAA
Organism: Erpetoichthys calabaricus; assembly: GCF_900747795.2. Classification (NCBI taxonomy): domain Eukaryota; kingdom Metazoa; phylum Chordata; class Cladistia; order Polypteriformes; family Polypteridae; genus Erpetoichthys; species Erpetoichthys calabaricus. The sequence continues at coordinate 25,348,166 of NC_041409.2, read as the reverse complement.
TAGCTGTAATCACTTATAACATATCCTGATGAAAATCACCCTATATAAATAAGAAATATACAAATACAATTTCATAATAATATTGTTATAAGTACTATAATTATAATATAGTACATTATATACATTACACTCAATGACAAAATAACAGAAGAAAATGTCTAGTAAAGTGATTTAGGTAGTGCATTCAAAACAAATTTAGACCCCGGACCTTTTTTACATAAATAATAGCCACAACCTAGGATTTTGATCAGTCTGAATATTTTTAATATTTAGAAATACAACAAAGAAAATTATAAAGAATTATTAAATTGAATTCCAAAAGGTGAAATGTCTGCACTGAGGTGTAAGTTCAAGGCCTAGGACATGGTCTTGTACTCTTCGCTATACTCTACTTATATCCCTGACTTGTTCAGATTGCTCTTTTATCTTCTTTTTCTTGGTTTACTTATTGGAAAATCTCTGCCATACTGTTGGACCTCATCGTGCGAGTGGGGGGGGGATTTATCCTCACAAATTAATTGAGAACAGGTGAGCCACATATTTCCTACACAGTTGGAGACCATCAGCAAATTGGATGAGCTGGCGAGGTAATACACTGCACCTGAGCAAAGTTAGCCTCATATTTGCAAAAGGGTAGGAACACGTTTGAAATCTCATGATTCTGATTTTTCCTATTTAGCAAACTGTTGAAAGGTTTTCAGTTTGCCGCAGTCTTTGCATTACTGCATATTTTTTTTCCTTAAGAATTTCATCAGATCTTTTTGTGGGTTACAGTAGTGTATAGAGTGCAATCAGAGAGAAATAAATGGCACCAATTTTGATGTCTTTTCCATTAAATAGTGTTCAAAGTAATCACGACAACAATAAAAAAAAAAACCTCCTAGTCCCCTAAAGTAAATGATTCAATTTAAAGGTGTCATGGGCTGGACTTTGGTTTGTATTTATTCATCCTTTACCTTAATAAAATTTGTAATACTTTATAGATCATTGTGAAATTCCCCTTGGGATTAATAGAGTATCTATCTATCTATCTATCTATCTATCTATCTATCTATCTATCTATCTATCTATCTATCTATCTATCTATCTATCTATCTATTGTGACGAACAGCTGGGTCCCATGCCCGGCCGAGACACCCCTGCTGTGCATGTTCCGGGGGAGCAGCCATGGACAGCTCAATGATTCCCCATGGGAGATGGAGATGGAGTCCTCCACAGCTTGGTTGGGGCCCGGGGTGGCCGCTAGGGGGGGCTGTCTCCTTCCAACAGCCCGGCTGGACGAATCTGCAGCCCCATCCGGAAGTGCAATTAGGACCAGGTGGTCAAGCACCTGGAACACTTCCGGGTGGGTTATAAAAAGGGCCAGCCACCACCACTTGAGAGTTGGGAGGAGGAGGACTAAGCCTGAGGAGTAGGAGGAGGACGAGTGGTGGTGCCAGAAGAAGGGTTGTTGTAATTATTGTGAGTGTTTTGATTGTGTTGGGCGCCATTGTGGAATATGACCCAGACACAGACAGGCAGACACATTAGATTTACCCCACACACGTTTATTCAGGGTTTCCATTATACAAATTCACTACTCACAAGCCCAATACCCCTCAGTCCAGGCCAACACAATGCCTTCTCTCTCTTTTCTTCAGACCGCCTCCTTCTCTCCTCCAGAGACCTTGTCCACTCTTCCACCCGACTCAAGTCTCTCTCTGAAGGGAGGCGGCCCCTTTAAATAAGCACCCGGATGTGCTCCAGATGTGTCCCCGGCAATCGTCCACCGACACGCCCCAGCGTGGAGGAAGTGCCGACTGTCTCCCCGGAAGCCCTCCGGGAGTCCTTGTTCCTCTTCCCCCCAGCACTTCCTGGTGTGGCGGAAGTGCTGAGGTCCAGGGTTCTCCATGTATTGGGGTGCCCCCTGGCAGTGACCACGGGCCCCTACAGGGTCGAACTTCTCAGCTCTGTACCCGTGGCCCCCAGGGTGGTCGCCCCATTCAGGCCATTCAGTCCATCAGCAACAACAACAACAACAGCATTTATTTCTATAGCACATTTTCATACAAATAATGTAGCTCAAAGTGCTTTACATGATGAAGAAAGAGAAAAAAGACAAAATAAATAAGAATTAAAATAAGGGAACACTAATTAACATAGAATAAAAGTAAGGTTCGATGGCCAGGGAGGACAGAAAAAACAAAAAAAAAATCCAGACGGCTGGAGAAAAAAATACAATCTGCAGGGGTTCCAATGTCACGAGACCACCAAGCCAGTCTCCTCTAGACATTCTACCTAACATAAATGATCAGTCCTCATGGTATTCAGGGTTCTCATGGAAGGACTTGATGATGACGGTCATGTGGACTTCTGGCCTTTAATCCATCAATGTGGGGACATCACGGTGCTTTAATCAGGTGGTGGTGGTGCAGGTCGCCACCACAGAAAACCGGAAACAAAACAGAAGAGAAAGTAGGGCTTAGTATGGATTTTGAATATGAATACCATGAATAATAATGATAATTAATTGAATATACAGAGCATCAGGATCAAACTAAGATGAAGCTATGAGAAAGCCATGTTAAAGTAATGTGTTTTCTGCAACAACATTTATTTATATAGCACATTTTCATACAAAAAGTAGCTCAAAGTGCTTTACATAATGAAGAAAAGAAAAATAAAAGACAAAATAAGAAATTAAAATAAGACAACATTAGTTAACATAGAAAAGGAGTAAGGTCCGATGGCCAGGGTGGGCTATTCCAGATTTTAGGTGCATAACAGCAGAAGGCCGCCTCACCGCTTCTTTTACATTTAGCTCTTGGGATTCTAAGTAGACCCTCATTTGAAGATCTAAGGTTACGATTTGGAGTGTAAAGCGTAAGACATTGCGAAATATAAGATGGAGTGAGATTATTGAAGGCTTTGTAAACTATAAGCAGGATTTTAAAGTCAATTCTAAATGACACAGGTAACCAGTGTAGAGACATCAAAACTGGAGAGATGGGCTTAGATTTTCTTTTCCTAATTAAGATTCTAGCAGCTGTATTCTGCACTGGTTGCAATCGATTTATGTCTTTTTCGGGTTTTCCTGAGAGGAGAGCGTTACAGTAATCTAGTCGACTGAAAACAAAAGCGTGGATTAATATCTCAGCATCTTGCAGTGTTATAAGGGGTCTAACTTTTGCTATATTTCCTAAGTGGAAAAATGCTGTCCTAGTAATCTGATTAATATGTGATTTAAAATTCAGGTCAGAGTCAATAGTTACCCCTAAATTCTTTACCGCCATCTTGACTTTTAATCCTAATGCATCTAGTTTATTTCTAATAACCTAATTATATCCATTTCACTAAAATTTCTGTTTTCTCCTTACTTATCCATCCATCCATCCATCCATTATCCAACCCGCTATATCCTAACTACAGGGTCACCTTATTTAGTTTGAGAAAATTACTACTCGTCCATTCAGAAACAAAAGTAAGACATTGTGTCAGTGAATCAAGAGAGTTGGGGTCATCAGGCGCTATTAATAAATACAGTTGTGTGTCATCAGCATAGCTGTGGTACCTCACATTAACCCGTTGGTTTAGCTAATAGCGAAGTTGTCCCAATAATCACTATTGGGAGTGTGTGACACGTGACATCTTTACCACAATGGTATAAAGATCAGCATCATACACCTCCTAACTGTCCAAGTTTGTGGATTAATCTAAACAAAGAAAACCGTGACGTTATTATGGTTAAAATACCTCTGGTTACAAATTCTTTTCTGTTGTTTGATTTCTGTTTATGTCTTGCATGTTGGCCTTGGCTACATGCAGTATTCTGGTTATTGAATCTTCCAATAAATTTCTCATTTTACGATTTTGTCTCACATCCTGACCATTTAGTTCTTGCCCTCCCAGTTACATCCTTGGCTTGTTATTGCAATCACATTCCATCTTCTGATTCCACTAATTTACACTACTCATTCATTATATTTTGCCTTTACCATCACCATGAACTTGTCCCTATAAAGAATCAGAAGTGTGACCATTTTGTGGGTGTGATGGTCCACATCGGCTCCATGCTCCCTGGTGCTTTCAGGAGTCTCTTGGAACCCATAACCGTCGATAGTCATGAACCAAAATGAGCCTGGCAAATGAGGACAAACACATTCAGCAAGAGGTTCGTGCAAATGCTTTTATTAAAAACAAAGTGTTCCAAAGTGTAGCAAATAAAAATCACCTCAATAAATAAATAATCCAATTAAATCAGTGAATGTGGAGGTTAAAATCCAAATAAATATATTCCAAAAATGAGGTTATGACACACAGCAGGAAGCAGTTCTATAAAAACTCATGAGCTCTGGTGCATCCTTCTTAAAATTGATGTCTCCTCCGCTTACCCCAATGGAATCCTTCAGTCAGAGGAAACGTTCTACCAAAAGCCACAGCCAACCTTTTAACTGGCTCGGGCCCCTTTTACCGTCACAGGCTCCCTGCAGGGCAGCACTCCGACTCTCCAACTCCCGCTGCTATTCCCTGGCCTTATGAGGGAGCCTTCCTGGAGTGGTCTGTCGCTCCTGTTCCCCAAATTACTCAGTAGGGGTGATCCTCAGTCCCGGCAGCCACACACTCCTCACCTGGGACTCTGCCTGGTTGTCTGCCTGCATTCCTTCTTGCACCGGCTGTTCTCCCAGTCCTTCCTTCCTTCTACCATTTCCCTTTTTTGAATGATTTGAAGCAGGCTGTTCATCAAATTGAACTGAACTGGAGAGATTTTGTATGAAGAATGGTCAACAATACCTCCATCCAGAATCAGACACTCATCAACGGCTATAGGAGGACAGCGTCTAGAGGCTGTTAGATTTGAAAAGGAGGCTCAACTAAGTATTGATGTAATATCTCTGTTGGGGTGCCCAAATCTATGCACCTGTCTAATTTTGTTATGATGCATATTGCATATTTTCTGTTAATCCAATAAACATAATGTCACTGCTGAAATCCTACTGTTTCCATAAGGCATGTCACATATTAAAAGGAAGTTGCTACTTTGAAAGCTCAGCCAATGAGAAACAAAAATTCAAAGAATTAAGAGGGGTTTCCAAACTTTTTCATATGACTGTATATCAAAATTAACAAATTTAAAAATGCACAGTTTACTGTAAATAGATTACAGCTGCTGACCTCACACTTATAGGCAAAACAAAAAAAGAAAGTATTGTTGGCTAAGGAAACTCTCTCTAGCCAAAGAAGGATACCCCAAGAGTTCATGGAAATATTACAATATACAAATATTATGGCACATTTTGGAGTCAACAAGAGTCAGCACTTCATTGTCACACTATTGACACCACACCATAACACTTTTAGATGACTATGAGAGGCAAATAGGAATCCAGTTTGCTATTCAACAATCTTAGGTTATAAAGTAGCCACTCCATTTATTTTAGAACTGAGGGACATACACTGGGAATAAATTTATGGGGCAGTATTTTTGATGTAGCATTATAATAGCACTATTGTTTAGAAAAAGTTTGCAGGGTGCTTTTCAAAAAGGCGTTTTTATGTAAAAGCTGTTTACATCTTTGTGATTTTCAGAAATCGTTTAATCACATCTATAAACAAAATATTGAAAATTTGGAAACTTTATAGTGGCTGTATGTTAAAATAATAAAGGAAGCATCATACCCAAATGGCACTCTGAAACAGGAATGCAGTCAGCAACTGAAAAAAAGAAGCGAAGTGCACTTCCAGAGCTGGCCAAGTGTTAGTGCTAATGAGACTGTGACAGTGCAGACTAAACAAAAGAAAATGGAAAAGATCATCGTGTGGTGAAAAGTTAAACTCTGCACAAGCAATGCTGCAGTCTCAGTTTCGCTTTCACAACTACAAGATAAACTGCTCTAGCAGGTCCAAACAGCAGTTGATTTGCAGCCTTCTGATAGATCAGTTCAGCTCTGAAATTAAAAAAAAAACAAAAAACCTAAGGATAAAAGAATATTTTCAGAGATAATTACAGTATTTGCAGGCTATTTGTATTTAAAAAAGTCCATTTAAATATTGTAAATATACACCCCTTATCATCTGACTGAATTTCAGTATGTCCCCCTCACTACTAAGATCTTTAGCCACCAATAGAAAATCACAGAGGTACAGAGAGAGACAAAGATAAGGATGAAGAATAATATGAAGAAAACATCTATCTATCTATCTATCTATCTATCTATCTATCTATCTATCTATCTATCTATCTATCTATCTATCTATCTATCTATCTATCTATCTATCTATCTATCTATCTATCTATCTATCTATCTATCTATCTATCTATCTATCTATCTATATCTATACCAGGAGAAGTAGGACCAGAGCAACCATGATCATCCATCCGTTATCCAACCCACTATATCCTAACTACAGGGTCACAGGGGGGTCTGCTGGAGCCAATCCCAGCCAACACAGGCAGGAACAAACCCCAGGCAGGGCGCACACACCCCCCACACACCAAGCACACACTAGGGACAATTTAGGATCACCAATTCACCTAACCTGCATGTCTTTGGACTGTAGGAAGAAACTCACGCAGACACGGGGAGAACATGCAAACTCCACGCAGGGAAACGAACCCAGGTCTCCTTACTGCGAGGCAGCAGCGCTACCACTGCGCCACCGTGCCGCCCCAACCATGATCATCAGACACTAATATCATCCCAGTAACTATCTGTTTGACGGTTTAGGAGTATTATGGCCAGAAGAGAGAGGCTCAGGAGGCTTCTTAACCTGGAGACATGCCACCATCGTTAACACAAACTGAATTCTCTACCTTATTGTTTTTTAGCTGCTGCCATGTCATTTAAGTCTGTTTTAATCAGAAAAACTAGCACACTGCATTTTACGGTACATAGATATTCTATTCTGTTACATTTGCACACATCTCAGATTTTGTTTAAAATTGTAATGCTTTGGACATATACTTTTTTCCCTATATATCGTATCACCCTCGTAATTTTCGTTTTAACTTAAATTACTTCTTTTTTTAATTTAAACTTAACTTAATTTAATTATCTATTTGTTAACTTTATTTCAGGGCACATTTCACTACATGTTGTATTTGTTTAACTGTGTATGTGACAAATAAAGAATGTTGAATCTGAATATTGAATCTTAGTGTAAACACTTTAAATGAGTTAAAATTTCGATTATCTGCTAGCTATGTAAGCCCACTTTTCACCTTACAATGATCTTTTCCATTTTTGTAAAAAGCCCGGGCTCCTAGAAACTATTGAAATTGGCAGAAAAAAAATTGAAAGGCAGAGTTTTTCATTTTGCGGATGTGCTTGTCATAACCCTTTTACAGATTACAGATTAACCCTAACCCTTGTCTATTAGCGGCTAAAAGAGTTTCTCTCTCCTCTGAGGTTTCGTTTTGCTGATGTGCTCGCCTCGCTTGTGTATTAGTGGCTAAGCAAGTTTGTCTTTCCTCGGGAGTTTCACTTCACACGGAGTTGCTTTCTTTCAGCTTCATGCTGTAGCTTCATACTTCTTTCTTCTTCCGACTCATTAACTTAGAACCGCCTCTTTGAGCCCCATACTGTAGCCTCGCACTTCCGGGCCAGACAGACAGACAGACACACACACTTCCACGCATAGACTTTTATATATAAGACAATGTAATAATTTATTAGCAGCTAACTGTTGGCTCCTCCTGTTAGAATGCCAGAAGTGGTGTTGGCCAGCATGACTAGTCCAAAACTTGATTGTCCCCAGGTTGTAACCAATGATTTCAAAGCATTAGACAGACTTGTAGAACAATAACAAGATAGGCCAAAGATCGAGAAACTGATCCAGCAAAGACAACAAGTGGTTGCAACGTGAAAGTCATCAGCAGGGACAGACAGACACAGGAAAGTTGTTAAATGCAACAAAAACACTGCCTCAAATATTATCATAGAATTGAAACAGCACCTCTGTAGTTTCACAAAGCTGCCATTTATGGCAGGGCTGTCATTTGGAAACTGTATCGAGCACCAACATAAAAAGATGCAAAACCTTGTGAAGAACATCTGAAGAAGCAGAAGAAGCCTGGGCCCTTAAGCAATGGAAAAAGTATTATGGTCTGTCCCCTGGTTCTACATTTTCCTTTGTTTATGTTTCTGGAAATCCGAAGGATGGCTTCAACATCCAGTGTATGATGGGGGGCGCAAAAATGCCTGGAATCTGCCAATAGAATGGGAGTAAGGTGTAGTTATCAAATAAGCAGATAGGCATCACATACCAACAGTCTAGTTCAGGGGTCCTCAATCACAGTCCTGGAGGGCTGCAGTGGCTGCAGGTTTTTGCTCCATCCCAATTGCTTAATAAGAAACACTTATTGCTCAAGTAACACTTCTGTTTCACTTTAGTTGTCTCGCTCGTTAAGATTTTGAACCCTTATTACTTATTTTAGTCTAAAATATCCATATTCTTGGCCTTTAATTGCTCCTAATTAGCAATAACATGCAAATGACAAAAGGGACCAGCATTTCTCCATTTAGTTTGTTACCATTTACACCTGTGTGTATTTATCATGCACTATTGGGTTTAATTAAATACTTGGAAGGAAATTGAAGAGGAAAAAGTGAAGGACTGAGAATTACTCCTCCATTTTAGCCTTCAAATCATTTGGATGATATCCTTAGAAAGGGAAAGAAAATCCAGGATATAAGAATGACCTGACATAGCAGAGTTAAAGCAACTAACAAGCCATGAAATTAAATTATTGGCAACAATTGCTTTCTAATTAAGCAACCAGGTTAGAACAAAAACCTGCAGCCACTGCGGCCCTCCAGGACTGGTCTAGCTGATCATTCTACAGAGTGGAATCATACTGAGCTGATGACGTGTGTATTTCTGGCATTTATTCTGCAAATCGAGCATGTGACTGAGATTTTTTTTTTTCCTCCGAACCACCACGGCAGATTTTTCAGAGATAATGACAGTTGCCTTTTTCAAAAGTTGACAGACTTATTCACAAACAGATTGTTCCCTGTGGAGAGACTGTTAATTAATAACATTACACTGAACAATTGAGTCGTCTATGGGAAAGCATTCCGAAAAAATGCATGGAGAAGTAATATTAATTATATTTAGTTATTGCTAATTCCACATATTCCTGCCTATCACTTAATGTTTAAATAAAGTTCTTTACTGTAAAAAAAAAAAAAAAAATTAAGCTGTATACCTGTAAGACATGTTATGCTTGTTCTAGTAGTATGATACCCACTTTGCCAGTTCTGATTGATCATGATCTTATAGATCTTGTACTTGGTACACTCCTCCACATTAATTGAAGTGTGCCGTATCTGAAGGAATTAAGAAACAGGAAAGGGTGGTTGAAAGATAAGAGCAGGGGAAAGGTTCCTGTGTGATTTGTTTTCCTTTGGTGCATTTTGGCGCACATTTGTGTGAAAAATATGAAGGCTTTCACATAAAAAAATGCACTGTGCTTCTCTGTGGTGATGTGAGCGAGAGCCGTAGAACATACGTTTAGTGCTGTGCTGCAGATTACCTGTGTTATGCAGCTAACAAGGCCTTAGGGGCTGATATTTCTTCCTTTCCACCCTAACAGACCTCCTCATAGTGAGTCACATTTTGTGATTGAGTTTCCTCCAAGTCAAGCGATCATTTAATGTGTTTAGGTCCTGACTTTTTCTTGTTCACTCCACCTCCGCCCCTCTCTCTCTGTATAAAGTAAAGGTCCGACTTTGGTGGTCTTAACAGACCTCTCAGGCTTTCCATGAGTTTTTAAATTTAAATGAGGCCCTAGGGAAACATACACTAATTTTTCTGGGCTGTTTTAGCCAAGATTTCAGTTTATTTACTGATTTGTCATTTGGAACAACGATATAAAGAGAATCCAAAAAGCTCTGCTTTCATTTTGTTTTAGTATTCTGTGGAATGGACACTATTTTTTATTTTTGGTATCTTATACATAGGGAGAATTTTATTTGGCTATGCCAAACTGTCCTAATGGTATTTTTTTTTTTTAGTTATGTATCTAGTGTGGTATGTACTAACTTCATTTCTCCAAAATGGAAAGAGAATTTCTGCTTGTCAGTGTCTGTTCCCAGCCAGCTGCCAGCATCATAAAATGATCACATAATTCATTATTACTTGGAGGACACCCCACCCTTTAAAGATGAAGCCAGGGCTCTTTAGCTTGAAATGATTCACTTTGGCTGGGTAACACAGTCGTAATCACTCAAAGCAAAGGCACCTATGCTTACCACGACATCATTTATGTCACCTTTCGTCATCCGTGCAGTAACAAATGACTGTGTAAAGCATCTAACTTTCTTTTTTTTTCAGCCAAATCCAGAAACTGAATGCTCCTGGGCTAATGTAAAATAAATCATTAAAGTCAAAGAAATAACATTATAATGTAACAATAAATAAAAGAATTACAGCAATGCTAAGGAAAGATAAACTGTTATTATTGTAATACAATGCCATTGCAATCAGAATCAGAAGGAACAAAATATTGAAAATGAAAACCTATTTAGTTAAGGAAGCAGATTCAATAAGAGAAAGTTAATTTTGATAACATTTTTAAATAGGAGCTACCAAAATGACCCAATGAGTCTCGTACTGCTATATAACAATTATGTAATAAAAGCTTTGTTTGGCCTTAATAAGAGTTCCAAGCAGCAGTGTCAACAAGTCGTGTTAGAGGTTACCTGTTTTGTGCTTATTAGTCACGTAGTGCTGTGTCATAAGGTCCGAACAGAGGCTGTGTGTTACACATCAATAAAACACTAATAGACACACAGGAGCAAGCTTGTACTCTAAATGGTTATCTCTTTCCCCCTAGGATTTAAATAATACTAAAGATAAATGATTATTTAACAAAGTGTTTATCATTGTATTTCTTTCAAGGACTTTGCACAATAATATTGTCCATACTATTTGATTACATTTTTTATATTAAAATTTTTTTTTTAACATCACATGCTTAAAAATTTTAAGAGTTAGGATATCCTTATTGTAAAAAATGCATTATAGAAATTTAGTCACGTGAGATCAGAAGAAGAAGGAGTCTACTGTATAACAAGTTTTTACTGCACATCTTTGAAAGGGGTGGCATGGTGACACTGCAGTCCCAAAGGTGCATCATCCTGGTTTTTAATCCAGTTGCTGTGTGTATGGAGTTTGCATGTCCTTCAGTTTCTCTTGCACATCCTAGAGACCAGTGTGATTTGTTGATGGTCATCATAAACTGGGCCCGTGTGTGTTAATGCACCATACAATGGACTGTGTTGGTTTCTGCCTTGCCCCGATGCTGCTGAGGTAGGCAGTGTTCCCCGTGACCAGAACTGGATTGAACTTGTTTAGTAATGGATGGACATACGAGGTGAGACACAAAAAAAGCTTGGCACTTTCCTGGAAAACTGTATGGAGCTCGGCCGAACGTGAATCATACAAGTATATCCCCTCCTACACGCCTTTTCAAACCGGCTAGTTATATCCTATGAATAGCCTACTCAGTATTTGCACAACAATCACTACACGAGTTACCGCGATAATGTCGGGTGAAAAAATCAAACAGCGAATAAAAATCAAGTTTCTCACAAATTTTCTCTTTTTCCGTAAAGCAGTTTTTGACTGACTAAAACATTCCGGTCCTCAATCATCCTCTCTATTCGCCCGATTTAGCTCCCTGTGATTTTTACTTGTTCCCGAAAATCAAAAGTGACCTGAAGGGAACACATTTTTCTTCAATGGACGAATTGAAGACAAAAACGGCAAGCCTGTTGAAGAGCCTCAAGCAAGAAGACTTTCAGCACTGTTTCAATCAATGGAAGATACACATAAAGCGGTGTAAAGATCGGGAGGGAGAGTAGATAGAAGGTGACAATGTCTAGAATGCTGTAATTCATCAATAAATATTTTTTTTTTACCAATCCGGTTATTTTTTTGCCTCACCTCATATACTGTATATGTGTGTACTGCTTGAGTAAGGCGACAGTTGTTTAGACAGAAAATGGAATTGTGAGATGACATGGAGAAGTCAGAATGTACTCGGCATGGTAAACATGAAGGCAACAATTAAGTAAAAAACCTGAGAAATTTTTGCTAGAATGGTGATGGGAAAACAGAGCAGTAAATCATAAGTAAAAAGGAATAAACACAACCTGAGCCAAGAGTCACGAGACTTACAGCAGAAAAAAAAAACATTGTGACCAATAAAATCAAAAATTAACCATTAACCTAAAATGACAAAGTCTTTTTTTTTTTACTTTCAAGAAAGCAATCTTGGCTGAATCAGATATATACATGACGCCAGCTTTTTAAATCGTCACACTAGTGACGTCGTGACTCCCAGGAATGGGCCCTTGTATCCTTGCAGCCATTCTCTGACGTGGTGGCATTCATAGAGAAAACAAGACAGCACAGCAGGAGAACATGAATTATTTAAAAACATCAGAAAGAAAAAGATGAGTACAACCACTAGATTCTTCTGGAGCCCCAAAAACCATACTCTGATATAATTCATATTATGACGGATATAAGGTTTATACACTACATGTCAATCATATTGGATTAAGCCAGCATTATCTCCTGATCAACTTGGAGCTTTACTAATACAGGTTTAATCCACCACAACAACACACATTAAGAGCAAGAGCTTTCCATACAGCAGTATACAAGTGTGAATGAATGAAAATAACAATAATTAATTTTTTTTACAGTATGCATGCAATACATATACTGTATTCTTGGAATTAGCTAACATGTTGTGAGAGAAGTAAAAAGTGCTCTCTTGTTGTCTATCGCTGCCTTGACATATAGTCTGCCTTCATGCACTTTAATAAATATCACAATAAATATCATTAGTAAGCCTGCTGATCATCAGTCAAAAAGCAACAAACAAAATTTAAATGCTGTCTTTTTATTTCCATAAACATTTACTCACTCTTAATGAACATCCACATTGTTATTAATCATTAAATTGTTCATAATAAATGCCTTAAACCTATTAGTAGACTCAGTAAGTACCTACTGGCCCATTCTTATGGGATTCATAAGAGATGATAATGGTCATTCATTCACGGATAGCAAACAGACTGACTGCTGTAGAAGTGATGGAAAATGAGAAGAATTATCACTTAATTCTTTATTATTTGAATGGGAGAAGAGTTTAAAAGTTAATCACTTGCAACAATCAGCATTCATAGCCCTAAGATAGATAGATAGATAGATAGATAGATAGATAGATAGATAGATAGATAGATAGATAGATAGATAGATAGATAGATAGATAGATAGATAGATAGATAGATAGATAGATAGATAGATAGAAATTGATTGATCGCCAAGAGGAAATCTGCTGTGATCAACGGAGGTGCCAACAGCTATGTCAGTAACAGACACCACATAATAATAATCCTTAGGATACAGATGAAATGTTTCATTATTGATCAGGCCATTTAATTGAAGATCCCAATACTCAGATTTTGATTTAATTACAGTACACACTACACTGAATTGCTCTTGTTGAGTCCATATGTGTACAATGAATTTCTAGTATTGCAGCAACAATACTGTTGTTATGTGACAATTTTGAATTTTACATTTAGCAATGAATCAGTTTGAAACTTACAAACTGTGGATTTGTGGAATAAAGGACAAAAATAAATGTTGGTGTCCCCAGTGATATCCCTGTTTGATAGCAGCAATGCTAATTAAAGAGAAAGAAAATTTAAAAAAGAGGAATAACAAAGCAAAGCTGTGGTAGGTAGTTTTAGTGATCTGGGTATAGTTGCCTCTGTGGGTATTTTGGCTTTCTCAGATGCAGTCCTGTGAAGGAACGCACAAACATTAGGGAGTTTTTCTTTACACAAAGAATGATAGACACTTGGAATAAGCTACCAAGTGCAGTGGAACCTCGGTTTGCGAGCATAATTCGTTCCGGAAACGTGCTCGTAGTCCAAAGCACTCGTTTATCAAAGTGAATTTCCCCATAAGAAATAATGGAAACTCAGATGATTTGTTCCACAACCCAAAACTATTCATATAAAAATGATTAATACAAAATATAAAGTAAAAATACATAAAACAAATTAACCTGCACTTTACCTTTGAAAAGAATCATGGCTGGTGTGAGTGAGTTTCTAAATTCTTGTGGGATTCCACCCAACGGGACGACACGCGGAAGAGCGTCCCAAAGCAATTGCAGCCTCCCAGCGCTGTAGCAGTTTGCCGTAAAAGCAAATCCGAAAAGATCGCAGACATGCTATAAGCGCCTGCCGTTAATGGGTGATACAAGGAACAAGGAACACTATAAATGTGCAGGGCCCTGCCTGACTGCTGTGTCTGTGTATAAATAACTGCGCTGTTGCTGTTTCAAGCTGAATAAAGCTTGTGTTGCTAAAGTACTGAGACTCAGCTTCGTGTTTTAGGGTGCAAGACGGGGACTTGCACGTCACAGCACACACGTGCGCGCGAGCACACATACACACACAAGCGCGCGCGCACACAGTCACAATGCTGATGCTGTAGTAAACACTATACGCTCGTACGGATGTTGACTATATGAGTGAGGCACACCGACTCAGACAGAGAATAGGAGACGATTGCCCACAATCCCGCAGTGAGAGAGAGAGAAGAACCATCAGCTCAGTTGTGATCACATGACACTCAGCAGACAAAGCGTATACAGTACATACTACTCGTACTGCAAGACCTCGCTCGTTTATCAAGTGAAAATATATTAAAAATTTTTGCTCGTCTTGCAAAACACTCGTAAACCAAGTTACTCGAAAACCGAGGTTCCACTGTAGTGTGGTGGACAGTAAGACTTTAGGGACTTTCAAAACTCGACTTGATGTTTTTTTGGAAGAAATAAGTGGAGAGGACTGGCTGGCTCTGCTGGGCTGACTGGCCTGTTCACGTCTGGATTGTTCTAATGTTCTAATGCAGACTTCTGGTATTGCATGCTTGACAGGTTTAAAAATAAAATAAATGAAAACTGCTATTCTTTTGGTTGTTTCGTCATTCTCCACTCTACCCTTCATAAATGTAATCGTATCAAAGCTGTTTAGTGTAGTGTATATTCTGTGTTGCAAATCAGCCCCTTGAATGTCAGAATCTTCTTCATACAATGTATTCACGTCACCATTGAGAAGCCCACTTAGGCTAGTTAGGACTCCTATTTGTGGTGCCAGTGCACGCTGGTTTCATTGCCTGTGAGTCTGTTTAACAAATGGTTAATACTTTGCATTTTTAACTATCTTCATGAAGAGTACAGAAATAAGTTGGAAATGATTTATGAATTAACCGGTAATTAAATGGTAACTAATACATACATAATAATAACACTATGATTCATTACTTATCTTGCCCTAGTGCCAATTCAGTTTATGACTAGGAGCCAAATTCTTGACGTAGAGGAAATTTAAGTTCAGTGATTTCCAAGCTAGTGCCTCAATATCATCAGTGTCCAACGGGCTCTACAAATGAAATGTTCATGTTCAGCTGGCAATATGGATGTACTAAATTAGGTCTTAGACTTTCATATATATAAACAGTGATTTTCTACAAACCATTACACTGTTAAATTGTTGAGTCATTAGAATTTTGTATTAGGATGTGTAAGGGAAAAGAAACTTACTGTGTGAACCTGTAAAGTGCCTCAAACTGTGCCTGCCTATTCAGAGTAAGTAAGAGATCCTGTAATTCTTGCACCTAAAACAGTTACCAAGGGAACAGTGAGATATATATATTTTATTTTTAAGAATTTATAAACAAAAACGTTGTCTTTAGAGGTAAATGTATGTGACAAAGACTTCTAATATGTTAGCTATTTTGAGGACCTTTAGATAATATTCAGATATAGGGATGATATTAGAACATTTTCATTACATCCCGCATCGATTTTTTATCACAACGCGCATCGATTATTGTAATTCCCTACTGGCAGGTGCCCCTTCTAATCTTCTATCACAGCTCCAGCTTATTCAAAACTCGGCTGCAAAAGTCCTTACACGGACCATCAGCAGCGAGTGTAGTGTTTTCTAGATTGAAGTAGCGACACACTCAGAAAAACATTTTGAATGCTGTTTATTGTTAACCGTTGTTTAACCAACTCTCCATACAGCGTGCCTCTAAACCACACCCCTCCCTCCGGCCGTCATACGTCTCAAAAGACGCAGACCATAGCAATCAACACCCAAACATAAAGCAATGGACAAAAGCATCATTAAACAATCATATACAACAGCGAGCACATCACACCCATCCTGCTTCGCCTTCACTGGCTCCCCGGGTCTTACAGGATTGAATATAAAATTCTACTAATAACCTACAAACCTTAAACGGCCTTGCGCCAAACTTCATCAGTGACCTTCTCCATCACTATGTGCCTGTCCGCCCACTAAGGTCCTCTGATTCTGGCAATCTTGTTGTGCCCCACACTAATCTACACTCCATGGGTGACAGCAGGGCCTTCAGCTGTATAGTGCCCAGACTCTGGAGTGACCTACCGAAATTAATCAGGTCAGCTGACTCCATGAATTCTTTTAAAAAACAACTCAAAACTCATCTGTTCAGGAAGGCTTTTAGCTCTACTTGACGTTATTACCCTTCTCTCAGTTTACTTCTGTGTCAAGATGATCATGTGACCTGTATGTGTGTGTGCGAGACCATCAATTATGTTGTCTGTTAGGCTTTTTCTCTTAATGTACCGTTTTAATTTTCTTTATTTATCTGGTTTTATACAATGCTATATACTGTATACCCTGCCGTTCTTTCTTAAATTCTGTTGAAGTGCCTTGAGCATGGGAAAGGCGCTATATAAATAAAATGTATTATTATTATTAATATACCATTTATCTGTGAACTGATTGATTTTAATCGAAATGCTTCTTAAACTGTGTTATGTAAATTAATCTAACTGATAAGAGAAGCTGTTCTGTTAAGATGGATCAGTCTGCCATGTTGCACATGGTGACTCCACTAGCCTGGTGCAATAAAAGACATCCATCTTTGGATTCATTTCTAAAGGTGACTCACGACTATTCTATACTGACAGAGTTATTATCGCTAACAGATGTTTATTCTTAGAGTAATATTTTAGTTTTAGTTTGTGCCATTCTTTTTCCCCTTGTTGTATTTTATGTTATTTTTAAGACTGTTGCATTCTTGACATACATGTGTTCTGTGTGTATGACCAATAGTTACAGATAAACTCCATTTGCTGCTGGTTAACTATTAAGAAATGCAAGCTTAAATGTGTTCTGTTTAATCTAAAGCTTTAGACAGCAGTTAAAATATTTGGGTGCTCTAATCTTCCTCCTTTGTTCCAAAAACATGCAGGCTATATGTTAAATGGCTTGTGTAAATTTGTGTGGCGTGGGAGTCTATGTGAGTTTCTCCCATAATGCACCGGTGTCTTGTCCAAGGTTTGTTCCTGCCTTGTCCCTGATGCTGTCAGGATAAGCTTAGGCTTCTCCACCCTGTGATTGTGAACTTTGTTAGGCAGGTTCAAGAAACAAAAAAACTATAAAAGTATAAATCTGCCTACAAGTTAGTATCATGTCAAATAAATACAAGACTCGCTTTGCATTCAACTGAGAAAAGTGGAATAAGAAGCTATGACAGTGTTATTATTTTTATTATTGTTCTTGTTTTTATTTATTTCAATTGATAAGGAATGTTAAAAGTTAATCGGCTTTGAGATTTTTTTTTTGTAAAATCCCCTTTTGATTTCACTTACTCATTTCCATTTATTTTCCATGTCAAATCTTCATTCATTACCGCAATGCTTCACACAAAAAATGAATCCATACCCTTTGAGTACTTTCCGTTGTTACATTTCAAAGGCATAAACTAATCTAGCTTTTCATTGTAATTTTAGTGGACACCCATGGTGGGCGGTAGGCTGCCACTGCCGTCATTGTGTACTGCATTGCACACACCAGTAATTGTTGCCTTTGATTGCAGAAACATTTCAAAAGGAATTAAAAAGAAAAATGAATAATTTAAGCAATCAGTTTACCAGAAGCAATGTTTATTATTAGGGAGATAGTAAGGTCAGGAGTAAATACCTTAATTCAAATCCAAATTAATATTGATGAGTATTATTATGCTTGAAGAAATAATTTTTAAAATTTTGCTTTCTAAAGTAAATCAAGCTTTCTGCATTAAACTTGTGCAACCAAAAATAATTCAAGCACTGCATTACATGTTCCAGGCTGAACATGAACACATTTTGATGGGAAGTACAATATATTGCGGCTTTGGTCAGCTATTTTCAATAATTCCATCCCCATATGCAAGTCAAACCACACAAGTTGTTTTTCTTTCTTCAGGGCAAAGACTTTAAATTATGGTCTTATCATGATTTTATTATTCTTCTCAGTAGGAGTCTCTCTAGGACTGTAATGGCGGTATATTGATTAAAGGCAGATGAGTCCAGATAGTCTTCGAATATAGTCCTTCACAATGCTGTTCATTCAGATTGTCTTGTATGCATTAAAAGTTCAGCTTTGAAATTTCAACCGATAAAATTAAATTCTATTCAATTCAACTCATTCTTATGAAGCGCACTTTCGTATAAAAAGCCCAATGCACTATAAACTAATTATGAATAGACTATAGTTAGAAAATAACACAATAAATTAAAGGTGGCAGACCTGAACAGTATATGCATATTTTGCAGTTTTAGAACAATAAGGCATTATTTCCATTTTACAATGAGTTTTATATAATATAGAATGTTGTAGCAAAATATTTAATGTACAATATAGTCTTGCCTGTTGTCACAAACTAAATGATTCTTCGACTTTAACCATCAGTGGCATGGTGCTCCATCCAGGGGTAGCTGTTAAGTGTAGGTTTTGACCTCCTGTGACTATGAACTTTATTAATCGGGTTTGACAATTGTTATATCACGGTAGAGGTTTGGGGTGACTCTGTCCTAAAACACTTTTATTCCCATGCCCAGTTTCTTTCTTACATAGATCCACACATATAACCTCCATCTCTTGTTCGCTTATCTTTACACTCACCTGGCCCGGAAGGAGACAGATCACTTGCAGCTGGGACTATGGAATCTGACTTCACCCAAGACTGACTGCTACTGTGCCTTCTTTCTCCTATAATAGGACATCTTCTCTTTTTCCTGTACTCCAGATGACAGTAAAAGTAAATTCGTGTGGCAAATCAAGAAGGGTCTAGCTGCAGATCTCTGCAGCTCTGTAAGTCAAGAGCGCCCTGAACAGTCAATTGGATTTCACATTTACAGGTGCTTTCCCGCTACAGGAACCAGGGACTTTTTAGAAGCTCAGATACTCTTGTAGCATTGCAACCACAAGAACGCAGGACATTTGTAGCCCTTGATGGGTAGTTTCTGCTACTTTTTTTTAGATCCTACTTCATAGTAGGTACTTTACATATAAACAAGGAACTATCATTGGTGGAGCTCAGACAATGAATTGCGCTGATTAGATAGATAGATAGATAGATAGATAGATAGATAGATAGATAGATAGATAGATAGATAGATAGATAGATAGATAGATAGATAGATAGATAGATAGATAGATAGATAGATAGATAGATAGATAGATAGATAGATAGATAGATAGTCCTCACAGGTGGCGCAGTGGTAGTGCTGCTGCTTTGCAGTAAGGAGACTGTGGAAGATTGTGGGTTCGCTTCCCGGTTCCTCCCTGTGTGGATAGCGCTTTGAGTACTGAGAAAAAGCGCTATATAAATGTAATAAATTATTATTTATTATTATGGATAGATAGATAGATAGATAGATAGATAGATAGATAGATAGATAGATAGATAGATAGATACTTTATTAATCCCAAGGGGAAATTCACATACTCCAGCAGCACCTTACTGATACAAAAAACAATATTAAATTAAAGATTGATAATAATGCAGGTAAAAACAGACAATAACTTTGTATAATGTTAATGTTTACACCCCCGGGTGGAATTGAAGAGTCACATACTGTAGTTTGGGGGAGGAACGATCTTCTCAGTCTGTCAGTGGAGCAGGACGGTGACAGCAGTCTGTCACTGAAGCTGCTCTTCTGTCTGGAGATGATACTATTTAGTGGATGCAGTGGATTTTCCATAATTGATAGGAGCCTGCTGAGCGCCCATCGCTCTGCCACGGATGTCAAACTGTCCAGCTCCATGCCAACAATAGAGCCTGCCTTCCTCACCAGTTTGTCCAGGCGTGAGGCGTCTTTTTTCTTAATGCTGCTTTCCCAGCACACCACCGCTTAGAAGAGGGCACTCGCCACAACTGTCTGATAGATCATCTGCAGCATCTTATTGCAGATGTTGAAGGACGCCAACCTTCTAAGGAAGTATAACTGGTGTCACAGGTGGCTGGGTGTGGTCAGCATTCGGCTGCCTATAAAAGGGTCCGCCTCCCGACAATCAAGGCTGGATCAGATGAGGAGGTGGACGAGGTGGGCGAAGAGAGGCCCAGTGTAAATAGTGTGCTGAGAAGAGAAGAGGTGGCTGAAGGAAGCCTGGACTGTTGGGACTGTGGGGAACTGGTATTGGTGCACTTATTGACTGTATATAGTAGCGTGTGTAAATAAATGTGTGGTGATGGACTTAGTCGTGTCTGCCTGCCTGTGTCAGGGTCGCCCTAATCCACAGTGGCGTAGCCGGCAGGATGCTGCATCTGGCTCAAGGTGCAGACCTGCATATCATCAAATGTCTGTGGACACGGCAGGAGACCTCACACACGTGCCGCAGGGGCGGCGTGCACCTAACCCCGCAGGGGCATGTAGGAAACCGGACCGTTAGCGGTTCGTGCTTGGACTATGTGTTTCAGGGATGGCTCACCGACACGGTAGCGCCATCGGGAACTGCCGCGAAGGAGAGGCTGCGACTGGGCGAGTTGCAGCAGCAGCGGAGCCGCCCGGCATCTCGTGTACCTGGGAGAGAGGAGGACGAGATGGCCGCCGACCAGAAGTCCCTCCTCGTGACAGGCATGGGATTGGACAGTGTGTCCTGTTTCCTCGCCAATGATTGGTCGGAGGCGGGAGCAGGGAATGTCCGTCTCGTGCCTCAAAGAAACCCGAGTGGGCCGCAGGGAAGGGCCCATAGAGAGCAGTCGGCGAGTGATGCTGCTCGCAAGGTAAGCTCACGGCCGGCTGTTTCTCTCTCCTTGGTGGCAGTTTTGCAGGAGCTGCAGGAAGAACTTCAAATAAAACATAATAATACCACCGTCCTGTAAATAATGTTATGTTGTCTCCGTAACACAGACTGGCCATTACTAAAAGTTTCTATATTTGTACTATTAAGTAGCTCTTATGGTCTAATTTATAGTTAATTTCAGATAAACTATTTATTTTGATAAATGTGTTCAGAATAAAATGACATTTTCTTATATTTAACAGTTGTAACAGTTCTTACTCCAATGAACATTTTCAAAATAATATCCTGTGGACTTGACCAAGGCCTTTGTTTATTCTAAGATCACCACATTCTTGATCACGAAACTTTTCCAATATGATACCTCCCACCAGTGAGTAGACTGAATCATAATGCATGTTTAAAACATGTTATACATTAAATGTTTCTTAATATATAAAATCAGCACATCTATACAATGTACAGTTATTTAACTAAATACATATAATCTCCACCGCCCAATGCCATAGTCTTAAGTCCCTGTAAAGCAAAGCCATAAAAACAGCAAGAATAAAAAAGAACTAAGTCCCATATCCTTGCCCAGCATCCTGAGTTTCAAATGGCATTAATCATGAACTAATTTCTCCTGGTTGGTTCATAGTTGGTTTCTTGGGTACTATAGCGTAGGTGCAGAGTGAACACCAAAGGCCGGTTCATCATGACGCCTTCTATTGTGATAAGCTGCGAGAAGGACGCAGGAGAGTAGAGGAGATGGATAATGAAAACTAGAGCTTTTCTGGGCTGTAAGGTGAACGTGTGGCTGCTAAACTGCTGAGAGAAACTTCTGCTCATGTCTGTATTCTGTGTTTCTAACCTGTATCAAACAAATGCAACTTTTTAAAGTATGTAATAACATGGCCCTTCAGCAAAGAAGGTTTTATGCACTGTGAAGTAAAGGAAAATAAATAATTTAAGTGTAAATATGGGTCAGCTCTTAAACTGTTAACTTTAATCCTGGACATTTTGCGGTGAGCAATTTGGGGGTTATCAAATACAGTATGTGGTGGGTGGCTGGGATGCCCCTGCTGCATATGCTCCGGGGGAGCAACCATGGGCAACTCAATACCTCCCCTGGGATGCTTGGTGGCAGCCTCCCTGGCCGACGATGATACCTCAACCTCCTGCAGGGTTCCTTCGCAGAGTCCTTCGCAGCCTGTTTGGGAGCTGGGGTGGCCGCCAGGGGGTGCTGCATGAATTCTACAGCCCAGCTGGACAAATCTTCAGCCCCACCCGGAAGTGCAATTGGAACCAGGTGGTCAAGCACACTTCTGGGTGGGCTATTAAAGGGGCCAGTCGCCACCACTCAGTGGCCAGAGTCGGGAGGATAGGACGAAGCTTCAAGGGAGGAGTGGTGGTGCCAGAAGGCTGTATTTGTGGTGATTTGATTGGTGCTTTCTTGGACTGTGTTGTGGCTGGGGGGTTCACGAGGAAGATGTCCCCTCCAGCTGAAGAAAATAAGGTCTTTTTGTGTTTTTTTACATGTGCCTCAGTGTGAGTCTGTGTCGGGTTGGGTGCTATACAGCGTCCTTATCACAAGTATGATTAGTCTGATTGACGACGCAAGTTTTAGGATTAAATCCCTCACTCAGCGTGTTTACATGCACCTCAATAACTCGGTTATTCACAGAAACCTGGTTACTGAAAACATCGACGTTGTGATTTTTGGAAAGGAGTTTCTTCCTTCTGTAGCCGAGGATCTGACCGCCAAGGTCCCCGCCTTCAGCCACCACCCAACTCACATTGCACCCGACCTCCTTGGCCCCTCCCATAGGTGGTGAGCCCATGGGAAGGGGGACCCACGTTGCCTCTTTGGGCTGTGCCCGGCTGAGCCCCATGGGTGCAGGCCCAGCCACCAGGTGCTCGCCATCGAGCCCCACCTCCAGGCCTGGCTCCAGAGGGGGGCCCCGGTGACCCACGTCCGGGCAACGGAAAACGCTGTCCAAAGTTATCATTCATCATAGAAGGTTTGTTTAACCGCTCTTTGTCTCATCCCTCACCTAGGACCAGTTTGCCTTGGGTGGCCCTAACAAGGGGCATAAAGCCCCGGACAGCAGAGCTCCTAGGATCATTGGAACACGCAAACTCCTCCACCACAATAAGGTGGCGGTTAAAGGAGGCGCTTTCCCTTAAAGATAGGGTGAGAAGCTCAGTCATCCGGGAGGGTCTCAGAGTAGAGCCGCTGCTCCTCTGCATCGAGAGGAGTCAGATGAGGTGGCTCGGGCATCTGATTCAGGATGCCTCCTGGACGCCTCCCTGGTGAGGTGTTCCGGGCACGTCTATCCGGGAGGAGGCCCAGGGGAAGACCCAGGACACGCTGGAGGGACTATGTCTCTCGGCTGGCCTGGGAACGCCTTGGGATTCCCCCGGAAGAGCTAGAAGAAGTGGCCGGGGAGAGGGAAGTCTGGGCATCTCTGCTCAAGCTGCTGCCCCCGCGACCCGACCTCGGATAAGCGGAAGAGAATGGATGGATGGAGTTTCTTCCTTGCAATGGACTGACGCCCTCTCCAAGGATTGCTCCCACTTTGAGTCCAATGCTTGCTGAGATTTTCTCGTGACAATGTTCTTGATGCGTGGGTTTAGAAAATAGATGGATAGAGTTCCTTCCCTTAATGTGCAAATCATCTAAGAATTGAATGTTGTCGGGAAGTGTCCTGGAGCTACACAAGTTGAAGCACAACTTTGCATCTGTCAGGTGGTGATCTGAAATATTCTCTGAAAATATAGCTGGCAAATTTTTCACCCAGATATCATCAAATTGATCTACCATAATGACTAATCTGCAATTTTTGCCCTCTGCCACCACATGCAGCTTTTGTTTTTTTTATTTTGTTTCCACGTAACACCTGGCTGCGTCAGATAAAGGGTCATTTTCAGAGGGTGGGACCGGACCGTGTGTCTGCCTGGGGTTTACCAACCAGAATCCCGAGCTGTTTCGTCGTGTGGTGTCTGCAGCAGCCTGCTGTACTAGTGCATGCTCCCCAACCTGACCTGACCTGACCTGTTTCTGTTGAGAGTTGTGCCTGTAGACTGGATTTTAACTTTCTTCAGAGACTCTCCTCACAGTTCATTATCGAGGAACTGGTCCCGTAGTTTTCCTTCAGATACTTTTCTTCAACAGCCTGTCTAAAATAGAAGTGGAATCAGAAGCAGAGCGGTTCTTATGATCGTCATCCAGGCCTCCCATCTACCTGCTTACAGCCAGCCTTTACACTATTAGGGTTCTAATTACAATTAGGCTGAAAATGCCTATGTCACAGGTGCAGTCTGCCTTTATAATGAAAGATACCTCTAAACAGGCATCGAAACTGACATATAGTGATAGCTTCCTGGCCCCTAAGTAGGTTTCACAGTGTTAAGTAAATATTAAAGATAGTTGTAAAATGATAAACCATTTAGGATGTACAGTAATAACCAGACTTGTACTGGACGCAGATGGTGTATGCTCTATACTGACCAGCTTGCACAGTATATACACCATGCACATTTTACTAATAATAAATTCTTTTTTTATAGTGCAATAACATTTGGCCACCATTTCTGATTCATTTCAATGAAGCTGATCATCATGATGAATATTATTTAAAGCATATACATGCCTACAATGTATGAAATAGAGTACTACACCCTTATTTCAGCATTAGCAGAGTTAATTGCTACACGGCTAACAGTGCATTTCGCTGAATTTTCACTCATTTGTAATTGCTCAGAAGCAGACCAATATTTGTATTCTGAATTACAAAATACCTGTGTAGCTGTACTTAGGAGACCATCAAGAGCATTGTGATCGAAGCTCGAGTCTAAATTATCTTGCTCCCACCATGTCAACAGGGCACTAAAGAGGACACCATGAAAGCACTGCTGAAATCTCCTTGAAGATGTAGGAAAAAAGCAGGTATTGATCTGTCTGTCCACGGATATGATACTTAAGCCCTGGTACTCAGAGATAGAGAGCTGGAGATCCATATCTCAAAGACTTTAATCCAACCTCTTCTCTTCCTGGATTGGCCTTCACCTTAGCCTCTTGACAACCGCTCCAAGAGATCAGACATGTAGGATTTTATTATTATTATAATATTATTAAAGGTTGCGAGAATGTTCCCAGCCACTCAAGCTACTTTTGCCTAAAAGTGTGCAGGGTTTGCAATGAACTTTATTTTATAGACTGAATTTACTGCATGATATAATTTGTGAAGTTAAAAAAAACAAAAACAAAACAAAACTAGTGTTATTTTATGATTCCTAGCAGGCTAAATACTTTTAATTTAATTTGCTAACTTCATTAAGCTATATGGCAAAATTTAGTGTCACTTATTTAATTCTGGAGCAGAGAGGCAAAAGAAAAACACCCGTCCTTCACTCATTCCTATCACGTTAATCACTCAGCATCCCTGCCTCTGCTGTAAAGTCCTTAATGCTTACTGCCTTGTCTTACAGCCAAGAATCCCCTGCTTTACCCAAGAGAGTTGAAAACCAAATATTATTCTGCTGATAACTCAACTCAGCTTGTTCAAATTCACTTTCAATAAAATCTCTGCTAATTTCAAAATGTCTGTTGTCCTGAATGCTTAAAATGTCAGTGGAATAATAAAAATGTTTTGAGCTGTAATATACAATTGTAGTTTTTTAACAGTAAGTGCTCAGTTACCTATTACAGGTTAAAAGAGAGAGAGTGGACGAAAGCCTACACAGGTGATCTCATATAAAAATCGGGTGAAATGGTTGAGCATGGGAGTTTTTACGGGTGATCAAACAAGTAAATATTCAATCCTCAGTTTCTGAATGAAACGATCATTTTTATGAAAGCATAACAAGACAAAATCATTTCAAAAAATCCATATGATTACCTTGAGCACTTTGATCTAGGCACTTCCAGAAGACATTAGTGCAAAAAATGTGCAAGTCAACAGTTCCTAGCATAAGAAAATCTCAAATTTGTTTCTGTCTTTAACTCATACAGGTATGCTGTGGCCATTTACTACTCCCAGAGAGCTTCTGGTAGCCTTTTGGATTTGGATGAATGGCTGTATTCTTAAGTAACAGTGACAGGTATGGACTATATGTAATAAATTTCACAAGTGGATATTAATAAAATATAAATTCGATTGCGTTAAAATATCCACTTAGTGCTTAAAGGACGGAATCAGTTTGTCCATTGTCTATTTTCTGTAAGTAATTTTTTTAGAGGTCCAATAAAGATGAGAAATAATAATCAAAGCCTACACCAGCGGTTCTCAAACTGTGGGGCGTGCCCCCCGAATTAACAAAAAAGGGGGCGCGAATGTTGCCATATGTGGCGTAATTTCACTATTCAAAGGGAAATTTTAAACTTGTAGCGGTGTATTGGCAGCAAAAAATATAGGAATAAATTTCATTAGGGTTTCAAAAAAACATCAGGGGGGCGCGATTAAAACTGTTATGAAAACTCTGGACGCAAATATTTAAAGGTTGAGAAACGCTGACCTACACTGAAGTACATATGACACAGCCACCACAAGATTACACACTGCCACCCATGTTCTACCGCTGCCTTGTGTAGATAAGGATAGTCCTGAGCAGCAAGTGCAACAGGAGCAAAAGAGGTATACAAAAAAACAAAAAAGAAACAACGGGTCATAGCTCACCTCTGTGGGGTCACAGACAAGTTTTGCTGAAGACCGCTAGTTTAGAATACATCAACTGAACGTGCTGTTAATCCATGCAGCAGATAATTGCTTCTCTACTCTCTAATAATGTAAAAATAGAAAAAGAAATTTTCTTGATACATAAAGTATAGCAGGGGGATTTCCAAGAGGAGGCTTGGGACAATTTAGCACTGATTTTACCAAAAAAAAAAAATAATAACCTCTGCTGGAAACACGAAATAGAGACAGTGAAAGAGAGAAGAAAAATCCCATCCATCCATTTTCCAGTCTTACTTTTTCCTTTACAGACTCAGTAACCAAGCAATATTTTGGGCAAAACAGGAACTGACTGGGACATCCTTAATCATTCATCTTTCAAACCATTCTATCATCTCACCTATTCCAGTGCAGGTTCACAGGGAAGCTCACACAAGGCAGAAGCCATACTGTACCTGGACAAGACACCATTACAGTAATCCCTCCTCCATCGCGGGGGTTGCGTTCCAGAGCCACCCGCGAAATAAGAAAATCCGCAAAGTAGAAACCATATGTTTATATGGTTATTTTTATATTGTAATGCTTGGGTCACAGATTTGCGCAGAAACACAGGAGGTTGTAGAGAGACAGGAACGTTATTCAAATACTGCAAACAAACATTTGTCTCTTTTTCAAAGGTTTAAACTGTGCTCCATGACAAGACAGAGATGACAGTTCCGTCTCACAATTAAAAGAATGCAAACATATCTTCCTCTTCAAAGGAGTGCGCATCAGGAGTAGTGACTGTCAGAGAGATAGAGAAAAGCAAACAAATCAATAGGGCTGTTTGGCTTTTAAGTATGCGAAGCACCGCGGCACAAAGCTGTTGAAGGCGGCAGCTCACACCCCCTCCGTCAGGAGCAGGGAGAGAGAGAGAGAGAGAGAGAGAGAGAGAGCGAGAGATAGAGAGAGACAGAGTTTGTTTTTCAGTCAAAAATCAATACGTGCCCTTCGAGCTTTTAAGTATGCGAAGCCCCGTGCAGCATGTCGTTTCAGGAAGCAGCTGCACAAAAGATAGCAACATGAAGATAATCTTTCAGCATTTTTAGACGAGCGTCCGTATCGTCTAGGTGTGCGAACAGCCCCCCTGCTCAATCTCCATACGTCAGGATCAGAGAAAGTCAGGGCAAGAGAGAGAGAAGAGTAAGCAATCTAGCTTCTCAGCCATCTGCCAATAGCATCCCTTGTATGAAATCAACTGGGCAAACCAACTGAGGAAGCATGTACCAGAAATTAAAAGACCCATTGTCCGCAGAAATCCGCGAACGAGCAAAAAATCCGCGATATATATTTAAATATGCTTACATATAAAATCCGCGATGGAGTGAAGCCGCGAAAGGTGAAGCGCGATATAGCGAGGGATCACTGTATATAAAAAGGCACAAACAGTTCAGCTCAGCTCGCTTTTATGTAGTACTCTTTTCAGTAAATAAGGAAAGTAACACCAGAACTTTAAAGTGTACTATTATGGAGAAGACCAGGTTGGTGTTGCTTATCAAACTCTTTCAGAATTTTGTGTGTTGATTTTACTTGTTTTGGTATTTTTATTAGCCAACCTGAACATGTTTCATTTGTTTTACAATGCATTACCGTTTACCTGCTCTCCCAGAAAGGTGACTTTGTGGCATAGTGGGTAGCACTGTTTCTGCCTCACATACCCAGAGTCCTGAGTTCAAATCCTATGATACAGTATGTCATTGCATGTGTGAAGCTTGCAGTTCATGCCACGTTCGTGTGGTTTTATTTACAGTATTCTGACTTTAATCTTACATCCCCAGAGTGGTACCAGTTAGGCAGTTTATGATTCCAAACTGGCCCACAGACTGCGGGTGAACCCTGTGATGGACTGTTGGTTGCTATCCAGTGACAGGTCATCATCCATATTATATCTAGCATGGGGTGATATCAGGAATCAGTAGAACAGGTTGGCAAAATAACTGACTCTGGCAATGGAATAATGCATTATAATTCCAGAACTAAAAATATGTCACTCTTAGGGAGCAAGTGAGATTATAGGGTGGGTGGGCATATTGGAAATATCCCAGTCCAGATGAGGGCAGCACAGTCATTTAGAATATTATTTATGGACCATAGTGGACCACTAGGGACAAAAGGATACCTGAGAGGTTGACTGCTCCATCACATATTAATTGGAGTGAGAAATTTCAGAAAAGTTTGACATCACCAGAGGGTGTATTAGGGTTATGACTCCACACAGCATATATGACCACATAGTTAATGGGGCTCTCCCTTACCTGAGAGCCTAACAAGTTTTAAAAAGTTAGAGATAAAGGTTTGATGGGTGGGAGGATTATGGGAGGTGAGAAAGGGAGCTCTTACTTTATTGATGAAAGTGGGACAGTACACAAAGTGTCCAACATGGTAACAGCAATGTCTCAAAATGGATATTGTAGATCAGATATTTTGAGTACATCTCCAACTAAGAAGTGCTCCAGAGAAATGACATGTGTAAGCTTCACATTAGAGAATGTAGCCCAAAGACTACATTTAGCTGGTCATGTCCTCCAAATCCCCAAAGTAAGATGGACACCACTGTGAGCGTAATGTCGCTCAGGATGCACTCACCACACATGGAGACATCCACTCACTGAAGACCTGAAGATCCTGGTGTTTTGTCTTGGTAGAGTAATATTTTACTCTACTTTCCCCTTTTGTATTATTAATAAGTAGGCTTTGTCAGAATGCCTCAAATCTCACAGACTTACAACTCTTTATAAGGTATTGTACCATATAACTTCTCTCCACCTTCCCTTTCACATCTAAAACCTCAGGCAATTAGGTGTAGTAAAAGACAAGCAGGAATTAAGTTATAATTTAAACAATGTATTAGTGATAATATTAGTAAATAATAACAATATGCAAAGTACAAGTGAATGTTGGCAACCATACAACCTGATAAATGGTGATGTGTATTTTCAGGCAGCACACAGACTTGTTAGTTACTTAAAATTTCTCTAGTTAAGTCCTCATTTGTGGTCAGCTTTCTTAAGAATGGGCCTCATGCCTGTCTCAATATGGCTGCCGAGCTGTGCTCTCCATTGTGTTGTCCTTTTCAGTTCATAGTGTGTGAGATGGTCATTCATCAATTTGGTAAGAGAGAGAGAGGGTGAGGTAAAGCAAGCAAATTTATAGGTTTTCTATCCAACCCGTGGAGCCAATAGGGTGTCATGGTACTTAAAGGCTTCTGATACAAGCCAATTCCAAACAGCCATATTTCAGACCAATGGGGCAGAGAACATCTTTACACCTGCCACCCCCAAAATCATTTGTTGAGCTAAAGTTTGCCAGCTAGGCAGTCTGACTTTCCTGTGGGGGTTGATTGAGAGACTCCAGTGGAGAAACATTTGCCAAACTTGTTTTAGGCACTTCTCCCACCCTGTCGTAAAATTCAAAGAGACTCATTCCTAAAAGCGGGTAAACATGAATGCTTCTCACAAATGTAACACTAATATTACATTTGCTTTGCCTAAGTTACAAATAAAGACATACAAAATATTTATCAAGTTGTATGCAAAATTTCACATCACAACACCTGGATATCACAGAGGATGAAGCAGAAGATGCCTCAAGTATATGGAAATGATGGTGGGACATTATCGTTTGATATGCTACTTAACATTGACAGACCTATGTCTAAGTAAGACTTCAGTTGTAAGGGTGTGGTGCACCAGAGCCTCTCCTGCCATATCTGGGTGCAAGGCAGGAACCAACCCTGGATGGGACACCATTCAGAGGGTGCACTATTAAATTAATATCAGTTGTTTGAATGACAGGTAACTTGGTGGTAAAGCAGTATAAAGAAAAATATTTTCATGTTTGTCTTAATACCTTAATTCTTCCAGAGTCAAGTACATATTTTTCCTTTTATTTTCAACTGGTCGTCCATAGTCCAAACATGTATACACCAGACGACAGGTGGTTCAAAATGGTCCTATGTGAATGTGTACACATTTGTTCTATAATTAAATGCTGTCCGATTTTGGGCTGGAGCTCTTTGCTGCCCTAGTTTGGCCCTGACTTTGATCAGTTTATGTTACTTTGATAATGGGCAAATGATTGTTTGAAGGTAACGGGCATATGGTAGCCTTCAGTCTTATGAAGTTACCTTTGCAGTTCTAATTGAATAAATCGATAATCTTCAGTAAAAGTTGTAGCGGCCAACCCCTTACCCAGCTGGCAGCTACTCTACCAAGACCTGTGGCCTGGATAAATTACTGAGATGAACCTTATATATCAAGCCGTACCTCTAACATAATATTTTACCCTCAATCAACGGTTTACACAAGCACGCAAAAGCAGGTATGTCAAATAAGTGAATATATTAAATGGAACACAACAAAACACTACTGCATATTCCCCACGTAGAAAAAATATATATGTATATCCCTCCACCAAAGCAGCAACATGACAACACCATATATATACACAATAACAAACCCTTGCCCCTGTAACATATAACAAACAAAACGAATAACAACAATGAATGAATACGGAAGGACAATGATCGTGAACTTGAGTCCAGGTATATTACTATCCTGAACACGGATGACTGAAAGAATGGATGTGTTTGAATCTCCCAGAAAATGGAACAATCTCAGCGTGTTAGTCCTCGGTGTGTGGTGGATAATGACGTCCAACCCCGGGGTCTCGGGCGATGATTGAACTGAAGTAAATCCGGCGGAATGAGAAACAAACTGGATACAAAGCGCGATGTGAAAAATAGCAGGTACAGTAATCCCTTGCTACTTCGCGGTTCACTTTTCGCGGATTCACGACTTCGCAGATTTTATATGTAAGCATATCTAAATATATAACACGGATTTTTCGCTGCTTCTCGGGTTTCTGCAGACAATGCGTCTTTTTACTTCTGGTATTTGCTTCCTCAGTTGGTTTGCCCAGTTGATTTCATACAAGAGATGCTATTGGCGGATGACTGAGAAGCTACCCAATCAGAGCACGCAGTTAAGTTCCTGTGTGCTGCTGATTGGCTCAGCGACGGAGTGCTGCATTAACCAGGAAGTCTCATCTCACTCATTCAACATTAACGTGCTCTTGCTACTTCATTCAGGGGATTATCACCTTCAATCGTCATCATTTTTACTGCGCAGCATATTCATCACCATCATCACGTCATATATAGCTACGTGTACTTCGCTATACAGTAAGTGTAAACTTATCTACCGATTTCATATTGCTTAGCAGTTGTCCCTGTTATTAATAGAGTAAAGGGTGGGTTGTAAACAATACAGGGAGGGTTTAAAAATGTCTAAATACATGTTAAATAATTAAATAAATATGGTGTCCCTACTTCGCGGAAATTCAGTTATCGCAGTCGGCCTTGGAACCTATCTCCCGCGATAAGTGAGGGATTACTGTATTGGTGGTTCGTAGTTGTAAAGTGAAATCTCCGTCTTTCTCCTTCCTCCCCTCTTTTCCCTCCTGATTGTTTAAATAGTAAAGAGCCGGATGTAATTGATTATGAACAGATGCTTTCCATCTTGGGGCTGTGGTCTCTCTCCCTCATCAGTCCCCTCTGTATCTACGGGGACAACATTCACTGACGCACACAGTATAAACAGCAAATGGGATGATGGAAACAAAACGCACTCGGCACAAACATCGAAAACACAATTATTACTATGTAGCCCCGCTACAAAGTTGCTGGACATTGACATTATTTATTTTACATTATATGCAATACTGTATCTACTATGGATTAAAAAAAACTATATACTTTTAATTATACAGTGTTTTATTTATTTATTTATTTTTCTGCAGGTTCTGTAGTGTGGTTAAACAAACATCAGTGCCATGACACACATGCCTCTCATCTTCTACGCTTATGGTAAAAGCTTTTGTTGAAAGGGATTCCATTCTACCCTTTCCAGTCCTGAGCTGTGCATTCTAGTCTCTGGCAGATGTTGGCATAGCAGTCCAAAACCTTAGGAGGTCAGTTGGGGCCAGCAGACTGGGGTGAACAAATTGTATTTACAAACATGCAAAGAATTAATCTTCCTTGTAACGACTCAAAGGAGTACGGACTGGAGAATGAGCCAAAACACAACAGCTTTTTAGTAGAAGCGAAAGAGCAACCAGGGAATTTTATTTACTTTTTTTTTATAGAGTAGAAGATCTCTCATTTGGCAAACTTTCCTTTCTTAATATGAGGTTACCTTGTATGTATCATGTATGAGATAAAAAAAGGAGTTTAAAATTATATATTTCATTTTTATCTTATTTACAATTGCCTTCCAGAAAAATATTAAGAATGTGATATGTGATGAACTACTTGTAGGTGAATGTCTTGATATAGATGACAGATGAATAAGAGATGATCCTTAGATCAATATATGTTTTTTAATTTATAAGAAAAAAAGGCCAAAATGCAGTAATGCGAAAAGGCCAAAATACAGTAACACAAAACTAAAAGAGAAAATCTGAACTTGTTGTTAAAAGGATGGTTAGTGCAAACTCTTAAAGAATATTTGATGTTCTTTTTCTTATTGATGTTGTTATTTCTCTAAATAAAGTCAGGCATTCTCTTAGCTAAACCCAAGTGCATTAATGGAAACAACTCTCTTGGAGCCTGTGATGTCACACACAGCAGGGCAAAACACTTTGTGCTGCTTACAGATGGTATCATCCTTTGTGCAAAACCCCAAACACAAATGTGAAAATCAGTCAATAAAATAAATAACAATATTGAATTCACATGAGTAGAAAATGTGGGAAGATAACAAAAATAGGCATTTAAGTACCTTAGAACCTAGCTGAGATAAATGTGTTTAATTCTAGAATGGCTATTATTGAATTTGATTGTAATGGCTTTCTTGTAACTGACTTACTTCTGTTAGTTTCTAATACGTACACATATGCACAGTCAAAAAATAGAAAAACAGATCAGTACAAAGCTTTGTGTACTTCTCTTTGCTTGAAGAAAAGCTTATGTTTACTAATGTGTTAATCTGCATCATTAGGAACTAGATGGATTTAGCATGCACTCACTTCTAACAGTGAAGAGACGGGTAGCAGAAGTACATTGGTGCTGGTTCAGTCATACAGTCAATGCATGTTACTTCTTTCCTCAGGTTATTGCTAGGGTCTCTTATGCATATGAGCAACACATACCAATTTTTTTTTTGTTCTGTATGCTCGTATATATATTTGTCACACACGTGCATATGGGAGTCAGCCAAAGGGACCAAAAGATGGTATTTCCACACCAGACCAGGGGGCAGCTGGGGTGCACTAAACCTCCTTCTTTTCTCTCTACAAACCCAACACGGGAAATTCTGCCTGAATCCAAGGACGTCACTTCCGGTCCCAGCCCTGAGGACATCATTAGTGGCTCCAGTCCCGATGACATCACTTCCCCTGACCAGCCTTAAAAACCCACCATCTTCCCTACATTAGTCAGTTCTGTTTTGGACTTGAACCTGTACACATTTGTGCTAAAAAAACTTCAACCTTTTGTAGCCAGGGATAGGACACGTGTGGCTGCCCCAAACCTTCATTGTGTGTGTCCAGCTGTTTATTTCACTATATATATATATATATATATACAGTAATCCCTCCTCCATCGCGGGGGTTGCGTTCCAGAGCCACCCGCCAAATAAGAAAATCCGCGAAGTAGAAACCATATGTTTATATGGTTATTTTTATATTGTCATGCTTGGGTCAGAGATTTGCGCAGAAACACAGGAGGTTGTAGAGAGACAGGAACGTTATTCAAACACTGCAAACAAACATTTGTCTCTTTTTCAAAAGTTTAAACTGTGCTCCATGACAAGACAGAGAGTAAAAGAATGCAAACATATCTTCCTCTTCAAAGGAGCAAATAAATCAATAGGGCTGTTTGGCTTAAGTATGCGAAGCACCGCGGCACAAAGCTGTTGAAGGCGGCAGCTCACACCGCCTCCGTCAGGAGCAGAGAGAGAGAGAGAAGAGAGAGAGAGAGACAGATAAAAAAATCAATACGTGCCCTTCGTGCTTTTAAGTATGAAGCACCGTGCAGCATATCTTTCAGGAAGCAGCTGCACAAAAGATAGCAACAAGATAATCTTTCAGCATTTTTAGACGAGCCTCCGTATCGTCTAGGTGTGTGAACAGCCCCCCTGCTCAATCCCCCTACGTCAGGATAAGAGAAAGTCAGCGCAAGAGACAGAGAAAAGTAAGCCGGGTAGCTTCTCAGCCATCTGCCAATAGCGTCCCTTGTATGAAATCAACTGGGCAAACCAACTGAGGAAGCATGTACCAGAAATTAAAAGACCCATTGTCCGCAGAAACCCGCAAAGCAGCGAAAAATCCGCGATATATATTTAAATATGCTTGCATATAAAATCTGCGATGGAGTGAAGCCGCAAAAGGCGAAGCGCGATATAGCGAGGGATTACTGTATATATATATATATATGACCCGACACAGACAGACACTAGGCACAAGTCCAGCACAACACACCTTTTATTTATACGGGGTGTGAAGAAGCACAAAACGCTCATAAAGGTTTGGGGTTTCCGGCTCCGTATACTGTAGAAAACGATGAATCATTGTACAAATAATCATACAACAGGCATTCATAACACAGCCCACCATCATGTCGGATGGGGGAACATTTATCTTGTGGGACCGGAAATGGACGAATGGACTGATGGGAAGGAACCGAGATGGATGCTGGGATTGCTGACGTCATCGGGGTGAGACAGAGGGAAGGCGGAAGTGGCTTATTGTTTTGAAGTGTTCAGGTGGACTCATGGCGGCGGTGCGTCTTTCTTTCAGTAGAAACAAAGAGAGAGAGGTTAGTACCCCGCCATTCCCGTCTGACATACGATGTCGCGTCCCATTTTGGGTCATTCCGCTGCTCCCTAATCGCGCGTGCGTGACAGGGGAAATATTTTCCCTTCATTCCCACATCAATGCACAGTGCTATAAAGCACAATATAATATACAGCACTTTGTTTCCTCTTCTTCTGTCTGTCTTCTCTTCCTCTTTCCGCCTCCACTCCTCCTCTTTGTCCTCTTCCTCCCGACTGTGGCACTTCAAGTGAAGTGAGGCAGCTCCTTTTAAGCCACACCCGGGAGCATTCCAAGTGGCTTGTTAGGGAGGTATGGAATCACTCCTAGGTGTAGTAGGGCTGTGCAGCTCTCCCTGGCGGCACCAATGGAACCCAACAGGGCTGTTGCAACCTGCAACTCCCATGGGTCCCTGCAGGAATCTGAGGGAATCCCAGGGGGGCTGCCATCTAGCACTCCCAGGGGGGCAGTGTCCTGTGCACATCTGCTCCCCTGGTCCTTCCTGTATATTGGCTCTCTGCCACACTATATATACAGTATGTATATATTTATATATTTGATGTCAGTAGAGTTATAGGACTCTCGTTCTAGATTCAGCGGGCTAATAGAAGTGAGGTGGCTTTGTTTGACTTCTGGAACTGAAAGCAGGGCTTACAATTGTTTGGCTCTGGCACCCTCTGGCACCTTCTGAGACCACTACAACCCTCCCCTAACTCTTCTGTTGAACTTAAATGAACTTGTCCTCTTAGGCAAGAAAGTTCCACTTGTTCCACTCTGGAACCATGTTGTCTCAAAAGTGAATGGTAGTCTCGATCCAAGTAGGCTAATGGCTTTAAACATTACCTGATCTCCTTCACCCAGGACGTATCCCTACTTTGTATGTGCTCTTTTTGGTATTTTTGTTTCTTTCTAAAAGAAGGCCATGTACCTCTGGCACATGTTAGACCACTTGCCCTTTAAGGATCCTAAAGGAATGTATGTATCCACCCAGGATTCAGTTTCCTCTGCCTCCTGCCCTGTTGTCTCTGTCTACTGCCCTCCTAGAGTAACTTGTTCACTTTCAGGACATTTGATTTACACATATACATTCCAGTTCATGTGGCTCTCTCTCTCTTCTGAGAATTTATTGAACTCTGTCCATGTGATGTACCAACCATTAAACCCTTTGCCCATCAGCCGACCACAGTATTACTTAAAGTGTTTAAAATCTCATATAATGTAAAACAGAAATTGGTTGGCATGTCAGCACAGTGCTCAGCACTGCTGGCTCATGAATCTGGCGTCCTAAGTTTGAATCCTGTGCCCAGTTGTGGTTTATGTGCAGTTAGCTCCTCTCCCTCTGTCTGTGTGGGTGTCCTCTACATTCCCTAAGAAGTTTCCGTTAGGTTCATTGGTTCTTCTAAATTAGGTGCTAATGACTGTTAGTGTGGGCTTATTCTTCAGTGGTCATACTGTTTCCTGCCTTACTGTTGGGATAGGCTCTCGCACCTGTGATCCTAAACTAGGTTAAGTGTATTTCAGAATGATATATTTAGTTATATGGTAACTTGGAGAATTAGGTAATGTAAAATTATAAGTACAATTTATTCTATTTAGGAAGAATTAAGGAGGTGAGAGGTGGAAAAATAGGCCAAAGGTAATGAAGCCAGGTTAAGAAGTCCTTAATTCCAGATAAGGATAAGTCTGAACACTGATGATGATATTGATGTGATTTAAAGTTGTTTTCCTGGGGCAATTGGTACACAGCCTGTAGGAGGCAAAGGGGACAACCTAACTGAACATAAAAAAAATACCTCAAGTTTGTCCGCTTGAATCGAAGAAGTATCACGTTTCTACTTAATGGCCCACCTTTACTGCTGAGCTCTTCACTGGATCATGGAGAATGAGCCTGTACAAGAACTTCATTTTTAGACCGTTTGTACTTTTGATCCCATTGAGTAAGCTAGTGTTCAAAGCTGGTGACTACTGGTAGGCCTACTTTGCTCTGTAAATCGCAATCTTTACCTAGGAATTTAGCTCAATTTTCCCAACAAATTTCAATAAACTACTACTGCTGCATCAATTCACTTGTCAATCCCCATGTGATTAACAAAATGGAGTAAGATTTTGCCTTGATTATCTTTTGATTTTTTTTTTAAAGTACTTTAGTTACAGGTTTGTTTCATTTTCATATTTATAACATGGGTACTTCCGGTGCCCCCTTCTGTGTTTTGCCTTAAAAGTACAGTATATCTTTAACTTACTTAAACTACTACTGCTGCATAAATTCACTTGTCGATCCCCATGTGATTAACAAAATGGATTAAGAATTTGCCTTGATTATCTTTTGACTTTTTTTAAGTAGGCTACTTTAGTTACATGATGGCACAATGGTGGCGCTGCTGCCTCGCAGTAAGGAGACCCGGGTTCACTTCCTGGGTCCTCCCTGTGTGGAGTTTGCATGTTCTCCCCGTGTCTGCGTGGGTTTCCATTCAAAGACATGCAGGTTAGGTGCATTGGCGATCCAAAATTGTCCCTAGTGTGTGCTGGGCATGTGCGCCCAGCAGTGGGCTGGCGCCCTATCCTCTATCTACCCGAGGATTGTTCCTGCCTTGCGCCCTGTGTTGGCTGGGATTGGCTCCAGCAGACCACTGCGACCCTATGTTAGGATATAGTGAGTTGGATGATGACTGACTGACTTTAATTACAGGTTTGTCTCTTTTTCATATTTATAACACGGGTACTTCCAGTGCCCCCTTCTGTGTTTGCCTGTGTATTTGTTAAAAGTATATCTTTAACTTACTTAAACTACTACTGCTGCATCAATTCACTTGTCAATCCCCATGTGATTAACAAAATGGAGTAAGAATTTGCCTTGATTATCTTTTGATTTTTTTTTTAAGGACTTTAGTTACAGGTTTATCTCATTTTCATATTTATAACACGGGTACTTCTGGTTCCCCCTTCTGCGTTTTGCCTGTGTATTTTTTAAAAGTATATCTTTAACCTAGTTAAACTACTACTGCTGCATCAATTCACTTGTTGATCCCCATGTGATTAATAAAATGGAGTAAGAATTTGCCTTGATTATCTTTTGACTTTTTTTCAAGTACTTTAGTTGCACGGTGGCGCAGTGGTAGCACTGCTGCCTCGCAGTTAGGAGACCTGGGTTCACTTCCCGGGTCCTCCCTGCGTGGAGTTTGCATGTTCTCCCCGTGGGTTTCCTCCGGGTGCTCCAGTTTCATCCCACAGTCCAAAATCATGCAGGTTAGGTGCATTGGCAATCCTAAATTATCCATAGTGTGTGCTGGGTGTTTGTGTGTGTGTGTGGGTTGGCACCCTGCCCGAGGATTGTTCCTTCCTTGTGCCCTGTGCTGGCTGGGATTGGCTCCAGCAGACCCCCGTGACCCTGTGTTAGGATTCAGCGGGTTGGATAATGACCGACTGACTTTAATTACAGGTTTGTCTCATTTTCATATTTATAACACGGGTACTTCCGGTGCCCCCTTCTGCGTTTTGCCTGTGTATTTTTTAAAAGTATATCTTTAACTTACTTAAACTACTACTGCTGCCTCACTTGTCAATCCCCATGTGATTAATAAAATGGAGTAAGAATTTGCTTCGATTATCTTTTGACTTTTTTAAGTACTTTAACTACAGGTTTGTCTCATTTTCATATTTATAACACGGTTACCTCTGGTGCTCCTTTCTACATTTTTCCTGTGTATTTTTTAAAAGTATATCTTTAACTTACAGGTGGGAAATTGCCATCTGTTTTTCATGTGTTTATCAGAATATACAGTAATTGTCTCCTTCCACAATGACTATAAGACAAAGCCGCTTCTTAATAAATGAAAAGATAAATAAACTGTAGCAGCTTTAAAATAACAGAGTAGTGCATTGATTCGCAGAATCCTATGTGTTGTTCTGTCAAACTTGACATAGACCCCTGAGCTCAGTGCGTACCTCAGATTAGCTCACCGTCAATCTCTTTAAATGCCATAAATTACAGAGGAGTGGATTTTGTATTTGATTAAGTTTGTTTCAAGTTGTAGAGTTTGTAAATACAGTAAATAGCTCGTGACATGGTAGAAGTTGTAATCAAGGGAGACTTAAATCTATTGTAGTGATGTCAACCATATAGCTTTATCAAAAAATGAATGAGAAAAACTTCCAGATTTTTTTAGCCTTAATTTAAATATCACAGCAGCTTTCATTTTTTTTGGTCAGACTGTGTGAGCAGGAATCAAAGACTTAATCTCATTAGCTCGACAGAATGGTTTCCACAGTAACACCTTCTCAGGGAAGAAACTTGAACCAAACCTTTGACACTGCCAGGGGTCAGAGGTGGGCCCTGTCTGGATAAGCCCCCATTTGACAACTTCCTGCACTATTTGACTGTCTGGGCACTCTGTCTGACCTTTGTGTCTGGAAATTCCACAACAGGCACACATAAACAGACATGTACACATATTTCTTGTATATTGACATTATTGATTTAGTTGTTTTAATAATTATCTAATAGCATGAGCCGGGGGATTTTGAGAAAGCTGGCAGACCTACGGTGTCTACGTTGGTAATGGGAAATATGTTGGATTAAAGCTCATGGAACAAAACATTGAAGTCTGTAGTACATTTAGAAAGGCATTGTCTGCACAGTCGCACCATGAGAGCAACTAAAGACACCGTTTGTTCCTTTCTTTATTGTTCATGTCAACATGCTAAGATTAAATGAAACTTGTATTTATGCTTCCAGCTTTTATTTATGCTTCCAGTTTGGAGCAGGAGGACCCCAATTTATTTGGTGCCTGCCAACTATCACATAAGGGAGCACCCTTTATAAGTAACATGGGGACACATGAATGCAGGAGGTCCCAGCAGCCAGAGTTTGGATCGTGTAGAATGGCTGACTCACCTGCCCTCTAATGTAAGTCTGATCATTCATGATGGGTGGGTGCCGTGAAGACAGTAAGAAGGCAGGAGTGTTCTCTCTTGATGGGCGCACAAGGATATTATTTGTGTGTTTAAAATTGGTTTACGTTACTGCCTCTGTTAAGATGTTGTCTGTATGTACATGAACAACTGACACAGAACAATCTGATGGAGAAAAAAAGTATCCAGCCTTATGAAACTTTTTAAAATTTGTAGTTGTATCTATCTGATATGCATATGACAATGATTAATTCCTGTCTCTCTATTACTGCGCTCCTTTTTGGTAAGATTATAAATTTACGTTTGAGTGCCTGATCAGTGTAAGTTCATGCTGACTATATATTCTCTTAAGAGCCTTTTTATAAATCAAAACAAGCAGATTTCATCGACTGAATGTGTTTTCACTTATTTGCAAAAGTTCTTAGGTTCTA
The DNA here is from genome assembly GCF_900747795.2 of Erpetoichthys calabaricus. Taxonomy (NCBI): domain Eukaryota; kingdom Metazoa; phylum Chordata; class Cladistia; order Polypteriformes; family Polypteridae; genus Erpetoichthys; species Erpetoichthys calabaricus. The sequence continues at coordinate 25,307,183 of NC_041409.2, read as the reverse complement.
ATTTTTTTTTTTCTTCACCCCCTGAAGTTTATTTTGTTTGTTTTATTCTTTCCTCCTGGCCATCGGACCTTACTTTATTCTTTGTGATTTAGTATTGCCTAATCTTATTTGTATATTTTTCTATTTTCTTTCTTCTTCTAGTAAAGCACTTTGAGCTCCATCACTTGTATGAAAATGTATCTTTAGAGGCTCTAGACAAAAAAACTGACTTTTTAAACTAAGTAAATTACGTAGAGCAGTTACTGTCAAATTATTGAGGAATAAATAAAAATCCCCTATGGCTAGGATCACCCTGTAAAACATATGTGCTCATCTGCCTCGTAAACTGGTACAAAAAAATGTACTTTTGATTTTAACGTTCAGACATTTGAGAGTACCCCCACCTTCACCGTTACAAAAAAAAGAGACTAAAACAATTACTATTAATTCACCTTAAATTTAAATTTTGCTCTTTTGTTGCATCCATCTGCCTAAGGAGGATAATGAGCACCTCATTTCAAACAGGAGGGCACAGCCACTCTTTATCAGGCAGGATTAACTAATGTTCAGTCATTCATTAAACCAAGTACAAGTGCTCAAGCCATCAAGTCCATTCTTCTACTATTATACTTTTACATTTACGGCCAGCAAAGCTATACAAAATATATCGAAGTGTTGCTTTTCAACATAGAATGTGTCTATACTGTATGTGTAGCTCTCTATAAAACAGAAGTAACTGTTTTACTGCATATTAGATAAAGGGAATTGAGCAGAGAGTGCGCTCGGACTGCTGGGTCAACAATGAAACTGTACCTTTGTTCTTGGACACAAAAGCAGAAGAATCCTGTGTTTTTGAGGAGGGCAAAATTATAATTAACTCTGTGGATGTATAATAAATATATACTGTGCTCGTGACTATCTATCTATTTTAAGGTGCTTTTCATATCTATCTATCTATTATATAGTTCCTTTCAGATCTATCTATCTATCTATCTATCTATCTATCTATCTATCTATCTATCTATCTATCTATCTATCTATCTATCTATCTATCTATTATATAGTGCCTTTCCTATCTATCTATCTATCTATCTATCTATCTATCTATCTATCTATCTATCTATCTATCTATCTATCTATCTATCTATCTATCTATCATATAGTGCATTTCAGATCTATCTATCTATCTATCTATCTATCTATCTATCTATTATATAGTGCCTTTCCTATCTATCTATCTATCTATCTATCTATCTATCTATCTATCTATCTATCTATCTATCTATCTATCTATTATATAGTGCCTTTCCTATCTATCTATCTATCTATCTATCTATCTATCTATCTATCTATCTATCTATCTATCTATCTATCATATAGTGCCTTTCCTATCTATCTATCTATCTATCTATCTATCTATCTATCTATCTATCTATCTATCTATCTATCATATAGTGCCTTTCAGATCTATCTATCTATCTATCTATCTATCTATCTATCTATCTATCTATCTATCTATCTATCTATCTATCTATCATATAGTGCCTTTCCTATCTATCTATCTATCTATCTATCTATCTATCTATCTATCTATCTATCTATCTATCTATCTATCTATCTATCATATAGTGCCTTTCAGATCTATCTATCTATCTATCTATCTATCTATCTATCTATCTATCTATCTATCTATCTATCTATCTATCTATCTATCATATAGTGCCTTTCAGATCTATCTATCTATCTATCTATCTATCTATCTATCTATCTATCTATCTATCTATCTATCTATCTATCTATCTATCTATTATATAGTGCCTTTCACATCTATCTATCTATCTATCTATCTATCTATCTATCTATCTATCTATCTATCTATCTATCTATCTATCTATCTATCTATCTATCTATCTATCTATCTATCTATCTATCTATCATATAGTGCCTTTCCTATCTATCTATCTATCTATCTATCTATCTATCTATCTATCTATCTATCTATCTATCTATCTATCTATCTATCTATCTATCTATCTATCTATCTATCTATTATATAGTTCCTTTCACATCTATCTATCTATCTATCTATCTATCTATCTATCTATCTATCTATCTATCTATCTATCTATCTATCTATCTATCTATCTATCTATCTATCTAAAAATGAACAGTCGTCTTACTTTCTATAACATTCTGAGATTTGTAACAAAGATGTGTATTAGTTGGCTATCATAAGCAGCCATTTTAATATAGTTAATAACATGTCACTGGAAGGATCAAAAGGCTGTGAGTCTTCAAGAGTGGATTACTAGCCTATCTATTCTGGTTAGACATGGGAAAGTCATGTTCAAAGACATAGATCAATTAGATAAATCCAGCTTGATTTGAAAGGTCTCACTAGTTCACAACATGCAAATAACATAATGCTCAGCTCAGTTGGAGTATTTCATGCCTTCTTAGGCAACGGATAAGGACTTAAAGCAAGAAAACTGGCAAGGTTTAAAGTGAAGAAAAAAGTGTGCAACTTTTTTTTATTCAAACTCTGATTCTTTTTTATCATTGTAATCTAAATTCTACTAAATTATATTTTTCATCAAAATGTCATTTTAAGCTCAAAAAATGCTTTATTAGACATAAGTTCAAAAAGCACTCCCTAAATCAGTCAGCCTTTATTTAATATGGTCGTCTTCACAGAGTACATTTTTACTATGCAAAGACCTTTCTAAATATATTTCAGATTGAATAAATGTAGATGCCATTGCAGCTGATTGAAAAAAATTAAAACGATGTACCTGTAAGCTCCTGATGCTTAGGCAGAGGATCAAAAGAAGACAGCTGAAAAATAGATACAGTATTTTACATTTTTGTAGCTCCATATCATGTTTGAACCATAAAGTACTAAGGAGTGAATCTAAGTTAGCACCCAAGACTCTGCTCATCTTTGTGTATATTTAAATCAAGTGTCTAATTATTCAACAATAAGGCAGAGAGTAATGAGAAATCAATACTTGGCATAGTCTATTAAAAATCAATACAATTTCTAAGGCAAAACTTAACCACGAATACCAATGATGCCTTCTGCATTCTTTTTAATGCCAGATCAGTACATTGGTGTGCTCGGTGCAATTGAGCAACTCTATCTGGCTGTAAAGAATGTATAGCATGACTTCCATCACAGAGTTAAACTATGTAATTATATGGGGTACAATCATCAGAAAGGTTTCTTCTGCCTCGCCACTTGATGTCCTACACCCCCATTTTGGGGAAGGGGTTAGAGTTCAGTCTTCTCATCTGGACTTGGTTGCACTCTGACCCCCAGCCACAGGTCACACCTCTTTTGTAAAGCAGTTCACTTTCTTCATGGGAATCAAAATCCCAAGTCGAACACTCCACATCTTCCCACAATTTATTCATACCCTTCTATTTTATTTCCTAATCACTTCTCTTTCATTGACTCAATAGGGTCCTAATCTGAGCTAATCCATTTTACATATTCTTATTTTTACTTTTATTTATTATTAATATATTATAATGTAAGGCATCCAAATAGACATTTAACTGAAATTACTGGCCTTTGGTGTCTAGAGTATCACAAAAGATTTTGCTTTGCTTTGTTTTTTAGAGGAACTTAAAATGTGAAATACGCAAGAAGTAAGTTTTCCTCATACAATACAGAAATGGAGTGTCCAGGTGTTTCAGTTACTGAAATAATAAAAACGGCTGGCATAGTTTGCTACAACAGGTAACAACACAGATTAGTAATACTTGTAAACAGAAATGATGCACTGACAGGCGATAGATAGATAGATAGATAGATAGATAGATAGATAGATAGATAGATAGATAGATAGATAGATAGATAGATAGATAGATAGATAGATAGATAGATAGATAGTATCACAGATGACTGGGGTCATTACCTGGCCCGGATGCCTGGAGGGACCGGAAAGGGACAGTAATAGCTTCCGGGTCACGAGAAAGGAGCCGCCCTGGATAAAAAGAGGACCACAGGAGAGGGACAAAAAGATTCTGACCTGTTGGGAATCGTGGCCACCACCAGGGGGCACCTTAAGCCTCATGGAACCTGGGGAACTGTCACTTCTGCCACACCAGGCAAGATGGCAGATGAACCTTCCAGGGACACCCGGAGTGCTTCCAGGGCAAAGTGCAGCACTTCCGCCACACCAGGAAGTGCTGCCGGAAGATCGTAATCAGCCACCTGTAGCACATCCGGGTGGGAATAAAAGGAGCCGCCTCCTAACAGTCGGAGAGCTAGAGTCGGGAGCGGGAGCTGGACGAAACTCCCAGGAGGAGATTGGCGGATAAAAGACTGAGAAAGAAGGTTTATTGGGGAGATTTACTTGCTGTGGGCATTGTGTGGTGTTCGAGACTTTATTCTTGTGATTGATAAATGTGCGATTTTTGATAAAGATGTGGTTTTTGACTGGTGGTGTCCGGGCAAGTCTCACAATAGATAGATAGATAGATACTGTAGATAGATTTGCCTAACCATTATTAATCTGATGCTGCTTCTACATTTTGAAAAGAAGATGCCCATAGCTCCCGTCAATTTTATTTATTATTATAAGCAAACTCTTTAAAATCTGCTAATTTATTAAATGCCATATATAACCATTTTATTACTTCACAGAGACAAAGTACAGAATGTGAGTGATTTGATGAAGTTGCACCACTGAATATTACTTTAATTAAAACATATGCTGGACAGTAATTACAGCTGACTTTATGTCTTTTATGTCTGTGAGACATGATTAAAGCGTTTTAGTTTAGTGCTAAAAATACAACAGGACTTTAATGGTATGGAGAAGCCTTAAGCTCAAGGTAAATATGCCATTTAAAACTAGTGTCAAAATAGATTGAATGGTAACAATTATTTCTGTTCATTTCCAAACCCGCTTATCCCAGTTGGAGTTGTGAGGTATGACTATTTATTTCCGACTGCTGTTTGTGTAATTTCTCTGCTTTAATAAACACACATAATGCATGTGTTTTACATGTTTAGTATGAACAACTATATTAGCCTGAAATGAATATGATAATGACACAAATAATAAAAATGTGCATTTATTCTTATGACTATCATGACAACTATTAGATAATGGCAGTGTTTTTTGTTTCGCTTCGATTATTAACGCTCACGTTTTTCGACTCGCTTCATCAGACTTTCATTGTTGACCCAGGCTGACCCAGTTCAATCTATTCAGGGGCTGACTCTGATCTGAATCAGTGATGGGCTGCCCAGCACTGCTTAAAATTACAGTGCATATGTTGCTTGTGTAATGGCCTGGGGCCCCTGCACTGTGAGAACAAATGAACAATTCATCATCCACAGCTGTCTGCCAGGCCCAGGTGACTGCAAATTCAATGCATGGGGGCAGCTCTTAATCGGCCAAACGCTAATTGGATGGTCTGGAAAGATTAAAGAAGCCCGAAGCAAATTTTCTATCAATAGAGGCATCTCTGACGCTACTAAAAATCAATGGTATCTTTTCTGTAAATAGATAAGATACAATATAAAAGGCTCAATACCAGTGGTTGTGGGGGGATTTCAGATTTTTAATTTATCTACTAGAAAATGTGGGAATGGAGAATCATTCCAAAAATATTGTCCAAGTCAAGAAAATGCAATTGCAGATCAGAAAAAGTTCCCCAGCTTACCTCTAACTGGAATGATCATTTTATAAAATCTTTTAACATTTAATTGATTATTGCTTCTGCTTATTTTAATACCCCTGAGCAACCCTTAAAGCGCTTAAATGCACTTTCTTTTCCAGCCTGAAGTGCATGGCAGTCCGTGGTGAAGTCAGACTGAGAGAATAAGAAAGCAACGTGAAAGGAAGCTCCTAATTGACGAGCAAGAATGCTACTTTTAATTTGGGCTTTAACAGGTTGTGTGGCACCAATCACCCTTTATAGTAAATCTGCACTGCTTAATTTGGGCATTTCCTTCATGTAGAAGCATCTTGTACAATGTAAAGCTTCAGTTTAAAATAAACTCTTTTTACAGTGCTGTTGAAAGCAACTAATTCCTGATAAAAGAGCTATTTAAATCAAAAAACAAAAAAAAACAAACTGATCAACAATGACAGCAGGAAAGGGATTTAGAAGCTGGAATTAAATAAGTCTTTTTTACTACATTTGTATTTTAATGTTATTTCAAAATATAATTGTATGATGCATTACATCTTTGCCATTTCAAGATACACCCTGCTGCTAGGGAACAAGAGGAAGGAACGTCTGTTGTTCTCCCGAAAGGCCTGGGCTCAGAGCTTCTACTCAAATTACCATATTTTAACAGTGCTGAAAGGAAACCACACAACCACAGGTTGTTTTCATAGAGCAATTCCATTCCAGTGAATGGTCAGGACAGTTAGAAGTGAAGAAAAAGCGTCCCTTTCAGTTTGATCTTTGAACAACTTACTAATACACAGGGCACCGTGAACTGCAGAGTTCATTATGCCTGTCTGGCACACAATTACAAACTTTCTTATCAGTTACAACACCTCAGTTACAAGGCATATGACAAAAGAGGATCAATTACCCTGCTTTAAAAATGTAATTTATTTCATCCCTGCCAGGACCCAGAATGTTCACCCAAGATCACTTAATTAGACCCTTACAACTCAAGGGGCTTGTTTATCAAACTAATAAGCCACTGAAAATACTCAAAAGCAACCGAGAGCCAATTTCAAGAACTCCTCAAAAGTGAAGATGGAAAACATCGGTGAAAAATTGCTTTTGGACATATGAATGATAAGCAGTCTATATATACATGTAGCGAGAGAAAGATATTTATTTGCAATAATCCCAACAAGTGGAAATACAAAACGATGAAGACAGGAGGCAATGATGCTGAGGGGCAGAGTTAGACTAATTATCAGAATGGCTACATTTTTTTAAATTAGGAAAAAGTTTGTCTTCTGCATAATGCCATAAGATTATTTTCATAGGTTTGCAAAATTTTAAAGTATATATAGAAAATGGCAAATTTGCTTGTGTAGTTAATATGGCTGTATATTTCATTCTATATCCTTCTATATTCTCACAGGTGGCGCAGTGGTAGTGCTGCTGCTTTGCAGTAAGAAGACTGTGGAAAATTGTGGGTCCGGTTCCTCCCTGTGTGGATAGCGCTGTGAGTACTGAGAAAAGCGCTATATAAATGTAATGAATTATTATATTGATGCAATTTCCAGAATCTGCTTTTCAGTATGTTGACTGGATAATTCTACATATATATATATATATATATATATATTACTAAGGGCGGCACGGTGGCACAGTGGTAGCGGTTCACATCCCTGGGTCCTCCCTGTGTGGAGTTTGCATGTTCTCCCCGTGTCTGCGTGGGTTTCCTCCCACAATCCAAAGACATGCAGGTTAGGTGCATTGGCAATCCTAAATTGTCCCTAGTGTGGGCTTGGTGTGTGTGTGTGTGTGCCATTCGGTGGGCTGGCACCCTGCCCGGGGTTTGTTTCCTGCCTTGTTCCCTGTGTTGGCTGGAATTGGCACCAGCAGACCCCCGTGACCCTGTAGTTAGGATATAGCGGGTTGGATAATGGATGGATGGATGGATGGATGGATGGATGGATGGATCGATGGATGGATCGATGGATGGATATCTTACTAAACACACCCACACACAGGCACACACACCTATACTACATATTTACATTGACATTCTTAAATACATCCTAAGATGTCTCACCTTCAGTCCAGAGTAGATGCCGTCAGATGATGCCCATTCTCCTCCATGTGTTTTGACTACTAACTGTGACCACCTTTGATTGGCAGGTAGGCCAAATCACTACCTGTCACCTCCTGACCTTTTCCTTTATGCAACATTAATAATAATAATAATTCTTTGCATTTATATAGCGCTTTTCTCACTACTCAAAGCGCTCAGCAATTGCAGGTTAAGGACCTTGCTGAAGGGCCCAACAGAGCAGAGTCCCTATTGGCATTTACGGGATTCGAACCGGCAACCTTCCGATTGCCAGTGCAGATCCCTAGCCTCAGAGCCACCACTCCGCCTTTCTTTCTTTCCTTGATATTCCTAGGGCAGTGAGTAGTGACCACATTGACTGTACATGGGACTCTCTACAGGCTACCTTGATAGGGAACAGCCATGATTGCCACACTTTAACCTTGCACTCCTGGACCAGGTCCTGATACTTGGTGGCTTTCCACTTGTAGGCTTCATCGCAGCCCTCCTCCCACAGGACAGTCAGGTCATTCATGATGACCTTCCTCGCCTGCTCTTGCCTAAGGCCAGTGTCAAGTCTTAGGGATATTTGGACAACTTGGAGAACTGCAGTATCCTTACAATGTCCACCATCATTTGTCATCCTTGCATATTCTGGAAGATGTTGCTTTTTATCTTCCTTGTAGATAGATAGATAGATAGATAGATAGATAGATAGATAGATAGATAGATAGATAGATAGATAGATAGATAGATAGATAGATAGATAGATAGATGGGAAAGGTACTATATAATAGATAGATAGATAGATAGATAGATAGATAGATAGATAGATAGATAGATAGATAGATAGATAGATAGATAGATTTTATGGGACAAACTTCTTAATTATTGAATTCAGGCGTTTCAACCCATTTCCACAGGTGTATAAAATCAAGCACCTAGCCAAGCCGTCTCCATTTACAAACATTTGTGAAACAAAATGAGTCATCCCTGAAGAGCTCAGTGACTTCAAGCATGATACTGTGATAGGATGCCACCATTGCAATAAGACGGTTTGTAAAATTGCATCCTAGCTGGATATTACATTATCAGCTGTAAGTGGTATTATTGGAAAGTGAAAGCATTTAAGGAACAACAGCAACTCAGCCACCAAGCGGAAGACCACGTAAAGTCACAGAGTGGGGTCAAAGACTGCTAAGGTTCATGGTGTGTATAGTCGCCAACACTTTACTGATTCCATAGCTGAAGAGTTCCAAATTTCCACCGGCATTAACTCTACAGTTGGAGCTTCATGAAAATGGGTTTCCATGGCCAAGAAGCTCCATGCAAGCCTCACATCACCAAGTCCAATGCAATGTGTCAGATGGAGAGGTATAAACCACACAACCACTGGACTATGGATCAGTGGAAACGTTTTCTATGGAGTGACAAATCAAGCTTCTTTCTGTTTGGCAGTCAGACGGGTGAGTCTGGGTTTGGTGGATGCCAGGAGAACATTACCTACCTCACTGTGGAGTTTGGTGGAGGTGGGATAATGGTGTGGGGCTGTCTTTCAGGGATTGAGCTAGGCCCCTTACTTCCAGTGAAGGTCAATCTTAATGCTTCAGAATACCATGGCATTTTGGACAATGCTGTGCTTCCAACTTTGTGGAAACAGTTTGGGGAAGACCCTTTTCTATTGCAGCATGACTGTGCCTCAGTGCACAAACCAAGGTCCATAAAGATATGGCTGGATGAGTCTGGTGTAAAGGAACTTACTTGGCCTGCACAGAGCCCTGACCTCAACCCCATCATACACCATGGGATAAACTGGAGCGGGGATTGCTAGCCAAGCCTCTTCTTCCAACATCAGTGCCTGACCTCATAAATGCTCTACAGAATGAATGGCCACAAATTTCCACAGAAACATTCAAAAATCTTGTGGAAAGCTTTCCAAGAAGAGTGAAAGCTGTTATAACTGCAAAAGGGGAGACCAACTCCATCTTAAAGTCTACGTATTTGAATGCAGTGCCACTAAAGTCCCTGTTGGTGTAATGGTCAGGCATCCCAATACTTTTGTCTGCATAGTATAGATAGATAGATAGATAGATAGATAGATAGATAGATAGATAGATAGATAGATAGATAGATAGATAGATAGATAGATAGATAGATAGATTCTCATGGGACTTGATCTTATCTAAGCAGCCACAGGGATAGCTTGCATTTGACCCCAGCACATTGGAGCTGGCAGGCAGCACTGCTAACTCACTTTGGTGCTTCAAAACCTTCTTTAATGTTTTGAACAGGTATTCAATGTAGACATGAAGTTAATGTTCAGACTATAAAGATATCTGCTAGTTATTTGTCTAAACTAGAATTGTACTGGTCATCATAACTAGCTGTTACTGATCATTTTTTCATTTATTTTTTCTCAATATCATTCTCTAGCACCTTGATCAAAATTGCCCATCTGTTGTGGAAGACAGCCCCCCATACACAGACAGATAGACAGACACCAAATGTCCAAAACGCACACTATTTATGGCCTTCTCTTATTCACAACACCTCACAGTGCTCTAATCAGCCCAATAATCCCTTCTTTCTTTGCTCTTCTTCTCTTTCTGTCTCCTTTACTCCTCCACACACAAGCTCTGTCTCCTTCCTCCTGACTGCAGCTCATCTAATGGAGTGAGGCGGCCCCCTTTATAATGCCCCAGATGTGCTCCAGGTGCTTCCTGATAGTCTTCTGATGGCACTTCCTGGTGTGGCGGATGTGCCGTATTAGCTCCCAGAAGCACACCGGGTGTTCCTGGAATTACTTCCAGCAGCACTTTCAGTTGTATAGGAAGTGCTGTATTCCAGGGCTGCTTAATGTTCCGGGTGTCCCCTGGTGGTGGCCACAGGCCCCAACAGGGATGAGCTTCCCAGTTCTGTTCCCGTCGTCCCCATGCAGACCAGGGCGGCTACCCAGGGGAGGCATGTTCCCTCTCGTGGACCTTCCAGGCGTCCTGGCTGGGTATGGTCCCCAGCCATCTGCCACACTGTCCTTGTTCAGATACAAGTGACCATTGTATCATTACGACCATGGTATGATTATATCATAGATTTAAATCACGCTGGCCAAGAACTCCTTTGGCATTACCTGTATCTAAGAGCCAAGAGGTTTACTTTCTCTCAGAAATCTGTTACCTGACAGTTTCATGTTTTTAATGATATATTCTGTGAATGCATCTTCATTAGCTATATTAACTTCTATTTAAGGAATTTACTGATTCCTAATTTATAGTCAGTAATAGTAAAGGTATCTTTACATTTATTATTTTTATATTTAAATACAAAAAAATAACTTAAAAAGTATATAAGTCCAGTGATTTAGCTAGAAAAAAATAATATTTGGGGGACCTCACCTTCAGTGTAACAACTTGAATTACAATGCAATATCTATTATATAAGCTCTCAGAAAGATGCAAATTCTAAACAAACTTCAGTCATCCATTATTCAGACCCGACTAATTTCTCAGTGAAGTACATTATGCAGACACTGAACTGTGCATTTTGTTACGCACGGTGCTCTGTAGCCGTATCAGTGCACAGCTTTTAATCTCCAGTCACATCCTGAGACTGCAAAACTCTTGCTTCTGTCAATATGCTCTCTAGTCAGATGGCTTTCTTTAGCCATATGTGCCCCTCACAAAACATCGCTTCAAGTAAAAAAACAAATAGAGTCCTGAAACAGAGGTTCAGAAAATGGAATCACCGGGGAAAGGCTAGAAACTACAAAGACGGTATGCCTGAGTAACCACGTGTCAGGTACGTCATAATTCTTAGATAAGGAAGACCCACTGTAGAAGTGTCCTTAAAGCACATTATCTACTTGTGACATCATAGTAATCCCTGATTACGGAAGAAAGCACTAACTGTTAGTGAAAATACTTAGGAAAATCAGAAACCTTATGACCAAAATTGTCCATTTTAAATGTACCGTATTTACGCGTGTACCACGCGCACATTTTTTCCCGAAAATTAGTATTAGAAGATCAGGTGCACATCATACACGAGGAAATTTTTTTCTGTGATGTTTACTTCTTCTGCTTGGGCTTTCTCTCTCTCTCTCTCTCTCTCTCACTCACTCGTGCTCTCTCTCTCTCTCTCTCTCTCTCTCTCTCTCTCTCTCTCTCTCTCACTCGCTCTCTCTCTCTCTCTCTCTCACTCACTCGCGCTCTCTCTCTCTTTCTCTCTCTTGCACGACAGAAGAAAGAAAAACTTTCGTCATGCAACAAAAACAGAAGGCCATTTCGCAGAAAACGTGCCTTAAACGCTTCCTATACAATCACAACGCACGTCGTACATGGGGAAAAACGGTTTTCGCGATTTTCTTTATAAAAATTAGGGTGCGCATCTTACACGAGGGCGCGTGGTACACGAGTAAAAACGGTAACTACTACAGTCATCTAGTAAAATAAGCAACAACCGATGGACAAAAGGGGACAACCAATGTCTCACAAACAGTCACTGGCAGACTTTGAAATGCTGAGACTTCAACAAGTTGCCGAATGTAAGCTTAAAAGTTCACATATTACGCACAGTTGAAGCGCTCACAATTTTCAACAGAAATAATCACAGATTTTTGTATGATAAACATTAGAGTGGGTGTAATATTGTTCATGAAGTCAAGAATCATCACCTGTGGTCCCTAATAATAAGAAAATATAAGCAGTAAAATAAAAATAAAGACAACAATATAACAACAGCAACACCACAAAGTATAACACGATAGATAGATAGATAGATAGATAGATAGATAGATAGATAGATAGATAGATAGATAGATAGATAGATAGATAGATAGATAGATAGATAGATAGATAGATAGATAGATAGATAGATAGATAGATAGATAGATAGATAGATAGATAGATAGATACTTTATTAATCCCAAGGGGAAATTCACATACTCCAGCAGCAGCATACTGATAAAGAAAATATTAAATTAAAGAGTGATAACAATGCAGGTATACAGACAGACAATAAGTTTAAATAATGTTAACGTTTACCACCCCGGCTGGAATTGAAGAGTTGCATAGTGTGGGGGAGGAACGATCTCCTCAGTCTGTCAGTGGAGCAGGACGGTGACAGCAGTCTGTCGATGTGTGAAAATAATCTGTAGCTTTGAATAAATGGCACAGGTCAAAGGTTTTTCTTATTGTTTCTTATTAACACGGCTGGCTGATTGTCTCAAATATTTTATTGACATTCACTTTGGGGTTGGGGGGACAAGGTGGCGCAGCGGTAGCCTGTTCACATCCTCCCTGCGTGGAGTTTGCATGTTCTCTCCGTTTCTGCGTGGGTTTCCTCCCACAGTCCAAAGACATGCAGGTAAGCTGGATTGGTGATCCTAAATTGTCGCTAGTGCATGCTTGGTGTGTGTGTGTGTGTGTGTGTGCGTGCCATGCAGTGGGCTGGCACCATGCCCGGGGTTTGTTTGCTGCCTTGCGCCCCGTGACCCTGTAGTTAGAATATAGCGGGTTGGATAATGGATGGATGGAAGGTGTTTTGCAATAAAACACCCTTTGTTTGAAAGAGGGACTGTCTTGGGTGTTCGTGTTCAGGGTTTGAGGCTCTCTGGCACCCCCTAGCCTTCACAATGGATTTCATTCCAACCATTTAACTAAGTATTGTTCTGTATGTCTAATTTGTATGTGAGAAATGAAAACGTGGTTTGATTTGGATATGCTGTATTTGCACCTTTGCCTATATGCCCAATTTATACAAATAATCAGAGAATACAAGCTGAAAACTAAATGTGAGGAAAATAGACGTCACTGTCTGTTGTCCTTTCTACTAGCTACCTTTTTCCTTTGTTTTTTGTGAATCAATGCAACTTTCATATAAGCCTCCAATGTGACATTCAATGTATCAGTCAAGTGCTGCATGCTTAAAACCCTGAGCATTCTGGTATTTACGCTAAGCAAAAATTAAGTTAAAAAAATATATATATGCACCTCTTTAACACTAGACTCCTCAAGTAAAAGCATGTCTGGCCCAATTTGCACTCTGCTCGATTACCTTCAATAACTGTATTTTTTTTATTCTAATTGAACAATACAGCACACATTGTTATAAACATGCACGTGCATTCAGTCGCACGAACAGGAACATCAAAATATACCCTGTCACTTTAGATCCATCAGATAATCACTGTAAGAAAATGATATCAATTACATCATGCACCCCCTGCCATCAGACTTAATAGTTGGAACTCATTACTTTGACTGTTATTCCAGCTACAATTGCCAGCTCTTCCCACCCGTGGATTCTCACTGCATTCTGGCACTGATGCACCAAAGAAGATCCACTCGTTGTACTCTGCAATAGATCAAGCAGCATGCAAATATAGCTTTGCACATTTCCACAGACCAATGGCATGATTGAAACAGGGGGAAAAAAAAAGTTTAGACTGATGGATGCTTATAATGATAGTGCTTTAGAACTGGCAGGGGCTGTGATGAATTTAGAATTGCCAGAGATTTGTTGAGACAGGGGGAGATTATAATGTAGTGAGATGTAGCAATGGAACAATAGTGCTTTCTCATCTGAAACATGTCCAAATGAAATAGTTTTCTAGTGTCCCTCATAAATGTGCCGATGTTCTGTAATCCTCCCCAATTCTGGCAGTATGGGGAATGCCACCTTTTCTTAATGCTCTTCATGTAGATGTGAGTGTGAGGGCAGTATTTGTATGTCTTGAAAGCCTTGCACATTATCAGTGGTATAAATGTTATAAGCACCATTTTCCTTTTCAGTTAGACACAGTTGCTCCTCGGCTTGAGTGACACAGGGGAAAAAAGATCAGGGAATCTTAAACTGAATTACCATGTTAGCCAAGTTATTTAGGAGAAATTCCATATTATAAAAATGCAATACTTTTTTTTTATCAAACTGATTACTATAAATCCAGCGTTTTTACATGAAAGTAGCACAGAACACAAAAGAGGAAAAAAACCTAATCTGTCAGGTTTTGGTCTCATACACTAATTTCCCTAACCTAACGTACCGTTTAGTAGCATAAAACTAAAGGCACAAACAATGCTGAAATATATCATTCCTTATACCTAGATATAGGGTATAAACTGTACAAGCAATATAATAAAATAATTACATGCAAAATAGGGGGCGGCACAGTGGTGCAGTGGTAGCGCTGGTGCCTCGCAGTTAGGAGACCCGGTGGGTTTCCTCTGGGTGCTCTGGTTTCCTCCCACAGTCCAAAGACATGCAGGTTAGGTGGATTGGCGATTCTAAATTGGCCCTAATGTGTGCTTGGTGTGTTTGTGTGTGTCCTGCGGTGGGTTGGCACCCTGCCCGGGATTGGTTCCCTGCCTTGTGCCCTGTGTTGGCTGGGATTGGCTCCAGCAGACTCCCGTGACCCTGTGTTCAGATTCAGCGGGTTGGAAAATGGATGGATGGATGGATAGAGAGTCCTTTATTGTTCCTCAAAAGGAAATTCACTTGCACATGTGCATGACTCAAGTTGTAGCACAAAACAAAAACATCATCAACAAAATAAATTATGTGACTACAAAATATAAACTAATTGGTTCCTGCCTTGTGCCCTGCGTTCGGATCCAGCAGACCCCTGTGACCCTGTGTTCGGAGTCAGCGGGTTGGAAAATGGATGGATGGATTAATAAAGTATCTATCTATCTATCTAGAAAGCCCCTAAGTTCAGAAGCTTTTTCTGCCACACCATGATGCCACCCTTGCCACAACTATTTTGCATGTCCATCCATCCATTTTCCAATCCGCTGAATCCAAACACAGGGTCACGGGGGTCTGCTGGAGCCAATCCCAGCCAACACAGGGCACAAGGCAGGAAACAAACCCCAGGCAGGGCGCCAGCCCACCGCAGGACACACACACACACCAAGCACACATACTAGGGACAATTTAGAATCGGCAATCCACCTAACCTGCATGTTTTAGGACTGTGGGAGGAAACCCACGCAGACACGGGGAGAACATGCAAACTCCACGCAGGGAGGACCCGGGAAGCGAACCCGGGTCTCCTAACTGCGAGGCAGCAGCGCTACCTACTTTATTAATCCCAAGGGGAAATTCACATATATTATTCACATATATTATTATACATTCTATATGATGCTTGCCTATTTTTGCCAACAGAGACTGACCACAATTTATATTTATGGTCTTCTTTAAACTTAACAAATTCGAAATGTGAACATCGATGCAGTGAGAATCAATATAAGGTGGTCAGCAGTGAATAGCTGAACTGTTATAAAAGGGCTGAGCTGAAAACTATTCCACTGTTCACAGGAGAACAAGCCAACAGTGATATGCTAATCCGTCCATTTTCTTAAGAAAGTGGTGATTCAAAGATGGTCAAAGAAGCCAGGGCATGAATATCAGTAGCAGTCACGTATGAGCACCTTTCAGGTCCATAACCCCACTAATGAACTGTCATTGTGGGGTCTGGACTTTGTCCTTGGCTGCCCCTTGTCTGGCCTTTTGTGGTTTTGACCAGGCCTTCTTCCTGTCTAAAAATGAGATTAACCTCTGGCCATTATGATAATGAATTCATTACACCGAATATGTTTAGCCATTTAATGGTGCTCCTATCTTGAGCCTCTCTTAGGTTGGTTTAATGTCCATTAAGTATAAAACAATGGCTAGTAGGCAGGCAAGCACAAGAAAAGGGAGTTGTTTTTTTTTTTTTTTTAAATGAGTGGCAGGTATTGTGGTTATTCAATAAAAAGGAGAGCAATGGCTTTAATGCATTTTTCCAATTTTCTTTGCAGCTTTAGGCTATAGAGCCTCTTTGTTCTCGCACTTTAATCCAGTCTTTGGGGTCTAGTTTTGCCGTAGTTGTTCCTTCCATTTTACAGCAGTTTAGAATTTAGTTCTAAAGGTGTAGGTTTTGCTTCTGTTCCTGTTTTCCATTCTAGTCTTGTTTAGTTCCCTCAAGCTATGTCCACACTATTACATTTTCGTATGAAAACACAAAACATTAGTCTCTGTTTTTTGCCTTTTGTCCCCACTACCTCAGCGTTTTCAACCCCTGATAATGAAGAATTTTGAAAATGCACTCCGGAGCCATTTATTTCTGAAAATGACTGCTCAGCGCTGGCTGTGTGGATGGGTGAAAAGTAGAGATTTTTGAAAAAACATCATTCTCTAATCACAAGCATTTAATATACGACTTGATGGGATTGTACTGTTTACAATGTCTTAGTCCCTAATTGGTCACCCCAGCCATATTCCAACATAGCAGACACAGAGGAGCTGCTTTCCATGGCGCTTGTTGTCTTCTTTATCTGTTTGCATCTAAATTTTATTTCATTCAGTTTGAATGCTTCATACATGAGCAAAAGCCAAATAATTTACCAGCCGCTCCAAAATTTGATGAGACGTTCTCCTGTTAACTTTACTTCTTTTGTCGCAGCCACTTTGTTTGTGGGTATTATATGCACTACAATAAAAACAACATTTTTTTTGGTAGTGAATCATATGACTGAGATTGATGGAGATGTAACACTACAAACTGCCAATCATGGGAGTGTGTGCTACGACACATGACATGTTGAGGATTATTGTGAGCCAAAGGACCAGAGGTCAGGTCTGAGCAGAAATCCTGACCCGGTTGCAAGGCCATTCTAATGGAAGGATGGGGAAAGGCAGCTTATTGCGTTGGTTCCTTCCCCAAAACACTGGATAGCAGCCAACCCAAGCTGGGATCCCTGCACAGCTACCCACAGGGCATGCTAGGTATTGTAGTCCCAGGGAACAGCCCGGTTGGGTTCCGTTGGGTCCGCTAGCGGGAGCTGCAGGGACTGAGAATCCCTACTCTGTGGGGCTTCAGCCTCACCTGGAAATGCTTCATACCACCAGAAGCACTCCTGGATAAAGGATAAAAGGAGCAACCTCACTTCAATCTGGGAGCCAGAATTGGGAGGAGGTGGACAAAGCTTGCTGGAGAAGCGGTGGAGGATGACAGAAAGAAAAGACTTAGTGACTGTGCTTTGGGAGTGGAATGTTTATTTTGGGGTGAGAAACATTTGCTGTAAAGAGTTTCCCACATTAAAACCCTTTATGTTTGCTGAACTTGTGCCCAAGCCTGTTTGTGTTGGGAGTTTGGGGAGCTGCAGTGCCTCCTAGGGACCACCCCCTATAAAATTCAAAAATACACACATAGAATTACATGCATACTACAGTGTGCTGCAACTGTTCACAACTCACTGTGACTTTCTTAAGATTTTGTAAAAAAGCATATGACTGAAAAGTATTGGAAAGGTGCCACTGCTCGTCCCTAAACACAGAAAAAATAGAAAAGCTTTTCATTGGGGGAATTGATGCTGTCCACAGCAATATTCTGTCACTTTTTAACTCAGTTTAGTTTTACTACATTTGTGTGCAATTTAGTTGTTATCTTTAAAACTAGCATGTTATTTAAAGCACACATTGCAAAACAATCCTATGTATGTTTTTCCATTTTAAAATTTTTAGAAAATTTCAAGTTTTTCAAAATATGCAGGCTACTAGGAAATCAATTCAGGCATTCATTTCTAGTAGGATTGATTTCTGCGATTCATTATTTGCTGGATGTTCAAATCATTCATTACGCAGCCTTCAGTTAATTCAAAATACTGCTTCAAGAATCATTACAAGAACTAGAAAGTACAAACACATGACTCCAGTCCTAGGGTTGTTCCACTGGCTCCCAGTTAAGCTTAGGACTGATTTCAAAATCCATATTTTAACATACAAACCAGAGTACACATTAAAATCTGAAGACTACGGCTTCCTTAAGATCCATCCATCCATTTTCCAACCCGCTGAATCTGAACACAGGGGGACTGCTGGAGCCAATCCCAGCCAACAAATGGCGCAAGGCAGGAAACAAACCCCGGGCAGGGTGCCAGCCCACCGCAGGACACACCCACACACCCACACACCAAGCACACACACTAGGGACAATTTAGAATCTCCAATCCACCTAACCTGCATGTCTTTGGACTGTGGGAGGAAGCACCCGGAGGAAAACCACGCAGACACGGGGAGACCATGCAAACTCCACGCAGAGAGGACCGGGTAAGTGACACCCGGGTCTCCTTACTGTGAGGTTGCAGCGCTACCACTGCGCCACCGTGCCGCCCCTTCCTTAAGATGCCTAGGATTAAAAAAATAACAAGAAAAGGTTGTGCTTTTAGTTTCAAAGGTATAATGTGGAGTAATTTGCCTGCTAATATAAGAGATGACCCTGTGACCTCAGATTTTAAAGCCAGGCTGAAGACTCACTACTTTAGTCTGGCATACCCTGACTAGAGCTGCTAATTAGCTGTGCATACTGCATCTCTGTTTGTTAGTCATTTGTACAAAAATATAAGTAATACAGTATTTCTAAACTGTTACCAAACCTTCTCTATTCATTTCCTTTCCTCTTTATCTGGATGTGGCAGTTGGTGCCACTGCTCTACTGCCAAGCTGTTCTCCTGATAATGGAAAAGCCATCTGTGATACTGGGAGCATTGGAATCATTGGAAGGAAAGGTTCTTTCATGAGATTGGTTGGCCCAGCAAATACTCGATTGAAGAATGCTAAGGAGGGGGTGGGTGGCTACTGGGCCGAGGTCTCCAGGATTCTGACTGTGTCTCTGATTTTCTCTCTTATAATTGACTGTGGACCCCCTGATGCTGCTCATTGGAGTTTTAGTTGTTTTTTCTCCTCCAGTGTCAGTTGGCCATAGTTTAACAAACAATTCATTAATGTGCAGATATTTTTGGATCCCATTTATGTTAATTAGTTTCCACTTTGTTTTATGTGTTTTAGAAAATCTGTGTCTGTAATTAGTATTTGTAAAATTTATACTTTCATTTCACCCGAGAACTGTGCGCCTGCACTCAGTGAATAGCGCTATACAAAAATAAGCTTAATGAATTGAAATATGAGCTGCCTACTCAGTTTGCTAAGTCTGCGCCACATGTTGTTAACTTTTCTTAAAGATGGAGTTGAGGCATTGCTGTGAAATTGTGTTTCTGTTGATTACACCAAGTTTGCAAAAGTGTCTTTTAGTGCTGCTTCAGTCTGCAGCCTGCAGATGTTCTTCTCTAGGCCATGAATCTTTCAGATGGCAAGTAAAAATTAAATCAACAAGAGAAACCAAACATTGTTCAGTAAACATTGTGCTTTTGTTTAAATGTGTTATAAATGTGATTTTCCACCTGTGCATTTTTTAAAAATCTTTCTTAGAATTATAATGGTGGACTAAACAATGAACAGAACTGACCTTGGTCTCAGCTGAAAATGCTGTTAAACTGTTCGCCATATTTTGGATTTTGGCAATCAGCACAGTTAGAGACGGCTGCAAGTTTTTGTTTTCTGCCAAAGCTGAAGCAGTCTTGTGTCTTCTGAGTCTTTGGTTTCTCTGTCGGTACCGAATTCCAGTAACATTCTGGGGTGATGTTTTTATTAGCATTTCATATTACTTTATTTTACTTAAAGAACAAAACACATTAAAAAAGCACAATACAATCAAAAATATTTTACAAAGACAAATTAAGAAACTCAGCACTCAACCCCCCAGCCAACTCAGACAGCTTTGGAGTAAGAGAGCCCCCCATCTAAAGTGGTTCTCCATAAACTGCAGAATAAAACAGCAAATAAAATAAAAAGGTTCAACACAGGCCAGACTTGCTTACTTTACATAAATGAATTCTTGCCAAATTAAGAAAAAAATATCCTTGTAAAGAATATTTGATTTTTTTTCCAATTACAGAACATCAGTTTCTAACTGAGTTGCAGAAGATACATTAGAATTATTCCAATTCAGCAGTGTAAAGGACTGGTAACCTATCTGTGGTGCTTGCATGTAACTTTCCTGAATGGGAAGCCAGAAAGCAAGAAGAATATTCTATAAATGTATGCCATTATATCTTACTGGGTGGCAGGGTTTACGTTCCCACAGGGGTGCATGACAAATGAACGTGGAGGACCCACCCTGCTAGGTCCTGGAAGCCACTTGGTGGAAGCTCAAAGTAAGCAGCCTGAGGAGTCAACTGACCCACCAGTGCTTCTGGGATGTGCAGACAGAAAATACTCACAAACACCTGGCTGTAAAAGGAGCCTGTTCACCTTAGGCAGAGTATTTCTATTCGAGAGCAAAGAGAAGGCAAGAGTCCATCTAAAATGGTGCAGAAGGAAGGGACTGAAGGTAAAAGAAGAAAAAGGTGTAATTCATATAAAATCTGTGCCATAAAGTTTGATTTACCTACCTGAGACCTGGTCTTCTAGCACTGCTTTGGGTCAGAGGTGTGCTTGTAAAGTTCTGTATGCCACAGCAGAATCAGCCTGTGTGCATGAAGTGTGGGAGAGGAGAGCACAACAGACTTTTTATAGAAGTATTTGTAAAGGGCACCTTATCTATCTATCTATCTATCTATCTATCTATCTATCTATCTATCTATCTATCTATCTATCTATCTATCTATCTATCTATCTATCTATCTATCTATCTATCTATCTATCTATCTATCTATCTATCTATCTATCTATCTATCTATCTATCAGTATAGCTGACTATACTTCCTTAGAAGGCTGGTGTCTTTCAACATCTGAAACAAGATGCTGCAGATGTTCTATCAGACGGTTGTGTCAAGCGCCCTCTTCTACGCGGTGGTGTGCTGGGGAGGCAGCATAAAGAAGAAGGATGCCTCACGCCTGGACAAACTGGTGAGGAAGGCAGGCTCTATTGTAGGCATGGAGCTGGACAGTTTGACATCCGTGGCAGAGTGACGGGCGCTGAGCAGACTCCTGTCAATCATGGAGAATCCACCGCATCCACTGAACAGGATCATCTCCAGACAGAGGAGCAGCTTCAGCGACAGACTGCTGTCACCGTCCTGCACCACTGACAGACTGAGGAGATCGTTCCTTCTCCACACTATACGACTCTTCAATTCCACCCGGGGGGGTAAACGTTAACATTATACAAAGTTATTGTCTGTCTGTATACCTGCATTGTTATCACTTTTTAATTTAATATTGTTTTTTATCAGTATGCTGCTGCTGGAGTATGTGAATTTCCCCTAAGGATTAATAAAGTATCTATCTATCTATCTATCTATCTATCTATCTATCTATCTATCTATCTATCTATCTATCTATCTATCTATCTATCTATCTATCTATCTATCTATCTATCTATCTATCTATCTATCTATCTATAATAAAGTATCTATCTATCTATCTATCTATCTATCTATCTATCTATCTATCTATCTATCTATCTATCTATCTATCTATCTATCTATCTATCTATCTATCTATCTATCTATCTATCTATCTATCTATCTATTGTGTATACATAGATAGTATAATCTCCTTGAGGGTGAGAAGTGTTCTTCCTGGAAGGCTTCTGGTTTAGAACTAATTCTTACTGGTTATGGAGAAAGAGGAAGACTGATTGCTCCTTTCATTAACATAAAGTTCTCTTTAAATTTTTTTCTTCAGTAACATATTGCAATGAAAATTGAAACCCAATCCCACCCCCTGACGGTGTTTACGTATTTTGGCTTTACTTATTTTGTATGCCTTTTTTTTCTTAGATGAATTCAAGCTTACATCGACAATCCAGTAGAAAATCCAATTCAGGAAAGGGTAGGCTCTGTTTCATTGCTTGAGGAAAAGGAATGTAAATTAAACTTTAGACATAGAGGATTTTCTGTTTCTATAATATCCACATATCTGTCTATCCATCCCCTGCATTTTTAAATTTTGTTAATGGAGTCTGATCTCTCTTTTGTGTTTACAAAGTACTTTCCTGCAACATCATTCTTGTACATTTAATAACTATCACATTTTAAACAGAGTCAATCAATCTTTATTTCATATGCTGGCTTTTGAAGCAATACAAATTGCAGTAAAATATGCACTCATGTGCATTTATGCATGGAGACTTTCCACAGCAATCAAGGTAGGAACTAGAAATGTTACACATATTTTCCCTTTTTTGTATACTCAGCTCTGCTTGATTTTTATTTCCATGTTTATTCCCCACATTCTTTTTTTTGAAGCAAGCCATCTCCTGCCTAGTGCAAACACAACATTACTTTAAAACATTTCCAAGGCCCAGTAGCCTAGGGCAATACAGCTCTCCTAGCCAAGCTGA
Source organism: Erpetoichthys calabaricus (assembly GCF_900747795.2). NCBI lineage: Eukaryota > Metazoa > Chordata > Cladistia > Polypteriformes > Polypteridae > Erpetoichthys > Erpetoichthys calabaricus. The sequence continues at coordinate 25,284,318 of NC_041409.2, read as the reverse complement.
ACATATGATAACAAATAATGCCCAGTGGACAACCTTTAGCACACCGTTGCATATGCTCTGACCTTATTTCTACCAGCTGTGCACATTCTGTTTTTTGTTGACTACTGTCCTATATCCAGGATGGTTCAAAGTATTGTCTGTATTCTTTGTTCCTCACATGTCTTATTTGTGCAGACCAAAATGTTCTTGCTTTACAGGCTTTAAAGAGTATACCTCTATGTTTACAAGCCCCTAAACCGCACATTTTACAACCCCCTATTAAAAAATAAATAATAACAAAAAAAAGTAATTCTGTGGTAACTTATTTGACTCATTCCAATAAGGATAATCAGCTACAGCTAATGGCCAAGTCATTTTATATGCAAACCCTGACCAGATCATAGCCCAGCAGGGTGTGGTATTCCCATTTAAACAGAGACAGCACTCATTTCCCTCTGATTAATTGATTCATTCTTTTATTACCCAAATCTACATGATCAAAAAACAGGGCTGTGAGTGTACGTCAGTCTATTCCAGCAGTGGCAGCAGTAAAGCAGTAACCTCCTGCAGATGAGACACCAGTTCTCACATGATACACTCTCTCAGACATGACCAGTTTAAAGTCACCAAGGATAAAATGTGAAGAAAATGTGCCAGAAAAACAGAAAAAAAAACAACAGATGACCATGGGGAGATGGTGACTGGGCTCAGATTTCCACCCAGGACTGTAAATCTGTAAGTCAGTAGCACTGCACCAATCTCTCCTGAAACTGCTCTACTGCACTATCTCTGGCGGTCAACAATAAAACTAATGCTCAAGTACAACTTCATTGGCACATATGATAAGCAGCATATCACCATTCTCAAAGGTCATGATCAACAAGGATTACTAGTCAAACTTGAACCTTACATTGAAATTCTTCTTCAGCAGAAGTGATTTGTTTAAAAAATAACCAGGGCCCACTCACACATGCAATAACCCAATTAAAATGACAACTTCTTTGTCTTATTTAAATCTTCCATCATTTCCTCTCCATCTTCCAAAAGTGAAAACACCGGTCAGTTTCTATTTCAGCAAATCACCACATTTTACAAACTAATCCCACCTTGCTTTCCGCGTATTAACCAACTCTTTTCTACTGTTTTTATAGTAAGTATCCCTTAACTGTCTGCACAATTTATTGTGTTGAAGATTTAATTTTAAATGGATAAATTTGCCATTTTCCCATCAATCTATGCCCAATAACACATAATGACAAAATCAAAAATTTTGTATGAAACAAGGCTTTTATAGTTTTGCCTTTTTATATTAGTTTTACTTCTATATTTTTTCTGACCTTACTTGAAAATTCTGTTTAGTTTTAGTTTTCCTTCATCATTTATTTTTAGTTTTAATTTAGTTTTTATTTCACAAAGACATTTCTAGTTTATTTTTATATCTATTAATTTCAGTTTTAGTTTTAGTAATTTAGTAAGTTTGTATCGCTTTGTTGTTAAATGATGTTTTTAAAGCAAATGTGATTGATCAGTAACAATATGCTGATCTTGTACAGTATGATGACCTAGTCAGTCTCTCGTTCAGTGTCGTTTTATTTTCAAAAATCGGGAGTGGTCTCCCCTCGACTTTCTCGTATACTCAGATATGGGGATGGATATTTGAGGAGTAAACAGCAAGACAATGATTATATTTTTATATTATGTACATTAAAGAACCATCAACAACAAATTAAATCAAAGTAATGATATATTGAACAAAAATTATAAAAGTAAAGTTGAATAAATCTGACTCTGCTGCTGCATGAATAAAATAAAATCGAGTATGTGCTTAGTTAACATACCACTTCCAGTTGATGGATTTGGCCCAAAAGTTAATACAGATCTACAATTTTGGTGTAACAACCACATGCCAAATTTCATCCATCTATCGTTATGCATTTTTGAGTTATCGTGTTTACACACACACGCACACACATAATTCCAAAAAAACTGTATTTTTGCACTCAGGGAGGTCAATAACGTTAAGACTCATCAGAATCTTGAGGTTGAATTCTTTTCATGATTACTATACTTTATACTTTGTATATGAGAAAGTAAAAATGATTTCTACATGTGCAAAGTGGCAGATGAATTACTGTCGACAGAAAGCAGCTACCTGAGAAGTAAACTGAAACGCTACAAACTTGCAATTTTTCTGTCTATATGGTAAAAGTTTTTTTTGACCAGCACATTCCGATTTCATCCATTTGAATTACGTCTTGAAATACAACAAGCACAAAGAAAGGTGGCATGTAAATCGCTTTCTATTTCACACACTTTACGCACGTATTCAGCTCACCCTCTGTCACCGCAAATGCTGTGTGAACACCCACACTCCGTCAGCAGCTGCCATTCCCTGGATAAATACATGCGGACGGCTTGTGGTTGATAACTTTCTGTTTTACAGTTAAAAGTTACAAGGATTAAAGTCTAAGAATATTCATTCAAAAATGAAAACTAAAAATATTTTTAGTAAATTATTATTTTATTTCAGTTAGTCTTTACAGGTACTTTAATAGTTTCGTTTAGTTTTAGTTTTTCATTTTGGTTTTGTTAATTATTTTATTTCACTTTACGAATGTTTTTTTAATAATAGTTTCAGTTTTGATTTTAGTTTTCGTTAACTATAATAACCTTGGTATGAAAGCTCTGGAAATTAAAAAATTAAAACTGAAATCTCTCATTCACATAGGTATGCAGGGCCTAAATTCAATAATCAGTCAAAGCCCCTTTGGCAGCATTTCCAGCTTTGATTCTTCTTGGGTAAGTATCTACAAGATTTGAACAACTGGTTGATCTCATTCTTCCTGACTGATCCTTTTAAGCTCCATTAGATCGGATGGGAAGCATCTATAAACAGCCATCTTCATGTCACTCCACAGATGTTCTCCGGGATTTACTGTAAATGTGGGCTTTCACTGGGCCAAGACAGCATTGTCTTTTTATTGTTGTGCTTAAACGTGAACCAACACTCCAGTCTGAGGTTTTCTTTAAGGACCTCTCTGTCTTGGACTCCATTCATTCTATTCTGACCAATCTCCCTCTCTATGCCACTGAGAAGCATGATGATGTAACCACTATACTTCACTGTAGTAATGGTATTAGTCGGGTGATGGGCAGTGCCTGGTCTTTGCCACACATCATGCTTGGAGTTCTGCCTAAACCGTTTCTTCCATTTCACAATTATTATGACCAATGTGGTTCTGGGAACACTTAATGTTTTAGAAATGGTTTTATACCCTCACCCTGACCAACGTCTCACTACAATTTGATCACAGTTTTTGTCCTGACATGCAGTATGAATTGCGTGCCTTTCCACATGATGTCCAATCAATTCCGCTTGCCACAGGTAGACTCCAGTCAAGTTCTTGAAACATCTCAAAGAGAATTAAAGCAAACAGGATGAGCCTGACCACAGTGTGGAGTGCCATAGCAAAGGATCTGAATACGTATATGAATGACAGATTTCAGTTTTTGTTTTTTAATACATTTCCAGACCTAATGTTTTAACTTGATCATTATGGGTTATTGATTGTAGATTGACAGGCAAAAATGTGAAATATGTTCATTTAAAATTAAACCTACAACACAGATAAGTGTGCAGAAAGTGAAAGGGTCAGAATACTTTCTGAATTTACTGTTTGCTTGCCTTCACTAAACTTCTCCTCCTTTCCACTAAACACTACCTATTAATGAGTTTACTCGGCCTTTAAATCCTGCTTTCCTAATGTTGCTGGTTTTATTACAAGTCCAGTCACCTAAATTTGGTTTCTACTGCTTTCTTTTGGTAAGAGTTACGTTGAAGAAACTGGACTATGTCCCTTCAGTTCTGTTTGATTGCTTTGGTAGTCCTGAATCCACGTTTCTGGAAAATAACGTCTGAAGAATTTGCTTTTTTCCCAGCTCATTCAGCCTTATCAGTCTTTACAGTTTAAATTTTGATCTTACAGCCACCAGAAAACACATCTTGTTTTTAGAGAGATAGACAAATAGACAGAACTTTATTTACAAGAATGATTTTCTTACAGTCAGTAAAGTTGGTTTATTTCTGTATCATTTCCCCTTGAATTCACTGATTGTTTCGATCTTTGTTGGACCCAAACTGCCGGGTGAGCTAAGAAGGATTATCTGACACCTTTGGATGTGTTTCTCCTTCTCTTGCTCATGAAGTCATTAAAACCACCATCCTGCTGCATATGATTTGGGTGTTCCTCATGGAATTGCATGGAGGCTGCTCTGCTGTTACTGTCCGGCGGCTAAGTGACACTCACTAGTCATGAACTCTTGCACCATGGAGAGCATTAGAATAGCTCTAATCATCATGTTGATGGACAACCTGGGAGCTGCAAGCAGCGCACCTCTGTGTATGCAATGTCAGGCCAAACTCTCTCCTAGTCATTCCACTCCTATGCACGCCTTGACTATTACAAAATTCTTCCATTTATCTGTTTATCCACACCAACATGGCCTTGTGTTATGCTCATTCACTAATAACATCCAACTTTACCCATAAATCACTTCTAAATTTACTGCAGACTGAAGAAAAGTCAATCGCCTGCCTGAAGACATCAGCACTAGGTTGAATGCAACCATTCTTCCATTTAATTGCATTTGTTCATGTTGTAAGCAAGGTTATTATAGTTTTGCCTTTTTATATTAGTTTTTATTTCTATATTTTTTCTGACCTTACTTGGAAATTCAGTTTAGTTTTAGTTTTCCTTCGTCGTGTATTTTTAGTTTTAGTTTAGTTTTTATTTCACAAAGACATTTCTATTTTATTTTTATATATATTAGTTTCAGTTTTAGTTTTAGTAATTATGGCATGGAGCGCCTACGGAGTTAGTTTTGTGTCACAATCAGACAGAACTGTACACTTAACAGATTTGGATACGAGTTTAATGCTAGTGGAAGCTTACTACACTGCCTGGTTTACTATCTGGTTTTGTTTTTGTCTGATAAAAACAAGCATAATCAAACTAGACACTGAATATGAACAATTTTACACAATTTTATAATTTTTAAAATATTTTCTCATGAAAATCACAGGGGCTTAGGAAGAACAGGGCTCTTAGACTTGAATGAGTGTGCAGACCCCACCTAGCTGTATTGAGGGAAACAAAGAACAACAAGCATTAGTGTCAAGGTTAGGGACAGCGAGTCTTGAACAGACCACCATAAAGGACAGTAAACCGATAATGAGCAGAGTAAGAGCAGGTAATAGGAGTATGGACAGGCATAAAGCAACAGAGACAGCGTCTGAGATTAAGAACAACATATACATTACCTAAACCTGTTTATCCAGAATAGGATTGCAGGAAATCTGGAGCCTACCGCAGCAGGTTTGGATTGAAGGCAGGATAAATCCCTGGTATGCAATATGTATGATATGGCTGATGTTAAGAACAAAAAGAATATGATATTTCAACTATCTATTTTGAGAGAGAAAAACATTGAAAAAAGGGAGACAAATATTTTAAAATATAATTCTGCTAATGGATTAGATTCACAATATCAGGTATTTTGAGTTGTGAATATGAACTAAAAAAGATAAATTAATAAATATGGAATAAATACAAAAACCCATTAGTATGTTTAGTTTTTCATCACTTGTCAGACTCTCTACCTTTGTTTGTATCGCTTCGTTGTTAAACAATGTTATTAAGGCAAAAGTAATTGGTCAGCAACAATATGCTGATCTTGTACGATGACCTAGTCAGTCTCTCGATCAGTGTCGTTTTATTATCAAAAACCGGGAGTGGACTCCCCTCAGCTTTCGTGTATGCTCAGATATGGGGATGGATATTTGAGGAGTAAACCGCAAGACAATGATTATTTTTTATATTATGTACATTAAGGAACCATCAACAACAAATCAAATTAATTATATATTGAATAATTATTATAAAAGTAAAGTTGAAAAAATCATACTCGTTTTTTTTTTCATACAGCTGCAGAGTCTGTGTTCAGGTAAAGTACCACTTCCGGGTGATGGATTTGGCCCAAAAGTTAATACAGATCTATAATTGTGGTGTAACATCCACATGCCGAATTTCATCTATCTATCTAGTTGAGTTTTTGAGTTATTGTGTTTATACACACAGGCAGACACAGACATACATGCGTGCGCGTACACACACAATTCCAAAAAACAGTATTGTTGGACACTGGTTAGTCTATAACGTCAAGACTCATTAAAATATTGAAGTCGAATTTTTTCATGATTACTATACTTCGTATATGAGAAAGTAAAAATGATTTCTCCTGTGCAAAGTGGCAGGTGAATTGCTGTTAAAAAAAAGCAGACACCTGAGAAATAAACTGAAACATTACTCACTCGTGATTTTTCTGTCCACATGGTAAACGTTTTGTTGACCAGCACATTCTGATTTCAGCCATTTGAATTACATCTTGATGATACAACAAGCACAAAGAAAGGCGGCATGGAAATCGCTTTCTATTTCTCACGCTTTACGCACCCGCACTCAGCTTGCTCTGTCACCGCAAATGCTGTGTGAACAGCTGCCCTCAGTCACCAGCCGCCGTTCACTGGATGAATATATGCGGGCGGCACGTGGTGGATGACTTTCTGTTTTAGAGTTAAAACTTACAAGCGTTAAAGACTAACGGCAAGAATATTAATTCAAAAACGAAAACTAAAAATATTTTAGTAAATTATTATTTTATTTCAGTTAGTCTTTCCAGCTACTTTAATAGTTTTGTTTAGTTTTAGTTTTTCATTTTGGTTTTGTTAATTATTTTATTTCAGTTTACGAAAATGTTTTTTTAATAATAGTTTCAGTTTTGATTTTAGTTTTCGTTAACTATAATAACCTTGGTTGTAAGTCACTTCTTCATGATTCCAGTATGTCTGCCACACTTCTTCTTTACCAGCTGTCTGTTTCTACCACTCCTAGTTATACAACGATTACTTTATTATAACAAAAAAATGATCTTTAAAGATCTTATATAAAAAAATTGCTATGCTCTCTTACTGTTATGAGGCAAACTCTTCACACACAAGAAGCAGGTCTGTTCTAGGCCACACTAGCACACATAGGACCTGGCCTTCAAACTCAAGAAGCAGGCTTTGTGTCCTGCATACCCAAAAGCAGCTACTGCCTATAAATCTCAAATTGGAGTAGTGAACTGTGAAAAATTCTAAACAATGTTTATTTAGAGAAAAAAAAGTTAATAAAGAAAATTGTCCCAAAAACAAAATCTTAAAATAGGCCAATGTGACTATATTATCTGCGATGGGCTGGTGCCCTGCCTGGGATTTGCTTCTGCCCTGTGTTGGCTGGGATTGGCTCCAGCAGACCCCTGTGACCCTGTGTTAGGATATAGCGGGTTGGATAATGACTGACTGACTGACTACAACTATATTATAACATTTTTTATACTTGAGTTTTTGCATATTTACTGTTTTTTGACTCATGAATTCTGTTTTTGTGTTTTTATTGTTAATGCATCTGTCGCTATAAATATAGCAGCGGTCACAACACTTGCTATTGGATGAAACTACATCTTGTTGTTTTTCAGTTGTCACACACGTGAGGCAATCCACAGGCCCAAAGGTGAGTGAATGGTTACAAGATGGGGGGTTGTATGACGGTGTTAATGCCTCTCTTTCTGACCTTACAGAACTAAAGAAGAGAAATAATAACATACCCAAAATAATTAACTCTGAAGACAACGGTTCATCCTATACTTCAACCTCCATAACAACACTTCCGGCTCCTGTTGATAACGTCTCTTCCGATCCTGCCATGATGACGTCACTTTTCTGGGCACCCGCTGATGACATCACTCCTGGTCCCGCCATGATGATGGCACTTCCGGCCAATCCAGATGGCGTCACTTCCGGGTCCTGCTGATAACGTCACTTCTGGTCTTGCACTGGTGATGTCACTTCCGGTTCCCGTTGATGATGTCACTTCCTGTTATTATCATTTCCCGTAGCAATTTTTATTTCATTGTGTATAAAAGCCGAGAGAAGCAACATATAATTGTCGAATGTCTGATAAAGTTATTATTTATCATCTTGACCAGGAGCAAATCATTACAAGAGGCCAGTCCCCAAACCTTCATATTTGTTTGTGACTTGTTTATCATCACACAGTATAATAACTTAATTTCAATTAGGCCCTAGTGTTTACTGGCTCTTTTTGATTTTATTTTTTCTTTGAATTCCGATTTTATCTTGTCCCTTTTTGATTTTTACCTGCCAGGTTATTTTGATCTGCATGGTTTTGACCATCACTTTCTCCTCTGGCCACATCTTTTATCTACATTTAACATCTCCTAGTCTTTTGCTTCCTTACAAAAATCTTCTGACACTTTTGTGTCTCATAAAACAAATGTCAAAAATAGTTCATGCTATAATTTGTGCAAAAGACAGGCAATCCCATACTATGAAAATCAAAAATCCAAGATCCAAAAATGATCAGAATTAGGAAAAAAAAAGAAATAACAAGACAAGAAATTACAAAAGAAACATACAAGAAAAGGAAGATGAACAACACAAGCTAGAGGTAACTAATGACTCAGCAAAAATACTTAGGGCAGTCTCTCATTTGGGCTCTTCCCCACTGGGCTCAATATATAAAAAAATAAGATATGTCATAAACTAAATTAAAATAAATGCAGAACAAAATAAATGATTAATAAACAAGAAAATGCTGAATTTAAAAAAAAAACAAAAAACAAATGTATTAACAAATACATTTTCAGTAATGGGCGGCACAGTGGCGCAGTGGTAGCGCTACTGCCTTGCAGTAAGGAGACCTGGGTTCGCTTTGCATGTTCTCCCCGTGTCTACATGGGTTTCCTCCCACAGTCCGAAGACAGGTGCAATGGCGATCCTAAATTGTCCCTAGTGTGTGCTTAGTGTGTGTGTGTTCGCCCTGCGGTGAGCTGGTGCCCTGCCCAGGGTTTGTTTCCTGCCTTGCGCCCTGTGTTGGCTGGGATTGGCTCCAGCAGACCCCCGTGACCCTGTAATTAGGATATAGTGGGTTGGATAATGGATGGATGGATAAACCACAAAATACAATGTTGTTAAAGATGGCTCTACACGGCGCTCACTATCCCAGTTTTGGGATACGAATCCAACAACAAATGATTTCCTTGTGATTTCCTATGGGGTAGGGTCCACATTTTTTCTAGTGTGGGTTTTGAACTTTGGTATTGGCATAGTTTCTTTAAATTAAGTTTACGGTTTTAGGTTTTGGTCACCACCAGTCTTGTTTGTCTTCCTGGTAACAGCCTGGCCTATGTTTCTGTCTAGTCTTTTTGTTTCTCCGATTGCTTTGATTACAAATTATGAGTGCCTCTGGCAACCAGTTTCCACCTTGGCAAAACAACTCACTATTGGGACTTTTGAATTATGGCCCTCCGTTAACTTCCAATCTCCACACTTGTGCACGCTCCAACAGCACCTGGAGAAGATAATAGCTGTGTCGCTGTGAGCACCTCAGCTAACTGTTGCTTTCACCTCTGTCAAATTTCTAGTGGCATTTTCCTGGCAGAGCTTGACATCCATTGCATGCTGAGTGACTTATTGGAACACACTAAGTTTAACATTATTATATTTGCCATCATTGTTTTTATTACTGTTGTGGCTTTGAATTGGTACTGTAAGTGGAATGCCCTTTCCACAGTACAATTCCTTGCATTGAAGAAAGTCCTTCTATGGAGCTAATGTTCCCAGCTGTCCCACACAGTCCTTCTCTTCTAATGTGTTCTTATGTCCCACACATGCTCTGATGAAACTCCCTCTCAAATGCAGGTCATGTTTACAACTTGCCTGACATCAGAACTTGGATGTGTGAAAACGTTGCAAGACTGTTCTTCTCTTGGGATCTCCAGGACACCTCAAGAAGTTTAACTGTGTATGGCGGAATACAGAATCCTGTCAATCATCCACCATTCTGAATCTTGAGGGAAATATCTCAGCTGTCTGTCAAGACGTCATCGTACGTCTTCTGTAATATCACTTGAGATTATCTGTTCTTGTCAGGTTGTAAAATCCTTTCTCATGCGATCATTCTCTCTTTTTCAATTGCGGAAATTCTCTCTCCAATGTTCATTCATTCATGAAACATTTATTAGATGAATGCAAGTTCAAGCAACATGTAGCTGCTGAAGACCTAACTTGACCAAAAGCAGTGTTCACAATAGACCTTGGCTTGTTCAACTGCTCAGGCTGCTTTTTACATTTAGAGCCGTCGATCTCCAGGTTAACAATGACCACCACCAGTACTATGGATGTGGTGAGAGAGGACATGCAGGTGATGTGTGTAACAGAGCAAGATTCAGAGGACAGAAAGATACGGAAGAAGATGATCCGCTGTGGCAACCACTAACAGAAGCAGCCGAAAGAAGAAGAAGATAAAACTCTGGTAATAACATACAAAGCTGTGCATTCTGAATGTCATGAATTACATGTTAGATGTTCTCTCAATAATCTCCTTATTGCCCAAAGTCTCACCATATGACTCTTGAAAAAAAATGTTTGTATCTCATACTCTAAGAACTGTTCAAGAGATATCATTCACTGTAACCATGAAATGATGGCTGAAGGTCCACCGACTTTCTCTTCTTTCTAGAACCATTCGTATCACAATAGCTCTCCTAGTAGCAAGCTAAACTTTTGTTTCCTTGAATTGATCAGTTTGCTCCCATAGATTCTTTGCTGAACTTTCTCAGTCCATTTTAGAATCACCACAGCACAAACACCAGTTTACGGACAGAGCAGACACTAATATGCAGAGCCCAGTTACAGAGCCACCACACCATTCACATACTTACATTGTGCCAGTTTCAAATCACGAATTAACTTTAACACACATGTCTTTGGACTGTGGGAGATAAACCCATGAAGACACAGGAAGAACATACATATTCCACACAGATGGCCACCGGGCCCAAGATTTGAAGTCAAGATCCTGGAATCATCAGGTAGCTGTACTGCTCGCCATTCCACCCACTCTCAACACAACTCTTAACAGTTTTTGTAAAACGTTACTCCTTAATCTTGACATTGGTTCATTTCCAAGTTCTTTCTGTTTATCAGTATTACATTTATGGCTCTATTTATTCTACAGGTTTAATTGAATTTATAGGGTTATTATTGTCACAAGTGTAGAGTACTGTAAAATTCTTACTTGCATTTGCTAATCAAAATGGAACTCATCCTCTGCCTGGCACCATGTTTAGTGTATAGAACTACCTTACCTTAAAACATTCATCTTCCTCACCAGAAAAATGACACAGTTTACAACCCTATCTACCTTTAGATTTGGCTTCTGCACACACCAGATATTTAATGTCCACTTGTTCTGTTCCAATGTCATTAGTTTTTGTTTTGCTTGCAGGAGCTAGTTAATATATGCATGCGCCTAACACTATCTGCCACAGAGACACTTTTTGTATTTAATTCTACATTTCATTTGGTCACTTTGATACTGCGTGGGTAGTGCTGCTGCCTCGCAGTAAGGAGACCTGGGTTCGCTTCCCGAGTCCTTCCTGCGTGGAGTTTGCATGTTCTCCCCGTGTCTGCGTGGGTTTCCTCCCACAGTCCAAAGACATGCAGGATAGGTGCATTGGCAATCCTAAATTGTCCCTAGTGTGTGCTTGGTGTGTGGGTGTATGTGTGTGCCCTGCGGTGGGTTGGCACCCTGCCTGGGGTTTATTCCTGCCTTGCGCCCTGTGCTGGATGGGATTGGCTCCAGCAGACCCCCCTGACCCTGTAGTTAGGATATAGCGGGTTAGAAAATGACTGACTGAATGACTTTGATACTGCTTTCTGTATTAAGAACCTTGAGGTGGAGCATGTTACGACATTGTCATCTATTATAATGTAAAATTAGTGCCTAGGACTCTGCCCGACTTAAAATGTTGACTGCACATTGTGTAGACTGTAAAAATGACACAAATCTGTATATATATAAATATATATACCTGGTGGCATGGATCGTGGACTATCTTACAGATAGACCTCAGTGTGTGCGTCTCGGAATGTGAATTTCACCTTGGGATTAATAAAGTATCTATCTATCTATCTATCTATCTATCTATCTATCTATCTATCTATCTATCTATCTATCTATCTATCTATCTATCTATCTATCTATCTATCTATCTATCTATCTATCTATCTCGGGAAATGAGGTCTGACATTGTGGTCAGCAGCACAGGAGCGCCGCAGGGGACTGTACTTTCTCCGGTCCTGTTCAGCCTATATACATCGGACTTCCAATACAACTAGAAGTCCTGCCACGTGTAAAAGTTCGCTGACGACACTGCTATCGTGGGCTGCATCAGGAGTGGGCAGGAGGAGGAGTATAGGAAGCTCATCAAGGACTTTGTTAAATGGTGCGACTCAAACCACCTACACCTGAACACCAGCAAAACCAAGGAGCTGGTGGTGGATTTTAGGAGACCCAGGCCCCTCATGGACCCTGTGATCATCAGAGGTGACTGTGTGCAGAGGGTACAGACCTATAAATACCTGGGAGTGCAGCTGGATGATAAACTGGACTGGACTGCCAATACTGATGCTCTGTGCAAGAGAGGACAGAGCCGCCTATACTTCCTTAGAAGACTGGCGTCCTTCAACATCTGCAATATCTACAACATCTGTGTGAATTTCCCCTTGGGATTAATAAAGTATCTATCTATCTATCTATCTATCTATCTATCTATCTATCTATCTATCTATCTATCTATCTATCTATCTATCTATCTATCTATCTATCTATCTATCTATCTATCTATCTATCTATCTATCAATAAGATGCTGCAGATGTTCGATCAGATGGTTGTGGCGAACGCCCTCTTCTACGTGGTGGTGTGCTGGGGAGGCAGCATAAAGAAGAGGGACCCCTCACGCCTGGACAAACTGGTGAGGAAGGCAGGCTCTATTGTAGGCATGGAGCTGGACAGTTTGACATCTGTGGCAGAGCGACGGGCGCTGAGCAGGCTCCTGTCAATAATGGAGAATCCACTGCATCCACTGAACAGGATCATCTCCAGACAGAACAGCAGCTTCAGCGACAGACTGCTGTCACCGTCCTGCTCCACTGACAGACTGAGGAGATCGTTCCTCCACCAAACTATGCGACTCTTCAATTCCACCAGGGGGTAAACGTTAACATTATACAAAGTTATTGTCTGTCTGTATACCTGCCTCGCACTCTCCACCTTGCACTTTTTAACTTGCACTGTGTTTTTATTTTTATCACTCTTTAATTTAATATTGTTTTTTATCAGTATGCTGCTGCTGGAGTATGTGAATTTCCTCTTGGGGATTAATAAAGTATCTATCTATCTATCTATCTATCTATCTATCTATCTATCTATCTATCTATCTATCTATCTATCTATCTATCTATCTATCTAACTATCTATCTATCTATCTATCTATCTATCTATCAACAAGTTTCTGTCTGTCTGTGTGTCCATGTGTGCACTCGTTCACAATTCAGGATTAGTCAACAGACAAAGTAGGATAAGCTGAAGTAAGGCAGACCTGACCAAACAGAAAAGGGAGGCAAATAGGCCAAGGGATTGGGAGCAGTGACAGCTATCGAGAGCATGAAACTCCGAAAGTGAGGAATGCTGAGCGATGGGTAATGAACATCAAGAAAGATATGCATGATGGCTATTAAGCAACTCTAATGCTATGGCAGACACAAATGTATACCAATCAACCGAGGAAAGGGCCAAACAGCGGGGAAAGAATCTCAGAACCACAGCGGCGGCAAGGGAACATGAAATAGCCAAGGAAAGAGCCACATGGCAGAGAAGGAGTGCCAGAACTATGGCAGTGGCATGAGACAGCGAAACAGTCAAGGAAAGGCCTATGTGGCAAAGAAGGAATGCCAGAGCTCTGACTGAGGTATGGGAATGCAAAATAACTGAGGAAAGGGCCACACGGTAGAGACGTCAATGTGAAATACAGGACGGCATCAGAAAAGATAAATTGATTTGTACAATATGAAACCTTTAAACAGAAGTGAAGTGGTGTGAAGAAACTGCTATAAAACAATGAAGGTGGGCATATAACATTCCCCAGCAAGAAGAATGTCATGCTAAAAGTATTATTTAAAGCTTAGCGTCAGAGTATACATTTGTTTTAAACCCGTCCACCTGTGTAAACATGACTAAATAAAGAAACCTAAACCTAAACCTAAACCTAGTAAACCTAGTACCCCTATACATCAATAAAAGATTAGCATTAAAACACAAAAGAAAATCCAAAATAATTAATTATATGACATAACATTCTGAAATCTGCTGAATCTAGTTCAGAGATACAGTGGCCTGTACACAATCCTAGCAGAACTGGACATGAAGCAGGAAGCACCCCTGGAAATGGCCGACTCACCCCCCCCATTCACATGAGATTGTTTCAAAACCAATGATTAAACTAATCTGGATGTCTTTTGAGATATGGAAGGACAATAGAGTCCTTGAAGGGAAACTTACACTTACACTCCACACGGATGATGATAAGGCATTGACACCGAGCACAGCAACACCAGACCTGTGAGGGGGCAGCATGAGCTGCTGTGCCAGTATGCCATCCCAAGTTCCTTTACCATGCACCTTCATTTATCTGATGAACATATTTGTGCAGCCTCAAGAAAACATACTGTGCACTTCTTTGCTGGGTGGAAATATTTAGGTACAAAAAATGCATTTCATATGAGTTAAAAAAAAATAATGTTCAAATTATGAATATTGATTTTAACAATTTAGTGTATATCCGAATACACATAGGAGTATTTTTATTTTCGATTAGTGAATCCAGGCATATAGAATAAATGCACTGTGTCTGGGCACATGGTAGCAATGGAAGGACAAGTCCGGCTGAAATGAACGTGTAAGACAAGATTTTCAGCCCAGCAGTCAAATTATAAGCTAATGAGATGCGTTGAATTGGACTAGCTGGAATACTGTACTCCCGGTTCTCTGCTATCGCCACAAAAAAAATGTCTCTGCCTAATGATGTGTTTCTAAATAACTTCTTAATTTGTAATACATGAAATATGCTTACAAATAACTAACTGTATGTAGTGCCTGTCAAGCATTTCAATATCAGGACAATGGCAGCTTTGTTTCCTCATATGTCAGCGTAATGAAAGACAGACTCTATCTGTCATAGGTGTTTAACTTCTGCAGTCTTTGAAGCTTTTGTGGATGAAAGTCAGCTTGAAGTAATGGTGAGAGTAACATACAGTTAGCAGTCATTTAATAACATTCATGTTGAATTATTAAAAATGATGATAAGAAGGTCGAAGGCTCTTGGCTTACAATCAAAAATCAGTTTTGCATTTGCATCTGCTCGGAGTGTGGATTCATTTAAATGGTTAGGCAGAATCTCAGATTCAAAATCCTCTTTCAAGCCCTTCAAAAATTGTGTTTCTTGTGTTTTTTTTTTCTGCAGTAATATCATAATTATTATTATTATTTATTTTGTTTCTGAGGATAAAATAAAAATAGGAAATTATTAAAACTGAATATTTTCTAACCTGCTTAATCCAATTTAGTGTAATGGTGAGGCCAGGGTTTATCTCAGTAGAATGGACACAAAGCATGGCATGTGCCCAGCGGTCAATTTGAATTCTCCAATCCACCTAAAATAAGGGTGGAGTACCTGAAGGGAAAGCCACTAAGAGACAGGGAGAACATGCAGCCTCCACATTGCCAACGGCCAGACATGAGATTCGAATCTAATCTGCTGTAGCAATGGCAGATACATGGCAAGAGGGAACGGTGTGTATTATGTGATGAGCGTCACGTTAAATGTATATTTATGGACAAGGAGTATGCTCAGTGCTAAGAAAATGCTATACAAGGCACCAAGCCATAGGAATCAGAAATGACTGTTTTTCAAAATTACATTAAATCTTCAGATAGTGGCACATGTTACAAATAATACATTTAATTAAAAAAAAGGAATTTAAAAAATACCCCATTTTGTGTATGTTCAAAATAATTACCCTTAAAAGAACTGTTCTATTTATCCATCCATCCATTATCCAACCCGCTGTATCCGAACTACAGGGTCATGGGGGTCTGCTGGAGCCAATCCCAGGCAACACAGGGCGCAAGGCAGGAAACAAACCCCGGGCAGGGCGCCAGCCCACCACAGGGCACACCCACACACACCAAGCACACACTAGGGACAATTTAGAATCACCAATGCACCTAACCTGCATGTATTTGGACTGTGGGAGGAAACCCATGCAGACACGGGGAGAACATGCAAACTCCACGCAGGGAGGACCCGAGAAGCGAACGCAGGTCTCCTAACTGTGAGGCAGCCACGCTACCCACTTTATTTATTTATTAATAAACATTAGTTAAAGATAAATATCTCAAGTCACACTTACATTTTATGATGTCTTGGCAGAAAAGTGTAAAGAGGATGACTTGCATGCTGTTTCTTCATCCATTTGTAGTCAACTATTTGAAGTCAGGGGATTAGCAAATGATGTTGCAGGGATTAAAAAAAAAGTAACAAGCACTTTCCCTTTAAGCCTAAATTTATTTATTTATTGATATTTATTTTAGAGTGGCAAAGAATTGGTTAGAGATTATTTGAACTAGCTCTGGATTAAAAAAAAAGGTTTGTGAATTGTATTGTAACACCCATACAAATTCTTTTTGCGGTCATTTAAATGCCTGACTGTTTTAAAGTTAAACAAGACGTGTTTTGAGAGTGCACCCCATCGATTATTGACTGACATTGGAAAACCAATTAAGTTAAAAATGAACTGATTGAAATGTGTATATTCCCAGTTACATGTTATCCTAATTAGACTTGCATTGCATTCTGTTTACTTGTCAAGTGAACCCTTCACAGTAATATTGACTGCTGGCATCTTTCTGTGCTGCTGATGTATATTAAGTTGAACTCTTCTCATCCCCATTCTGTAGAACTTTGAAATATTTTGCTTTGCATTATCCTATAATAAAGCAACTATTGAAAAAGCCATCTCTTTCCTTCTCAGCTAGGATATAATGTTGATCAACAGCACAGAGAAGTGACTTTTTTCTTCCATAGGTTAATTCGTTGACTTCTGCGATAAGTGGATCCTTGACCCAACACCATATTTCAGGCAAAGTATTTGCTTTAACTGAAGTCTTGCTGATGTATTCTACGTTGCATTTTATTCAAACAGCCCTGCTGAAAATGAAAATGTTTTCAGCATCGGGACTCAGTGCAGACTGCTGACTGTATTCCACACAATCAATAATGCTGCTTGGTGCCAAGTCGGCATTTGTACTCATTCACCCCACATGACAAAACTGCAGTTAATGTAATCCAGTCACACTTTTTTAATTTGTCGTTATAGGTTGCTTGTAAAAACTAAATAAAACAAGATTGGGCTGACAGTGTTTAAGCTTTTTAACCTCGCAGTGGATCACCACAATTCTGGGTGTTTGGACTCCTGAAATGCAGACGTTCTCAGCTCAAAACCGCCAGAACCAGTTCAAACCAGAAAAAGCAAGCCTTCGAGCACATGCGACCTCAGACATAAATGATGTCTTACTAGAATGTGCTTAACTTTTAACTGCTGTTCAGCATGATGTAGCAACCAGCTGTAAGCAAGGTGTTTTAACAGAAAGCCATCGTCCACTTTTACTGTAAATGGCTGCAACAGGCTTGGAACGACTAAAGAAGGTTACTGTTGGGAATGAATAAAAATAAAACAAAAAAATAAGATAAAAACAGCCGGCCCAGAATAAAGTCATGTTAAAATATGAATGCGGATGGCAGTTGTGACTAAATATTATGTATACACTTGTAATATTACTGTGAGAATACAATGAATTAGATAGATAGATAGATAGATAGATAGATAGATAGATAGATAGATAGATAGATAGATAGATAGATAGATAGATAGATAGATAGAAATGAAGGGCACTAAATAATAGATAGATAGATAGATAGATAGATAGATAGATAGATAGATAGATAGATAGATAGATAGATAGATAGATAGATAGATAGATAGATAGATAGATAGATAGATAGATATTTTTTTTATTTTAAAAATGACCTCTATTGATCAAATAGCAATAAATCAAATTAATATATAACAGGTAACATATCCGTATATGACATACTATTACTTATATTAATTTGAAATGACCCCAAAACTTTTCCATTCTTCTAATTAACAATTCAAAACTCCTGAACCTGTATCAAACAAGCACTTTAAAAGTTCCAAATTATAACTTCAACATAAATATTATGATATTACACCGTTTGATTAGTTCAACTATTTTACATCATTCTAACAAAGCATAAAACCAAATAAAGTAAACTTAAATAATGTCTCATACATTCATTTTCAGTTCTCCATCATCAATTGAGCAAAGCACCCCTTTAATCCCCCACATATTTTTTAAATAAATCTAATGTATTCATCAATTTATAATACGTATATTCCATTATTATTCTGGAGTGTACATTTATCTTGAAAATCAAAACAGCATCAGTAGCCCCTGTCCCAGATTGTTTATTATTTCAACTCTTTAAAATTGCTAATTTTGCTTCATCCAATAAATAGTTTAATAACTGAACTGTTTGCCGATTTTCCTTATTATATTTTGTTCCATAAATAAACACGATATTGTTAAATTTCCCCATTAACTTACTAGATAGATAGATAGATAGATAGATAGATAGATAGATAGATAGATAGATAGATAGATAGATAGATAGATAGATATGAAAGGCACTATACAGATAGATAGATAGACAGATTAGGCCTGCTGACCGTTCACTAAATAAAGTGGTCAAATTCATATCGTTTTGGCAAATAATGCACAAAAATAAAAAGGAAAAGTAAACAAATAGAATGCACACACAAACATACATTCTTTTCAAACCCCTTTCTCTCAGTTCCAGGCAGCAGTAAGCTATGGCCTATCCAGCAGTACCAGGCAGGTGAGTACCCTGGGTGCCAGTTCAACACCGGGCACACACATGTGAATACCCAAACTGGAGGAAGTTTAGATTCTCCAGTCTACCTGACCCTTACCATACACATCTCTGGGGATGTGAGTGGAAAACCAGAGTGCCCCCAAAGTTAAACCAGAAGGGAGAAGAATGTGTCGACTCCACATAGACAATGGCCTGGTGTGGAAATTGAACCCATTACAGCCACGAGGCAGCACTGCTAACCCCCCCACTAGAAATTAATCAGCCAAACAAAATACAATTCCAGTCAATGGAAACTCCAACTTCTCCCCTTGTCAGAATTGTGAGAGCCGTGCAGAAGCTACCATCCATTTGAGTCAGTAAGAGTTTGAATGTTAAAGAAACTACGTACAGCCTACTTTCCATGTAATAGTTACCTGCTGCTTTGAGATTGTAAATTTCAAAAACTAAAAAATAAACTAAGCTAATGGGCAAAGTTTACCAGGAGATGCTGTCTGCTCTTTATTCTTCAGCAGAACACAAGCGTTGCAGCAAAGCTAAATTAATAATAGTTCTATTCACTAACATTGGTTTTGATTGCTGGAATAAGACACGACTAGTTGCAGACGTTTTTTTTTTCTTTTCCCTGGATGTCAAGGGTTCCGGTTGTTGAGAGTCGAATGGCCTGCACACGTGGGCCAAATGCAATAACTCATCCTCTTGTATTCTTGCCTATTAATTACCTGGGTTGTGCTTTGCCTCAACTACCTCTGTGTGAAGTTGCTAATATCTCCCCTTTGACCAGGATGAATTCTCTAACGTTTCCATTGGGAAAGTCTCTAATTAATCCTCAGTTACTGTTGTAATTGTACCTTCCTGGGGGAGACACAAGCAAGCCAGAAAAATTATTTCATACTTACATTGTAAACAACAGCTAGCCCCATAGGAATAGACAAGTACAATACAGTGTAATAAGTACTACCTGCCTAATATGGTTTCTCTGACTTGAAATTAGTGACGGAGTGCACTTTTTTTTTTCCGTAGGCTTTATTTCTGCATTATGGGCCAGGCTATTGTTTGTGCTTGTGCACAATTTTGAAGTACTACTGGAAATCAGTGTTGAAATGGTTAATCAAATTAAAGATTAGTGACAACTGTAACAGGGATAAGTATGAAAGTATAGAAACCTCTGGAAATACAAGAAAGGCCTGGGCGTCCTTTAGTGGTGTTTAGGGAAACCTCGAGGACGATTCACTATCCTAATGTGACATAATTAAACAGACTAACACGCCATTGCATACATGATTCTTGTGTTTGGCATTATAAGGCAAATGAAAAAAAACCTCACATAGAGCACAAAGAGATTAAAATAACATCACAGTAGGTGCCGTAGAGCTTTGAAGAAGGGTCATTAACCATGTTAAAGTGGCCAGTCTCCCGCCTCGTACAGTACACACTGTCACTTACACTCGTGTGCAAGGTCTTCTCTCAAATAAGAGGAAGGAAACCAACACAGAGGGTGACCACTGCAACCAATTGTGCTTCAGGAATTTGAAAATGTCCTCCTCCGAAAGGCATCATCCATCATTTTAGGTAATAAAGCATAACATTCTTAATAGTGCAATTCAGGGGAGTACAAAGCTTAAGCATGTAAAGCACAGTAGAGGTGTCATTTTTGATTCCTCCCTCTCTTATTCCGCCCACATAAATCACATTAAGAAACTTTCTTACTTTCACCTCCGTAACATATCCAGTGTTCGCTCCTTCCTCTCCGTTTCTAACGCTGAGAAATTGGTCCCTGCTTTAATCACAGCCGTCACCCCGACTCCACCTGTCACTCCCGGGCCGAACAGACGCACACACACTTCCACGCGTAGACGTTTATATATAAGATAAGTTTGCTTTGCTCTACGTAATATGTCATGGTGAGCCAGTGGTTAATCCTGCAGTCTAATGCTCCTGTGCTTTACCTCCTCAGATGCCCATAAGTAAATGTACTAGATTCCTTTAATTTCCTTAACCTAATTTTTCCATCAATGAATTGTGGGTTCAGAGCAGATGTCTTAATAGGAAGGCAGTCCATCCAGGAACATTTCAAGTTTTAATCTTAATGACTTTTTAAGTTTAATACAAGGATTGCATGGTAACACAGTGGTTAGCTCTGGGACCTCACAGCTTTGAATTCAAATCCTAACCTGTGTGCAGTTTACTCATTCTCCCTGCTTCTAAGAGACTTTCATCTCACATCACTAAAATACAGTGATCAGGTTTATTGATAATTTTGAACTAAGTAAGTGTGGATGTGTGCTTTAAAATAATAGATAGATAGATAGATAGATAGATAGATAGATAGATAGATAGATAGATAGATAGATAGATAGATAGATAGATAGATAGATAGATAGATAGATAGATAGATAGATAGATAGAGTCAAAGGCACTATATAATAGATAGATAGATAGATAGATAGATAGATAGATAGATAGATAGATAGATAGATAGATAGATAGATAGATAGATAGATAGATAGATAGATAGATAGATAGATAGATAGATAGATAGATAGATAGATAGATAGATACTTTATTAATCCCAAGAGGAAATTCCCATACTCCAGCAGCAGCATACTGATAAAAACAATATTAAATTAAAGAGTGATAACAATGCTGGTATACAGACAGACGATAACTTTGTATAATGTTAACGTTTACCCCCCCCGGGTGGAACTGAAGAGTCGCATAGATTGGGGGAGGAACGATCTCCTCAGTCTGTCAGTGGAGCAGGACGGTGACAGCAGTCTGTCGCTGAAGCTGCTCCTCTGTCTGGAGATGATCTTGTTCAGTGGATGCAGTGGATTCTCCATGATTGACAGGAGTCTGCTCAGCGCCCGTCGCTCTGCCACGGATGTCAAACTGTCCAGCTCCGTGCCTACAACAGAGCCTGCCTTCCTCACCAGTTTGTCCAGGTGTGAGGCGTCCTTCTTCTTTCTGCTGCCTCTCCAGCACACCACCGTGTAGAAGAGGGCGCTCGCCACAACCATCTGATAGAACATCTGCAGCATCTTATTTCAGATGTTGAAGGATGCCAGCCTTCTAAGGAAGTATAACTGGCTCTGTCCTTTCTTGCACAGAGCATCAGTATTGGCAGTCCAGTGCAATTTATCATCCAGCTGCACTCCCAGGTATTTATAGGTCTGCACCTTCTGCACACAGTCACCTCTGATGATCATGGGGTCCATGAGGGGCCTGGTCCTCCTAAAATCCACTACCAGCTCTTAGTTTTGTTGGTGTTCAGGTGTAGGTGGTTTGAGTCGCACCATTTAACAAAGTCCTTGATGAGGTTCCTATACTCCTCCTCCTGCCCACTCCTGATGCAGCCCACGACAGCAGTGTTGTCAGCGACCTTTTGCACGTGGCAGGTCTCAGAGTTGTATTGGAAGTCCGATGTACATAGGCTGAACAGGACTGGATGTGTCTTGTCTAAAATGTGTCTTGTCGTGTGCTCAGTCCTACTAGGTGTGGCGGGCAGCCGGGTCCCATGCCCGGTCGGGGCGCCCCTTCTACACATGTTCCTGGGGAGCAATCATGGACTGCTCAATACCTCCCCCGGGACGCTTGGTGGCAGCCTCCCTGGCTGAGGATGGTGCCTCAGTTTCCCGCAGGGCTCCATGGGAGATGGAGTTCTCCACAGCCCTGTTGGAATCTAGGGTGGCCGCCTGGGGGTGCTGCATGGGTCCCTGAGCCCAACCTGGACAACTCTACAGCCCCGCCTAGAAGTGCAATCAGAAGCAGGTGATCAAGCACCTGGAGCACTTCTGGATGGGCAATAAAAAGGGCCGGCAACCACTACTCGGGGCCAAAATCGGGAGAAAGAGTATGAGGTTGCCTGGGAGGAGTGGTGGTGCCAGAGGAGTGCTTGGTCTGTGGTTTAAGTGCTTTTGGGACTGTGTATTGCCTGTGGGGTTCATGGGGAAGATGTGCCCCACAGGTGAAGAAAATAAGAAGTTTTGTTGAGTTTTAGATGAGCCTCTGTGTAAGTCTGTGCCGGGTCGGGCCCTATACAGTGGCCCAATTCACATAGGATAGACTTCAATTCCCTGCTGTGCCAAAAATAAAGCAAAGTTAGTATTTAGTTGGTATTTTAATATTATAATATATTCAGAGGACCATTCCAGATATAAGATGACAATCTCAAACCCACTTCATCTAATTAAGTGTCATGGAGAGGCCAGTTCATTGCAGTGCCACTTCAAACTAACACACACACAGGGGCAGTTTAGAAATGTCAGTGATCCTAAAGGCCCATTTATAGGTTACACATCAAAGTAGGTGGGATGGTCCGCAAGACATAAATGTCGTCAGCAGTCACGTTGCACGGATGTGCACATCTGCGACAGCATACCTCCAGATTTCTGTGTCTGCACTATCCTGTCTACATTGACCGCATATGTGCCAGACAACAAAGCGTGGGCGCGTTTGAACTGAAGGCCAGCGTGCATGCGTGAAAAGATTTTGCATCAACGATTTTCTTATTAATACTAAAGGGGCACTTCCTGTCTGCTTCAGGTCAGTTTTGGAGTATAACCAGCATGTCTTTTGGGGATGTGGAAGAAAAAACAGAATAAAAAAAACCACCTTGCTGACATAGAAAGAACATGCAAACTCCACATGGGCAGAATTCAAATGCAGATTTCTGGATCAGTGAGACAGTAAACACTTAGTCTGATAACTAAATTAAGCTTCAAAAGTAAATTTGTAGAAGTATTATATGACCAGCTTGAACAATTACAAACAGTTCATACTTTATATAGCATCTGCCACGGTGAGCATCATGATGCCACAAGAGCTTCATTAAGGGTGTACCACACTCAATATTTAGACGTGGAGATGAACAAAACAGGGAAGTTTCTATTCACATTCAGTGAAACTGACCCTAAAATTTGCTTTGCTGGCAATTTCCAAATCATGAATCTCATTAAAAATATGTTTGGGGTTGTTCTAAAGACTTGTTCACATGTCTGTGTCTACCTGTTGTGATATACTGTACAGCGCCTGACCACAGACAGACAGAGAGACAGACATCGGATGTCGAATGCCACACACGTTTATTAAATACAAAAGTCCCACACAGCACACAGTGCCCCCAGCACCAATCACCCTCTCCACGGGTCTCTCTTCTAAATGTCCGTGGGCCGCCTTTCCTCTCCTCACAGGAGCTTTGTCCCGCTCCCGCTCCCGACTAGCTCCCTGATTGTAGGGAAGGCGGCCCCTTTTATTTCCACCCGGATGTGCTCCAGGTGCCTGATGACGTCCTTCCGGCAGCACTTCCTGGTATGGCGGAAGTGCTGCCCTTGCACCCGGAAGCACTCTGGGCATCGCTGGAAGGATCTTCCTCCACCTTCGAGGTGTGGCGGAAGTGCACGTTTCCCAGGCTCCACGATGCTCGGTGGCCACAGGCCCCCAATGGGCTTGAGTCTTCTAACTCCTTTCCCATGGTCTCCTCAACGTCCAGGGCGGTTGCCCCCTCGTGGACCGGGGCACGTATAAGCCACCTCCCGGTCCTTCCAGGCGTCCCGACTGGGTCTGACCCCCAGCCTCCTGTGACACTGTGCATATGTGTAATGAAGGTAATCACTTGCACGCCATTAAAAACAATTCTATTTATGCTTCTCATTCATAGCACACTAACCACCATGCCACCCTCAATCCATTCAAATGTGCCATAAAAGTTATTGCAGATTGAAACACAAGCATGGTGAATAGGGTATAGGCGGCTTCCACCAGGTGTCAGAGCTACTTATTGGTCAAATTAACCGAAAGCCATTTTTTTTTAACCACTGGACCAAACATATGGAATCAAGTGACAACGCAGCCTGTTTTCCCTGTGAATTGCCAAGGGTGGACGTTAGCCTGCTAAATTATGGGAAATTATTTCCAAGGCTATATGGACCCAAGTTTCCTCTTGGGATGCTGCAAGCAAAGAACTCCCAGCACATATAATTACAGAGTCCTTCTCGCTTTCTTTTTTATTGTTGTCCTCAGGAACTCCAGCGCGGCAGGTGGAATCCCAGATTGGTCTGCCTTCAGCTCATTCTGGACAATAAAGGCAACCACTAAACAAACAGCAATAAGTAGAGACGTGGCCTTCTTCTTAACAATAGTGTTCATGTTCACTTCAGAATGTCTGGGCAAGCTCCTCCACATGAAACAGATGGAAGCGCCTCAGCACAAGTGAACCGGCTTCAGCTAGTTCTGTCCGATGCATTCAGACATAAACACTATAATTATGGTGGTGCCCCTCTGACATGCTGCAATATAAGACACAGATATAGGCTAATTTACTATTACTGGAAATAAAATAGCATCTCTCCCCCCTCCCATAGGACTGACTTTTTCACCAAAGAATGAAAAAAATCCAAATTTTGGTTTTATTTTTCACAGACCCCCAAAATTATCAATTAAAATCTCTGAATGTGAATGCAGTTTTGATAATGCTGTGTAGTACATCAAAGAGCGCTTTCCAAAAATTGCATCAGTGAGTCATTTTGCTTAATATGGAGATCTTACCCTTCAGTCTGGCATTCCGTTTCTCAATTTTCATAAAAAATTAAAGGCCACATACTGTGTGCAGTGGCTAGTGTTCTAAAATGATGACCCACAGCTCCGGCATACAAGCTGACATTCCGGCATCGCCAACAGCACTGGGATCTGGGCTCATTTTGAAGTTTCTATGCAAGGCATCTATAAAGTGCATGTCAAAAGGGGAGTGGGTCTCTTTTTGAGGATAAAGAGAACAATTTCCATATGGAGTTGGAGGGGAAGATCTGGAAGGCGGCCACTAATCCTTGGCTGCCAACCTGACGAGTTTCTGCTAATAAACAGAGAGTATTGGCAAGCAGTTGCCATGGGGGAGCCTGAAGCTACATTAGTCCCACCTCTCCCAGTGGGAGACTTTGTGTACTCAAGCGAAGTTTGCTAAGATGTGAAGCGGCGACCTAGAGATCAGCCACAGCCCTCCCTTCCTCCCCCCAGCCAGCACCACCACCACCTTTCTATAATAAACACATACGATATATAAATAGAAAAATCTATCAGCATGACATTGACAGAGTCACATGAAAGAGCAATAATATGTTTATTGTAGGCTGACATATCCAGAGAGATGCTGAAAGATGCTCGCCAGTTTTGGCAGTCCTTGTTTATTTGAACTACCAAGGTGCAAGGTCAAGACTCAATTGAATTCACTTTGGTGGATTTCTGTATGGTCCTCTTCACCGAGTACTTGTGCACAGATGTACAGCTCTGATGCATTAACTACTAAACCTTATAACATTTACATACTGTATGTAAAAGCTCAAATTAGGTTAAACAGTGTAGAAGAGGGCCATTTCAGTCTGATAAATTATAACTATCATGAAAATACAAAGTCCATTTTAAGTTACATAAGGAGGCCTTAAACATTTTGTTGCTGATGTGCTATGCACGTCACCATTTGAAGCACATTCCAAAAATTAGCAGGATTAGTTGTATTATTGTGACATATGCAGAGTACAGTGAAATGCTTTCTTGCATGTCTAACTAACATGCCATTTTCTGGCACCATGATAAGTAAGCAGTGTATTAAAATACATAACTCCATTTCATTTCATAGAAAATGCAAATCAGCTACCTGATGTGTACCCTTTACCCCGATGAAAACTACTAACAAAATGGCATACGCAAACACGATGGGGATGCAGCTAAAGGGTCTGAATAATAGTAGTTTGGCACCAGACCAGGGCAAGGTGAGGGGCACTGACTTTCTCTCTCAATCTTCTGCAGACCATCCATGGTAAATCTCACATGGTTCCGACACCATTGATGATGTCACTTCCGGCTCCGGTCCAACAGATGCCGTTGCTTCCGGTCCTGATGACATTACTTCCGGGTCCGTACCCCTGATGATGTGACTTTCGTTTCCGGCCCATTGATGATGTCACTTCCAGTCCAGATGACATCACTTCTGAGTATGGTCCCGATGACGTCACTTCCTGTCTAGGCCTTTAAACCCACCATCTTTACAACCTTAAAATCAGTTCTGTTTTGGACTCAGACTTGTGAGCAACTCACAAGCGAATTACCCAGTTGTAGCCGGGGCACAATATACGGGTGGCTGCCCCAAACCTTTTTCATTGTATTTTGACTATTACTGTGACACCTTATTGTTTCAGCAGGCAGAAATAATGCAATTATCTTTGTTATAATGAAGAATCAGTTCAAAAAAAGGTGGAAATGGTGAATTACCATTTAAATATTGTGACCAAAAGGCAGCCTGGGACACCTCCAGGGCATGAAACAGCACAACACACAACCCTATCTATCTATCTATCTATCTATCTATCTATCTATCTATCTATCTATCTATCTATCTATCTATCTATCTATCTATCTATCTATCTATCTATCTATCTATCTATCTATCTATCTATCTATCTATCTATCTATCTATCTATCAACAACATCGTCTGCTAACTTAATTAAACTTCAAAAATACATATGTAGAAATTTTACATAACCAGTTAGAAGAACTAAAAACAGTATATTTTAATTTATCTAGCACCTGCCATGGTCATCACCATCCCCAAGGGCTTACAAAGGATACATTACACTCAATATTTAGTGATGAGCGAAACAGGTAAGTTTCAATTATTGTACAGTTTTGCCAAACTGATAGTAAAATTAGTTTTGTTAGCAATTTGCAATTTTATAAACTCACTAAAGCTGATTTTCAGGTACAAACAAGGAATATTGTTCCCTAAAGAAATCATACTCCTGTGTTTACCTGTGTCTTTTTCTGCATATGTGTAATTAAATTAATCACCTGTACACCATTCAAATCATTTCTATTTATGCCCCTCATTCTGTGCGTTTTTCTAAAATGTGACAAGTTGCAAATTTTCCACACAAAGACACACCACAATGCACCATCTGTCACATTACTGTGTCTTTTCCACAGGAAAACTCGCCCCTGAGCTGCTGTTATGTAGCAAACGGCCTTTTCTGTATTTTGATGCCTGCAGAAAGAGTTCACACGCTCCATGCTCTTTCATTTCTGTCTCTGATGCATCTTTAGGATTGAGGTTGCCATAATTGTGGGTGTCCTCTTACGAGTACACTGATTTTTTTTTCTACTAGAGATCTTTACTTAAATACTAAATGACAGGAAGACACTTTTAGAATTATACACGGAAATGCTTCCAGATGGTTAATTTGTGTCAACGGCACAAATTTTGCTGGAAGCAAAACAGCATTTATTTAATTTTATTGTGCAAAGCAGAACACGGAGTTCCCTCCAAATTCAGTTTTACGCAAATCGGTTTTCTCATAACTATTTAGAAGCCATACTTTATATACTGGTTTTACTTCTGTCTTTGCTTAATTTTAAGTACAAATATGTAGTGTATCATGTACAGTATACTGGGTTAACTGTCTCTTCATGAGCAAATGTGAGAATGTGTGTGAGTGGACTTTATGATGGACTTGAATCACCATTTATTGTTGATTGTAGTCTTGCTAGTTAGGAAATGAATGACTGGAGTATTGTATTATTATTATACTGGTAGATATGGAAAATCCATACAATATCATACTAAAGAGGGAAGTTGGGATTGCATATGGGATTAAGATTACTGCAAAACATGGGTTCATGTGATGGCACAATGCTGTCAGTCAATAATGCAAACACAGCTGTACAGTCCATCATGGAACTGATATCTTTGGAATTGCTCCTTCTTCATCTAGGTTTGGTCCTGAGGAGGGTGGATAGATAGATAGATAGATAGATAGATAGATAGATAGATAGATAGATAGATAGATAGATAGATAGATAGATAGATAGATAGATAGATAGATAGATAGATAGATAGATAGATAGATAGATAGATAGATAGATAGATAGATGATTAAGGTTTCAGAATGGTGAAAACCATGATGGACAGTTTAGTCAGGACATCAGGGTACACCCTAATCTTTTTCAAAGATATCCAGAAATATTTTGAAGTAAAGAAGATATGAAGGAAAAGGGCTTGACTGGCGAGGTGGTGCAGGACCGAGCTGTTTGGAGAAAGTTGATCAAACACATTGACCCAACATAGAAGTTGGAGAAGATGAAGAGGAAGAAGAAGAGATGTTTTATAATGACAGACAGGCAGGACTTCTGTATTATTTTTCATCCAAAGGATAGTTGCCTAGGTTTTCTTTATTTTAGTTATTCTAAACATGTGATTGTGGTTACCATCCTGACAAGACTAAATTGACTGAGGTGCATAAGTAAGAAATAAACTCAAAAACCAACCATCCATCTTCTTAACCTGTTGCAATTGAGTAATGCATTGTATTAAGTGAGTTTAGAAATGGATGAACGGCAGGATGGGTGGATGAATAGATGGATGGGTGTATAAAAGGCATAAGCCGGGTCTATGTTAGGACATTCCCAATCTCAAAATGCTAGTTTTTGGTAGGACACGTTCAAGTATCCTCCTATTCTCTGTCATGTGATGTCAGTACATGGCAGGAAATAGTCAAGTAATTACCAATACTTAGTCTAAGGCTGTGAGTCTCTGACAGAATACATCCATCCATCTATCCATTATCCAACCCGCTATATCCTAACTACAGGGTCACAGCCAATCCCAGCCAACACAGGGTGCAAGGCAGGAAACAAACCCCGGGGCAGGGCACCAGCCCACCACAGGGCACACACACCCCAAGCACACACTAGGGAATGCACCTAACCTGCATGTCTTTGGACTGTGGGAGGAAACCCACGCAGACACGGGGAGAACATGCAAACTCCACGCAGGGAGGACCCGGGAAGCGAACCCAGGTCTGACAAAATACACTCAAGTATATATCTATACTCAATCTTGGGATGCCAATTAATGGCAGGACAAATTCAAATATATACTTATAAGCCTTTACCCTGTTTAAAGATGGCACTCTATGGTTAATTGCAGCTAAACCCAATCGTGTAATGACATTTTATGATAGGATCCACTCGTGTATACACCTGTACTCAATTTCAGGATGCCATTCTACGGTAGAACACATACGTATACATTTATACATAATTTAGATTTACCAGTAAAACTATACACATGTATGGGATTTGGGAGAAAACTGAAGTACACTTATAATCTCAACAGCCATCCATCCATCCATCCATTTTCCAACCCGCTGAATCCAAACACAGGGTCACGGGGGTCTGCTGGAGTCAATCCCAGCCAACACAGGGCACAAGGCAGGAACCAATCCCGGGCAGGGTGCCAACCCTCCGCAGGACACACACAAACACACCCACACACCAAGCACACACTAGGGCCAATTTAGAATCGCCAATCCACCTAACCAGCATGTCTTTGGACTGTGGGAGGAAACCGGAGCACCCGGATGAAACCCACGCAGACACGGGGAGAACATGCAAACTCCACGCAGGAAGGACCCGGGAAGTGAACCCAGGTCCCCAGGTCTCCCAACTGCGAGGCAGCAGCGCTACCCACTGCACCACCATGCCGCCCATAATCTCAACATTAAACTCAAAATCTTCCAATCTGTAATTCAATGAATGCAAAAAAACTAATAAAACATATAAATCCTAAAGACAGTAGCACACATGTTAAAACTACTACTTCATGGCTCAGGGAGACTGGATTTGAATGCCAGCCTGGTCAGTGTCTGTGTGGAGGCTGCACGTTCTCTCTGTATTTATGGGGGTTTTCCAAGATGCCTTCGGTTTTTCATCCCCAAGTAGTTTCTGAAATCTTTTACATAAGAGCGGCTGTGTGCCTGAATGTGTCCAGGTATGGCTCCTGCCTTTTACATGATGCTTCCCTGTGACCCTCTAACAGACTTGAGCAGCTTTGACTTTTTGAAATTTAATCTAAAAAATTCTAAATATGCATTTTTAGCAAATGTAAAAACGTTAGAATTTTGACAGCTAAAATGCTTTGGGTCTCACTTTTTAAATGTTTATAAAACATTATTAATTTTTATCTCATAAGTCATCTGCCTTTGAATGATTCAGACTAAATGAAGTAAAGGCGCTTAAAAGAGATTTGATCATATCCATGTGCATCTGTTGATGAATGGGAAAGACGATCAGAAAACTTTTTAGATGATGTCGAACATATTAAATATTCATGCATCCTATAGATAAGCAAAAATTGAAAAAGCTGGACTCACCTTACACATCTGAGCCATTTACACTGATATAGAAGAGCCAATAAAGTAACATAATATGGCACTCTCAAAGCTGCTTAATCCAATTCAGGGTTGTGCTTACACTGGCAGGAACCAACCCAGGGCAGAGAGCCAGTTTATCACAGGGACCATTAGCACACACGGTGCCGTTTACAATCATCAGCTAGTCTAATGTCTATGTCTTGGGGGTGTGTTATCAGAATAAAGACCGGCACAAGCATGGGAAGGGTGGGCAAACTATACAGAGGCAGTGACCCATTGCAGGATTTGAACCTATAGGACACAGAATCTATGAGTTGGCAACGTTAACTAGTGAACCACCCAGCCATATGTGTAAATCCTGACTACATTTATCGACTACATAATAAAAAACTGTGTGTCCAGTTCCTCTGAGCAATCTGATTGGTCAGTTTTTCTTTGGTGATGTGCTGGAAGTGCAAGGAAAGAGGAAGTGCAAGTGTGAGATGCCCAAGGAGGAGTAAAGACATATGAGCCGCGATGAGAGAGTCGCCTTCAAAGATGGCAAATGTAAAACCGGACAGGAGGTGAGAAAGGTGCCTAGCGAATAAAGAGAGAATGAAATGCAGGCTTTACAGCAACGCACTCAAGAGAGGAAGTGCCGGTGAAGAAGAGTTCACACACAGGCGAATACGGGGAGGAAAGTCACTGAAGACACAGGTAGAGCAAAAGACATGCAAATATATATTTTTATTTTTCTACTAGCAAAATACCCGTGCTTCGCAGCGGCGAAATACTGCTTTAAAATTGTTATTAAGAAGAAAAGTGAACATTTTTAATTCGAGGGAAAATATACAAATAATTATTTGTTAAGGATCTCTTTGTATACCACGTTGTCATTTCAGCCCTCCGGTTGTAATATGACCAAGCTGTGCACTGAGCTTACTCTTGAGCATGCAATGTACAGGCCATGTGAAAAGCAATCTCACCTCAAATCAATGCCAACCTTTTGTAGGGTCTGTCCCTGAGACTTAATTGTCATTGGAAAGCAGAGCCTTACTGGAAATTGGATGCGTTTGAATTGAAATGGGAGATCATAGGGTATAACGGGGATGCGAGGAATAAAAACTCTCTCCTCTGAGCCACTGCCAGTAAAAATAGTTGCCTCAATTAGGTTCTTTTGCAGACACGTGACCTGAAGTCTCATGCCATTACAAAGTTTTGGTGGCTGTACGCAAATCCAAATTCGGGTTTTTTGAGCCAAACCTGTTGTTTTTGTATGAGCCACTTTTTATTATTGGGATCATACCGAGAAACAGAAGCTCTATTAACTTGTGGAGTTGCCTGCGAGTATTTAGCGACAGCGTGTTTATTAACTTGTGGATTTTTCTGAGAGTATTTGGCGGCAGTGTCACAAAGTTTTTTCCGCCTAGCTGCATCAGAAAATCTACCACAACGTCTGACACGCCTCCATTTTACTGTTTTCTCACAGCTTGGATTGCTGCTGTCATAATCAGTTTCAGTTTCATGGTCTGTTTCAATTATGTTAGTATTTGCAGGACTTGTTGTGTTGAAGTGACATTCAGCATCTGTCAAGTGTTGTAAGCATACAACTAGTTTCATCGATAACTTCGCATCCAGCTTTTGAGAGTTGAAACATTCCTAAACATCAAAGTGTCCACTACTGAAATCGTCACCTGTGAATCTAAGATGTTTAAGAGGCATTGGCGGTTCTCCAAACGTGTAAAATAGGCAGGCAGCCAACTACGTGGGAGGCTGGGGGACGCAGGACGCAACCCCGCCTCACACGGTGACTGTGTAGGCTATGGACGTATATACAGTATGTACGTAAGTAGGATTCAGTTATGACCGTTACACGTAGAATTTCGAAATGAAACCTGCTTAACTTTTGTAAGTAAGCTGTAAGGAATGAGCCTGCCAAATTTCAGCCTTCTACCTAACACGGGAAGTTGGAGAATTAGTGATGAGTGAGTCAGTGAGGGCTTTGCCTTTCGTCGTGTCGCAAAAGTCAATGAATGACTGCTAATAAAGTGACCAAGTTAGAAGAAGTAAGGCAGGACAAAATTTCTTTGTATGCAAATCTAAAAATAGCCTACCTAATCTCCAAGAACACGCACAAAAGCAAGGGAACGATGGGAGCACCAGAACTCTGCTCACATTGCGTCGCTTCGTGCCGCAAGCCGCAAGTAGTAAGTTTGTGATAAGCGGAATACCGCTACGCTTTGCACTCATGGGATGGAAGGACAATCCCGACCGCTTTAATATAGTGTCTTGATTATCTGTCTGAAACAGGTCCCATGGCTAGTGAATATGCAGTATAACTAAGCCTCAAGGCCTACCAATAGACTTCTGGGTGCAGATGGAATGAAAAAGTAAATGCTAATGGATTACCTTCACTAGTCAGTTTCAGTCACAATTGTTACCTTTTCTGAAAATAAATTTGTCTCTTTTATTAGTTATTTGCTTCAAATACATTATCAGCATGTGCAGCCTTGGAAGAGAATGTAATTTATGGCTTGTTTTCTATCGAAATAAATGAAATCTTTTGCAAACCATTTGGAGTAGCTGAGTAAGTTTATAGCAATCTATATAAAAATACTGAACTTTTGTAATAATATTTAGCTGTTACATATTTAGTTGGGCAACTCATCAACAAAAAAATGCATTTTTAAAATTAAAAATAAACCACAGGAATCTGCAATAAAAAAAAACAGAAAAATGTAAAATCATACATGGCAACTGCTCTTAAAAAGCAGTAACCAAAGAAGATCTTCACTGAGTTCAAAGTAAACCTTTGATATTTATTTTAGATAATTAATGTTTAGATATATTTTGAAATGAAGTCAAAGTGCAACATTAAGGCAGAAAAACAGCTCTGAAATTTGGAGCATTTTTTAAATAGTGTATAACCCAACTTTGTGAGTAAACTGTACATAATGATATTTTTACACATAAATCAGAATTTATCAATTTTTTTGTGAGAAACAGTTCAAAGCAAAGCAAAGAATAATGTTGATTTTTTTTAAATATGCATCCTAAAATAAAAACACTTAGACTATTTAGACAGGTTGCAGGATTTTTCATAAATTGTTTTTTATAAAATGAAAATCAAATAATTCATTAACAGAAACCTAATCTCTCTATTATAATAAAAAAAATCCTGCGACGAGACGTGAATTTTTCAGAGAGATAATTTCATGTCCCACAAGACGAGACTTTGTGCCAATAGATTTAACAACGCCAGGGCCAGAAATAAAAGACAAAGAGTAGATAATGCTGCGGTGGGTTGGCACCCTGCCCGGGATTGGTTCCTGCCTTGTGCCCTGTGTTGGCTGGGATTGGCTCCAGCAGACCCTCGTTACCCTGAGTTCGGATTCAGCGGGTTGGAAAATGGATGGATGGATGGATGGATGGATGGATGGATGGAGTAGATAATGTAAAGTAGAACGTCGTAAAGAATTCAAAAACGTTGGCGCAATACACATGCAGAGCAGGTTAGAGATAATGAAAATTCGAAAGTCTCAAAAAAATAATAGTAAAGATCGCATTAGCACAAACAAACGGAAATTATTACCCGATGAAATAACGGAATAGCGAAAAAAGACCGAATATATTGTTCAGATTTAAACTTTAAGTCGAAGACATGTAGATCGTCTAATTCGTGTTTCAGGGAAAAGTAATATTTCTTCCCAATTAAAAGATTTGTTATTTGGTAAAAGTGAAATCCACATACACGAGTGCCAGAGACACAAAGTGGCTGGCACATAGCGCAAGCTGTGGGGTTGGCAAACAAAGTGAGCAGGGGCCGAAGCCCCCTAGTTTTAAATAAAATTTGAATTATTAGAGGCACCCGTTTCACCAATTGTAGAAAGATGAGTGTCTTTTCACGAGTATTGGGTAGAGATGATTGTCAGATTCACCAACAGATTGGTGCAGGGGTGGCAGTTTTGTGGCTAGCATCTTGGAATGTGGTTGTGAAGTTGAAACTAAGTTCTTTGACAAAGGTTTCAATTTAACAGTCAGCCTACATCAGCATCTGCACATATAGTCATGTCTTCTCAGCTATAACTAAATAAAAGAGATCACAGTTTCTGTTTGGGTATTGTGGGCCTTGCTGGCCATGTTATTGTGAGGCACTTGGCAATCTGAAATAAAATAAAACTACTAATTCTTCAGATCGAAAGGTACCAACTGATGTGGTCTGAGCATGCCCTCAGAGCATCTCTCACAGAGTGGATATACCAGGCACAGCCCATTAGGAGAAAACCAAGGGTACGCCCAGGACATGCTGGAATGGTTTTACTTTTCAGATGTCATTATTTGGGAGTTCTCCAGGGAGAGCTGGAGACTTTTGTTACTTATAAGTGGCTTGGTCTATCCAGCTCAGCATGTTGCCCCTATGACTCTTGCCAAGAATACTGGACTGAAAGTGAATTGAATTAAAGCCATAAATGTATGACTGGCTTTCATTAGCTGCTATGAATTTGATTGCCGTTGTCTTTACAAATAAAAAATAGCTTATTTGTTGATATTTAGTATAAGGACCCATCAGACTTCAAATAATTAATAACAATGACTGATTTGATTTTCTCCCGTCTGAAGATACAGAGAATTAAGCTTTCAGAAGAGAACATGTAATTCAAGATCATGGCTGATAAACTGTTACTGGCTGCCAAGGCAGATTCTTTTGAGACTGAGATATAGCATAAAAAGAACCAGTGAAAGTGGATATGCTCTCCCACGACATAGATTTACTATTACGCTTTGAGATTTGAAATAAAGTTTGGAATATCTTGTGAAAATGTGCACTTCGGAAGTGCAGAGGGTTACTTAGAAGAAATGTTCCATAAGGCCACCAGGGAATGGACCATGCCATGCAGAAATGGCGCCATACATCTCTTTTTTGTCACAGAGATTTAAGAGAGAAACACTGGATCTTTCTTTACATATGGAAGAACAAGGAACCCAACAACCCATTGGCCTATTAACATAAGAATTGATTGAGGCAATTAGTACGTTGTCACCAATGAGTGCAACACCGAAACAGGCTAGTGATGTTTTAGAACTCCAAGAGATTCAAAAGGACTTGCCTACAGTATGGGGTTCGACAATATTGTCAGGATACACTAAATGTCTGCTTCTGATCAGTGTTCATGAGGTTGAAAGGTGAACTGAAGGAAAGACTCATTGATGGGGAAGTATTTCAAGTATGGATTTATTACTAGGGTGTTGTACCGTGTTAGCCATTAAGGATGCAGTGAAAAGTCAAGCAAAATGACACCTTTCATTGGCTAACTAAAAAGATTACAATATGCAAGCTTTCGAGGCAACTCAGGGCCCAATGATTACATCTCGCCTGAAGAAGGTGCCTGAATTGCCTCAAAAGCTTGCATATTGTAATCTATTTAGTTAGCCAATAATTGCTTAATTATGGATTTAAATGTTTTTTATTATATTTACTAAGTGTGAAGTTTTTTTTAACCTATCTTGTCTTTTCATGGTAAAATTATATATTTTATATGTCGCCTTTATGTTCTTTGCTGGAGCTTTTGGGTTCTCTTTGCTAAAGCATTGCTAATTTACAATGAGCGTATACTACAGTTTGAAGAAAGATTCCCACACCACCACCTTCAGACATATGCAAGAGAGAGAATTATCTGGCCAAGATATGGGACATCTCCATAAAATGACTAGAGACAAAGTATATCAGCAGGAACAACCAGAGTAGTGGGCTGTTAGATGGTGCCAGCCCTAAATTTTGTACTCAGGCTCCAAAACGAGCAATCAAGGGGATGTACAGCAATACATTGAAGAGTAAGTACTTTGTGGGAAGTGGGGACTTTTGTGTTTATTCACTATAATAAGTGTAAATTTGAATGTTCACTGCTAGAATTTTTAGAAGGCCCCTGTAACCTATTAAGGAAAAGTCCCATACTTCCTTCATTGCAAATTTCAGCTGGCCTCCAAAGTGAAAGTTTAGGATCTAGCTATACTTTGGGAGGGCAGGTGAACCGTTATAAAAGAAAATAGTAGTCGTCAAATATACTGTAACAAGCTGTATCAGCCTAGGGATCATCCTGGCAAAGATACATGAATTTAAACTAACAAGGCAGCAGCGAGCTACCTAAAAGGAAATGTAAAGAGCAAAAGTCCACTGGGTCGGCACTGGCGCTACAACATACTTAGTACACTAGAGCAGCGTTTCTCAACCTTTAAGTATTTGCGACTCGAGTTTTCATAACAGTTTTAATTGCGCCCCCCTAACGTTTTTTTTGAAAGGAGCCCACTAATACCAATTTGTTCTTTTTTAATTAATGATATATCATAGATCCATCCATCCATCCATCCATCCATCCATCTTCTTCCGCTTATCTGAGGTCGGGTCGCGGGGGCAGCAGCTTGAGTAGAGATGCCCAGACTTCCCTCTCCCCGGCCACTTCTTCTAGCTCTTCCGGTAGAATCCCAAGGCATTCCCAGGCCAGCCGAGAGACATAGTCCCTCCAGCGTGTCCTGGGTCTTCCCCGGGGCCTCCTCCCAGTTAGACGTGCCCGGAACACCTCACCAGGGAGGCGTCCAGAAGGCATCCTGATCAGATGCCCGAGCCACCTCATCTGACTCCTCTCGATGCGGAGGAGCAGCGGCTCTACTCTGAGCCCCTCCTGGATGACTGAGCTTCTCACCCTATCTTTAAGGGTATATATATCATAGATGCATATTTTATTATACCTACTTCACTTTTATCGACATTTATCTAACTCTATATTTATTTTTCTAGTATCAGAATGTAGTTTAAGTTAATTTGTTTTGGTTTCAATAGAATGTATTTTTCATATTTTTGATTCTTGTTTTCTTTTTTTCACATCTTCGCGGCCCCCCCCTTTTTGTTACTTCACGCCCCCCTAGGGGGGCCCGCCCCACAGTTTGTGCACTAGAGCAGTGGTCCCCAACCTTTTTGACAGCAAGGACCACTTTATTAGATGCAAATTTTTCCACGGACCGGTCGGTGGTTGGGGGGGGGACGGCGGGGGGCTTAATTTTATACACAATTTACATAACATTTCTATTATTATTAAGCAGTTCGCATACGTTTGCAACCCGAGATTTTTCTTCTTTTTTTGCATATAACAAAGACATACGCTTTGCATTTGCCAATCCAACAGACTGCACATCACAAACATTAACACTGTTATCGTTTTTTTCGTGTCTGTCGTTTCTATAGGAGGGTGACAATGAGTTAAATTCCAATGGATGTTTTTCAGATGTTGACAAGCAATAAGCAAAAGGAATCACTGAAAACCACAGAAAACAAAAACATCAAAAAAAAAAAACAGTACGAGGAAAGTTCAAAGAAAGAATTTTTTTTTACAATGTTTCTGTTTGGGGATCGTTGTGTAGCCTAAATGTGTACAACTGAGCTGCGGCCACAGATCTAACTGCTCTGTGGATGATTCA
This sequence comes from Erpetoichthys calabaricus, assembly GCF_900747795.2. Lineage (NCBI taxonomy): Eukaryota > Metazoa > Chordata > Cladistia > Polypteriformes > Polypteridae > Erpetoichthys > Erpetoichthys calabaricus. The sequence goes on along the minus strand of NC_041409.2, from coordinate 25,245,695 downwards.
TTCAAGCATTTCAAGGTCACCTCGTTGTAATGAAAGCATCTGCTGAATGTACTTCGTAGTAATGAGATTTCTATAGTCTCGTGTCATATGGGGAAACTGTCGGGACCATAAAAATACTTTGTTGTAATACTCTCTCACCTCGGTCTCTCTCCTCTCTCTGTGCCGCTGCAAAGCCCCGCCCACCAAGCATTCTGAAAAGTCTGAGTGAGTCTCCGTTGCCGGCAGTTCTCTCGCGGCCCGGCTGTCAGACGGCTGCGGCCCGGTAGTGGGTCGCGGACCGGTGGTTGGGGACCCCTTCACTAGAGGACTGGCAACAATGGTCCATGAAGATAAGAGAGTGATGAAATGCACTGCCTTGATCATACATAGTTAAAAGAGGTGTAATTTATATCAAAAACACATTTTGTTTAAGTTAACATTGTAAAATGTCTAATTATCTTGAGATTAGAATTCTTATATATTTCCAACTATTAGCCTCCAGATAGAGTATATATCTACTGTATATGCTCTAATTAAATGTAGTTTTTTTGCACTGACATAAGTCAAAAAGTTACACTAAATGCAGCTAATTTCTCGTAATGCATTAAGTATTTTGCATTATTGTGTTTGTTGTATGTGATCATTTTCTATTTCAGCCAATTTACTTGATTACGTGAACTCAACTATTTCAGCAATCACTCAGTGAAACATGTTGATGAGTAGAACTGCTACAAAATCTGCATATGCAAAGTATGTGAAATTGTTAATTTCAGTTAAAAAACTGAATTACGTTATATTCACTTTAAAGTTTTAAAAACCGCATTTGTGAAATGAAATTCAATGAGTTCAATGCCGTAAACAGGATATCAAAGTAATTTTTTACAGAAAAAGATAAATATTGAACAAACTATTAATCTTTATAAAGCACAGACTATTTACCCTAAGAAGGATGCTCAATCGCCTCAGTCTCACTGACACATCCCAAGCAAAGCGTTCATTGCACTGCATGTATAGACCAGCTAAATGAGTGGGACCAATGGGAACGATTCTCATGAAAAAAGAGCATATTATTGGTTCAATTGCTCAGAGGGCCAGTCTCAATATGCAAACAAGAATCCAACACATTAATAATAAGAGCAGTGGACTGCACAAAGTTTCAAAATAGTGTAATACAAGCATCATGATCAAAAGAATGATTTAAGAGGGAACATGAAATTCTTTACCAAATGAAATCTTTAAGTTATTCAAGCCAGCGTCTTTATTTTTCAGGAAACGATCCAGGGAGAATTTGCTGCTATCGCTCACTATAAGTATCGTGAAGTTTACTACATCACCAAATTGGCTCATGCTCTTCAGCAGCTATGCTCTGGGGAGGCTTCCATAGTAGCCAGGACAATGTCACAATTAAATGATGTCATTAAAGGTGTGGTAAAAAGATTTTAAAATATACAGTACATTTAAAATTGTGAAAAAATATCCCTTACAGAATAAATGATCAAAATTGTTGCTTTTATAAATACTGTTCTCCATAACATCATATTCAGCTAGTAGGTTGGAATGTACCTTTTTTCCGCCCTTTAAGTTTCAGAAGCCCATAAATTTTCTGTGCTGAACACAATCTCCCCCATGTACCCAATGAAGCAATTATAATAACCGAATCAGGCTGCGATGGCTACAGAACAGTTTTAGTGGGTGCTAACAGCATACACACGGCACATGTGTTAGTTAAGAGGTTACACGTGTATTCAAATATGAGTTTACAGCCGGTCATGTCAGGGGCTGTGAGGATCTTTGGTGAATGATGATGGACCTTTGCACTAGGACCACCGACCAATGGCGTCTGTGTGCCACCTCCTAAGCCAAGACATACGTAGCTCCCTGCCTTCTCACAACATGTCATCCAGAACAGAATCGTGAAGGACGTTTGGCCAAAATGTTGGCCATTCTCATGTGAGAAAGATGTCAGACCAGTACATGATACCCTATTTTATTTCTAGTTTCATGAAAATCTAATATTGTTCTCAAAAATGCACATTATTTTTTATGTTTTGGATTCGCAACCAATTTACTCATTTTTTTTTTATAAGCTGTACTTTGGAAAAGCTTGATTTTTGGCCCAAGTCTTCATTTTCCTTCATCATTACTGGCATCTGTGAAATAGTTTTGATAGAAATTTTTTCTTGCATTACGTGAAACTTGTTTTCAACTTAATCATGTGTCAATAATTTTTGACTGTGTCATTAGGATTTTTTTTTTCAAAAATAGTCCATAAAGCATGGTATCTCTTATCTACTCTATATATAAAATCCTAAATCTAAAAGTGCAATGATTTTATGTGACCTTTTTGTGTCACGTTTTACAGTATGTCACAATTTAAATTGGGCTTATTTTAAAACCTATCATTCTTTTCAGAATTTATCAAACTGTAATGTGAAGTTGTTAGATTTTCATATTCGTATTCCATTTTTAAATTATAAACTAAAATATCAAGAAAGTCATGGTTTTTGTCAGTTAAAACGAATGGATCGTTTATTTAGTCTCTTATAAATACTCATGGAGCATAGTGGACCTCAGTTTAACAGGAATACTCCAATCGGTAAGAGAGTAAATATTTTATTCTCATTTCATGATTTTTACTCCATTAAATTTTAATTAATTTTTATTTTACATATTTATAGAATTTCGTGATTTTGATTCCAATAAATAATACTTTTTCTTTTGTACATTTACAGATTTTACTAATATTCTGGCTGCAACTGGGGGTTGGCCACTGACGGTGCCAGGGTGGCTTGCCCCTCTAGTCATAATAAAATTTTAAAAACACTTCTTGCACTAACGCCATACTTTTTGGGCAATGGTCAGTTGAAAATCAGATATGCAGCTATTTCATCTTCTTTGTATCCTTCTCTGTCACACTTTTTACCACTTTTCATTTCTAAATGTGCATATTAGTTGATAAAATATTATGTGTGCATTTTCATACTGTGAAAGAAGCACACGAAAACAGATTAAAGGTTTGGGGTTTTTTAGGCCCCGTATACTGTAAATCAAATATATGGTCAAGTCAGTTCCAGTAACTCAAAAATTGACAAATACAGCAGGGAAGGATGGACATATTATAATGACGGACAGGAAATAACGTGGAGGGATGCTGGGAAGTGTTGCGGTGGTTTCTGGGAGTCTGACGTCATCAGGGCTCGTCAGTGTTTACAAAGGCACCCCGGAAGTGTGTGTTTTCTTGATACGTCCGGGCGCTCTTTACGGCTCCGCCGCCTCGGTCTTTCTGAGGAAGTAAAGAGACAGGGACTAGTACACTGCCGTAGCTCCCTCGCAGGACGTTTTACGCAACAACCCAGGTCGATCAGCTGCTCCCTAATCGCTCGTGCGTGACAATACTAAGTAGTCTTTTTGTACATTAGTTAAACATTTATATGTTATCGTTTTTCAAGTGTTATCTGCTTTTTTCTTTAATAATTCTTTAAACTATATTTTTATCTTTTATTACTTTCCGCAGCTGTTTCCAAATGTTCCACACCTAATTATATTCTTCCTTTAAGTGAGAATATTTTACACATTCTTTATAATGCGTTGCTTTTTCTTTGTCATCTTATAGATCTTAACATTGTCCCAATCATATATTTTATCAAACATGCAGCCTTCCCACTATCTCTCTGAGCTTATTTTTCAATTTTACCAATTCCTTTACATCTAGAAAACCTTGTCCTGCTTTCTCCTTTGATTGCATTTCTTCTTAATGGTTCATACAGTTAGCCCCAAAAGAAATGTGTCTTTCAGTTCAGTTTTACGTCTTGTTTCTAGGATAAGCCGGGTTGGCCGTTTTACCCCAAATTCTTCTCCTTTATTGACTTCTATCATGAGTATCAGCATCTGTTAGTGGCATTTTCTTCAAAGCTCATCTCGCCTCATCAATCCAATGTTTCTTTGGTCTACCTCTAGGCCTCTTACCATCCACCGAGAGTTCAAGACTTCATCAATGCTGATCCCAAGCCTGGATAAACGTCAGGAAGGGCAATCACTTGTAAACGTCTGCACCAATCCACCCTAAATGACTGGCAAAACCTCTGCTGATATTTTCCATCCGTCCATTATCCTAACCAGGTTATCCAGGGCAGGGTCGCTGAGCAGAACTTTGAATTTCCAAAAAGTGTAAAAGTGTAGGAAGCTTTTTCTGTTATTCCTCTCCGAATCATATGCCCATTATTCTAATACCTTCCTTTTGTATTTTTATTCCTAGGTTTCCATTTATCAGACATTCACATGTTCAGCTTTGACCCCGCGACTTGACAAAACTCTCCTTGTATCTCTGTCGTCTTTCTTATTGACAGTTCATCCCTGCATCACCCATATGTGCCACTTCACCTCTCCACCATTGATTCCCGATATACACCACACATTTTCTTCATTTTGTAACATTCTGTGTAAAGGTTCCAAGCAGCAGACAAACAATATTGACATCCTTGTCTGACTCCACTATGAAGTTTGATCTTGCTCGGTATACAGTATGTCCATTTACAATTACTGAACTTGATATATTAAAATATATGTATTTTATCCATCTTATGATCTTCTCTGATAAGGATAATTTCTCCAGTAATTACCATATATAGTTGTGTTCCAGTCTGTTGAAAACCTTCTATAAATTCTAATTCAACAAGGGCAGCAGCATATTTCTTTCCTTTGTGTATTTTAATTTTATCTCATATCAGGTCCAGATTTTCTCTTATCTTTCTTTTGGGAATACTACAAGGGCATCATTACAATGCACCTTCAAACTGGGTCAGTCTGTTCTTTCTTTCTTAAGGTCTGAACATATTACTCCTAACTTATATTACTAAGGAACACCTTAAAAAAGGTTTTATTCAGCAATGGAATCAACTTCACTCATGAGAATGTCAAAGACTCCAAACACAACTTTATTTTATTCTGCTCCAAGCTCAAACCACCCTGCAGTTGGATCACATTTCTAATTCTTCCTTTTCCTAACATTAAATGGTCAGGTGTTTGCATGCTGGATTGTTTAAAGTGCAATTGAATTTATGTTCTAGAGCTCTAATTCATCATTCATGACTCACATTCTTCATTTGTTGTCTTCCTTAATCTCTTTTTCTTTCAAAAACAAGACATCAAAAAGTTTCTTCTTCCACAAACAGACCCTTGTCCTTTAACCCTAAAACGGCTGCCTTTTTAAGGTTTAAAGAGGGCTGTGAGTCTACTAACCTGCTTCCCTTTCTGCAAAGAAATGTAAGGCATTCCCTATTCCTGACTGAAGACTAAATTAACTCCACGACTCTCCTCTTCCTCTGCTTCTTCATTTGGCTCCACTTTGTGAAGAAAAATTTTAAATTTGAATGGTTGGTCTGTCTTTGTTAATTTAATTGAGACATGTGAAAACACAGCCATGCCGCAGTAGAAGGATACAACCAGAAACAAAACTTGAAAAAGTCAAGAAAAGATGCAATCAGAAAGAAAGTCGGAGAACAGAAGACCCAGCTATTTAGCAAGAAATGATGTGGCAAGAAAGTCAAGTCCAGAATAGAATCTGGCACAAACAGAAGCAAATTTACAAAACCCAGCATGAAACGAAACCATAGTAGGAGACAGCAACAGTGTGGACTTAATAAATGAACCCTGAATGTAGTCAGAGAGCGTCTACATAACTGTCCACAACCGTCCACTGTAATTGAGACGGAGGTGCATGGCAAAGGGCAAGTAACATGTGCAGCATGTAATTGTCATCACTGCATTCTTGTTTCAGTTTTTTGTGCATGTTTCTTAAGTGATTATGGTTTTCTGGGTGTCTTTTCTGTTTTGCAGATCCATGGAATGCATTGGTGCTGTTTGGTTTTTACCTGAAGGATTTAAAACAAAAAAGGCATTATCTTCTGACACCATTTTGTTTGGACACTGGGTGCCGCATTTTTGTGAATTTCACATCATTCTTTGCATAACTGGCATTCCCACAATTAACCGGGATGGCGCCACTAGGATGTCATTGACATGACTATTTAAGGTTCACCCTTTCTAATATATCCGAGAATGGATAAAAACCTTTTAACTCCTTGCCAGTTATATCTTTGTATTTTCTGGCTTTAAAAGACCTGTTCCTTTCTAACTTTTGAATACCATTTTGGTTTTGCCCTTTTTGTTTTGATGAAAGAGACGATTAATTATTGGTTAATGAACTTTGCACATCTCTGACAATGCAATCTCATTTGGTCTTTTACAAAAAAATAAGGTTTCTGTTCAGCTCAGGTAATGCAGCATTACAGAGAGAGGGATAGATAGATAGATAGATAGATAGATAGATAGATAGATAGATAGATAGATAGATAGATAGATAGATAGACAGACAGACAGACAGACAGACAGACAGACAGACAGACAGACAGACAGACAGACAGACAGACAGATAGATAGATAGATAGATAGATAGATAGATAGATAGATAGATAGATAGATAGATAGATAGATAGATAGATAGATAGACAGAACTTTATTTATTTCCAGGAGGAAATTTGCTTTTTGCAGAAGCTCTTTAAATATGTCAATACATAAATAGGTAGATAAGTAAGTAAATAAATAAATATACCTACACAGTTTGGTCTGATCACACACCAGAATGACTATAAAAAGCAAGAAAATTTAAAAAAGAAGATTTCTGACATGGTTGTCATAGTGAGGCATTATGCAAACATATTACTGCCAGTATAAAGAAGCCCCAGTCGTGTTTCTTGACACACTTCTGCTGAATGATTCATTGGTTGAAAGTCTTCAGTATTAGTGTGTTAGAGAGGGGACGTGCAGCATTGTTCATAATGACACTCAGTTTTGTTTTCATTCTCTCCTTTGCCACTACCTCCAGGGGGTCCAGAGTGTGCCCCATAAATAAGCCTGACATTTTAATTAGTATGCTGATTTGGTAGGCCTCTCTTAAACTGGTGTTACTGGCCGAGCACGCCACACCATAGCAAATCACACTGGCCATCACTGAGTTATAGAAGATGTGAAGGATGTCACTTCCCGCATTAAAGAAATGTGGTCTCCTAAGGAAAAAGAGCCTACTCTGCACTTTCTCTGTCCTTAGCTCCTCTGTGTTACAAGACCAGTCCAACCTGTCATTAATGTGCACCCCCAAGTTCTTTTTTTTTATATTTTTATTTTATTAATTTTCATTGTAATCATTCCATACAAACAGATCAATTTATAACCCAACAAATTTGAAGACAAATCAAACCCCACCCCTGAGAAGGAGAGCTTAGCTAAAGGAAAATTGCTTAAGGCTTTTTAATAAGGCAACATTAAACAAAAGAAAGGGAGAAGTAAATATATATATGTAAATAAGAGATGGAGAAGGGAGTTAAATGCGGTAATAGTTATTTCTCTTATTCTAAAATAATATTGATTAAATCCTGCCAGGTTTTGAAATAAATTTGGTACAGATCCTCTAACTGAGAATTTGATTTTTTCCAATTTCAAATAATATAAAACATCGGTTTCCCACTGACTTATAAGAGGAGAATTAGGATTCTTCCAATTTAACAAAATATGTCTGCGTGCCAAAAGTGTAGTGAATGCAATCACAGTTTGCTTGTCCTTCTCCAATTCAAGTCCATCTGGAAGAACAACGAACACAGCTGTTAATGGGTTAGGAGGGATTGTGATACCAAGGCTGTCTGAGAGGCACTTAAAAATTTTTGTCCAAAATGATGTTAGTTTGGTGCAGGCCCAGAACATGTGACCCAGTGAGGCAGGAGCTTGGTTGCAGCGTTCGCAGGTTGGATCCTGCCCTGGAAACATTTTGGACAGTTTTAAGCGAGACAGATGGGCTCGATATATAATTTTTAGTTGAATAATTCTATGCTTTGCGCATATAGAACTCGAGTGAATTCTCTGCTTTGCTACCTTCCACTCCTTTTCTGATATATTGATTAAGAGATCTTCTTCCCAATGTCCTCTTGGATCTTTGAAAGGTAGGGACTCTAATAAGATTTTATATAATGCGGAAATGGTGTTTAATTCCTCGAAATTGAGCAGTATTTTTTCCAGCATTGTGGAGGGTGCAAGGTGGGGGAAAATCGGGCAATTTCTGTTTAACAAAATTTCTAATTTGAAGATAGTAAAAGAAATGTGTAGCTGGGAGGTTGAATTTTGAACATAATTGTTCAAAAGATGTAAATATGTTGTCTATATAAAGATCTCTGAGCATTTTAATCCCAAAACTTTTCCAGGTATTAAAAACTGGATATACTTGCGAAGGTTGAAAGAGGTGGTTCTCTTGCAGAGGTGCCACTGATAAAAGATTTTCCATCTTAAAATGCTTTCTAAGTTGGTTCCATATTCTGAGTGAGTAAAGCACAATTGGGTTATTAGTATATTTGCGATAACTTTCATTTATTGGAGAGCAGAGCAGGGAGTATAAAGAAGCACTACAGGATTTTACTTCTATTGCGGACCAAGCCTGTGTATGTTCATTTATTTGTGTCCAGGTTTTTATGGCTTGTATGTTTGCTGCCCAGTAATAAAACTGAAAATTAGGTAAAGCCATGCCACCTTCTGCCTGAGGTCTTTGTAGGGTCGCTCTTCGGATACGTGGGTAACACCCCCAAGTTCTTGTAGGAGTGGACCACATCTCCATCCACTCCCTCCTTGAATAGTGACCGGACATAGAAGCTTTTTGGTGTGGTGAAAGTCAATAACCAGTTTCTTGGTTTTGCTGATGTTAAGATTCATAGGCACCAAGTATAAAAATATGTGGCTGAGATGGGAGATATAGGTGTTATTTACAGTGTAACAAGCCAAATGATACATGATCTGTTTTGAGAAAATCATGCTTCTTATTCTGGGATGTATTTTCTTCTCTCTCTTCTATGCTATTCTGTTCTATTCCATTCTATTACTAGCTGCATGTGGTCTTAAGGACAAAAAGCAACCCAACGACTTCCTAGCAGTTCTACTATATTCATGAAATTGCAGAGGTGTCAGCTAAATCTTAAGAATTACCCAGTGTAGAGGATGTGGACCCAAGTGTCCTTGTTGTCCCACTGGCACTGGCGATATCATATCTTAGCCATATCGCTGACATATGAGTCCTATTAATCTTTGTCTCAAGACAATTCCTCCAGATAGACAATGTTTTTAGTGAAAACTTGCCCTCTGTTGCTGAGGTGTTTCACTTGCACACTATTCAGCCAAGGCGTTTGCTTCATTTCAGCGTTGTGTCTCTTCTTCTGTATCTTTAGCATGACATGGCGGTGTTTCCTGCACACGGGTCTTTTGTAGAGAGAAGTGAGGTGCATGCAGGCACCAAAAAAATTTAGAAATGCATTCATATGCCATCTGGTGGCTGTGGTTGAGCGTGAGCAGAGCAGACTGCTCCATACACACATGCTGATCTTTCGTTTATATATGTCTAATGGTTCATATCCCAGGTCCTCCTTGTGTGGAAATGGCATTCTGGTTTCCTATCACATTCCACAGGAATGCAGGTTAGTTGGATTGGCAACGCTAAAATTGGTCCTAGTGTGTGTGTGTGAGTTTTCCCTGTGATGGACTGCCACTCTGTCCTAGGATTGTTCCTGCGTTGTGCCCTGTGCTTACTGGGATAGGCTCCAGCAAACCTGTTCAGGATTCAGCAGGCTTATAGAATGGTATGGTAGGTTTCAATGTAGTATCTAATTATAAAAAAAAAAGAATTCAGCCACCCTGCACAGTCACATTTTCCCTCCTCCATCCTGGCAGAAGGTACATGATCATTAGCACTTACAGCATTAGATTCAAAAATACATTTTATGCTCACATCATAAGTCTGCTCAACAAGTACCCATACCTGAAGTGTGTTCTATTACAGTATATCTGATATTTTATGTAATGCTCATTCTTTCAGTGATTTGTTTCCCACCACTTATACGAGACCTGGTCTTAGCAGTGTGACCCCATTCCACAGCCACACTTGCCAACTCATTCTGTGGAATCCCAAGGCGTCCTCAGGCCATCTGGGAGATATAAACCACTGAGTGAGCCCTGAGTCTTCCCTGGGGTCTCCTCCCACCTGGCCATGCCCGTAAAAACTTTGCAGGGAGGCGTCCAGTAATGCCTGAACCGCCTCAATTGGCTCCTCTTGGGTCAACAGTTCTACTCTGAGTCTCTCCTGGATGTTTCTCACCCAGTATCTAAACTGACTCTTGTAACTTAGAATGTATATAATGTATGGCGTTGTATTCATTGTCTTGTTTATATTGCACTACTGTTGTAATCTGTGGAAAACTTCCAAATATGAGTCTCATAATGCTATGTAAACATGTCAATAAACTGGTATTGAAATTGAAATTTTACAATACCATCTGAGTAAGGTAAAAACCCCACATGAGTCACAAATGGAAAATTTCCATTTCCTATTTGTGTAGGCCACATTGTAATTTCAGTTTACCACTGCTTGGTTTTTCTTTCACCACAGTAAATTATACTTGATCAGCAAAATGAATTAACTGTAGATGCCAAACGATGAGGGAGAGGGGGTTGGATTAACAATAGTTTGAGTGCACACTGCTGCGGTAGCCATATCATTACTCCCATCCCCATAATGTGTGAATATGATGACTTGAGTGGCTTGCCATGCCATACTGTCTAAAGTATAATCAGATGACAGCTACAGTATGAACAATCAGGATCCTGGAAATCGAGGTTGTGAAATGCATAAGATCTGCAAATGGGTATGTGGTGGTGGGGGGGGGGGGGGGGGGGGGGGGGTCGAAGAAAAACAACTTTTCTTATCTGATGTTTACCTCCAGGTGAACGCTTATAAACTTTCCCATTGAGATTTCGGTTGCGAAACAGTTTACACCAAATTTGAATTTCACGTGTAAGCTTTAATGAAGGATAGTGGAGATATTTAATAGTTGGGGTCCCAGAGAGGTCCAGGGACTGCAATGATGGGGTCTAAACAAACATGACATTTTCAGGGAACATTCTTTTAATTATTATAGTGTAGCTGCAGAGAATGGGGTAGAAATTACAGAGACAAATGACCTGTAAATTTCAACTCCTGTCCTCCCCAGAACTCTGATCTCAGGAGACAGATTTCATATGACCATACTGCAGCCAAACCCTGCCTATTACTTCTATATATTTATTGTTTGGAGATATTTAGGGTTAAGGTATGACTGGAAGGGCTAATCAGTCTTTATAAGACCGTTTAAGGCCAAATTAAGTTATTATTAAACAGTAATCAGTTTTTAAGGAATTAACCAGGATTAGTCAGAAGCACAGGAGTAAAGTGTAGTTACCAAGTATTGTATGCCTGCAGTCTTGCTAATCGGTCCACAGAGTGGCATTGTGCTGATTTGATCAAATGTGTATTTCTGAAATTTATTCTACACTTATGTGTGTGAGTTCTGTGATTTTTATTCCTTCAAGCTGAAAAAAGCACTTCAGGTCATATCGAACATCAAGACACCAATGAGCACATCTTTTGACATTAATGGACTTGTTAATAAACAGTTTCCCTGTGATCAGATTGTTAATCAGTGACATTACACTGAATTGTTGAGGCGTCTATGGGGGTGTTGTGAGAGGTGCATACCGCACTGGGTTATGCCAACTCTAAAATGATGAAATGATCAAGTGTCCACGTATCATTAATAATGGGAAATACCACACTACATTAAAAATCAGGTGTTTGTGTGTGGCATTGTTTAAAGTGCGATCGACTTTGTGTTATAGAGCTCTAATTCATCAAGTCACCTAGTGGCCTATGGGGATCTTAATCCAGCCTTGGCTACAGCACTGGGTGACACCAATCCTAGAGATGCCACTTGGCGCTGGCTGAAAAGCATCAGAAAAAACTGCCAGAGCAGTAGCGCTTACAAAGCTGCATTTGACACCACTGGTCAGTTTACTTTCTTTTACGTTTAACTCTCTATTTCCCAGAGGGTAAGATAAAATACAAAGCCAGCAGGGAACAGGTTCAAACTTTTATTCACTCATTATCTCTTATATACAGTATATTTCTCTTCTGGTTCGTCCTGCTTCCTGTTCAAAAGCGGTCCCGCCCACATGCAGCCGACACGGCATTTCTCAATTGCTATTCGTCCTCTTCCAAACCCTTCTCCACGCTGCCTGAGGCCTCCCATACACCCCCACGCCGCTTTTCTTGATTACAATTCCTCCTTCGGACTACTGCGTTCCCCGCTCCATTCTCATGACGACATTGGTGTCACGTCACCGTCCTATATCTAGCCTGACTGCGTGACCTTTCATTTCACTTCAGCCATGTGTGCGCCTGGGCGTCTTTAAGGTACTCTCTCGACCATTGGCATTGGTTTCGCTCCTTGCTATTGGTTTCGTTCCTTCGTATTTTCGTTATAGTGCAACGGTTGTTTCTTAAGCCTTTGTTATAAAATGAACGACAGTATCTTCTCTGTCGACAGGTTTTTGTACAACGTCATCTCTATTCCGGGATCTGGCAACTGCCCGTTCCTATCAGTGGGTTTTTTCTTGACACAAATGGTTGACGAAGGCAATGCAGTCTCACTATGACATAGGGCAGTAGATTTCATGGCATCACATTGGGACAGATTTGGAGACGTTCTTCCTGTTGTTCTTTCCAACGCAAGTTGAGTTATCACAACAAGTCAGGAGTACTATCAATACATGGCAACATCTGGAGTTTATGTTTGTTCAATGGCTTCTTCAAGTTGGGGAAGGTAAAACTGGAGACACGGCAGAACTACCTTCTCAATGTTTACCACAACAACAAGACCCAGTTGCTCAACTTTATGGTGATATTAATTTCTCGACTGTGACTCCCCAAAAACTTGCTGCAAGACCAATACTCAGCGTCACAAATGACGATTCCCTACATATTAACAACAAGTTCTTGATCTTATACACGGTGAAAAAGTGACCTTCAAGAGTGTAGATACAGTAGTCAGTGATGATCCTAATGATCAACTAACGTACCCAAAGGAGTTTTTACACACCCTCACACCAACTGGCATGCTTCCCCATATCCTTCATCTGAAGCTAGGAGCTGTAGTTATGCTCCTCCAAAATGTTATGCCATCAAAAGGTCTTTGCAGCGGAACAAGACTCATCGTTACCCGAATACATACAAATATTATTGAGTGAAAATTGATCGCTATCCAAAATTCTGAAACAATCTTCATGCCCAGCATCTCTCTCCTTCCTTCCGACACCAATCTCCCTTTTAAATTTAAACGCACACAATTCCCACTCAGACTCGGCTTCTCCGTGACTATCAACAAGTCCCAAGGACAAACGTTTGCAAAGATTTGTGTTAATCTACAACAACCAGTCTTCAGCCACGGTCAGTTGTACGTGGCTTTTTCTAGGGTTAGATCTTTCGACTCATTATCTGTCGTCTCCACCAAAATACCTATTCATAACTCTGTCTTTCAAGAAGTATTTATTTCTTCTTGATTTCTGAATTCCTTTCTCACCATTTTCCGTTCCTATTCTTACACTGCCGTATGCTACGGCGGGCGTCAGATAGTAAATATAATATTTGCTTAAATTTTAGGTTTCTTCAATGTGTCTAAAGCAAAAGCAAAGCAAAATGTGGCCTTCCAGAACCGGAGTTCAACACCGGTGATTTAGAGAATCCCAAGTTCCTCTTTTACTGGTTCTTACCTGTTATGTGGTGAGCAGAGCAAACAAGCAAGCAAGTTCTTATTCTATCTGATGACATCTCATTTTCTGAAACCGCTTTTCATGGTGAGATTCGTGGTGACAGCAGGCGAAGGAGGACAGCTGAGACTTCACTGTCTCTAGCTACAGATTTCAAGGCTTTTTGAGGAATTCCCAGGCATTTCCAAGCCAGCTGGAGTCCTGGGTCTGCTCTAGAGGGCCATCCTTATGACATTCCCAAACCACCTCAAGTCACTCCTCAAGCTGTAGGAGCAGTGACTCTACTATGACACTCTCCTGAACAGCTGAGCTTCTCACCCTGTCACCGAGTGTCAGCCCACCCAGTGGCCCTGACAAGAAACCTCATGACCACAGATAAAGACAGGGATGTAGATCAACCAGTAAACAGAGAGCTTTGTCTTTTGACTCAGCACTCAGTTCACCACCACGGACCAGTGGAGAAGAGCTGCTGCCTCTTTTCCAATCCACTTGTCGAGCTCTTGTTCCCTTTTTCCATCACTAGTGAACGTGATACTGAGAGACTTGTATATCACAGTTAAAAAGGTACAGTGCAAAGTCTCCTTTTAACCCTTAAAGCTTTTCTCTAGTGTGTACTTTAATGTATAAATGATACCAGAAAAATAACCTTTTACAATATGAAAGCAGGTGCACCAAACAATTGTTGGAAATCCATCCCCATATCACCAACTAACTGACTGACACTCCACTATTCACTAAAATGTTAGACTCCAGAGATGTATTCCCAATTTAATTTATTTTTAAACTTAACTTTATTCTTATCAATTGTAAACATGTCATAAAATGAAAAAAAAATAACTGAACCGAGTAAACTATTGTTGTGTAAAAATACATTTAGTAAAACAGAATGAGTAGATGTGTGGTCTACATTGCGTTTAAAGATGATTCAAAGAATATCAGCAATGTGGCCATCTTGTTCTTTTTAATATACAATGGGGAATACCCCAAGGAACCAATACTAATGTCTTTGGAAACTGTTCAGGGTTTAGGTCCTGCCTTTCCAGTCATGATGAAACGTTGGCGTTGAACGTTTTGACTTTTTCCTTCCTGATGCTTGTTCTCTTTATCCTTATTCCTTATATTCTGCATCGAATTATCGTTGTTCAGCTCCTAAGAGTGCCATGCCAATAATGCGTCGAAAGCTTTGTCCCCCTGACCCAGCTGCAGCTTCCATCTCTACCAGGTTGTCAAATACCAAAGTCTTCGTCTTATCAAATCTGTTTCCATACAGCATTCCTGCTGAAAGTTGTTATCTGGTGACAGGAAGAACCAATGCTCTTGTTTGCCATATAAATATGATACTCCTTGCACTGGAGCCTCAATGTAAGAACGTTTACCACATATGGGGTCTGCAGTCATTAGTTCTCATAGGTAGCATTTTTTGAAGATGACATTAACATCCTAAGACCTTAGATTTTGGGAAGCAAATAGCTACCTTTAAGATTGGGGTTCTGTTCATCAAGGAAAGCTGAATGACCATAAGAGTTACCTGTTTCCTATAGGATTATGAAGTACAGGTTGTCCTAACTGATGTATTTTAACTTGAGAGTAACAGTTTATTTTTGCAGTCCTTATCAAACACACTTAATCCATGTCAAGGTCCTGGCACCACCAGATAAGGCAGGAAACAGTAATAGGCAAGTTGCCAATCCTCACATGGCCCACTGACATGTCAAGCCACACTTGCATCAATTCAGAGTGACAGGTTAACGTAATCTGCATATCTTTTGAGGGTTTTAGAATCACAAGACTTAAGGAAAACCAGGCAAAATGTATAAACTTGTCACGGACAAGTTCAATCCCTGGACACGAGATCTGCAAAGGCACAGCCCTAACTACTGAGCCCTAAGCCAAATGGACATAAACAAAAAGAGACTAGACCTTAAGGCCTTAGGGTTAGACTTCCACCCAACAGGCAGTCACTATACAGCACTATCCATGTCCGCCTTTGGCTTCCTCAAACTGACTGACTGAGTAAATGAAGTTTCAGCTTGCAATCCTCTGCAACATTTCCATCAAGTAGGAGTGTGAGCTTGTCCTTAGAAGCCTTGAAACCTGGCATACTCGTCTTTGTCTTGGCAATATGTGACTGATCTGGCATATTTTCCATACAAAAATCCTCTCTCATCAACATTTAACTTTTGTTTTGTCATGTAGCCCACCTCCTTGATTTTCAATGGGGCCTAAAAGAACTTCTCAGCTACTTCTGAGTCAGATCTGGAAACTTTTATTTTTTCACTTTCATTTTTTGCAGGTTTTCATGAATGTTAAATGTAAAGTCATCTGTGTATAGCTGTAAATTTCTCAACAGTAATACTCTTACCATATGTAGGCTTAAGATCTTTAAAAAGAACTCAGGGCCTGAATCAAAACTAACTTAATATGAACTTTTACAGGACGGGCATTCTCATAGCAGACTTCCACATTCAAAAATGATTCCAAGGAAGACAAAATATATAAGCAACATATTTATTGTACACCTTAATTTACTGGAAGGACAGGTACAAGAATAACATAAAAGAACAGAGTAAACCAATAAAGAACAACAGATCCTGTAGCCTCTCAAGTTGGTCTTCATCTCTTTCGACCAAGAAGGGATGGCTTGTACACTTACCCATTTCAAAGTACCAGACAAATCACTCCCTTCACCACTTGTGTCTTTCTCAACATCTGCCTCTCTTTCTCCTATAAGTTGACCAAGCTGACCTTGTGACACTCAAATTAATGGACTATCTGAGACACCTCTCTCTAAGGCTAACTCCTGACCAAGCCCAGAATTACTTCCAAGATCATAGCGGAATTGTGGGCCTGTAAAATCTTGGGGACCATCACTCTGGATGTCCTTGAAACCATGTCATCCAATGTTAGTTAAAAAGCCAAGTCTCTTAGACAGTCCCAAGATTGACTAACCTAAAAGGTCTACATGGTCTCACTCCTCCTGTTCTCATACTGGATGGAGTATAATGTGTGGCTATCTCCAGTCCTCCTGGACTTGTCTTTTCAAATGAAATCATGCTTTTACTTCTAAGCTCAGTGCACGTGCTGCTCTCTGTTGTTCATACAATATTCTAACCTCCTACCAAACAATACAATACAATACAATTTATTTTTGTTTAGCCCAAAATCACACAAGAAGTGCTGCAATGGGCTTTAACAGGCCCTGCCTCTTGACAGTCCCCCAGCCTTGACTCTCTTAGAAGACAAGAAAAAACTCCCAAAAAAACCCTAGCAGGGGAAAAATGGAAGAAACCTTGGGAAAGGCAGTTGAAGAAAAGACCCCTTTCCAGGCAAGTTGGGCATGCAGTGGGTGTGAAAAAGAAGGGGGTCAATACAATACCGTACACAGAACAGAACAAATCCTCAATACAATATAAAAATAAACATTTTACAAGTACGGACCAGAATTTAACAGTAGATGATATCACATAATATGTTTTGGATTTGTTTAGAGTCCTGGAGACTTCAGCCATCAAGCTGCCTCCCCCATTTGTCCATTCCACAGCTGAAACAGTGCTGGGCCAGCCAATCCAATGAAAGTACCCCTCTAACCCAAGATTCCTGCAATCCTCCATCAGGGATGACTTTACTTTAGGCAGGCAAAACAACTTGGCAGGTGGGCCGTGGCACCAAACGCCACATTTGAGTACCAAGAAGAGAAACAGAATATGTGAGGGTTAGTAACAAATTCTAACTCTCATGTTACTTATGTTTTAGTGCTAATGACTAACAACAGAGATGCAGTCTGTACAGTTAATCAGCAGCTCTAGTCAGGGTGTGCTAAACTGAAGTAATGAGTCTTCAGCCGGGATTTAAAAGCTGAAACTGAAGGGGCATCTCTTATAGTAGCAGGGAGACCATTCCACAGTTTAGGGGCCCTGTAACTAAAAGCTCAACCTCCCACTGTTATTATTTTTTTAATCTTTGGAATCATAAGCAGACCGGCATCTTGAGATCTTAATGTGCTCTCTGGTTTGTAAGTCATGATAAGTTCAGACAAGTAAGCCGGACCTTGGCCATTTAATGCTTTATATGTTAAAAGGAGGATTTTGAAATCTGCCCTAAACTTAACCGGGAGCCAGTGTAAGGATTTAAGAACTGGAGTAATGTGTTCGTAACCTCTGTGGCCTTACTCTCTTTTCCATCCGAGGCATCCTTCTCACATCCTGGAATACCACACTGTATAAAAGTGAACAAAGTCACATTTCATCATCCTTGCAGAACCCACTTTTCTAAACCATTTATTAAGCATTCTTAATCCTGAGCAGGATTACTGGGGGCCTATCCCAGCAAGCATAGGGCACAGGGCAGGATCAACCCATGGACAGGGTGCTAGTCCATCACAGGTGAACAAATACATGCATACTCCACTCATATACATTAGGACTAATGTAACATCACCAGTCCATCTAAACTGCATTTCTCAGGACTGTGGGAGAAAACTGAAGAACCCACAAGCTCAAAGCAAGGATGACTGGGGATGTGAACCCTGGTCTTCTTGCCAAGAGGCAACAGCGCTACCACTGTACCTTTGTGCTGCCACCTACTTTATGCTACCTAGAAATTCCTTTCCAGCAAATTGACCAATCACAGAATCAAGAGCTAATGGTAATCTTCCAATTGCATAATCAATATTTTTACAGTTTTCTTTCTACATTTGTCACTCTTTGTGCTAATAATTAACATATAGCAAGGCCTTTATAGTTATCCAAACAGCTCAATAATTTGCTCTTATATCGTGCTGCCTGATTTGATATAGTTCAGGCCAAGTTCAGTTGTAATGCATTACTTTTGCTTTTTAAAAAGCACAACAAGGCCACTAAGCTGCAGTAGATTCATCAGAACTGGCAAGCTTTCAAAGCCTTCAGGGCATGTGATGTGCCCCCATAAGAATGTAATGGATTTCTAACATTACATACCAACAGAAAGACAGGCAAGACAGAGCTATACTTTGTGAAGGTGTATTGTGAGGGGGTGTCCAGCTGCCAAGAGGATTTTGTGGGTGAGGGCACCACCAGGATGAAAGATCCATCATAAGTCACCAGAAAACAGAGAGAGAGAGAGAGACTATGGAAGAGAAGAAAAACTACATTTCATTCTTTCAATTTTAAGATATGTTTTATTTATTTTAACATACCAATCTCGACGTCATTCTGGCACCATTCTGATGTGCTCAGTCCTTGTTGAGTTTTGTGCGTTTTCTGTGTTACCCTGCCGCAGGTCTCGTAATTCTTGACCTTATGATATCATTGCACCATCACTATCTGAGGGGGCTATGCTCAGTATGCAATGTCTAAACGTTTGGATATTAACAGGCATTTCAATGACCGATTGTGAGCTGAGTTTTGTAAGTGTAATGATTATTAAGTTACAGTTAGGTGTAGTGATGAGCAAAACTATTTGTGTGGAACTGAATTCACAGTACAATCTGCAAAATAAATTCCTTTTCACTTCCAGTGAGATTTGTCCAATTCACACACAAAGAAAGGCATTTAGTTCCTGTTTTGAAGTGTTTGCCTGCAATAATTCAGCAAGCATCTGTCTGTAATTAAGTATTTAAATAAAAACTTGTGGTAAAAAAAAAAACCTACCTAAAGTGTGCATATCCTCAGCTAGGATAAGGTGGTTGCTACAGTATGTAACAGTGGGGAAAGTTTGAAAATGCCAATTAAGTTTCCATGAATGGAGTTTTTCTGTGGAGGAAAGACAGTGATGTGTTCCGTGGTGCGTCTTAATGACTTTGTGTGGAAAATACACTATGCAGCATTTCACATTTTTAAATAAAACCAGGGGGTTCTGACCCCTAAATTACCGGGCTGCCCACCAGATCTGCCGCTCGAGTATGGGGAAGCAGATGTACAATTTAAACAGATTGTTATTTTCATGGGAATTGTTACACATGCATAATAGAACTAACCATTTTATATTACAGCGAGTAATTAACCATAGTAATAAAAATAGTAAAAGGTAAAAAATTGAAAGAAAATTATGTTTCATGTTGCGTTAGAGGTATTTGTTGCGATATTCGTTTTCGTTCTTTTTGGCTTTGAAATTAACACGCAAATAGTTTTTAAACTTATACTTTTACTGTAAAACTTCAGTAAAAACAATTTTTTGAATTAACTTTTCGTCAATATCGCACTGAATTTTCATTCCGTGTTTGGACTTACATCCTGACAATGCAACATATTGCCCGTGAGTTTCTTTCTCTCTAATAAAAAAACCGACTTTTTGAATGTTTGTTCCTGTGATTTGTTAATTGTCATAGAGAAAAGCCAAGCAAAATGACACCTTTTATTGGCTAACTAAAAAGATTACAATATGCAAACTTTCGAGGCAACTCAGGCCCCTTCTTCAGGCGAGATGTAATCATCGTTACTTGTCATAGCAAAACCTATTCTAATGGGAAACTGTAAACATTTTAATACGAATGGCATATCAAGATCTCCTTTGTTGTCTAATGTTATCCGTGGAAGATGTACTACATTACCTTTCTTGTCGACTGTTAAAATTTTACAGGTCATTGCTGTGTAAACGATCGACAATTTTTGCGTTAATTCGATTGATTTTTCTCGGTGCTAGGGTTGCCCATGTACTCATTTCTTCTGTTGATAACCCTTCGGGATGAACTTCATCAATAAGATTTGGATTTAATAAGTCTCTTTTTATTGGGAAATTAAAGTGAGGAAAATGTAAAAATTTACAAAAGTTTTCACACGAATGAGAGGTGAGTGGACTGTGGGCGTGGTTGAAAATGGCTGACAGGAGGGACATGACAAAATCTCTTGGAAAAAGTCTTGTCTCAAGATTTTCTTTTATAATAAAGAGATGTACTGCATTCCCCTGTGGTGATGTGAACAAGAGTCATAAATAGCTTTGATTTTACCAGTGTGGTGCAATCTACAAGCTTTACACAGCAGCAAAAATGATCACAAGTTAAATATGAAAGTGTGAATGAGGCTTTAGGGAATAATATTTCTTGTTTCCTACCTGGAAAAACTCTTTAGTGAGTTTTGTGTTTCACAATTGCAAAATCGCCTTTGAAATTAGTTTTAGTGTCAGTTTTCAGATAGTCTTGAACTGTATGCGAATCAAAATTTGCCTGTTTCAATCATTCTAAGTTAGGACCTCTGCAACGAATTTTTACATTTTTCCAATTTGGTTTTGTTTTCTGGCCTTTTTTGACTTTGAAGCTTAGATCCCCACTTGCTAATTCTATTCCCTTTGACTCTGAATGTGAATTTCCCCTTGGGATTAATAAAGTATCTATCTATCTATCTATCTATCTATCTATCTATCTATCTATCTATCTATCTATCTATCTATCTATCTATCTATCTATCTATCTATCTATCTATCTATCTATCTATCTATCTATCTATCTATCTATCTATCTATCTATCTATCTTCATTTTGTCATTTTTGTAATCTGAGCACAGGCCTATTTCTTCTGTTTGGGCCAGTGTAGGATCATAGGAGATTCTAGACTGCCATTAGCCGTGTAAGTGTGTACGGTATCAAAGAAAGACAGCTGTTCAGACACCATTGCAAATCAGAGTGAGATGTTGTCTAGTTGGGACTTACAGTAAATAAGCAGTGCTCTACTAGGATGAAGATGATACAGCAAGTACCAGATGTAGTGCACAGCAGTTGCAAAACATGGTAAAAGCACTGAGCATTTTTCACCAGCCCCTTGCTTGGTGTGTTTGTTCTCATCTGCTCAGCTCATCCCAGTCATGATTATCAACAGTGTCGGTTCAAGAGGCTCCCACAGTAGAAGAAGGAGCATGGAGCCGACCTGCACCATCTCAGGACCCCCAGCAACACACCCAGCCTTGACCTGGCACCCACACACGCACTCACAGAGACAAGTAAAAAGCTGTTCAAAATGGGAAAATCATAAAGAATACAATAAGCAAATAAACAAGGAAAAACAGACAAATTATTAAACAAGTAACATTTATGAAAAAGCCCTCATCAATAACCTTCAACGGCAATTATTAATTAACTTATACAGAACAAAACACTAAGTAAAAAATGAGCAATGATAAGCACCACAGTAGAAGGTCCAAACACGGTCCAGATCCAGATGCAGATTGGAGGTAATGAATGGATGGAACTCTAACTGAACAGCTTTTCAGAACAATATGTAAAGTTTTGTCCTGCTGTGATGGGATGATGGTGAATAATTTTAAGCTTTGGGAGCACTCCACAGAAGAAGACGTTTACCAACTCTGATCAGACCACACGAACATCACGCACAGCACACAATAACAAATCCAGAAACTGTAATACTTGGAAAACTGTAGTAATCCATTGTTGGGGTGAAACACTGAGACATAAAAGACCACCAACTGAGCACATCTTTAAGTCCTTACCAAACTTAATTTCCCACAGCAACCCCAGCCATAACCTTTGCAGCCGACCAATGGCAAAGTACTACCGGGACTGCTGGGATTTGCAGTTAATTTAAGTAGAGCTGCTATGAATATGTCAGCTTCAATATTTAAGTTGGCCTGGTGTGAAAAAATGTAGGTGTGTGTATGAGTGTGCCTTCCAGCTGACTGGTGCCTTGCATCAGGTGAACTGATCCAACCCTTTGTGACTTTGTAAGGCTATGACTGGAACGAAAATGTCAGAGATAAAGCTTTAAAGTGGTTTGTTTCCCTTTTGGTTAAAAAGACATGGTGAATTATGAAAACTCCAAGCTGGCCTGGTGTGAACCTTTCAGTGGTCTGGTGCCCTGCTGCTGGGATGGGGTTTAACTCATCGAGAACTTTGTAAGGACTACATATGTTAAAATATGATATATATGTAGACAAGCATTTAGGTTAAAGATGATCCTAAAATGTCCAAACAGGAATATGAGAGCCTTGTGAAATCCTGCTTTTCACTTTGCACCCTCTTCTGCCATGGCCATAGCATTTAGATCACGGTGTGCCAATATCAAAGGGTACAAAGTTGGATAATTCTGTACCATACGTGTGTGTGTTTTTACAAACTGTGTAGAGTCAACTAAGTCCAGGTTGTCATTCAGCTACAGACTGACTAAACTGTACATTTCATTTTGCTTCTTCTCCTGCCAGAATTTCATGTAGTATACACTACAGAGCACATCTGCCTACAGAAATGTAAGTATATTAAACATTTAAATATACAGTGCAAGAAAAAAAATGAATAGTATGTTACCTATGCAGATCTGAGATATTAATATATTTCTGAAATACTATTATAAACAAACAAGGAAAAAAAAAGATACTGCGCCTTTAAAGTAACAGAAGGTTTGTCGGGAGTACAGAGGAGATAGGATATGCTTAATCCCCCACCATATTAATGTCTAAAATGTCGTTAATAAGCTCCAGACTCCGAGCTTGGGACCACACCAGGATGAAAAGTCTGTGTACATGAAGGTACCTGCCAGGTCTTGTTTGACAGGGCCTTGGCTAATGAATGAATATAAAGCTATTTCAATCAATCACGCAGGATTTATCTTTGCCCCGAGTCTAGGTGAGGTCTGGTATGGGGTGACCACGACTGTCAGGCATGCTGGAGCTGCAGCCAAGAAACTGTCTCAGCATTTCAATAAGGCTAGTATTAATGGCAGTTTATTCTTTCTTTCTTTTTTTTTTTCCTTATCATATGCACGTCTGTGTGTGTGTGTGTGTATGTGTGTGTGAAAGAGCCAGCGAGCATGTGCGTGTGTGTGCATGTGTCACAGGCATAGTGGCTCTTCCTAGGCACAAAGGGGGCTGCTGCTGCAAACAGCCAGACTGAATGGCAGGTTCAGGAATAACTTATCTGACAGCCGACGAGTCTAGAGAAAGAAAAAGAAGGTGATTTATAAACGTATCCCTTACAAATTGCAAAGATAAATCAAGGAGGCTCTTCTGCATAATGTATGCAAGTTTTATCCTGACACAAGATTTGGAGTTATTACTAGACAGCTGCAGCAAAAACAGCACCCTCTTTTTGTGGGGCGCAACCTGTGCAGGTGCCTGGAAAGAACGAAGCAAACCTTTATATTAATATAATGCCATTTACAGGCGAGAAATCGAGAGGAGAACACGGGCTGACATAAAGAGCAGTTAATTCAGGGTCATGAATTCTGCCCCACCCACGCAGCACGACTGTTTTCCCTGGAAAAGACGCCTTACCCGCAGCAACAAGCCTTCCTGATTTACATAAGTGGATTTTTAACATTTATGGCCTCAGAAAACTTTAGGAGGTATCATCACGTAAATACAAGGAGGTCTTGGTGTATAAACTACCGTACTATACACTCAATTTAGGGTTATTAATTAAAAATGTATTCAGAGTTTGACAGATGGTCTATTACAAAACAATTATTTTTTAAAACGTGTGTATCTTTATTTAGTGCTTTGCCTGACAATTCCAGATTCTCCAACAAGGAAACACTTTTTTAGTGCGAGACCGCAACATAGACGTTTTTGTTGAAGTCAATTATACGTAATCCGTGCCTCTGAGCATGAAGAGGAAACGATAAATGCAGACATTAGCCTGAACAATGAAATACCTGCACATCGTCTTTCTTCTTTTTCACTCAGTTACGCACTCAAGTGACTCACCCTGTTATGGAACAAAACACATTTGTCAAGTGAACCCCACCCATATCTTTTAAAGTCCCGACCCTGAAACTCTATGCATGCAAGAGACGTTTTTAATATAAGAAGCCCCAGAATTATCATTACAGATTCCATTTGCCACAGACGTCACTGAAATGATCGAGATGTTCTGCTACTACTTGTTCTGCTGTAGAGCTGTTTTCACTGGGTGCTGCAGCTTTACGAACAGACAGATAAGCTCCCAGTTTGAGTCGAATCATCCATCCATCCATCTTCCAAACCTGCTTCATCCTGAGCAGCATTGTTGGGGAGCTGGTGCCTATCCCATAAAAAACAGAGGGCACAAGGCAGGAACAATCCTTGAACATGGCACCTGACCATCACAGGACAAACACCCACTACACACACACACTAGGCCCAATTTAGCATTGCCAGTTTACCTAAGCATATAATGATCATACCTTGTTTCAGGTTCAGTGACAGATGGACCCGACTAGGAGCTTTATTATTATAAGCTCTTAATTTTAGGTTATTATTGTTATGCTTTTGGGTGATGTCTTTAACCATACACGATCAGGACATGGTCTAATTGTTCACATGCATATTTTAAACTGCAGGTCATGCAAGGTAAGTGGCTTACTCACTAAGCTGGAGGTAGGAGCTGAACTGCCAGCACTGCATCTCAGTGTTCAATGACTTACCCATTTCAACACAATACCGTCTACTAAAGTTAACCTTGAGTCGAATGATCTGCTCTCACTCATGCTTTCCATGTTTTATCCAAATTTTCTAAAGCAGTGTTTCTGCCCTAAAACAAAGACTCTTATGGTCCACTTCCCCTCCCAACAATTTAAACTAAAAGGAAAACAAAATTATAATTAAAATTCTTTCGGGATTGGCCATTAGCCTTGGGTACTACCTGGTGTAAAGCTAATCCCATCCGAATTGGTCTTTAAACACATTGTGTGGGTGGGTGGAAGGAACATCAGATGCCCCCATTAAGTTTTAGGGCGCCTGCTGGGTTGCCCCTTTTAATTTTAGTGTCAAATAATAAACAAAATAGGCACTCGTGTGCACAAAATACAACATTAAGTAGCCTTTCTGACGGCATCAAAGAAGTAGTTCTTATGAGCTCCGTTCTCAAAGTTGTCCAGGTCCCAATGAGATGCAGACATTTGGGGTGTGTCAGGTTCTTACAGCTCTCAGGATGGAAGAGGTTTAGTTAGTTGCCCTTGTTATCGTGGAGGAGATAAAAAAAGATGACATGGTTAGCGGCAGCGCCCCCTCTCACGCTGCTGAAGTATTGCATATCTTGAATGAGCCCTGAACGTGTCCCTCTGACTCGCATGCATGACGATTGATCGACGTTTGTATTGAGACTAAACTGTGCTTTTAGCAGACTGAAAAGCTAAAGGGCATTTTCCTCCACGAAAAAAAGTGAGGGAACCACTGAGTGGAAACGAAAGGAAAGGAGATTTAAAGGGTAACTCGTTCTTGCCTTCTAGGAGCTAGAGATCCTCATATCCTCCAAGACTATCACATCCAGCTAATTGAATAAAGCATTGTACAGTAGTACCCTGGTGGGCTGATAGTTTGAGATGTACTGTGCTAGAGGGCTGAATTCCACATATCCTTACGTCAGCCCATCCTACACAGCTATGTAGACTTCAGCATCATTAGTACCATAGGGATTCATACCAGAGTGTCTTCCATCCATCCATCCATCCATTATCCAACCCACTATATCCTAACTACAGGGTCACGGGGGTCTGCTGGAGCCAATCCCAGCCAACACAGGGCGCAAGGCAGGAAACAAACCCCAGGCAGGGTGCCAGCCCACCGCAGACGAGAGTGTCTTATGGCAACTATTATTATTTTTTGCGTCTTGGCAAATTCAGTGTTCTTGGGTACACATCCCATGATGACTGCTGCCTGTGTGGAGTTTGTGTGTTATCTCCATGAATAGAGTTTTCCTCCTGATGCTCTGTCTTTTCTTACTTAGTCCCAAATTGGGGCAGGTTAAAAGACATCTCTAAACTGGCCCCACTGTGGCCGAGGTGGGATATGTGTGTCAGTGTGTGTCCAGTGATAAGTCGCTGGCTCCCTGCCACCCGGAACTGGATTAAGTAGGTTAGAGAATGTATGAATATGGCGTTTGACAGGTGCTTTTATTCAAGGTCATAATACATTACAGTTTAAGCATATGAAGGTTAAGTCATTTGCAGAGCGAGTGTGAGGTGGGGAATGAGTTGGCAAACTTGTGGTTTCAAATCCTCTGCACCACGCTGTGAACCTATTATGTGGAGAATCTGCCTTGCTGTCATCAGTATATTATAAGTATTTTTGGGCACCGATACACAGAACAATTCAGCATCACCTAGACACTTTCTACACTGAGGCCTAATTTATGCTCGATACATCTATAAGTGTCATGGGGGGCACATGACAAAAATTACAAAAATTAGCTGTGCTCAGCTTTCTTTCACTATGCTACACATGTCGAAAACTATGTGGCACTGTGGACTCAGACAACATCCATAAAGTGGAAAAAGTTTTGAAGAGAGACTAGAGGTTGAAGTGTACAGATAGGCCCCAACTCTTTGAATTAAGTACTATCTGGATGTCTATGAAACCCTTTTACATTACTGAAATATTGTTTTTATATTTCTTTAAACTTCACATAGCAGTAGAGTGTGGTGTCATTTCACCCTACTTTCTCCTGTTTTAAACTTCACAAAAATTGAAATGAAATATATAGGATTAGCATCTTTATTGATATAAACATTATTGTTTTTGTACAGAGAATAATGAAAACCTTTACAAATACAGTACATCCTCGCTATCCATGGATTCTGTTAGTGGCTATTATAAAAGTGTTACCAATTTCGCAACACCCGCAGTCTCCTCGTGCCTATTCAGGCCGTGCACAGTAGAAAAACATTTTTGATAGCCCTATCACACGCGAGAAACATGTGAGGTTGAGCAATGACAGGTCTGTGATGCCCCTTGGATGTCTGTGGCCACACACATGCCACACTAAATGAAGCAATGTGTGTCTACTCAGGGCAAGTTATTGAGCCCCACTCATGATGGAGACCGGGGTTTGGAATTGTTGTCCATAAACAAGGAATTCCCAGTAAATGTGGGTCATGAACTCACACTGATTAAGCCCCTGCCCTTTGTAGACATTTCTCGTTGCTACTACCAATTGGATGGTTTAGTGTGGTCGTCGGATCGGCCCTGCCACAGTCAGTCGTGGACACTGGTGGAGTGCTGAGATGATGATTGAACGTGACGATCGAATGTTGCAAGAAAGTTACCATAGGTGAACCTGTGGAAGAATCATTACCAAGCCTCAACGGTGCTAGAGCAGAGGACTGGCACATCTGCCTGACCCAGAAGGATGGATGAAAAGGGACCAGAGCCAGCATCCCATGCAAACTCACACACCCCTGGCCCACCTCCACCACTCCCTGCGCATGACTGTGGGAATCCTATGCAGTTGTCCCACACAAGCCGTTGTGATCACAACCTTCACCCTGTTTTCGGCCACAGGGGCACAGATACCTACTTGACTGCTCTTGTGGTTTAATGACTTAATTCTCAACGCTTCTCTTTTGGTAACAAGTCTTCACGTTCTGATAATGTT
Organism: Erpetoichthys calabaricus; assembly: GCF_900747795.2. Classification (NCBI taxonomy): domain Eukaryota; kingdom Metazoa; phylum Chordata; class Cladistia; order Polypteriformes; family Polypteridae; genus Erpetoichthys; species Erpetoichthys calabaricus. Next base: position 25,217,783 of record NC_041409.2, on the reverse strand, counting down.
CCACATGTTCTCAGCGTTTTATACTGTTTTCCAGATACAGTAGAACCTCGGGTCACGACTGTAATTCGTTCCAAAACTCTGGTCACAACCCGATTTGGTCATGACCCGAAGTAATTTCCCCCATTAGGATTGTATGTAAATACAATTAATCCATTCCGGACCGTACGAGCTGTATGTAAATATATATATTTTTAAAGATTTTTAAGCACAAAAATAGTTAATTATACCATAGAATGCACAGCGTAATAGTAAACTAAATGTTACTTCTGTAATGTTTACTTCTTCTGCTTGGGCTCTCTCTCTCGCTCACTCTCTCTCTCGCTCTCTCGCTCGCTCTCTCTCTCTCTCTCGCTCGCTCGCCTTCTCTCACTCGCTCTCTCTCTCTCGCTCGCTCGCTCAATGCACAGGGAGAGACTGAACACGTGCGGAAATCATCGGCGCGTACGAACCGGAAGGGAAACTGGCTTGTTCGTCACCCGAGTGTGTGGTCATGAACAGATGCAAAAGTTTGGCAAACTTTTTGGTCGTAACCCGATTTGTACGTGGTCCGAGACGTCCGTGACCTGAGGTTCCACTGTACATTTATTACATTTCAACACTGGCAGTGAAGCATAGTGCTTATAAAAGTGTTTTGCCAAGAGCACCTAAGTGTAAACACGTTGTGATGAGCTTAGTTGATTTTTGGTACGTGAAATTATGTGTGTATGGTAACAGGTAGCAAAAGTGTATGATGAACAATGTCCACCAGAATCGACTCCTATTTTTCCTGTAGGATCAGTGTTTCTGTTTCCGCAGGGGTTTTTCAGCAACATAACCCCCACGGATAATGAGAATTGACTGTATGTGGAGAAATGATACTGTAAGAGAAACATACTGACAAAACAACAATTCCTCTTCACTGAGCTGCTGCAGATTAGCCCCGTGCACCGTCACGAGTGGGAGAGTGTTGCTGATCTGAAAGCGAGTATGCAATTCTGCTTAGTAATGGAGTTTGCATGGACCTCATAGCAGAAGAAATAATCCAGCCTTAAAACCACACTCCTTCTGGCCTGAAACCCCACACTTTATAGCGGCCATGTGGATTTTGTTTTACATTTCTTAGGCTTCCCTTTCACCTCATCTGTTCTCTTTGCCTTTTAAAGTACAGAAAATCATTTCTGATCCTCATTTACACATTATACGGAAAAAAGTTACACTTTCAGTAAGACAAGGATATTCAAATTGTAACCTTATGGAATATGGAAACTGTCTTACACGATTTGGGATTTCCTTCTCCTTAATTGAAGTTGCACATATTCTACAATTACAGATCATTTCCTTTGTCATATCTACACCTGTGTTAATGAAATTAAATCTGTTCATCAGGCGGATTTTATAAGGATTGAGTCTGGAACTTTTTAGAGACGATCATAAAGTAGATGAAAAGCAGAAGCAAGACTTGTTGCCTTCTCTGCAGCATGCAGCTCTCCCACTAGACTGCACTGTTGCCAAGAGTCATTAAAGCGTGCATGAATGAGCAGAGTATATTAAAGTTTTAAGAAAAAAGTTTACACGCATATAATATGTGGAAAGAGAGACAGAAATATTTGGTAAATACACACTGCTCATTGTATAGTCTCTTGCAGATGTGTTTCCTCTCATAAAAGCAGATCCAAAGCAGTACTGAAACACTAAATCCTCATATTTTAAAAAGGGCGGAACACAAATCAACAAGATGCAAATAAAGGATTCATCAAGTGGAATGCTAGGCCCACCCTTCTCTCCCTCCTTGTGTGAGCCTCTTTTCATGGAGATACTGTATATACACTAAATGTGTAGGGTGTACGGTAGGCAACTCTAAGGGGGTGTCATCTGGTGTAAGGATCAGTATCTAATGGAGCAGTACCCTCAAATAACATAAGCCGACAGGCAGCTTTTGTCTCTTGGCGGCTTCACTCACAACCATTCCGTGTCAGTTAAAATACCAAGTCCCAGGATGTTTTAAGAGCTGAGCCCCAGCTACAAGCAGTTTGACTCCAGTACACTGGCCATTAGATGACCCTGCTCTGCCCAAAAGTGTAAAAGAATTAAGGCTAACTTTATAACACTGCTATTCCTTAAATCCGATGGGGAATATGATGAATACACTAATATATCAAAATGCCTGCTGCAAGATCAGGTGTTTCTCTGTTATGGTTTGGCCAGGGTTTTTGCCCCCCCGCTCAAGAAAAGTAATACTTTGTAGTCATTTGAATATTTTGTTAATGGCTTTGTCTTCTGTTTATTTATTTATTTTTTTTGTCATATTACGGTTTATTCATAATGTGTTTAATGTTATTTTGCTATTCTGCATTATGTTAATCACAGATGTTTTAGTTTTAATTATCAGGCTTGCTTCCTTAAAGTGGAGGAAAAGTAGACGGGGCCACCTTGATGATGCTGCAGAAACTTCAGCATTGAGATTGTGGTTTACAGTAATCCCTCGCTATATCGCGCTTCAACTTTCGCGGCTTCACTCTATCGCGGATTTTATATATAAGCATATCTAAATATATATCGCGGATTTTATATGTAAGCATATCTAAATATATAACGTGGATTTTATATGTAAGCATATCTAAATATATAACGTGGATTTTTCGCTGCTCCGCGGGTTTCTGTGGACAATGGGTCTTTTTACTTCTGCTACATGCTTCCTCAGTTGGTTTGCCCAGTTGATTTCATACAAGGGACGCTATTGGCAGATGGCTGAGAAGCTACCGAATCAGAGCACGCAGTTAGGTTCCTGTGTGCTGATTGGCTGATTGACTGAATTTGATTCTGCTGCATTAACCAGGAAGTCTCGTCTTGCTCATTCAGCATCAACGTGTTTCGCTGTGTAAAAAGTTACCTTTTGTGCTCTTTTGCGTTTAAATTTGTGCGTAGTCAAGCCCTGTGTTATGGCTCCAAATCGATCTGCTCCTGTTACTGCTTCAGGAGCCTTGCCCAAGTGCCAACGGAAGATGCTAACAATTGCCGAAAAGGTAAAAGTTTTGGATATGTTGAAGGAAGGGAACAGCTACACCGCTGTAGGACGCCATTACGGCTTCAATGAGTCCACGATTCTTTTTATTTGAAAAGGAGAAAAAGAATATAAGATCTACGGCCGGAGTGTCCTTTAACCAGGGCGCAAAACGAGTTGTAAGTGGACGTAATAAGGCGGTAGTCCAGACGTAATCTGCTTTAGGGATTTGGATTGAAGACTGCCAGAAGAAGAAGAATGGCGGTGCTACACAGTCGCCTGAAGAGGCTCCTTTAGAAGAGCTGTAATGCCATCCTTTGTTGTTCAGTAAAATTAAACTCATCGTTATCGGACAAGTCGTCGTGTCATTGTTGGTGAGTAACCATAATTAATTTTCTACGTACATGTACTAAGTACATGTATGTTCTTTTAGTGTCACAGTACACACATTTTACTGTATACAATTTTTCTTGCATTGTACGTATTTATTGCTGGGGGCCTATCTATCGTAATGACTGTAACATATGGGATATCGGAGATGCTCGATATCTTTAAAATAATATTTAGGTTTTACTGTATATAAACAGTGTGTTTACATACATAATTTCAACAAATCTTACCAAATATGTAAGAGAATACAAAGGGTTTATGCTGTATAACTGTGCGGGAAATGTTTATAAGAGAGTGGGAGAGTTTATAAGGGCTTAAAATATATAAAAATAACCATATGAACATATTGTTTTTACTTCGCGGATTTTCACCTTTCGTGGGGGGTTCTGGAACGCAACCCCCGCAATAGAGGAGGGATCACTGTATACTCTGGTTTTTGTGATCTTTGCTCTTCTTTGTGGATTTCCAGGATTTTGACTCCTGTTGTCTTTCAAGTTAATGTTTTTGGACATGTGCTGTTGGCTTTGTTCACCTTTAGAGTTTGCAATTTAAGGCAAAACATATTCTCTTATTCTCCTGCTGGGACTTGATTTACAAAGGAAGTTTGTTGTCTTATTTACAGGCTAAAGATATGATGGTGTTCCTTCTGTCTATCTTAATATTATTTCTGAGTATTGAGCCTGTGAAGGCCAAAACCTGCTTGTTGAATTTTGTTTTAGTCTGCCCGTGGTGAGGCCTACCTTAGCCTTAGGATCATAAGATTGTAATGACACTCCAGGAAAGATGTATAGCAATGTTTCCCACATTTAGTCCTGGCAGACCCTTCTGGCTTCAGAGTTTTACTCCAACTAATTTAGTCAGCCTGTTTGGGCCTGACCAGTACTTGGATGGGAGACCATCTAGGAAAAGCTTGGGTCGCTGCTGGAAGAGGTTCTGGTGTTTCCAGCAAGGGGTGCTTACCCAATAGTCTGTGTGTTGGTCCCAATGGACCAGTGCAGTGACGGGGGACACTGTGCTGTAAACAAAATGGTGCTTTCCCTCAGGTAAGACATAAATCAGAGGTCCTGAATTTTTGTCGTCATAAAAGATTCTTGGACATCTTTTGAAAATTTCTCGATTTCCTGGCTGAATTGCCTATCACAGCCTGGTCCCCTAATCATGCTCTGTCTCTAATTAGCCAACTATCTCTTTCATCCCTTCCCCTCTTAATAGCTAATGTGTGGTGAGTGTACTGATGCAGAAATGGCTTCCATCGCATTATCCAGATAGTTGAAGTGACCCTACACTGTCTATGTATAGCACTTTGAGTGTCTAGAAAAACGCTATATAAATGTAACTATCTATCTCTACCTTGGCAAGCCAGACTTAGGTGAAGAGTTGGTCTTGCTTGTGGTTTCTCAAGGCCTGCACCATTTTTGTGCTTTGTTGTGTAAAGAAATCATAACATTCTCGACACCTGGAACAATCCAATGACAAAATAAAGTAAAAAGGAGAGAAAGACAAAGCAAAACTCGCTGCCACCCAGAGCCTTCCCGTACAGTTAACCATCCCTGACTACTAGGTTGGGGTGGCTCATACAATTACTGACTTTCTAAGCCAAAATACTCCATACTTAACTCCTGAATCTTTGCTCAAATTCTCCTTCCAGATTCTAAACTCAATTTCTTTTGGTTTGAAACTCACTTTTTGGGTTACTTCCAAATCATGGAATCATTTCTTGCATCACGAGTTGGGTTTCTTTGACCCCACTTATAACAGGCTACAACTCTACATATTAAACCATGATGTGCTTACACCCCTGAGCTTTAAGTAGCCCTTTAAAGGGCTTTAAAAAGGGAAAACTGGGGTGTGTGCTGCCACCTAATCAATGAGAAGTCAATGACTGGCCTTACCTGGGACAAACACCCCTTGGAAGGACCGCATAGCTGCAATTTTTCTGGCTGGGCACCAAGTGACCCCATTATCAATACTCTCAATGCATTTTTCTCTCTTTCTCTCTCTATGGGCATGTGGTCCAAATCTCTGCCATCTGCTGGGACTCGTGTTCTTTAGCATCTTGAGGGAATCTCTATTGCTTTAAAGCAGGGCACCAAACTTTCTCTCTTGCTCTGCAAGCCTCAGGTAAATTACTTCAAAGAAGCTTAGAATAACTGCAAGATTTACTGCCCCCTGGCATTGGCCATCTTGACACTGGTGGATTGATATATAGGCATTTGCATCTCCAGTGCCTGAGCGAGTTTTCCTCCCCATCTCTCTCTTTCCCCTAAGACCTTACTAAGACCTGCCCCTGGTGCCTCACAAAGTATACATTTTGAGCTTGACATCCATATTTTGTATTTATTTAATATTTATTTTAGCAGGAAAACCCAACTGAGACCACAACCTTCTTTACAACAGGGTTCTGAAAAAGTACACAAAAATAAAAACAATTCATATTATACCTTACTAAAAACAATTACAGTTAGATAAAATTTAAAAATTTAAGATGGATTTAAAATTGGGCAAAGTGGTTAGCTGTTGAAGTTTCGTTAACAAACCCCCCCACAATACAGTACACACACACACAAAGTAGTATCGTATCTTTACCATCACCTTCAAGGGCTGCACAATCTGACCAAATAGAAATGGTATGACTTGTAACCTTTCCCACTCCCCATCTCTTAATCCATCACAAGGCACACTCACTTCCATACTCACTCTTAGCAGGCTCATCTAACTGAATCCGACATCTAATTACATGACTTCTAGTCTGAGAGGATATCGAACTTGATGACTGGATTTACTCATCTCGTTGCCCGAGAGTGTCCGGTTACTTGACTAGAAATCTCAGGGCATGACAAGCTACACCACTTCGTGATGATTTCTCAGCACAATTTCACATTTTCTGAGTATCATGAGGTTGCCCCTTTTTTGGCAACCAATAAATTGCTACCTAATGGAGCTGGCAGCCCTACAAAGTCTTTACAGATTCAGACTCCAGCTGCAATCTTGACCAATTTTGTCAGGGTACATAAAGCAGAGGACATCAGACAGATTCTGTTCGTGAAGTCCATTACACCAGTGTTAGTCATCCCTGTCACGCATGCTAGTCGGAGGATCACCTTCCAGGTTTTATCAAAGGTAAGCAATACCACACCAGGGTGAGAGGGGGCACAGCTGCTAACATCTTTGTCACTTCTGTCATTCTCAGCAGTGGTAGATGACCCCGCCCCTAATGGCCAGCAAGTTATAAAAGGACAGAATCTGAGAAGGTCTTCTCAGATCGGATCCATGTTACGATCAACCCGGAGGTCCTGATGATGACTTCTGTCTTGAGAAGACTAAAAGCTTGTTTGAGATTCATGTTAAGTTTGACCATTTAAACACCATCAAGCATTCTTACTGTTTAAAATTATTGAGTTGGATTAAAAGGGGTGACCCAGCTGGCAACCCAACACTTTCCATATGTAATGATTCTTCTTCCAAATTATTCCCACTGCATTATATGCATTGTACTCGCAGCACGTGGGGGTCTGTGCGGCCCGTCTCTGTGAACCTGATTCATTTTTTTTTAAGCAAGACTAGTTGGAGTGAGTACCCAATTGGCGGTCATGTGAGGTTGTCGTGACTGCCTAAAACAGTGGTTCTCAAACTGTGGGGCGTGCCCTGAAGCTGTACAAGGGGGGCATCGAATAAATGAAAAAGACATCAAAATTAATTTTTTACATTTTTATTTCAAATTTAAATTTGCAAGCATATAATCACAACGAATGAATTACAACTAAAATTAAAATAAAACATTTCTAAAGCATAGATCTAATAACTACTAACTGATGAGGGGCACACACTGCTGCTGCTTTTATAGTCGCGTATTTTCAATCCAGAAAGTTCGAGACGTATCTGTGTCTGTCACGAACATTCGGGTAACAGCAGATCAGGTGACAATGCGGCGCAACTGCACCACATTGGCAGCGTAGCCAATATTGCCAAATTGAGTTAAATAATTTACTGCGTATTGGGTTATTTTCATGATACAACTAACAGCGGTATAATATTTGTCGGACGAAAATACTTTAGTCTCATGCAGATTGACTTCATCGGTGTCCTCGTTTATGAGATTTTTAAAAATTAAAACATATTTAATTGTTTCTTTACATAAAAAAATAATTAAATAAGAATAAATAATTTATTCTTTGTTTTTGGGATTAGAATTACTACCAAAAACCACACAAGGCATTTTAACAGTTATTAAAGCACTTTAAAAAACATAAATTGCAAATATTTCATCGAAGTTAGCCGAACACATGCAAATCTTATGGAAGTCAAAATGATAGGATACCGCGACACCGCACGAGTATCACACCTTTGTTAGTTGTATCATGGGTTATTCTCATCTATTTTAAATTATGCAGGGGGCGCAGAATTATTCCAGGTAGAAAAGGGGGGGCGCGAAATACGAAAGTTTGAGAACCGCTGGCCTAAAACTTGCTAAGATCGTGTAAATGTAGTCTGAAATTGGAATGACTGGACAAGTCATGTAAGGTGTTTGGGCCTTAACCTGATATGGGAGGAAACAGATTAAGAGGTGACATGATTGAAGTGTTTAAAATTATGAAGGGAATTAATACAGTGGATCGAGACGGTTATTTTAAAATGAGTTCATCAAGAACATGGGGACACAGTTACTTGTTAAGGGTAAGTTTCGCACAAACATTAGGAAGTTTTTCTTTACACAAAGAACGACAGACACTTGGAATAAGCTACCAAGTAGTGTGGTAGACAGTAAGACGTTGGGGACTTTCAAAACTTGACTTGATGTTTTTTTTGGAAGAAATAAGTGGATAGGACTGGCGAGCTTTGTTGGGTTGAATGGCCTCTTCTCGTCTAGAGAGTTCTAATTGTTCTAATTGATACAGAAGTACCACAAGGAGAGCGATCAAATGTCACACAAATGGCCTATGTGCGGTTTATCAGCATCAGTGCAGCCCATCTAGAAACACACTGAATAGAAACAAAAATGCCATAAGGCATGTTGGCGAGACAGATAATAATTTGACTTCTAGAATTCCATCCTGTCCAACTTCATGACGTCTAGTGGGTTCAATTCCTTGCTAAGTCACTGCCGGTGTGGAGTTGTTACTCCGTGATTTTCCTTTGGATATTCTGGTTTCCTTAATCAATTTAAACATGTCAGCATCAAAGTGGCTGAAAGAGTGTTACTAATTTACTGTACCCTCATGTGGGTGACTGTGGATGTGTTCATGATTGCGCCCTGTGCTGGTCTGACATCCCACTTTGCATTAAATGGTATTGGGGCCTACCAACAGAAAGGCACAATCAGATGAATTGACATTTCTAAATAACTTGGCTTTGTTTCATTTTGTTTAGTTATTATTTTTCACATAGACATAGTGGGCTGCACCCATTTTAAGTGTGACCTCCATATTTTTATGAGCTATATTTGGGTATATAGAGTAGAGCAGGAGAGAACCTCTGTTCTCTGACCTTTGCTGGCAGCCATGCAGCCTAACTAAAGAACGCTGTCTGCATAATTCCTGTTTTGCAAGTTGACGGCATTATCTCCAGACATGATCAGGCACTGACAGAAGCCTGTGAAGTATGGTGGCGTGTTTTCTCTGTTGCGTTTTCTTAAGGTGATCATGCACTTCGGTAGCATGCAGTGTACATCAAATATCTGTAGGGCTATGGAAGGCTGATGGATGCGGATCACTGAGACGAGTATGATGTTGCTTTGTCAGAAAAATGTTCAGTTTTCATTCCTCAAATCAACATATGAAATGCTGCCAGTTTATGACTATTGTATAACTTTATATGTGTACATTTTTTAAACTACAACTATACATGTATTTTAGTGTGGTGCAGTGCACAGCTCCAGATTCCTGGGTTCAAATTGAAGCCCACTCACTCACTGTCTATATGGTTTCTTCAGACATGCAACTTTAATAGGCCCTGTATGATTCAAAGTGGGTGAACATGCCCCGGTGATGGACAGGCCTGGTATGTGCCCAGAATGGCTTACAGAACCAATGACTTCAAGTTAGAAGATCGATGGCTTTTTTCATTTTTATGTATTTGGCTGACACCTTCATGCAAGCTAATTTAAAAGACAACAGTGCACTACACTACCCTACATCCATTTCTGGTTGGGTCTACTGGCACAGCAAGTGACTTTCTCAGTCTCCAAGACCCAAAGTGAGTCAGAAGGAGATTGTGGTTTAAGGTCCAGCACCCTTATCACCACACTGCTCATCTTCTTAATCTGCTGCATCAATGGCATCAGCAACTCTACTAGATAGCTCAACAAGCTTGCAAGTGTTCATTTTATTAAACATACTGGACAAAGCTACTTAAGGAAGAGGATGGATGAGTAAGTAGATGCACATTTTCTAATGACTGCTCAAATCTGCATCCAGCTCTGCAAGCAGGTCCTCCAACTTACAGGGACAACCCGGGGGCTGGTGGCAGGATTGGCACTCCAGCCACTGTAAAAAAAACTCACATTGTTCCAGTGTGGTGCTGTGGTGTCACCCAATCCAGGTGGTTCGGCGTGTGGTGGGTGCGGCAAGATGCTATCAACAGCTCAAATCCATTAGCTCTGCAGTACTGGAATCTTTAGACAGCTTGGGTTTGCATCAAACAACAGAGATCACAACTAAATATCCTGGTATGATGAAAATCGGGGTCTGATAATCTGAGGGAGGCCACACTAAAGATAAGCAAAGTAGAGTGAGGGGACCATTATATACAAGGAGCTACATAAGGTCTGAGTAGAAATCCAGATAGCTAGGAACATCCAGACATATTTTTTAATAAACTATTAAGGATCTGAGTGGTAGCGCTGCTGCCTCGCAGTTAGGAGACCTGAGGTTCGCTTCCCAAGTCCTCTCTGCATGGAGTTTTCATGTTCTCCCCGTGTCTGCGTGGGTTTCCTCCCACAGTCCTAAAACATGCAGGTTAGGTGGATTGGCGATTCTAAATTGTCTCTAGTGTGTGTGTTTGGTGTGTGGGTGTGTGTGTGTGTGTCCTGCGGTGGGCTGGCGCCCTGCCTGGGGTTTGTTTCCTGCCTTGCACCCTGTGTTGGCTGGGATTGGCTCCAGCAGACCCCCGTGACCCTGTAGTTAGGATATAGTGGGTTGGATAATGGATGGATGGATCTGAGTGCACGATGGTGCTGCTGCCTCACAGTCCCAGTGTCCTAATTTCGGATCCTATGTTATGTCACTATCTGTGTGGGAACTGCATGTTCTCCTTATGTGTGTCTTTTAGTTTCTTTGTACTCAGGATTCTCCTCCCACGACACAGGTGTTTGTGAATAATATATACAATGGACTGGGACCCCCCCCCCCCCAATCCAGGGAGGGATCCTGTCCTGTTTTAGCCCTTCCATTTCTCTGAATTGGATTAAGCAGGATATAATGTGCTTTATAAAAAAAAGTTCTCAGCACCACTGTATCTTATTTAAGTGCGTTGACCAACAACAGAGTGGGTGGATCTGCGGTAGTAAAAAGAGATGACTTTATAATACAGTATGTGGCAAGATGCCTGGAAAAACTGAGCAGAAAAAAAAATGCCCTTTATATTTTAGACATCAAGGTAAACCTAAGTGAAAAGGTGATGACACATGTACAGTCCTATTGTATGCCATTCTCACAAACACAATTATCTATGTTGCTTTGGGAGTTGTGGACGAGATGAGAACTTTGGTACAAGTGCCTCTGTCTGCCAATCACAGCAGCAGGCTGAGCACCAGGAGCGACTGTTTTCATTCCCACAAAAACCCTACATTTACAACATGTGGACGTTTGCTACATTTCAATATCAGTGAGGATAACATGCAGAGGTGAACCAGTCACCAGTAAATTTTGAAAGCTAATGGCGGGTACTAGGTGTTTAGGTTACATTTATGTCAAAGTGCACACCTAGGGTTATAAGTTCTAAAAAATACAGTGAAAGGCTTCAGACCTCACCACAAACTGAAATGAGGGGAACATCCTATAAAGAACAAAACTTACCACTAGTCCACCACCCCACAGTCATAGCTTATGGGCACTCTATCTATCTATCTATCTATCTATCTATCTATCTATCTATCTATCTATCTATCTATCTATCTATCTATCTATCTATCTATCTATCTATCTATCTATCTATGATACTGTCTTCTGTATCTATCTATGTATCATTATTTTTGTACTGCCTTTTAAATCTGCTTATAGTTAACAGCTTTATCTATCTATCTATCTATCTATCTATCTATCTATCTATCTATCTATCTATCTATCTATCTATCTATCTATCTATCCATCCATCCATCCATCCATCCATCCATCCATCCATCCACCTTGGGTCTTGCATACGCCTTAAGGCCGTGTTTCAAAGCAGTGGTGCACCAGGGGCAGCTCTTCACGTTACAGGTAACTTGTTGGTCCATCATGCTCCATTGACTCTTGCCAATATATCATGCAGGATTTGTCCTGACCTGGTGCACTGCCAATGCTCAATGATGGGTTTTAGGGTGACAAAAAAGACACATGTGGCATTGGACTGAGGAAGTGCCCGATAGATGCCAACTAATAAATACTGGACAATTGACACGTACTTGATAAGTGACTGAAACACGCCTCAGTTTGGGCCACTTTGCTCTCCACTACCTCAGTTATCTTAGCTTTCAAGTGTATATTAACCGATGCTCAACAGATCACGTAAAAGTCTCACAAGTTTGAAGCTAAGCTTTGATGCCATTTAAGGCTCAATTTAGCCTGTGTGCGGATTTTACTTCAGTGCTCCCCCAAACCCTTTTTTGGTAGCTGGGCACTTGCCTTCAACTGCAAATCACAATCTCAAGATCTTGTTCACCAGTGAGAGGAGAAGAAGGAAGTAGCACATCGACAGGCGGGTCAGAGCAGCATCCTCAGTCATGTGGACGTTGTACCGGTCAGTCGTGGTGAGAAAGAGAGCTGAGGCGAATGGCAAAGTTCTCAATTTACTGGTCGATCTATGTTCACGAGCTGTGGCTGGTGACTGAAAGAACTAGATCACGGATACAAGCAAGAAGAATTTAATTCCTTCGCAGGGTGTCTGAGCTCAGCTTAAGAGATAAGGGAGTGCAGAATGCAGAAATTTAAGAGGATCTCAAATTACAGTCACTGCTCTCCTGCAATCAAAAGGCCCAGTTGAGGTGGTTCAGGCATTTGATTAGGATGCCTACTAGATGCCTCCATGGGGAGATGTTTCAGGCATGTGTAACCAGGAGGAGAACTTGGGGAAAAATTAGAACATGCTGGGGAGATTATGCCTCTCAGGTGTCCTGGGATTGTTTCAGTATTTCACCAAAGGATTTGGAATAGGAGGCTCAGAAAAGGAGGTGTCTGGGCATTACCCCTTAGACTTCTACTTTTGCGACCTGAACCCAGATAAGTGGCAGAAAATGGATGGATGGATGTGCCCATTAAACCAATGTTATAATGACACACTATAACACCTTATCCACAAACCTGCTTACTCAGTTTCAGGATCACAGAGGAGCATGGGATTCATGCCCAGGATGCTATATTTGTGAGGTTGTATTGTACTGAGTTCACATAAGGAAAAATATACAGCTGGTCCTCAAAGGTACAGTAGCCCAGGCCAGGAGTAGTGAGTCAATGGCTAAAACCCGCCATGGGATACTGGCCTACTGTAAACATCCACCAGGAGAAAAATTACATAACAGCAATACTATTTCCTATTTTATTATCTACACACAATATGTGTAATGTAATTTATCATTTACTGTATATAAAAAGCATATGGTTTTACTGACTGAGCATCAGCAAAATTGTACTTGCAAGAAGAAGCTGGATTAGCAAATCCCCTTATATGACTCATGCATAATGGAAAAATCTATAAAACTAAAACTGTACAGATCTGTGCTGAGTTGCGTATAGACTTCTCTTTGCTCCTTCTTAGGAGATAAGGTCAAAGATGTCTTAAATTCTATTCAGTCCCATTAACATCTAATGAAAAAGGAATTGAAGTTACTACATTTGTTCTTCTGTAAGCAGAGATATGTAGCGATCTGATATCCTTCGTGTCGTTTTTGTTGGGCCTGGTGCATACACGATAGATAGATAGATAGATAGATAGATAGATAGATAGATAGATAGATAGATAGATAGATAGATAGATAGATAGATAGATAGATAGATAGATAGATAGATAGATAGATAGATAGATAGATAGATAGATAGATAGATAGTTTTCATTCTCTTACCAGAGAAATTTGGAAATTAATGCAGTCATTTTCAAAGTGGCTTTGCTCATGGCCTCATAAAGCCTAAGTGTGCAGTTATCACATGTCAAGCCTCCTATGGTGCCTTAATACTTCATTAACCTTTTGTAAAATGCTGGTGCCGACTACAGAACTATGGCATCTCGGGGTTTGTCCCTGACAGGGAAAGCACACGGCACAGCAGCTGCGTCTCTGAAACACATCCGTCTGAACTTATGGGCCAAGTTCTAAACATGCCTGATATTGATTTATTGGCATCAGAGCCAATTAAGACTGTAACTTTATTTATTTCATTAAGCTTGTGTAGGACCACCAATGCCTTACCAGCCAATCAATAAATGTTCAATTCTATTTAGAAAGTTTCTTTTTCATGGCTATACAAGTACACAGGAAGCATTTTGCACTGTGATCATCAAGCAGATGCCAAAATAGAAAACTGGAAATTAAAAACTTAGAGAAATCAACTGGCTCAAAGTTACCCATTGAGTTATTAAGTTACTGTACCTTATTTCACATTATCCTTTTTAAAATGTTTTAGATGTGCTTAATGTCATTAACACATTAATGAGGAGAGGAATGAAGGTCAGTAGGAACAAGACAGAATACATGTGTGTGAATGAGAGGGAGGTCAGCGGAATGGTGAGGATGCAGGGAGTAGAGCTGCTGAAGGTGGATGAGTTTAAGTACTTGGGATCAACAGTACAAAGTAATGGGGATTGTGGAAGAGAAGTGAAGAAGAGAGTGCAGGCAGGGTGGAGTGGGTGGAGAAGAGTGTCAGGAGTAATTTGTGACAGATGGGTATCAGCAAGAGTGAAAGGACGATAGTGAGACCAGCTATGTTATATGGGTTGGAGATGGTGGCACAGACCAGAAATCAGGAGACAGAGCTGGAGGTGGCAGAGTTAAAGATGCTAAGGTTCGCATTGGGTGTGACGAGGATGGACAGGATTAGAAATGAGGACATTAGAGGGTCAGCTCAAGTTGGACGGTTGGGAGATAAAGTCAGAGAGGCGAGATTGCGTTGATTTGGACATGTGCAGAGGAGAGATGTTGAGTATATTGGGAGAAGGATGCTGAGGATAGAGCTGCCAGGGAGGAGGAAAAGAGGAAGGTCTAAGAGTAAGGTTTATGGATGTGGTGAGAGAGGATATGCAGGTGATGGATGTAACAGAACAAGATACAGAGGACAGAAAGATATGGAAGAAGATGATCTGCTGTGGCTACCCCTAACAGGAGCAGCCGAAAGAAGAAGAAGAAGAAGATGTGCTTAATGTCATTCGTATTTCTAGTTCTGGAGTAAAGCTGGCATGGCCTTAATAACTGGGTAACGTTATAGTTTGGCAAACCTGTTAGTATTCTTTCAGCCACCATGTTGCAGAAAGTTAATTTTAATTGGTTTCAATGTAGACAGTAGAATGCAACCTTCCAAAAGCTTTCAATAATTCATGTCTGATGACGTAGGCACACAACAACCCCAGACACAGGCTGGAAGATTCTTTTTTACAGCACAAGGGAAATAAAGAAGAATAAAAAAGAGTGGGCTAATTGAATTTCAGGAGTTAGTACAAAGATGCCATAAAATTCTGTTCCCCAGTTAGCACAGTGAGGCACTTACGATCAATAGTACGTCAAGAGACTTTTTTCAAGCAGGGTTCCATCTAGTGACAAGGACCCAAGCAAGCAAGATGGCCTTCCTAATTCCTTTTTACACTATCCTGGGGAAGTCATGTGGCCAGAAGGGATTGTCCTCTTTCTTGTCTCCTGAACTTCCTGAGCTGGTTTGGTTCCCTTCAACTTCTCATGGACCTTCAGGAATGTGTTTTGTGTATTGTTGCTGAAAAACAAAGAGGAAATTGTGTTGTGAGTTCTCAAGCTCCTTTAATATGCTTCCCTCTGCTCTCCCAGCATGTTTCACACAGGGAGGTGGAGTGGACTGTAAAAACACTAAATCAAGGTAAGTGTCCTAAAAAATCATTATGGGCTAAAGGCTAGTGAATTGGCATTACAGTAATCCCTCGCTATATCGCGCTTCGCCTTTCGCGGCTTCACTCCATCGCGGATTTTATATGTAAGCATATTTAAATATATATCGCGGATTTTTCGCTGCTTCGCGGGTTTCTGAGGACAATGGGTCTTTTAATTTCTGGTACATGCTTCCTCAGTTGGTTTGCCCAGTTGATTTCATACAAGGGACGCTATTGACAGATGGCTGAGAAGCTACCCAGCTTACTTTTCTCTGTCTCTTGCGCTGACTTTCTCTGATCCTGACGTAGGGGGATTGAGCAGGGGGGCTGTTCGCACACCTAGACGATACGGACGCTCGTCTAAAAATGCTGAAAGATTATCTTCACGTTGCTACCTTCTGTGTGAAGCTGCTTCCTGAAACGACATGCTGAACGGTGCTTCGCATACTTAAAAGCACAAAGGGCACGTATTGATTTTTTTATCTGTCTCTCTCTATCTCTCTCTGCTCCTGACGGAGGGGGTGTGAGCTGCCGCCTTCAACAGCTTTGTGCCCCGGTGCTTCGCATACTTAAAAGCCAAACAGCCCTATTGATTTGTTTGCTCCTTTGAAGAGGAAGATATGTTTGCATTCTTTTAATTGTGAGACTGAACTGTCATCTCTGTCTTGTCATGGAGCACAGTTTAAACTTTTGAAAAAGAGACAAATGTTTGTTTGCAGTGTTTGAATAACGTTCCTGTCTCTCTACAACCTCCTGTGTTTCTGCGCAAATCTGTGACCCAAGAATGACAATATAAAAATAACCATATAAACATATGGTTTCTACTTCGCGGATTTTCTTATTTCGCGGGTGGCTCTGGAACGCAACCCCCGCGATGGAGGAGGGATTACTGTAATATCACAAGGTCTCACTGAGCACACAACATGTGACCCTGAATAATTTATATAAAGTGGTTCTAGTTATGGTGCCACCCAGCTCCACTAGACTGCGAGTAAGAATCCCAGATTGGGCCCTGTCTTTGTGAAGCTGGAACATTCTACCCAGAACTGGTTCTGGTTTTTATACATTAAACATAAATTACAGTCATATGAAAAAGTCTGGGAACCCTCTCACCCTTCATAATAATTTACTTTCCTTTCAACAAAAAAGATAACAGTGGTATGTCTTTCATTTCCTAGGAACATCTGAGTACTGCGGTGTTTTCCGAACAAAGATTTTTGGTGAAGCAGTATTTAGTTGTATAAAATTAAATGTGAAAAACTGGCTGTGCAAAAATGTGGGTCCCCTTGTCATTGTGCTGATTTGAATGCCTGTCACTGCTCAATGCTGATTACAACACCAAATTGGTTGGATGAGCTCGTTAAGCCTTGAACTTCATAGACAGGTGTGTCCAATCATGAGATATAAAGGTATTTAAGATGGTCAATTACAAGTTGTGCTTCCTTCCCTTTGACTCTCCTCTGAAGAGTGACAGCATGGGATCCTCAAAGCAACTCTCCAAAGATCTGAAAACAAAGATTGTTCAGTCTCATGGTTTAGGGGAAGGCTACAAAAAGCTATCTCAGAGGTTTAAACTGTAAGGAATGGAATCAGGAAATGGAAGGCCACAGGCACAGTTGCTGTTAAACCCAGCAGGTCTGGCAGGCCAAGAAAAATACAGGAGCGGCATAAGAGCAGGATTGTGAGAATGGTTACAGACAACCCACAGATCACCTCCAAAGACCTGCAAGAACATCTTGCTGCAGATGGTGTATCTGTACATCGTTCTACAATTCAGCGCAATTTGCAAAAAGAACATCTGTATGGCAGGGTGATGAGAAAGAAGCCCTTTCTGCACTCACGCCACAAACAGAGTCGCTTGTTGTATGCCAATGCTCATTTAGACAAGCCAGATTCATTTTGGAACAAAGTGCTTTGGACTGATGAGACAAAAATGGAGCTATTTTTTCATAACAAAAAGCGCTTTGCATAGTGGAAGAAGAACACCGCATTCCAAAAAAAACACCTGCTACCTACTGTCAAATTTGGTGGAGGTTCCATCATGCTGTGGGGCTGTGTGGCTAGTTCAGGGACTGGGGCCCTTGTTAAAATCGAGGGTTGGATGAATTCAACCCAATATCAACAAATTCTTCAGGATAATGTTCAAGCATCAGTCACAAAGTTGAAGTTTCGCAGGGGTTGGATATTCCAACAAGACAATGACCCAAAACACAGTTGGAAATCTACAAAGGCATTCATGCAGAGGGAGAAGTACAATGTTCTGGAATGGCCGTCACAGTCCCCTGACTTGAATATCATCGAAAATCTATGGGATGATTTGAAGCAGGCTGTCCAGCCATCAAATTGAACTGAACTGGAGAGATTTTGTATTGAAGAATGGTCAACAATACCTCCATCCAGAATCCAGACACTCATCAGAGGCTTTAGGAGGACAGTGTTTAGAGGCTGTTAGATTTGCAGAAGGAGGCTCAACTAAGTATTGATGTCATATCTCTGTTGGGGTGCCCACATTTATGCACCTGTCTAATTTTGTGATGATGCATATTGCACATTTTCTGTTAATCCAATAAACTTAATGTCATTGCTGAAATCCTACTGTTTCCATAAGACATGTCATATATTAAGAGGAAGTTGCTACTTTGAAAGCTCAGCCAATGAGAAACAAAAATCCAAAGAATTAAGAGGGGTTCCCAAACCTTTTCATATGACTGTATATAATGTAGGGAGACTACATGGTTTTGGTCACTGCAGATAAAATTTACATTAGACATTACTGTACTTTACTGTATGGTATTTAATGTACCTGCGGTGGGTTGGCACAATGCCTGGGATTGGTTCCTGCCTTGTGCCCTGTGTTGGCTGGGATTGGCTCCAGCAGACCCCCGTGACCCTGTGTTCGGATTCAGCGGGTTGGGTAATGGATGGATGGATGGATATTTAATGTGCAATGTAAAGAGGACACAAAACAACATCAAAGAGTTGGGGCACCACCCTGGCAACTCCAGTGTAATCGCCATAAGAAAAAAAGGTAAAATGCAACAAGTTGTGGATAACGTCCTTTCAGATGGGTGCTCAGAACTCAACTGAATTCAAAATGACTGGACTTCTGGTTGTACGGGTTCCAGACAAGAAGAGACAGGTCCAGAAAGGCAGATAAAAGAAGTCATGTCATTGGTGTAATGGCCATCAGTCTTCCATTTTGCGGATGGAGGAAGAGAGAAGGTGTTAGAACACAGCGGCAATCCCTGGTTTGGAGGGTTATTACTATCACCAGAGCCCTTCAGCTGTCTCCGATGTGCATGAGCGTGACAGCAGTAGTCTGATTGTTACACACTATCTCTACATTATATAATGTTTAGTTTTACAGAAGATTAAACTGCATTGCTAATGCGGCTGCTTTGTCATACTGCTTATTGTTATGGACTAGAAATCAAAAGCCTGTCGGTAGCTTAACCCTTTTGGCCCTGACATCCTATTACTAGTCCATATATAAGCAGCCGTTTTTGTAAAGCACCGGTACATTTGCAGCCATTGGAACTGGGCGTGCTACTATTAGCATGGACTAGACAGACTGGCATACAGTCCGTAAAACATGGAAGTGAAAATGCACACTTCCAGACTGTGCGCATCACTTTCAATTTTATTTCCTCAAGAAGATTGAAGTATGTGGAAGCTATTGTATAATAACAGTGATCATTTTAAAGCTTCCTAGACATCCCAAAGGTAGAATATCTCACAAAATAATTTTTCCCATTAAAAACAGAAAATCCAGGGCTGAAAGGGTTGAATGCCACCCAAAACTCCCTGCTGGGTCAAGAGCAAGTTGCTTATCGCACCTCTAGTCAAAAATGGTATAAAAATGTATTTTCATTCTGTATATTAAGCACTTTATGGAAGAAAATGATCCGCTGTGGCAACCCGGGAGCAGCCAAAAGAAGAAGAAGAAGATATTAAACACTTTAGCTCACTTAAAAGGTGCTATATAAAATAAAAAAAAAACGAGTGTAGTTTTCACTTAGCTCCACTCAGCAGGCAATCAATTATCAAGTATTTTTTTTTCATTTATCACAGTCACTATGTCTTCCAAGAACTATTCTTCACGTTTGAGCAATATGTTCCATTCTTTAAAGGGTGGAACCATACATCAAGTCAAATTAAAGTTGGTTGATTTGAAAAATGTGCGCTATTTGGAATTTGTTGGAATTAAAAAAATAAATACAAGTATACTTGCCAGGCTTTCTTCCAAAGTCCAAAGACATGCTTATCAGATTAATTAGCCCCTCTGAATTTCCCCTTTGTGAATGAGTGAGTGAATGAGCCCGTGATTGTGTTTGTAATCTCCTTCTGATGGGCTAACATCCTATCTGGGGTGGCTCATTGACTTGGGGTTCAAGGGCTGACAAGCTGAATAGATAAAAATCCAACCATTTAGAAACCCAGCTGATCCACATTCCGAGACACTTTCAGGTGCTGGAGTCTATCCCAGCAACACAGGGTGAGAGGCAGGAAGCAAACCCAGAATGGGGTGCCAGCCCACCGTAGGGCATGCTCACATACCTACCCCTGCTCACAAACCTTTATTCAGGTTTATCATAGCACTTGACTGTGGAAATATGTTGCATGCTGTTTGGACATGACAGTAGGAATTTCAAGTTGGTCTGTACGTGCTACAATTCTACGCTACTATTACTTGAGGCCAATTTAGTCCACATATGTGGAATGTGAGAGATAAAAAGTCCACAGGCAGAACATACAAACTTCACACAGACAGCAACCAGGCTAGGATTACAAGCGAGTGTGTTTTAAGGCAGCCGCTGTGTCATCATAAATAAATTATTTGATTATTTAATTTTAAGGTCTTGGTGACAACGAGACAATTGTTAGTTATGCCCACTAACCATTGCATTTGATTCAAAATGCAAAAGGGAATCACACATTTCTTATTCTATTATTACTAGTATCAGATATGTACATTGAATATAAAAGAACATCCATTTTTAATAACAATAGCATGAGCTATAGCGGTGATGCAATTCATCTGTCTGCTCAGTCTACTGTGCCCTTTTTCGGGACCATCTGAAGACCGACAGACAGACTGCTGGTCATCAGTAACAAACTGTAACTTTAGAAGTTGAATTTGGCACACACACCTCAGCACATCCAGACAGCATTATCTCTTCTTTCAATAACTCGTCAATTAAACTTTATTTCAAATAGTTCCTTTTACAGACAGCATTCAGGGAATACTTTCCAGTATCTTTGATCTACTATCATTAATTTTATTCTTCCACTTTGTGTACTTTTTTTGTCTGGTAAGCACACAGGAGTTAAAGCCTCTCCTGGCACAGCCAACTGCTTTCAACTTTTTCACTACTGGCCTGTTTCGAGTCACTAGTCCACTTGGCATTAGAGAGAGGAGGAGATGAGTCAGTGGAGGAACACCACATGGACACTGGGAGATCGTGACCCCAAATGAGAGCTGAAGCCCACTGAGGTGACAGTGCCATCTGATGCATTGCCAGGTATTGTAATTGCAACACAACAGTGTAATTTTCCTGACATAAAACATCCAGCGAATACCTTCAATTGAAATGAATGTGACTGAAGTCTGTTGTACTGCATTCAAATGATATCAGCATAAGATGACTGGAGTCCATTCAATCCATCGAGCTCATTTGATTGGCTAATGGCTATGTTGTCTTAATATTAAAGTGGTCAGGGTTCAAGTATCTGACTTGTTAGTTGTCACACACGTGCGTATGGGAGGCAGCAAAAGGGCTTGAGTAGGGACAGTTCCGAGACATACCGGGATGTGGCAGAGTGCACTGACTCTTTTTCTCCCTTGCCTACAGACCATTCACGGGAGATTCCACCTGGTCCTCTTGACATCACTTCCGGGACCGAGCCAATGGAAGGAGACCTTGCTGGCTCCGGCCCCTGTGATGTCACGTACGGGCTCGCACCAATGGCAGAAGACCTACATGAGCCTGCCCCCTTTGACTTCACTTCCTGTCTTTTCCTTTAAAAGCCTCCACGTTTTCCCTATTCCCTCAGTTCTGTTTGGACTCGGTTTTGTGCACATCAGTGCTCATCCATCCATCCATCAATTCTCTTCCGCTTATCCGAGGTCGGGTCGCGGGGGCAGCAGCTTGAGCAGAGATGCCCAGACTTCCCTCTCCGGCGCAAGGGAAAACGCCGTCCAAAGTTTTCATTCATCATAGGAGGTTTGAACCGCTCTTCGTCTCATCCCTCACCTAGGACCAGTTTGCCTTGGGCGACCCTACCAGGGGCATAAAGCCCCGGACAACAGAGCTCCTAGGATCATTGGGACACGCAAACCCCTCCACCACGATAAGGTGGCGGTTAAAGGAGGGGTACATCAGTGCTAAATCATTTAAAAGCAACTTTGCAGCCAAGAAACCAAATTATACGGGTGGCTGCCCCAAACCTTTGTATGACTCTGTCTCGAGTTTGTGACATAGTGTATTCCTGATTCCTGTTTCCTGTCACACATATGTGCCTTGGGAACAGCTTAAAGGCTCTGGTAGTGGTAATTCCTCACCGATCTGCAAGGTGGCGCTGTTTACCAACACCTCTTCTCTTCTCCCCTCTACAGACTGGATAAATGACATCCCCACACCTCTGGTGTCACTTCCACAGTCTGTCGCTCCTGGACCCATCTCTTCCTGCCTGACCTGTACTTAACCAAAGTGTCGCCATCTTGAGATTCACATCTGCAAAGACTTTTTTGCCCTTTCTAATGTGTTTATACTTTACGTTTACTTTTAGTTATACACGGTTTGCCTGCAGGTGCACCAACTCCTTATTCTTGTTTGTGCTTTTTCTTTACAGACAAGACCCATTGTACGAAGAAGAGCTTCTTTGATTCCAATCTAAATGCACTTCCCGTTTAATTCCAACTACGTGTCCTTGAATATGTGGTTCACTCATTACATGAAAGATTTTTGCTGGATATATGATCCGCTGTGGCAACCCCCGAACGGGAGCAGCCGAAAGAAGAAGAAGAAAAGTGATCTTAGCCAGGTTCTGTTTAGTTGGACAAAACTCGGACGATACGATCATAATATTGTAATGACCCCCTGGGAAAAGTGTACAGCAATGTTTCCCATGTTCAGCATGACAGACCTGTGACGATGCGGGTTTGCTGCATTCCCCCGTCTGCAGTCCGGGAGCCCTTGAACCCGTCACCGTCGGTAATGCTACCGATGAGCTAAGCAGTGAGGCAACAACATATCAAGGGGATGGTGAAAAAAGTGTCAAGTGCTTTTATTAAACAGAACAAAAACAAGTGTTCAAATTAAATCAAGTGCAGTGTCTTAAAAACAGTCTTCAATAAATAAATCCATTAAAAGTTAGTGAAACACGTGGAGGTTAAAAAAACAATAGAAAAACAATCCTTAAAAATGAGGTTAAAACAACGCTGGAAGCAGTCCTTTAAAATACAATTCAGAGCCAGGTACTTCTTTAACCCTAGCGTCTCTCCTGCTTCTCCCGTTTGGGCCCTGCAGCTGACCTTCACTCCTCTCGACCGGTCTGGAGGCTTCCCGATCCTGGCTTTGGTCGCACACTCATCCCAGGCCCGAGCCTTGGTATCCTTGACGACCAGGACGCTCACGTCAAGGACTTCACCCACCAAGCCTCCCGACTCCCGCTCCCTTCCCGGCCTTACGCGGCCAGTCGTCCTACTTCACTGGTCACTCCCGCTACATGATCATTCAGCGGGAGTGACCGCTACTACTACTCCCGGGTGTCGGCCCAACACCCAGGCTTCCCGTACAGCTGTAATGCGAGCCTGCACTCGCTCGCTCTCCCCTGCTTTGTGCTCTCTAGCAACCTCCGTCTTTCTTTCTCTCTTTCCTTTCGTTTTCTTCTCCCCTTCCTAGCCAACTCGCGCTTCTATATGTCAAGAGGGCATAGCAGCTGTGGCAAATTAGCAGCCCCAGGAACAATCACGGATGTTGGCGGTCTCTCACCTGTGCACTTAGGTGAGAAACGCCCACACCGCAAATCACAGATTACGAAGTATGCAGCTAAAGTTATTGGAGCTGATGTAGATGATTTGACTAGTGTGTGTCAGAGGGCAATGCTAAAGAAACTGGAAATCATCTCAACTGATGACAGACATCCATTACATGTAGAACTAAACTTCAGTAAATCAGGAAGGATAGTTGCTTTGAAAACCCACACAAATCGCTCCAGAAACTCCTTTCTTCCTAGTGCCATACGACTTTTCAATAAGAAATATCGGAGATAATGTTTAAGGTTTTGATATATATCCTGTTACCTTTTTTTTTTTTTTTTGGTATAAATATGTTTTATCTAACTGCCTTACCTTAACCTTTCTTATTTCTATTTGTCTGTTTTATTTCATTCTGTCCGTTACCTGTTATTAGATGCAACTGAGAAGGCAAATTTCATGTTTTCCTGTGTAAACATGACTAAATAAAGTAACCTAAACCTAAACCTAAACCTAAACTAAAACCCTGAGAACTGCTTCAGCCACACAACCACCACGCCCCCTCGATAAGCCGCGAGCGCGGTGATTATTTATTTTAAAACGGCCTTTAATGGGAGCTGGGAACCCGCTGCACCACAAGACCCCTGCGACTTCAAGCTTTTATTCCACCTAATTCAGCCAGCAGCCACTCCACCTGCACTTCAGACCAGGTAATCCACCTGAAGCTAAACACGTTTGGGCCCGGCCAGAATTTGGATGGGACTAAGACACAATGAGGCACAGCCTTGGAAAGGATGACAGCCCATCACGAAGCACACCTCACTCAGAACAGAGCAAATTAAAGAAAACACCCAGCATGCATTTCCACGGAATGTAGGAGGGGAAGTGGGCTACAAGGACATGGAAAACTTGCCAACTTTCAGGAGAGCTGTGAAATGAATGGGGTCCTTGGAGCTGTGATGTCCTGATTGTCACATTATGAAGGAGATCAAACATGCAGCAGCACAGTCCAAATCGGTGACTGGAGTCAGTTATGCTGTTTTATCCATAGCTACAAAGACGAGAGAGAGAGAGAGAGATAATGATTGTTTTATTTTAAGTTGATGCTGAAGCAGTGGTTGCTGCTACTACCTCACAGTCTGAGGAACTTGGGATCCATTCCCAATCTGGTTGTCGCCTAAATGCAATGTACACATTGCCCACAGGGTTTTTTTCCACCATACCAAAGATCGGGTTGAATGGAGATGAACTGGCATCTGTGGAAGGTTTCTGCTTTATGCCGAATGCTACTGAGCTAAATTTTGGCTCCCCATAAATCGATAATGGACGGAGCTGGTTCTGAAACTGGAGAGGTGTCTGTAATAGCTATGTACTACA
This sequence comes from Erpetoichthys calabaricus, assembly GCF_900747795.2. Classification (NCBI taxonomy): domain Eukaryota; kingdom Metazoa; phylum Chordata; class Cladistia; order Polypteriformes; family Polypteridae; genus Erpetoichthys; species Erpetoichthys calabaricus. Next base: position 25,192,824 of record NC_041409.2, on the reverse strand, counting down.
ATTGCCATTTTTTAAAATTTACTTCCAGCAAAATATGTTCAAAAAATTCTTATACAGTACAATCCCTCTTAACCGGCCACCTCAGGACTGGACCCATGGCTGGTTGCCGTTTCGGCCGGATAATCCAACGCATACCTATTTTCATGTAGAAAAATATTTCTAAGGTATGTACTGTACCTCTTTGACGTTCCTGAAGAAACCATATCCACAAGACTTCATCCACAATTTCACACACGGGTTTTTTTCTCGTACAACGACTGGACAGTATGTTGTAGCGGGTCCACAGCTCAAGTTAAAAAGGCCACTTTTTAAATAAATAATCGCCGTACTCGCGTCCCTATGATAAATAGAAGCAGGAGGCGGCTAGGAGGTGAACAGGAAAGAACGGGAGTGTAATGGAGAAGGAAGCAGGTAGAGGAAAGCCGGTGCAGGAGTGTGAGCGAGCGAGCGAGAGCAGATTCGATGGAGCAAAGGCAGGCAGCTGGGAGGTGAACCCCTACAGAGGAGTGTTTGGCCGACACTCGGTGGGGCTGAAGAAAGCGGTCGCTCCAGCTGAGCGATCATGGAGTGACCAGTATTGAAGACGACTGGCCGTCGAAAGGCAGCAGCAGTCGTGGAGGTTTTGGGCTGGTTTAGCCCCAGTGTGAGTGTCCTGGCCGCTGGGGAAAGAACCCAAGTCTCGGTCTGGATGGAGCCCGATGTAGCCAGGGATCGGAGGGCTACCGGACCAATGTGGAAGGCAGCTGCACCTGCAGGTAGGGCAACTCCCCTGTTGCGAAGCCCGATGGGAGAAGCAGGGGAGCTGCCAGGTAGAAAGAAGAAGGCACCGTGGAAAATTCATAAAGGAAATCCCTCTGAGCGTCGGAGCCCTCTCACCTTCCAGGAAAGAAGGAAGTGCATACATATAATATAAAGAAGAACTCAGGATTAAAAAAAAACCTTTTATTTTATTTTATTTTAACAGGCCAGTTAATCTGTTTGGCCGGTTAATGTGAGGCCAGTTAATAGGGATTGTACTGTATCAGTCAAAGTCCTTAATACTTTATATCCTAATTGCATTTTAGTCCTTCACATTGGCCACATTCACATCTACTCCCCAGGTGAACAGGGAACACAAGACAAGTTTTTACCCTTTTTTATATTGCTAAAATATGTAGAGAATTCTTTCTAAAAATCAAAGAATAAAAATGATTAAAACAAAGAACAAAAATGCAGTCAGCCCAATAGGTGCCCAGGTGGCATACATTAAACTGGGCATTATTTTATCAAAAAATGCAAAGAGAATAGGTAGAGGATAAAGATGTGGTTATAGGCAACAAACAAGAAGGAACTCTTTTGATGTACGCTTGCAAGAAACAATGCATTAAACCCTAAAATTCAGACTGATGATAGGCTTTTCTAACTTTTTTCAGGCATATGCTATAATCACCATATGTCTCCCTAATTGAATTTTAGAGTAAAAGTAGAATTTTAGCTGGTAACGCCCCATCCCCGTCGTCTTCTGTCTGTTCTTTTTATTTCCACGGCTCAGAAAGGCAGAGCCACTTAAAGAAACTGAAGAAGAAAAACAAGCAAACTGCAGCTCCTTGTGCTAATCTATTGCATGACACCGAATATGCCTGAGAATAAAACCCAAACTCGCAGCAATTACCTCACATCAGTCTGATTACTACATCATGTTCAAATTGCTGTGTGTGCTAAACTGTGGCTAATGGTAATGACTTCAAAAACGTAAACCTTAAGTGAAACTCAAATGGGCAGTAGCGAGGCTGTCGGAGACAGACATGTGTAATGTAGATTGGAGCATATCAACCATCACAGTTCTGTAAACCTATTTTCTCATTAAGGAAAGCGGCAGTGTGTTATAATAAAAGACAGGATGGGCATGTGTGAGACGAATAGTCCATATGGTTTTGCATGGGCTTTCGTGACTCATGGGGTCAATTAAATGGTGGGCTGTCATATCTGTAGGGAATAACACTTGAATTATCACAAACAAACATTAAGTTAAAAAAAAGGGAAAAAAAAATGAGAAGCTTACCCATATTAAAACATTCCTACTGGAACATTTAAAAGGGGGGAAAGTCTCGAGGAGAGCAGCAGCTTCTTTATTTGTCGCCAGACCAGATTGGGCAGTTATAACTTTCAGTCTCAAACTCCCCATGAAAGCCTTGCAAGCCGCAGAGTTAATGGAAACCAGGCAGCGAAAGCAATAGTGTCACCAGGAATTCATCATGGCTAAGGTTTTCTTTTCTTTTTTCTTTCTTTCTCTCAGCTTGGCTAAAACTGTGGGAGGTCTGGAAATGTCACGCACTGCCACACCAAGGTCTGGTTTGCAGAAATGTAATTCCTAGGCAAGATGCATAACACAAGTGGCAGTCACATGTAGGCTACTGCAGTCCAAAAACAAAAAAAAGATCAGCATCATTTCTGGGCACTCAAGAACTTCCCGAATGTGGACATGGGAGTGCGGAAGACCAGCGTTCATCACAATGTGACCTTTTTATGGGTTTTCATCTCTGAACTGATTTAGCTTTTCCAGTTCCTCCATACTGTAGCTAGTGGGACAATTAGTGTGCGAAAGATCAGTGACAAAATAAAAATATCTGCAAAGTGTTCCGCTATATTTTCCACATAGCGGCTGAACTAAGTGCTATATCCAACTTCCAAACACCCCTACATTGTATTAAAGTAGTTATCAGTGCCCATTTTTATTTTGTCCCAGATGACAGAGTGAATAAAGCAGATCTGTCTTCCTACATATCAAAGAATGCCCCGATCAGAGAGTTATGCGCTTAACGTTTAAGAGGTACGTAAATTAATGGAAGGCTCCTAGTGCAGGGTGAATCTCAGATCATTTGGCTTCTGTTTATCCTTGAACCACAAGCTGGCAATTACATTCAAGCAATCAGCCTTAAAGCTACTCGTCAAAATCATAAAGCAGACAATAATGGTTTAAATATGTCTGCTTAACTTTAAATGATAAAAGACTTTTGTTTTCTTCAGGCTCAGAGATCTTTACACGTGTTTTCATCAATGATGAAGGATTTTGTTTCTTCCCACAGGGGATTTTATTTGTGTTTTCATATGGCACCTTCTGTGTGATATCAGAGGCCAACTTTAAATCGGATTGGATGAAGGTAAATGACTGCCTTGGAATTAAAACTCGAATGTAGTTCCAAAAACAGCAGACACCCTGCAATATCAGATTCGCCATCAGTGCAATACGATGACAACGCTTTTGCTGTAGGAAGGCATGAAAAAAGTGCCGGTCGGGGCCAATTTGGAGACCTAGGCTGGGACGAGAGATGGTGCCAATTGGTGTCCATAGCGGGTAGTCAGTATTACACTTTGACCTTCACCCTTTGTGCCCCTCGGGTGATGGCACACAAACACTATTACCAGACTTTGATGACATTCCCCCTTGCACACCATTTTCGTTGCACTGACGTGTAAAGTATAAGCCAGCCTTTAGCCTCTAGCGTTCCCGCTGTCTGCATTCGTTGCCATGTTATCACAGTGTTGTTGTGAAAATAACCCTATATTTTCTTTAAACTACTGTATGTGTGTGAAACAAGACATTTTTCATTGTTTTATCGTCCATCGATTGTTTAGCTAAAATATCAGAATCCCGTTCATTTGAAAGAGAGTCAGAGAGAGCAAAAGTATAATAATGTACAATGTACTGTATTTTATTATTAGTAATGTGGTATTGAGCATAATTTATCAATTAAACTTTATTATATATCAGTAGGTAAACAAAAAAAGACTTCTATATAGGGTTTGCTACTATCCACTGTTTCCAGCACCTGCAGCAGGTCTTGGAACAACAACAACAACAACAACAACATTTATTTATATAGCACATTTTCATACAAAAAGTAGCTCAAAGTGCTTTACATAATGAAGAAAAGAAGAATAAAAGACAAATAAGAAATTAAAATAAGACAACATTAGTTAACATATTACCCGCAGATACAGGGGGACTACTATACAGAAATCTCACACAATTCCTATATTCCACTTGAAAGGAACACAATTTCCCATAAAATTGAGTTTTGCCATGACCATCAATAAAAGCCAAGTCACTAAGATAAGCAGAAAAAAGCAGGAATTGATCTAACGCAGGAATGTTTTATCCATCCATCCATCTATTATCCAACCCGCTATATCCTAACTACAGGGTCACGGGGGTCTTCTGGAGCCGATTCCAGCCAACACAGGGTGCAAGGCAGGAAAGAAACCCCAGGCAGGGCACCAGCCCACCGCAGAGGAATGTTTTACTCACAAACAATTGTGTATAGTATATTCGAGGGTAAGCAGTGGCTGGGACCTAATAATATTATTATTTTTAACTTGTTCAACTGATGCCATTATGCAAGGTCAGTTACCACATTTGAGATACAATTGGTTTAATTTCTTTTGTTTTTCTAATTGCAGGTAAAGTGACTTGATCATGGTCACACAGTGTCAGTAGCAGGACTTGAACCCACAACCTCACGGTTTGAAGTCTAAAGTCTTAACCACTACACTACCCTGCCTGCCAATAATATTACAGAATACAGAAGAGCATTGACTGTAGTTAGTTACTTAGTACTTTTGATACACCTGACTATTAACACTATTACCGAGGCCTATTGTCTGGTGCAATTTCTCAGCTGACACCAGGTAACACAGCAGCTAGTGCCTAACAATTATACATTTTTTACAAAACCCACTCCAACAACCCCTTATGGCGACACATGATAAATGATTACCACACACAACCACAGTCCAGTTTACTGGGAAAAGTTGATAATAAAGTATGGAAAATGCCAAGTAAACAGCCATTTGGAAGGATGTACAACCCCAATTCCAATGAAGTTGGGACGTTGTGTAAAACGTAAATAAAAACAGAATACAATGATTTGCAAATCCTTTTCAAGCTATATTCAATTGAATACACTACAAAGGATAGATTCATGGACCAATGTTGCTTATGCCAAATTCTTCATTAACATGAGACAGACAGACAGACAGACAGACAGACAGACAGACAGACAGACAGACAGACAGACAGACAGATAGATAGATAGATAGATAGATAGATAGATAGATAGATAGATAGATAGATAGATAGATACTTTATTAATCCCAAGGTGGAAATTCACATACTCCAGCAGCAGCATACTGATAAAAAACAATATTAAATTAAAGAGTAATAAAAATGCAGGTATAACAGACAATAACTTTGTATAATGTTAACATTTACCTCCCCGGGTGGAATTGAAGAGTCGCATGGTGTGGGGGAGGAACGATCTCCTCAGTCTGTCAGTGGAGCAGGACGGTGACAGCAGTCTGTCGCTGAAGCTGCTCCTCTGTCTGGAGATGATCCTGTTCAGTGGATGCAGTGGATTCTCCATGATTGACAGGAGTCTGCTCAGCGCCCGTCGCTCTGCCACAGATGTCAAACTGTCCAGCTCCGTGCCTACAATAGAGCCTGCCTTCCTCACCACTTTGTCCAGGCGTGAGACGTCTTTCTTCTTTATGCTGCCTCCCCAGCACACCACCGCATAGAAGAGGGCGCTCGCCACAACCGTCTGATAGAACATCTGCAGCATCTTATTGCAGATGTTGAAGGACGCCAGCCTTCTAAGAAAGTATAGTCGCCTCTGTCCTCTCTTGCACAGAGCATCAGTATTGGCAGTCCAGTCCAATTTATCATCCAGCTGCACTCCCAGGTATTTATAGGTCTGCACCCTCTGCACACAGTCACCTCTGATGATCATGAGGTCCATGAGGGGCCTGGGTCTCATAAAATCCACCACCAGCTCCTTGCTTTTGCGGGTGTTCAGGTGTAGGTGGTTTAAGTCGTACCATTTAACAAAGTCCTTGATTAGGTTCCTATACTCCTCCTCCTGCTCACTCCTGATGCAGCCCACAATAGCAGTGTCGTCAACGAACCTTTGCACGTGGCAGGACTCCTAGTTGTATTAGGATACAAAAGGAATCCAATTTTGTCAGACGAAACAACATATTCCACTTCTCAACAGACCGGTTTTGATGCATCAGAGCCCACTATAAACAACCTTTCTTGGTTTAGCACCCGATATGTTCTTTAGTTGTTGTAGTCTATTGGAGACATAAGTGGTGCATTCTGAGATGACTTCCTGCATACCCTTACTGAATCTGGATGGAATTTGCCTGGTTGTGGCCCATCAGTTTGCTTTTACTATTCTCATTGTTCTCCATTGACCCCTTTGGTCCATAATGCATTTTCTTGCACACATTGCCTACAGCTTTTTGCTTTTCCCACTATTTTTGGCAAACCTTTAAAGTTGTTGTACATAAAAAGTTTATAATGATAGCTGTTTGGAAAGTGCTAGAACCAACACTCCTCGTGCCACTTGTCATGCTAGGCTTAAAGTCACTAAGGTCACTTGTTTTTCTCATTCCAATGTTCTGTTGAAAACTATCTGATCCTCCTGTTTTACAACACATTCCATTATCACTTAACTTGTTGGAACATAGAATTCACGTGAAGGTGGAGAATTGGTTACCTTATAAATTTAGCAACTCAGTGTATATTTTTGCTGAAGGACAGAAAAAGTATAGTGAGCTTGTTTTTCTGCCACTAACCAAGCTGCAAGAGAAGGACGGTCAGAACCAAAAATAAATAAATGATAATAATATTCTGATACTCTCTAATCATCCACTCAGTTATTTATAGAGCAGCAGTAACATGTTGATGTAATATGTAATCTGTAACATGCAATATTTCAGTTTCTTAAGAATAGTTTCAAATCTGGATTCATTATATTAAAACCCAAAAATGATTTTCATTTTTGCCAAGAGCAAAACTTGCATGCATTTATAATGGCTGACAAGAGAGGAGTATTTGTTTCTAAAGATGAACTGATATCTTACCCTCCACTGCCATGACAAGGAGATTCACTAACTTTGTATGTACCAAATATCTTTGATGGTAATTAGTCATGAACAAAGCAAGCATGTTTTGATTTGCATACGGTTTTGTGAAACCAACTCTAAAATTCGTTTTGTAGGCAATTTCGCAACACAAAATCCATTTGACTTTTTTACTTTTTTCGTATTCATAGCACAGGAATCGTGAAAAAATTCAACCTCAAGAATTTGATGAATCTTGATGTTTTAGACCTTCCTCAGTCCGAAAATACCATTTTTGAAATGATGTCTGTATGTGTGTAAACACGATAACTCGAAAGTGCTTTGACCTACGTCTATGAGATTCTGTTCACTTGATTTATATAAAAAATCAGGAATCCTATCAACTTTTGGGCGACTTCCAGCACCCGGAAGTGGTACTTTAACTGAATACTTTTGTGAACGTTCAGGTAAACTATGGATATAATTACAGATAGATGATTCAAATTTTGTATAGATATTTATACTGGTAAAAGCAAACAGATATTAAATTTGAGAAAAACTACTCAAACGGAAGTAGTATTTTATTTAAACAACCATTTGAATTGTTTGTATCATGATATATAACAATATTCAATATAACACGTATTATTTCAATCACTATTATTAATTTTATTTTAATTTATACATCATTAGTTTATCCATAGCACACTTGTAAAATCTTTTCTTACAAAATACTGTGTTTCCTCCGCAGGAAAGCTAATCACATGGAAAGTCATGGCTGCCAACCCCTTCTCCTGTCAGCTAGCAACTGCCTTGTCTTAGTTGAGGATATGCACACTTCCAGTGATTTTTGTTTCTTCACTGGAGATCTTTATTTGAAGATGCAGACTCATGTGGAATTAATGCATGAAAACACTTCTAGACAGAAACTAAACACCTGACCATCTTGTGTGAATGGCACACATTTCACTCGAATCGAAACACAATGAATTTTGGGATATTTTGCTGCTTCACAACAAATTCAATTTTGAGCAAATCATTGCACTCATCACTAATGGCAATGAAGGTTGGTTAACGACTTCCATTTTTCATTAAAAAAAGACAAAGAGAGGATTGAAGGTGAGTATTAACTACTGTATGGTGCTTTGGTACGGCTGTGGGAGCAGCACTGCACTGGGTTTCCTGAGACAAGAAAGACTTCCCTTAATAATGTGATAAAGGTTTTTGGCAGTTTAGAATTGAGAAGGAGAAGCAAACATTCACTCCAGAGGGCAGGCATTCTGTAAAGCATTTTTATGTCCCAATATCGATATATTTCTTTGTTTAATATGACAATGATATGGAAAGAATATTCTTTAAACTTTAAAATACACTGATCATTATTTTTGGCTAACAAAATAACATTATTATTGGGGATCATTATTTTTGGCTAACAATACAATGATCCTCAGGAATAATGTATATATTTCAAAAATTATTGTAATTAGCCAAATCTGTCCATTACATGCAACGTGTGTGAATTAAGGGACACTGTCCTGAACAAGGTCACGAATAAATGAACAAGTGTGAGAAAGCTCTAGCTGCACATCACTTTCTCGAGCTCCTGACATGGAAGCTGTGATCACAGTGGATCAACTGGAATGTCTATCACTTTTTTTCCAATTAATTCTTGTGTTTACATCAGTATTTGCTACTTATGATAAAATTAAGAAGAAGCATCATTATCAGTGTAGGAGGTTTTTAGACACATAATTCATGCTAAAAAAACACATGAAACATTTGACACAATTGCAAACAAAATGAACAACTTTATTATTCCAACTGAACATTTCATTAAATGTTTACATATCTACCAGAATTTGTGTAGAAACTGATGCAAAGCAGGCCATAAACCTACACTTTACGGTCAACTAGTTGAAGTACAGTAGTTAGACATGTTGGATTTTCAGGTGCCATTTGTTTCTGCAACATTAGTGACTTTAAGAATCATCCATTTGCTGGAGACATCTCTTCTCAGACCTACATTGGCAACAGTAGGTGCAAAACCTCGGCAAATAATTGTTTGAAAATCAGTGAACACACACAAATTTACAAACACACTGTGCTGACACTCACTTTTATCAGGCCCAATTAGAGATGACAGATAGATAGATAGATAGATAGATAGATAGATAGATAGATAGATAGATAGATAGATAGATAGATAGATAGATAGATAGATAGATAGATAGATAGATAGATAGATTTTGACTTTAGTGTAGTAGGCAGGATAGATAGATAGATAGATAGATAGATAGATAGATAGATAGATAGATAGATAGATAGATAGATAGATAGATAGATAGATAGATAGATTTTGACTTTAGTGTAGTAGGCAGGATAGATAGATAGATAGATTACTTTATCTATCTATCTATCTATCTATCTATCTATCTATCTATCTATCTATCTATCTATCTATCTATCTATCTATCTATCTATCTATCTATCTATCTATCTGTATATCCTGCCTACTACACTAAAGTCAAAATCTATCTATCTATCTATCTATCTATCTATCTATCTATCTATCTATCTATCTATCTATCTATCTATCTATCTATCTATCTATCTATCTATCCTGCCTACTACACTAAAGTCAAAATCTATCTATCTATCTATCTATCTATCTATCTATCTATCTATCTATCTATCTATCTATCTATCTATCTATCCTGCCTACTACACTAAAGTCAAAATCTATCTATCTAGTATCCTGCCAACTGACTTGCCAGCATTGTGCCATCACATGGACCCATGTTTTTTGTTTCTTTTCTTTAAGACTGTCTACAGCTATCTTAATCCCATATGCAACCCCATCTCCCCTCTTTAGTATGACATTGTATGTATTTTCCATATCTACCTGTTAAAATAATACAATACTCCATTAAATTCATCCATCCATTATCCAACCCACTATATCCTAACTACAGGGTCCCGGAGGTCTGCCGGAGCCAATCCCAGCCAACACAGGGCTTAAGGCAGGAAACAAACCCTGGGCAGGGCGCCAGCCCACTGCAGATACTCCATTCATTAATTTCCTAACTAGCAAGACTGCAATCAACAATAAATGGTGATTCAAGTCCATCATAAGGTCCACACACACACATTCTCACATTTGCTCATGAACAGACAGTTAACCCAGTATACTGTACATGATACACTACATATTTGTACTTAAAATTAAGCAAAGACAGAAGTAAAAACAGTATATAAAGTATGGCTTCTAAATAGTTATGAGAAAAACGATTTGCGCAAAACTGAATTTGCAGGGAACTCTGTGTTCTGCTTTGCACAATAAAATTAAATAAATGCTGTATTATATATATGTTCTCCCCGTCTCTGCGTGGGTTTCCTCCGGGCGCTCTGGTTTCCTCCCACAGTCCAAAGACATGCAGGTTAGGTGGATTGGCGATTCTAAATTGGCCCTAGTGTGTGCTTGGTGTGTGGGTGTGTTTGTGTGTGTCCTGTGGTGGGTTGGCACCCTGCCCAGGATTGGTTCCTGCCTTGTGCCCTGTGTTGGCTGGGATTGGCTCCAGCAGACCCCCGTGACCCTGTGTTCGGATTCAGCGAGTTGGAAAATGGATGGATGTATTATATATACAGTATAGTGCCTTTCTATCTATCTATCTATCTATCTATCTATCTATCTATCTATCTATCTATCTATCTATCTATCTATCTATCTATCTATTATATATTTCCTTTCTTGTATATCTACCTATCTATCCACTTTTGGGGAAATAATTTGTTTGAAAGATTTGGATAAGAATAATTATAGTTATTTAGTCTAGCAGGAAGGTTTAAAAAATATTTTTAAAAATGCCGGGACACGTTCCAATTTTAAATTCCTGTGCATGCTCAGGTAATAATGAGTCATAGAGCAACAATGTAGCCATCACCTGAAGCTAACTGAAGTCCCTTAATCTGCACATTAGTGAAAATTTAGTATGCAGATAATGAATGCTGCTAAAATTGAATCTTCTCTATTAGTTCTTTTTTATTAACGTATCTGCTCTTGCATGTTTTTATTACTTTGAAAACTAACCTATAAAAAAATAACAGATTCTCCGAGTTAAGATTGCTAAATGATTCTATGTATACTTTTTCAGTCAATATGTTTTTGACAGATTCCATTTGCAGGTGCGCAGGTTCAGGTCGCTGGTGGCTCTAAATTGGCCTCGTGTCACCCTATGTGGGTGTGTGAGTGAGTGCGTCCTTCAGAGCAGACTTGCGTATTTTATTAAATAGGAGCTAAGCTTTGGCCACTTACAAAATCATCCATCCATCCATCCATTTTCCAACCCACTGAATCCAAACACAGAGTCACGGGGGTCTGCTGGAGCCAATCCCAGCCAACACAGGGCACAAGGCAGGAATCAATCCTGGGCAGGGTGCCAACAAACCACAGACTTACAAAATCAGCACTGTAGAATATTGTGTTCAGGTTTAAGCTTAAAACTTATTGATAATTTATTTATGAATTGATAAATTATATTGAGGTTTTATTATCATACTACAATTATATTAAGCTTGCAAAGATGTATAGTGCCAAAATGCTGTTTTGTTTTAGAGGCAAACTATGTACTCCTACAAATATTTGTATGTTTGTGCACACAAGTGATAATTAATAACTTCCAGACCTTTATCTATTTATTGTTAATACCTGAAATGCATTTTCTGTATTTTAATCATATTCAGATAAATGTCAAATTTAACATGTATTTTCCTAGCCTTGAGTTGCAGGATATCCATGAGTGGGATGCAATATTCAGAAGGGAAAGTGTCAGAGCATCTTAGAAGATGGAAGCCTGGCAAAGATCAGCATGCAATGGGCTGCCCCCCGATGGCCTGACCAGAATCAAAATAAAAAAAAGACTCGTTAGGAAAGGTGTTCCAAAACATGAATCACCTCAACAATGAGTTCCACTAAAATTTAAGAAGCTGTCGCACTATGCATTCGTGTTTCCCTCTCTGTAGCTCTCCTGTAACCACTTCTTTTGTTTTTTTCAGGAAGGTGTTCTCCATTTTGTGAGGCTAAAAGGCTTCTAACATGGCATTTGAACTCAAACCTCTGACTCTGTGAGAAAGCAGCACAAACCACACTACCTCTGTATCACCCTTGTTTACTCTACGTCTTTTATAATCTCCTACAGATTACTTAAAATCATTTAAAATGACAAAGATATCCTAAGGAAGACAGATGGTTCAAAGTAAGGTGATTCTGTTCACTAGTCATGGCACCAGACAGTGGCGACACGTTGTATGCTGAGTAGCACATACAAGTAAGAATTTCACTTACGCTGTACAGGTGACAAACCTCATAAACCACGAATTGTGTTTCTGGAGAGTCATTGGTGAGCAATCATTTATCCAAATACGGAAAGAAAATTTAAATAAGCACTGACTGAGTTATAAATAAATCATTTTCTCCTATTAAGGTCAGTCTCTTATTATATTCACTTCAGAAAGGCTGTTCTTGAAAAAACGCATACACGCACTTTAGTGTAACAATATCTAAGTGTTCTGTTGATTTCCATTAAAAGCAATACTTACATAAGGTGAACATCTGCTGTTACGATAGGTTCTGCTGGGAAACTTCCTCAGTGTTTCCATTTGGCACTGCAACAACTGAAAGCTGGCCTTTTTTAAGATCTGCAGCCTTGAACCCACTAGAGCTTTACCATTTTCTACCTAAAGTGCATCTTTGAAGATCTGACGCTACATTACCATTCCAAATACTCTGTCATTTCACCACACTGAAAAGCCAATTCATTTGATAAAGTGTGATGAACATGTGATCAGGCGCAATTTCGTATTTTAATGTCACATTCTAAATAATGTACACTGGGGATGCATTTCAAAGAGGAAGAATAAAGAAACAAAGGACCTCACATTTTCACACACCCATGTGAACCCTTCAGATCATAATCTCATTAATTAAACCACTTGTGATAAGAATGAGTCGGAGACATCATAAAGAGTTGGGGCAGCCACCCGTATATAATTTTCTCGGCTGCTAAAGTTGCTTTTGTTTTGTAGAATGATGTGTTTAGGTCAGAGTCCAGAACAGAACTGCCTGTATGGAGACAAGATGGCAGGTTTAACAGGCCGTAAAGGAAATGACGTCATCAGTGCAGGAACTGGGAGTGACGTCCTCATGCCCGGAAGTGACGTCACCCTTGGGGCCGGCAACAGGCGGGATTTCCCGGGTAAGGTCTGCAAGGGACTGAGAGATAGTCAGTACACTCCGCCACCCTCTGGCCTGGCGTAGAATTACAAGCGTTTAGGCCCTTCAGCTGTTTCCCATGCGCACATGTTTTGTTTTTAAATTGTAATCCCTTAAGCATTGCTATGATAATGATAAAATATATATTTGCTCAGCTCTTGTGATACCAGTTTAAAGATTTTTGCAACTTTCAAGTTTTATTTTTTCCCCTTTTTTGTCTCTTCTAACACCAGATACATCTTGGTTTACTACATGTGAATTTATCTTATTTTACCTACAGCATGAAATTCAGACAAGGCATGTATGTTGCATGACATTATTTATGAAGAATGTCATTAAAATAAGGTTGGTTAAAGGACACTCCATTCCTGTGTCATAGGAGATGAAGACTGGCTGATCACTAGGGCAAATAATAAAGCAAAAGAAACAAAAATAATAGATTAGCAAATGAAGGACTGTCTTTTTAGGTAATCCAAAGGCAAATAAGAGCTAGTCAATAACCAAAACTACTTAAGGGAGCCAAACATCAAAATCACCAATGAAAGACAAATTCTTAGATAAGAAGAAAAGAAGAGAGTCTTAAACCTTTAACTCACAAATAATCACCAAGTGTCTTCCTATTAAGAGCATGTCAAGGATTATTGTGAGCATCAGAAAAGAAAAGAAATGAACAGGAGATGATATTGAAGGGGTGAGGCAAGAGAATAGTCAAGGGGATGCAAGAGTCAGGGCCAGGAAGAGACACAAAAATGCAGAATGTCTCAATAAAAAAGAGCAAAATAGTTAAGGCAAAAGAAAGTAAATACTAAAGAAACCTGAAACTAACTAAATCTTTTCTAAAAGTGCTGACTACCATTAGAGACATTTTTTATCGGAGCTTTATCTAGCAAACGTGCTGATCGCTGCCATATTTATACTAAACAGATAAGTCACAAAAAAAGCTGTGACAAACCTGATCAAGTGACGAACCTGAAATGGTGTCATAATAATAAAACTAAACAATATAGTAAAACAATCCAAATAATTAAGCAAGACTGGAATCTTAATATCTCTAAACATTCGAAAGAAAATCACACAATCATTAGAAACATTTTAAAGCTGAAAAAAACATGGAAATTCAGAAATACAACATTTCTTTTATTTGGAGTATGCAAAGGTTTAGATACATGGCAATGAACAACACTATCTAAAATACTGGCAACATAATAATGTCATTCAAACCTCCTGTGTGATGTTGCATGCCTGTCACTGGCAATGAGACAATCACTATAAAACATTTGACAATGCCAGTGCCTGAACATTGCAAAATGGTTTTCCCTATGGAAAACAAAAAGGCAGTGTGAAAAGCAATAAGTTCAATTAAAAACAATAATGATCAGATTTCAAAATAATCTTAAATAAATGTGTTGTAAATAAGAACCAAGACACAATTCTAAACAGGGGCTTGTGTTCCTAACATTCTGGTGCAGAAATCTATTCCTCATTTTGCCTCTGCAATGACAGTAGTCTTCCACCTAGCAATCTGAACTCAGAAAACCATGCCAACTGGTCAAAATTAACAACATTTCTCCTATTGTGAAGAACTTGAGAATTCATCCAAGCAAAATCCCAAAAACTACTGCAAAAAGCCTCACAACTTGAAAGGTTCATCAACTGTCGTCTTGAATGACAAAAGGGCAAACAATTAATATTTATAACATAAATGGCAAATTTTCAGAAATGTTCCGCTCCACTAAAGGTTCAAGGAGCACAATAACCCAGGAGGAGTTGTATTAACATACTAGGTATTCCACTGATGAACACGTCCCACAAACACAAATTGAAAGAGAGGTCAAGAAACAGAACAAAGACATAAAAAAAGCAGTATATCAAGAAAGCACAGCAAAGCTCAGCAACACCCACTACATACAATGTATCATGAGGGACTGTGTGTTTTCGTAGCCATTTTAGGCTGATGACCTTCCCTTGATGGAGATGGATAGGTAGCCCCTGCCTCTTGGGGAACCAAAATACATGGAACATAGTAGATGCATGGGCCCTCATGCATAGCATCATGCGTAGAACTCACATTAAAACATGGCGTACGGAAAAAAGTGGAATGTGCATACGCACAAAAAGTTCAGATGCACAAAAGCCAACTTCCACGCACTTCAGCTGCATAAATTCCAGTCAGCGTAAACAGTACCGCACGTGCACACACCTCATCCCGACTTCTCCCAGAATTTTGCATATTTTAATATGCAAATCAATATAAATACCACCTTCCCTGTTCACTATTTGGTTAAAAGACAATGGCAAAAGCAAGTGAAAAAAAGAATTTCAGCGAATGTGAAGTGGAAGCAAGGAAAAATGTACTATTTGTTGGCTTAAGCAGGGTTTAAACAACAAAAGGAAGTTGATCGAGTGATATAGAGTGGTGGAGACACTCGAAAGTTCAAGTTCAGAAAGCCAGACAGTGCACGAAATAAAAAGGAAGTGGTCAGATATCAAAGTTGCCGTGAAAAGACGAGCCGTAGCCCACTGAGTGTCTTACAGAAATGTATTAGGGTACAGAGAAAAGAAAAAAAATGGGGACACAGTGAAAAAAAGGTCAAAATGTACACTTTAATCTTGTAGTTTATTTTGTCTTCAATGTAGAATGTTGTAAATTTAATCTTAAAAATCAATGTTAAATTTACTAGAGTTTCTCAGATCCCATCGTAACTAAAGCGGCACGTTAAATGCTTCATATTGTGTGTGTTCTTCTATGTGCTCTATGTGTGTGAATCACTATGTGCTTCTTAAACAGGCTTTCTCTTATGCCAACAGGACACAGAATACATTATATTCATGATATTACAGCTCAATGAACAATTTAAATACTAAGATGTACACTTGATATTATTTTCATGATGAAATGAATTAAAGCATGTACTGTATTAAACATGGGGGCACGGTGGTGCAGTGGTAGCAATGAGCTGGTGCCCTGTCCAGAGATTGTTCCTGCCTCCCGCAAGATGCTTGCTTGGATGTGCATGACCCACAATGAATTCAATTTAACGCAGCAGTACTGTCTCTTTCAAACATACCAACACCCAATTGCTGTCCTTCCTTTTGTTTCTTCATGTAACCAATTGGCACACAATAAATTTGTAAGCTTAAACCGCCAATTCTTCAAAACTTTTAAGAAACATTGAAATATCTTCGTAGTATATGTTTAATTTTTCCATCCATATATCCATCCGGTCCCCACAAGCATAAAGTGCGAGGCAGGAACAATCCCTGGACAGGGTGCTAGCTCATCACTACCACTGCACCACCATGCCCACACATTTATTTATGAACAGTATACATTATTCAAATGAAGATAAAAATATATCTGTATAATGCAATATACATACTTTAATGCATTGCATTTTAAAAATGATATCAAGAGCTCCAAGAAGATAGCTCTTGGAAATCTAAACCGACTTAGAAGCCAGAGGTCATCATCTGTAAATATGTTTTCTCTTCTATTGAATTGAATTGAATTCCTTTATTGTTATTGTATGGTAAAATGAGATTTAATATGCAAATCCTCCATAAACTTATTTTCATATAAAATAATAATAGTAATAATAATAATATGATAAAAAAAATAAATAAAAAATATACAATATGAAAGCATAAGTACAATATATATGTACATATAGTGCAGATAGTGCAAATGGTTCATACAGTGGCTCAGGTTCTGCAATATTACAACTGTTGTGCAAGTTTACAGTGAGGTAATTGTAATTCTAAGTACAAACAGTTATACCGGACTGATGGACTGATTGAGTGCATTTATAGCTCTTGGGATGAAGCTGTTTCTGAATGAGAAAAGTTCAAATAGACTGTGTGCATGGCTGAGGTAGCGTGTGCTATAAATGTTCTCCAGGGTAGATGCTGTATCCCGATAATCCTCTGCACTCTCGAAACAACCCGCTATAGATCTTTCCAATCAGCTGCTATAGAGCTGTGATTCCACACTATATATGTACAGAGAGTTAAAATACTCTGAGTGGTGCACAGAGAGTAACAACACTAAAGCAGCCATATTATTTGGAATAGTTTGGCCATTCCATGGACCATTATATTGTTAAAGGTTGATTACAATCAGATGCCTTAAATTTATAAACAATATACAATTAATTTCAGTGTATTTGATAAAGCCACGTCAGGGATGTGAATCTAAAAAAGAAAGGGAAACCACACAGGAACAAAAGCACTGCTTTGACGCAGGGTGCCAACAGTTTGCAAAACTGAGTGAAAACTTACCTTTACACACAGGGTAAGGTTGGTGTGAGAATGTGCGTGGCTTTACACCAAGTTTAGTTCTTATACATGTCGAAGTGAGCATGGAAACAGGCATATGCAACATTTTTGTGCGTACTCACTGTTTATACATGAGGCCCATGGAGACATGAAAATAATACACACATAATAATGCAAATAATTAACATAGATACCAATATTAACACAAACAAATGAATCAAACATGAGAAAAAAAATCAGGAACCTTGGCTAAAAACTAAAACTAAAGGCATCAGGAATCAGGTCTTCTGAGAACTTCTGCTGTCCTGTGAGTACAGACAAACTCTTAGGCTTTGTTTTCAAATGCCATTGCTTGGCAACAGTAACTACTTTGCATTTATGTGAGGCCATCTAAGTCTTAATTTCAAATGTACTCCAGTTGTTAACTCATTCCTGTAAAATTTTATGTTCTGTGATTTTTTTAGGTCTTTCCTGTTGCCATTTGTTTGTTATATGAATCCTAAGAAATGTTTCTCCAGTTTTCACTTCTCCTTTTACTTTTATGTCCAATCAGTGTGCTCACCTTATGTTAGTTGTCCATGTCTTCCTGTTGTTCAGCCATCCATTGTAAATTAGTGAATCCACCTTTAGGCATAGCTGCCAGCAACTTTTCATCAAAATTTTGTGGAGTCCTCTCGTTATTTAACATTGCATATAAACAACCAACTGATCACAACCACTCCATCACTCTTTAAGTTCTTCCATAAGCTCATTCATCAGAATGCAATACATTTAAGCTGTTATCAACCATCGTGAATTTATGATGCTGTTTGTTATTTCCAGCTTCATCTATAAGCACTGAATAGCACTTGTTTTTCTATGTGTAACTACTTCTGATTTTCAAATTCTGGAGAGTCATTTGTATTAAGAGGCAGATATAGTGATCAAATTTGGACATTAAAGCAGATGTGCATACTGAAAAAGTAAAAAAGTACAGTTAAGAGTTTAATAACCAAATAAACAAAGTAATTTAAAAAATAATGATGATATCTTGAAGGATGTCATAAATTTATTGATAAGAACCTCTGACATGTACTTTGTATACAAATCAGGTGGACCATCATATAGCACTCATCATATACACACACAATGTTTCACCCTAAAGATATTAAAAATTTCAGTCTAAGCTGCTTCAGCAATGTGTGCCTTGAATTGGATAGAGAAAACATGAAGATATACTGGGAAAAAGATGATGATATACTAACAGTAATGCAGTTGCAGTGGTTGGAATGAAATACTGTCGATCCAGAGGGATGCAACATCTAACTTGTTCTATATACAATCCAGCTCCATGGGGTTTCTTTGTTTGTAATTAACGATGAATTCTTTTGGAGACTCAGTATTTCATTGGTCTGACATGATAATCTAGGATATCATTAAAATGTAGTTATGCTGTTAAAAATACTGAAATAGAAAAGATATTTGACTGGGATGGAGAGCAGGACACGTGCAGTGGATTCAGAAAGTATTCAGAACCCTTCACTTTCAGCACACTTTATTGTGTTGTCCATTTAATTTTAAATAGATACATTTTCCATTGTTGCCCAACAATCTACACTAATCTGCAATGAGAAAATGAAAACATCATTTCAGTAAGGTTTACAAATTTATTAAAAATCAGAACTGAAATCTCTCTTTAAATGCCACTGGGCAAACTCCAAGAGGGCTGATATATGCCTTTTACACAAATGTGTCACTCCACAATACACGCCTTATAGATGGAGTGCTGCTGTGATGATTGTCCTTCTGACAGGTTCTCTAATCTCAACAGAGGAAGCTCCGTTAGAGTGACCATTGGGTTCTTGGTCATCTCCCTGAACAGCCAGATTTAGGAACAGTCCTCGTGGTTCCAGAATTCTTCTCTTAAACAATCATTGAGGTCACTATGCCCCTGGGAACACTCAAGGCTTTAGAAATGGTTTTATTTCCTTGCCCTGAGGTTGACGCACAAAAACGGTGATTTTATCAATTTAAAAGTAAATTCACAAAAAAAAACTGCGAAAGTTGAAGGAGTCTGAATACTTTCTGAATCCACTGTTAATGTTGCCAGAGAAAAGGAATAAAGGGAGCATTTTGTGGAAACGTACAAAAACAAACTTTAATTAAATATTCATGCTAATTGAGCTCTATAACATTTAGTTGTACAGAAAATGTACTGTAAAAGATGGGTGAAAAAAAACAAAAATTAAATATGTGTACATTTTTCTGTGAAATTATTCTAGCAGAAATAAACCCAGACTATGAATTCCAACACTGAAAAAATATTATACATTTATTAGCATTTGTTATTGACAAATGGTAAATTTCATCTGTACACCTGAGCTCAACTATTTGACCAGCAGCTAGAATATATTTGTAGTAAATAGCGCAGTCTATCTGTAGTTTTTATAAAAACCTATAAGCATTACATGTTCTCATAGCTATTAAGTTGTGTCTATGATAGATGTGTGCGGCACCATTTCAGATTGGCTGACCTACTGTAGTCATGGTATGTGTGGTGTGTATGTGGACTCCTCTCCTCTCATTTTCCAAACACTTATGCATTGGGTTGATTGGCCCAACATGCGTGCCATGGTTTGGACTAACATCCTGTTCAAAATAGGTTCCTGTCTTTTGCCTGATAATCGCAGCATGTGTTATTCCTTCCAACTCAAAAATAGAATAAACAGATTTTATTAAATGGACAAATTGCTAGATGTATAGCTGAGAAGCTTACACTAATTATAAAAAAACTAATGGATCAATGAAGAAACTGTGGGCGAAAGAAATTGCAGACTCGACAGCAGGTGATGTTTCTCGTAAGTTCTTTTTTATTCTACATCAGGAGTCACAGAAAGTAGGGATCCAGAGAGCACAGTCCGTCGCAGCAGGCTGTTCCTCTGAACCTCGAACAATAGCTAAGGGGGAGCTTTAAATACCCCTCTATCTTATGATTCTGTAAATGATGTAATATCTGAACTAGACGTTATCTAAGTTCCCCTTAAAACAGGACAGGCGCCTTGCACGTACCCCTGAAATCTTGTGATCTTACTTGTTTCCTGAGTCATTTTACTTTGAGGAAGTTAAGCATTGGGTAACATATTTTTTTGTCAGTTCAATAAATCAAGCTTCCCTAAACGTTAGAGCTACAAGCATCTGTTATAAAATAAACACACAGGATACATGGTGCCGGGGAGAACATTCTTCTTCTACAAAAAGTATACTTACTGCTCTAGGCTTTTTGTCTTCCTTAAATGTTTGCACTAAAAATGAAGACGATGATCTCTGGGCTGCATGTGGGCTTTTGAAGGGTATGACTGGACACACTGAAACAAATACCATCATGTCATAGATTGCCTTTAATGAAACAAAAGTTGTTGTGCAAGAAGGAAGGCCCAGTAAATAGTGAAAGGCCCTGCAAGCTCTACTATCAGGCTGGTGTGAATCTTCAATGCCAAGCAGTTTGTCGTAGTGATGTTGACCCTTTCATCCACCAAGAACAGCCTATAAAACAAACAATTTTCCAGCAGTGAAAAGACAAAAACATGTCGAGTTCTGTTTCCAAGATTGTGCTCATTAAAAAAGGCAAAATCTTTAATTGTGGATCCCCTTTAGCTGCTGGAGGCCCAAAGCAACAATGTCATCTGCAAATGGATTTTTTAGAGCCTTATCTTAAACAAATAAATACAGGAATCACATGAAAATGCTTAACAGCAAACCTGTAGTGACATGGCTGAAAGGAGTTCTTCACCCAGCGTGGCACCCGGCTGGGGTTCATGCCCGGCCGGGATGCCCAGGAGGACTGGAGGAGGGCTTATGCCTCCTCTAGAACATGTGGGGGCGACTGCCGTGGTTGCTTTGGGGGCCACGGGTACAGAGCATAGAAGCTCTACCCTGTAGAGGCCCGTGACCACCGCCGGGGGGGTGCCCCAATGCCTTGGGAGCCCTGGACCTCAGCACTTCCGCCACACCCGGAAGTGCTGGGGGGAAGAGGAGCAGGGACACCCGGAGTCCTTCCGGTTGCGCAGCCGGCACTTCCGTCACACAAGGGAGTGTCGGCGGAAGAGTGCCGCCTGGAGCCCATCCGGGGTGTATAAAAGGGGCCGCCTCCCTCCAGTCAATGACAAGAGTCGGGTGGAAGTAGGACGGAGCTCAGAGGAGAGGAGTGGAGGCGGACCAGAGACTGAAGGCATTGTGTTGTGTGGCCAAGGACTTAAGGGGTGATTGGTGCTGCGGCACTGGGTTTGTGCACTTGAACTACTGTAAATAATGTGTAATAAACATGTGTGTGGTGAAACCAACATGTCTACCTGTCTGTGTCCAGGCTGTTCCCCAAACCAGTTAAGTTCATGCATACTTTCAAAATTGCAAAACACTTCCATCGATAAACCTTGAAACTCTCTCCTTATTATCTTAACTTTACTAATAGCTGATCCAGCTCTAAATTGGTTTGGCAGTCATTCTGCTTTGTTAGGTCACCTTCATTAAGGTACTGTCTTCCATATTATTTTTCTTTTTGGTATTTGAAGGTGATGCCAGGGTGTCTCCAGGGACACGTTTACTCAAGACGAGTCAAAGTATGGCTCGGGTCCAAAGTTTCACTCTGCCAAAAGACACTTAACAAGTTGGCAGAGAAGAAAGCATGAGGCCTGTTCAGCATGTGGGAAAACATAAAAAGAAGTGGATTTCAACTTAATTCTTCCAGCCATTATTATGGGTGCTTCATATTAAAATGCAGTTACAGACAGCCTGACTTGTTTATGGGAGGCATAGCGAGTCTCCTATGTGGCTTATTAAACACGACGCACTAGCTGTTTGTCACAATCTTGCTATTTCAAAGCTGAGAAGAGAAGTGAAAGGGGTGGGGAGGTGGTGGTGGTGGGGGGGGGGGGGTGCAATTAGAAATAGAGTTCTTTTATAGCAGCTGGTTTCATTATAAAAAAAATAAATAAATAAAATTAAAACTACTGCTCGCATGAATAATAATAAAAGACAATTTGCTTCACCACATTTTCCATTAAAAGCGAGTAAGAAGTGCAGTTTACCGCAGAGGTCAACCTTATTAAAGAAAACATTCTGTGACCAAAATATTATGTCAGTGGATGCGCCAACTGGATCCATCTTTTCCATGTATGACAGACAGGTACTGTATATAACATTAATATGATAAATGGATGCCCAAAGCATAGCTGAAATGGTACCTACCAGTGCCCACAATAGCTCCGATACCCTGAAAACTGATATATTATCTCTTTTATATAGAAATGCCACACACAGTCAGGGAAAGAAGCACCAATAAAACATTACGCATTAAGAATTCAGACAGTATATATATCTGTCATCACATAAAGCACAAGTTAATTATCTTTTATTTTATGGATGATGATAAAAGAGCGAATCATCACAAAGCCCTTTATAAAGTTTTTGGCTTGTTTATTGATACTCATTTAACGTATACATTATAAAAATAGTTTGATTTTTAACGTAAATTTCTTAACTTACTTTAATTATGCTTCACAACTTGCACACAACTCTCTTTGGTTTTCTATGCCTTTATTGTGCGGTAGATATAAATTCATCCATGTATTCAAGCATTGCAGGGGGGCCACATCCGGCACAAGGCATGAACCAGGCCAACACTCACTTAATTTAGAATTGCCAATTAATCTAATATGTTTGTCTTTGTGATGTATGAAAAAATCTGGAGAAAACTCCTAACAGATATAGGTAAAGCATGAAAACTCCCCCTGAACTCTGCAGTAGTGAGGCAGTACCACCATGCCATGCTAAAAATGTAATTACTTTATAGGAAACTATAGACTGTGTAGATTTGTTTGGCTACTTGTGATGCCCTGTGCTTTCCAAACCTTACACAGACATAGACCCTGAGCATCTTGTAGTTCATGACTGAGATAAGGGGGTAGTGTGGGGTTTAGTGGTGAAGCACAAACAAAATTTACAGATGGTGCAAGTCAACTGCAGTTTATTAATAGGTGTCAACAAAAAAAACAAAAAATAAATCAGTGTTCAGTGTCATGCCATTGACTATCATAAAAAATAGTTCAAGTGATGCATGATTCACAAATAGAACAAAAACAATATGAAAAAAATTCTTTTTAAAATTTTGCTCAAGGAAAAAGATCTCAAAAATAAAAAAATAAGCTCAAACAATTCAACCTTGACTATTATTTATTAGGAGGTCTAAACTGCGCACACTACACTCCCTTCTCTCCAACACAGCGATCAGAAGGTCTCCACCATCTGCAGTGCTGTTTTATAATGCCACAGGGTTTTCTCTACCAATCCCCACTGATGCCTATCCCATCCCTTCCAATGGGAAAGCACGTTACAGTGCTTGCCGTACTCCGTGCTTCAATCCGGTAAGAACTTTATGCAATAAAGAAGTCATACTTTTGTGGTGGAGTGGTGGCTCTGAGGCTAGGGATCTGCACTGGCATTCGGAAGGTTGCCAGTTCGAATCCCGTACAATGCCAAAAGGGACTCTGCTCACTTGGGCCCTTAACCTGCAATTGCTGAGCGCTTTGAGTAGTGAGACAAGTGCTATTTAAATACAAAGAATTATTATAACTTTATCCCCAGGACCTTTAATTTATCCTCAAACACCATTTTGACAACTGGCATTCAGCCTTTCTTATTGTTTTTCTCTTGTTTCCTTAATTCTGCACTATCAGACTAGTGCCGGACTGCTGGCTACCGTGTAGTGACTGCGTTACGCAGACACAGTCATTTTATTATTAGGCTGATGCCTTTATCCAAGGTGACTTACAACATTTTTGAAAGATACAATTGGTTACATTTCTTTTTTGGTTTTCCAGTTGGAGCACAGACACTTGAAGTGATGTGCTCATGGCCGCACAGTGTCAGTAGTGCGATTTGAATACACAATCTCAGGGTTTGAAGTCCAAAGCACAGTGATCTATGTGAAGTGATCTGATCCAATGGAGGAGCAGGTGGGAAAATGGGTTTGAAAGAAGAATGCGATTAAAGAAACTACGGCCACAACTCATTCCTGAACTTTTAGAATCAGTTACTGTATCTTGATACTCTTTCATTTTGAAATAAAATATATATTATTTTTGTGAAAATTATGCATACTTAGTGCTATTCAGAAGGGATTAGTTTTACACCAGGAGGTGGGGTAAAGTAAATATTACTGGAGGACCTCTGTAATTTTAGTCCCAACCGAATCGCTCAAATGGTGGAATTGTGCTGACATGTTGATTCGTTCAGTATTAATTTACCTGGGGCGATTTTTTATGGACTTTTTATAGAAGGTAATAGTCTCTGTTATCTTTGCTGAGACATGAACACACAGTCTGTACAAAGGCATTGACATGATCGACTTTGATGGGACTAAAATTACAGAGGTCCTCCGGTAATAATTTTAACTTTAAATAACTTTCCCACACCCCCTGGTACAACGCTAATACCGTCCAAATTAGGCTATTGTCGTCATTTTGTTTTTATTTCCATTGAAGCCACCATATTGTTTACTGTTGCTACAGTTAGTTGCTGGCTATGCATCACCATGATGTAAGAAATCATCATGCCAATAGCATAAAGGAGGCAGCGTGCAACACTTTAAGTTCAAGTTTGTGGATTAAATAAAAAGCAAGCAGGTTTTTGTGCTTTAGTTAGTATTCAGAGAAAGGATTTTTAGTCTTAGTTAGGACCTCTGTCTTTGTTCCTTTGACCTACGAATTTTGCCTTGTGTTCTGCTTTTGTCATTTTATGCTTATTGTCTGCTGGTAATGAATCTCTGCCTGTCATTTTGACCATTCATTTGCCCAGTCTTTTTAACCCATCATTCATCTCCTAGTCATTTTGTCTTTTGTTCTTTGGAACAAGAGCAGCTACTTCAAAGCACTGTGGGCACTGGCTATTGGTGTATCACTACCCCTTCAAATGGAATAAGAATGCTTCTGTGTTCCACAAATTGGACTATAAATGGGAACTTTTATTGCCAGGCACATTGTATAGTCAAGAGAGAGAAGGTTATACAATGTTTCTCTGGTGAAGAAAATATTATTGAAAAATCTGGCAAAATAGAAATAGACATTACTACCATGTTGGAAAGGATCATTTCGGACCAGGGTTTGGCAAACATATAGGTAATAGCATCAGTTACAGATGTGTCAGGATCAAGCTTAGGATTTATTGAATTTTTTCCAACTGTTTCTTGGTCTTTAAAAAGAATATATGTACATTTGCTTAGCTTTTGACGGTCAAAGAATCTATTGATAATATAAATATCTTTTTCCCCATGTGCTATTACCGATGACATATATGATTCACATTCTTCCGTTGCGCTATTTTGCTTTTTGTTATGTGTGCAGCAATTTTGTTGACTGCTGTCTCACTGTTGCTAGGCATGATGACCAGGGGCCTTATGCATAACGCTGTGCGTAGGATTCACACTAAAACATGGCATACGGACAAAAGCGGAAATGTGCACACAGACAAAAAAAAAATCCAGATGCATAAATCTGTGCGTACACCAACTTCCACATTCTTCTGCTTCATAAATCCCGGTCAGCGTGAAAAGTAAAGCTCGTGCATGCACCTGTTGCCCCTTTCAGACTCCTCCAAGAATTATGCCTCTTTGAATATGAAAATCAATATAAATAGCCCCTTAAGTTTTGTGTTCTGTGAATAGACAATGGCACGGGGAAAAAGAAGAATTTCAGCGAATACCAAGTAGAGGCAAGGAAAAAACGTACTATTTGTTGTTTTAAGCAGCAATATAAACAACAAAAGGAAGTTGATCGAGTGACAGAGTGGTGGAGAAACTCGAAAGTTCAAGTTCAGAAAGTCGCACGGTGCCCAAAATAAATAAGAAGTGGTCAGATATCAAAGTGCCGGGAAATCTAAATCGACTTAGAAGCCAGTAGTTATCATCTAGAAATTCGCGCTCTCAATTGAATTGAATTCCTTTATTGTTATTCTATGGTACAATGAGATTCTATATGCAAATCCTCCGTAAACTTATTTTCCTATAAAATGGAAAAATAACAACAACAACAATAATAATAATAATAATAATAATAATAATAATAGGATAAAAACAGTGAAAAATATACAATATGAAAGCATAAGTGATTTAGGTTGTGCAATATTACAACTGTAATGCAAGTTTACAGTGAGGTAATTGTACTTATAAGTACAAACAGTTCTACCGGGAGCACTTGATGGACTGACTGAGTGCATTTATAGCTCTTGGGATGAAACTGTTTCTGAACCGCAAGGTCCATACAGGAAAGGATCTGAAGCATTTGCTGAATGGGCGAAGTTCAAATAGACTGTGCACATGGTTGAGGTAGTGTGTGCTAGAAGCTGTATCCTGATATTTCTCCCCGCTCTTGACACAATCTGCTGTAGAGCTTTCCTATCAGCTGCTGTACAGCTGTAATTCCACACTCAGATACAGTGGGTTAAAATACTCTGAGTGGTGCACTGAGAGTGACAACACTAAAACAGGTATAGTATTTGGAATAATTTGTCCATTCA
Organism: Erpetoichthys calabaricus; assembly: GCF_900747795.2. Lineage (NCBI taxonomy): Eukaryota > Metazoa > Chordata > Cladistia > Polypteriformes > Polypteridae > Erpetoichthys > Erpetoichthys calabaricus. Next base: position 25,165,850 of record NC_041409.2, on the reverse strand, counting down.
GTGGACCATTATATGGTTATGGTTTGATTACAATCAAATGCCTTGAACTAATAAACGATATGCGGTTCATTTCAGTGTATTTGATAAAGCCACGTCAGGGATGTGAATCTAAAAAAGAAAGGGAAACCACACAGGAACAAAAGCACTGCTTTGACACAGGGTGCCAACAGTTTGCAAAACTGAGTGAAAACTTACCCTTACACACAGGGTAAGGTTGGTGTGAGAATGTTCGTGGCTTAACACCAAGTTTAGTTTTTATACATCGCAATGTGAGCGTGGAAACGGGTGTACACAACATTTTTGTGTGTATGCACCGTTTATACATGAGGCCCCAGGAGTGTCAACATCACTGCGACAGAATACAGGTCAGCATTTCATCCTTTCTGGTCATCCAAGATTTAGATTCATGGATAATAATAATAATAATAATTAATAATTCATTACATGGATGAATAATCTGTGATAGATTGAGATCGCTGTCGTCCTCTTGAACCCTCTTGACCACTCCAGACAGCAGGTAAAAGTCCAATAATTATTTATTTGGACACTAATAAAATGCACAAAGCACCTACACTCCACAATACTCATATAATCAATAAACAATACAATAATCAAACCTCCACACTCCCAGACGCGTTGCCACCCTTCCACCCAGCTCAGCTCACTTGTCTGGGGTTTCCCACAGTCCTTTATAGTCCCTGACACGGAAGTGGTTCCAACCCTGCAGTCCATGACTTGTTATCACTTCCGGGTCAGATTAAAAGTCCTTTTCTTCATCCCGGAAGCACGTCGTTCCTTCTGGTCATGTGATCAGGACGTACTTCCGGGTTATAGGGCACGCATAAGTCCTTGAGCCTCTCTGCAGTGTCCTCTGGTGGGCCTCACGGTGTCCAGCAGGGTCGGGAATAAAAACTCCATTGTCCATGATTCCCTGCTGGTCTTCGGGGTACTCCCATGCTACAGGGAGGGCTCCATCTAGCGGCCTGGGGGTATTGGCCGGGATGAACAGCCGGCCATCTCCCACAAATCTTAAGCATTTTTCTTATTGTTAGTTTCCAAATTACCATTTAACATACATTTTCTGCTTTCTGACTACAATGTGCATCTCACTTTTTTTTTAATTTTTTTTTTTTGTTGTTGCTAAAGCAAAATTTTTCTTTTCTCACTTGAAACTTACTGTTTACTTTGTTTTTACCGTGGATTACTGTTTATTTAAATTTAGTTTTCCTGTTTATCACCCCCATTTGAATTTGGATCATTTGTAATTCTTTCTCTCTCAAAACTGCTGTCGCAGCAGTACAATGGGAAACTGGATATGGATAGATGTTTAATTGTTCCATTCAAGGCATGGTATGGCACACTCTCTACATACAGACATTCTTTGAAACAGTTTTTTACAATTTGATGTTGTGGGGCAGGGGTTAAGGGCTGTGCCCCCAGAACAGGAAGTAAGGCAAGACATAACCCTGTATCCCAGGCCAGTTATGTTATATTCAAGATCTAATGCCCTATGAAGCCAATACAATCTTTTTAAGCATCTACAGTGGAGATATTAAGACAAGAAAATACAGTATGACACTAAAGAAAGAGTTTAGTTGTCAAATTACATTCTCAAATAAAAATGACTGAAGGAAGTCCACAAAGCAGTACGATATCCTATAATGTGGAATCTAAGTCCACTGTATATGACTAACTGGCATACTTATTTAATAAATTACCTTGTTTAAATATAATATCACTAGCTGTGTAACTCATGTAAGACAGGTTAAAATATAAGTAGTCAACATAGACCTTATATATATATATATATATATATATATATATATATATATATATATATATATATATATATATATATATATATATATATATATATATATATATATATATAGGGCGGCACGGTGGCGCAGTGGTAGTGCTGTTGCCTCACAGTTAAGAGACCTGGGTTCGCTTCCCGGGTCCACCCTGCGTGGAGTTTGCATGTTCTCCCTGTGTCTGCATGGGTTTCCTCCGGGCGCTCCGGTTTCCTCCCACAGTCCAAGGACGTGCAGGTTAGGTGGATTGGTGATTCTCAATTGGCCCTAGTGTGTGCTTGGTGTGTGGGTGTGTTTGTGTGTGTCCTGCGGTGGGTTGGCACCCTGCCCATGATTGGTTCCCTGCCTTGTGCCCTGTGTTGGCTGGGATTGGCTCCAGCAGACCCCCGTGACCCTGTGTTCGGATTCAGCGGGTTGGAAAATGGATGGATGGATGGATATATATATATATATATATATATATATATATATATATATATATATATATATATATATAAATATATATTATTCATTTGGTCAGGTATTATAATACACGCCTGATCCCTTTCCCCCATGGTGACCTTTTCCTTATTGGATGGAGCCACTCATTTTTTGTCGCTTCTTCTCAGCATTGCTCGTCAAACTGGCCTCTCTTGGCTGCTGCCTCTTTGGCCTTGTTTGGTGACTCTAGCCTAGTCATGTTGGGGTTTTGGTTTCCTGACGTGTGCATCAATTTATCTTTATTTTCACTCATCCATTGTTATCAGGCATTAGCATTACAGCTAAAAAACTCAGTCATGTGGCAAGAGTAGGTGCAAGAAAGCCGCTACCATGCTACTGTTACAAGTGTATAATGTCAGACAACAGAATAGGATGAGAAAAGCATTTTTCTTATTTTTAGATTGTTAGTTGGTATTTTTATTACAATTTTTGATTTTTTTGCCCCTTCTTCTACATGTTTTGCCTATAAATCATAATTTTTCTTCCTAACCCTAGCAACTGGATAGTTCACATCCACACAGATACTTGTCCTTTTATTAAGGTGGGTATATTAAGTTATACATTTACTGTATACATTTGTACTGGGGTCTCTCTCTTAAAAATTCTCTGCATTGTCTAAAGAGGAGCATGAGGCATTGCCCTAGACATGGGCCGTAGTGGAATGTCCTAATTCATCGACAGGATTGCTTCAAGGATAACATCAGTTATTTTATACTGTTAGGACAGGTCCAGTGCACCAGTCAAGAAAGAAGACATTTTAAGGAGTAAACACATTTTTTACTCCTTATGCGCAGGCAGATGATCATTTAGATTTTTCCTTAGTAACCTTACTGTAACTCCTCAGGAAAAGTTCAGTTTGCTAGCAAATATTATCGTCTGTTGCTTTAGAGTGGAAAGTCCCTTCTGATTTTCAATAACCTTACGCCTAGCTAAAACTTAAACTGCAAAAAAATTGGGCTGCTGGCAAATTCGAGTGTTTTCATGCTTTCAGGTGCTTTCATTTAGAAAGTCCCTTGTGTATAGATTTAATTAACATTGTTTTATTTATATATTGTCACATTCACAAATAATGTGAAGACTCGGTTTGTTTTCAAACCAGACTTACTGTATTCCAGAATTTGCATAGTTTGAATAAATTTAAAAACATAAACAAGAGCTTGGCAAATATTTATTGTCAAGTTGTCTTCACTCTCATTTTATCAGATTCAGTAAAATTCAAAGATGTTTTCATCAGAGCTGCTGTCCAGCACTGTGTGGCAGGTGCTCTGGTTCCTGCTAAGATTTGAAAGACAGAAGAACCCCAGCCAAAAACATGCACTTACAAAGAGCTAAGAGAAGAAAACACACTTTCTCATAAACTTCAATTAAAGAAATGTTGGATCAGCTGAAGTAAGTTGTACTTTGCATGGGGGGTTACTTTCCGCTAATGAGCTTGAACCCCCACAGTTCCAGTCTTAATGCACACACAATGCCCAGAGATTTCAAGGAGTGGTGGCTCTGAGGCTAGGGATCTGCACTGGCAATTGGAAGGTTGCTGGTTCGAATCCCGTAAAATGCCAAAAGGGACTCTGCTCTGTTGGGCCCTTAAGCAAGGCCCTTAACCTGCAATTGCTAAGCGCTTTGAGCAGTGAGAAAAGCGCTATATAAATGCAAAAAATTATTTAAAAAAAAATTATTATTAATTATGTCATTAATAAGAGCTGTTAAGAGTTCAGGGGTAAGTGTCTGATTTTAAAATCGGCCTGGATTAGCGGAGATGCTTTCTTGAGTTTAGAGCCTAAATAGAGCTGCTACTTTGTGAACCCTTTAGAGTTTTCTAAATTTCTGCATAAATATGACTTAAAACATCATCAGATTTTCACTCAAGTCCTAAAAGTAGATAAAGAGAAACCAGTTAAACAAATGAGACAAAAATATTATACTTGGTCATTTATTTATTAAGGAAAATGATCAAATATTACATATTTGTGAGTGGCAAAAGTATGTGAACCTTTGCTTTCAGTATCTGGTGTGACCCCCCTTTGCAGCAATAACTGCAACTAAACGTTTACGGTAACTGTTGATCAGTCCTGCACACCAGCTTGGAGGAATTTGAGCCCATTCCTCCGTACAGAACAGCTTCAACTCTGGGATGTTGGTGGGTTTCCTCACATTAACTGCTCTCTTCAGGTCCTTCCACAACATTTCGATTGGACTAAGGTCAGGACTTTGACTTGGCCATTCCAAAACATTAACTTTATTCTTCTTTAACCATTCTTTGGTAGAACAACTTGTGTGCTTAGGGTCATTGTCTTGCTGCATGACCCACCTTCTCTTGAGATTCGGTTCATGGACAGATGTCCTCACATTTTCATTTAGAATTTTCTGATATAATTCAGAATTCATTGTTCCATCAATGAAGGCAAGCCGTCCTGGCCCAGATGCAGCAAAACAGGCCCAAACCATGATACTACCACCACCTGTTTCACAGATGGGATAAGGTTCTTATGCTGGAATACAGTGTTTTCCTTTCTCCAAACATAACGCTTTTCATTTAAACCAACAAGTTCTATTTTGGTCTCATCCATCCACAAAACATTCTTCTAACAGTGCATCCACTAAACAGTGTCATCTCCACACAGAAGAGCAGCTTCAGCAACAGACTGCTGTCACCGTCCTGCTCCACTGACAGACTGAGGAGATCGTTCCTCCACCACACTATGCGACTCTTCAGTTCCACCCGGGGGGGTATACATTAACATTATACAAAGTTATTGTCTGTTTTTACCTGCATTGTTATCAATCTTTAATTTAATTTTGTTTTTTGTATCAGTATGCTGCTGCTGGAGTATGTGAATTTCCCCTTGGGATTAATAAAGTATCTATCTATCTATCTATCTATCTATCTATCTATCTATCTATCTATCTATCTATCTATCTATCTATCTATCTATCTGTCTAATAGCCTTCTGGTTTATCCACGTGATCTTTAGCAAACTGCAGACGAGCAGCAATGCTTTTTTTGGAGAGTAGTGGCTTTCTCCTTGCAACCCTGCCATGCACACCATTGTTGTTCAGTGCACTCCTGATGCTGGACTCATGAACATGAGCCAATGTGAGAGAGGCCTTCAGTTGCTTGGAAGTTACCCTGGGGTCCTTTGTGACCTCGCCGACTATTACACACCTTGCTCTTGGAGTGATCTTTGTTGGTCGGCCACTCCTGAGGAGGGTAACAATGGTCTTGAATTTCCTCCATTTGTACACAATCTGTCTGACTGTGGATTGGTGGAGTCCAAACTCTTTAGAGATGGTTTTGTAACCTTTTCCAGCCTGATGAGCATCAACAACTCTTTTTCTGAGGTCCTCAGAAATCTCCTTTGTTCGTGCCATGATACACCTTCACAAACGTGTTGTGAAGAGCAGACTTTGATAGATCTCTGTTCTTTAAATAACGCAGGGTGCCCACTCACACCTGATTGTCATCCCATTGATTGAAAACACCGGACTTGAATTTCACCTTCAAACTAACTGCTAATCCTAGAGCTTCACATACTTTTGCCACTCACAAATATGGAATATTCGATCATTTTCCTCAATAAATAAATGACCAAGTATAATATTTTTGTCTAATTTGTTTAACTGGTTTCTCTTTATCTACTTTTAGGACTTGAGTGAAAATCCGATGATGTTTTAGGTCATATTTATGCAGAAATATAGAAAATTCTAAAGGGTTCACAAACTTTCAAGCACAACTGTAAGTTAGCATTGTCAGCGCTGGTAAATTGTGATAGGCCACTGACGCTCGTCTTCATCACTTGCTGCATGTTCATATGTGTCTTTTTGTCTGTATCTATTGCGCTGTTTTCTTTATCAGACAATCTCTCTATCTGCCTTGTCACTTTTCTCTTCTTCATCCACTTTAACTTTGCACCTTTGACCAGATGTATTGTAGTTGTTGGTCGACTTGAAGCAAATAAGGGAGTGAGCGGAATCAAAGACGAAGTACAGAGAGCTATTTCTCGTCATTTTGTGCTCTAACATGTCTGATTTGTGCTTACCCATTTTCAGAAGGACAGAAGGATGTTGGGGAATCGGCTTGTGGTGATGTGAGATGTACCCCTGTTAAACTTAAAAGCTGTTTTATATACAGTACTGTGCAAAAGTTTTAGGCAGGTGTGAAAAAATGCTGTAAACAAAGAATGCTTTCAGAAATATAAATAATGATTGTTTATTGTTATCAGTTTACAAAATGCAAAGTGAGTGAACAAAAGAAAAATCTAAATCAAATCAATATTTGGTGTTCCTACCTATTGCCTTCAAACCAGCATCAATTCTTATCGGTCCACTTGCACAAAGTCAGGGATTTTGTAGGATTCTAGTCAGGTGTCTGATCAACCAATTCTACCAAACAGGTGCTAATGATCATCAATGTCACACGTAGGTTGAAACACAGTCATTAACTGAAACAGAAACAGCTTAAAACTGGGTGAGGAACAGCCAAACTCTGCTACCAAGGTGAGGTTGTGGAAGACAGTTTCATGTCATGGCAAGATTGAGCACAGCAACAAGACACAAGGTAGTTCTACTGCATCAGCAAGGTCTCTCCCAGACAAAGATTTCAAAGCAGACTGGGGTTTCAAGATGTGCTGTTCAAGCTCTTTTGAAGAAGCACAAAGAAACGGGCAATGTTGAGGATCGTAGACGCAGTGGTCAGCCAAGGAAACTTAGTGCAGCAGATGAAAGACACATCAAGCTTATTACCCTTCGAAATCAGAAGATGTCCTGCAGTGCCATCAGCTCAGAACTGGCAGAAACCAGTGGGACCCAGGTACATCCATTTACTGTCCGGAGAAGTCTGGCCAGAAGTGGTCTTCATGGAAGAGTTGCAGCCAAAAAGCCATACCTCTGACGTGGAAACAAGACCAAGCGACTCAAGTATCCACGAAAACATAGGAACTGGGGTGCGGAAAAATGGCAGCAGGTGCTCTGGACTGATGAGTCAAAATTTGAAATATTTGGTTGTAGCAGAAGGCAGTTTGTTTGTCAAAGGGCTGGAGAGCGGTACAATAATGAGTGTCTGCAGGCAACAGTGAAGCATGGTGGAGTTTCCTTGAACGTTTGGGGCTGCATTTCTGCAAATGGAGTTGGAGATTTGGTCAGGATTAATGGTGTTCTCAATGCTGTGAAATAGAGGCAGATACTTATCCATCATGCAATACCATCAGGGAGGCATATGATTGCCCCCAAATTTATTATGCAGCAGGACAACGACCCCAAACATACAGCCAAAGTCATTAAGAACTATCTTCAGCGTAAAGAAGAACAAGACGTCCTGGAAGTGATGGTATGGCCCCCACAGAGCCCTGATCTCAACATCATTGAGTGTGTCTGGGATTACATGAAGAGACAGAAGGATGTGAGGAAGCCTACATCCACAGAAGATCTGTGGTTAGTTTTCCAAGATGTTTGGAACAACCTACCAGCTGAGTTCCTTCAAAAACTGTGTGCAAATGTACCTAGAAGAATTGATGCTGTTTTGAAGGCAAAGGGTGGTCACACCAAATATTGATTTGATTTAGATTTCTCTTTTGTTCATTCACTGCCTTTTGTTGATTGATGACACTTCCATTTTTCAAAGCATTCTTTGTTTACAGCATTTTTTCACACCTGCCTAAAACTTTTGCACAGTACTGTATATTGAACTGTATTAAGTAAAAAGGGTCATATCTGAAGCTGCACAAATGGAAAACGGTCCCCAAGGACAGAAGGTCCATACAGTAGACATGCATACAGCACTGAACTTTGTAATGTATCTGACGCCATTTCTGTTTCTAGTAAGGAGGTCATCAAGTAAACAAAGAGCTCCTCCAGGTTTCTAAAGCAGATAAATTCTGAGTTGAGAGAGAGTGGTCATGGGGAATACAAGGAGGACTCCTCCAGAGCAACAGAAGGTATCAGGGTGTCCTAACCTGAAGTAGGCGTGGAGGCATATTGATGAGGACAAGCGGTACTGGAGCTACTAAGGGTGTCAGGCCCTATAATTAGCATACTGACACTCAGGAATGCAGGAAGCACGGGGAAAAAGCGTCAGGACTTTCAGAGGGTGATCCTAATGGTAATTTAGACCATTACAAAATATATGCAACTCTGTGGAGTCCTTTCCAGTGCATCAGGTTCACAATAACATGCAGCACTGAAGTCGATTATTAAACATCATTTAAAATAAAGAATACCAGCTTCAGTTCATGTCTGTCCTAGCATTTGTAGACAGGTCAGGTCAGGTTGGGGAGCATGCACTGGTACAGCGCGTTGCTGCACCCACCACACAACAAAACAGCTTGGGATCCTGGTTGGCAACCCCCCAGGCCGACCCACAATCCAATCCCATCCTCTGGAAATGACCCTGTATCTGCCGCCGCCAGGTGTTACATGGATTTTTTTTTTTTTTGTTCTTTATTTCGCCTTATACAATTTCTTGTATTAGGAATTTGTTAGTTTTCGCATACCCCTTGGGGTCAGAGCGCAGGGTCAGCCATTGTACAGCGCCCCTGGAGCAATTACAGGTTAAGGGTCTTGCTCAAGGGCCCAGCAGAGTAGGATCTCTTTTGGCAGTGACGGGGATTCGAACCGGCAACCTTCGGGATACCAGCTCAGATCCTTAGCCTCAGAGCCACCACTCCGCCCTATTCTAGACCACAGTTACAATTATCATTACTAAATACCCTTTTCTCCCACCGGTCCTTCTGATGTTATTAGGTCATATGCTCCTGACTCCCAACCTGTTTTGTTTTTCTGAAACTGCTCCTTTACTTGTCATTCAGAAGACTAAGAAACGTACAGGGAGTATCTAAGTCTCTGTTACATATTTGTGGGATGCACCTCTCAGTTCCTCCATGACATTAAATCACTGGCAGCTTTTAAAAGCAGACTTAAAACATACTTGTTTAATGTAAGATAATTAGAAAGTTTTATTAGTGTTTTTATTTTTGTATTTGTACTTATTTTTCATTGCATTATTTCAATATTGCATTCTTGATTTTTAGAAAGGCACGTCACACATAAACATTTATTCTTATTATTACAAATAAAACAATGTAATGATTAAAAATGCTACTTGTTAACTGATGTCTCCTCTACACGGTTTTATATAAGTTGACCTCTAATGGTACATTTCAGCTGTTCAACTTTCAGTCTTTGCCAGAACATTCCTTTTAACGAAAAAGCTGCTGTTTTGCATAATCAATTCCTAATATGGCAACGCGTTCAATTAAAGCCCATATATAAAACATACACATAATTGATTCACCGTCAATTGAAGATGGCAATTTTTAGTAGGTTATGACCATACTTTTATCAATATGGTGTGAACAGCATACAGACTAAGCAGGCCAATTAAATTAAGTAAATCAAAAAGAAATTATCTTCTCAGAGTTGCCTAATCCATACTGCTGCTATGCATAAAAACACTTCAAGTAACAAAGGACACATTCTGATAAATATACCATAATATATTCAATATGAATCCCTCATATTTTCCAAATAATCATTTGAGAAGTTTCTGGGAAAACCCATAGCTCAGCTGAAAAGTAAAGGGCATAGGGGGCTCATTCATTTAGCAGGACTATTCTCATGATGTTTTAACAGAGCCATCTGTACAAAGTGTGTTCCTGGAAACATGGAAATTCATCCAAAATTTTGTATCTATATTCATCAGATTGCCTGAGCGTGCCAGTTCAGTATAGAGTCATATGCAAGAATAACTTTCTGCAGTCAAATTAACCATAGAAAATGATTAATAAATTACCAAATGAAACAGGCGGTTAATTTGCCAGAGTATTTGATTCCCAAACCTTGACTTGTGCATGTTTTGAATTAAATGATTAATTCTGCAAAGGAGCGTTAACATTGTCCATGAACTGGTTCTCAGATAAATGCAAAAAAAGTATAATGAAAATTAAACAGTGGTAGATTTAACAAGTCCTTGGGTAAAGATTTTATCACCATTCAAAGATTATTTGTTAATTACATATTTTTAAATGTTCTGTATATACATTTATATACTGTATAGATAGATAGATAGATAGATAGATAGATAGATAGATAGATAGATAGATAGATAGATAGATAGATAGATAGATAGATAGATAGATAGAGTCATATGGAAAAGTTTGGGAACCCCTCTTAATTCTTAGGATTTTTGTTTCTCATTGGCTGATCTTTCAAAGTAGCAACTTCCTTTTAAAATATGACATGCCTTATGGAAACAGTAGTATTTCAGCAGTGACATTAAGTTTATTGGATTAACAGAAAATATGCAATATGCCTCATAGCAAAATTAGACAGGTGCATAAATCTGAGCACCCCAACAGAGATATAATAATAATAATAATAATAATAATAATACATTTTATTTATACAAGGCGCCTTTCAGAGAACTCAAGGACACAGAACAAACAATAAATAAATAAAAGACACAATTATAAACAACTTAAAACATCAGAAAATCTAAAAATTAAAACCAAACAAAACCACTATAATCAGAAGGAAAAAGCCATTTTAAACAGATGTGTTTTAACATCAATACTTATGACATCAATACTTAGTTGAGCCTCCTTTTGCTAATCTAACAGCCTCCAGACGCTGTCCTCCTATAGCCTTTGATGAGTGTCTGATTCTGGATGGAGGTATTGTTCACCATTCTTCATACAAAACATCTCCAGTTCAGTTCAATTTGATGGACAGCCTGCTTCAAATCATCCCATAGATTTTCGATGATATTCAAGTCAGCGGACTGTGACGGCCATTCCAGAACATTGTACTTCTCCCTCTGCATGAATGCCTTTGTAGATTTCAAACTGTGTTTTGGGTCATTGTCTTGATGGAATATCCAACCCCTGCGTAACTTCAACTTTGTGACTGATGTTTGAACATTATCCTGAAGAATTTGTTGATATTGGGTTGAATTCATCTGACCCTTGACTTTAACAAGGGCCCCAGTCCCAGAACTAACCACACAGCATGATGGAACCTCCACCAAATTTGACAGTAGGTAGCAGGTGTTTACATGCCTAAATGCATTGTGTTGCCGCCATGCGACAGGCTGATTAGACACTTGTGTTAACAAGCAGTTGAAGAGGTATCTTATATATAAACGTCTACACTTGGAAGTGTGTGTGTCTCTCTGTCCAGCCAGAAAGTGAGAGGTGGAGTCGGGGTAAGGGTGCCACCTCCAAGGAAACAGAAAACTCGCTTAGCTGCTAATAACACAAGCGAGGCAGGCACGTCGACAAAATGAAACCTCAGAAGAAAGACAAAGTCGCTTAGCTGCTAACATTGGCAAAACGGTGTCCCTTTTACTTTTCCTGCCACCGCTAATACACAAGCAAGGCGAGCACGTCAGCAAAACAAAACCTCCGTAGAAAGACAAAGTCGCTTGGCCGACCTGACTTCTCTACATTTCAATTTTTTTCTATGATTTCAATAGTTTCTAGGACCCCAGGCTTTTTACAGCACGGGTTTACGCTGCTAGTACCTAATAAAGTAGTCAGTGAGTGTATAAATAAAACAACAAACCATCTGGCATCTGTACCTGGGTGTATTGTCAATCAGCATCCATGACAGGGCAGGAATGTCAGATGAACAAAGGCAACAAGAAGCACAAAGAGTCCACGAAAGGGTGGGAATGCCCAACAAGAAGCACAAAGAGGGATGTTTAACGACTGGAAACTGAAAACTGAAATTCTAAGTCCACCAAAGTATATTAATTGAACTGTGAGGACTCCACTTCCCAGTCTTTGTTTATATGGGCCTAGACTTAATTCCTAGCGCCGATGTCCTAGTTCCTGGGGACGGACCCTTGTTTCTCTTTATATTTTATATGTCTACGTTTCTTCTTTTATTTTTTTTTTGGTTTAAAAAAAATCATTATCAGTTCATGCTTTATTAAAAGGGATGGAAGAGGGGCATGTAACTATGCAGGGTATATAAGGCACACGGTTTAGACAAGTGGTTTTGTGTTCATCTGTTACGCTATGTAAAGTTTTATACATAAGTGGAAGTAATTGATTTTTGTACGCTTTTCTTCCTTGAAGCACCTTATGATTAATGCTGTAACCCCCTGTTTATTTGTGGAAATCGCAGTGTACAATAAAATATAAGGTGTTCCATGCTTTGCAGAACTGGTCTGATGCCCATCTGTTCTATTTTACTGCCAACCTAACTAACTGTCCAACAAGCACACTGACTGTTGTGTTTTGTATCTTAATATATCTGTTATGAAAAGCATGAGATAACAGAAGAGCTCATGATTTAACTGGCCGTTAAAATGTGTTTCTTCAGTTTCTAGAAAAGGTATAAAGGCTGTTTATTTTTATGTTCTAAGTTCTGATGCAATTTCCTACAAGTTTCTGTACTTTTTTGTGAACAGTTTTCTAATTTGTGACTATTTTAGTTATTTATACAATACTCATCTTGCTCAATAAACAGTACAAGTAATAACTGTCGAAAGTTATTAACATTTGTAAATGGAACTGTAAATAAACATGTGGTGGTGAATTTACCATGTCTACCTGTCTGTGTCCTGTGCTCGTTCCACAAAGTCTATGTTTTATTTTAATGATAATTGTTTGAGTTTAATATTTTCTAATATAATTACAGTTTTTTTTTTCAAATATAGATGTTAATAACTACAATGAGAGCCACTGGTTCATATGTGGGAACCTGAACACCCCCACATATCTTATGTCTGTGTATCTTGCTTGCAAAATTCCCAAGCTTTCTCTGTGAGTGGGACAGCAGAGCCAAGAATTAACATTGGGTTCAGAAGGAATGGCCAGCTTGGTGGATCCAGATAAAGTGCTGCTACCACTGCTTCATATTACACTTGGTTTAATGAAGAGGTTTGTCCAAGCCCTATCAAAAGCTGCAGCCTGTTAGTTTCTGAGTTGCCTTGAGGCTAAATTGAAAAAGGGCATTTTTGCTGGACCTGATATTAGGAAACTGATTTCTGATGAAGAATGTCATGGTGCAATGGACGACATGGAAGCCAGAGGTTTGAGTATCATTCAAATAAGTAATTTCTGAAATTTTAGGTAACAATGAAGATCCACATTATAAAGAAATTATGAATAATTTATTAGGCAAATTTAAGAACTTTGGTTGCAACGTGATTCTCAAAGTTCATTTTATGAGTCATATTTGGATTTATTCCCTTGAAATCTTGGAATGATGTGTGAAGAGCAGGATGAAAGACTCCATCAGGATATCAAGGAGATGGAAAGGAAGATGCCAAGAATGTTGATATCATGGTGGACAACTGCAAAATGATTCATAGGGACGTGGCAGAAGAAAGTGTACAAGTGACGTGCCATCAAACAAACTAGGAGGAGGAGGAGGTTGGGAGCATGCACTGACAGCACAACCACCACGTGATGAACCACCTGGATTGGGACCCGAGTGCAGCAGGTGACACCTCAGTGCAACATTGGAACAGTGTGAGGTTTTTACAATGGCTGGACTGCCAATCCTGGAAGTGGCAAAAACTTGGAAAAGGTTAGAGTTAGGGTTAGGGTTAGCCAATGAATATGTACAGTATTGCTGCTTTCTTAACATACTGTATATGTTTAGAAATAATAAAAAAGTGACTGAATATTTTCAACCTAAACTGATGTAGAACAATATTAAATAAATTGTGTAATCTGTTAAATTTTAATTTAAATTTCTTTTCAATTTTGAGCTTAAACATGACATGATGGAAACAATTTATATTATGGGGATGCTAATAAAAATAACCATTCACAGTTAAAACAATTTTTTATGAGTTTAATGTTGCAGACTTGTCTAATGGGTTGAGCAGCTTATTTAATTTATGGCAAATATTATGGTCACTAGGACAGCATCAGTATTTGTCCAATTCCCCACTGCTATCAGTTTGTTAGAGGAAACATTTTATATTAGTTTAGTACATTTTAGTTGTACTCCTAATAGACTATATAGGCATAGAAATATCATATTCTTCAGGGATTTGCAATCTTCACTGGTCCCTACTTTTCTGTTTCTTTTCTGGTTTTTCTGTGGTGAGATTTTGTACCACCATCACCTGACTGAGACACCATGCAGCCACCTGTGAGGCTGGAATGAAGGTGAATGGTCCAGCTGTCCACGAGACCCACTGAATCAAATACTCTGGGAAAAATGTCTGGAATGACGACTGACCTTCTGTTAAGCAGAAGATCTAATGGGGCTGGGCAGTCTTTTGGCCTTGGAACCCTTGCAGATTTTATTTTCTCTTCCACCATAACTGAAGTATTTCTGTTTGGTTTTTGTTTTGTCCCCCTGCCCAACTGACTCATCTTTTCAGACTTACGTTATGATATTGTATATAAGGATGCTACCATTGTATTAACTATATATTTGTTTTATAAGATTGTATATTGTACTTTTATTTATTTATTTTTGTTACCTAATTTTATTTGATTATTTTTTCTTGTAACTTTCTCTTTCACCTGTCGTAAAGCACTTTGAGGTACATTCTTTGTTGGAAAATGTTGTTGTTGAAACATATTTAAAGCATGTGGTAATATGCATTGACTTGCAATAACTAATACAAAATGTCTCACTCAATAGAAATTAAACCGGAGTGTGAAAGATGAAATGAATGTCTCAAAAATCGACACACGCCTGTAAGTGAACGTTTGTGAGCTACAATCTATGGTGGAATGGGAGAAAGAGGCGTTCAGTGCTACTCAAGTCAGGGTTGGCAGTGTTTACATTTCAGATAGTATTTCTTAAATTGTATAAAAATTAAATTAAAATTAAGGTGAACCTTTTTGTTCTATAGTAAGACAACACAGTGACTCTCTGCTAGCCTGAAATGAGACTTTAAACTGTGCAGGAATCTTAATTGGGCCTACTCAAATCTTGCAAATTTCGCTCAGTTTTCAGTTATTCTGCTAATGATAACCGTTGTTAAATATTTTTGTTGCATTTTCCAGTTTCAGTCAAAGTGAAAAAATTGCAGTCGCTCACAGTTTCTAATAAATTTTATGATATATATCTGTTTCTACTTTGTTCCTACATGTTTAACATATTAAAACAGGAACTTCCATTAATTTTAATGATTTGTGGTACAGTACATTCTTTATGTAGATGAAATGAACTTGTCATATCAAATAATGTGTAACTAGCAACTTCTTTACCTTTGTTATACTAAACTTTGAATACAAATGTTGTTTGCTATACCTAGAAATAACATTGTTAATTATAGAATTAAACACTTAATGGGGTCCTAGCTTTACACATGATGAAGAGAACAATTACTGTATACCTTGCAGAATCTTTCATAAAGACAAAAACATGGGAAAACATAGTTGCTGTAATACCCATAGGTTAGACACAAAGCAGCAGGCAATTGTTTTTTTTTTCAGAAAATTCAGTTGAATGTTACTTCTTTTTAAGACGCTGCTTTTGCAGGATTCTTTTGTCATATTCTCCAGGTCGAGATGCGAGGTGCTGTTTTATGTTAATCATTGTGCTTAGACAAAAAGGTAAGAGCAAAGCTGCAAAATCATCTCCCCTGCTTTTCTAATCTTCCAAATGATTCCTCCCACACTTACAACACCCTTATTTGCTGGGATGTTTCTTTGTGTCACTTTATAAATGATGTAATCTCCTTACGGCACATCTGCAATAGTTGGGAGTATGAGTGTATAGTGTGTGTGTTTTGGATCATATTATAAAGATGCATGCTATCGATTCAAATGATACCTTTGAATTACTCTGCGTCAGTTTGCGTTTCTGTGATGGTTTGTTTTCCAGTCTTGCACTCACTACTTTGTACACACGACAATAAAACTACACTCACACCTACTGCTAGTACTTTTAGAACACATGGTTTCTATACACAGAACCTGCAACCCCTTCTTAAGTTATGCAGTTGCATTGCCTCCTGGTTTCATCTTTCTGCCTGTACAATATTAAGAGAGCTGGACCACCAAACAGTAGTTATGTGATCTGATGATCATTCTTAAACACTCCACCTGTAAAGAATAGGCTTCTTCTTCTTCTTCATTCTCTTCATCTTTTCTCGGTTCTGTGTAGGGTTGATGTGCCTGATCAACCTTCTTCATACAGCTTGGTCCTGCACCTCCTCTTTCTCAATCAACCTCGCTTCCTTCTGATCTTCTTTCACTTTATCCATTCATCTCCACTTTGGCCACCCTCACTTTCTCTTCCCCTATACTTCCATTCCCATCACTCTTTTGCCCACATTTTCATTGTTTCTCCTCTTTACATGTCCACTTACTTTCTTGTACTTTCGTAGATATCTCTCCCACTTCTGTTGTACCTCTGATTGTCTCATTTCTCATTCTGTCCTTTTTTGTAACTTCACATGTCCATCTCAACATTTACATTGCTGCCACATCTGGCTTCTTCTCCTGCACTCTCTTAACTGCCCACGTCTCAGGTTCGTACATCAGTAAGTCCAACTAGGAAATATCACAGGGGAGGATTAAGAGTGAACGTGCAAGGCCAATTTCTTATATAATACTTCCGGAAGCAAAAGATTTTAAAAATTAGTTTAAGATAAAGGAAATGAATCCATTTAATCCATCTGAACCTGATTTTTTTAAAATGTTCCAATTTTAGTTATGCATATTTTCTTTAAAATTTGATTACCTATAGAAAACACATATTTTGCCACTTTTTAAGAAATCCATATGAAATTATAAAAATGTTAAATGGATCAAATACATTAGATGAGATGTTGGAAATTACCATTAGGACAATATATTTTTAAACAATGTTTCTCTACTTGAAATGATGAAGTCGTAATGATTACTCACTGAATTTCAGTTTAGATGGAAGTAAATATCAACTCTGTTTTTCATTCATTATTTGTATTCCTTCCTCTTTTAAATGTTACATTTTTTTCTATAAATGGATAATATAAAATCATACCTGAAATAAATAAGAGGTATAAGAGCCTGCATTATCAAATGCAGTAAAGCACCTATCAGTAATTGCTGAACATAATAATACATTGTTTAATTTTAAATAATTATTCTATTATTTATGGTCAAAAGGCACCTACAAAACCATTTCAGATAGTGCTTCAACAGTAATTGCTACATGCCGAACAGTTAGACACGTTTAACTCTTCTCAGACCTTTTAGCCACTTCTTCAACTGATCATTATTTTATTTTAAAGTTAAAGTGTATTTCTTGACTACCGAGGTCTTTCCAAAAACACAATCTTTGTAAAACTGTGGTTATTCTCAATTTTTCCTTAATGCAAATGTGGCTACTTATGTCAGATTACAATCCAATATTTCTGCAGATGTGTGGTTATCGTAAATTTTGTTTTTAATTATTTATTTATAACTGCCAAGAACAAATGCAGATTAAAATGAAGTCAAACTTGACAACTACTTGAAATCAGGCACTTACTGTGGATCTGGTGTAAGGTTAAGGATGCAGTTTGGAAATAACAGAAGCATTATGTGTGTATGGGGTCTGATTAGATGAAAACCAAACAAAAAAAAAACAAAACGTTTTCTTGGCTATAATTCTAAACGAAGAAATAATCCATTCAGTTTGAAAATGTGCTATAGGCAGGGCACAGCTATCATATACAGTACCTGTACTTTAACCCTATGTAAGTGTTTTGTCATGTACTGTTTTGTTTATGTGAACGGTACTAATATATGTAACTAGATGATTTCCCCTTGCAAAAAAAGAAAAAAATGAAGATGTCTGATAAATTTCAGAGCAATAATAAAATAAAAATGAATTTCTTAAGTGATAATAGAGAATATAGTGGTATGCTAAATGAGAATTAAGGCCTAGGGAAATTAACTTGAATTGTTTTCTGCCAATATTAGTTTGAATTTATTTTCCTGTTGAAAAGAGAAACTGCCACTTAACCGCCGGCAATTTGGTTGATAAAATAAAATACTAAATTTGAAATCTGACCCCTGCCTTACAGTGTGATGCTGAAGAAGACATTTAACCTGTTCCTAGTCCATATATTCTGTAAGCACGGCTACATTTGTAAGTTGTGGTCTGCTTTCACAGTTTGTGCTTCTACTATGTCTAGCATGTAAGAACATTTAAACTGGTTCTATAAATGAACAAATATTAAACTTTATCAAGGTAGGGAACTACATATATTGTTTTTTCAAAGCATTACTTTCTTTTTGTATTTACAGTAATCCCTCACTACTTCGCGGTTCACTTTTCGCGGATTCACGACTTCGCAGGTTTTTAAATACAAGTGATTGCCCGCCTATCGTGGAAGTTATGTTCCAGACCCATCAGCAACAGGAGAAAATCCGCGATATAGAAAGACCATATAAATAAACATTTTTATAGTTTAAGCCTTAAAATACCCATCCCACATGCTTTAAACACATGTAAACTTATAAAACACACTTTGTTAACACATATGATATGTGGATGTCGGGTTAAGGATATGAGTAACATCTCACTATTATAAAACATTTTAACTTCACGCAAGACAAGACAGTGAGACAGGAAAATAGGTGATGTACAGGCTTTTAAATTATTGACACGCAGAGCGACACGCAGCGCAAAGCCAGCACAAAGTCCACTTCTCCTTAGCGTTCATTCAGCTCCCCACCCCCTTGACAATGCGAAGTGGCAGGAGCATACTGCGCCTCCGGGGAGGGGGGTTTGAGCGAACGTGCGTTCAGCCCTCACACACCCCCCACTCCTCCTCCTCCTTCCGAACGCGCAGAGCGACAAGCAGGCATTTTGGCAGAAGCAGCACAAAGTCCATTTCTGCTCAGCGTGAGTTCAGCTGCCCCCCTTCACAAAGTGAGTGCAGACACATCAACGTCTGATCGCTGCGTGCAGTGTGCAGTGTTGGTCTGCGGTGTTTAAGAATGTAGAAAGTGTTTAAGAGCATAGGAAGTGTTTATAAGAGTGTGGGAAAGGTTAACAAGAGAGCGAGAAAGGTTTATAAGAGTGTGGGAAGAGTTTATAAAGCCTTAAAATATGTATAAATAATAAAATAAATATAGGTCGCTACTTCGCGGATTTTCACCTACCGCGGGGGGCTTTGGAACGTAACCCCCGCAATAGGTGAGGGATTACTGTATATGCATTTTCAACTGGCTGCCCCACATTGTCTCACTGTGGTGAAATGAATTTTGTATGCTTTTGATGTTATGGTTGTCATGGTTTCCAAGTTTTTTGTTGTTGTTTTTTTTTTTTGTTTTAATCTGGAGTGCAAGTTTTACAAAAAATGCTCTGGGAAGTCTTAACATTTTTTTAAAAAATGAAAGGAAGCACATTTTGGAAATAGAAAACTCGCAAAGAAAGATTGCATTTTTGCTGAATATGAAAGGAAAAACGAGAAGGGAACAACTAATTCAAAGAAGTAGTAATAAAGGTCCTAGTGGCTGGGAATTAAAGCAGGGCTTTAATTAATTAATTTTCATTAATTTAATTAATTAATAGAGCTTTTCTTCCAAAGGGAAACACAGGTGCAAGTTACTTAAACACTAAAGAAAATTCGATAAAACATAGATAGAGCAATCCGCCTATTGAGCCTCCCTTCGTTATGTAGCTGATGTAGACAAAACAGAGCAAACATCCATCCAGCCATCCATTTTCCAACCCGCTGAATCCGAACACAGGGTCACGGGGGGTCTGCTGGAGCCAATCCCAGCCAACACAGGGCACAAGGCAGGGAACCAATCCTGGGCAGGGTGCCAACCCACTGCAGGACACACACAAACACACCCACACACCAAGCACATACTAGGGCCAATTTGGAATCACCAATCCACCTAACCTGCATGTCTTTGGACTGTGGGAGGAAACCGGAGCGCCCGGAGGAAACCCACGCAGACACAGGGAGAACATGCAAACTCCACGCAGGGAGGACCCGGGAAGCGAACCCGGGTCTCCTAACTGCGAGGCAGCAGCGCTACCACTGTGCCACCGTGCCGCCCTAACAGAGCAAACATTTCTTTAAAAATGTTCTGTATCTATGTCATATATTTTGTCCTTTTATTTCAGTGAATTGATTTTTCTTACTGTTGGAAATCATATATTCAGTTTTGGCATGTGTTGCTTTTGTTTTTCTTGGAGTTAATCATTTTATTGTTTTGATGGTGACGTCACCACATTGCCAATGTAATTTTCTGTTTTGCCTGCAACAACAACAACAACATTTATTTCTATAGCACATTTTCATACAAAAAATAGCTCAAAGTCATTTACATAATGAAGAAAAGAAAAATAAAAGACAAAATAAGAAATTAAAATAAGGCAACATTAGTTAACATAGAAAAGGAGTAAGGTCCGATGGCCAGGGTGGACAGAAAAAACAAAAAAAAAAACTCCAGAAAGCTGGAGAAAAAAATTAAATCTGTAGGGGTTCCAGGCCACGAGACCACCCAGTCCTCTCTGGGCATTCTACCTAACATAAATGAAATAGTCCTCTTTGTAGTTAGGGTTCTCACGGAGTCACTTGATGCTGATGGTCATACAGACTTCTGGCTTTTAATCCATCCATCATTTTTGGAACATCAAGGTACTTTGAGTAGATGGTGGTGGCTTGAGCCACCACCAAAAGGACACCGGAAAAGGAAACAGAAGAGAGAGTAGGGGTTAGTACAGATTTTAGAGCCACCATAAATGGTTATTATAATGAATTGGATATACAGAGTATCAGGATTAAATTACAGTGAAGTTATGAGAAGGCCATGTTACAGTAATGTGTTTTCAGCAGTTTTTTGAAGTGCTCCACTGTATTAGCCTGGCGAATTCCTACTGGCAGGCTATTCCAGATTTTAGGTGAATAACAGCAGAAGGTCGCCCGCCTCACCACTTCTTTTAAGTTTTGCTCTTGCCCTTTAGTGTAGCCTTTTCAAGGACACAGCTATATATCTTTACCGTCACCGTGGCCTTTGTAAACCACAATGATGCAACATTGTTACAATATAAGATGGCTCTACCAGCTCACACTGTCCTAGTTTAAACAATAAAACCTCTTCAAAAATCTAATTGACAATGTTAGAGCAGTTATTGGTAAAGAAGACTAAGTTAGTATAAAACTTTCTGCTATGTTATTTTTGATTTCAATTCTACTTCAATACTCAGAAAGCACAAGAAAGAGAATAGATGTAGCCTTTATTGGTTCTAAAATAAAAGCAGACTTAATGGATGGAAGTGAACATGGAAATAAGTACAAATCTGAAAAACGTTTACAATGTCATCTTTAAGATATAAGCTTTGTTTACTGAATTTCAAATTTGTAATCTGATATATCACATTCCTTGCAAATAACAGGAAACATTTGCAAAAGACACCATATATAGTATGGAATATGCATCTGTTAAAACATTTGCCGGACAGACAGACACACACACTTCCACATTTATATGTAAGATTTCTGGCTTTAGACACAACCCCTTCCTGGGTTCCTGCTGTTTTGTTGCCTGTGTGTTGATGACACGGCCCAATTTTGAACTCTATAAATCGATTTTGAACAACTTCTGCAACTGGCCATTCTGTGAAAGACAATGTATACAGTAAAGGAGTATTGACTGATGACGCTGGCCTCTCACTTAACTGACATCTTGTATTTTTGACTCCTCATTACGCTGACCAGGAAGCAACTGTTATAGAAAGGTTGTGGTTAGGGTGGCTGAATGTAAAACACTTTACAGCAAACTTATTCTAAACTGTTTTGTAAAGCATGCAATGAAGTGTAATATTGATTAAAATCTGACTGATTAGGAGAAAATTTCCTGTACCAAAGGGCTTGTTTCTGGTTGTTTGTTCATATGCTGTATGAGCATTGAAAGGCTATTATCTATTTTAGCACTTCATATTTTAGCATCACAAGGTCTTACATATATTTTACATATGGTTGATAAACAAAATAAGGACTCGGAATGATTCCTCCTTTGCTTTTTGCCTACGCAGACAATAAAAGCTACTTTGGAAGCAAATGCACAAGATCCGGTTTGCCAACGTTACCTTTCGAGATCAGATAACAATTATTGGCCAAACACAAAAGAATGCCTGTAGTAGACTTCATTGTTTTGCGCCCCAGCTCTGCACTGCCTTTGCACATTAGCGGCATTGTTTTGTTGGACAGTTCTAACAAGCCGCATTCCATATACTTTTGACAACATGAAGGTTATCTCTTTTATTCTGCCAATAAACGCTGTTTTCCACACAAAGGCTCATATGTTAAGATCAACAAAGGTAAAGAACTTAAAAGCACATGCAAGTTTGGACACTGTCTCTGAAGAGATAATAAATTTTTAATTTTGAAACTTTGAGGCATTGGGAACTTGTAAACAAAAGGTTCCTGTCTCATAGCAACAAGCCGGTGTGAGCACCTTGTTGATGTGAATCTAACAGACAGGCTTGTTTTGCAGCGATTACCACCAAAGAGCCAGGAACAGTATTTTAACACCTGCCCTGGAGCCCTGTCTGCGCCTAGCTATCCATCTCTCCAGTGGCCCACACTGCCCGGGCCTGGTGCCAAAGGCCTTTGAGGCCTATCTTCGCCACAACAGGCCCCTGCAACAGAAAATCAGCCCTAGAGAAATGAGTGTGAAGATGCAGACGCACTGTAAATGGCTCCTTTTCAAATTTAACAACAAGGCGACGGTAGAGAAAAAACAGAGCTTTGCTTTATTAAACCGTTTTTGTGGGATCTGTGTTCTCCTCTTCATGGAGAGAAAGCAAATTCTAAAAGGAAGGACGCGTGGAATTTTTGGCTCTCACTTCTTTACTTTTTTTTTTCTTTTTATAGTAAAGCACTACATTTATGGCTACCAGATTTCCAATAATTCAAACCGTACATTCATTGATAATTAAAAGACATGACATCATTTTGAAAAAGAGGCCATTCTATTAGTAAATGTATTTGCTGACTCCCATATATCTGACCATATGATTTGTTTTAAGATTCAGATTACAAACTCTGACAAACTGTGAAGCATAGTGACAATTTGGTTTATATTAGCCACTTTAAGAGAAGCTTGTTTTTATCTGGTGATGCGTTCTTGAGGGCCGTGCAGATGGAGAAATCTGTAAGTTGTGCGAGCCTGAATTACACTGATAATAAAATAAACATTTACAGAGCATGCAAAGCATTGCTTCGAGAAAAGTGTACATTTTTTAGCAATGATGCAAACAAAGAGGGATATATCAATGCTTATGCAGCGATTCATTTACCTGATCAATAGTAACTAATTATAAAAATTAAGTGGTTGCCTTTCCATGGATTTAATATGACAGGTCAAGCAAACATTGACAAACAGGAGACAATTCAGTCCATCAGGCTTGTTTGTTTAACTAATAGCTAAGCTCTCCCAATATCTCATAAATATACTTCTTTAAAGTTGTCAAGGTTTCTGCTTTAACTACAAGGCTTGACAGTCTGAGTAAAGAAGTGGCTCCAGGCTTTAATCCAAGATGTACGTCCTCTCAATTTCCACTGGTGTGATTCACCATTAATTTGATAAAGTTCTGCTGGATCTACTTTAACAACACCTTTGAGAGTTTTGAAGACCTGGATTAGGTCCCTACGTAGTCTCCTCTGCTCGAGACTAAATGGGTTTAATTCTGTGATTCTGTCGCAGTAGGGCATGTCCTTATATCCTGGGAGGCACTTGTTTGCTTTCCTGTGCACGGCTTCAAGTGCTGCTATGTCTTTCTTGCAGCGTGGTGACCCGAACTGTACACATTCTTCCAAATACAGTCTCACTAGTAGATTATATGGTCTGAGCATATTGTCTCTTGATTTATATGCAATGTTATTTATAATAAAACCTTACATTGTATTTGCCTTTTTAATAGCATTGCATAGTGCTTAGATGATGAAAATGTTGTGTCAACATAAACCCTTTTTCAGAGGTTGCTTCATGTAGGACAGTGTATCCCATGTTGAATTTATAACTGATGTTCCTTTTCCCGGCATGGTGGCACAGTGGTGGTGCTGTCAGGAGACCTGGGTTCGCTTCCCGAGTCCTCCCTGCGTGGAATTTGCATGTTCTCCCCGTGTCTGCGTGGGTTTCCTCCCACAATCCAAAGACATGCAGGTTAGGTGCATTGGCGATCCTAAATTGTCCCTAGTGTGTGCTTGGTGTGTGTGTGTGTGTGTGTGTGTGTGTGCGCCCTGTGGTGGGCTGGCTCCCTGCCCGGGGTTTGTTTCCTGCCTTGCACCCTGTGTTGGCTGGGATTGGCTCCAGCAGACCCCCATGACCCTGTAGTTAGGATATAGCCGGTTGGATAATGGATGGATGAATGTTCCTTTTCCCAACGTCTAACACTTTTCCATATTAAACTGCATATTCCAAATGTTTGCACAGTTCTTCAGCTTGTCCAAGTCTTTGTGAATTGTTTTTGCTGCCTCCTCAGTGTTTGCCATTCCTCCAATTTTAGTTTCATCGGTGAATTTCACAAGTTTACTAACTACACAAGAATCAATATCATTAATATAAATCAGAAACAAATAACTGACCCAGGACAGACCCTTCAGAGACTCCACTGATGACCTGACTCCACTTATTTGTTCTCTTCTGCTGGATAATCAATTTCGGATTGTAGGTTACCTCTGACATTTACAGCTTTTACTTTTAGAATTAATCTTCGATATTTGACTGAATCAAAGGCTTTTTGAAAGTCTGAGTAAATTGTGTTGTATGCTTTGCTTTGGTCATGTCTCTAGCGCATGCAGAAGGAACTCCGATGGATGATAAATTGAACTGGACTGCCAATACTGATGCTCTGTGTAAGAAAGGACAGAGCCGACTATACTTCCTTAGAAGGCTGGCGTCCTTCAACATCTGCAATAAGATGCTGCAGATGTTCTATTAGACGGTTGTGGCGCGTGCCCTCTTCTACGCGGTGGTGTGCTGGGGAGGCAGCATAAAGAAGAAGGACGCCTCACGCCTGAACAAACTGGTGAGGAAGGCAGGCTCTATTGTAGGCATGGAGCTGGACAGTTTGACATCCGTGGCAGAGCAACGGGCACTGAGCAGACTCCTGTCAATCATGGAGAATCCACTGCATCCACTGAACAGGATCATCTCCAGACAGAGGAGCAGCTTCAGCGACAGACTGCAGTCACCGTCCTGCTCCACTGACAGACTGAGGAGATCGTTCCTCCAACACACTATGCAACTCTTCAATTCCACCCCATGGGTAAATGTTAACATTATTCTATCTATTGTCACGCTTGGGTCACAGATTTGCACAGAGACACAGGAGATTGTAGAAGAAAAGGAACTTTATTCAAAGCACTGCAAACAAA
The DNA here is from genome assembly GCF_900747795.2 of Erpetoichthys calabaricus. Taxonomy (NCBI): domain Eukaryota; kingdom Metazoa; phylum Chordata; class Cladistia; order Polypteriformes; family Polypteridae; genus Erpetoichthys; species Erpetoichthys calabaricus. The sequence goes on along the minus strand of NC_041409.2, from coordinate 25,140,272 downwards.
CATTTGTCTTTTTTCGAAAGTTTAAACGTGCTCCATGACAAGTCAGAGATGACAGTTCCGCTAGGAGCAGAGAATGTCTGAGAGAGAGATAAGGAGATCAATTTAACAAACTGAGGGAAGCCCGTGCAGGCTTTTTAAGAAGGCGGAGCACAGCGCGAGAGGCACATTACGCAACAGAGCCGGCCAGAAGGGAAAGGAGGAATGTAAAGGTAATCTGTCCATGTTTCTTAGGGGTTTTCCCAGGGGCGTCTGTAACTTCTGGGGGTGCGATCAGCTTCGCAGCTCACACCCCCTCCCTCAGCTTTATTCACGTTTTCGTGAATCAAGCGATTCTCCAGACTAGGTTCAAACAGATGTGACAGGACATCAGCATTAATGTGCTCAGAGCCAAGTTGATGCCTGACTTCAAAACTGTCACAGCTCACACTATGTCGAAAATAAAGGCCCGGTCACTGCCAGAACAGCATTTTCACATTCTCTTCACATTTCACATTTTCTACACTCTGATTTCCAAATCCTTTCTAAAGGTTTTGTCACATGCATGAGCATGGGGAGTATTTTGTGGGTTCTGATGAATGGAAACATGAGGGTGGGAAGACAAATGGGTAAGCAAAATCATCAACCTGATCTCTTGTTCCATCTTTAGAGTGAAGGAGAAACCTCTGAAAGAAGGCTGATGTCACTTCCACATTAGTGCTATAAGTGTGCCCACTTCTGGTCTGTGATGCATGTATTCCGCCATATTCCCAGAAGTCTGTGTTCATTTTGAGACTAACTTCTGAACAGGATAGAGGAGAAAAAGTTTATAATATCTGAACAGAAATCTGTAAAGACTGGCAGTATGAAGTCAGAACTATTACATTTCTGCTACTGTTTTATTACAGCCTTACATTAAATGGAGTGTCCCTTATTTGTGTTACCGTTTATAATATGTAAGTTAGTTTGATTCTAAATTCACCCTGTATATGTGAGTGAGTACAGGTTTGCATGGTAGAGAATCAGTTAGCCATTGACATTAAAAAGGATATTCAAAATAGACAGGAAAAGGTAGCAAAGTCTGCAAACTATAGGCTGCTGGATAAAAGGCAAAATTGTAAGAAAACATTAACTTCCTAGTTAATTTTAATTGCAAAAGACAAATATTGTGTAAAGTCATTCCTTTAAAGTTTTCGGTTTCAAAAATGGCCAACTCATTGTGTGCTGCCATCCATTATAGAGGAGCTGTGCCAATGTCACATGCCATTCTCTCTCACAACATGATGTCCAGCAACATACCACATCCTACACCACACACACTGAATAAATGAATAACATAACAAAACTCATGCAAATAATACAAACAAAGTAAGGCTGTAGTCCAGTATTCTTGGTGCAGAAAGTATTGTCTGCAAATGAATGTCAGCAAAACCAAGGAACTGCTTATTGCCTTTCAGCACACCAAAGAGCCTTTATGTGTGGTCACTATATGAGGAGTGGACTAAGAAAGGTGTACTGTCATAAGTACTTGGGAGTACTTGCATTCCTTTCATATGGGTAGTGACATCCTTCACATCTTCTACAATTCTGTGATGGCCAGTGCGATTTGCTACACTGTGGTGTGCTGGGGAGGTAACATCAGTTCAAGAGACACCCACTGAATCAACAAACAAATTAAAAAGGTGCTCTGGACCTCCCGGAGGTTGTAGCAAAGGAGAGAATTAAAATAAAACTGAGTGCCATAATGAACAACGCTGCACATCCTCTCCATGACACACTAACACTGAGAACTTTCAACCAATGAATCATTCAGCACAAGTGTGTAAAGAAATGCCACATGGGGTTTCTTTATACCAACAGCAATACATCTGCATAATGGCTAAACTGGGACCGGGGCTTCCAAGTCAGAAGTTTTCTTTCTTTTTAATTTTCTTCCTTTTTAGTTATTCTATTGTGTGTTCAGACTACAGTCTCTGTGATGGCCAGTGTGATCTTCTATGGTGTGGTGTGCTTGGCTGGTAACATTGCTCCATGAGAGGTCCACCGAATCAATAAGCTGATTAATAAGTCAGGATCAGTTCTGGGACACAACCTGGATCCCTTTGAGGTAGTAGTGAACAAGGGAATTATTCAGCAGAAGTGTGTCAAGAAATGCAATGGGTGCTCCTTTATACCAATGGATATAGTTCTGTATAATGCCTCACTGGGACTGGAACTGCTAAGTCAGACGTTTTCTTTCTTTTTAAATTTTTGTTATTCTTCTGTGTGTTCAGACCAGAGTATGTGTGTGCATATCTATCTATCTATCTATCTATCTATCTATCTATCTATCTATCTATCTATCTATCTATCTATCTATCTATCTATCTATCTATCTATCTATCTATCTATCTATCTCTTGGCAGTGGCCAGCAGGGCGGTAGTATGGCGCATGCGTACGGGTGTCATTCTCATCCCTACCTCTTCATATCTTAAATCATTTTTGAGGCAGATTGAAGACTTAAGTGCCAAATTAAAAAAAAGTCCTAAGTAATTGCAACACAAACACTGACTTAATCAGTTTTAACACAAAAAGACGCCGACGGAAGAAGAGATGAAGCGTGCCGCTAGGGTGGAGAAAAGCTGAGCTGCTCAGGAAGCAGCAAGTGCATCAACCTCTGAGCAAATGAATGGTCAACGTACAGAGAAAGAGGAGGAAAACTAGGAATGCTCAAGTCAAGTGTAACGTGCAGTGCGCCGTTACTGGTATATATATTTATATATATATACTGTATATACTTATTTCTAAGTAGTTGTTAGTAAATAGTAATATTAACATAATTAACGATGCAAGCAAATGTTGATACGACAGTCTGATGTTGGTGTGTCAGTGGTGGTGACCCATACTGGTCTACACTGGTGAGGCCTCTTTTAACCTGATTACATTGGCATGACACAGTACCATCCACACCAGGACAATAAAGCAAATAATGAAAGAAAATTAAATTAGTAACAGCCAAATAGAACAATTGTCACATTTTTAAAGGGTCAATATGAACAGCTTTAGCAGCAGCACTAACATTTTGCACTATGCCTGCAGATTCACTCTATACAAACCTCCGCAAGATTAGGCTGTGCCTGATAACGTATGCAGCACAACGCCTGGTCCAGGTTTTAGTCTTGTCACGTTGGCAGTATAACAACTCTCTGGTAGCAGGAGTACCAGCATGTGTCACCAAGCCCCTGCAGATTTTTCCAAACTTTTTTTTTCAACCACATGTCACTCCTCTTTTCAAATCACTACACTGACTCCCTGTAGCAGACATGTATTGATGCTTGAGCACAGAGTAGTTCATGGGTCGGCACTTATTTATAAGGAGAAACATGAGGTCTTATGCTCCTTCTCGCCCACTCAGGTCTGCTGAAAAATGGCATCTGGTGATGCCACCTCTGAGTGATATAAAATCTCAATCCAGACTCTTTTCATGTCTAGCTCCTAGCTGGTGGAGCAAGATGCCTACTGACACCCTCTAAGAAGCGTTTGAAGACTTTCTTGTTCAGTGAATTTCTGTTTAATTGATAACAGGTTTGATAAGTTCTTGTATCTATGGAAGCGTAACTCACTTTTATTTTGTTCCAAGCTCTCCACTTGTAATGATCAGTTTCGTAACCTTGTCCTGTAACACATGCTCCCAGACATTCCCCCAGAGTTTTGCTTACTTGATTATGCTGCCCCCTTTTGTAAGTTGCTTTGGATAAAAGTATTTTCTAAGCAAATAAATGTAAATGTATTCCAAAAGAGAGTACTGTCAACCCTAAATTAATTGCCAAGACCAATGGGGACTCCCTTTAATCTTGGCACGTAGATCATTTTTGAGTTTGGTGTCCTACAGCATGAGACTTCACCTCCTACATTAGTTTCATTTTTAGAACACTTACGTCTTGTCTTCTTGAGTTTTTGCAGTGTAATGCACCACCTTGTGATGGTGTGATCACGAATGGTACTAGATTAAACAAAGAGTGCTTTGATTGGTTATTTGGTAAATCTAATTTTAGCAGAATAAGTTTTGTAATAAATGCATAAAAATAGCAACTTTGCATTTTTCCTTTTTTATCTTAAATTATCTTATAGATATTTAGAGTTAATGCCATCCATTTGCATACTTGTGTGTAGAGACCAGCAACTTTATCTTGTAGAAAATTTATCTCCCTTAAAATTATAATGTTTGGCTTTTTTCTTTTGTTGTACTTTCGTTCAGTGAGTAAACTCTAAAAATTATGGATTTAGTATCATAGTACCACAACATGATCACTATGGCAGGGAAGTGATTGTAATTTAATACTGCAAATGGTAATTGCTTAGAATGGCAAGAGTTACAGGACCTATGCTGATGTATCCGACATAACAAAGTGCCTTGTTAATGAGACAGTGATGCTGCAAAAGCCTGCAAGAAGAACGCATCTTCTCAATTAGGTGGGCGGTGTGGCCTATCGGCTAATGAACTGTGCTATAAAACACAACAGCACAGGTCCAGTCCAGCGTGACCCTAAGTAATTCACTTAACTTTGACACTACCTGACCTGTGCAAAAATGGTGCACACTGTACAGCAGGATGGTGCAGAAAAACAAAAGCACTACATTATACACATAGATGAATAAATGAATCGATACTTTTATTAATTTTATTCTCACTATTTTTATTGTGCATCATTCTGTGTTACTTTCAGCCTTTACTTTAATTATAATTAGTGTATGGCAGACTGGGTTAGGGGTAGGGTTAGGGTTAGGGTTAGTTTCTTCTACACACTCGGCTGTTAGTAGCTCCACTAAAGTTGTTAGTGTAAAAATATAGTTGTTTATCTTACTAAAAATGTCAATACACTTAGTAAATGCTGATTATTCATTTTATTTGTATTCTATAATTTTCAGTTATTGAAATTACCATGGTCAATGGCAAAGCTTTGTAGGGTGAAAAATAAAATGTTAATATTTTCAATTATGCATCCATTTTCTATTTCTTACATTTTTTTAGTAAACTTGGTGGTATATGTGTTAATCTTCATATGGAGAATTAAACCAAGCATACGCCACTTAGATGATGCAGCTTGCCCTTTGAACACATAACCATTTTATGTAAAATAACAGGATTACCCTTTTAAACATGTTGATAGGATTGATATACATAATAATAATTACACTGTGGTCTGATTGCTCTAAATAGAGATGAAGTTCTTCTTCATTTCATCTTGTCAGTGGAGATAACACTTGAAGGTGGACCTTATTCTCTAATAAGGAGATGAAGAAAGCTCAAAATCAAAAAAAAAAAAAAGACTAAAGCCTTAAGAAAATCTTATTATTATGTTTAATAGGAGAAATGAAAGTCATTTCTAGCAACTCATAGAACCACAGTGATAAGCAGACCATTTGCCTAACAGCATTGTATAGGGGTTTCTACAAATTGGCCTAGACAAAAATAAGGGATAACAACCTTTTTGTTACAGTGAGCTGAATTTTATTTTATTTTATTGTTTTTATGTTTCTTTTTTTCTTTTACAATGCTCTCTTCAGTGAGTTGTGCGTGCTCTTTTCTCTGGGACAAGCTTACTTATGCAATCCTTAGGGCCAGATGCTCCACAGCATGAAAGGACAGCCCATCCAATGAAATCATGGAAAACTGACAAACCTCAGTAGACATGCCAAATGACCCTCAACTTGAGGGTCACAGACCCTCCTGCATGGCTTTATTACAGATGGTCTTTGGTTCTTTTAAATGTCTTGTTTTCTTTATTGTCCTTCCAAAGAGATCAGGTGATTTAGTTCTCATTTTGTAATATTATTAATAAATATTGATATTTTCATAAGTAATATATTTTCAAATCAAATTCATCATCTTACACCTTACTTAAATGTGTTTGTATTAAAACGGGGTGCCTCCTACTGACACCTGAAACCAGTATAAATCGTGTCTGAAACATTAACACACGACAGATGAGAACTAAAAAGACCGACTGAAAGCATCAAACAGTCTCTTTGGGATTAGGTAGACAGTCCGTCTCTGACCGGCAGATCACTTCTTCATAGTCACACACTCATTCCCTTTCTTCTTGTCTACTGTCTATAATAGTTCACTGCCAGGAAGCCCTGCTCTTCATCGACTGCTAGTTCAATGAGCAGCAAGCACAGTGTTTACCTCATGACAGAAGGACTTGGACAGCATACAGGCTTGGGCAGATTTCTGGTAGATGAAATGTAACATAAGTAAATGTCAGATATTACAAGCAGGAAGTCACAATGGTAGGTTTAAATACACAATGGGAAGTCTGAAATTTGAAAGTACGCATTATGAGAGGAATTTAGGAGTCGTAGTGGATTCGACACTATCAACTGCAAGACGGCGTTCAGAAGCCATTAAAATAGCTAACACAACGTTAGGTTATATTGCACGATGTATGGAGTACAAGTCACAGGAGGTTCTGCTCAAGCTTTATAACACACTGGGTGAGGCCTCCTCTGGAGTCCTGTGTGCGGTTTTGAATTCCAGGCCACAAAAAAAGATACAGCAGCGCTAGAAAAGGTCCAGAGAAGTGCGACTAGGCTGATTCTAGGGCTACACTGAGTGTATTATGAGGAAAGATTAAAAGAGCTGAGCCTTTTCAGTTGAAATAAAAGGGAATTAAGAAGAGACATTGTGGAAGTGTTTAAAATTATGAAGAGAGTTAGTACGATGGAACGAGATGTATACTTTAAAATGAGTTCAGATAGAACACCGGGACACAGTTGGAAATTTGTTAAGGGTAAATTTTGCACAAACATTGGGAAGTTTTTGCTTACACTGAGAATCATAGGCACATGGATGAAGCTACCAAGTAGTGTGTTAGACAGTAGGACATTAGGGACTTTCAAAGCTTTATTTTAGAAGAATTAAGAGGATAGGACTGGTGAGCTTTCTTGGACTGAGTGGCCTGTTCTAGTTTATATTGTTATAAAGTTATGTCAAAGTCATCTCAGGAATCATTTTTAGACTCAAAGATGACTAGGGAAATCTCAGGGCCACTAGGGCACACCACCCTCTGCCCCTCAGAAGCCCTTATTAACCATGACTAATACTAACTCTGTGCATTACCAAGCCACACAAAGAAAATCATTTCCTTCTTCATGTTTATGGAGCAACAATAAAAACTGTTTGCTTATTTAGAACTACAGAAGGACAGTGATCTGGTATGGATCCACAACTGCATGGTCATGCTGAAAATATTCCTGAGACACCTAAGTAGATATTCAGTTCAACTCAGTACAGTACAAGCTCACAGTTAGATACAAGTCCAAACTTACTAATTACATAATACAGTAGAACCTCTGGTCACAAACGTTTCCGAACACGTACAAATCGGGTTATGATCAAAAAGTTTGACAAAATTTTGTATCTGTTCATGACCACACTCTCTAGTGGCGAACAAAAACACTGGCGACCAGTTTCCCTACGCGCTGTGAAAGGCGCTATATAGCACCCAACCCGGCACAGACTGAGGCAGAGGCACGTACTTAAATAAAAGTTTTTTATTTGTCTTCAGCTGTGGGGCACGCCTTCCCCGTGTCCCACCGGCCCAACACAGTCCCAAAAAACACTCACAATCTCTACAACAATCCTTCTGGCACCACCACTCCTCCTCAGGCTTAGTCCTCCTCCTCCTGACTCTGGCTCTCCTGAGTGGTGGTGGCTTGCCCTTTTTATATCCCACCCGGAAGCATTCCAGGTGCTTGACCACCTGGTCCTAATTGCACTTCCGGGTGGGGCTGAAGATACGACCAGCCAGGCTGCTGACTCCATGCAGCTCCCCCTAGCGGCCATCCGAGCCACCAACCAGGCTGTGGAGGACTCCATCTCCCATGGAGCCATGTGCCGGGTTGGGGAATCATCGTCTGCCAGGGAGGCTGCCACCAAGCGTCCCGGGGGAGGTATTGAACTGTCCATGGCTGCTCTCCCGGAACAGATGCAGCAGGGGCGTCCCTGCTGGGCATGGGATCCGGCTGTCCATTACAGCGCGTTCGTATACGCCAATGATTTCCCATTCTCCGTTTCCCATTTTCTTTTGTTTGCGTATACAGGGCCTAACAAAGCAGCTGATGTTGCAGAAGGAGTTACAATGTTAACCAAGCAGAGGCCTCAAGTGCTGGAAGAGGTGGAAAAACTGTTGCTAGTGTGGTTGAACGAGAAGCAACTTGCAGGGGATAGCGTAAGTGAGGCGATCATATGTGAGAAAGCCAGGTGATTCATGGCGATTATAGTAGAGGATGGTTTGTAATGTTTCACAAGAGAAGTGGCGTTTAATTTTTTTTCCCTGTGCATAAAACTCATAAAAAAAGTGTTTACAGCAAGCAGTTCGTAAGGGTCTAGCGCCAGTTCTTACAATGTTAGTTTTCTCTGTTCAAGGTTTTCTCAGTGTTATTCAATGTTTTTACATTTAGTTTACTATTACACTGTGCATTCTATGGTATAGTTAACTATTTTTGATTTACACACATGTTCAGTCTTTCCCTGTACAGTACATTGTTCTCAGTCAGATGTTCATCACGCAGAGGGACTTTACCTCAAAACTGTAATCTCCTCTCCATCCAGCTTCCTGCTCACTTCCTTCATGCCAGGACTTGACTCATGCAAAGTTAGTTTTCTTGGTTGTTTATGGTTAGTTTTTGTATAAATTAAGTATTTTTCAAATGTTCATTTTTTTCCCTGTGCTTAAAATTCGTTAAAAAAAAGTGTTTACAGCGAGCAGTTCGTAAGGGTCTAGCGCGAACTCTTACAATGTTAGTTTTCTCTGTTGTTCAAGGTTTTCTAAGTGTTATTCAATGTTTTTACATTTAGTTTACTATTACTGTGCATTCTATGGGATAATTAGCTATTTTTGTGCTTAACCCCTTAACCGCCCTCTGCCGGATATATCCGGCACCGTTGTTTTATTGCTAACGCCATACTGCCGGAATTATCCGGCACATTTGCCTGTGGTTATATGAATGCCTGGCAAGTAGTATAACTGATGGTTTGGCGTGGGTATTATTACTACGTTGTATTTCGACAAGTCTGTGGTTGTTTTGGCCGGTCATGTGACGTGATTCGCATGTAACAGCTGTGAATATGGCGAAACGTAAACTGACTTCAAGTGAGGCTTTGCAGGCGATTTTGGACAGTTCTGATCATGATTGTAGCAGTTCTGAAGAAGATTTTAGCGACAGTGATGAGCAGCAACGTGCGCTGCATGATACTGTGAATGAAGACGCATCGGATGACGGCGCTGAGTGGGTGTATCCCCAGCATCTCAGCTGGGCTGCTGCCCGTGGTGAACTACCTTTTCTGCATTCGTTTGAGGGAACGTGTGGCTTTATTGTTGATGTAAACAATTACACTGCTGAGCAGTTTTATGAGCTGTTTGTGTCACCTGATTTGATCAGACATTTTGTTCATCAGACAAATCTGTATGCAGCACAGTTTATTGAGAAAAATCCCAATTTACCTCCACATTCCCGTGTTCGTGCTTGGTTTGACACTGATGAAAACGAAATGAAAAAATTCATTGGGATTTTGATGTTGATGGGAATAATCAGAAAACCAGATATTGAGATGTACTGGTCTACAGATCCTATGTATGCAACACCTATTTTTGCAGCTGTCATGACACGTAACCGATTCTCTTTGCTGCTGAAATTCTTTCATTTGAATGACAACAGAAACGAGCCAGATAAGAAAGATCCAAACCGCGACCACTTGTTCAAGCTACGTCCTTTGATTGATCATTTATTTGAAGCATTTCAGTTGCCCTACATGCCAGGACCGTCAGTTGCAGTTGATGAAAGTTTATTGTCGTGGAAGGGCCGCTTACAGTTTCGACAGTATCTACCATTGAAAAGGGCACGGTTTGGTATCAAGATGTTTTGCTTAGCTGAGAATTCAGGTTACATTTATAGATTTCGTGTATACACTGGCAAAGAGGATCCTATGAGTAGTATTTCAGCAGTGTTGCCAGATGAATGTAAGGACTTTGGACTTTCAGAAAAACGCTGTCATGTCTGTTCAAAGAAGGGTCAGCGTAGAGACGTCAAGACCTTCTGCTCAAAGTGTCCCAGCAATCCAGGACTTTGTGCAGTTCCCTGCTTTGGCCTGTGGCACAGCAAACTCAAATACTGGGAATGAAACTATGATTGACTGAACTACTTTTGACTTTTGAATTACTTTTGACTGTTCCGTTTTTGTAGTTGACAATAAATCCAGAAGCCTGAGAAAAGGTACATTTTGTGTTTTATTATGTGTTTGCCCATTTCTAGAACTTGCACAACATTTAGTGGTCAATACTGCTTGAATAAATGTAAAAAATGTAAAAAAAATGTAAAAAAGTAAAAAAACGAAAATTGTTCAGATTTCGCCTGGCGTGGGGAATATTTAGGGAGTTGGCGGTTAAAGGGTTAAAAAAAACTGTATATTTACATACAGTTCGTACGGTGTGGAACGGATTAATTATATTTACATACAATCTTATGGGGAAATTACAATCGGGTCGCGTCCAGAGTTTTGGAACGAATTACGGTCGTGACCAGAGGTACCACTGTAAGTACAAATAAAGACACAGATTTGATTAAACAGGAAATAAAGTCGATCATCACTAATTTATATAAACAGAGCCCAGAAATATCTGTCCATTAATTTTGGAATTATAGCCTGTTGACAACAGAGGAGAGGAAGACAAAAACTTCAGTCAGCAACATCCTTAGGGAAATTAAACATCTGGATGGTGCACAATCAGTTATAACAGACACAGTCAGAGTCATGGAGACCTCGACCTACTGGCTGCCCAGCTCCTACTGGGAATTCTACAGGACAATCTGTGCTGGGCCATCTAATCTGATGACAAAATCTTTCCATCCATTAATTCCAGCTATAGGACCAGTAATAGGATATACCTACATTTTGACTAGTGCACCAAAGAAAGTGTCCAGATGAGTGAAATTGTCATGGAGTGTAGTGTCACAGTTTGCTCTTACCCCTTGGAATCCAGAAGCAGTCTCTGCAAGGGGCTTCAAGAATTTGCTTTTGTTTTAGTAGGGAACTGGAAGTGCATCCGTTCAGATACATTCAGGAGGGTCCAAGGAAACGTGTGTGGTTAATGCCTTGACATGCCTTCTCCGACACTCCTAAGTAAGATAAGACAGTTTAATGCTCTAAGCTTGGTTTGACTGCAAGCAGTGCCTTTAATTTTATAAAGGAAGTGATGTCAGGAAAAAGAGAATGTTTTGATGTCATAGATGAATGCATGTGTAGCTGTAAAGAGCACAACATATACAGCAGCATGAATCATTTTCATACTCATCCAGGCAAATTTGTTGAAAAGATAGACAGCCTTATGGTGAGTTAATATGGAATTACCAATTGATCTTCCATTTTCTTTGAATTGTTGTACATCAGGAAAAATGCAGATACATGCAGTGTGCTAGATAAGGTTGAAAACTAAGAATTGTTTGTGAAGAAATGAACAAAAGATCCATCCTTTCCTTAATCTCTTTATTAAAAGGGTCAAGGGCTGGACCCTATCTAAGCAGCTTTGGCAGCAAGGCAGGAACAAGCTTACGGGGCGCCAGCCCATCTGAGACTGCACTAATCAACCACATCCAGATCTATTCATAGATAGATAGATAGATAGATAGATAGATAGATAGATAGATAGATAGATAGATAGATAGATAGATAGATAGATAGATAGATACTTTATTAAATATCAGGCCAATTTAGAATTACTACATAACCTACTCATGACCTTATGATGAAAAGCGGATTGAGATGATCAGGTGAGCTAACTAACCTACCTTACATCCCCCTGTACAATTAAAAACCTTATTACCTTTATAGGATATGAGAGAAAACCAAAGTATACAAGCAAAGGTAGACTGAGAAAACTCCATAATGACTTTGAAAACTCTGAAAATCAAACACAGCCACTTAGGGCTATGAAACACCAGCACTGACCACTGTGTCACCAGGGTGCCTTAACAAGTGATGGGTATGTTAAAAATTATGTAGTCATCATAGATCATACATTTCACCCCACCATTTGCCCACATTCATTTTCTACAAATTGATGTACTGCCTGCAGCCAGTGAAATCTGTTAAAAGCTGTGTTCCTGCATTTTGTCTAGTGACGGGAGCACTTTTACATATTTTCAGTCGTTTTCGTCGCATCACTTGAATTTTTGGCCGTGTGGCTTCTTCAAGCTATGACACATGGCCTCACTGGCATTACAGATTGTTCCCAAAGTTGTGGCTTCTCACGTCACCACTGCAGACTTGGACACTTGTCTGGATTATGTTGTCTCATGTGCTGTTAGATTACCCAGGGCGCCTGTCAGACAATTTTTATGCAACAACTGTGGACCCACAGGGATTTATTTTTTTCCAGCATTTGTGTAATGTCAAAGTTTTTGGTTTTATTCTGTTTTTGCCACAAAGCCTTTGGCATTTGGCATGTGCTGTATATTTGTAACTTGCTGTTTTGTGTATGTTTTACTTCATATACTCTTTGATGAGTTTGTGTTTAGTAGTCTTTTCAGCACTCTAAGCCACACAATAAGAAAAGAACACAATATAAAATAAGCCCGATCTGGAAATGCTATTGGCTTTCTTCCTTACATAAAAATGCATTCCATGTTTTCAGGCAAGGATTGTCTGGTTTTCCTTTTTTAAGATCTCATCAGCTAAGCTATTTGAGTAGTTTGTTTCTGGACTTCTCTAGCGCCTTCAACACCATCCAACCTCTGCTCCTTAGGGACAAGCTGACAGAGATGGGAGTAGATTCAAACCTGGTGGCATGGATCGTGGACTATCTTACAGACAGACCTCAGTATGTGCATCTCGGGAACTGCAGGTCTGACATTGTGGTCAGTAGCACTGGATCTCCGCAGGGGACTGTACTTTCTCCGGTCCTGTTCAGCCTATATACATGGGACGTCCAATACAACTCGGAGTCCTGCCACGTGCAAAGGTTCACTGACGACACTGCTATCGTGGGCTGCATCAGGACTGGGCAGGAGGAGGAGTATAGGGACCTAATCAAGGACTTTGTTAAATGGTGCGACTCAAACCACCTACACCTGAACACCAGCAAAACCAAGGAGCTGGTGGTGGATTTTAGGAGGAGCAGGCCCACTCCTGGACCCTTGTGATCATCAGAGGTGACTGTGTGCAGAAGGTGCAGACCTATAATTACCTGGGAGTGCAGCTGGATGATAAATTAGACGGGACTGCCAATACTGATGCTCTGTGCAAGAGAAGACAGAGCTGACTATACTTTCTTAGAAGGCAGGCGTCCTTCAATATCTGCAATAAGATGCTGCAGATGTTCTATCAGACGGTTGTGGCGAGCGCCCTCTTCTACGCAGTGGTGTGCTGGGGAGGCAGCATAAAGAAGAGGGACGCCTCACGCCTGGACAAACTGGTGAGGAAGGCAGGCTCTATTGTAGGCATGGAGCTGGACAGTTTGACATCTGTGGCAGAGCAACGGGCACTGAGCAGACTCCTGTCAATCATGGAGAATCCACTGCATCCACTAAACAGGATCATCTCCAGACAGAGGAGCAGCTTCAGCGACAGACTGCTGTCACCGTCCTGCTCCACTGACAGACTGAGGAGATCGTTCCTCCACCACACTATGCGACTCTTCAATTCCATCCGGGGTGGTAAACGTTAACATTATACAAAGTTATTGACTGTTATACCTGCCTCGCACTCTCCACCTTGCATTTTTTAAATTGCACTACATTTTTATCACTCTTTAATTTAATATTGTTTTTATCAGTATGCTGCTGCTGGAGTATGTGAATTTCCCCTTGGGGATTAATAAAGTATCTATCTATCTATCTATCTATCTATCTATCTATCTATCTATCTATCTATCTATCTATCTATCTATCTATCTATCTATCTATCTATCTATCTATCGTAACACATTGGAGAGAGGAAGCGCTGGGTAAGAGAGAATGATGCACAAAAGGAGAAGTCAAGGCATAGGAAGAACACTGTGAGTCACCTTCAAAGACAATAAGTATTTGCAAGAATATGAATGATGTTTTCAAAGTGGTAATGGGGGCCCATCTACCATTAGTGGTAGTCAAAAAGCAGACAAGAGGTGAGCAATACACCTCGAAATGACAGAGTCTGAGAAGCAGGCTTAAGAGGTGTGCGTTGGAGAAAGGATGTGCTGGACAAGAGAGGTTGAGACACACAAGGACACTGAGGAAAGGTGTATGAGGAACTCTGATGGTACACATAGGACAAGACATATCAAATATCAAGTGTTTTTAAGTTTATTCCATTACCTGTCTTTGATAGGTGGTATGACTAGTAATTAATAAAAATACAATATTTATTGAGAAGCATGGAGAATTGAAATGAATAACTGAGCTGCATACCCATATTTCTTAGCATAGCTGTGCACAACCCTTTAATTGGCTTTGTATTGGGGTTTTAATTTTGACTTAATGCTACCTGTTAAGTATGCACTGTACAAACTTACTCATAGTAGCACTAAAGAATAAAATGAACTGAAACGTATTAAAATTTACTATTTTTCCTCACTCTGTATATGTTGCAACTTGGATTTTTCTTATTGAGTTTGGTGATTGCAAAGAAAAGCCCAGAAATACTTCAAACTGAACAAATGTTAGTCATTCAACTGATGACCTTGAACTGATCATCTGGTTACTGTACTCCTTAAGAACTTTAAAGGAGAAAAAGTAAAAAAAAAAAAGCTAAAGAGACTTCAGCATAACAGATTTGAACTTGAATTTCAGTTTCTCTTCTGGTAACTCTTACTCCCACGAGAGAACACTGTGGGATCAGAATTTCAGATCAAAACTGCCAGTGTCTACATCTTTGTTTCTGTGTTCAGCTGGAATGAAAAGTCTCTACAGAGCCCACTGACATCAAAAAAGAAGCAACATTCTGATTCTGTACTACAAAACATAAAGAGGCCAATTAGTGTTGCCTTATCTGCACAAAAGTCAATGCGCTTGTACATTTATAGATGGTCCACAGCACATACCCTGGACTTTGATTGACAGATGGGCAGGCATACATACAATGTATATAGTTTATATTACCCTATGGCTGCTCATACACAGAGGGTGTTACAGCCACAGTGAACATGAAGAAAATGTAGTGAGCCCATACTTTTTTTTGGTTATATGTTTTTAATGGATTTAAGGTTGTTTGGTTTGCACCTCTGCCACTTTCCCTTGGTAAAAAGCAAACACCGCACATCACTTTACGTTTCTTCTTATTAGTGGCCTGACTTATTGAGCTAACTCAGTGCAAATATGACCCCAAAGTGTAAAGAGATTGCTAAAGTGGAAGTGGCATTTGATCATCTACATTGCAGAATATGCTAAATGTAACTTAATCAATTTTAATAATTTATATTAATCCAGTGTGCAAAGTATATGAATTTATATGTCCCTAGCTGCTGATTTTTTTTCATGGTTACATTACTTGTAAGCTTGTTCATCAGCAGTGCTGTGAGGGATCCTGATTCTGAACATCTTCTGTGAGCCATTGCTGAACCATCGCTCGAATTAAGTGATAATGATTTCGGCGGTAGTCAGTATAGCTAAGGTGAACTGCATACAGTCTCCATACTTGTTCAACTTATATGCAGAACAAAATCATCAGAAAAGCATGACTGTATGAAGAAGAAAGGGATGCGAAAGTCAGTGGCTCAGTGGAAGACTCATCGATAATCTTTGCAATGTGTATGACATGACAATATTAAAATAAACCAGAAGACGATCTGAGGCCCCTGTTCACCAAGATCAAAACACATAGTTTATAAATGGACTCATAAATGGAAGAAAATGAAAATCAGGACAGCTGGAATACTGGACAACTTTACACTCAACGGAGAAAAATTGAAATAGTGGACAACTTCAACCTACTCGGACCAGTGATCAATAACAGAGTGTCAAGCAGCCAAGAAATATGATGATGAATTGTTTTTGGCAGAAAAGATTTGAAGGGCCTGGACAAATTCCTCAAGTGCAGGGATGTTACTTCACACAATCCCAATACTGATATGAAAGTTGAACAGTGAAGAGAATGGGCCAGAAGAAAACCAATGCCTTTGAATTATGGTTTTGGCAAAGAATATTGGGCAGGCTAGAGAAGAAATGCATCAGTAATTGGAGCAGATCAAACAAAAGTAAGGCTTAGAAGCTCAAATGTCTACTTTGGGCATATTATGTGCAAAAAACAGTAATTGGAGAAGGACATAATGCTTGGCAAAGTCAAATGTCAATATAAGAGAAAGACCTGCAATGTAGTGGATTAACACTAAAATTACCAGAGTCTATGAAAAACTCGTAGATCCGGCCCACCTTAAAACCGTTCTCACCTCTCCGCCAGCGTCTTTTGTCTTCTAAATGTGCCGATTATGACGAGCAGCAAGCAGCCGGCTATTCCATCCCCCCACCGTCGCAGAAAGTTCACTAAGTTTTCCCAGCTCATGCCTTGTTTGATTATCTGGGAGTGACTGAACTGCTGGGGTTTTAGAGTGGAAATAATAGATCATTATTTGGAACACACGCATTTCATGTGTGTTCTGTTTCTACAGTAATCTGTGTAAACACATTGTTAAAGCAGAAGCTTTTTCATACTTTAGTTATAAATGTTACAAAATGTAGGCATAAACTATATAATGTGTGAAGCAAATAACAATCTATTATTTCCACTTTAAAACTCCACTTCACTCCCAGATAATCAATCAAGGCATGAGCTGGGAGAAGTTCGTGCAAGTTCTAAGTCGGTGGGGGGATGGAATAGCCGGCTGCTTGCAGCTTGTCTTTATCTGCACATTTAGAAGACAAAAGATGCTGGCGGAGAGGTGCGAACAGATTTAAGATGCGATTTAAGGTGGGCCGGACCTACACGTTTTTTCGTAGGCTCTGGTAATTCTAGTGTTAATGCAATCACTGCTGCCCTGGACACCCCTCTGTCAAGTCTTCGCCGATTAGCAGACGACTGAATGCAATTCAAAACAGCTCTCTATAGAGTTCTCATGAGACAACATCAACTTGACAGCAATTTAGAAGAGAGAGGTGAAGGTTAAACCAATAGCAATGAAGAGGGAAATTATGGTAAACTGTGGTAAAGTATGGAGAGCTTGCGGAGTAATTCTGAAATTTCAGTAACATCTGGGTTAGAAGACTTTCTGAAGCAATGATAACATGAACTTCAGTATCTATTGCCACTTCACATTTCCTGGTATATGACATTTGAGAAAGGATGGGAGACTCTCTGAGTTTCAAGCAATCAAATACAAATGCAAATATAATATATATGCAATGATCTTATTTTTAAACGATTACACATCAAGGTATTCATTCCATTTGGAGGATACAGGTGTTTAGGCCCAAACGTGATGGAACAAATACTGTCATATTGACTGGAAGGGTGGAACAGACATATTTTAACAATAGCAAATGGCATACAGGTTTTTCATTTACGAGTTGGTAGGAGAACAGATGAAGTTGTTAGGAGAGTAGCTACATGAAGTTTGTTTTAAATTTTTATCTTACAAGTGTTGAGCTAGAATCACAGCTACAAAATAAAATATATGTCAAGCCAGATTTTCTTTCTCTAAAATTATTTTCTTTTGGTTGTCATTTAAGGGCTGGCCTTTTACAAAGTGTTTCCTTTGATTTGTCAAAAATTCACAGACTCTACTGGATACGCTGTCTTCTTATATAGAGCAATTACACTGGCTTAAGTGTGCACCAGGCCGACCAGCATATACAACAAGAAAAAGGCAGTGCTCACTGACAAACACAGAGGGTGATAAACAATTAAAACAACCAAAAATAAAATGCATAATACATCAGAACAAAATGAAAATGTCAGAAATGTTACCAAAATAAATATTTTTGCTAAACCGACAATGAGAGGAAAGAAAAAACGGTGTTTGGTTGAGTTATTAGATGTGCACTAAAGGTACTAATGTTATTCTCTTAATGGGAGGATAGGGAAAAAATGTCAAAACCAGCATTACCAGCGTGTAACCTCTTACTTGTACCCTGTCCTTATTCGATCCCAGGGACCTCTAATGGCAGGCTGCTCACTAACTAGGACTGTCTTGTATTTTCATTCCTTTACTTCAACCAAGTTTACCATCAACAGAGGACTTTACATAGTGTCCTTCATTGCTGCAGCTAAACAAGGAAATGAATAATCCAACACTCGTCTACATTAAAAGTCAATAATCAGAGGCATTAAGTTTAAGCTTTTACATAAAAATTATATTTATTTTAAGTTTAAACTTTTACTTAACAATGATATTTATATACACGATAACCAAGAGCAGAAAATATAAGCAATATACAGAATTATACAACCTGGGTGGATTCATGCAGCCTTCATGCAGTCCCAGATGACAGTTCTCAGATTGACCAGTTCCTTAGGTACTGATTACAGGTAACACTGGTTTTGACACTTTTTTCCTATCCACCAATTAATCGAATTCCTATCCTCCTTTAATCAAAAAGTGAAAAGAAAGATGTCTTGCCAGAGACAGAGCTCCTTGGAAAGTGTCCAGCAGCTAAGCAGATAGCAAATTCCTTTTAAATGTCCCTGGCTTCTCTAAAAGTGTCAGCATAGAAGCAAATGAACACTCCATTCTTGCAACAAAGCATCGGCTGAACTAAGTGAAACTGAAATGAGACTCTTTATAAAAAGGTTCTTAATCAGAGACAGCCGCTCTCTCTCCCCTTCTTGTCTAAATTAACGGCTTACTATCCGCTAGCAAAGTAGTTAACATTTTTACAGTTTCTCAAAACAAAGGAAAGTTACCACACAAGCTCCCATGGGAAGCAAAGGATAGATAGATAGATAGATAGATAGATAGATAGATAGATAGATAGATAGATAGATAGATAGATAGATAGATAGATAGATAGATAGATAGATAGATAGATAGATAGATAGATAGATAGATAGATAGATAGATAGATACTTTATTAATCCCCAAAGGGGAAATTCACATACACAACATACTGCTTTCTCTGTAGGTCCTGACATTTTTCACCAGCACAGCCAGTTTCTTCGATCTTGTTTGGTAGTGAGTTCACATTTTCCAGAATCACAAAAGGCACCGGAGGCTTGTATCGCCACTTCCTCGCTTACTGCTTAGCCTTTAGCTTAGCGCCGGCTCTGCTGCCACGATACGGCCTTCTTACCTCGTCAGGTAAATAGGGAACCACACCGGCACGGGCCTTTGTTCTCAGCGCTAGAAGATGACTACCTGAATAGACGAGTCTCTGCGTGTAAAAATGCATGTCCAAGTAGTAAAAAGTGTCCAGGAAACAAGTCCACAGAAAAGAAAGTGGTAGGAGTGATCAGAGAGATAGATAAAAAGGTAGAAAGATAAAGAAAATAAAGTCCTACACGGAGCTGCTAGAAAGGCTGCCATTCACGGTGGCGCCTAACTACTACTACTATTACTAATAAAGCTGCAAACAGACTGGCCATAAAAACATTCTATGGTCCTGCTTTGAATTTCAGCTTTCCCAGAATACACTTTACTTCTGTTCACTTTGACACTTCTTTCAGGCCTCAGCTATTTACCTGAAATCTGTTAGGTGAAAAGTTTAAAGCATGCCCTGATACATTTGGGGAAAAAAATGAATACACCAACAAGCAAAATCAAAAAGAACAAATAGAAAATGTGATCCCACTTTTAGTTTACTGTGTTTATTAGGATCTTAGCAATGCTCTTATTTCACAATATTAATAATCTGAAAGACCAGACAAAGTCCAATAGTTTAATAACAATGGCATGAAATTTTAAAATCGTAAGTTTTCTGAGCCAGTCTTTGATTTTGATATTGAATGACTTTTTGAGCATCCTGAATAAGTTTTTACTTACTTAAATGCAGGTATTGTATCTAATTTTAAAACTTTGTTTGATAAGCAGTATCAGCCAAGTGAATACCCACTCCCCTTAAAAAGTTATCCACTCCCATAGACATTGCTTGTTTATGCACAGAGGAGATTTCATATGCTTTCTTTCTCGAAGTCCAGCTAGATGTGCTCAAATGTTTTTCTTCATTTCAAACAGAGCACTTGATATCCTTTTTTTTGGACTAAAGCAGCTCAGAGTGTACGACTTGTTGACTCGCTTCATCCCTTTGTTTGGCTGCTTTACACATTCAGCGCTGTACATTTGTGAAGGCAGTCGTGGACTGGCAAGGTGCAGGTGGCGAGCTTACTGTGCAGTGTATATGTCAGGGTACCTTGACAAACGGCTATTGTGAAAAGCTTTTAGCAGAGAGAATCTGCGTAGCTGATGAGTACAAATTGCTTTCATGCTCATTACATCAGAATGAGTTTGTAGTTTCTATACCAAACCTAGGTAATTCATTACGAAAAAAAAAAACAACATTCACTGGTATGATTAGAGGGAATGACCTTGAAACATTAACGTGACTCTGAACACTTGTCACTATATTTGTAAAAGTACCTGAAAACCAAGGCAGCTCATTAAAAGCATGAGCATGTAGAATGTAAAATGAAAGAAAATGGCTTTCAAGCATACATGCTGTCTATACTGAAGAGGACCTTTACCTTGACAGCCCATTTAAGCATCACGTTGACTGGATGCTTGTTGTTGGATGAGCACCTGGAATTTTATAATTGTTTCAGGATATGGCACGATTCAGTCAATGTTTGTTTCCGATAGCAGGATTAGTTACTTTCTGTGCAGTTTGAAAAGAATGCCTCTTTTCAGCTCAGTCCTGCCGAGAGAGTGTATCCTTTTGATGCTGTCTGGGTGCTTAGTGAGAAAAAGCAGTAGCATATGTGTCGTAACAAGGTCTAGCAGTTTTTAACTAACAATATTAACGAAAGTATTGCACCATGAGTAACCCTTCCATCCATCCATCCTCTTCTGCTTATCCGAGGTCGGGTCGCAGGGGCAGCAGCTTGAGCAGAGATGCCCAGACTTCCCTCTCTCCGGCCACTTCTTCTAGCTCTTCCGGGAGAATCCCAAGGCATTCCCAGGCCTGCCGGGAGACATAGTCCCTCCAGCATGTTCTGGGTCTTCCCCGGGGCCTCCTCCCGGTTAGACGTGCCCGGAACACCTCACCAGGGAGGCGTCCAGGAGGCATCCTGATCAGATGCCTGAGCCACCTCATCTGACTCCTCTCGATGCGGAGGAGCAGTGGCTCTGCTCTGAGCCCCTCCCGGATGACTGAGCTTCTCACCCTATCTTTAAGGGAGAGCCCAGACACCCTGCGGAGGAAACTCATTTCAGCCACTTGTATTCGCAATCTCGTTCTTTCGGTCACTACCCATAGCTCATGACCATAGGTGAAGGTAGGAGTGTAGATCGACTGGTAAATTGAGAGCTTTGCCTTATGGCTCAGCTCTTTTTTCACCACAACAGACCAATGCAGAGCCCGCATCACTGCGGACGCCGCACCGATCCGCCTGTCGAACTCACGCTCCGTTCTTCCCTCACTCGTGAACAAGACCCCGAGATACTTGAATTCCTCCACTTGAGGCAGGATCTCGCTACCAACCCTGAGAGGGCACTCCACCCTTTTCCGGCTAAGGACCATGGTCTCGACCATGGTCTCGGATTTGGAGGTGCTGATTCCCGTCCCAGCTGCTTCACACTCGGCTGCGAACCAATCCAGAGAGAGCTGAAGACCACGGCCTGATGAAGCAACCAGGACAACATCATCTGCAAAAAGCAGTGACCCAATCCTGAGTCCACCAAACTGGACCCCCTCAACACCCTGGCTGCGCCTAGAAATTCTGTCCATAAAAGTTATGAACAGAATCGGTGACAAAGGGCAGCCCTGGCAGAGTCCAACTCTCACTGGAAACGGGTTAGTCTTACTGCCAGCAATGCGGACCAAGCTCTGACACCGGTTGTAACCATGATTGTAACCATGAGTGACCCTTCTACACTTATTGAGACACAAAAGTTGAAAAAGTTTTAGGGAGAGGGTCTTTTTTATATAATCTGCTACCAATCTTGGGTCAAACCCAGCAGTGAATCTGGGAAGCAAACTAAGCTAAAAACTACAAAATGTGAATAACAAATGGCATTGATTGCCACATTTTATAAAGGCGATGTACACAGAATGTATTTTGTAGGTAAAGTGTATTGCTTGAGAATTAGCATTAAGCTTAGAAATAGGATGCCTAGCCACTCAGCCCAAGTACATCAGAGCACAAATAAGTAGTTTCTTGAGGGGTTTCCAAGGTGACAAATGCAACACTTTACAGAGCTAAACTGGCTTTGGCTCTTGCCTGCTGCATGCATTGATAACCATTACTAGCACAATGTGAACACATTGTATGCTGCACATGAACATATTTGATACTATGGGAGGAGTGAGTGGGACACTCAAAAACTAACAGAAGAGACCTCAAAGCCATAGGTTAGCTGGATATGATGAGGAAAACAAAGAATGTTTTGTCCTGTGGACCATACCACTGGCGTGGAAGGAACGAAAGCAGTAAAACACAGAGTGAGCAGGAACAGGAACTTGAGATGGAGGAAGAACCCAGACACAAGTCCCGACTTTCCAACACAAAAGTTTTCCAGCAAAGCAGATGGCTGCTTTGAAGACCCTAATGGTAGAACAGACTTCTTCTTGCAGAGAGAAAGTGAGGCTAACAAAAAAGAAAGCAGCCTGCCTCATTGGTAATGTTGACTGTGCCTTAGCAGACGCAGGCAGAACGCTATCACGCCTTTATATTTAACCCTTGTCTGTAACATGCAGCAAATTTAAATGAAAGCTCTTCATTGGTCCAAACATTTTCATGCAGATTATTTATGACCGCAGTTAGGAATTTGTTATTTTTGTATTTGATTTATTTTCACGCTGTTTTGATGGTGTCATTTCAGCACCATTTTTGTTAGCCATTTTTCCCTGAGTGCTGACATGTTGTGTGCTGCAGTGCATGGGTTCCCCCATATTATTTGTTTCAACAACCCTCATTGCTGGTTCCTTACTTTGTGACTTGTCATAACAATGCCCCTGGAAAAGCTGGCAGACAACTTGCAAATCGAACCGACAAACTTAAGCGGTGTTTAGGGAATTGAACTTGGCTTGTTTTCAGTTTGATTTCTGGTTTTGTTTTGGCTCAGACGTTCTGATTTCTGACTCACGTTACTGAGTTTGGCTTGTTCACTATTATTGTGTATTATCCCTCGCTTCCATCTCTGCTGTTTTGAGTTAAAATCCTAACTCAGCAGAAGTCTTCACAATCATATCTTGCTGTCTTATTTGTAATGATGAATATTTTTAATTACTGAGAATTACTTAACTTGACTTGCTTTTTAAAATAGTTCTTAATTCTTTACTTTACAGAAACAGGTTAAAGGTCAGCAGTGGAGGAAATTCTGGAAATATTTTTTTAATTGACTGCAGTTTAATGTCCTATAAGATCTTTGCACAAAGACAGAATCAAAGCCAGTACAGGTCTCCTAAGGTGTGATTACTGCTAGTTAGAAAATCTTGTCAATGAAAGATAACTTGTACATATTGTATAGCACAGAGACCTTCTGGAAGTTCACACTTGGGAATATAACCAAGGAATCTGAGATATCAAAAGCTGTGTACTTATTTTTGCTTAAAACGACACAACACAGGGTTATCGACGAGTGAAAACAAAGTATACCAGACCAGGTAAGAAATAAAACTGTTTTAACATGGAAGGTTTTTGGGGTGACCCCAGATACTTTAATTCCCATGCCAGATTCTTTGCTATGTACACCCACACAGATATGTCCTCCAATCTTGTTCTCTTATCCTTACACTCACCTGGCCTGGAAGGAGAGACAGTCCATCAGTCACAATGTCACAATGCACTTGCCACTGGAACTATGGATCCGATCAACAGATAGAACTGACTGCTACTGTGCTTCACTTCTCATATTAGATGATGTCTCCTCTGTATTCATTTATACTCCAGGCAGTAAGATAGAGCAAATACTAAATGCAAGTAAGGGGAGCAGGTAATAAACTTTTATTCACTCACTAGGGGGTTCGCCCCCCTGCTCGCTTCGCTTTCCAACCCCCTCAGCCTGTGCTACGCGCCAGCCACTTCGTGCCTCTGCTGCTCACGTTGTGAAGAGGGGGGGCTGAACGCACCCCAAGGAGACGCTGTCGCTCCTCTTAAACCCCCTCTTAAATGGTGATACAATGGGAAACAAATAAAAAAATTTTTACCTCCTCTTTGCTTGATCAGCTGCTGGCTTAGTGCTGCTGCTGTCGTGCTGCGTCATTTGCATCTCGTGCAATGCTTTGAATATTTAAAGGCCTGTACAGCAGCTGTCCTACTCTTTGTCTTTTACTTCCCCGGGCGTGGTTAAACCTTTTGGCACAAAGTCTCGTCTCACGGGATGTGAGTTCTTGATATTTTTTAGTTTATAATTTAAAAATGGAATAAGAATCTGAAAATCTAACAACATCACATTAAAGTTCGATAAATTCTGAAAAGAATGATACCAAACATATATATGTAGGTTTTAAAATAAGCCCGATATAAAGCGTGACAAAAAATGTCACATAATAATGTCACATAAAATCGTTGCACAAAATCGTTGCACTTTTAGGTTTAGGATTTTATATTATAGAGTAGATTATAGATTTAACATTCTTAATATGCCAAAAGTGGTAAAAAAATGAAAAGATAAAAAATCTGGCAAAATCACACTGTACTCTTTGGGTATTTTCAGACGTTGTCACAGATGGCTTTGTCCAGTACACGTAATGCACTTTAGCATTTGGTGAGGCTCTTCACTTGCATTTCTACACAGCATGAATCTTCTTATCTTTGTTCCTCCCTCATCCTAGTTTCACTTGTAAAGCTTTTCAGGGCCAAGATGTTACAGCCCAGGCCATCATTTTGACAAATCATATCAGCACATGTGCATCAAGTGTTGAAAGTCCAGAAAAACAACTAATTTACAATTTAAGGTTATTACATTTACCTTGCCACTTTTATACAGTGGTAAGTTCCATTGTTGCCAGTTAGCCTTTGGTCTGCTGCCACTACTAACATTTCCTCTTGCTATGGTTAGACAAACTACATTTACTGACATCAAAAGTTCAAGTAAAATAAAAATAGTAAAAGTCACAGTTCTATGCTACACTTATCATTCAAAAGTGTTTTTAACAAGGAAAGAAAGAAAGAACTAAAACACATTTTGCCATTTATAGAAATCATATTCCCTAGCTACCTCCTGGGCCTTATTACGATGGGTCAGACCCCTACCTTTGCTACTTACCTACAATCAAAGTACCACTAAACGCATAAAGCATAAAATGCAAGAAACAGCCACAACCTAGCAATAAGTAAATAAAATATAGATCACTGCGTTCACAGTTCCATTGTTGGGGCATACATTGGCTGTGCTACAAATGTCAGCATAGGACTGGCTCCTTCCATTGGTTTGATGCGCTCTGGGCTCAGCTAGAATGTCTTTTTTGTTTCTGATTTATCTGTGCATACATTCATCAAGAAGAAACAAACACCTTATAAATAGTAAATCTTTTGTTTTTATTATTTCACAGCATGTTCTGTGTTTGCTGATGGTGGGGAGGGCTTCTTTAAGGATTGTTTTGGGATTGTAGCTGGGCACATGGCTAATCTGTATGTATAATTAGCCATGAGGTGCTACACTGGCAGCACACGGGGATCAGTGTTCTATATTCGGTCACAGTAATCGTAATATTCTCATTACAGTCAGCTAATATACCCCTCAAATGAAAATACTGCCAGTTTTTTAACTTATTTTTTTAAGCACGTGCAGGATTGAGTGTTCCTCAAACTTTGTAGTTTCAGTACCCATTTTAACCTTTTAAAGTTCACCTTTGGTTTTGGTATTGGACTTTGTTGCTATGGATTGCCTTTTACGAAAATCCCTTTTTTCCATTTTCTTAGTCTGTTTAATGTTTTGGCCTTATTCTATTTTCTTAATTAATCTTTTATTTGTAAAGATTCTTTGTTTTCTTTTTTTTTTATATACAAGCCAAGGGTTTACAGTCATCCCTCCTCTTCAGGACTTTTGAAACGTAAAACCTCTTTTTGGGCCTCTGAAGCCTGAGGCAGGCCAGTGGAGCTGAGATTCAGTCCAGTGGGGTGAGGTCTCCTCCATGCAGGTAAGTAAAACCTGGCCTGCCTAGTAAAGACTTTTCCAGGCCTCATACCATCTATCTATCAAGCAAATACTCTATCATGTAGTTTATTGCATGGAGTCTACCATGTGATAGACCTCCGCTTCATAACAGTCATAGAGGTCCTGGACATGAAACATGCAGAGTACAGCACGCACCAGTGAGACAGGTAAGAGGTTACAGATAATAGTTAGATAGTTGGTTTTGACATTTCTTAATACCCAGGAAAAGAACCTTAGAAATTAAATGGCAAATTTTGTGTTAGGTTCAAGTCATAGGTGATCTGATTATATGAAAAAACAAGATGTTCCAATGTTGCCATGATCTAATTCTTTGTCTTTCTCTGTTCTGCCCTACGAGCATGGAACCTAGGAAACCTTCATGGTTTAACCAACCATTGAGAGTGCCCATCTTTGCATATTTGTCATTATCTTTTGTTACCTGTGCCTCTTGGAAGTACTTGTCAGATGGCACTTGTCAACTCCACTACCCCTCCCCATACATATGTATATACTGTAATAGTAAATCATAATAATTTTCTCATCTCGGATAGAAGTGTCACCATGTCTCATGACACTCTGGTTAATATTTCTCTCTATGATATAAAAAAATCCTGGGACGAGACAAGACTTTTTCAGAGAGATATTTTAACGTCCCTCAAGACGAGACTTTGTGCCAAGAGATTTAACCACACCCGGGGCCGGAAATAAAAGACAAAGAGTACATGACAAAGTAGAACGTCGTAAAGAGTTTCAAAAACTTTGGTGCAAATCACATGCAGAGCAGGTTAGAGATAATGAAAGTACTAAAATTCTCAAAGAAATAACAGTAACGATCTCATTAGCACAAACAAATGAAAATTACTACTCGGTGAAATAACAGAACAGCGAAAAGATCAAATATATTGTTTGGCTTTAAACTTTAAGTCAGAGACTTGTAGATTTTCTAATTTGTGTTGCCATCAGGGAAAAGTATTGTTTCTTCCCAATGAAGAGGCCTATAAAAGATTGGTTGTTTGGTGAAAGTGAAATCCACATACGCGAGCGGCAGAGATGCAAAGTGGCTGGTGCGTAGCAGCCAGGGAGTTGGCGAGCGGTGCGAGCAGGGGGTGAAGACCCCTAGTTTTAAACAGATAAACCAGTGACACAACTTAATGGTGCAGTTTCTACCTTTGCTGGTTGTATATTTAGCATGATGTCTTGAACCAGTTACGGTTATGTTGTGCAGTTTTTCCAAACTAACATGCCATCCTCATTAATCCTTTTTTGTAACAGCCAGGCTGGAGTAGGGTGTGAAGTTCATTTACTGGCACATAAAATGAATGGATGAAATGATAAATACATAAATAAACACTAAACTTTTACTTATTTAATATGCAACCAAGAATATATAAACAAAGACCTACTTTTTGTTCTAAAGTGAGGGCAAAAATGTTAATTGTAAACCTCTTGCTGGATTACAGCACAACATTCAAAGATTTAAAAGTTGGAATTTATTCACCAAAAGACATATCCTGGCATAATGTAATTTTATTTTTAATTTTAAGTGAGTGTTCACACAAGAAGAAACTTGTCACATGGACTAATAAATCCTCTGGCTTTGTAAAGGGCATTACTGATCACAGCAAGAGAACATGTTCACAGGTTTAGCATGTGTGAATTGTCCTTTCTGTGCCTGGTAGCTCTGCATGCAATGCTGCGATCTTCCCGCTGTATTACTTTTATGTGGAGATATAAAGGAAGACCTAATACAGTTGGATTTTATTTAACCTTAAAGCTAAGCTCTGACAGTTTAATCTGGAAATGGTAGTCCACTATTACTCTTACAATCAAGGATTTATAAAATATAAATATTTAAAAGCTGCAAAAAATATGTGAAAATGGCTTTGGAAAAAGGAGGTGAAAATGTATGCTTTTTGGTGGAGCAAACTGTATCTAAAAAATTATCATCCATTTTTGGTTTAAGAATGGTCGCTCTAGCTATCCAAATGAAAAACAATATGCCTTGAAACTATTTATGTAAGTCAAAAAGACAAAATGTATATTTCATATTTTTGATGTACAGACTTTTGTTAGATAACCTTTCCTGTGGAGTGAGTGAAGGGAACCTACAGTTATAATTTGACGAAAAATATCAAAAACCCGAATCTTCATTGTAAAAGAAAACCAATGAGCATTTCATTTATACATCAATGAATATACAGTCATATGAAAAAGTTTGGGAGCCCCTCTTAATTCTTTGGATTTTTGTTTCTCATTGGCTGAGCTTTCAAAGTAGAAACTTCCTTTTAATAGATAGCTAGAGATAGATAGATAGATACTTTATTAATCCCAAGGGGAAATTCACAAATATATGACATGTCTTATGGAAACAGTAGGATTTCAGCAGTGACATTAAGTTTATGGGATTAGCAGAAATTATGCAATGTGCATCATAACAAAATTAGACAGGTGCATAAACGTGGGCACCCGAACAGATATATGAAATCAATACTTAGTTGAGCCTGCTTTTCAAATCTAACAGCCTCTAGACGCTGTCCTTCTATAGCCTTTGATGAGTGTCTGATTCTGGATGGAGATATTGTTGACCATTCTTCATACAAAATCTCTCCAGTTCAGTTCAATTTGATGGACAGCCTGCTTCAAATCATCCCATAGATTTTCGATGATATTCAAGTCAGTGGACTGTGACGGCCATTCCAGAACATTGTACTTCTCCCTCTGCATGAATGCCTTTGTAGATTTCCAACTGTGTTTTGGGTCACTGTCTTGTTGGAATATCCAACCCCTGCGTAACTTCATCTTTGTGACTGATGCTTGAACATTATCCTGAAGAATTTGTTGATATTGGGTTGAATTCATCTGACCGTCGACTTTAACAAGGGCCCTAGTCCCTGAACTAACCGCACAGCCCCACAGCATGATAGAATCTCCACCAAATTTGACAGTAGGTAGCAGGTGTTTTTCTTGGAATGTGGTGTTCTTCCATCATGCAAAGCACTTTTTGTTCTGACCAAATAACTCCATTTTTGACTCATCAGTCCAAAGCACTTTGTTCCAAAATTAATCTGGCTTGTCTAAATGAGCATTTGCATACAACAAGCAACTCTGTTTGTGGCGTGAGTGCAGAAAGGGCTTCTTTCTCATCACCCTGCCATACAGATGTTCTTTGTGCAAATTGCGCTTAATTGTAAAACGATGTACAGATACACCATCTACAGCAAGATGTTCTTGCAGGTCTTTGGAGGTGATCTGTGGGTTGTCTGTCACCATTCTCACAATCCTGCTCATATGCCGCTCCTGTATTTTTCTTGGCCTGCCAGACCTGCTGGGTTTAACAGCAACTGTGCCTGTGGCCTGCCATTTCCTGATTCCATCCCTTACAGTTGAAACTGACAGTTTAAACCTCTGAGATGGCTTTTTGTAGCCTTCTCCTAAACCACGAGACTGAACAATCTTTGTTTTCAGATCTTTGGAGAGGAAATGGGAAATGAACTAAATTTACACACATTTGTTTAATTCCAGCTGATGAGTTTTTTGACACAGTTCTCCAACTTTGAAGATCCCCTTGTGGTAGAATTTCATGTGGGATGTGTATGAACTACTGAACATTATGATTCCATATTTTAGCCCATGCTGCCGTTTCACTGACTGTCACATTTTGATTCCTTCTAATGAGCTCATTGACATTTCTTTGCTACTTTCAGTTTCCAGTTTGTGGACAACCAGTTCAGGGCCAATTGGTGATATCTTTAGCTCAGTCTTTAGAGTACTTTATCCATCTTTTGACACTACTAGTCATCTCCACCTGCACATAAGTCATGTGTGAATGTCAACCAGGGATATTTCCTCCATGAAAGGAATGTCATCCTCCCATCACAAAATATCTGCAAAATGATGTGTTCTTGTTAAATATTTTCATGCACTGTGCTATTAACACAAAGGTGATGTGGTGTCATATTTGATTTGGGCTGAAACGATAGATGGAACTGCAATCCAACAATAACATAGTTTTGAATATAGTCATTTCTTTGCAATTACAATTTCAGATGATTCTGCACTTAAGAGGTTTATTGATAAAGGGGGTGAGATAGAGTATAGGAGTCAGGTGCAGAAGTATGTTTCTTGGTGAAAAGAGAATTGTCTGCATAAGAACATCAGCAAAG
Organism: Erpetoichthys calabaricus; assembly: GCF_900747795.2. Taxonomy (NCBI): domain Eukaryota; kingdom Metazoa; phylum Chordata; class Cladistia; order Polypteriformes; family Polypteridae; genus Erpetoichthys; species Erpetoichthys calabaricus. Next base: position 25,109,931 of record NC_041409.2, on the reverse strand, counting down.
TTTGGACTGATGTCAGAACACAGAAGATCTATATAAGGAAGGGCAGAGCTGGCTCTTTTTCCTTAGGAGACTGCATTCCTTTAATGTGGGAAGTGACATCCTTCACATCTTCCATAACTCTGAGATGCCCAGTGTGATTTTCTATGCAATGGTGTGCTGGGCTGGCAACATCATTTCAAGAGAGGCACATTGAATCAACAAGCTACTGTAATTAAAAGGGTCGGCTCAGTTATGGCACACACTCTGGAGCCCTTGGATGTCGTAGCAAAGGAGAGAATTAAATCAAACCTGAGTGTCATTATGAACAATGCTGCACATCCTCTCTCAGACACACCAACACTGAGGATTTTCAACCAACAAGTCATTTCATCTAATCAAGGTAGCCATAATTTTAGGTGTTATTGTACTGTCTATAGCCATGGTTGATGTCAGTTGCTTAACTCAACTCATTTATGCGAGTGTTAAAATGCTTATGAAGTTTCAGTTAAACATTACATTTTTGAGAGTGCCTTTTTCTTATTTGTCATTTATACTGGCAGCTGGTATCACAAATGTGATACATTATCTCACATATTCTATGCACAATATAAGCGAGCTGTATGTAACGCAACAAATCAGTTCACTATTGTCATTAGTAGACCAATAAATAATATGCGCTTGATTAAAAACAATCTGCTTTTCAGAAAAAAATATCAAACTTTTTTCTGTTATAGTTAGATAAGCAGAGATAGATATACTATATATATATATATATATATATATATGTGTGTGTGTGTGTTTGTATAGATCTATAAATGTTGATTTGTCATACAGCTTCATTAGAATAATTTTTATACATGCAACCCCTTCTCACTGCAATTAGAAATAACTGTATATCAAACCAGAATGGAAAAATGTTAACAAGGTATATCCACTGACCTTTCAGTCTAATGTGTGACATACCACAGAAGACAACATGTCCCAGTGCTTCAGTGGCATATGTCTTTATGATTAATTAAAGCTAAGACGAAGAAAACAAACCTGGCTAGATGACCAGAGTCAGGCATTCATGACTATTATGTTTATTCAAATTAAGATTGTCTTGAAGGATTTTTTCAGACAAACTGTGAATCTGTGATAATCTATAATCGCTTTTGGCATGAGGGACGATCATACTTTGTTGCTACTAATAAAGGGATGACCTTAAAAGATTTCTCTCAACATTTATTATAGACCTCAATACAATAATTCCAACACCACTTTTTCCCTTATGCGCTGTATTTTGTCAGTTCAGTATATAATTTATTTTAATCATAACTGTGTGGTAACTTAACAACAGTCTTAAAACATATTGTAAAATATTTCCTTGTGCTAAGGGGATCTCATTATTTTATGAAAGAGGAACCCTTTTTAACAGCATCCTGATAACTTTCTTCAAAAACAGCCTTTTAATTCTGTGTGGGCTTTCACCCCGCATTGCCAGCTTTGTCCGTCATATCTGCAGAGCACAATTTCTTCCACTAGGGGGAGTTTACCACCTTTGAGCCACTCAAGTATTTGTACACTGCTTATAGCCATTACTTGGCAAAGTTCACTTCCTTTCTGCATTAGCATTACCTAGTAAGATATGAATTGATTTTACAAGGTTTAATTATAAAATTATACCTTGTATTATGATCACTTGTCTTCACTTGTCTGCACTAACAGGTGTTGTGCATTTGTATGCTTTTATATTAAACAATAAACAATTTTCACCTCACAGTTTTTGTTTAATCTGCTTTAAAGACTTGTTAGTTGCCCATATGACAATAAATTAGTTTTGTTTTAATCATAAGGCTGCACTCTTACTTTTAAGTGCTTTCCACTCCGAACTCGAAGCTACTCTTCTGTCATGATGTGCAAGTAACCTGGTATATTAAATGTAAGATTTCATACATAAGTTCAAAAACCAGCATTCACAGGTTTATTTTTAGTTTCCCTCTTTTGTGTATTATTGTGCAAAAACAGAAATATATCTCTCTGCATACTGTTACTTACATCTACTCATATTAAACGCTTGCTATTAACATCCATCCATTATCCAACCTGCTATATCCTAACTACAGGGTCACGGGGGTCCTGCTGGAGCCAATCCCAGCCAACACAGGACGCAAGGCAGGAAACAAACCCCGGGCAGGGGTGCCAGCCCACCGCAGTGCTATTAACATGATTGAATCTATTATATTGGTTGTGATGAAATAAGCCACCAAACAAATCTTCAAGAGTTGGGGAATTGCCCCGTATAATGCTGACATGCAATGTAATTGGTCAAGATGATAAGAAATATATCAGACATTCGACAAAATGATAGTTGTGATGCTGGCTTTTATACAGAGAAAACAAAATGGCTACAGGAAATGATTCAAACAGGAAATGCGATCATATGGGAGGTGACGTCATCAGTGGGCGGACCGGACGTGACGTCATCGTCGGAAACCGGAAGTGACATCATCATCGGGAGCCAGAAGTGGCGTCATGGATGAGGAAGTAGATGAGTAGCTATTTTCTGAATTACGGATTGTTGAAGGTATGTTTGTATTATGTATCTTCTTTGGTTCTAAAGGGTCAGAAAGAGAGACATCGATACCACAATCCAACCCCTCATCTGTTAACCATTCGCTCACCTGTGGGCTTGTTGACTGCATCCGAAAGGCAAGTGTGTGACAAGGTTTAACGTATTTGTTGTAGTTTAAGACATAAAAGATATCTATTAGCAAATTAACACGTTGTATCAATTTTTTTAATGTGCTGCTTTTCATGTAAGTTTTATGAATGAGTTTTGCTTCAGTTATGGTTTGCTTTGTACAAATGGTCTGTAACTTATACAGCTTTACAATGTCTTGCCTTGTTTGTGTTTTAATTTTTAATTTTAATTTTAATTCTATTTTTAATTTATTATTTGCACTTCATGTGGTTACACTGTGGACCCTGAGCTTCGCAATTTCGTCTATCTGTATACTTGTATTTGGTTGAGATGACAATAAAGTGCGTTTGACTTTTTGACTTTTGACAAAAACACACAGAGCAACACAAGAGAAGGGCAACAGGGCTGACTGGACTGAGCTTTAGAGGTATGCGATATGAGGAAGGGCTGAAAGAAGTTTTCATTTTAAGCAACTTGAAATTATTAGATGACATGACTGAAGTGAATCTCAGGATTATGAAGGGAATTGGTACAGTGGATTCCAGTTGGTTTTCTAAAATGAGTTCTTTAACAAAAACATGGGGTTACAGATGGAATTGTTCATTTCAGATTTTGCAAAAAGCATTAAAAAGCTTTGTCCATGTGAAGAACCAGTTACACATGAAATAGGAGACAAGTAGTGTGGAAGACAGTAGGACTTTTGAAACTTCAGGCTTGACTTGGTAATAATTTTGGAGAAATTAAGTCAATAGGATCAATGAGTTTATTAAGCTGTATGTCCTGTTCCCGACAAATTCTAATCTCTATATATAATCTTCATTTGGATCTTGATCTTTGTTTGTCCGCGAATGAATTAGAATAAGAAGCACTAGATGGCAGTAGAGAGACAGCTAAAACATAGGCATTGCATTAAGAATCTCCTCCAGGCTTATCGAACTGAAGACTGTAGTACTCCAGTCACACCTCAAACACAGACATTCAAACTAAACAAATTGTTGTGCTTTAAATTAACTAATCTTTATATATAATCTTCATTTGGATCTTGATCTTTGTTTTTCCGCGAATTCATGTTCCCCTGACACTGCCTTGGTTGTTACTTTTCTTTACAAACACTGTCGATACCACTCTTTGTGTTTAGATCTGGCGTCGACACCATGCTTTGTGTTTAGATCTGGCGTCGACACCTGCTTCGTTATCGAGACTGTGGTTTTTTCTGTTTCTCTCCACCGTCATTGGCAGCACTTCATCCAAATCGAACGTTCACCCGCTTCTTGGATGTCGGCAGTCAGAGTATATAAGTCAGACACACTTCTGTGATTTTCCATCAGTCGGCGTTTGGAGTTCAAGAAAGCAAGATTGGAGAAAGGTTGAGAAGAGATCGTGAGAGGAAACGACAGCGTTGTGAAAACGAGACAGACTGTGAACGGAGAGAAGCAGAAATGCTCCTCCACCACCACATTAATTACTATTCGGGACAGTGATTCCGAGTAGGCTGTTCCTATCGAATCAATGTCCAAGGGTTTTTGTTTTGTAATTTTGTTTCCCTTATAAAAAATCATAATGCTGTGCGACGAAGGGCCCAGTTCACGACTGGCAGCCGCGTTTAAACAGGGAGCCCTTCACAGACAACTTTAACACGCGCAACGTAGTTGTGCGCACATGGCTAGTGTATCTTATACAGTATATACGTATAGTAAGGAATACACACACAGACCAGTTAGCCTCTTGACTTTTCAAAATTCAATACATGAATTTACATTTTCTTTGCACAGTTATGGTGAAAAATTAGGAAGCACACTTTTCCATACAGTGAGTTCAGAAAGCAAACCGCAATATTTGAGATATCTAAGGGTCAGCTATTCATTACCTTACAAAAAAGGGAAAGTCAGAAAGAATTTGAAATAATGTTATAACATTTTTAATATTGCTGTGTGTAGCCACCACTGTGGACATTTGTGTAACTCTGTTTGTCTAATTTTGCCACTTTGCATGTCCAAACTGATTATTGTGTATTACTCTGCTGTTAACTTGGCTGCTCCCAATTTTCTGTGCATCAAAGAAGTACATTTGTATCGATTTTTGGGGTGTCTGAAAGTGTTGAAAGAGCCCAAGTTCATTGTTAACATCAAGGCAACAATGTTTTGTCCCACCCAAGTTTCAAGGAATGGACTGAAATGTGTATATGTCACATATTATGTTCTGGGCACCAATCTACTTCCACTACTGCTAACAGTATTAAGCATGGCTCTGGCATATGGTCATGGTACCATTAATGAGGTAACAACCCACCTGCAAATCACACATAGTTCTACTTCTGCTTATGCGATCATCCATCACAGTCTTGCTTTTACTAAGATTTATGGATGCTGGGTTTCATTTTTTTTTTTTTTATTAATTTTATTGTAATCATTCATACAAATCGATCACTTTTACAAAAAATAGGATTGAAAAACAAGTTGACCCCCCTGAGAGAGAGAGCATGGCCAACGGGGTAAAACTTAAGGCTTGTAGACATACCTAAATTGATGAGTTTAATAGACCGGTAGAGATGAATGGAGAAGAAAAAGAAATGCGGAGATAGTTGCTTCCTCGGTGCTTTAAGAGCTTATTCTACAATTTTATTGATTATATCCTGCCAGGTTTTAAAAAAATTCTGTACAGATCCTCTAACTGAATATTTGATTTTTTCCAATTTCAAATAATATAAAACATCGGTTTCCCACTGTCTTAAAAGAGGAGAGTTAGGATTCTTCCAGTGCTGGGTTTCATTTTCATGAGGGCATACAAAAACTTATCCAAACTTGGACTTAATGTTCTAATGGCCTAGTAGACTATGTCAAAACCTGATGCTCAAGTAAACTCTTGTATTCTTTCTATAATCATATCTACGTATAACTATATCAGGGATAGTTTTTGATTTATCCTCACACGTATAAGAGTCCATGGTGGTTTAGGGTAACCACAATGCTCTGAGTGGCTTGAAGTATGAAGATTCATATTCAGTGCTGGAATTATATTCACCTTGGCTTCACTTATCGCCTAATCAGTTAGCAAATGAACAAAACTGTTTCCTGTTTATTGTATGTTGGTACCATGCAGAGGTTGCATTAACATCTTTGAATTCAAATATTCAGTAGATGTGAATTTGTTCAGGAACATCCAAAGGTTTGTGTACAGCTTGTGTAGTCAGTACTAGTAGATTGAATGAATGTGTTTTCAAGGAAAGATCTATGTTTGACTAATAATGTTTGCTGATCATGCTGCTAGTAGAGAGGTGATTTCTTCCATGTTCTAAAAATTTCACTGATGTCAGTACAGATGACAATAAACCTAAATTGAACTAACCTGAATCTGACAAACCCATTCATTTTAATCAAAACATGCTGTATGTCAAAACAGTATATTCCATCAATGCCTTTAACCCAGCTTCCTTCCTATTATCTGCAGAAGTAGAGTTGTCTTTATTTAATATTAAGAAGAGTCATCTGAAGTGGACTTATTATTCTGTAAAGTGCGCATCTTGTTAGCTTTCCAGCTTTTCATTTAAACTGATTGTGAATTAAAGCTTTGAGAGAATCCATTTTGGTCGTATCTCTGCTATTTGTGGATGACGTTGTCTTGTTGACCTCATTAGATCATAATATAAAGTGAGCACTGGAGAAATATATTGTTGAATATGATGTGGTTAGAAGAGAATTATCACCTTCAAATCTGAGCCACTGGCTCTCTCCCAGGAATAAGATGGCTAGCTTTTCACATGTTAGGGAGAAAAAGCTGCACAAAGTGGAGGAGGTCATGTACATCAAGGCCTTGTTCATGTGTGAGGGTGGAGATGGCTATGAAGTCGACAAACTAAATGGGGTGTTGGTGACAGATTTTCTAAATATTTTACCACTTTGTTAGTGAAGTGAGTTACATACTGAGACAAAGATTTTCGATTTTCTTCTTAATCTTCCTCCCTTACTGTATATCCAGAAGTTGTGGTTGGTAACTGACACAATGAGAATGAAAAAAAAAAACTAATATATATATATAATAATAACTCATTACATTTATATAGCGCTTTTCTAAGTACTCAAAGCGCTATCCACACAGGGAAGAACCGGGAAGCAAACCCACAATCTTCCACAGTCTCCTTACTGCAAAGCAGCAGCACTACCACTGCGCCACCTGTGAGGACAATATATATATATATATATATATATATATATATATATATATATATATATAGAGAGAGAGAGAGAGAGTGAGAGAGAGAGAGAGAGAGAGAGAGAGAGAGAGATTTAAAGTGGATTCAGAAAGTGTTCAGACCCCTTCACTTCTGCACACTTTGTTGTGTTACAGACTTAATTTTAAATGGATAAATTTGCCACGCTTCCCCATCAATCTTCACTCAATAAACCCATAATGACAAAGTTTTCAGAAAGATTATTAAAATCAAAACCTGAAATGCTCTTATTCATAAAAGTATCCAGACCTTCAGATGCAGATGCCCCTTTGGCAGCAATTACAGTTTTCAGTCTTCCAGCGTAAGTCTTCACAAGATTTTGATTCCTGGATTTAGTCAGTTTATCCAATTCTTCTTGGCAATTCCTCTCAAAGTCTGTCAGATTGGATAGGAAGTGTCTGTAAACTGCCATCTTCTGGTCTTTCCACAGACGTTCTATGGAATTTGAGTCTGGGCTTAGGTTGGGCCACTACAAACCACTGGCTTGGATATTTTATGGAGACCTTTATTAGTTATGTCTGTTCATTTCTGTAAAGGTATGCTCAACTCAAAAATGATATTTGATCTGTTTCTTACTCTGTGTTGTAATCATATTTAGTTATATGCTCACAGCATGCATTTTTACTAAAGCAATGCTAAATAAATATGTGAAGCATGCTGAGATGTGATTATTTCTGAAGATCCATATCTCTTTCTCTTTCTCTCTCATTCATTGGTCAAAAAGCCTGTCTTTTGTGAGGCATGGGGTAGGGAATCTAACTATTCACTGATTTCACTTTTTTGCTGAAGGTCTTGGAACCTAAACCCTGTGAGGAATTACCGTACTTGTACTGTATATCACACAATCTGTTTTCCATATATATAAGTAATTTTAGAAGTATAAAAAGTCGTTTAGCCTCTGTTTAATAATAATAATAATAATAATAATAATAATAAATGTCATCAGCACCATTAATAATAGCCTTAAGAGACACAATACAGAAGCCCTTGATTAAAGACCACTTAGCATGCATGGATTTGAAGGTAAATATCTAAAAATAACATTTGGTTATTTAGAGTTGTAGATTTGTTTTAACTTCCCTTTCCTTTTCCAAGCACTATAGCTAATTTGCACAGTACCAATGTAAGAGTCCTCTATTTATCCATTTAAGAAATAAAAAATTGCCTTGGGAGTTTTTTAAATGTTCAAGATTATAAAAGACAGTAATGATATTAGGTTGACATTTCTCTTTGTGTAGTGCTGAAAAAAGAGATAAACTGATTTTATCTCATAAAAAATCAAATTACACACAAAACCTGAGAAAAAAGATCAGACGCTTTCTATCCAAGTGACCAGTAGATCTGTAATAAATAAAGTCTGAGTGCTTATTTTACAGTGTCATTTTGTAAACTCAGAACATTGCTTTTAATCATTCATTTTTTTTTGTCTTGGGCATTCTGTCTTATGATATTGTACCTGAAAAGATCAGCTCATTTCAGTAAACTTCCACAGTGTACAGCGTCTTCACCCAAAGCCAAACCCTCAGTTGAAAAATGCATACTGGTGCACAATGCCTGCAGGCCTGTCTGTCTCTCTCACACAATCCTGTAGCACATCTTACAGAAACAGTTTATGGTTTGGGCTCATGGAGAGGCTGCAGGCTTTTGAACATGAAGTGCTTCTCAAAATATAGGACTGATGCAAAAGCAGCATTCCTCAGTATCCCAAAAGCAAAGTATCTTCTGTTAAGCATGATGGAGACATCGTCATTCTATGGGCCTTCTTCAGTGGCTGTGGTCAGGACAGACAGTAAAAGGAAAAGCTTCAAATATCAAGATATGTTGGTGGAAAATCTGCTGCCCTCAGCCACACTCTGAAGTTAAAGAAGAATTTCTCCTTCCAACATAGTAACAAGTCTAAGTTTATAACTCACTCAACCAAGGACTGCCGTTAAAACGTTAAGGAATGGCCAGCCAGAGAGCACCACAATCCTACCAGAAAATATGAGGACTTGCCAAAACAGGGCTGAGCTTGAACTCTTGTGCAAAGAACTTGACTGAGATCAGGGGCGGCTCTAGGCTCGTGGGCAGCTCTGGGCAGAGAAAGAATTGGTGGCCCTTCGCCCGCCAATGTCAGTATGGTACCTTATGCACGGCGGATGGCCACGTATGTTGCGGACACTGCATAGTCGCTCGTGCTCATGACACAATTCTATATGCCCATGTCTGTAACTTGAAAACCAAGTGGCAGCGCATGATATTCTCATTACGGCAGAACGTTAGAATACTACATATAGCTTACTGCTCCGACTCTAGCGACATTAGTAAATACAGCATACTAATTAACAAGAAACACAATGTTTTTCGGCCACATTGCCGTCAGCTGTGTCATTATTTTCTCTTTCTGTTTTATTTTCAATATATATTGGCGTGGCGGCCCCTGGGATTTGGCGGCCCTGTGCAGGTACACAGTTTGCACATGCCTTAGAGCCGCCCATGCTGGGATAAATCTGCAAAACTGAGATGTGCCAAGTTAGAAGAGACCTAACCAAACAGACCTAGTGCTGAAATCAAAGCAAAAGGTGTTTCATCCAGGTATCAGTTAATGGGAGTGCACACCAAAGCATTGATAGCTTTTGATTTTACTTATTTTTCCAAATTTTTTTTTCTATTTTTCAGTTAAATATTGCTGGATACAAAAAGTGGAAATGGTCTGTTATGATTTGTGTTGACTTCAGCCTTTACATTAACAAACTACTAAAATGTCAGTAAGGATATGGAAAGCTTGACATCTACACGTGTAAACTGTGTAAACTTCATATAAGTACACTGCAGAGACCATTGGTTGTCAGTGCAGCACTTTATGTTCTTCTTCTGGGAAGAATGCTATTTAAATCAAGGAATAAAAATGATCAAATGTCCTTGGCTTCTAGAGTTCAAACCATTTTTCTCACTCTTACAATAACAGCATAGGAAGCATTTGGCCAGTCTGACACATTGTATCTAAGTGGAGGCTTTTCAGTGTGCTAGTCGAGATTTCATGCAAACTGCAAACTGAAAGATAGAAAACTGAGAACATGCTTTTATGTACTTGGCGTTTTGCTATCTATCTATCTATCTATCTATCTATCTATCTATCTATCTATCTATCTATCTATCTATCTATCTATCTATCTATCTATCTATCTATCTATCTATCTATCTATTGTGGGAAACAGCTCGGACACAAACAGGAAGGCATGATTTTATTACCCAACACACGTTTATTTACAGGACTATTTACAAATATGACACACACAACCCAGTGCCGCAGCACCAATCACCCCAAAGTCCAGGCCTCTTTCCTCAATGCCTTTCTTCACCACCTCCACTCCTCCAAAGCTCCGTCCTTTTTCCACCCGACTCCAGCCATCAAATGGAGGGAGGTGGCCCCTTTTATACACACCCAGATGTGCTCCAGGTGCCTCCCCGATTAGCTTCCGCCGGCACTCCCCAGTGTGGCGCAAGTACCGGCTGCGCACCCGGAAGCACTCTGGGTGTCCCTGGTCTTCTTCCCCCCAGCACTTCCGGGTGTGGCGGAAGTGCTGAGATCCAGGGGCTCATCAGGCATTGGGGCGCCCACTGGCGGTGACCACGGGTTTCCCTACAGGGTTGAGTTTCCAAGCTCAGTTCCCATGGTCCCCAAAGCCACCAGGGCGGTCGCCCCCTTGTGGTCTGGAGGAGGCGTAAGCCCTCCTCCGGTCATTCTGGGCGTCCTGGCTGGGTATTCACCCCCCAGTCGCTTGCCACACTATCTATCTATCTATCTATCTATCTATCTATCTATCTATCTATCTATCTATCTATCTATCTATCTGATCACTGTCTGTTGCAGTTTTGTAGCTCTTTTTCATTCTCATTTCAGCACTTAGCTTTTTGTACCGTTTTAATTTCTCTCGCATTTCTCCTGCCCTTGTTTAATAATCTCCTTTGATTTCTTCCAATTCCATTTCTTTTCCTTCCCTTTTCTTATCTGATACTCCTTCCTATTTAGCTTCTCCCACATCTGCCCCACCAACCTTCCAAAGTCAGTTCCTCTATTTCAGTCAGTCTTATTTTCAATGTCTTCTCTAGTTCCTGTTCTGATACTTTGGCCTTTTAGTTTCCATTATCTGATCTTTTCTGGTCTTCTTCTACTTATCTCACCTTTCCTAGCTTTCACACTCTTAAGATGTTCTACTCTTGTTCTATGTTGTGTTACTGCGTCTTTGAAAGGCAGTGTTTTACAGTGTCTCAACTCTACTTCTGAAGTCTCTTCATCATCATGTAGTCAATATGGGTTCTCTTCCTCCTTTACTATATCTAACCAAATAGTTTTCTCTCTTTTCAAATTCAGTGTTTAAATACTCATGCCCCCACTAGGATGATTCTACCCTTCCTCATTTATCTCTCCTAACCCATGTCCACCATGCATTTTATTCATGTCTCCAACATTGACTTCCTCTTCTTCTTTAATGCTCTTCATCATCACTTCTACGTTCTATTTAAATTCTTCCTTCTCCTCTTCACTACATGCTATTTGCAGTGTGCAACAGCTGATTACATAGCAGATGTAACCCTAACCCTAAACCTAACCCTAAGCCTCATCTCTTTGTTCTCTTTTTGTTTACACCATTCTGTCCTTCAGTGTCTGATGTAGTATTACTCTTACACCATTTAGTTTATTATAGTGACCATCATAGAGCAACTTACTGTATATTCCCCAGACCTAGCTCTAGCGCTTTGGTACTGTTCATTTAGTCTTTTTTTGTCCCTGCCTAGAAATAACAGTCATAAAGTCAGGCAAAAACATTAAATGAGAGATCTGTTGCATCTTTCACATAAACCCAATAATCAAAGATTTATTTCAACAGTCCAAACTGAAGATCAGTACACTAAAAACCAAAGAAAGAAACACACTCGCTAACTCTTACACCATTGTTGCATTATGCAACTTCTAGTAGTCGTGTTAGATTTGCTGACCACAGTTGTGGAATGTGTCACGAGAGCATTTCAATTTAAATGACTGAAAATTACTGGCCATGTCACTTTTTCCAACTGCGTGCCATCCTTCCAGCACATTCCTGCTTGCCGTTGTTTGTGGAAAGCCAATAGCTTGTTGCTTGATGGAACCAGAGCTATACCAAGGGTTAAACAGCTATGGACAGTTCAGCTGCTGTCTTATCCTTATTTTTCTTTTTTTCATTCTGCCATGGTCTGTAAAACGTGAGACATCAGACAAATGGGTTTCTCTTCTGTTTGTGAGGTCCAAACCCCCTTGCTCCCTATTTCTTGTCACTACTTTCTATGCATAGTACTTCTGGGTGAACTTTAATTGGTTGTCAGCTCTCATGCACATAGAGCCCACCCATACCACTTAAAGACAAAATGAAACCTGTTTGATTTTATTTATGTAAGCCACAGACTCATTGGGTTGAATCACTGGGCATGTCACGTTAGGCAACCAGCTTGACAGGAGTTCACTTGCTGACTACCTCTGACTTGCTTACATTATTTTAGTTAAGGCTCCTACTGAAAATCGCTAGAAACATTATAGAATGTGACCATAACATTTTGGTTTTATCTGAATTTCTCAGATGGCCAGAAAGTGCATTGTGCCAACTCACACTAATGAGTCCCAGGTCATGACCCCTGAGAAAATGACCCTTAACAATGGACAGCCACATCACAGCAACAAAGACACAAAAATGGTGGTCCCCTGAAAAATATAAAATGTTGTTAAAAATTTGTACAAATAATTTAACAAGCTTTAAAAAAAAAAAAAAAACCCTGTAAATGATATTAAACTTTACGTATAATCCAAAGAAAACTTTAAATAAAAATACCACCCATAACACTTGTAAACCCAATATGCGCATTTTTCTTCCATCATTTCCATTAGTTTTTGACTCTCTGACTACTAGGGGACGTTATAGCACCCCAAAAGCCCAGACATGACTGCACAGGCACAAGGTCCTGGTACAATAGAAAGGGTTGTTTGTATAAATACCTTACAAAAGAGGCTTTGAAATCACAAATAATCCAGTCTTTCTCTTCTTTACTCATTCCCATTCCCTCCATCCCTCCAGGAGAGTTTTGTCCTTCTTCTACCCGACTTCAACTCCCCAGGATGAGGTTGAGCGCTTTCATTTATCTTGGACCAAAGAGTACTTTCCAGTCCTAGGCTATAGCCCATTGGAAGAGCTTCTGGGTCAAACAGGATACCCCACAAAGTAAGCATCATAGATCCCTGCAGCACCCCCTGGTGGCACCCATGGAACCCAACAAGGCTGCCGCATAGCACTATAGTTGCCAGGTAGCGTCACCCAGGGATGCTGCCATCTAGCGTATCAAGGGATCATGTGATCCTGACAGGTTGTCTCCCCCTGTCTTTGCATCACACTGGCCCTCCAGCTGGGTACTCATCCTTGGCCTAACCCTGCTGGTATGCCAGTGTACCCACATCTGTGGTGGCATCTTGTGCCTATCTCTCCTGGCCAAGGCAAGACAATCCTCATCTTCCTTTTCTTTTTTCTGAAGGGCTTGCCTCTCTTCCAGGTAAGGAACATTGCCCCATCCTGGCTGGGGTGCCCTAACCCTAACCCTAACCCTGTCCATCACAATTCCCAATATTTAATGTTGCTGTTCTTAAGCACATCTCCTTCTACTCCTTCAATCCTTCTGTTCAGAACTCACATTTTTTGCTATTCCCATCTTTACATGTTAGTCCTTGCCCACTCTCTATGAGGTTCGGGTGATGACCCCTCATTTCTTCTCTGGAGTACACCCTAGCATAGATTGGGTCACTTTAACTCACATTTAACACCTCCATTATTAAGATTTGGCTTAGGGTTTTAGAGCTGCATGCCTGTTGCCGGCTAACCACAGTTTTATACAGTGGGCACAGTGTTTGCCAAAATGGCACAAACTAAAAAAACAGCAGGTAGTTTTTCAGAATGCCTTTCACTAAAAAGACTGGATTTATAAGGCAGCAGGTGGGTAGATTTCAGAATGCTCCTTTTCCTAGCCTTTTCCAAATGTAAGGCTTTACCTACGAAGGCAGTGGGGTGAGTAAGTAATTACCACTGAGCACCTGGGCCCATAGCTTGTGTTAGGGATGTTAAGCCTCCTTTCCACGTCAAGGCCAAAAAAGTGGGCTTCACTTTCCTGGAGCCTAGGACCTCTCAGGCATTTGCTATAGCTCCCAGATCTTACATTTGTTTCATATGATGATATAACTCATGCATTTTCTTGAACTGTTTGCATTTAAAGTCAACCTCCGTTAATTAACAAAGATGTCCAAAAAAAAATCAATAAGTGTCTTGTGTCTGTTACATGAGAGGTAGAATGCAGCTGTCATTTGTATACTGAAATCACAACTCGATTATACCCAACAGACAGACACACAATATCTAATATTCCAGAGGGGCCCTTGCATTCTGTGACATGCAAGTATATTGTGTCCAACTTGTTTTTTTTTATTATTTATATATATATATATATATATAGTATATATATATATATATATATATATATATATATATATATATATATATATATAGTACAAAGTACATTTTTCCTGTCTTATAATGGGTCTACACGTAGAATTCTAAATTGGGCCCAGTGTGCACTGCATGTCACAACAAACATGCTAAAGTAACTTAGCTGAGTTCGTTTGGAAATCTTAGTAGTGTTGCACGAAAACAAAATGCAATAATTAGACTTAAAGAATGGGATTTGATGGACTCAATGGCTTTGTGTGTTTTGAACTTTGCGATGCTCTTATGATATATAATATGGTGTTTCAAATAAACCAAACACAAACATTCCCATATTAAGACAAAAAAGAAACACATTGGGCCTCATAAAGTGCAACTGACAAATATAAACATAAACATGTTTTCAACTTGATTTGTAGATTTATTTGACACTTTTTGTTAAACCATCAATTAGGGACACAGTGGTTCCCCGATGAAATGAGAATAATCCGTTCCAACAATGCAATTCTGGTAAAAGTGTCCTTTTTTTTCTTTCCCTTTATTACTTCAAGAATTATATATTAACAAAGCAACATGAACAAATGTCTCACATCTCTTGATGCATCATGTGCAGTAACACGCAAGTGGATTAGCAAACATTTGTAGACCACAGAGACGGACAATACACACCATACTGTGTGGAAAAGCATCTCTTTAGTTTGAGGGAAACCCACTACTGCAGTGACGGCCAGCAAAGAAAATGTTGCTATTCTTTTCTTCCAACTTCTATTCTTTTACTGTGCACGGGCAGTGCGGGGTGAGTTTCTAACAGATTGCAGCAGTGGATTTGAATCTTATTCAAGTAAAGCCACCATTATTTTTATTAACGGTCTAAACTAAGTTCACAATTTTTCTTTTAATTACACATTTCACATTTTTTTGTTCCAATTCTGAAATATCAGTTATTTTCTCTGATGCAGGTTTGACTTCACAATGAAATCTAGGAGCATTTGGTTATTTCAGTCCATCCCTTATTTTACTTATTACCTCATTTATTAAGCATCTAAATTCATTTTATTCTTATTCAGTTTTTGAGTTATTATCTGTTAACTAGCGAACCTGTGGCGTAGCATATGCCACATAATTATGTATTGATGGGGTGAACACATTCCTGAAAGGACACAGTTGTCCAAATGGGTTGGTTTTGAGGATTACGACTGTAGATGAATGAAAAGATGTAACTCCGGAGAGGGCAACATACAATACAGCGTTTTACACGCTGCATACAGCGATTCACATCGAAGCATAGACACTGCTAAGACCATGGGATACCCCTCCGCAAACTGTTTTACATGCTGCATACAGCGATTCACATCCGAGACAAGCAAATTGTTTTACAACGCTGCATACAGCGATTCACATCCGCAACAAATATGATTCTTCTTTGATGGTCCTGTCGCGTCCACCCCTCGCTCTCGAAGCATAACACTGCCTGACCATGTGCCCGCTCGCAAAAGCAACTAACAGAGACCCGCCCACCAACTCTAAGACCATGGGATACCCCTCGCAAACTGTTTTACACTCCGCATACAGTGATTCACATCCACAACAAACAAACTGTTTTACATGCTGCATACAGCGATTCACATCCGCAACAAACAAATTGTTTTACACGCTGCATACAGCGATTCACATCCACGACAAATATGATTCTTCTTAGATGGTCCTGTCGCGTCCACCCTCGCTCTTGAAGCATACACAACGCCTGGCCATGTGCCCGCTCGCAAGAGCAACTGACAGAGACCCGCCCACCAACTGTAAGACCATGGGATACCCCTCGCAAACTGTTTTACACGCCGCATACAGTGATTCACATCCACAACAAACAAACTTTTACACACTGCATACAGCGATTCACATCCGCGACAAACAAATTGTTTTACATGCTGCATACAGCGATTCACATCCGCGACAAATATGATTCTTCTTAGATGGTCCTGTCGCATCCACCCTCGCTCCTGAAGCATACACACTGCCTGGCCATGTGCCCGCTCACAAGAGCAACTAACAGAGACCCTCCCACCAACTGTAAGACCATGGGATACCCCTCACAAACTGTTTTACACGCCGCATACAGTGATTCACATCCGCGACAAACATGCTTCTTCTTATGGGGTGGGTTTGAGGATACGACTGTAAGGGAACTCTGGAGAGAGCAGCATACAATTGTCTGTGACTGAAAACTGGAGGACCGCCGCTGCGCCCCCACCTCCCAGAGCGAGGGATGGGGCTGGACGGCAGTCGCGCGCGGAGGGCGGAATGGGGTGTGAGGGGAAGAATGCCCAGTGAGGACAATGTATTGATGGGTGAACAGTCATCTCTTAGTCATCGTTCAGTACGGACTGCCTGCTCATGTGCCCGCCCCCAACTCCTCACCTGAATTGCTTTCGTCTGTGTACAGTCCACATGCACTTGTGAGTCACGTTGACTATTCATTTTCCAAACACCGCCTCAGTCGGTTTCGCATCTGCTACAGTCCACATGCACCTGTGAGCCACGTTGACTTTTCATTGTTCTGTTTGTCTGGGCCGGGTGAGGTTTCCCGTGTTGAGTCTAATTAAGCCAAAGGCTCCACACCTGGTGGTGCCCTTCCGTCAACTCCTTTAAGTTTCAGCTTTGCAACCATACTCCCCCTGCAACCCAAAGACTTTGGTTGCCCGGCGGATCATGGGAATAACGCCACCAGATCGCCAGTCGGCATCGTTTATGGTCGGAACTACGACGGTATGTGATCATCTTCGAACCTCCGACTTTCGTTCTTGATTAATGAAAACATTGTTGGCAAATGCTTTCGCTCTCGCGCAAATTGTTGGTGGGCAGGGCTCTGACGTGCGTGTGCCATGGTCGGCTGCTTAGTGAATTGTTGGTGGGCGGGGCTCTGTGAGTTGGCAGGAGTGGCTGTCTTGCGTGCGTCTTGCTTGCCATGGACTTAGTTAATTATATATAGAGATTTTACCCAGGTGACATATTCATGAGGTTAAGCTACTTTAGCTAACCGTGGAGTAATGATCTTTGCACAAATTTTACCTGTATGGTACTGAGCAGAAGTTTTAGGTACCTATAAAAATGCTGTAAAGTGGGAATGCTTTCTAAACTAATACCATGAAAAGATTTTATTAATGAATAAACTTTCAAGAAAGTGCAGTAAACAGAAAAAAACAAAACAAAACAAATGAGATCAGTATCTACTGTGCCCACTCTTTGAGAGCAGTTTTAGGTTTGGGTTTGGTCATTCTGTTATCTCTGTATGTGTGTAACAGACAACACACCATATTCATGGGAACATCATACTCGGATTTTGGAGTTGTGCATTCATACAGGCAATGATAAGGAATAGGGAGCAGTACCCCATTGCGAGTGCTTCTGCGAAACACATAACTGGTTTACTACTGGTTGTCTGAGCGTAGCACTGAAACTAATAAACATGCGAGTTTATACCCTAGAAGTTGCACCAGCAAGTAACATTCTTAGACCTGCTATATCCAATTGAGGGTCCCAGGGACACAGTGCCTATCCCACCAGCACTAGGTTCAGTGCACAGTGATCAACAGTCACTTATGCACTTAGGAACAATTTTCAGTATGGAATTAACCTAACCTGCAGACAAGGGTAAAGCACAGAACAATGGATCTATGAGTCAGCAGCACTAACCACTGTGCCACCATAACATCTCCTAAATAAAGGTAGCAGAAAAAAATTGAGGAAAAACATTAAATGAAGAATAAAACAAATAATGAATGTAGGCCCTCTTGCAGTAAGGGGGACATCTTCAAAATTATAATTGACATCTTCCTGTTTGTGTAGCCTTGTAGTAAGCACTTGGAAGGCCTTGTAGGTCTTATAGTGCCCACTTTAGCCTGCAATCCTTTTCTAAACCTGTACCCACTACTGGAGTCTCTAGTAAATAGAGACAAACTCTGTACAGAACCACACTGGCAGAAATGCAGCACTTGTAGTACATAACATGAACATGAACTTTAAAAAGACAAAAATACTATTTAGACACTTCTTCCTCTTTCTCCTTCTTTATGTAAAGGCACATGTATCTGCTTTAAAAGAGGAGACCAACAAAGATAACGAGTTGGGGCACCCCATTTGTTGACCCCATATAATTGCAGGTTTTGGAAAACAAAAATCACACAATAATTGCAGAGACGTCTTCTCGGACACAAGTTTCGGAACTGATCTAGAAACAAGACAGCTAGTTCCCAGGTTATGTGGTCATGTGGCAGTAAGGTGGACGGGCTGCATAAGTGACGCCAGCGATTGAGTGGCTGCCAATATTCCATTCTGAAGAGGTAGAAGAGAAGGCATTAGAGCCTAATGCTGGCCCCGTGTTTTGGTTTTGGGTAACACCAAAGCCCTGAAGAGTGTCTTCCATGCGCATGCATGTGACAATGCAAATATATATTTTAATAACTGGGAAGAAAATAATTTAGTATGCTGAAGTTACTTAATTTTCCTCCTTAAAAATCAAAGTGATATGTACACTAAATATAAGCTCAGTGGTTGCTGTTGAGAAGATATAGAGATAAAAGAAATCATCTTGAGCCTTTTTTTTAGTTCTTCATAATGGTACAATAATATTGTCTGTGGTTATTTATTCTGCCATTATTCTTCAATTACCATAATGTAGTATATTTGGCAAATGCACGTGGAGTCTTGCTTTGATTAAGAGATAAATCAATAAGGCACCCCATATTCAGATTGTAAAATTTGGCTTATTAGTTCAGTCTGGATCCTTCTGAAAGCAGCACATTAGCCTCTTAGTGAAAAAAACATGCTGGGAGATGGGAGGCTTCCCGTTGCATTTGGCCACGATGATATGTACACTTTTGCGAAGGTTCACAGGTTTTGGTTGTTGGACTGGCAGGGCCACCCAAATGCAGCATGTCAATATTTTGGAGTGACGTCTGGCCCCCACAATGCTGATCTTACTTAAAGGCTTATTAAAAAGCAGGAGACAAATAACTTCAACTTTTCCAGTGTGCCATTTCTGAGTCACTTTTTAGACTTGTAGAAGGATTAGTTGGATCTGTGGTTCAAATGGCCATTAGAAGTACACACTGTATGAATTTTGTCCATTTTTAGAGATAGCATCTGAGTTGGAATGCTGGTTTTCTAGGCTTATTTCTTTATCTTTATGCTGATGTGCTAATTAAGTTCCTTTGGCTCACTAAGTTAATTTCTGGTGAAACATTTCCTTCTTTATTTTATGACACATCATTTAGAAATACACAAATGTGTAATGATTACACTGAGATAAAATGGTTGTAAATAATGGAACTGCCTCTTTATTTTTACAATACAGGGTTATTTCCATGCCTCTCTTAGTTTTTTGAGACCGACTTTTATTATCTCAAGATCATAGATGTCACAGTCTATGTTGGCAGCATCATTGCCAAGCAAGAAACAATCCTGAATGGCAAAGCACCGGAGTGTACAAAGTTCATTTATTGTGTTTTAAATGTGTTTTATAGTATCCACTAGCTGCGAGTGGTCTTTGGGACAAAAAACAAGACGAAGGCTCCCTAGCAGTTTTACTATATTCATGAATTTGGAGAGGCGTCAGCTACAGTGCATCCGGAAAGTATTCACAGCGCATCACTTTTTCCACATTTTGTTATGTTACAGCCTTATTCCAAAATGGATTAAATTCATTTTTTTCCTCAGAATTCTACACACAACACCCCCTAATGACAACGTGAAAAAAGTTTACTTGAGGTTTTTGCAAATTTATTAAAAATAAAAAAATTGAGAAAGCACATGTACATAAGTATTCACAGCCTTTGCCGTGAAGCTCCAAATTGAGCTCAGGTCCATCCTGTTTCCCCTGATCATCCTTGAGATGTTTCTGCAGCTTCATTGGAGTCCACCTGTGGTAAATTCAGTTGATTGGACATGATTTGGAAAGGCACACACCTGTCTATATAAGGTCCCACAGTTGACACTTCATGTCAGAGCACAAACCAAGCATGAAGTCAAAGGAATTGTCTGTAGACCTCCAAGACAGGATTGTCTTGAGGCACAAATCTGGGGAAGGTTACAGAAAAATTTCTGCTGCTTTGAAGGTCCCAATGAGCACAGTGGCCTCCATCATCCGTAAGTGGAAGAAGTTCGAAACCACCAGGACTCTTCCTAGAGCTGGCCGGCCATCTAAACTGAGCGATCGGGGGAGAAAGGCCTTAATCAGGGAGGTGACCAAGAACCCGATGGTCACTCTGTCAGAGCTCCAGAGGTCCTCTGTGGAGAGAGAAGAACCTTCCAGAAGGACAACCATCTCTGCAGCAATCCACCAATCAGGCCTGTATGGTAGAGTGGCCAGACGGAAGCCACTCCTTAGTAAAAGGCACATGGCAGCCCGCCTGGAGTTTGCCAAAAGGCACCTGATGGACTCTCAGACCATGAGAAATAAAATTCTCTGGTCTGATGAGACAAAGATCGAACTCTTTGGTGTGAATACCAGGCATCACGTTTGGAGGAAACCTGGCACCATCCCTACAGTGAAGCATGGTGGTGGCAGCATCATGCTGTGGGGATGTTTTTCAGCGGCAGGAACTGGGAGACTAGTCAGGATAAAGGGAAAGATGACTGCAGCAATGTACAGAGACATCCTGGATGAAAACCTGCTCCAGAGCGCTCTTGACCTCAGACTGGGTGACGGTTCATCTTTCAGCAGGACAACAACCCTAAGCACACAGCCAAGATATCAAAGGAGTGGCTTCAGGACAACTCTGTGAATGTCCTTGAGTGGCCCAGCCAGAGCCCAGACTTGAATCCGATTGAACATCTCTGGAGAGATCTTAAAATGGCTGTGCACCGACGCTTCCCATCCAACCTGATGGAGCTTGAGAGGTGCTGCAAAGAGGAATGGGCCAAACTGGCCAAGGATAGGTGTGCCAAGCTTGTGGCATCATATTCAACAAGACTTGAGGCTGTAATTGCTGCCAAAGGTGCATCAACAAAGTATTGAGCAAAGGCTGTGAATACTTATGTACATGGGATTTCTTAGTTTTTTTATTTTTAATAAATTTGCAAAAACCTCAAGTAAACTTCTTTCATGTTGTCATTATGGGGTGTTGTGTGTAGAATTCTGAGGAAAAAATGAATTTAATCCATTTTGGAATAAGGCTGTAACATAACAAAATGTGGAAAAAGTGATGCGCTGTGAATACTTTCTGGATGCACTGTATATATAGATGTATGTAGCTATATTTTGCATTGCGGATTTATATTCTTGTATCTGTCATTGTATTGTATTTAATATATTCCCACACTTATTTTACATATTTGCTTTTGTTTGCTAGTCTTTAACTGTTGATTGGGGAGGAGGGAAAATTATTATTTGTTAGAGGTACGGCTTGGTATTGATAGGTTTTCTCAGTAATTCATCCAGGCCACAGGTCCTGGTAGTGTGGCTGCCGGCTGGGTAAGGGGTCGGCCATTACAAGCTAATTCCATTTGTTCCATCTAAAGAATCATTACTAAGTCCAGAGGACACTGCATACACTGGCTGCACAAAAGGGTCCACTTAATTGATAATGATGTTCACCTTTAATTTGGCTTATAAATGTTGCTCTGCTTACATCATAAGACCCAATGTGTGGAAATAACACAACCCACACCATTATACCTTCAACTGGGGATCAGATTGATCCATGGACTCCTGGGGTTTTAACCTTTTCGGGTTACACCCATCAGTGCATATCAGAAACTGGGATTCATCAGAAACAACATCTTTTTTCATTTATTCAAAGTCCACTTCTGGTATTATATTGTATATCATTTTTTCTTGTTTGTATTTTTATTCTTTTATGCTCTTTTCTCATGGTTTGGAGGCTTTGTTACAAGAAGAATTAGTTTTTGACTTATTTATTTCCATTTGAATTATAACTAAGTATGTTTGATTTGTTTTATGTCTTTTCCCTGGACATTACCATTTCGAGACTCCGAGGCCTGAAGACAACGCCAGGTTGCTAGGGAGCTTGTCCCAGAATCACGCATTATGGCATCATTAGTGTGACACTTTAAATACCGGTGCCAGAGTTCCAACCCCATCTGAGTTTGCAGATAAATCATAACAGATCTCTGTGAATTAGTATGCTTTTTGTAGGGCTCTCTAGAGATCTTTGCTACACATTTTATGACTTTAGTATTTTGTTTCTCTTTTTTGGGTTAGATGGAAGATAGGATGGGTTCCCTCGTTTTTGAAATCGGCACTGACTTACGTTTTAACTCCTGGTTGCTTCATTATAATATTTCTGTCAGTTGTAGCAGCACAACAACTTCAACCAACTGTTCACTTCTTGCTTTTTGTAGGTAGTAGTGGAGCGTAATTGGGCCATTGGTTTCTTTCGGCAGCGGTCTGTTTCCAACTCTAGGACCATCCCAACCCAATGGCTGGATTGAATTGAGTGACAGCTCATTCATAGTGCAACTGTGACTCTATTGTATGCATAAAATACCATTAACTTTTATAATCTTGTCCTTTCATGAAATGCCTACAGTAGTTAAATGAATAAAAATGACCTGATCATCAACACCAAAATTTGTATGCTGCGATGGTTGCTGGGATTTTCAGGTGTAAAGTGGAGAAAGTCATGAAACGTAGGAACAGGTGGTTTGTACACATTGTACTTAGTAGTGAAGGAAACCCAATTAGAAAAGCATGGTGTCTGTTGATGGAAGAAGGAGAAGGTCAAGGCAGAAGCTTAAGTGGAGACACTTGGTGGCAAAAGAATTGAAGGTGCTGGGTCTGAGTGCAAATAATGCTGGAGACAAGGATAAATAGGGAGTGAAGATCCTGATGGCTAACCACCAAACAGCTAGAGAAGTGTGTGCTAGCATTGCATTATTCAAAGAGTCGCTTCAGTGTGAGTTGCAGGGGCTTGGAATTATAAAAGTGCCATTAATCATCATTCTAATGTGGCTACAGCGAGCAATTATTTTAAAGAAAAAGCTACTTAAGAGAGTAATGAAATGAGCCAAAATCTGTTAGGTCACTGCTGGCAAGGCCCACACAGCACCATAATACTGCATAATCCGATTCAGAAAGGCAGTGCTGGACACACAGCAGAAAACCATCCTGGACAAGGCACTAATCAATTGTACGACCCACTAATGGACACACCCAAGACCATTTAGGGTTGCAAATTAACTGAACATGTCTGCCTTTGGGATGTGAAATGGAAGTTAGGCAACCAATGGAAAACCTCCCACAAACATGGGAAGAACATACAAACTCCATACAGTATGACTGGGTATGGGATTTAAACCACTGGACACTAGACCTGTGAGACAGCAGCACTAATCAGTACACCACAAGTCAAGTCAAGTTGGGGAGCCTGCACTGGTACACTGCGTTGCTGCACCCACTACACATCAAAACAGCTCGGGATCCCGGTTGGCAAACCCCCAGGCAGACACGTGGTCTAGTCCCACCAGAAATTACCCTCTATCTGCCGCAGCCAGGTGTTACATGGGTGACCCCTTGGCCTGGTCCAGCCACTTTGGTCCCAAACAATGAGGATCTTATGAGCCGGATCACCTTCGGGGAAACACACCACATGGCCGTAGTGCCGAAACTGATGCTCCCTCACAATGCAGTGTCATTCGACACAAATTTAAACCAACGGTACCCAAGGATTTTCTGGAGAGACACAGTACCAAAGGAGTCCAGTCTTCGTCTCAGGTCACTGGATAGCATCCATGTCTCACAACCATATAGTAAGACATGCAGCACCAGGACTCTAAAGACTTGGACCTTCGTCCCTTTACAAAGATATCGGGAGGGCCACACACCCCTTTCCAGCGACCTCATGACCCCCCCATGCTCTTCCAATTTGTCTACTAACTTCACAGGAAGAGTCACCAGAGACATGAATGTCACTGCCAAGGTAAGTAAACCTCTCAACAAGGTCAACACTCTCTCTGCAGACAGACACACTGCTGATGGCCGTGCCGAAGAGGTCATTAAAGGCCTGGCTCTTTGGTTTTTATCCAGGACTCTCGCAAGCCCAGACACTCGGACTCCTCACTCAGTCTGTCGAGCGCCCCGATCACACCACTCTCTGTTTATATACCAGAATAGAAAAACAGTATCTGTTACAGTGGTTCCATGATTCTGCATTCTAGCTCTTTCATTTCTTGAAATACAGAGCCATTTTTTGTTTTATATAATAATGGACACTGGTTCCAAATAGGTTACTGATGGAGTTACTTGGTACAACTATACAATAACTGGTTCACATATTTTATACCTAATTATTATATAAAATGATATACTGAAGAGTTGCATTTCTTTTCCAATTCCTCCTAATTCGCTGGAAACACAATGCTAATATAGAATATATGGTTATTCTATAAAATACCTGTATGCTCCTTAATGGTATCATATATAATACAAAATGTTCCATTGTGCTTCCAACAGACTAGATGGTTAAATTATAGCATTTTTTCAGGATATATTTCTGTTCATTAGTGCCTTTGAGATGTGATTTAGAAACAGTGTCTAAAAAATAATTACGTTCACACTCTAAACTTACTCTTTCCACAATGTTCTCTAACCAATTTTAATTGACACATTCTTTCTGTTTAAAAAATATATAATAAACCATTATAATTAAAAAAATGGAAAAAAAACTGGCTGCAGTATTTGTGTAACTTATTAGCACGATATGAGAGTTTTCAACCAAGTGAAATGACTGTCTGCACAAGTGTCAATAAGGCTGAATTATTAAAAGTAAATAAATCTTTATTTTGATCACAAACTGGAGCTTCAAATCCAAACACATCTGTCTCTCATTTAATATCACTACTTTAGTTCAATGCGAAATGCACAAATAACACACCGTCAGTAACTTACAATCAATCAAAGGCACTTCTTGGGAATAGAATTAACACCTCATATTCTGTGACTGATTTCAACCTAAATTAATTTTCTCAGTTTCATTATTGTCTCCCAGTGACAAAGAAAACACACAATTAAATATCCACAAACTTAATGTATTAAAAGATTGTTTTCTTCGTTTTTACTTTTATATTGTGCTCTAATGTGTGCAGTTATTGTTTAGCTCATTGAAATAAAATGTTATCAGGCTCAGTGGAGTCTCTTCAGAATGCACTACTCATGTGTGATTTTATTTTAAAATGAAAATCTTCTCACTTTATTACCATAACAAAGCCCTGGTTTTTCTGAAAGTCGGATATCCGTCCATACGTCGATTTTCTGACTTCACATTATCCAGTTCTGGTGCCCCATCCAGGTTTGGTGTCTGCCTTGCACTCAACGTAGGCTTTGACCCCACACAACCATAAACGTAGATCGTGCAGGTTAACCAGATGGAAGGATATGAGAGAGGTTACAAGCACACACTGATACAGTGTATTGCAGCACCCACCACATGATAAACCAACACAGGATCCCAGATTAAGACCCGAGGTGACACCTCACCTCACCTGTGGGCAGAGTGGTGGCTCTGAGGCTAGGGATCTGCGCTGGCGATCAGAATTCATACGGGAAAGGTGACATCTACTTTTTTGGGCCCTTGAGCAAAGCCCTTAACCTGCAATCGCTCTGTCCTAGGTATGACGTTAGTCTGCATCCAGCCCTGCATGTAGGCCCTCCAACTTAAAAGGGAAAAACCTGGGGGTTGGTGGCAGAATTGGCACTCCAGCCACCTGCAACAGAAACCCAGGCCAGTTTAGTACTTCAATTAACAACAGAACAACCACAAATAATTATTTTGTCTACATTTATTCACTAATACAAGTTACATGCTAAAAGCTTCCCTTATGTTCAGTTTCAAAGTGGCATCATATGCTATTCATAATTTCTATCTATACATCTGTCCACTTTTTTTTATTTTGTAACTTTTAAATTTAATTCTGGTCCCGCTATTATTTTCACAAGTGGTGGCAGCGATGAGATGGACAAGTGGAGGTGAGAGATGAGAAGACACAGGACAACAGCAAGAACACATCGGAGTGTAAAAAGACCCAACATTCCCAAGCCTGGAGGATTAAGAATAATGGACTTTCAACTTGGTATTTATTTATTGATTGTTTTAGTTGATTTTTTGAAGTTTGTATTCTTTTAAGATGGGAGATCAGTTGAGTTAGATTTTTGTGAGGTTTTAGTGTGGGTGTCTGAGGTTGACACCACTGACCTTGTCATCCAGATTTGCACAGGTCAGTCTGAAATTGCATGGCCCCTGTGCAAACCTGTAGGAGTTGGTGTGTGATGAAGCGTGTCAAGGGTCTCTGGCGGATCAGATAGGTGTAGGATTTTATTTTACGAATAGTGTGGGTGACGATGCGGGTTCATTCCATGCTTCTGGGAGCCTTTGAACCCGCCACCGTCGGTAATGTCACCGATGAGCTAGACAGTGAGGCACAACAAAGCAAGGGGATGGTGCAAAAAGTGCAAAGTGCTTTTATTTAAAGCCAACAAAACAAAACAGTGTTCAAATAAATAGTGCAGTGTCTCAAAAATAAGTCATTAAATAAATCCATAAAATCAAGTGAAAGGGTGGTGGTTAAAATCCATTAGAAAAGGAAAATCCTTTAAAAACAACGAGGTTAAAACAATGGCTGGAAGCTGTCCTTTTAAACAAATCAGCCCGGTACCTTTCTTCTACTGGTGACTCCCTTGCTTCTCCCATCCAGGCTATGCACCAGGGGAGCCACTCTACCTTCAGCTGACCTTCTCTCTGCGTTCTCCTGCAGGTCCGTTTGCCTTGCCGATCCCTGGCTCCGATAGGCTTCACTAAACCGCGACTTGGGCTCCCCAGCGACCAGGGCGCTCACGCTGGGGCTTTCACGTCCCAAGTCCCGACTCCCGCTGCCTTCATGGCCTTACGCGGCGAGCCATCCTTCTTCCAGTCACTCCCGCTCCTCATAATGCTCAGCGGGAGCGGCCACTACCAATTGCTCCTGGGGTGCCGGCCAAAACACCCCACGAGGGTTCACTGTCCAGCTGCTTCTCTCTCCACAGAGAGCACATTCGCTCACTCACACATACACACAGGCTTCTCCTTGCTGCTTCCTGCCTTCTTCCTCACTCATAACCTCCGTCCTTCTCTCTTATCTTTTTCTGCTTTTTTTTTCCCCTCCTAGCCGCCTCGCGGTTCTATTTATTACTGGGATGTGGATCAGATGTGGCAATCAGCAGCTCCCGGCACCAATTACGGATGAGGACGACTCCTCACTTGTGCACTTAAGTGAGGAACATCCGCATCACGCATCACCTGGGAACTACTCCTGCCACACATACCACGCCCCCTTGCTAAGCCGCGAGTGCGACGATTGTTTATTTACAAAGTGGCCTTTTTGACGTGAGCTGTGGACCCATTACACCACAGAAAGACATGTGGACAAGAAGTGCTTAAGGGGAGATTTGGCTATTTAATCGTTCAAGTGTGCTAGCACTATTGGGCTCAGCCATCCCACTTTAGTGTTCCATGGATTGTTAAGGAAGCACCTATATTCATTATAAAAATGTCTGAGTAGGTGAGAAGGGTAAGTGAAAAAGAATAACAGGAAAGTTAAGAAAGAGAGAGAGAGAGAGAGCACTGGATCGAGTGGATGAGCCAGTGAAATTGAGGTGAAGCACGCAGTGATGTGTCACAGTGGAGCAAGTGGAACGGTGATCCAGGGGCAGATCAGTCTTGGTGGGTGGTTGAAGCAAGGGAGATCGTGAACTCCAAGTGTTCTGCAAAGACCATCAGAGGTGGTGGGACAAGGGAGCTCGGTGTGTCCTCCAACTGGCAATGGAGGAGGTGGCTGGGACGGGAGTCAGATTATGGACTGCATTCACCTGGGTTTCAGTCCCACTGAGGGAACCTTATAAAAAGGTATTGAATTTAATTGTACACCTGTTTTCTTTAGAAGTGCTTTTTTAATAGAAATGGTTGCTCCCAGAGTTCTCACATGCACCAAGAACATTGAGCCCTCACTGGCCCCCTTGTATGAATCATATTAGGATCAGAGCTCTCCTTCTGATTTACATCTAAATTACCTGTCATTGGTACTTGTGCCTAACCATCCTTCTGGGCAGCAGAGATGCTCTGATGCGCTTGATGAAGACTCATTCAGATTTGAAGTTCCTACTTTGTAAAATCTTCTCTCCAGGTTTGTTGGTAAAACTCTATAGGTGGACTCATTGAAGTCTCACTTAAAGACTCACTTCTTGCATTTCAGTCAAGCCTTTTCCATTCTTTTACAATTTCACAACTTCTGTTTTCACCATTTTGAAATGAAATGTATCCTTATTTTTTTCTTCCTAAATGCATCCATCCATCCATTTTCTAACCTGCTGAATCCGAACACAGGGTCACGGGGTCTGCTGGACCAAATTCCAGCCAACACAGGACACAAGGCAGGAACCAATCCCAGGCAGGATGCCAACCCACTGCATCTTCCTAAATCTGTGATCGTAATTTATTTAAATGATTCCATACAAAATAAAAATTGATTGATGATTAATAACACTTAGGGAATCCATTCCCGGACGGGTTTATCCATTCCTGGGAATTCGGGAATCCCGCATTTCTTTCCCAGGAATCCCGTGCTCCTTGTGATGACACAGCGCACGGGCATCTCACATGTGAATGGTTTTAGAACGACCAACACTTATTTTTAATAAAACTACTGCAATATGTTGACACAAATAAAAGACTAACCTTAACTACAAGCAGTTCATGCTGTCATATAAGTACTTGTATCTTTAGTTGCGGTAATAAGAGCGTAGAAAGCACAACGTGTCCAGCGTGTGGTCATCCAGGCGAGAGAGTACCTTCATGCAGAGTACGCCAGCCACTGAGAAAGCACGCTCTGCCTCAACTGAAGTAGGCGGCACAGTCATCAGATACTGATACACTTGTTCTAAACAACGCCCGCGCTTGCCATTGCTCTGAAACACCGCCATTTCAGCTTTTACTGATGCATCCAGTTTCTTGTCATCATTCTGTGATGGCAAGTTTCTTGGCGCAGATAATGTGGATGCAACAGACTGACGCATTGCAATTTCAAGCTGCTGTTCAAAGCTGTTGTCTGATGAAGTGCAAGCTGCAGCAATGGCGCCACCTTAATTATTTTCAACTATAACTCTGTTATTTCTTGATCGATTTTTACACGTTATGTATGCAAGCTTGGCTGTTCCCGGGAATTACAAAAGTTTCATTCCCGGGAATGCGGGAATGAAAAATGTCCGGGATTCCCTAATAACAGTTAATTGATTGGCTGATGGACAGCACAGGGATGGGATGCTTTTCATAGTCTTACGATCAACAGGCACTCATTCTGGGTTAAGCTTTGCTTTATGCCCAAGGCGGCCAGCGATGGGGCGTAGTTGCCCATGGTGATGCAATTAAACTATGCAAGCTCAGGAAATGGATGGATGGAAGGACAGATGGCAATGTTCTGTAAATGAGTGGATGGTTGACCGTCCAGTTGATGTGTATCCCATCAATGCTTATATCAACACAAACCTGAACAATGCTAAGTAGGTTTAAAACAAAAACACCAATACATATTTCACATACAATAAAGTACTATAAATAATGTAGTCAATGCTTCATTATTAATTGGGTTGACATATCACACAAAAAAAGGATGAATACTTAAATATCGAGTTTGTATTTTTATGACACTTATCTCTCATCTTTTTCTCTCATTTTAGATGATAAGTTGGTGTTGATATTATCATTACAGTATCTCACAAAAGTGAGTACACCCCTCACATTTTCGTAAATATTTTATTATATCATTTCATGGGACAACACTGAAGATATGACACTTTGATACAATGTAAAGTAGTCCGTGTACAGCTTGTATAGGGAGGGGGGGTCAGCCTGTCAGTGCTCAGACCATACGCCCGCCGCACACTGCATCAAATTGGTCCCAGAAGGAAGCCTCTTCTAAAGATGATGCACAAAAAAGCCCGCAAACAGTTTACTGAAGACAAGCAGACTAAGGACATGGATTACTGGAACCATCTCCTGTGGTCTGATGAGACCAAGATAAACGTATTTGGTTCAGATGGTGTCAAGCGTGTGTGGCAGCAACCAGGTGAAGTGGACAAAGACAAGTGTGTGTTCCCTACAGTCAAGCATGTTGGAGGGAGTGTCATGGTTTGGGGCTGCATGAGTGCTGCCGGCACTGGGTAGCTACAGTTCATTGAGGGAACCATGAATGCCAACATGTACTGTGACATACTGAAGCAAGATCTCCTCCCTTCGGAAACTGGGCCGCAGGGCAGTATTCCAACATGATAACGACCCCAAACACACCTCCAAGACGACCACTACCTTGCTACAGAAACTGAGGGTAAAGGTGCTGGACTGGCCAAGCATGTCTCCAGACCTAAACCCTATTGAGCATCTATGGAGCATCGTCAAACGGAAGATGGAGGAGCGCAAGATCTCTAACCTCCACCAACTCTGTGATGTCGTCATGGAGGAGTGGAAGAGGATTCCAGTGGCAACCTGTGAAGCTCTAGTGAACTCCATGCTCAAGATAGTTAAGGCAGTGCTAGAAAATAATGGTGGCCACACAAAATATTGACACTTTGGGCACAATTTGGACATTTTTCACTTAGGGGTGTACAGTAATCCCTCCTCCATCGCGGGGGTTGCGTTCCAGAGCCACCCGCGAAATAAGAAAATCCGCGAAGTAGAAACCATATGTTTATATGGTTATTTTTATATTGTCATGCTTGGGTCACAGATTTGCGCAGAAACACAGGAGGTTGTAGAGAGACAGGAACGTTATTCAAACACTGCAAGCAAACATTTGTCTCTTTTTCAAAAGTTTAAACTGTGCTCCATGACAAGACAGAGATGACAGTTCAGTCTCACAATTAAAAGAATGCAAACATATCTTCCTCTTCAAAGGAGCAAACAAATCAATAGGTCTGTTTGGCTTTTTTAAGTATGCGAAGCACCACGGCACAAAGCTGTTGAAGGCGGCGCTCACACCCCCTCCGTCAGGAGCAGAGAGAGAGATAGAGAGAGACAGATAAAAAAATCAATACGTGCCCTTCGTGCTTTTAAGTATGCGAAGCACCGTGCAGCTTGTCACTTCACGAAGCAGCTGCACAGAAGGTAGCCAACGTGAAGATAATCTTTCAGCATTTTTAGACGAGCGTCCGTATCGTCTAGGTGTGCGAACAGCCCCCCTGCTCAATCCCCCTATGTCAGGATCAGAAAAAGTCAGCGCAAGAGAGAGAGAGAGAGAAAAGTAAGTTAGGTAGCTTCTCAGCCATCTGCCAATAGCGTCCCTTGTATGAAATCAACTAGGCAAACCAACTGAGGAAGCATGTACCAGAAATTAAAAGACCCATTGTCCGCAGAAATCCGCGAACCAGCAAAAAATCTGCGATATATATTTAAATATGCTTACATATAAAATCCGCGATAGAGTGAAGCCGCGAAAGGCGAAGCGCGATATAGCGAGGGATCACTATACTCACTTTTGTTGCCAGCGGTTTAGACATTAATGGCTGTGTGTTGAGTTATTTTGAGGGGACAGCAAATTTACAGTTATACAAGCTGTACACGGACTACCTTACATTGTATCAAAGTGTCATATCTTCAGTGTTGTCCCATGAAAAGACAAAATAAAATATTTACAAAAATGTGAGGGGTGTACTCACTTTTGTGAGATACTGTATATTCTTTTCACTATGAAAAAGGTTTGCTTCAGTTTGTTAACCAGTTAACTAATCAAACATACGGTTTATTGTGTGAACATTCTTGGAATTTACTTTCCAATTTTTATTGACACTTATCTAGAAAATGTATTCTGACTTCAGTAGTTTCTGTAGTAATTAAACAGGCATGCACACCAAGCAGTGCTTAATGAAAAGTCTGTCCATGAGGCTATTCACAGTTAATGGCTCAGTATATTCGGTAAATATATTTCCAGGCTTAATTAAGGATAAGTGTATTCATATCTGTTTTTAATGAATTAAATAAGGTGATTAAGTAACAGACAATGCAGATTTTTACATTTTTAGAGGTACCCACTATTTGGTATGATTATGTCAGGTATAGTACAAAAGAAGGCTTCAACTCCTGCTCATAATCATCAGCTTGTCATCATAAAAGTACTTTTTTATGTGTTACTTACCCCATGTGGTTTGTAGTGATGGTCAAGAAAAATTTTTAACCTCATATTCTCATGCACAATGGAGATTTCTAATATAATAAGGGTCTATGGTTATCAACATTACACAACTGCAAACTACATCCAAATGTCCACAAAAACAATCTCAAGTTGTTCTATATTGCACAAAACGTCATCCAGTCATATGCTCATAACGTCCTAAGCACATTTATTTTTAACTGAAATATTGTTAAATAAGCCACTTTTGGACAACACTCTTATGAATGAAAGCGGAATACACGCAAATACATCTGATCATTTGAATTGAAGACTCACCTCCACACTTAATTTACTGGTCAGGAATCCAGCCCGATTACTGCTTATTCAACGGCTAACATTACGCTTCAAGTAATTTCAACAAAAAGAGTGCAGTGAGAGACATGTAAAACTAAACATGAAAAGTTAAAGTGAGTGAAAATATTATCAGGATAAGAATACACCTCGCACGTGTGCATATCGGAGACGCTTCAGCAAGCAGAAGGTCACTTCATCTGCGCAGTTTCACAGACTGCTGCTAAATAATCCCAAGGTACAGTTGTGGCTTACAGCTATAATATAAAAGGAATAATGGCAGGTGCTCGTTTGTGGTTGAGCGCATTTCATTTTTATTCATTGAGAGTATTTTCCAGAGGTAGTTTATTTAATCACATTTTGGCAAAAAATATAATGTTTGAGACATTATGAGAACACGATTGGATGATCTAATAAGTGGATTTTGCGGCACAAGTAACATGGAATTTTTTTCATGGACATTTTTTATATCGTTCGCTGTTGTCCAGCGCTAGTCACCATAGACATCTATTATACCACAAATTTTGTTATCTCCATTCTGCTTGAAAACATGAGATTAATATTTTTTGCCAGCCGTCACTACACACAACTTGGGGTAAATAGCATGTTTGTTTAATAAACAATTCTGTGAAGGCTTGTGACAGTGAAAAAAATTAAGAGATAGACAGAAGGTCAAAATAATGAAGTCAAAGTCAGTACCGAGCGATCAAAGAAACCGAGTGACAAAGCCTAAACATGACCGGAAGTCGTAGACAAGAGAAACAGAAGGAGAATAAAAAAATAGGATCTTAAGTAGAATGCTAACAAACGTAAAAATTGTTTTGTCCACAAACTCGGATGAGGAAGTGACACATAATGTATATCCAGTGACCCCAGACATCACTCTGGTGATGAACTCTGATGTTGTCTACAGTGAGGCCTAGCAACCATAAAGAAAACTACTCTGAATAGCGTCTCCCTGTCTGGAAACAAAATGCGAAAAAAAAAACCTACAAAATGTTGTACTAAAACCTGATTGAATTACTAGAAATCGGGACAGTAAGCCACTAATGATCTTGCTATAGAAAAAAATAAAAAATAAGAGAATCCTAAATGCACAGCACTGTATATTGTTGTAGATTAGTTTGTTGCTCAAAGGATGTATCAAGATACACCACTTAAGAAAGTTCATATAAAAGGGAAAACCAATCCATTCAATTCTTATCCTGAAGTCAAGGTCGGATTAAGACCCCCCACAAGCCTGTGGGTGACTTAGCTCTTTAACAGAGAGTTGATCGTGCTTTTAACAATGCACCAGGCATTTAAAAATTCAATCCCTCTCAATCATTTCAACTTATGGATTCTCAAAAATTTCATCAAAAGAGGGAAGGGGTCCCCCTTGGCCATTTTGTCTCAAGGATACTTGATTGTTTCATCAAACAGGGCTTGGGAGTTCCCCTTAGTGGTTTCATCTCGAGAATACTTGATCATGTCATCGGGTGAGGAGGAGTTTGGTGAAAAGGTGAAAGAACATTCTGATGGCAGATCTGCCCCTGCCTGAGGTCATTCTGCAGAACTTATAGAAGCGTGAGAGTTGGTTAACACTTTAAAATAGGGGAAAGCCAACCTATTTAGTCAGTTGGTGCAGTGAAACAAGATGTCTTATTAAGGCAAAACCCCAAGCACAACACTTTACAACAGGAAAAGTTGCTACCTGTAATGCATCTATGAGCCACCCACTGCTACATAACAAAATCGTGTAATAAAGGCACTACAGCATGCTCTTAAAGCCCCTGTCCTAAAGTTTCACTAGTTTTAAAGTCATAAATACTAAGAAAGTAACTGTAACGGATGATTCATATTGTCTGTCTGGATCTCTAAATAGAAATATACTCTCTAAAGAAATGGTCAACTCCCACATATGTGCATAAAGGGAACCTCTATATATAGAGGAAAACAAGCAAATAAAAATGAATTACTAGCCAGGTATAAAAATACAGGCAGGCAGCTTCTGTTTTTACTTTGTAAACTTTTTTTAATTATTTTATTGGCTGTATATAATATAATGAGCATCTGTAGCTGGAGGGAATAGGAAAGTTATAGGAATATGTGAGTGTCTTTTTCATGCGACTCTTCTTCTACCATGAAATTCTTAAAGTAATTATGACTTTTTTTCAAATAGATTTTATTAATCAGATCAAAACTGAAATGAATATATTGTCAGAAAGAGACCAAGGAATCCAAAGTGTATAAAAAAAATAACAGACTTCTTCTGCAAATACTGTAAATGAGAAGAAATGAATAAAGGTAGAAAACAAAGTACTAATCAAACAAAAGGAAAACCAAAGCCTGACTCTGGGCTTATCTCACAGGATCTTGGAGACTTTTCCAGCAGATTTTCCACCTTTATTGCACCTCTCTTTGCCTGAGTCCACATTCAGTAAGCCATTAGCTAAAGGGCCAGCTTTAAACCCCCTCCTATGGTCACTTCCATACTAACCCTGTGACTACAGTATATCGTGGCAAAGGAGCAACTCCATACTTGCTAAAGCCATTCTAATAGTTCCTGGTGTCCCTACACCACTGAGCCTGTACTAGAATAGCATGGTCTGGTGCCCCATGCAGCCCTGCAGCTGTCTGCTGTGATTTTGAGGGACCTAAACCTAAACCTAAACAGAGTCCCATGTACTGATTTTTTGGGCCAACAAGTGTCTAGCCTTTTCACTTCTTGCATTCACTTCCTCATCTCATTCTCTCCCTAAACTATATTGATTTAATTTAATTTAACATTTGTTGCTGTTTTTTGTCATGTTTCACCTTGATTTTAAACACCTACCATATATACTCACGTATAAGTTGGGTCTTGAAACCCAAAAAAAACAATCATAAAATCAGACCCCAACTTATACACCTGTTCAAAAATATGACACTTCATTTTTATTTTTTTTTACATCTTCTTGCCTCCTCCAATCTCGCATCAGTTTCTCAGATGCATCAAATTTTGTCGCAGCATTGCAGTTCCCAATGTCTTTCGCTTCTTCAATGATATTTAATTTAAAAGCAGCTTAATTTTTTCTTCTGATTGAACGCTTCATCATAGATAAAGGATGCTCTTACAATAAAGGTGTATGAGGGTGTGAGATACAAAAAACACAGAACAGTGCAAACGTTGCTTCGGAATAGTTTGGGAATTACCGTGTGGTCACGTAGTCACAACAGAGAGAGACAGAGACAGAGAGAGGTTAAGAGCACACGCTGATACAGCGCATTGCCGTACCCACATAGAAAAAAATGGCCGTGTGCTCCGTGGTTACTCTCTCAGGTGGGCGGGCGTTGGCATATCATAATCTCTTGGACCAATAGCTTCAGTTTTCTGCATTCAACTTATACGACCGACATTATAAAATGCCAGAACTTATACTGTTAAATCAAGTCCCGACTTATCCGCGAGTATGTACAGTAATATGGTTTTTAAGCATAACAAATTCACATTTGCCATTTGTTTTTGTTTTTGAAAAAATATTAAAGTGGTTACAATTATTTTTGCAACATTTCTGATGCTATTTTGCTTTAATTGTGGATGCCACCATTTGAGGCGTACTATAGTTACAACACGACTCTCTGGTTGTCAAGGGGCGTGGTCACAGAGGTCGTGGCGTGCACTGTCAGTAGCTCTACGGGATAAAGGTCGGCTTTGGCATTCCCTTTAAGACTGTGGCTATGAAAACAAAACCAACACTCTTTCTTGGATTTTCTGATTGTGAATATTTAGGCAGCTTTCCTTTAACTTTAATTTTTTCTTTTGTGTTTTGTACTTTGGTGTTTCTTCTTGGGAAGTTTTCGTTTCGATCTAAGCTTTGCATTTCAGACTATTTCTCTTCTCCTGATCGTTTGCACTTACAGTATGTTGCTCTTAGAAGTACATATCCAGAATCTTAGGCAGTAATAACAATTTATGGGCCCCTGCTCTCCATGACTTGATCCCCGTCTCTTGCTCGCATTTTGGGCCGTCTTTTAATATTTCAGTAATTGGGGGTCTGTCATGGAGTCCAATCAGGTTTATAGTTATATTTGGAGAAAGATGTAGCCCATTTTCGAATTCTTTTATCAGTAAGTGGCAAACAATTTAAACATATCCGTGTAATAATACTGAATTACTTCAAAATTGGGTAGAGTATGTAGAGGCATCATTGATGGTAGTGAGACCAGCTATGTTATTTGGGTTGGAGACGGTGGCACAGGAGACAGAGCTGGAGGTGGCAGAGTTAAAGATGTTAAGATTTGCATTGGGTGTGAGGAGGATGGACAGGATTAGAAATGAGGACATTAGAGGGTCAACTCAAGTTGGACGGTTGGGAGACAAAGACAGAGAGGTGAGATTGCGTTGGTTTGGACATGTGCAGATGAGAGATGCTGGGTATATTGGGAGAAGGGTGCTAAGGGTAGAGCTGCCAGGGAAGAGGAAAAGAGGAAGGCCTAAGAGAAGGTTTATGAATGTGGTGAGAGAGGACATGCAGGTGATGGGTGTGACAGAACAAGATGACGAGGACAGGAAGATATGAAAGAAGATGATCCTCTGTGGCAACCCCTAATGTGAGCAGCTGAAAGAAGAAGAAGAAGATGTAGAGGCATCATTACAAATGTCAATGTTCATTCTAAGGATTGTCTTGATGTCAGAAGAAATTTTGGTTTGTGAGCACAACCCTCTGAGCACTTTCTATTACTATATTATGTAAAATAATTATCTGTTCTATTTAAAAATGTTTATGTATTACAAAACACACTTCAAAATGTCTGCGGTGGGCTGGCGCCCTGCCCAGGGTTTGTTTCTACTTTGCGCCCTGTGTTGGCTGGGATTGGCTCCAGCAGAGCCCTGTGTGAGGATATAGTGGGTTGGAGGATGACTGACTGACTTGAAAATGTATTGATTAAAGTGCCATGTTTGTTTAAACTGGTCAAGCACATACAAATTATTAGTTCAGTCATGAAGCTGGACTGATATGCTGTAAATTACCCATGACCCGAAGTTAAAGGAGACTGCACAGGAAACTATACGTGTCTTTTTAAATAGTGTTTTATGTACAGATAGCCTATGACAAGTCCTTAAATGCTGACTCAAAATTGATACCAAGTAATGGTACCTGAGTCTAAATGCTGAGGAGAAACCAAGCTTAGTGTATTCCCATATGTTTCTTCCTGCGTGCAGTACTCTTGTGTTCTACTGTGACACAAATGTACGAAGTTGGCTCCTGCATGCTCAGTTTATTGTCCACAGGCTGCATTTTTTCCCAGAAGTTTAGAGGAGTAGGGACTGACACTCAGGCCCCAACAGCATGGAACTGCCATTGGACAGACTGTTTATTAGGACTACTGTGATGGGACCTTGACTAACTTTTTTGCATTCGGGATTAATAAAGTATCTATCTATCTATCTATCTATCTATCTATCTATCTATCTATCTATCTATCTATCTATCTATCTATCTATCTATCTATCTATCTATCTATCCCTACCTACTATACTAATTATCTATCTATCTATCTATTATATCTATTATATCTTTTACTTTCATCCCTTTTATATAGTATCTATCTATCTATTATATCTATTATATATTTTCCTTTCATTCCTTTTATATAGTATCTATCTATCTATCTATCTATCTATCTATCTATCTATCTATCTATCTATCTATCTATCTATCTATCTAATCCTACCTACTATACTAATTATCTATCTATCTATTATATCTTTTCCTTTCATCCCTTTTATATCGTATCTATCTATCTATCTATCTATCTATCTATCTATCTATCTATCTATCTATCTATCTATCTATCTATCTAATCCTACCTACTATACTAATTATCTATCTATCTATTATATCTATTATACCTTTTCCTTTCATCCCTTTTATATAGTATCTATCTATCTATCTTTCTATCTATCTATCTAATCCTACCTACTATAATAATTATCTATCTATTATATCTTTTCCTTTCAACCCTTTTATATAGTATCTATCTATCTATCTAATCCTACCTACTATACTAATTATCTGTCTATCTATTATATCTATTATACCTTTTCCTTTCATCCCTTTTATATAGTATCTATCTATCTATCTATCTATCTATCTATCTATCTATCTATCTATCTATCTATCTATCTATCTAATCCTACCTACTATAATAATTATCTATCTATCTATTATATCTTTTCCTTTCAACCCTTTTATATAGTATCTATCTATCTATCTATCTATCTATCTATCTATCTATCTATCTATCTATCTATCTATCTATCTATCTAATCCTACCTACTATAATAATTATCTATCTATCTATTATATCTTTTCCTTTCAACCCTTTTATATAGTATCTATCTATCTATCTATCTATCTATCTAATCCTACCTACTATAATAATTATCTATCTATCTGTTATATCTTTTCCTTTCAACCCTTTTATATAGTATCTATCTATCTATCTATCTATCTATCTATCTATCTATCTATCTATCTATCTATCTATCTATCTATCTATCTATCTATCTATCTATCTATCTAACTCCCACAGTTGGCTCCAGAAAATGCCACCCACCTTCTAAGACTTTCTATCGACCCGATAAAGAGTTCACAGTGTATTTACTGCCTTCGTATCTGTCCACTCCTCATCTAGTGCCTTTTTGTTTCTTTTTCCAATGTAAAATGCTTTGCTGCTCAGCAGTTTTTTTAATGCTACTCCAGGATGCGTGGCTCTGTCTCTTCATCTCAGATTGTCACCTGCATACTTCCTCACAGATGGCATCACCCCCTGCAGACTCTCACCTGCATGTTTTGTCACACTGTGCCCAAATGACGTTCTCAAGGAGTGGGCATAAGACAAACTGTTTGGGTCTCCTTAATGACATTTTTCAAAGGATTTGCCTATGGGTTGTTGTGCCCGGCAGTGTATTTCTTGACTCATGTCTTTGTGCACTACTGGAAAATCGTGTGTGCTGAAGAGCAAAAAGCTGTGTGCATCTTAGAGAGAACGTTGACACCTGGTATTCTCTAAGTGAGGATTGCTTGTCAGGTTCAAGTTTATTATGAGTCTCTTACTTACTTGTCTCCCCCAGACTAGTGACAGTAGTATAATGCAAACAAACAATGAATAAATCACAGAGGGTGAACACAACATCAGATGATAGAAGTAAGAAACCTGTAGCAGGGGTGCTCTTGCATTTGTTAGTATGAGGTGCTGATCAACATACATATGAAAAAAAATGGACAATCAAATTGTTTTTTCTTTCATTCTTTAGCTGGTAAAATCTGTACAGTGCCACTGCATGCCACAAAATCATTACGTACAGTAATGGAATAAAATATTGAAAAATTCCGAGCATGGAATTAATTTCATATACAACTAATGTGATGCGTTGTTTACTGTACTTAAAGTGTTAATATTATGCATTGTAATGTTATCAGTTTGCTATAAGTTTAATTTTCTTATTGACATAATTAAATAGAGCTTGAAAGTACAGTTGTGTAATTACTTGCCTTCTATTAATATTTCATTGTTTTTAATTGTTTGATTAGTGTACTGTGTGCATATTCACCTCTTTTTTTTCAATAAAATTATACAGTAACAGCTTACCTAAATAAAACAATTAAACCTTACAGATTACAAGGGGTGCTGACAGCCCTGTGTACATTTTGCATTTCCTTTTTGTATTCACCCGACCCTGTCTGTATATTATATTATACTTAATTCAGACATTTTTCTGTTCTTTACAGTAGAGCCATACATATACAATGAGTGTGAGACACGCCTGTTACTCAAAGGACTGCTTTGCTCTGCAATTTTTAGAGCTGTTTAATTAGGACGGCACTGAAGCCTTCTTAAAATACTCGAAATGCAAAACTAAACATTGAAAGGTGTCTAACTGTCATGAAGAGGCTTTTAATATTTTTGGAATGTTTTCTGGTTCCTCTTGTATGCTATATTAAATATTTTCTGCATGTATTTAGCAAAAGAAAGAACACGCAAAAAATCTATTAACAGATGCTAACTCAAAAAATAAAGAAAAATCAAAGAAACAATAAAAAGTAAATTTAAAATAATTTGCCATATTTTGCTTTGTCAGACAATTGTTACTCTGACCAGGGTGAATAAGTTTAAAATAGTTGAATGGAGGGATATGGTTTAAACATATTTGTGCTGTCTTTCCCGTCAGCATCCAGATGGCAAGATGCCTCTGATATAATTCCCTAAAAATCCTCTTTGCACATGGTGCCCTTAGTCTAGGATGCAATTGCGCCCCATAACAACTCCTAACGCTGATGGCCCAATTTCAGCACATTACTGTGGGAACTAGTGCTTCTGCATTCTTACAGTTAGGGTACATGCTCAATACCACAAAAATCTTTCTGCCATCTGGACAGCAGTGGGTGACTAGATTCCTATTCATGCTATACTTATGTTTATGCTGCCATGCAAACATCTGATAAATGGTGAGTGTAAGAAGAAAGTACTAAACATATGTACACTATTTAAACTGTGTCTGAGAGAAGTCGCATTTCAACAATAAAATGGTCTATTTAAGTGACAGCTGCCATGGAATCAAAGAGCTGTTAATAAGTTACACCCTATTATCTTTTATGCTACACTAAAGTTTGTGTGTCTATATAAAGAATTTAGGCAATAATGTGCAACAATTGACAATATCAAATATACATGTATGCTTTGACGCCTGCTTAATGGAAGGACCGAGGGAAAGAATGCATACAGGGCAGTATCTCCCTAGAGTGCTAGATGGCAGCCCCCCTGGGTTCCGTGAATGCTGCCAGGGGGTGCTGCTGGATCTGCGGAGCACTACTTTTTTGGGCTTCCGCCTCACCTGGAAGTGCTTCTGGACCATGCTAACGGGCCACCTGGGTGTAGGATAAAAGAAGCCCGCTGCCACTGCTCCGGGAGTCAGAGTCGGGAGGGAGAGGAAGGTACTTGCTGGGAAGAGTGGAGAAATAGAGAAACAGAGAATCTGGAGGAAGAAAACAAAGGAGTGATGTGTATTGTACTTGTCTAGACTTATTTGTGCTTTGTACTGTGCTGAGAAAGTGGGAAACATTTGAAAAGCATTTTCCACAAGAAGGTAAAAAAAGTGTGTTGCTGAACTTGTGTCCTGTGTCGGATTTGGGGAGCTGGTCCACCCCCTGCAGGCCACAAGTGGTGTAGTAGGCAGAAATCCTGGCCGTCTGCAAGTTTATTCTTGTAGCAATCTGACAAGTAGGTCATACACGCACACACAACAGCACACTCACATGCAGCAACACAGCAAAAAGCACTGAAGCTGTCAAATAAAATGCACCAAAACACCACTCCCACCGCGATGGGGAAGAAGAAGACCAGGCCATGTCTGAAGGCAGTGGCAGCCAGACGCACGCTATCATCACTGATGAGCCAATCAGCTTGCTGGGAAGAGAGGGACGGTTTGCCCTGGGAATGTTATATGTCTGTCCCCTGTACCTACCTCCTACATAGTGAATGCCCAGATCCTCATTTGTGGACAAAGCACGTTGATTCATGGGAAGATAGTGGGGCAAGCTTGTGTGAGATAAGTGAAGGTGAGCTGGGCCAGCTGTGCACCGAAAGACAAAGACTGGAGGAGGACCACCCACTCCTCTGACAGGGCCAATCAAATGGAGAAGGGAGCGTTGGAGGGCACCGAAGCAGGTAAGGGTTTGGAGGGTGTGTGCCAGAATCTCACTGGTAAGTTGGCAAAGGCAGGGCCACCGAATGTCCACCCCAAGCCTGAAGGACAATCGATAGAACATGTGCGGGATAGTTGCATGCTCAATGGCTCACGGCTGTTGGGCGGGAATGAGCAAGATCCGAGTCACCAGCCGGTCGAAACAAATAATAGTGTTGTGGACATAGCTGGAGCTGGAAAGCTTCCTCCAGCCTGTACATTCTGTTTTACAGGTCATCAGGCTGCTGAAGGAGACAATTGGAAAAATAAAGAAGACTGCCAGGGCACCATTGGAAAGGGAGGAGAAGTATCTGTGGCAACTTGGCGTCAGACTCCCTTCCCAGC
Source organism: Erpetoichthys calabaricus (assembly GCF_900747795.2). Lineage (NCBI taxonomy): Eukaryota > Metazoa > Chordata > Cladistia > Polypteriformes > Polypteridae > Erpetoichthys > Erpetoichthys calabaricus. Next base: position 25,066,996 of record NC_041409.2, on the reverse strand, counting down.
TAGATGTGGAGGTACAAGTAAGTGACACCAGTAATGCACCTGACGAGAGACATCTGAGCAAATTGCCTCTGGATATTATATCTGAGGGATGGTGAGTAGCCAGGAGTCTAACAGCGGACATAGGCGTGATGACCAATCATATGGCACGGGGGTAGAAACAGCAAAGGCTGGATGAGATGGAGCAGCTTGCTAGTGCCAGCGTCTGGGCTCCCCAGCCCTTCACCAAAGTAGCGGCAGTTGCACGTAAGTCAAAAATGGTGCAGACAGCGCGGGGTCTCTATTTATGCCATGAATGAGAAAATGAATGAGGCCCATAAGAAAAAGATCAGTTCTCTAAAACATTGCAGCGTGCAAGCCCACGTGCTCATGTGTGGCGGAAGGCCGACCTCGGCTGGGCTTGAGGCGGAGCAGGAGTTCCAGTCCTTCTTCCATTCCCATATGTCACAGGTGCCAGGAGGGGCACGGCTATGCTACAAATGCAGCTAGCCAGGCCATGGCTGGAGACGTTGCCCAAACAGGATAAAAGTAGATGCGAGGAGTCATTTTCTGTGCAGTGTTGGGTTCCGTGGGTGCCGCCATGGGGTGCTGCAGGATCTGCAGAACCCTACTTTGTTGGGCTTCCGCCTCAGGCAGAAGTGCTTTTGGACCACGCTAATGGGCAGCTGGAAATACTCCTGGGTGTAAAATAAAAGAAGATGGAGGAAGAAGGCAAAAGAGTGCTGTGTGCTGTACTTATCTGGATTTGTTTGTGCTTTACGGATATATATATATATATAGTGATATAAGTAACCTTATCAGCCAGTAGGCTATCATGGTTGGATGGTGTTCATGGATGCACATCCTAACTCAGATGGTTCCTATTCCCTTTCCCAGTCAGTTCCCAGTCACCTTCACTGCATTCATTTCTGTATTTTATGCTCTGCATTCATTTTCACAGGTTGTGTAGCCTAATGTAATAATCTGCTTGGTAATATAAATGCTGGAATCAAATTTGTAAAGTCTAATAGTTAAGTCGTACATAAATATTAAGATATATACTTTATGAATATAAATTTGATTTCATTTACGGGTGCAAATTTTGGCCACTGAAATTTTTCAGGTTTTTAATCAAATACTTAATAATAGAAATCCGTGCCCGATTGACCAAATTATACTTTTTTAAGCTTATTGCTTTTTATGTAATGAACAAAGTTATCAAACAGCATCTAGGACTGTGTGAAAAGTAATTGTCCTGCCAGTTAAATCAATCCAATTAAAAGGATAATTAGCATTATCTGATTGATTACAGCCTGCCCTGTTCAATATAAGCCTCACTTATTTTGACCCTTGCAATTAGAGACATTTTGTCAGAGTAAAGATTTGTCATGATCAAAGATTCCTGAAGCAATCAGAAAAAAAAATACAAAAACACTTGTTATTATCTATCAATAGGGACAAAGTTACAAAGCAATTGCTAAAGCTCTGGAACCCCACCAAACCACAGTGACAAGCATAGTCTCCAAAAAAAAAAAATACTTAGCACCCTAGTGAATCTTTCTAGAAGTGTCTCACTCCGAGTGCACTTCTGTAACCTCAGCAAAGCCCAGTGCACTTCATTCCATAATCAGAATTTCACTGGTTAAATTGGGCTGAAGTTTGAGCCAAGGGAAACCAAAGCCAAAATGATGGACAAAATTTGAGGTCAGGAGAACAGCAAAAAAAGTAGAGTTTGCACAAGGCATTTGGAGAGTTTTGATATTCGCAGATCAAATAAGGAAATTAATTCCTATCTGTCATGTTGTTAAAGTTCAGGTCACAACCTCAGAGGTCATGGCCCCAGAGACCTAACGACAGAATTTCAAAATGGAAGCGATTAAGGGCCTAAAATGGCATCCAAGACATTGCAAAACAAAAACACCAAGTGTGAAAAGTTTGTTTCAAGCAAATAATAAAAGGAGTAAAAATATAAAACCCCTATAATAAATGTACAATATATACTAAATAATCAGCATAAAAACAAATCATGACATTAAGGGGCAGTTACTTTTTCATGCAATGTCAGTTAGCATTGGGTAACTTTGTTTTAAGGGGAAAAACTTTCTGTATAAATTATAAAGTGCATCTAACTGTGCCTGCCTGCCTAAGATATTCTGTAACATGTCTACCAAGCACAGTTAACAAGGGATCGATGAGATAATGACAATTAATACTTTTTATGCTGTTCTCTGTAAGGATATATATAAGAAGTTCCTCTTGAGAAATAGATTTATGCCACACACTTATCTGTTTAACTATCTTAGGACTTTAAATAAATGTGTTAAAGATTTTACCATTTATCTGTATGCTCATTCGTGCAGACTAATATAACCCTTGACTCTGTTATGCACATTAATCTAGCTTACTGATGATCTTTATTTTGTTGTATTCTCCAGTCTTGTTGTGTTTTCCATATTTATTTAAGTATATATTTATTCTCATATTATTTTTACTACAAGAAATTGCAGTAAAAGTCTGACTAGGAAATGAATTTTTCGTACCCAGAGTTGGAAATGAGAAGTAGTTAGGAAGCATTCTACATCCTTTCCCTGTTAGGAGAAAGAATTCACATTATATAATGAATAATATCACAACTTTATGTCACCCAAGCTACAAAATAGAAGTGTTTTGTAATTTCTCATGGTGACATTTTGTAATTTTCTGATACTAACACTATGGCTTCACCAAATAGTTGATGATAAAAACACTAAAACATAATAATGATACTACTACTTCTAATAATAATAATCTTCATCAAAATCATAATATTTAAGGTAGGGAATGTTTAACAATGAATGACCCACAACTGTTGCAGCTTTGTAAAGAAACAGCTATACTAAAAGTAACCACGGCACTGTTTCTGAAGTTGCCTTCACTCTTCCAGTGTGCCTGATCATTTTGCATTGTGCCATACCATGCCTCTTTCCATGATCCCCCCTTATCTTCATTGAAGCTCTATTTATCCAAGGCTCCTGGAGTCTCCACCTGCCTTCTTGGAACTTCCTGGGTTTGTAAAATGTAACACAAATGTTATGGGGGTTCAGGAAATGTAAAGCTCAGGGCGCCTGTGTGACATTTCCCTGTTAATCAGCCATCCTAACCCCAGGTATCTTCAGGGTAATATGCTGGATACTGCAGTACAGTCTGCATGTCAGAGGGGGACACTTTTACATTTTTTTGTGCACTGGGTGGTTCCATTAGGCACCTACTGTTGGGACTGGGGGGTGAGAAGTTAAAAGGCTGTCTGTACTTATTAATGGTATTTGCTGTCTTGCAAGGGAGTCACTGCTTTGACGTCTGGCCTTGGAGGATGTCTGTATTTACCTGGCTTGGAAATATTGGTTTCTAATCAGCATATCTGTACTTATTAATGGTATTTGCTGTATTGCAAAGGAGTCACTGCTTTGAAGTCTGGCCTTGGAGGATGTCTGTATTTACCTGGCTTGGAAATATTGGTTCCTAATCAGCATATCTGTACTTATTAATGTTTGGTAACCATACATTTTGTTAACTTGTGTTTTCATTAATTGTTAAACCCAGACAATTTAGATGTGCCATTGATTAAACTGTTTGTCCAGGACTGACAACAGCAGGGACTGAAGTAAATATAAACTCCTGGGCAGCAGAAGGCAGGGGGGACAGTCCACAGAAAATGCTGCCAAGACATTCAGACAGAGCACAGGATTTCAGGAGTTCCCAGTCTCTTAATAAAACTGGGTGGCGTAGTCGGATATTTTAATGGTGTCTAAGTTAGATTACCTATAAGTGTGACCAGACACCTGTGACATGCATCCTTCACCTCCTGTTTGTTGATGCTGTGATTTTGCTTGCTTGCAATTCACATATAACTGCTCATCCATACTTGGGGCAATGATTTTTATGCAAGTACCAATTTGCATAAATGCAGCTTGCTTTAACATTATATCATATGGAGGGCCGGAGAAATGTATAAATCTGAACATTATTCCTCACATTGTCAGGACATTCAAAGTTTGCTGCAAACTTCAAGAAATGGTTGGTTGTGGCCTACTATTGTAAAGCTACATTTTACGTGTAACATTCCCAACACTTTCATTTTGACTGACATTGTATGGCTTCTCTGCACAGACAGAGCAATCATGTAACCTACTAAACTTGTTATGAGTATTATACTACCTTTCTCAAATTGATATCGTTTTAAAAATTCACTGTCGACTGGCGTTTCCAAAACATGTGCGCGCTGATCTCTGCAGCTCATAGTGAGTTAGGACAGCACACGAGCGCTCCTGAATCCTGGCGAAGTTAGAAATACTTTTCTAAATTAGAAAAATGAATAACATGCTTTTACTGCTACTCATAAGAGTTGGAGCAAATTTGTGTCACTCAGATTTTTTAGCTGATTCAGACGGTTTTCCTACTTTGAGACACTTAATAAATACAGGCACTGATCTGATTACATGGCAAATCTGTTGTCATAAAGGATGTCCAGTAGGTGGAGCTATATATAATGGCGATCTCGACTTTTCAAACTTAAAATACTAAATTCCCTCACATTGTCCATTCATTAAATTACCTATATATAAAAAACATCTTTGTTTACTCAAGTGTCCTTCACCTAAAATTAGATTTTGGCTTTACCTAAAAACCTTCAGTGTCAATAATGTACTGCAATTAGGGTTAGTGTTAGGTTTAGGGTTGGGGAAATCATGAAGAGAACAAATACTTTTTCATAACAATTTTCACTCAATGGCCAGTGTATTAGGCACTCCTGAGTAAGACAGGGCTCAGCCTTCATTTGTAGAGGTGCATATTTAACAAGGTATTCAAGACAATCTTCAATGACGACTCTATAGCTTCACACAATTCCTTCTGTATGTTCCATCACATATTTATGATGCAACCCTGTATTTCCACCACATCTCAGAGATGCTACATAGAAATGAGATCTGAAGAGTAGGCATGGCATTAGGGTAATGGTGCTGAACCAGCTTTAGATGATCTGGCACCTTATCTGGCTGAAAATATCAGTTGGTGAATATTTAGATATATTGACAGCAACAATGCTTAGGTACACTATGGCACTGAAATGGGAGTCATTTGTTATTAATAGGCCTGATATGTCCCAAGAAAACATTCCCATACCATTATACTTACAACAGCTGGTACTATGGACACAAGGCAGGGAAGATCCATGGAAACCTCCACGTGCCAATGTGAGCACACAGGGAGGCTCTATTAAAGACTAAATTCAGTATTTTTCAACTCAAATTGTTTCTTCACAGTCATGATATACATTAATTTGCCAGATTAAGTTGCATTCAAAAGCAAAGCATATTTAAAAAAAATTTAAAATTAACTAGCCTCCTTTTGCATTTTATAATGGAGCCTATGCACATACAACAATGATCCATCAAACCTACAGAGAACAGAAAACAGAATGGCAAAGAGCACCAACTAAAGGTATGGGATAGAGTCACATTGTAAAATTTAAAACAAACCACAGAATGGGATTGGCTACTTTGTTCTTGTTGAGTTTCTTCTGTCCTGGAACTACATCAGAGTTGACATTCCAAGATGGCCATTCTTCTTCAACCAGTCAACCTCAAACTTAGCCTCTGACAGAATAAAACAATGACTGGGTTTTTGTGTGCATTTTAGTTCATTCCGTGCAACTGTCAGAGACTCACATGAAAGACGATTGGTTGACGGGAAATGACTGTACTATTCCAGGAATTATCAAAATTCAAAGGTGTCACATCCACAGAATGGCATCCTCTTAAATCCAATTTGTGGCCAAATCTGAGTCACCTCAAATAGAAAAATACAGCTGCCTATACCACAGGAAGGTTTTCTGTCCATTATCTATTTTATTTAGAGCTATATAGTGTGAAGTTTGGTTGGCTTATTAAACTGTTTCACCTGGCAGATGCCTTTCACTTCAGTTTATCATATAGATAAACATTTTTCTTTAATTCTTCTTATTATCGCTAGAAATGAGGCAGTTGTGACAGCCACACTATTGCCGATGTTAATGAAGAGCTGCTTTGCTACTTGAGAATTCGTCTCGCCTACTTACTATTCATACCTTCTAACAACTCTGTAAATAGGACTCTGGAAGACAGCTTAAAGTTTATCGCAGGTGATGTTTGCCAAGCATCTCTTATCCCTAAAGAGATTCCAAAATATTTTAGAAATATATAGTTATAAACTATTCATAAACAAAGACTACAAGAGTTTCCTGAAATATTAAGCCATTTTTCAGGTATTTATGCAAGTGAGGCAATGAAGGTAATTCCTTAAAGAAATATTAAAGTAAAGGGAGGGATCTAAAAAATGTTGCCATTTGTTGATTATATTAAAATGACGTAAAATTAATGATCAAATATGTTACACATATTGACTCCAATATACTGTAGTTTGCTTTTTTTAAGATAAATAATGGGCCTAGTGAATATACCATATAATTATGTGTTCATACTTCTATGAATCAGCCGGGGTCCTGTCCCTGTTCTTTTGTTAAGTTTATTTATTTTGATATTTTCTATTGATTATTTTTGCCTATTTTTTTTAAAGTAAATGTTTGTCAGTGCCTGTACTTTTTTATTTAATGTACTGTGGGATTTTATTATTGTGTTATTGTACTGACACGGGGCAGCAGCAATATTTAAATAAGAATGGAATTCAGGAAACAGGGTGTGGTTTTATTAAGAGGTAAGGGTTGATACCAGGAAGAAAATACCCTAATTAACGAGCTTAGGACGTAAAAGAGTCACAAATCCAGTTTCACTTGTCCATTACTCCATTAAAAAAGAATTTCTTGCCTAAAATTACATCGAAACACTAATGAGTCTTTTTTGTTATATCCACAAACTTGGACATACCAGGAAGTGAATTGTGCTCTGATCTTTATACCCTTCACCTGGTAATATCATGTGCCATACACATCCGGTTGACCTTAACTATCAATTCCTTTGCAACCAGACCATAAAGAATGCACAAACAAAACAAAAGATGTCACCACCGTCAAACATATTTGCTTATAAACATTTTTTAAAAATGTAAACAAAAATAAATGCATCCATTGTGTTTTGTGGCCTCCTAAATCCCCAAAACAATGCCTGGATATTTTTAAAGGCCTAGGAGCTAGTGTAAAATATTTAAATGCAACTTATACTGAGACAGTTATTTATGGTTATTCTTTAAATTTTATTTAAAGTGTTGCTTGTTTTTTTGTGTCAAGCCTAAGGGGCAAGCAAGGCAGCGGTGGAGACCACCATCAGCCCCTATGTAAGACTGAGGCTTTAATTTCCAACTATTACCATTCAAACTCTTTCTTCGGATTCTCTTTGTGCTCTGATATTTTTAGTTCTATTTTTCTGGATTCTTCTGGTCTTTGTACTTGTTCCTCTGGTTTAAGATTTTGGTTTTGGTTTTAGCTTTGGAATCTATTTTGTAATTATTTTTTATTCTTTTGAATGTTCTTTTATATAGTTCTTGAATTCTTGTTTTTCAAATGAAACTTGTATGCTTATTCTAAGAAAGTTTTGTTATTTTCAACCAGGTAAATATACAGCTGTAACCTACAGTTGTTTGTAACACCCATCCATCCATCCCAACGTCCACCGTTGTCTGAACCCACCTAATACAATTTCTCATTTATGGGAATCTCAAACCAGTATTGCTAGTGTCTTGAAGAAAGTAAGGACCATTCTGAACTTGAGTGCCAGTCTGCTAAAGGGCATTTGAACATAACTACCTAGCCAAACACCAGTCAACCAAACCTACATGTATTTAGGATGTAGCAGAAAAAAACTGCACCAATATGGGAACAATTTACAAACTCCACACAGACAGTGACCAAGCTAGAAATCTAACCCTCTGTCCTGGATCTGTATGGTAGTATTGCAAGCTCCCGTCCCACCACACAATATACATCAAAGAAAAATCAACCCTATCAACTTGCTTAATCCTGTTTGGGATTACAGAAACACAAACCAACCCTGTTCAGCGTGCCAGTCTACCTCCGGACAGATTCACTAAAACTGAGCCAGTTTGGAGTCTTCAGATATCCCATTACAATTGGAGCTATGATACAACAAACAGCTCTACCTCTGGTCAAAATGGTTTGTTCCTTAAATTACAATAGTTGCTTCAAGTCAATGCGGCACAGTGGTGCAGTGGTAATGCCTCACAGTAAGGAGACCAGCGTTCACATCTCAGATTATCCCTGCATGGATGTTACATCTTCTCTACGTATTACCATTGGTTTCCTCCATGTGCTCCAGCTTCCTCCCAAAGTCCAAAGGTTATGTGGATCAGTTTAGACCCTAATGTATGTGTGTCTGCGTGTTCACCCTATAATGGGCTGGCGCCAAGTCCAGGGAATTGTTCCTGCCTTGCCCCCTGTGCTTACTGGGATAGGCTCTAGCCACCACGATCCTGGGCTTAAGTGGGCTTAGAAAATGGTAATGCATTGTAATTCAAATTAATAATGTTTTTATTTAATATCATTTTAAGGTATAAAAAGGCTAATATAGTGAATTATAAAATAACAAAACTCTACATTTCATATTCAAATTCTGAATTTTACATTAATAACATAACATTCTCAAACTATCTAATTTAGTGTCTTATCGATCTATCCATCTATCTGTCCATCTGTCTGTTTTTCTTTTCCTTATCTCTTGTTATTACTGGGCTAAACAGAAATTGACAAAATTGTAAATTCTTACAGCAATGGCATTAGATAAAACTATTTTGTAGTCAAATTTTTTTGAACAAATGATGCTCTGCATGTCATCTGTATATTTACGATGGCTCAAAGACATGGGTGTGTGGATCTAATTAAAAATGTGAAAAGGGTTAGCAGCCTGCTGCTTCTCTGCAAGTCTCTTGTTGCCAGCTCTTGGCAGCTCTGCTGTCAGCCAGCCAGCTGTTTAGTCGTACTCTGAACCAGTGCCAAGGCCGCAGTGCATCTTGGGTGCCTGGAGTCCAACACAGCTCTGTGTTGCTTCTCAGATAAAGTGCATCTTACATTCATAACCTTTGTTTTTACAGGTGAAAATATATAAAAGGTTTTTCTAAGGAAAAGTCTTTAAAATGGTCTAAAAATATAAGCATTGCTGAAACTTGCATAAACCAATTAGTTTCTGCATGCAACGTTTATGCTGACATACTTTAGTTGGCTTTGTTACCCTTCCAATAATAACAGTCATTGTAAAGGTGAAAGAATTTATCTTTATAAAGGTGATGGGTTAAAAAAAATCAAATAAATAAATGATGCTGATATCCTGACCAAAATGCTTTTGGTTTAGATTTTATAAGTAGCAGACACACTTACCGTACTTGTCTGTTTTCGAGTGATCATTAAGCTTTCATTTGTTTAAGGTTTCTTCACTTAATCATCACCCAGAGACGCTGCCTTTCCTAACAAGGCTGCTGATGGACTTTTGGTTTTGCAAAAACAGACCAAAACTTTCGTTCATATGAGGTGTTCTAATATTTGGTGGCTATCATCAAAGCCAGCCTACTAATTGTCATGGAGTTGCCGAGGCCTAAAAAGTACGATGTTAATAAATCCTAATCAACTCCATGTATGCAACAAGTTTAACCAAAAAGTGAAACATCACTGGCTTCAGATCTGTAATGTGAAATAAAGCATATGTAACATTTTCAGTGCTGCTTAATTCATTTCGGGGTCAAAGGGCCAATCCTGACAGCACTGGGTGTAAAGCAGTGGGAAGGGAAGAATGCCAGTGCATTGCAGCTCTCACTCATGCACACAACTACTGTATTTTACATATGTTTCGGGATGTGGGAGGAAGCCCCATAAGGACACGAGGAGAACGTGCAAACTCTACAGACATGGGATTGAAGCCCAGGTGGCTGTATTGGTGAGGCAGCAGAGCTACTAACTGGGCCATCCAAAGGCGAAGGCAATTTAAATGAAGACTTTTCCTAGTTGTCGCAGGAGGCTGGGGAACAGACCCGGACGGGACTCCTGGAAGGACCGTGAGGTGGCGCATTCATCCTCCAGGGCCACGAGGGGGCAACAACCTTGGAGCTGGAGAGGACCACGGGCGAGGAGCAAGGAGGCTCAAGCCCGTTGGGGCCTCTGGACACCGCCAGGGGGCGCCCCGAGCCTCAGAGAGCCCGGGAAATGTGCCTTGAGCATGGGAAAGGCGCTATATAAATAAAATGTATTATTATTATTATTACTTCCGCCACACCCGGGAACATGGATGACGATCCTTCCAAGGACACCCGGAGTGCTTCCGGGTGCTCTCCTGACACTTCCGCCACACCAGGAAGTGTCGTCAGGCAGAGCACCTGGGTCTCATCCGGGTGAGAATAAAAGGGGCCGCCTCCCTCCAAACAGTGAGCTGGAGTCGGGAGTGGGAGCAGGACTAAGCTCCCGTGGAGAGAGGAAAGGCGGCCCACGGACAGTGAGGGAAAGGCCCGTGATAGAGGTGATTAGTGCTGGGAGCACAGAGTGCTGTCCTGGACTCTGTATGGTGGAAAAGAAATTAAACGTATGTTTTATAAAGATGCGGTGTCTGTCTGATGGTGTCCGGGCTTGTCTCACATAGTATTGCATTTGAGTATGTCCTGCCATGGACTGGCACTCTCTTCCCTTTGAGCTTTTGCTGCCAGGGAACCCTAAACCCTTAGCTAGTTCAGAAATGGGACAGTTCCATGGGGTTTCGTACATTGATCTATATGTAGCAAAATCCTGCAGTCCAATTTGGAATGTCTGTGATAAATAACTGCAATGAAAGTATTTTGTATAAAAATGTGCCTTTGAGAACTGCGCCTTGTGGCTGTGTGATTTACTAGGGGGTCACGTGACGAATCAAGGACTGAGTTACAATGCGATTTAAAACGGAATCTCCTTGGTCTTAAGAATTTTCTTTAATTGATCTCGGTTGCATAATGACAAGTAAATAAAGCTGGGAAGACACATTTCTGGAACACAATGGTGATGGTGATCTCAGGGCATTGTAATTTAAAGATATAATCGCATAACTCATCTAATTACACCCACCTTTAATTAAAAGTATATAGAAATGTGTATGAAAACACATGAAACACAATAACTTATCATAGCTGGATGTATATGGAACAAACACAATAGATAAAACCACATTGTGGATTTGCTGTTCAAGGTAGACTTCTGCAGCTGAGTACCTACGCCACATTAAAACAAACCGTGAGGAGAAATAACCCTGACTGAATGAGCGACTAAAAGCCAAATTTGAAAACATCACTAAATGAGGCTTTGTGTTGCAATTATTGGAATTGAAACCCGGACGTTCCAAAAGGTCAAATGCCAAGTGCTGAAAACCAACGGCTGTCTGGATGAATCATCGCACTTTTCTTGTAGTGCCATGGTATACTACAATATCTTGGCAGCTTGAGCAGTGAGAAACCCCGGGGTGGAAAGTCTATAAAATAACTGAAACCCACCCGGTGTATTTCATGTTTTGTTTTGTCTGGCAGCCTGTATGCTATTGCGTATATGAGACAGATACTAATTCATGACTGAAGTTGCCCCTTAGATGAGATATATTCTAATTATGTTTGGCAGGATCATAGTGTCAACTCTTATGTACAAGATTAAGATATATTGCATACTTAAGAATAATTGGCACATTAGAAAGCTTTACTTTTCTGGTAAAAGGGTTAAATTTTCAGAGAAATGCAAATAATTAAGACTAAGAAAACAGCAGTAATGTCTGTTATGTTATGTTAGACCAGCAAATATCTTTTCCTGGATTTTAGTTACATCATCTGATAAACCAGTAATGTGGAGGACATGGAAAGTAGTGGAACGCGGAGGGGGTTCATAAGGATGGGTTGATTAGAACATAAAAAAGGGTGAGTGGCCTCCCAAAAAGCACCACCTTTGTCTCAATAGCCTTATTTGAAGTTGTTTTCAGATTTTAGATACAGTAATGTGGAGGACGGGTAAAGCAGTAGAACTGGGGGCTCATACGTCTGGGTTCATAAGAACATAAAATACGGTGAGTGGCCTCCCATGAAGTGCCACATCTATTTGAAGTTGTTTCCAGGCTGTGTCCACAAGGTCGTAACAAAAGGAATGGTTGGGGGACATTTAGTGTGATCTTGTGTGGGTCTTGCCACTTTTTTTTGAGCTAATTGCCTTGGCATACTCTATACTCTCAAACCAAATTAATAATAACGACGAATATACAACTGAAAGTTTGCCATTCTGCCAGTATATAATGCTGTGCCTTTAGACTGGTAAAGGGTTCTTTCTGCCACCCTATTAAGAGTGGCAGACATGCACTTTGAAGACTTTGCAAAGAGGAGACTAAAAAGAGAGTTCTGAAGCACAGGTGAACTTAAAACTCAAATTGAGCTCAGTAATCATCCTCGCCTTCCTGTCCAGGCAGGGGTTCCCACAATGATAATCCCCACGGTCACTGGCCAGGCAGCACAGATCCTTGATGCTCCCAGCAGTCCTGACACATTTGCATAATCTGGCTTCGCCCCCTGCAGACACACTGCACAATCAACAGATGGCGAGGAGGAGCACCGGCTAGCCAAGTCATTAGGCAGTATACTGCATATACCATACTTTACACTCTATATGTTGTCAGCCCGCAGTTCCAAAAAATAAAGAAATGACCCTAGATTATGGAATCTGTCAGAACCCAGATGGTTTAAAATTAGGGTACAAATAGCCAAACATTGTGTAAGTTTTATTAATTAAGCTAACTGTAGATTTAAGCTCAGTGGACTAGTCACAGAAGTCATTTGGTAACAAGCATTGTGCCAGTGTGACTGCAAGCATTTTTACAGAAACTCCTTAACGAATGTTTATTTGTTTAAACCCATAATATTATTTCTTTATCTGTTATTAATCTAAGTCAAGTCCAACTGGGAATACATTGTTTTATATGGGGGACTCGGACAAGATGGACACAAACAGTAAATAAGAGAGGGAGATACAATAAAGAGACAAGCTTTAGTAATACACAGCAGATGCAAATTTCAGTTTCTTATTTCCTAATAAATAATTTGAAGTCACTGCAGTTTAGCACTGTTTTTTCGCAAAACATTCCAACTATAAATAAACTTAAAAGGCATTTTTGAGAATTTTATAACAGGATGGAGTGCAGTAAACAGAAATGGTCATTATACTGTTTCAAAAAAGTCTACAAAGCCCTATGCCAATTAAAGCTTTATAATTAAAAGAATTAAGGCTGGCACGGTAGCCTCACAGCTCACCGAGAACAGCTTTTTTACGTTTGCTCCCATTTCCACATGTGTTTTTTTTTCTGGTTTTTCTTCCACAACCAAAATATTTTTGTGTTAGCTTATTATTATTATTAATATTATTATGCGGTGGGCTGGCGCCCTGCCCTGGGGTTTGTTTCCTGCCTTGCGCCCTGTGTTGGCTGGGATTGGCTCCTGCAGACCCCTGTGACCCTGTAGTTAGGATATAGCGGGTTGGATAATGGATGGATTATTATACATGGCTGCTCTCGGGTCCTAATCTGGGATCCTGCGGTGGTTAGTCATGTAGTGGGCAGTGCATGCTCATAACCGCTTCCTCTTCCTCCTCCTCCTATACATTTAGCTGACTCCTTCATTCAAAGTGATTTACATCCTGAAGATGCTGTGCGATCACATTGATTGATGGTTTTTGAAAACTGTTGCAACTGTTCTTCTAATTTTCTGCCACACTTGTTTTTTTGTAAAAGCAACTGATGCAGATTAAGTGACTTGATCAGGGTCAAACAGTGACTCAGTGGTGGAGATTGAGACTGAACCAGCATCGTAGCAGTTTAAAGTGAGGTCACCTAACTACTACACCACAGCGCCATCTTTAAATGAGCCGATTAGTAAAGCATGGAGTGGGAGAGTCAGTGTATTCTTGTGATTTGCTTCCTGCCATGCCTTAGATATGGTCAGGACGGACTTGGACTCCCCTCTGGCATTGAACTGAATACACCAGATTCAAACACAAAGAGATGGACTGATTAATTAGTGAATTCATTGAATGAAAAACAGCTACCCGGTTTTGTTTTTTTTTTTTTTATAGCAGCTTGAAACCATCATTGCATACTGTAACACAGCAAAGATGACCTAACTGGTGAGAACACTTTTCAGTAAAGAAAATAATACAACATGGATAGCAGCAAAAACATTGTGCTTGCTGATCATTGTCAAGTCAAGTAAAAGTGTCCGCATCCTTGGATTTATCAGGTTCAGGCAAAGGATTGAATGAAGGATGGCCAATATAAGCATCACGTGTAGGCTCCAAAATCCGTACTCACCCCTAATTTCTCTGTTGTTCTTTTTCCATTTTTTTGGTGTGGCAATCTGCGCCCCCACCACCTGATCAATGTCCCTCCATTGATGGATTAAAGGCCAGAGGTCTACATGACCATCATCATCAAGTTCTTCCATGAGAACCCTGAATACAATGAGGACTGATTGTGAGGTCATTGATGTTCGAAGGAATGCCTAAAGGGGGCTGGTCAGGTGGTCTCGTGGCCTCGGGACACCCTGCAGATTTTTTTTTTTTTTCTACAAAATGTAGGCATAAATTATAAAATGTGTAAAGCCTGAAGTCCAAAGATCAAATAAACACTTTCACAAAAGGTTCAAGAATGACACAAGAGCTTCCGTGGCGTACCAGTAAGATTTCTTGACTCATTTTGTAACATTTATTACTAAAATATGAAAAAGTTTCTGTTTTAACAATGTGTTTACACAGATTATTGTAGAAACAGAACACACATGAAAGGTGTGTGTTCCAAATAACGATCTATTATTTCCACTCTAAAACTCCACTTCACTCCCAGATAATCAATCAAGGCATGAGCTGGGAGAAGTTCGTGCACATTCTAAGTCGGTGGGGGGATGGAATAGCCTGCGGCTTGCAGCTTGTGTTTATCAGCACATGTAGAGGACAAAAGACGCTGGCGGAGAGGTGCGATTGGATTTAAGAAGCGATCTAAGGTGGGCCGGATCTACGAGTTTTTTCGCAGACTCTGGTAATTCTAGTGTTAAATAATAATATTAATAATATAGGAAAGGAATTTTTCAAAGCTATCATTTATAAAGAATACATTTTGGTCTACCATGACTGAAGAGCGCTTAAATTGTTTATGCATCTTGTTGGTAGAAAAACAACAGAAAAAAGCGTTTTTGTACAATGTACTTCATGTAATGTGAATTCTCATAGGTGTCTAAAATTACAGATTATATTATATTATATATATGTTTTATTTCATCTCATTCTATAATGCATTGTGCATATATATCATTTTTTCCTAATTTTTACCCTTCATAACGCAAAAAACTATAAGGCATAGGAAATTTTTATTCATACCTGTGACTTTGATAAATGAGATAATCCAATGAAACATTTTTAATCAAAATCTGAGATGTAGTGGTTACATTTTCAAAAACATTTGTGGTAACCTGTCGTGGAACAACCCCAATGAAGAAGATAACAGTGATTACCCAGACCTCACTGCCTGTTGCAACAGATCAACAGTTCAAGTCTTGCTATTGAGAACTCAGTTGCTAACATGGCGGGGCTCCACCAATTGGTCCACCTTACAACTTGATTTGTAATGGTGACTCACGACTCTAATCAGGACTCAGTTACCAACTCAAGAGTACACTGAATGCATTTCAAATACTGGACGTGTCACTCTGCTTCATTTGTACTTCTGCCAAACAGTCAGTCAGTCATTATCCAACCCGCTATATCCTAACACAGGGTCACGGGGGTCTGCTGGAGCCAATCCCAGCTAACACAGGGCGCAAGGTAGGAACAAATCCCCAGGGTAGGGTGCCAGCCCACCATAGGGCACACACACCAAGCACACACTATGGACAATTTAGGATTGCCAATGCACCTAACCTGCATGTCTTTGGACTGTGGGAGGAAACCCACGCAGACACGGGGAGAACATGCAAACTCCACACAGGTAGGACCTGGGAAGCGAACCCAGGTTCTGCCAAACAAACTTTCTAAAATTAATGATAAATTCTCAATTGCTCAGCTGGTTACCAGCATCCCAAATTATAAAACCTTGGAAAAAAAAACATTAAGAAATACTAATGCAAAAAAATGCAGGCCTAATAAATGTGTATGAGATGTGACTACTTGTAACAAACCGTGTTCAGAATAAGTGAGAAAATATGTTATAATAAACCTTACATGAGTCAGCCTTTGGTATCCAAACAACTGCACCATTCCATAGGCTGGGTTCAAATGGCACTCTGATGCTGGACACTGATCCATCTCCCTGGTTGAAGCTGCTCTCGAGATCCCATAAGTATAATTTGCTCCTATCACCACAACTTGAATTGCCAAATAATCAGCGTACTTTAGCATTCCCTTAGCGCGGTTGTTACTTCACACATTTTGCTTAATGATGACCCAGTCCACAGTGTATTTTTGTTTCATAGAAGGCCTGCTTTAAGGCTTGTTTCGAAGCACAGGTGATTCTGATTGTTTCAGGTGTATGAAAATCTTTCTATATTTTGTATTATGTTATTGTTACCTACCAACAAAAAGGTAACGAACAATGATGGCAATACACATATATTGACATTTAATTAAATACAGCTATCCCTATACAACATAATGATGAAGTGTTTCAACATGTATTTCATAATACAGTACCCCCAGAGGATATATTTACCTTTTAGGATTACGGAAGCTATCTATTCTATCTTTTTGTAGTTTGCTCTCGAGTTACACCAAGTCTCCCCCAACATCATAAAGACAGGCACATGAGAATTGTATGGATATAAGAAAGCTTTTCTAAGAGAGGAGAGAATCTATTCCATTTAGCCTCTTTGTGAAGGTAATAATGATGATGTCCTAATACTGTGTTCACTCACTTCTTTTTTGTGAATCTAAATTTCACAAATTAAATCAGTGATTTTCAAAATATTAAAACAAAAAAGTACAACCCTCTTCCCAGCTGGTAGTCGCCCTCCACACCTTTTACCTCATGACTGAAAAACAAGTGAAATCAGCTATGGAGTCATTGTGACAATGAGCTCATGTACCCCATGGAGGAGAACACATGGAGCAAAAAAGAAAGATCAAAGAGTAGGAAGGGGAAACCACATCATGGAGTAACTCCAGAATAGCCCCCCGACTATCTGTACAATGTGATGCCAGTCTTTGGATAGTAAAGGTGGAAGAGTTGTTGAGAACTCAAGGATGACAAGATTAAACATCGATGACTTTTTTTTGTTCTATATTTCATCTTATACAATTTCTTGTACAGCTGACCCTTGATATACGACCGGCCTGACATGCGAACAACTTGATTTATGACCAAAATTTTTGTTTTGATTTACGACCAACATCTTGCGTTACGACCCGAATGCGGTCACGTGTATCCACTTGCGCGATTGTAAACAAACAGTCGAGAGCTTTTGTAAGTGTCAGTCGGAGCCCAGATACATGTGTTTGTGGGCGTAAGTTCGGTCAGTGCAGTGATTTATATAATTCATTTCGATAATTGCTAAGGAAGGAAGAGAAGGTAACGAAGGTAAAGAAAGTGATCACAATCGAAACAAAGAAGGAAATTGTGTGGAAATATGAGAGTGGCGTTCGTGTGACCAATCTCGCTAATATGTACAGCATGTCGAAATCCACCATCTCGACAATTTTACAAAGAAAAGATTTGCATAAGAAAACTCCTTCCAAACAATAACCACCTTCCATTTCATTCTCCTCCACCTCCCTCCTCCAGAGATGTCAACTTAAATGGTGAGTACAGTATGAAATTGTTCTTTCTGGTAGGCTAGGCACTTTTTATAACTTTTTGGTTAGTACATTAGAAAAATTATTGGTGTTTTGGTAAATTATGCACATTATACAACCCTTTTTTATTATGAAAAGGTTAAGTAAGTTAAGTAAGTTAAGTAAGTGTTGTTCAAACCACCTACACCTGAACACCAGCAAAACCAAGGAGCTGGTGGTGGATTTTAGGAGGCCCAGACCCCTCATAGACCCAGTGATCATCAAAGGTGACTGTGTGCAGATGGTGCAGACCTATAAATATCTGGGAGTGCAGCTGGATGATAAATTAGACTGGACTGCCAATACTGATGCGCTGTGCAAGAAAGGACAAAGCCGGTTATACTTCCTTAGAAGGCTGGCTTCCTTCAACATCTGCAATAAGATGCTGCAGATGTTCTATCAAACAGTTGTGGCGAGCGCCCTCTTCTACGCAGTGGTGTGCTGAGGAGGCAGCATTAAGAGGAAAGACGCCTCACGCCTGGACAAACTGGTGAGGAAGGCAGGCTCTATTGTTGGCATGGAGCTGGACAGTTTAACATCTGTGGCAGAGCGAAGGGCGCTCAGCAGGCTCCTATCAATTATGGAGAATCCACTGCATCCATTAAATAATGTCATCTCCAGACAGAAGAGCAGCTTCAGCGACAGACTACTGTCACTGTCCTGCTCCACAGACAGATTGAGGAGATCGTTCCTCCCCCAAACTATGTGACTCTTTAATTCCACCAGGGGGGGTAAACGTTAATATTTAACATTATACATAGTTATTGTCTGTTTTTTTCATCTGTATTATTATCATTCTTTAATATTATTTATTGTATCAGTATGCTGCTGCTGAAGAATGTGAATTTCCCATCGGGATTAATAAAGTATCTATCTATCTATCTATCTATCTATCTATCTATCTATCTATCTATCTATCTATCTATCTATCTATCTATCTATCTATCTATCTATCTATCTATCTATCTATCTATCTATCTATCTATCTATCTATCTATCTATCTATCTATCTGTGGGAGGTTCGGAACGCATTATGGGTATTTCCATTATTTCTTATGGGAAAAATAGTCTTGACTTACAACCAACTTGAGTTACAACCAGCCCTCGCAAATGAATTGAGTTTGTAAGTCAAGGGTCCACTGTATTAGGAATTTGTTTGTTTTCGCATACCCCTTGGGGTCAGAGTGCAGGATCAGCCATTGTACAGCGCCCCTGGAGCAATTACAGGTTAAGGGTCTCGCTCAAGGGCCCAGCAGAATAGAATCTCTTTTGGCAGTGACTCGAACCGGCAACCTTCTGGATGCCAGCACAGATCCTTAGCCTCAGAGCCACCACTCCGACTTCCAGACAGAGGGAACAGCAAGGCCATGGAATTTCCAAAGGGATGCTAATAGCACCTTAGCTGTGATGGTAGCAGTCATAAAGATCATCAGCTGGGAGAGAGAGAATGGGAAAGCAAAAAAAAGAAGAAAGATCAAGGAGGAGAATTTAAGGGGGGGACAAGGGAATTAGTTGAGGGAGATTTATGGACAAAAGTGCCAGGGAGCTGAAGGGGGTAGAGGTAACAAACACAGTCTGGTGCTCACCTTTGCACTCCTTAAAGGACTGTTGCATGATTGCACATTTTTGTTCTAAATACTTTATGTGTAAAGAACTGACTGCTTCCTGATTTCTCTCTTAAAGTTTATTATTCAGTGATCTTTTCTGGTGAATTTTACTTTTATCTAGAAGATCACTGTAATAGGTCTGATCAGCGAGGACGATGAGACGGCCTACAGGGAGGATGTCAGACTCCTGGCAGAATGGTGTCAGGACAACAACCTCACCCTCAACGTTAGGAGAACGAAAGGAGATGATTGTGGATTTCCGCAAACAGGCAACAGAGCACAGCGCCATCTACATCGGAGGTGAGGCTGTGGAGCAGGTCAGCAGCTTTAGGTTCCTTGGAGTCACCCTCACTGATGACCTTAAATGGTCAAGTCACACTGCGGCAGTAGTCAAGAAAGCCCAACAGGAGACTGAGTAAGGCCCGGATGTCCCCCACAACCCTGTGCAAATTCTACAGGTGTACTGTGGAATCCATCCTGACAGGACGCATCACATCCTGGTACAGCAACTGCTCAGTTTAGGATTGCAGGGCTCTGAATACAGCACAGCAGATCACGGGCACACAGCTCCCTGCGATCCATGACATCCACACTACACGCTGTCTCAGGAAAGTGAACCGTATCAGGCGGGACCCCAGCCACCCTGCACTGTCACTTTTCACCCTTCTCCCATCTAAAGTCCATTCGGACGCGCACCTCCAGGTTCAGGAACAGTTTCTACCCAACTGCAATCAGACTCATGAACAATCAGTAACCTTGTGTCACTTCCACTGCTACGTGCACGTATACTTCTGCCACTGCCTCTGTTTATTCCTAGGATTCTGGTTTTATTTATTTATTTACTTATTTTTTTTGTCTATGTTCACTGTTTGCAGGGGCACATGCAAGCAAGCATTTCATTGTACATGGTACTTGTACTCGTACACATGACAATAAAGAATTGAAATTGAAATTGAAATTGTAAGTGTCCAAAAAACAGGTAAGTCTGTCCATTGTTGGGAGCCGAAATATTCTTTCTTCCTTTAAAGCTCTTTACATGTCTATCATATTTTTATTGGTAAATGGCCCCTGCCATTTTTTTTAGTTTATTTTTTTATTTTTTCTTAGCTCCTTATAATATTGTCAGAGGACCAGTGAAACCTAATCTAATATAGTACAAGCAACTTCATCTTGAAGAAATGATAGCGTTTCACATTGCAATATATGCAAACAGAAAAATCACATAAAGATTAAATGGGAAAGCACCCATACATAAAAATCAAATAACAGCTCTAATATACATTACAAATAATACAGTAAAAACATGTTTATTAGAAGCAGGCATGTTATGGGTAACCATAAACTTTCCATTGTATTGTTTGCCTTGGCCCACTGGGAGCAGGATCCATCTGTGCAGTGGGAGACTATGGGCACTTTTGTTATTTTTTTAGAAAGAAACACAAACAGCCCCTCAGTGCCATTTCAGGCCCCTGGAGAGGGTCAATAATTACCCAGTGGACTGCCACTCTAATGGCCCCAGCAGAAGCAGGATGTGGATATCTTTATTCCAGGCCAGTCATGCTGGAGAGAAGAGAGAAGCTGGAGGGATGTGGCTGCTGCTTTTTCTCAAGGGCACTGAGTCACGGAGTTCACCTGAGCAGCCGGGGGCTGTAGGGGGAAGTGTGGGGGGGGGGGGGGGGGGGGTGTAGTTGACTTTATAGGACAGTTCAGTTGCAGGGTCACAATTAAAATTCAGCTTGCATGGTAATTGTAGGTGTTCTCCAAAATTATTTTTAATGGCTGATGAATAACTGATGCACAAGTAGTATGAGGGACATTTAAATAGTAATGAGATCAAATGCATAAATCATGGCTTTCACAGCAGTCTACCAGATCCATGTTTATGCACTTGAAGGTTGTCCTAACTTAACGATTGTTTCAAAGCTCCCTCATCCACACAAAAAGCTTTTCCAAACAAGTATATATTATACAGTTTTTGCTCCTTCTGTAACATTTAGCATTGGGTATTTTAAAAATTCATCAAATCATCCACAGGATTAAATGCCTCTTGCCGTTAAGAAAATGCTGCACATCTTTTTATTCTGCAACATTGTTCTGCTTTAAAGAACTGCCTGTGAAAGCAAATTTGACCTTCAGCAAGAACGCTTTAAAAATAGTCAAAAAGCACCAATTGTGTCAGAGGAAAACAAACAAGTAACTAATAATAATAAAAATGTTGACTGCCAACTTTTAAGCAGCAGAGACCACAAACGCTACTGTAGGAGAGAGAAACAGAGATAGAGAGAGAGAGAGAAAGAGAGAGAGAGCACCTGCTAGTTCTTACATCCAGCAAATAATGTGTCTTATGGACTCCTCTTTTGAAAAGAAATTTGCTCTCTCTCTCTCTCTCTCTATCTATCTATCTATATAAATATAGTAAAAGAATCACAAGATACAGAAAAAGGTGTGAGGCCTGTCCTGATTGGGTTTCTTGGAGCTGTGGGCAGAAGAAGGGACAACGCCATTAGTGACAACAGCCCCTTGTGTCTCAGAGTGGTATTGCTTACCTTGGATGAGCCCAGGAGTTGACCCTCTGATGTGTCTCCCTCTCTCTCTCTCTCTCTCTCTCTCTCTCTCTCTCTCTCTCTATATATATATATATATATATATATAAATATATATATATATATATATATAGATATATATATATATGTTCTGACCGCTCCTGCAGGGGAAGACGGCCACCCTTCAGAAACCTCCTCTTAAACAGTTTTTCAATGGGAAACAAACACACTCTTACAACTCCTCTTTGCAGGATCATCTGCAGGCTTATTGGCTTGCGGTGTGACATACTCTTCGCATGGGGGCTTCGAACGCTTAAAAGATCGAGCTGCGGCCATCCTGAGGTCTCACTCTCCTGTCTCTCTTCCCCCAGACTCCCTCTGCTCTGGTCGCTGCTTCCGAGCCGCTCTACCACCTTGAAGAGCAAAACTTTCTGTTCTTTTGACCAGGAGTCGGGGCTGAGGCATGAAGTTCAACAGCTGTTCCTCGTGTGGCCGGATCTCTTCTGAAAGACACTTGTGTTTGTATCTGCCTGGACAGCAATAAACCTTCTGCTCCTTGGAAATCCTCCTGTACAAACTTTGTGACTCAAGCTTGACAATATATATATATATATATATATATATAGAAACACACTGTGGGTTCAAGTAAAGAGGGTTGGGGTGCCAGCCTGATAAACCCTGTACAATGGGTGCCGTTCAACTTAAAACAAAAGGACAGCAAAATAATAACAGAAAAATAGGACCATTGGTCCAAGAAAGATAGGCAAATATGGACTTAAGCTTTCTGTGAAGCAATTACATGTCTCCGCAGTAGGTCTTCTCTTATTGGGAGAATGGTCCAGAATAAATGAAGACTCTTGACTGTTAGTGCTTTTAACTAGGTAATAGACCAGAAGGGATGGGATTTCTGCGAAAAGCGAAAGTGACATCATGTGTCCCAGGCTTTCTTCTCCTCCAATGTGAGGAAACAAAGGCAGATTCAGTTACTGGCTACATTTACTTCAAGGCCTTCTTGATCAGATACAGTGGCATGCTACCGAGGCTTGTGCGTGTGACAATATATCTAGTAATAAGATGTAAACAATTCCTATTATACAATCACAATTTGTATAAACATATCTGATAAAACAACAAATGTGAATAAAACCGTATTCAGAATCAGGAATGCCAGTGTAGCCCAGATTGCCTCATTGAGCAAATGTTCCTGAGCTACTGCTGTATGGTACTTTGTGAATTTCCCCTTGGGATTAATAAAGTATCTATCTATCTATCTATCTATCTATCTATCTATCTATCTATCTATCTATCTATCTATCTATCTATCTATCTATCTATCTATCTATCTATCTATCTACTTTTTAAAGAGTGATTAGTGGTCCCCATACTGTTAAAATGTATCTCTTAGAAAAGGTTGCCCTAATTGGTGAGATTCCAAGAGTGGGTATATATGAAGGCCCAACTGCCCCAAGGCTCTGGGGTCTCGGGGTGTGTGAAGTTTGCATATTTGCAGTGTTTTATTCTTTTGTTTCTTTCCTTGGTTGGAACAAAAGTTGGTGAGAATAACAAAAATATAAAATATGCATGAAGAATGCACTTTTGGCATAGAGTCTACCTCTTCTCAACTTTCAGTGGAGTAAAGCTAGCTCTTGAAATGGATCATTAAGTCTAATTTTAGGATGGGGAACTCCAATAATTATTTTTTCACATTAACACATTAATACTTATTTAACACCCTTAGAAATACTTGTTTAGAAATACTTGTTGAACATTATTAATACTTATTTTTTGAACCCAATTTCCAAATAGCACCAGCAAAATGAAAAATATTTGGTTCATTTATTTTCAAAGTTTAACAGTTCACAAAAGTTTCTTAATATCATATTCTGGATTTCCTCTCACATTCTAAAAATGTAAAGGTTAAATGGATCAGACACTTCATACTATAATGCCATTGTAAAGTGAATTCCTGTAACTAAGTTAGGTATTTGTACATCACTGGGGTAGACGGAGCATCGCATTCTAGACATTATCTGTATGTCATAGAAAGACAAGGTGAACGGAGAAAAAATGTGATTCTCATACCATTCCACAATATTTTGTATACATTTTGCTGATTCCTTTTTTCTAGGAAACTTGTCAAATAAGGTTACACTACACTTGTTTATACAAATATTTTAACAATTGCAACAGAGGCAGCTGATTGACTTTGCTCATAGTAGCACAGCAAGTAAGGAGAAATGAACCAGAAACCTTTTGGTTTAAGATCTACTGCCTTAGCCATCATAGCATATTGTCTACACACAATGTTAAGGAGCTGGGAATTTGGTAGGAACTCCGAGTCCAACTCAGGGCGGCGAAGGAGCAGTACAGGAGAAAGAGCAGAGAGCAGAGGAAACTTCGTGCCAGCAAAGCAGCAGGTCCAGATGGAGTATCGCCACGACTGCTGAAGGTCTGTGCATCAGAGCTGGGGGGTCCTCTACAGCGCATCTTCAACCTGAGCCTGGAACAGGGGAAAGTCCCGAAGATGGAAAACATCTTGCATCACCCCAGTCCCAAAGGTATCACGTCCTGGTGAGCTGAATGACTTCCGGCCTGTCGCTCTAACATCACATGTGATGAAGACCATGGAGCGGCTGCTGCTTCACCACCTGAGACCACAGGTCCAACACGCCCTCGACCCTCTGCAGTTCGCATACCAGGAGAAGGTGGGAACGGAAAATGCCATCATCTATATGCTACATCGATCCCTCTCCCACTTGGACAGAGGCAGTGGCGCTGTAAGAATTATGTTTCTAGACTTCTCTAGCGCCTTCAACACCATCCAACCTCTGCTCCTTAGGGACAAGCTGACAGAGATGGGAATAGATTCATACCTGGTGGCATGGATCGTGGACTATCTTACAAACAGACCTCAGTATGTGCGTCTCGGGAATTGCAGACCTGACATTGTGGTCAGTAGCACAGGAGCGCCGCAGGGGACTGTACTTTCTCCGGTCCTATTCAGCCTATATACATCGGACTTCCAATATAACTCGGAGTCCTGCCACGTGCAAAAGTTCGCTGACGACACTGCTATCGTGGGCTGCATCAGGAGTGGGCAGGAGGAGGAGTATTGAAACCTCATCAAGGACTTTGTTAAATGGTGCGACTTAAACCACCTACAACTGAACACCAGCAAAACCAAGGAACTGGTGGTGGATTTTAGGAGACCCAGGCCCCTCATGGACCCCGTGATCATCAGAGGTGACTGTGTGCAGAGGGTGCAGACCTATAAATACCTGGGAGTGCAGCTGGACGATAAATTGGACTGGACTGCCAATACTGATTCTCTGTGCAAGAAATGACAGAGCCGCCTGTACTTCCTTAGAAGACTGGCATCCTTCAACATCTGCAGTAAGATGCTGCAGATGTTCTATCAGACAGTTGTGGCGAGTGCCCTCTTCTACGCAGTGGTGTGCTGGGGAGGCAGCATTAAGAAGAAGGATGCCTCACGCCTGGACAAACTGGTGAGGAAGGCAGGCTCTATTGTTGGCATAGAGCTGGACGGTTTGACATCCGTAGCAGAGCAACGGGCGCTGAGCAGACTCCTGTCAATCATGGAGAATCCACTACATCCATTAAACAGTGTCATCTCCAGACAGAGGAGCAGTTTCAGCGACAGACTGCTGTCACTGTCCTGCTCCACTGACAGACTGAGAAGATCATTCCTCCCCCAAACTATGCGACTCTTCAATTCCACCAGAGGGGGTAAACGTTGAACATTATTCAAGTTATTGTCTGTTTTTTACCTGCATTTTTTATTACTCTTTAATTTAATATTTTTTGCTGCTGGAGTATGTGAATTTCCCCCTGGGATTAATAAAGTATCTATCTATCTATCTATCTGATGGTGCAATGCCCTTAAGGGAATTCCATATTTTCAGCCCTTTCATAACAGAAAACTAAGCTTGACCAACATATACAAACGGCATTTGCTCCCATAAGAGATGAATATATGTATAAACGTGTAAAATGACATCTCCTTTGCAATCCTGGGTCACATATGACCATGGAACAATGTCTAGTTCAATGGGTGAGGTCTGTTCAGGCAATGCATGACAAATATGCCAGCAATGCATGGCATTCTTAGATGGGATGTTTGTGATGCCCAATCAAGTTAGGCATGCAACATGCAAGTACTACATTTACTGGGTTAGGAACTGCTGAAAAGGAAGCTGACCATAAGAATGAAAACTCTAGTGCTGTAAAGTAACCTTCTCCAAATGACAAATACAAAACAGTCTTTAGATTCATTATGTGGCTCATAGTTTTATTTTGCTTACTATAGATTAACTCTTTTAGGGCTGATGTCAACTTTTATCGAAATTCAGGGGTATGGGACGGTAATCAGCTGTAAACTGCAACAAAACTTGCCGTTACATTTTAGTTCGACTCTCTTTGCCAGAAGGAAAGTTAGCTTTGTGATTTGACCTAAATTCCCAACGACCTCTAAAATGGGATCGACATCCTGCAAGAAACCAAAGCGAATGCACAAAGCAAAATACTCCGTAGATGTCGATTTGCTTATTATCAGTGAATCGAACTCTGACTTCTCAGACTTTTGATGCGAGTGATCTGGAAATGGAGATTGAAAAAACAAAAGTGAGGTACCAGCATGAGCTGATCGCTCCCCAGATGATCGTGGTACTGAACATGTTCGTGTAGCTGATGTACCTACAGCAACATTCGCCATGGAGGACCGCCACTTATGATGACAAGAGATACAAACCAGACAGCATCGTACTGCGACCGCCACCACCAACCTACCTACCTACCTACCTGATGTGTGAAGACAGCCAGGCAGCTGGCCTGCTATGCATTTCAGCTGGCTATTGAGCTGCCTTCCATGCAGCCACCAGAAACAGTGAACAGGCGCCAACAGCAGCCACAGAATGCAGCAACCGACATTTTATTTTGATGTATGTGTGAAACCATTGCTTTGGATGCTTTATCTGAAAATTGAGTTTTTTTGGAAAAATTTCCAGCCCTCAAAGAGTTCATTCCATTTTTATACTGAGGCTGCACAATAGAGGGTGCTGCCTTTTCCTTTCTGAGGCTTTAAACATATATGTCTGTAAGTACTTACAAATAAGTAGCACTGTTAAACTATCCATCCATCCATTATCCAACCCACTATATCCTAACTACAGGGTCACGGGGGTCTGCTGGAGCCAATCCCAGCCAACACAGGGCGCAAGGCAGGAAACAAACCCCGGGCAGGGCGCCAGCCCACCGCAGGCAGTTAAACTATTTATGTCATTATCACAAAGATTATTGCATTATCTGTTCTGTTCATCATAAATTTGGCCTTAATATATTTGTAACATTATCACAGAGGTAAAGTTAATTCTGTTAACATGGTAATGAAGTTTATGTTACTTTAACATGTGGCTTGAATATGTTCATTTTTGTATGTTACTTTAATTCCACTCATGGATTCTAATGGTGGGAGAGTTTTTGTTGTATCTTCTACGTATAAAGTGTTTCGTTTAAACCGAGATATCAAATTTTTTTTGGGGGGATCTAAGTTGAAGGTATCTGCCAAACTAATCACCAGACATGCTAGTGAAGACAGAATACAACTCTTTTTTGAGCTTTCTTTCACTCAGTGCACCATTGTTGCCTCTTGTTCTATTTTATAAATATTTGTCTTGTGAGCACATTGCATACCAATACAGTCCAGAGCACCAGTGAGGAAAAAAATCACAAATGGACTTTTGGCACATCTAAAGAAGGCATTTAAACTTGGACAAGATCATGGTCACACAGAGCTACCTGCACAAGAATGCAACAATTAAAAAAAACAAAACGAATTGAAAAGCACACTCTGTAGGGAGAAGGATATTGGGGCCGTTTGATTTTTAAAGAAAATCTAACTCAAGTAAATATGCAATGGAATTTTTCTTATTTCCGTACATTTTAGCCATAAATAATGTTCTTTGAGAGTCTCTGGTTATAAAAAAGTAAAAAAACACGAAGAAACGAAAACATGTTAACATATTCAAGGAATGACAGATCACACACGAACAAGAGACAAACAGTGGTTGGGGTTGTTATGTTGCCGAATAGCAAAATATTACAGCTGGATATTTTTGTCTTGGGTGACATTTCTATTAATTGCCCATTCACAGCTCTCAAAAAACAATATTTTTTTGTAAACATCAAGACATATTAATTATTTCAGTATGTTTGGAGGACAGCAATGTTAAATTAGCATTGCGTGGTTTGTTTTGGTCACTCTAGCACCTTAGATAGATAGATAGATAGATAGATAGATAGATAGATAGATAGATAGATAGATAGATAGATAGATAGATAGATAGATAGATAGATAGATAGATAGATAGATACTGTATTAATCCCAAGGGGAAATTCACATTCTCCAGCAGCAGCATACTGATACAAAAACAATATTAAATTAAAGATTGATAATAACGCAGGTAAAAACAGACAGTAACTTTGTATACTGTGCCACACTGATAACACTGTACGCCTGTCACTTTGACAGCTGTGGTCAACCAAATCCGGTAATCCTAACATGCTTTTCTGTAGGACAATCAACACCGTGGATGTTTTAGCATTATCTAGAAATTTTTAAATCAATTTTCATTTTTATGAGAAGATATTTATTCTACATAAACAGAAAAAATACAACTGTTCTTGACTATAATAACATTTATTATCCCCGTCAAAAATTGTAGGTGAGTGCTGGGTTCCAATTTGGCAAAAGATTTGCTCTGGCACATCCAGGTTTTAAGAAATGAAGGTTTAAAATGAAAAAGTAATATATTTCAAAAATTATAGACTTGAAAAAATGGTAAGTTACACATGTAATTACGTTAAAAATAATTATTACTTTGTGGAAATCCAAAAATAGTTGAAAGGCCAACTAGGCCATTCTGTTTACTATCTTTTTTCCAACAAAAAAATGGTTACAATTAAATAAACAGGAGCACAGAGATGGCAGAACACAAAATATGCATTTCGATCGTCTAACTGGGAGCTCCATCCTGCCGTGAGTCTGGATCTAAGTGAGACGTCACCTTCCCGGGATGGGCTCTTTTATATGTTTCCAACTGGGGGGGTGGGTATTGAGGAAACAATGGGGGCGTGGCCAGCCGGCTTCCTGGGATGTCTTCTCTGTGCTGTGGAGGGAATAGATAGATAGATAGATAGATAGATAGATAGATAGATAGATAGATAGATAGATAGATAGATAGATAGATAGATAGATAGATAGATAGATAGATAGATAGATAGATAGATAGATAGATAGATAGATAGATACTTTACTAATCCCAAAGGGAAATTCACATACTCCAGCAGCAGCATACTGATAAAGAACAATATTAAAGAGTGATAACAATGCAGGTATACAGACAGACAATAACTTTGTATAATGTTAACGTTTACCTCCCCGGGTGGAATTGAGGAGTCGCATAGTGTGGTGGAGGAACGATCTCCTCAGTCTGTCAGTGGAGCAGGACGGTGACAGCAGTCTGTCGCTGAAGCTGCTCCTCTGTCTGGAGATGATCCTGTTCAGTGGATGCAGTGGATTCTCCATGATTGACAGGAGCCTGCTCAGCGCCCGTCGCTCTGCCAAAAAACTCCGTGTCTACAATAGAGCCTGCCTTCTTCACCAGTTTGTCCAGGTGTGAGGCGTCCTTCTTCTTTATGCTGCCTCCCCAGCACACCACCGTGTAGAAGAGGGCGCTTGCCACAACCGTCTGATAGAACATCTGCAGGATCTTATTGCAGATGTTGAAGGACGCCAGCCTTCTAAGGAAGTATAGTCGGCTCTGTCCTCTCTTGCACAGATCATCAGTATTGGCAGTCCAGTCCAATTTATCATCCAGCTGCACTCCCAGGTATTTATAGGTCTGCACCCTCTGCACACAGTCACCTCTGATGGTTACGGGGTTCATGAGGGTCCTGGTCCTCCTAAAATCCACCACCAGCTCCTTGGTTTTGCTGGTGTTCAGGTGTAGGTGGTTTGAGTCGCACCATTTAACAAAGTCCTTGATTAGATTCCTATACTCTTCCTCCTGCCCACTCCTGATGCAGCCCACGATAGCAGTGTTAGCAGATAAGAGAGTTACTGACAATGCTAACCTTTGCCCTGGTGTGGTACCATATACCAGATCAGAGCTAGCAAAGTGATCTTTAGATGCACATGTGTGACAACTTATGAAAAGTAGTCACTTGCTATTTTTAGCGTTTCACGGTGGGATGACCAACAGAAGTCTGCTCACATAGACTCATTCCACTTTCCACTATAGCATTTTTCCATTTGAGCAAAGTCCTAGTGGACCCTCCCTGTCATGTTTATCAGAGTCCACTCCTATGTTCTTGGGAAAGATAATCCAACTGAGAGTGTAGGAAATGGATTTTTAAAGACATGTTGCACACAAGAGCAAGAAGAGAGAAACTCCTCAACTAGATCCTCATAGTTTTTCACCTCTATATTCCCAAAATAATTGTGGTACATGGTTTCAGTAATGGAACAGTGTGTATTCTGTTACTGTGTCTTCACTTGTTACTTTGTCAAGACCATGGATATAATTCATACTATACTGTGATAACGTAAACAAGAGGTGACATGATTAAAGTGTTTAATATTTTGAAAGAATTTAGTGCAGTGAATCAATACTGTTACTTTAAAATGAATTCAACAAGAACATGAGGGCACAGTTGTAATTTCTGAAGGGCAATATTCACATAAACATAATGAAGTATTCCTTTACACAGAGAACTATTGACACATAGAATAAGTTATCAAGTAGTTTGGTGGACAGCAGGACTCTAAGGACATTCAAAACTTGACTTGATGTTGTTTTGGTGGAATTAGGTGGATTAAACTGACGATCTTTCTTGGTCTGAATGGCCTGTTCTCATCAAAAGTTGTTCTAATGTTCTAAAGGTGCCCATCTAGTACCACTTGACACCCTGAATCCATCAGTTCTACTTCAATTTACAATGGACATTACAGCTCTGCTACTACACAAGCTGTATATATGGGGATTTGCAACTTATATATTTGCCGCATGACTCTGAGTTTAGATAAAGTGTTTCACAAATAAATTACTGGATAGAAATATGATATTTGTAAAGATCTAGGCCTAGGAAGTGTGCTGCACATACATTTGAATGATCTAATCACCTTCATTTTTCATAATACTGTAACTTATTCTATATATTCTGCACTTTTCACAATCTCAGAGAAATTTAAATGCTTTTAAAATATTTAACTTACTCACATTCTCCATACTTGGGTTCGCTTCCCGGGTCTTCCCTGCGTGGAGTTTGCATGTTCGCCCCATGTCTGCGTGGGTTTCCTCCCACAGTCCAAAGACATACAGGTTATGTGCATTGGCGATCCTAAATTGTCCCTAGTGTGTGCTTGGTGTGTAGGTGTGTGTGCCCTGCGGTGGGCTGGCGCCCTGCCCGGGATTTGTTCCTGCCTGGCGCCCTGTGGTGGCTGGGATTGGCTACAGCAGACCCTGTGACCCTGTGTTAGGATATAGCGGGTTGGGTAATGACTGTCTGACGTTCTCCATAGCATCATTTACTAAAGAAAATGATCAGATCTGACATTCAGGCCTTGTTTGTTCTCACATTACCATTTGACAAATAGAAAAAGCATGTGAACCCATTGCAAGAGAAATTCAAATAAGTTACAGTATATATAAAGGTGCAAAGTAATTATACGTACATATTTTGAAGTTTGTTCAGAATGTAATTATTGTAATTACAATGGAATCTGCCTAGATTTGAGCTCATGTGAAAGGGCTCAATAGAACAGGATTACACCTGCACAATGGCTATTTAGATTGATCTCCAAAATTAATAAATTAATAACCTTGTAATTTATATCTTACTTAAAGAAAAAATACATTTTTATTTGTAACAAGAAGAAATGATTTTTTAGTAGTTTATTTTCAGGTAGTTTAAATATGCAACGTATATGCTACTGTATTTTAAAGTTAAGTCTAAAGAAGCCAAAAAGGATATAACTAGCGCTAAAAACTATGACCATATGACTCCACTTCATAAATTTTGACATCATCTTCCACTCAGACATAAAGCTGAAATTGTCAAACCTGAGAGTTTGTCTAATATCTTATTGTTATGTTTAGGACTTCCAAACATGGCTAAATTGGCATGAGGCCTCCAAAATGATCTTAAAGTAGAGTAGGCCCTCAACTGGCCAGCCCAGAAGAGGCTTACTTTTGACCTGCTGGTCCCTGAAAACTACCTGCTGGCTTCTGGCCTAGCAGGCCCCAAAATGAGATGCTGGATTTGAAAGTTTAAAAAGAATGTAAAAGTACAAGAATATATAAGGAAATGGAGATAGGACAATGCAAACTTTGGCAGCTTTTAAAGACAATTCCAAACTGGGTGAGAGTTTATTAATATTAAGAGAAAAATGCAAGAAAATGCATAAAAGAGGAAAAAGGATATGCTTAAAAGTAAACAAGTCCAAAATCACTATCCAAAGGCAAAAGGCAAAATGCAAAAAAAAAAAAAAAAAAAAAACAAAGGAAGAAATCACAAAAACAGCAAGTCAAAAGAAAGAAAATAATACAAAACTCCAGCAAACAACTCCCTGTTATGATTTGGGGTTCCAAATATGGCAAAAGGGTGTGTGAGGCCTCCAAAAGAGCACATAAGTTTGGCCAGGACCTTCACTGGTCTGTCCAGCAGAGCCTTATCTTAGCCCAGCTAGGCCCCAAATACAATCTGCTGGTTTCAGCAGGAGTAGGCCCAAAAATGGGGAACTGGTAAAACAATTATAAATATCACAAAAACCCCACAAGAGGAAGGCTAACAGTCATTAAATGGGTAAATGAAGAGTCTATACATTTAGAAACAAAATGCTTTACTTCTGAATCCTGCTTCAGGCAGGAATATAAAGCTAGAAGGAGGACCCAGCAGCTGTGATGTCAAGGTGTCATTGCTTTTGGGGAACCACCAACAAAGAACAAGGAACAAGAAAGGAATGGTGCATAACATTAAACATAACCGAAAATATGTACAATAATGACAAATAATAACTTAAATACAACATAAACAGTAATAACATACATGAATTTAGACTGATACATAACCCTCTCATATTCAATGCACCGCTGCCTAAAGGAGGTCTTAGGAGTGGTGTCTATCAGGGTGGCCCTGCTTCTTGGGGTACCACCGACAGAACACATGGAATGGACACACACTTAAAGTGACAGAATAACTATATAATGTGTGAAGCCTGAAGTCAGCAATTCTTACCGCTGCGCCATGGAAGCTGTTGTATCGTCATTGAACCTTTTGTGAAAGTGTTTATTTGATCTTTGAACTTCAGGCTTCACACATTATATAGTTTATGCCTACATTTTGTCATTTATTACTAAAATATGAAAAACGTTTCTGTTTTAACAATGTGTTTACACAGATTATTGTAGAAACGGAACCCACATGAAATGCATGTGTTCCAAATAACGATCTATTATTTCCACTCTAAAACTCCAGCACTTCACTCCCAGATAATCAAGGCATGAGCTGTAGAGAACTTTGTGCACGTTCTGCGGCAGTGGGAGGTTGGAATAGCAGGCTGCTTGCTGCTTGTCTTTATCGGCACATTTAGAGGACAAAAGACGCTGACGGACAGGTGCGAATGGATTTAAGGTGGGACAGATTTCCGAGTTTTTTCCGTAGGCTTTGGTAATTCTAGTGTTAAGAAATTGCCTTAACATCTACATCTAGTGATGGCGATTGTTGTAATTGTCTGATGCCCTGTAATCACCTTTCTGCCTACTGTTTTCATCCACATCCATATTTTTTTTTCGTGTGCAGTTCTGTTTGGCTGCCTGTTCATAATGTGCATTGAAATATCCTGACAGCTTTATCCATACTGTATTCTGTTGGAGTGTTTTGTCTTTACCGCTGTCCTCCAGATCTGATATAAGAGCTCACACAATATGTGTTATATAGAACTTGTGTAAAGTTTGAAATTCTTTACAATTATTGTCCTGCCTCTGACTAGGCATTTTATACCCTGGTGAATGCTGAACCAAAGTGGTTATTAAGGACAGAAAAGCGCATAATGAATGACAAGTATCGCCTTTTTGAGTTACAAAGAGACAATTATGCTTCAGATACAATTCAACTAACATAAACCTCTCGTTGTCATTCCTTTCCGTATAGGGATTTCAAAACCTTTTCAAATATTCCAAGTGAATGACGTTTACAATAACGATAGTGACATTTCGATCTAATGTAGCTTAATAATGGCAATTATTTTTTATTATGTTTACCTGAGGATATTCATTTTCCCTGTGCTCTGAGACTTTAAGTCAAGAGGGATATGTATTGGCGCGTCACTAATTGAGAGACGTCAAGACCTAAAGTGCTGGTGTGCTACTATTACCAAGCAATCAGATGGATGGTAGAGCAAATCAAGGAGAAATGCAAGGCCAAAACAAGACAAGATGGTATTGATCTTGTTCCGCTGTTAATTGAGACAGCACTTAGACCTGAAGATCATCTCCTTTTAGTATCATAGAACGTAGTCTGGTCTTGATCTGCTGCTGGTACGATACTATCACAAGTACACTGTAACTGACCCTATATACTTCTAAATATGTATATTTCTATGCAAATATAGTATGATGTTTTATTTCAGCATTATCTCTCCTGGTTTTGTTGTATGTTATCTACTGTTTTAATGTATTGATCCTGTATTTGTAATTAGTGTGAAGTGTGCTTGGCTTATAAGCTAAAATTAATTTTATAATAAGAAATTGATTTCTTAATATTTCCAAAGGACAAAGCAAGGATGTATGATTGCGTGATCCTTATTTTTATCACTTACAGTCATGATGTTAATAAATATGCTGGTGTTTTCCATGGCAAAAATGTGGAAATGTGCCTTTTTCTAATACAACTGAATAATTACAAATATGAGCATTGACCTGAGAGCAAAACTTCAGCGTTTTCTTAGAGCAGAAGATGGTTAATCAACTCAGTGCTAATGGCATGGACAAAAAAACAAAAAACAAAATTGCAATAACAAAAATAAGCCACAACATCATATTGATCAAATTAATTCTGTGGTTTGACTTTCCTAAAAGCCTTCTCACAATATATAGCGGGCCTTGTATACTGTATAACTTAGTTGATTGAAGCAGTGATGTATCTTCTTTAAAGAAAAAAAGAAAAACTCGTGTTCACAGATTGATCCCATTATAATAAAGGAATTCTTGGCAGAGAAACGCAGGAGATGGAACATTTAGACCTAATGTCTAAAGGAATAAACTGTGGAAAAGGGCAGTGTTCCAAATTCTGGCAATCAACCTTTGCTGTTTTAAACTTAAAGCTCAAGGAATTTTACGAGGGTCACATTGATCTGTCAACACCAGATGGTCATTTATGGTTTGAAAAATATTTTCTGTATGCTAAGTGACAAAAAAAATCCACAGACACATTTACTAATATATAATCAAGTTTCATACTGTACTATTCAAAATTGTATTGATTTGGTTTTTATTATATTTGTGGAGTGACGTCCTTCCTTGCACAATACAGTTCACCTCTGGCGCCCCACAAGCATCACCAGAATACACAGAACTAAAATCTGGATGAATTGACAAATAATACATTGCCAACAGTGCTTATTGCTGCCTTATAAATCTCACTGGGTTAGTAAGTGCATAGTGTATGTAACTTTTAATGACGGCAAATAAAACATTAAAAACTGCATTCATTTAAAGGATTCAAGGATAATATTTAACTAGGCAGGCAGTGTGGTCTAGAGACTATTAGGTTGGATGGACTTGAAACCACATAGCCATTGGTCCGACTCCAACTGTTAACTCATTACAGTAGTCCATATGACACAGCGCAACTCTCGTATCTTACCTCTACTTAAACTGTAATAATGTATATCTTGTGCTGCATGAGCAATATGGAAAGAGTTTTTGGGATATTATTTTGGGAATGAATGGCCTCTTCTTGTTTTTCAAATTGCTTAAATGTTTGTGTTCTTGATTGCTTTTTATTACTAAAATATAATATTAGCATATCTCAAGTATTAGCATATATTTTCCAATGGTTAAATTGATCGATTTTGAAAGCCACCAAAGTTTTATCATATATTTTCCAACGGTTAAATTGAACAATTACAAAAGCCACCATTTTTAAGCCAGTGACTGTAGGACCACTAGGGTCCTAGGCTAGACGTGAATGTCATGGTATGTCAATCCATCCATCCATTATCCAACCCTCTATACCCTAACTACACGGTCACGGGGTCTGCTGGAGCCAATCCCAGCCAACACAGGGCGCAAGGCAGGAAACAAACCCCAGGCAGGGCGCCAGCCCACCGCAGTGCATGGTATGTATTGGCATTAACATGATCTAATATTGTTTATGACCTATAAAAGAAAAAATAAAGAAAAAAGGTTGATAATATTTTAGTCATCTCCTAATTCAAGAGTTAATCCTGTTTTATATGACGTGATCTGCTGTGAATTACAACCATTGATAAAAAGAAGCTGTCTTAGCAATATCCATTTTCATACTCTATAAAATCATCTTTCTTAAGTTAACGATAAGCTTCTTCACTCTCCAGTGAAAAAATAAGGCATCACCAGTCAAAAGATTTATTGACACAACTTGAAGTTAATTTGTACTTTCCAAGAAGTTCATTTATTTTTCTGGAATACCAACTTGCCAGTTTCTTACGAAAGACATTAGCATTACACTCTGCAGAAAAAGAGGCTTAAGAGCTACTTTAAAATAGCATTGCCTGTGTAAAAGAGGATAATTCAGTTGCTGTGGCAACCATCGTTACAGTATAATTTTTAAACATTTTAAAATTCTATTGATATTGTTCATAAGAGTAATTTATCAGGTTCAAGTATAACACATACTGGAAGGAAGTGCAGAACTGAAATGTAGGTTGATTTCAGTAGTTCTTGACTAATGTGATGCAATACAAAGTACAAGCATTATAAAAAAAAATGTTCAGTAAGGTAAAATGCTGCACAATAATCAACTTCTAGAGACCATGAATTATAAAACCAAGATAGCATCAATCAATTCTGGCAACTGCAAAACTGATGTCAAAAAAATGCCTGGGTGACACCTCCATAAAACATTCAACTGAAAGTTCTTTGGATGGGAGTGTAATTATATGTTGC
This sequence comes from Erpetoichthys calabaricus, assembly GCF_900747795.2. Taxonomy (NCBI): domain Eukaryota; kingdom Metazoa; phylum Chordata; class Cladistia; order Polypteriformes; family Polypteridae; genus Erpetoichthys; species Erpetoichthys calabaricus. Next base: position 25,029,816 of record NC_041409.2, on the reverse strand, counting down.
CATCATTATAATTAAGTGCTGCAGTCACATACATGAATATTATTTAATTAAAGCAGGAGTTCAACCATCTCACGTTTCTTTTCTGTTTCCATTTGCCGTAACACAAATCAAAAGAGTAGGCCCCCAAGTGGCTTACTCAGTGAAGGAGGCAAAATGTAGAGGCACACGTCTAGGTTTCAAAGCCTGGTCTCTGATTTGAAACACGGGACCCCAGGGCACTAACAGATTGGCGGGGTGCTATCTAGGGAGAGGAATCCTCAGTTGATGAGGCATTGTTAAAGGCAGTTTTAAACGACTTTAAATAAATTGTCAGAACAGCCCATAAAAGTAGGATACAGAAGGCTTAACTAAGTAAATCACGACTGGATTACCATTTTAGAATAAAAATAAGAAGCGACTTGGCTGGAGAATATTTTGAAAAGATTAGACTGCATGTTGACTGGTCAGACAGCTGTTTTAATAAAGTGTGCAGAAAATGTCCCTTGGGTGCGTTAAGTGGAGTACATTTTCAGTCATTTACAATTCGCCAGACCCAAGGCAGTTTGCAATTTCAGTCAACATCCAGGAATGGGTGTTGTTTTTTTTTTTTGGTCCTTGCTCATTTTGCAGGATTGAATGCAGATTCACTTTACGTCCCCTCAACTGCTCGTGCTCTTCGTAAAAATAAAATTCAGTGCCTCACAACGAGGAGCAGCATCATGTCCTTCAATGTGTCCCACTGACTCCTAGAGCATTTATTTATACTGTATATCTTATCTCATCTCATTCTGAATATCCCGGGATACTTGAATTCTTCCACTAAGGGCAGTTGTTCCCCCCTCATCTGAAAAGAGCAAGCCACTCTTTCCTGAGAGAGAACCATGACCTCAGACTCGGAGATACTGATCTTCATCCCAGCTGCTTCACACACAGCTGTGAATCACTCAAGTGCAAGCTGAAGGTCACAGTCTGATGAGACAAAGAGGACAACATCATCAGTTTTAAGCAATGATGCTACCCCTAGCTTTGCCAACTGGACCCCCTCACATCCTCGGTGGCACCCTGGCATCCTTTCAATGAAAACTACAAATAAGAATGGTGATAAGACACAGCCTTGATGGAGTCCGACACCCACAGCGAATGAAATCAACTTAATGTCAAGATGGATTCTTCCCTCCAGCACCCGTGCATGTGCCAAACCTGGGAATCTGAGGAGAAGCTGCAGCTGTTCTGAAGGTGCTAAACTGGTCTGTGGTGGTGAAGAAGGAGCTGAGACTAAAGACAAAATTCTCAGTGTACCAGTTGATCTTCATCCTTACGGCAATGAGCAGTGGGTAATAACCAAATGAATTAAATTGTGAGTACAAGCGTCACAAATGAGGTTTCTTTGCAGGGTGTCTAGACAGACACAACAGGGTGGGGTTCCGGAGAACCTTAGAGTAGAGTTGCTGTAGATCAAGAGGAGCCAGTTTATGTGATTTGGTCGTGCTGTAAGGATGTCCCTGGTCAACTCCCCCTATAGCTGCTCACACTGGTTGGAGACCTTGCAGTAGACCCTGGACATGTTGGAGGGATTACGTGTCTCTGATGGCTTTGGAACATCTGGGAAATCCACACAAAGAGTTAGAATCTGTAACTGGATACAAGAATGCCTAAGCTGAGCTGCTTGGCCTACTGCTGACGTGACCCTTAACAGGAAGAGCAATTAAGAAGATGACATGAAATAAGATGAGTTGAGATCTTATTCTCAAACTTGCTTAATCTAGATATACTCAGAGCAGTGGTCACTAGGCAGAAAATAGCCCTGGCCAGGGCAACAGTCTACCACAGGACCAACTCACACATGCACACATTCACACAGTCATACTTGGGTCAATAAATTTCAATTCTTTATAGGTGGCAAAGTGTGAATTACATGGAAGTCATGGGAGGCATAACATGGGTTGATCATCTACTGTAACATATCCAGATCAAGAAGCAGTTCAGGACACAGTGCCAGTACAACACTGAAACCGACACTCGGGTCAATATGAAATCACCAGTTAGCACATCTTTGGGAATACCTATAGGGTGGTCCAGATCTAATTATGCAATTTTCATTACACTATAACTTATTACGTTTATTACTTAGAGAATTCACAGCACCTGCCCTGCACATAGAGGTGGTGCAGTGGTAGTGCTGCTGCTTTGCAGTAAGGAGACTGTGGAAGATTGTGGGTTCGCTTCCCGGTTCCTCCCTGTGTGGATAGCGCTTTGAGTACTGAGAAAAGAGCTATAGAAATGAAATGAAGTATTATTATTAAAATTCTTTTTGTTGCCGATAGATGGCAGCACCTGCTCTGCATTCCAAAATGGCAGGGAGACGGTTGCCAGTCGAACAGTTGCATAATTAGATCTGGACCACCTTGGTAGAATAAAACCCAAATAGACAGGGGGAAAAATGGCACACTCCAGGTAGGCAGTGACTACGTGTGGGGTTGAACCCATGACACTAGATTATTAGGTGCTAGAGCTAGCCGTTGGACAAGCCTTTACTGTTACTTTGGGAATGTGCGTGTTCAGTGAGTGACTTTCTCTCCCCATATCTGTTCCAGAGGCTTCATCATGAACACATTCTTTTTCTTTATTGCATGTTAATTAACAATAAGTGCAGTCATATTCCTTTGTTTGAGCCTCCCTACCAAATATAATGATCCTGATTCTAATGTATTGTCATCACATACAGCACAGTTCATTGCTTCTTATGTCCTCTGGCCCATGCCTTAATAAAATCAAATAGGTCAAAGTTTATAAAAGAAAGGGTATTACTAAAAGAAAAATTATAATAATAGAGCAGTACATTCTGTAGTGTTGGAAGCACAAATACAAAGTAACAAGAACAACACAGCAAACCTTCATTTTCTACTGTGCCTTCCTGCACGGGAGTTGTGCCCAATCTGTCAGGAAAAGTGGCTGCCATACTCACCTACTGAAATGGTACCTTAAGCAAGTGTCCGCCTGCTCACATCCTTCATCTTGTCTCTGTTCCTCCTGCCAGGCATGTCTTTGCCTAACAACTATAAGCTCACTGGTCTGGTGACCAGAAGGGGCTACTTCTGGACAAGGCATAGACATCAGCTGATGGCTTGGGACTGACATAGAGGACTCCTGGGACAGCCTTCTTATAACTCTCCCTAGCAGTACCAGGCGTCCCTGCAATTTTAGTACTCAATTCTCTCTTAAAAGGCCAGACTAACATTATCTGTCCATTAAAATGAGGAACCAGGAGCCACCTACAGGTTAATGGATTCCTTGCTCACACTTACTGTATCAGACTAAGGGACTTCTAGTCCTTTTCTCCATATCAGGTCCCATGATTAATTAACTCTGCAGGATCTTCCATTGTGTTGGGGCAGAGTGTACCGTATTGTTTGTGGTCTAGTAACAGTTCCAGTGCTAAACTTGCCCCTCATCTTACAGCTTTACTCCTCTTCTTCACTCTATTAAATAGCCTGCAGAAGTAGGCCTTACCAGGACCTCCTTCAAAGTACACAAGGTTGCTTGTTGTAGGTTTGTCAGAAATTAATTGATCTTCGTATTTTGAAGTATATTCTTGTTTTGTGCCTTGTGAAGGATACTATATTGTATTCATATATATGTAATGCAAAGTTGAGTGGCTGACTGACTCACACACTCACTTACTCTCTTTTCAACAAAAGCACTATTTTCCTGTTTAGTTAAAAGCCGAAATTTGGCAGGATGGTACATCTAGGGTACAAAGTATCTTCTAAGAAAGAACATTTCAGTACATTAATATTTAGGGGTAACCTACCCCCACAATTTAAAAACGAAATACTTCCAAATCCCAAAAATGTATTGACTCATTTGATTGAAATTTAGTGACATGAAAAAAGAGAATTAGCAGACCCATGTTTTTTTAATTTGTTGATATTTGTCACTAATAATAATGTAGTGATGTAATAATGTATTCTTTGGCACAGCATCCTTTTTTCAGCTGATCATAGAGAAGGAATCACACAGAGAAATGGGGATGTTGATTTATGCAAAGGAAGGCCACTATCAGAATCGAAGCTGAAGAACAAATGTTCGGTGAAGCTCAAAAAAAGATGTACATAGCAATTTGTGTCCTTGGGTACATGCAGTACTTTCTATTCTGTTGGCTTCATCTAACTCCTCACAAACCAGTAAAAAATACATACTAATCCAATGGAGTGGGGTGATGTTGGCCCTCTTGGATTGTTGACCGTGCATATCCTCTTTAATAAAACCCCTGTGTGCGTCCATGTGTCCGTGTGTGTGTGTCTTCTGGTGAAGTGCGCATGCGCGGGGCAGTCTTTAATAAAGGACATCATTGCTGGGGAGAGTGCTGATTGGGTAGTCGCGGCCACGCACATAAAATCCATTGCTGGGGAGATGCCACACATACAATAATCAGCTACACGCCAGCACAGATTAAAATACTTGCTGGGGAACTGCACAGTACTTGCTGAAGAGACACCACAGGCACGATTATCAGCTGCACGCCACACATTACATCACTTCCTGGGGAGACTCTGCTGATTGCACACTGTTGTGACAGAAAATTAAACGCATATTTTGGACAAGGCGGAAGTACAGGGAAGGGCGGAATGAGTGGCAGAGTCACTGGCCTCTAGCAGATGATTCAAAGGCTGCCTGACGTGTCACACAAGACAGAGAGGGCGGGAGCTATAAAATATCACGCGGCTGATCCAATCGGATTTCGGTAAATGAGGTAAGACCTAAAACATAAGGCATGAAAAATCCAATTGGGTACTGAAACGCGGAGACCAGCTTCCCCAAAGAGTTGGGATTAGTGTTTGATGTTGTGCAAGTGTTCACTCTGAGGATGTCAGAGTTACAATTAAGAAGCTTGCCCCGGTAAAGTGTAAAGTGTCAGTCGTTGAAGGGGTTTTCCTAAATATACAATTTTTCATGATATTACAATAGTATGACTTTTAAAAGTAGATTTATTTTCGCGCACATAAAATCCGTTGCTGGGGAGACGCCACACATACAATAATCAGCTGCACGCCAGCACACATTGAACTGCACCATACTCACTGGAGAGACGCCACAGGCACGATTATCAGCTGCACACCACACATTTCATCTGTTCCTGGGGAGACTCTCCTGATTGCCCACTGTTGTGACAGAAAATTAAACGCATTTTATGGAAATACAAACCAGTATTACTGCGAGAGAAAATTAAAGGCACACAATACAGTGACGCAGAGAAACAGAATGAGGTCAAGGTCCCTTGCCATTTAATATAGACTGTTCCTACTAATGTTTATGTACTACTGTTCTAGCGCCTGTTATTGTAACGGACTTAATGGCTAGTATGTAAATATAAGAACATTAGAACAATCTAGACTAGAACAGGCGATTTAGCCCCACAGAGTTTGTCAATCCTCGACACTTAATTCTTCCAAAACACCATCAAGTTGTGTTTTGAAAGTCCCTAAGGTTCTACTGTCTACTACAGAAATTGGTCACTTATTCCATGTGTCTATGGTTGTCTGTGTGAAGAAAAACTTTCTAATGTTTTTGTGAAGTTTGCCCTTAACAAGTTTTCAACTGTGTTCCCATGTTCTGGATGAACCCATTTTAAAATAACCAGTCTTGATCCACTGTACTAATTCTCGTTGTAATTTTAAACACTTCAATCATTTCCCTTCTTAGTCTTTTTTTGCTTAAACTGAAAAGACTCAGCTAAATTAATCTTTCCTCATAACTCATCCCCTGTAGCCCTGAATCAGCCTAGTTGCTCTTCTCTGGACCTTTTCTTGTGCTGCTATGTCCTTTTTGTAGCCTGGAGACCCAAACTGCACCCAGTACTCCAGATGAGGCCTCACCAGTGTGTTATAAAGCTTGAGCAGAACCTCTCTTGGACTTGTACTCCACACATCAAGGCGCTATATAACCTGACATTCTGTTAGCCTTCTTAATGACTTCTGAACACTGTCTGACATTTGTAGTGTTGAGTCCAATATGACTCTTAAATCCTTCTCATAAGGTGGACTCTCGATTTTCAGACCTCCCATTGTGTATTCATCCATCCATCCATCCATCCATCCATTATCCAACCCGCTACATCCTAACTACAGGGTCACGGGGGTCTGCTGGAGCCAATCCCAGCCAACACAGGGCGCAAGGCAGGAAACAAACCCCGGGCAGGGTGCCAGCCTACCACAGTTGTGTATTCAAACCTCACATTTTTACTTCCTATGTATAATACTTTACATTTACTTACATTAAAATGTATCTGCCACAAAGTTGCCCAAGCCTGTATGCTATCCCTCTGTAATTATTCAACAGATTCAAGATTATTTGCCAATCCACATATCTTGGTATCATCTGCAGAGAACTGGGGTGTCCTTTTGCAGGTCAAACAACTGTGTGCCACTATGCTGTCGTTCATAAACTGAGAACACTTCAAGCTCTGGGTACAATTAACAGACGCCATGCCTTGGTCAGTTTAAATGCTTGCACAGTTCAGTAAAATGGTCCCCAACTGACAGGACATATTTCTTTCTTATCTGTTCCTTTCTGTACAGTTCTTAAAATGTTTAATTCATGTAAAGATGTAGTCTATAAACGTCAATGCTGTATGTGATACGTTGAAGTAAACCACAATTCAGTGTATAATGCTTTTAATCTAAATCCTCCAAAATTTTGTAATGGCACAAGATTACAGATCAAAGTGTTACATTCAAATCTGATTGAAGCTACCATTTTTACAGGATATGCTACAGGGTGAAATTATATTTATACCCAACATCCTAATTTGTCTTCCTGTTTGAAATCAAAATAATAGTTTTATGTAAAATTGTGTTTTCTATCCATCTATCCATCCATTATCCAACCCGCTATATCCTAACTACAGAGTCACGGGGGTCTGCTGGAGCCAATCCCAGCCAACACAGGGCACAAGGCAGGAAACAAACCCCTGGCAGGGTGGCACCCCACCACAGGTGTTTTCCAAAGACCATCAACAAAAGCCAAAGTCATTCAGTAAGAACAGCAAGGACTGATCTACAGCAGGATCGCTCTGCTGATTGGCAATTGTATGCAGCATGTTCAGGAGAAAATAAACTATCAACATTAACCTGTATTAGTAGAAAAATAACAATTACCAATTACAGAACAGTAGTCAAATAGCTACATTGTACTTCTGATAAATCCAATTAACAGCATTGTAACCAGAGTTCATTGTTTTAGTAATTTCCTTGGTGAAGACGGATAACAAAGTTAGTTATAAAATAAAAACCTGATTGACTGACGCCAAGAACTGGGTGGAAATAAGTGCAATTGTGACTGGTGCCCTTTCCAAGTCTTGTTCTTGTCTTGTACCCTATGATTGCTAGGATAGGCTCCAGATGCTCCATGACCCTGCTCTAGATAAGGATGAGAAATGAGAAAGATTTGACTGTTTCAATGAAACACTCAGCACATCTCCATGCTCATACAGCGATACCTTTAATGGCTTTGGCATCTTGTGAAATCATCAAGAACATTGGCATAGGTTGAATATCCAAACTAAAAAGAAAAGAGTAATTACTGACCTAGCAGCAAAATAATTGCAAATTTTAGTTAAAAATACAGAACCTTAGAAAATACATAAATAAGGAAGAAAACTGAGCAAAGGACGCATACTCTGAAGTGATGATGCTTAATTCCGGAGAAGTTTCAGCTCGCAAACTGTGTCTCCCTGAATTTCATTTTCTTTTTTTTAACTTTTGAGACACCCCATGCCGCCCTTTGTCTTTCTTCTCCCTGGCTCTCATATGCTTTGTAGCCCACCTTTAATCCAGTATAGCCGCCTAATCCTGGGACTTATTGTTGGCCGCTTACCTTACATTGTTCTATTTGTGAGATCCTGTAGCAGCTCCTTGCTTCGAAGACATGCCCTCACCTGTTCTCTTTATGTGGCCACATCAAATGGGATTTTTTCCCCTGATCACTTTGAGAGTTACTTCATGTGTGTTCTCGTTTCTCCAGCTCACTATTTCAAATGCCGGACAAAGAGTACAATAGAAGGTTAATATTTGTTATCATCGTTATCTATAGTCTATTATATTTTCATTGTTCCAAAGTCTGATTTGTGAATTTCTCCAGCAATTTCGTCACTCACCAAGGTTTGCTTTTCTTATAGTTTGGTAAAACATGCACTTGTGCTACTCTGCTATGAAGCACTCGGGGAAAAATGTTTATTGAGCATATTGTTATAATGTTAGTCTCCCTTTGTGGATTTTAAGAGAACATTTATGAGACAGCAAGTCAATGTATTTTTATATAAATATAAAAGACCTGTGAATTGAGACCATTTGGGAAGAATGTTTATACAGTGTATATATATCATTTATTTTGTTAAGTTTCTAAGCTGCATTATAGAAAAGCGAGGGCCTCATTTGTCTTAAGAGTTTACATGCTCTCCTAAATACAGTTTGTGCAGACACGCTTTAATTGGAATGTGAAATGGCACTCATTTATCTCCAGACCCACTACAATCATTCATAGCTATGCTTTTAATTATTATGATTTTGGCCGATACAGTTTGACAAATTAATCTGTGAAGTTGCTTTGTTCATTATAGAATGCTTGAGCCAGTCCTAACAGCATAAGGAACAGGTTGGAGAGAAGGCGATTCAGTTACGGGGCACACACTCGCATACACCCATGTCTTCACAGTCACCAATTTAAACCTGGCAAATCCTGCACAGACGCTAAACTGCAAGCGGAAAGACCAAACCAGGACTCAAACCTATGTCTGAAACCCGAGAGGGTAACCGCTGCACCCCTTTTGACACCCCCTTATCAGATTTTAGGGTCATAGGGCCCAGAACTTATCCTGTTAGCCTATGACAGAAGGCTGGAACAAAGCTGCCGTCAGTCACAGGGCCCACAATCACACGGAGTCACATTTAAAGTTACCAGAGTACTTAACGCAAATGTCTTAAGAACGTGGCAACAAAACTGGACTTTTAAACTATGAGGAGAACATGCACACTCCACACAGACATGGTTTCAGTGAATGGGAACACTGAAGCAGGCGCATGGAGTACATCAGGTAAGCTGATTTATGTTTTCTGTTAATTGAAATGAAGTCATGGATCTTAATCCATTCTTGTTTAAATGGCGTCAGAGGGGGGCAATGTGTTGGTTAATAACTATAACCAGAGTTTTTAAAATAAGCACTAACGATCCATGTGATACTGTGATCTGTGAGTGTGATTTTCATTTAGTATACTTCTGTGTAGCATACATGCATACATTTGCTAACTCAAGCCAAGCAGAAAAATCTTTCAGACTGGGACCTTAAAGATGTTTAGCGATTAGCACGGTTATTATAGTTAAGGAAAACTAAAATCAAAACTGAAACTATTAATAAAAAACATTTTCGGAAACTGAAATAAAATAATTAACAAAACCGAAATGAAAAACTAAAACTAAACAAAACTATTAAAGTAGCTGGAAAGACTAACTGAAATAAAATAATAATTTACGAAAATATTTTTAGTTTTCGTTTTTGAATTAATATTCTTGCCGTTAGTCTTTAACCCTTGTAAGTTTTAACTCTAAAACAGAAAGTCATCCACCACGAGCCACCTGCACATATTCATCCAGTGAACAGCGGCTGGTGACAGAGGGCGGATGTTCACACATCATTTGCCGTGATAGAGCGAGCTGAATTCGAGTGCGTAAAGCATGAGACATACAGTAGAAAGCGATTTACGTGTCGCCTTTCTTTGCACTTGTTGTACATCAAGATGTAATTCAAACAGCTGAAATCAGAATGTGCTGGTCAACAAAACGTTTAACATATGGACAGAAAAATCACGAGTGAGGAATGTTTCAGTTTATTTCTCAGGTGACTGCTTTTTGTTGACAGCAATTCATCTGCCACTTCGCACAGGAGAAATCGGTTTTACTTTCTCACATACGAAGTATAGACGTAATCATGAAAATATTTGACCTCAATATTTTGATGAATCTTGACATTATAGACCTCCCAGAGTCCAAAAAATACCGTTTTTCGGAATTGTGTGTGTGCGGGTGTGCATGTGTCTGTGTGTGTTTGTAAACACGATAACTCAAAAACGCAACTAGATACAGTAGATGGATGAAATTTGTTATGTAGTTGTTACACCACAATTGTAGATCTGTATTAACTTTTGGGCCAAATCCATCACCCGGAAGTGGTACTTTACCTGAACACATACTCAATTTTTTTTTATTATTCATGCAGCAGCAAAGTCCGATTTATTCAACTTTACTTTTATAATAATTGTTCAATATATTATTAATTTGATTTGATTTGTTGTTGATGGTTCCTTAATGTACATAATATAAAAATATAATCATTGTCTTGAGGTTTACTCCTCAAATATCCATCCCCATATCTGAGTATACAAGAAAGTCGAGGGGAGACCACTCCCGGTTTTTGAAAATAAAACGGCGCTGATCGAGAGACTGACTAGGTCATCATACAAGATCAACATATTGTTGCTGACCAATCACTTTTGCTTTAAAAACATCATTTAACAATGAGGCGACACAAACAAAGGTAGGTAGGCGAAGAGAGTCTGCCAAGTGATGAAAAACTAAACATACTAATGGTGTTTTCTATTTATTCTATATTTATTAATTTATCTTTTTTTGTTCATATTCACAACTCAAAATACCTGATATTGCTAAATGCTTGTTGTTCTTTGTTTCCCTTAATACAGCTAGGTGGGGTCTGCACACTGATTCAAGTCTTAGAGCCCTGTTCTTCCTAAGCCCCTGTGATTTTCATGAGAAAATATTTTAAAAATGATAAAATTGTGTAAAATTGTTCATATTCAGTATCTAGTTTTGATTCTGCTTGTTTTTATCAGGCAAAAACAAAACAAGATAGTAAACCATGTAGTGTAGTTAGCTTCCACTAACATTAAACTTGTATCCAAATCTGTTAAGTGTACAGTTCTGTCTGATTGTGACACAAAACTAAATTCCATAGGAGCTCCATGCCAAAATTATTAAAACTAAAACTGAAACTAATATATATAAAAATAAAACAGAAATGTCTTTGTGAAATAAAAACTAAACTAAAACTAAAAATACACGATGAAGGAAAACTAAAACTAAACTGAATTTCCAAGTAAGGTCAGAAAAAATATAGAAATAAAAACTAATATAAAAAGGCAAAACTATAATAACCTTGGTGATTAGAGTAGACTCACTAAAAGAATGAGCCTAATCCATACATAGCATTAGTCAGTAGAACCTGCAACTGGTTAACTGAACGCGCTAAACTGGTGGTCAGGGGAACGTTCGGGTCTCAGAGCTTCAGTAAGCAAGGAGCCATGTTCTACAGATGGAATAAGTCCGTGTCTATGAGCAAATTCCTCCACACTTATCAAAAATGAGCCTGCAATCATCAATGACCCCACTGAAGAACAATTGTGTTGTTTCATGGCTTCTCTTCGGCTAAAAGTAATTATTCTGTAATAATATTAGAAGTGAAATACAGTATATACTTTATTTTGTGTTACATTTCTCTTGTTTAAATATCTTTGCCATGGTTACTAGGAATAGATAAACAGGTTACAGCATGACTGCAATTCTAAAAAAACATGTTCATAGGGAGCACGTGCCCCCGTTACAGAAGCGCAAATAAAAATGTCATTGTACATGCAACAATACTGGAAAAACTACAACTGAATTGATCTCAAGGCAGAGACCATCTTACATGGGGTGGCAGTCCACATACACTCACACAACCCAAGAGTTGCCAGCTAACATGGACATCTTGGGCAAGTGGGGGGAAGATGCTCCATTACCACAGAGAGAATATGCAAAACTCCACACAGGCAGTAATTGGACAGTGACATCGATCACTACAATACAGTGCAACACTATTCTCTTAATTACAGGCTCCCCTTAAAACGTGCATATAGGAGATCTACACACAGCATACAGGCGAAGAAGACAGTGTTCAGTTCACATGCTGTGTCATGAGTATTCTGAAGTAGGGTCTTGGCATTTCCTCAAAAAGTAATCAATCCATTCAGTATATGCAGCCCAGCAGCAGGCCTCAGTGAGCTGACTGATTCGGTTTTATTCAGTTTGATTATTTTGTTATTTAGGCAGTGACTGTGCCAGCCATGTTCAAAGGGAACCACCTCATTCCACACTTTAGCACCCAGATTATTAGATTTAAGTATGAGAACCCCAGTTTCTCTAAAGGTCCTAAATGCAGTGAAATCAAATTTCAGGTGAAAAATAGCAGAATTTGTTACAATTATTAAAAAATGCAGAGACCAAGTGTATACAAATGTAAATAAACATATTCAGTGTAACGTGCATGTTAAAAAATAAAGCATATTTGCATGTAAAGCAATGTATAGCATAAATCACAATAATGCACTCATTACTATAACTGAATAAGTGTCCTTTTATTGAAATAACAAATCTTAGTCACCAACTTTTATTTTACCATGTCATTTATACGTAGATAGTCAACAGGTTTTTTTTCCTTATTATTTATCATCTGTTGTATGAGATTGCCATTTTAATTTGTTAATTTGAATTTTATTCTTGTTGATAAAATGAGTGAATGGTGCCTAAGTATCCTTTTATTAAAATAACCAAATCTTAGTCACCAACTTTGTATTTTACCATTTCAGTTTTACGTAGATAGTCAACAGTTTTTTTCCTTCTTCATCATCTGTTGTATGAGATTGCTATTTTATCTTGTTAATTTGAATGTTACTCTTGTTGATATAATGAGTTGTCACACACCCGCGATTAGGGAGCAGCCAACGGGATCATCGAAGTGCGATAACTCAAAGAAAACGGGTTTGGAACAGAGTACTAACGCCTCTCTCTTTTATCTAGCAGAAAACAAAGTGAAATACGCACCACTTTGAAGGCGCACCAGCGATCCTTCTTCTGTGTTTCGTAACAACAACTACTTTCCTTCTGACCTGATCTCATTTCCAGGTCATCTCCGTGAAGTTTTTTGTTTTCCCCTCATTCCTTATGTATGTCATTTCCTGTCCATCCTGTATATAACACCAGTCATCTCACGATCCTGTGGTACTTGTGATGATTACGAATCATTGTTTCAGTCTTTATCAACAACTCTGACCCTTCAGTATACAGGTAAATCAATCCTAAACCTTTATGAGTGTGACGTTTCTCATTTATATCGTCACAGAGTGAATGGCTCAATAACAAATAAACATTTTTTGACTGACTAACTATTACAGACCCCCCCCCCCCCCCCATTATGAGTCTATATACACCCCAATGGGCTTGATAGACTGGGACGTGCCCTCGCAACCCTGGTTTGAAAAGGGGGGGGGGGGGGGGGAGTCCAAATATTCAAAGGAAGGCAAGTGCGTCTATGAACTGACCAAGTGTGCTGCACAATGTATATTCACAAACTGACTACTGCATCCCAATTTACTTAAAATGTAAACTCATATTTTAAATGTAAAACTAAATAGAATATGCATTTCAGTGTTTAAACAATTATTAAAAAATCAGGGGTCAGTGCCAATGCCAACTACATTGGGCACAGCACCAGTATATCATAGGGCCCACTCACTCACACAGCAGCCAGCTTTGAGTGGCCATCAACCTAATGTGCATTTCTTGTTTGAAAACCTATACCAACACAGTGAGAACATGCACACCCCATGGGGATTTAGTCTATATTGTACTCTCCTAATATGGTTCTTATAAAATGTATTCACCCTTTAGAAGCTTTCATATTTTATTTTTATACAACATTGAATAACAGTGAATTTAATTTACTCACTGTTAGTGTGTCATAGGGGAGATGTGCAGCATTATTCATAGTGGCATTCAGTTTTGTTTTAATTTTCTCCTTTGCTACAATCTCCAGGTGGTCCAGGCTGTGTCCCATAATTGAGTCTTCCCTTTTTATGGTTCTATATGATAGATAGATAGATAGATAGATAGATAGATAGATAGATAGATAGATAGATAGATAGATAGATAGATAGATAGATAGATAGATAGATAGATAGATAGATAGATAGATAGATAGATAGATAGATAGATAGATAGATAGATAGATAGATAGATAGAAAAGTAAATGAAGGAAAATAAAACAAAATTGGAATTCCACACCTTATGTGGAAAACTTATATGGACAATGTGACACATTTGATTTCTCTGGCTGACTGTCTGTATTTGTACATTCATACAAAATCAAGAAGTTGAAAGTGACAGCATGTTCAGACATCTGGAATAATTGGTTATGTAGCAGCATGTTTTGTTAAAAATACATTTTGTTCAGCACCTGAAAGATTTATCTTTAACATGTCGATGTCAACTGACCGGATCCTCTTGCTTTCTTAACTAACTAAAGTTATCTTTTGGACTGCACTGTCTCTAACTGAGGTCGTAAAGCTTTTAGGTAACGCTGCTTCAGAAGAATTAATTATAAATTTTTTTCCCATCATCTTTTGCCTTTTTGCCTAATGAGAACATATTGTTTTGAAAGTGTGATTCTGTAATAAGATTTTGTGTGTGTGTGTTAAATCATTTTAAACCATTATTAGAAATAAATTAATTTGAGCTATCCTTAGCCCTTGTTGTCAACTGCACAATTACATTAAAAAAATCCATAAATATGTTGTTTACATATGAACATGTATAAATACCTGCTACTATTAATTCATTTTATAAAGTTGCCTTATATACAGCGTATATAATCAGCTTTTACATAATGTCTGATCTATTCAACTACAGTTCAATTAAAAGAGAAAACAAAAAGAGTGAAGGCGTTTAGGGACACGGCTTGGGCCGTCAGTACGCTCCTTTGGGTGGCACACTGGGAAGTGGCGCTCCTCACAGATCCTGTGACTGGCTGTGTTCACTTTGCTTGTTCTCCCTGCCCTCTGATGGCCTGGCTTTGTCCGGGGCTGTTTCAGCTTTGGTGTCGAGCCCTGCCTGGATCCCCTAAAGCATTGAATTTGATTGTGAAGGTTTCAGTTTCAGAATATTTTGTGACACAGAATCCAAAACTGTACAGAATTTTCAAGTTTTTAATATTAACTGAGTTAAACTGCCCTTCTCTCAAAGAAGTAAACCTCATAGATCGAGACTGCTGGCTCTTTTAAAACATCAGTCTACAAAGCTGAATAGAGCAAACAGAGCAAATCATTCTAATCGAGAGCCTTTTTGAAAACATTAATTTGTCAGACATCTGTTTACCATGCTTTAGTATTTATAAGTTCAAACCTTTTAAGTTTTTATTTTTTTTTTTTTTTATAAGTTTCTTCTTGGTGACGCTGTTGTGTGTACATGTAATTCTAAAGCTGTTTCCATTTTAAAAGCTGCTGTCCTGTGCAAATTGGGAACATCACCCCTAGCACAATTTATTTCTATAAATCTTTTAGCATGTGCCTTATGGCTAAACGGCTTAGCAATGAGAATATTTAACCTTGAAGTGGTCGAGTGGCAGACTAAGCTCATGCTTCATATCCTCAAGAACGGTGAATTCTTCCATGTTCAGATACTTAGGTCAGTTTTATCAGCTGCGCTTTTACTTCTCCTTTCACTTAAAAAAATTTCCTTTGCTGATTACAAAGAAATTGTCTATTGGTAATACTTTTTGATATTTAACAAAATATGAGAATGTCAGTAGGCATTATTTCTTTTTAAGATGCAGCTGTAATCATGGTGTTTTTATGATGTTCAGATCAAGAAGTTTAAGTGAGGATGGCAAAGATCTCCCTTTTTATTTAAAAGCTGTTTGGCTACCCACCCATTTCTGAACAATGGCTGTATTTGCTCTTTTTAAAAAAGCAGACGGTCCTTAGTACAGGTGATAAAATAATGGACCGCTATGCCCACTATCCTTTGTAGTCTTCCATTGTTTATCTAAGGTTTAACTATAAATTCCGTAAAGTAATCTTCAAAGCCAGCTGGACCATTAGCTTAGCAACAGTTTAAAAGATTCATTTACTACGAAAATTCACAGTCCACTGCACACAAATCTCTCAAATTACTGGGAATTTGATATAATCCCAAATGCAGATATGACAAATATCACACAAATTCAAACAGTTATTACAGCTGAATACATCACAGTTAAGGGAATAATGACACTTTGATGCACCATTTAAAAAAAAAACAATTTCTTGTGAGATTTCAACCCAAACGTGGCTGCTTTACAAATCTAGAGCAACAGTGGCTGTAGACTAATTCTGTACTGCGTTTTTAAATGTTAATTGCAAGTAAATATCATCCTCTTGACCATATCATTTAAAGAAAGTCCAAAAAAAACTCCTGCCCATTGAAATTCCTGTACACGTTTGCAGCAGTTACCACCAATTAGAGGAGAAGGATGTTAAGGATAGAGCTGCCAGGTAAGAGGAAAAGAGGATTATAGATGTGCTGAGAAAGGACATGAAGGTGATGGGTGTGACAGAGCCAGATGACGAGGACAGGAAGATATGGAACAAGATGATCCGCTGTGGCAACCCCTAATGGGAGCAGCCAGAAGAAGCAGAAGGTGTATGCAGGGCACATAATACAGAATGTACCATTACAGCACAAAGGGGGAATACTGATGGGTATGCTACCTTGGTATATAGTGAGGCATTCAAGGAGAATACACTGGGACCTTCAGCCATTCAGTAGGCTGGACCACAAGCATAATAGTTAGGATCTTCCAAAGGTGCTCATTGCTTCAGATTATTGTAGGTGGAGAACTTAATATCAGCAAAACCAAGGAACTGCTTATTGACTTTGGTCACTCCAAAGAGCCTCTATGCCTGCTTACTATTCACAGAGTGGCTATGAGGTGGACCACTCCGATAAGTACTTGGGCATCCACATCACAGGTTGGACCAGTCTTGTAACACAAAGGAACTATATTAGAAAAGGTAGAGCAGGCTCTTTTTTACTAGGATATACCATTCCTTTGGTGTGGGTAGTGACATCCTAAACATCTTCTACATCTCTGTGATGGCCATTGCAATTTTCTATGCTGTGGGGTGCTGGGCTAATAACATCACTCCAAAGAGAGGCCCACACTGAATCAACAAGCTGACAGGCTCTGCTATGGGACACACTCTGGACTCTTGGAGGTTGTAGCAAAGGAGAGAATTAAAACAAAACTGAGTGCCATTATGAACAATGCTACACATCCTCTCTGTGCAACGAACGCTGACGACTTTCATCCAACTAAATGCTACTGGGACTTCTTTATACCAACAGCAATACGCCTGCATAATCCTCCACTGTGACTGTGAGAGTCAAGTCAGAAGGTTTGTTTCTTTTCCATTTTCTTCATTTTTAGTCATTGTCATGTATGTTCAGACCATAAGGTGTCTGTCTATCTATCTATCTATCTATCTATCTATCTATCTATCTATCTATCTATCTATCTATCTATCTATCTATCTATCTATCTATCTATCTATCTATCTATCTATCTATCTATCTATCTAATTAGCCCTTTACACATTGAAGGAGTGAATTAACAAGATCAATGAGCTTGAACTCTGGGTGATAAGAATTTCAACTACTGGAAAGCAGTAGGACAGAAGAGAAATCGACATTGAACAAATACAGGCTGCACACACAGCGGTCATCGTGACCATATGCAGTCAGGGCCAAAGAGCAGCTTTTGATTTTTGTTGCTCAGGATGTTGTCTGCATTTAACCTTTAATCCCCCCTGTGTAATAATAAAGTGCCTTTAAACAATACATTTGTTGGGGTACATTGTTGTCTGTTGATAGATAGAATCTCCAAAGTGAGTTCTGCATCTTTCTCTAGCTTGTTTCCCACAGGTAAGTAGTAAGCAGCTTCCTTAAATGGAGGAGGTCCAATACTTTGGGGTCTTGGTCACTAGTGATTCATGGCCACACAGAAATAAATGGTTGTTGCTGTTGAGTGAGGGTCGAGTTGATTGCGAGGTTAACAGTCAAATCAGTGCAATGGCTGCAGTTTTATAGACATTGTACCAGAGTGTAGGTATAGGTTGCTGTAATACTGCATGTCTGCCAGATGCATAATGCATGTACCATGTTACTCATGACTAAGGTGCGAGATATCGGGGTTCTAGGTGGTCTAGGATCTCTTAAATAACTCTTCAAACTCACTGAAAGAATCAAAACAAGAAAACTAGTGGAGGGGGTCTCTAAAAATTAATTTTAGAAAATGTCATGGTGTTATAAATCACTTAATGACTATTATCTGGTTTGTGAGAAAATTGGCTAAAGTTCAAATTCAGAAGAAGGTCCGTTTATTTTTGCCTGCTTTTCCATTGTCATCTGTGCTCTTAACAATCTACGTCCTTCAACATCTGCAATAAGATGCTGCAGATGTTCGATCAGACGGTTGTGGCGAGCACCCTCTTCTACGCGGTGGTGTGCTGGGGAGGCAGCAGAAAGAAGAGCGATGCTTCATGCCTGGACAAACTGGTGAGGAAGGCAGGCTCTATTGTAGGCATGGAGCTGGACAGTTTGACATCTGTGGCAGAGCGACGAGCGCTGAGCAGACTCCTGTCAATCATGGAGAATCCACTGCATCCACTGAACAGGATCATCTCCAGACAGAGGAGCAGCTTCAGCGACAGACTGCTGTCATCGTCCTGCTCCACTGACAGACTGAGGAGATCGTTCCTCCCCCACACTATGCGACTCTTCAATTCCACCCAGGGGGTTAAACGTTAACATTATACGAAGTTACTGTCTGTTATACCTGCATTGTTATCACTCTTTAATTTAATATTGTTTTTTATCAGTATGCTGCTGCTGGAGTATGTGAATTTCCCCTTGAGATTAATAAAGTATCTATCTATCTATCTATCTATCTATCTATCTATCTATCTATCTATCTATCTATCTATCTATCTATCTATCAGCAAACTAAAACACATTTTGTGTGCGGAGTTATTTTAGGATTTTCATCTTTCTACTGTATGTACACCGTATTTTATTGTTGTAGTTACTGTTATTTGTTAATGTGTGCCATTCTGGGAATAAATGTTGGCAGTTTACTTTACAATTATTGCTAATAAATGGTCCCAACCAAACAAGAACAGATAAAACTGTATCCCAAGACCTAAAAGGTTGAGAACCACTGCTGAGGAAGATGATGCAGTTAGATGATTTGCCTTTTCGTTTGCAGTTTCTTCATTTTGCTTGCTCTCTGAAACTCCTGACCAAGTGGTCAGCCTCAACATGTAGAGAATGAGTGCAGCCTTAAAATCGGAGATGTTTGAAATCCGGCCTAAAGCAGACAGAGTTCTAAATGTGGCACTTTGGCACTGGTACCCCAGGACTGCGATTGCCGGTCAGTGTGCCATGCTGTATGCTTAAGAAATCCAGTAGGGGATGATTCTAAGAGCTAAACCACCTGTCACTATTATGTGTATTATCTAATCATAAAAAAAGTTTATCTGTAGATACTATAGAGTGATATATAATTTAAAAATTTTCACCTTTGGAATAGTTTGTGATTCAGTCATGCTCAAAACCTATTTGTCACTTAAAAATCTAATATGCATGGCTGGTCTTGTTTTCCTTGACTTGCCTGTGTTGGCGATTTCATATACCATCAAGCATGAGGTAGTCATTTTAAATAATTCACAGCAATAAATGCTTTTACTACAGCTCTTGATAAAAGAGAGAGAGAGAGAGAGAGAGAGAGCTTCTTTTAACATCTTCTCAGTTTTCATGGAAACCTTCCCAGGTCCCAGACCACGAACAAGATAATAAGTCACACAAGATAAAGTTTAGACATGTGGTCCTAAAGTTCATTCAATCAAGAACTGAAAAGACGGGAGCCTGCCAAGCAGCTTTCCTCATTTTAAGTTCATCCTCCTTAAATTCTGCGGATAGTTAAGTCGCCCAAAAATACAAGTCGGAAAAGATGATGACCTGTCTGATCCTAATATTTAAGACGCAGTTTAAGAACCAAGGTGGCTGGGAAGTGTCTAGCCAAATGTTTAGGATATTGAGTCAGGCAGAAGAGACGGATCTACGACTGCTTAGTATCATAGATTTTGTTTCCTTTAAAAACCCGGGATTTAAACCTGTACAAAAGGAAAGGCAACCCCGTTACTACCTCCATTCCCATTTTTTGATAAAAAAAAAAAGCTTTATTGGTGATCTGCACTACTGTTGTAAAGATAAAGCTGATCTGTATTTTACATTGCTCTCTGAATAATAGAGAAAAAAAAATAAGTATAAAGGAGTAAGCAGTATTATTTTAAGTAGTCTGCCATTCCGGGTGTCAGAGATTCTATTTGATATCAGAGTCGTTCTCTTTTGCAATCTGAATCCACAATGTGCTTCATTTTGCTCTCTGCATTGCAACCTCTTTTACCTTTTTTTTTTGCACATTCCTTTATTCTTGATCTGCTGATACAGCACACCTCCCAGTCAGCTTACCAAAAGTAATCAGACTTTAAAGAGAACTTGTAAATTCACATCATTTGCATGTCCCTAATAGGCATCCTTCTTCAGGCTTTCCCATGAAAATGATACCTTATGGTAATGAATGTTCCAAATGATGTCTGTGAAATGCTCTCAAGGTCTGATTTATCTCTGCTTCTGTAGTACTAAAGGAGCTCGCATGCTTGGTGACAGGTGTGAGGAAACTTCTTTAAAAATATATCATTCTCTAGTTTTCACAGGCGGCCTCAGATGTTGAGCACCTCCATAAAGCGTATGCAAAATAATTATGATATTGTCATATTTTTTTTCTTGCTTTTCTTATGTGACAAACTTACTAAAAAGGAGATAAAAGGAGCTCCGTGCCTTTTTTTGAAGGGGAGGAGCTGTCTTTTCAGGCCAAGACGCTATGTCCTGTGTCTGGATGACACATGTCAGACTTAATTTTATGCTTCTTCTTTGTCTTTTCTGGTTTTTTATTTCTGTCTTGCTTGTTAGCTTTCCTGCAATTACATACATATAACCAAGCATTTTTATATACAGTGCCTTTTATTGTGGGCATCATCTACTGAAATTACTATTTCTGCATTTGTTATGTTGAACATTTATAATTTAGTCTGGTAAATGTTAAACTGCATTTGAAATGTACATTGGTGAAGGTTTACCAAAAGAGGAAATCAGCAAGGGTCTAGAGAAAATGAGGCCACAGGGGACCTAGCAGGGGGGAGATGGGTCCGGGTTTGGGATGACTGGGGCCAGACTGACCTTTTAAAGAGGCAAGAGCTGCCTCAGACCCTTGACCTGGCTATAAGAATCCTCTAAAGGGACGATTCTTCCGTTTATCACAGTAATGAACTTCTGATGCTTTAATGGCAGGAAGCAAGGTAACCAAAGACATCCCAGGACTTAAGGACATATCTGACTACTGACAGACTCATTAAACCTGTTTAGTCCCAAGCAGAAGAGACTGCATAGGGACCTAATCCAGGTATTTAAAATCCTCAAAGGCATTGATAAAGTAGATTCAGCAACATTGTTTCAGCTTAAGAGTGAAATTAAGGGGAAGTGCGTTTAAGAGTGAAGCCAGGAAGCACTTCTTTACACAAAGAGTTGTGGGACTCTGGAGCAAATTACAGAGACGTGCAGTTGAAGCACTACCCATAGCTCATGACCATAGGTGAGAGTAGGAACATAGATCAACTGGTAAATTGAGAGCTTCGCCTTGCGGCTCAGCTCCTTTTTCACCACAACAGACTGATGTAGAGCCCGCATTACTGCGGATGCCGCACCGATCCGCCTGTCGATCTCACGCTCCATTCTTCCCTCACTCGTGAACAAGATCCCGAGATACTTGAACAATGCATCAATGTCAGCAATACAGTATATTTAATTTCAATCCAAGAATCTATATCCTAATTGATATGACACCTCACAATAATGGAGGGCCACAGAGTAGGCCCAAAGTCAAAATTATGTTTCTTCAGATTCAGAGCAGTCAGAGTATAGCTCACTTCACACACTGAGGTGAGATGAGGTGAGGTGAGATAGACCGGAAAGACTGTAATAAAAGAACAAAATGCACATGAGCTAAAGTGATTGCTCACTGAAACAGCTTTTTCCGTGTAGAGTAGTGGTTTGCCAGTATTACCGTCTACTTCCTTTCCCACTCTGGGGTATTTTACTTGTCTATTGGACTAACTAACAATGTGACTCCGAACAGGGCGTGATTACACCAGTACTTGTCATTCTCTCCTGCTGGTGCCAAATAATTTTACCAAGCAATGAGCCAAGGAACCTTTCCACATCCTACCCTTAACTACATACCCACTAAGCTCTTGACGTATCCAAAAATTTGAGAACTAAAACAATTTTGGAACCCCCTGTGAAATAAAATTGGGGGTGAATACTGTAAATAAAGGCTGAAATGCCTTCTTACCCACAATGGCTTCTGAAAGAGTCCTCTTCTCCCTTGTGGGATTCTCCCATGAAAATTACCTTTCTTTTGCATTTTCCCTACCTTCTGCCTCTTAATGCCCTCCAGGCTCAGCATATCAATTTCATTAACTAGTGCTTTTCCATCCATCTAAACAAACAACTGCTACTACCTCTGCCAATCTATTTCTGTTATTACTAAGGTATATGTTAAAAAAAGCAGTATTTTTAGGGGAAAATAAAGTATTTGAATACAAAACAATTTGCTGTGTCTCCTTTGTATACACGATTCTTTTGAAATTTTGATCTGCAAATGATCTTTTTTATTGATTATAATTAAACATTTAATAAACATTATTTATGGCTTTCATCCACCAAGCCAATCCAGGGCTATTAGGAATAAATTCTGAACACCAACCCCGAATGGATTATCCTAATAGCACCCATGGGCTCTAAACATGATGAGAAGAAGGCAGATGTTCATGGTTTTCTGTATATACTACTGATTAAATTCTTCCTCGTTGGAGATTCAGGACCCTCTATGTCACATTCCTGTTTCCTAAATGGCATTTTCTCCTCGAAATAACAAGTCCTGTAGTTCCTAAGAGGCTCATTATAAAAGGAATGGCCTTGTGCCATAACAATGAAACGCCAAACATGTTTTGCTTTTCAAAAATCTACAGTGTTTCCATGATTTAATGGGGAAATTCTAGAAGATTTCTCAAAAGATGCACCTTTCAGATTTTTTTTTTTAAATTTCGTCTCAAAATGCATTATTATTATTATTATTATTATTACTATTATTATTATTATTATTATTATTATTATTATTATTAATATTATTAACCCCACAGAGCTGATTCCTTAGTTAAGCCCAATGGAATATAGTTTGACCTGAATTTACCCTTTTTGAAAGGTGATATATTATTATTATTATTATTATTATTATTATTACTCCAGCCAAGGTTCTTGCTTGAGCCAAATGCTGCTGGAACATTTAGTTTTTAAAATGGATTTATTAATTATTATTATAATATATATATATATATATATATATATATAGTTTTTTTACCCCATCTAGCATGGGTTTCTGTCTTGTATCCAGTGCTGCTGGAATAGACCTATACCTGGATAAGTTAGTTTTAAAATGAATGTACTATTATTATTATTATTGTTATTATTATTGTTGCTATTATTATAATTAATCCATCCAAGTCTGGTTCCTGTCTTGACCTTGATGCTGTTAAAATAGCTAGTGTTTAAATGGATTTATTTTTGCATAAATTCCAGCCTCGAATCCCTTTACACCGATTAGCTAGTTTTAAAATTGATTTATAATTGTTATTATTATTATTATTATTATTATCACAAGTCTATCCAAGCCTGATTCCTGCCTTGAGCCAGATTCTGCCCCAACTAGGACAGGTTCCTGCCTTCAGCCCAGTGCTGCTAGAACAGACCTTTATGCGGTTACTAGTTTTAAAATGTATTTATTATTATTATTACATCCAGGCCTTCCACTACAATATTTTAAATTTTATTTCCAGTTTGAAAATGGATGTATTTTTAGTATTAGTCGTAGTAGTTGTAATAGCAACAGTATTATCTCTCCATGTTTGTCTGTTTCTTGCCAGGAGCCCAATACTTGACCTAGTTTAAGCCTGTTTGAAAAGCATATATTATTATTATTATTATTATTATTATTATTATTATTTTACATCAGTAAAGCTAATTCTATTTTACCTTAATGACCTTCAAATGTGTGATCCTGCTAGTTCTAGTCACTGACTAAAAAGATATAACTCTAAATACCCGAGTAAAACATTTAATCTCATCAGTAGAAATTCATGGGTCTTAAAAGTTATTCACCTCCACTTGTCACAGGATGGTTTTCAAGTTTAATGCTGCCTTTACTTGAATTAGAATGGAGGAAGATGAAAGCCATTTAGAATGGGGAAGAAATGAAACCTTGCCATAGGCAATGCAAGCGGGCATTAAGTGCCAGAAGACACTAAAGTCATGGGTATATTTGAATAATCACTACAAAAGCAATGTAAGTTCCATTTTCTAAGCTAAAGCCTTGGAGAAAAGCCAGCAGAGTCAGATCATTTACACAGAGACATTCTATAGGCAGCTATTGTGCTTCCACAAATACGGCAAAAAAAATAAAAAATCCTTTTGTGTCAACAGTCAATCAATCTGTTATAAATAGAATATGAAATAATAATAATAATAATAATAAATAATATAGTGCCTTTTTGCGGTAAACAAAATCACTAAGCACTTTACAAAGTAATTCAAATGAATCCAGACTCTGGCAGGAGCATTTGGAAGCAATTGGAGCATATAACAGAAAATGGTATTTTTGCATTTATTAAATTAAAGTGAAAAGTACAACAAAAATAGAGGGATTTGTGTCAGCATGGGGCCTGAAAATAAGCAAATAGTCCTCAATAGGAAACAGAATGGAAAGTTAAGTTTACAGACACTGTTTTGACTGCAAGTCCTCAAAATAACTGAAAACGCAAGCCTCGTCTTTCAGATGTTGTACTGGGGATTTGGATGAAAACATACAAAAAAAAAAGCCATTTCTGACTTTTTTGATATTTTTTTTATTACAGAACATTTTTGCAGATTATCTTTATTTAAAGACCTAATGTAAAGTGTTTTTTAGTTTACCTAATGAGGATAATTTAGATTGAAAATCACTGAAAAACTTCTACGAATTCTCTTTGTTCTCCCAACTCACATATTATTGCTTTAATTGTAGAAGCTGCATTTAATATAATTTCTTCATTCCTTCAATTTCATTATTTTACTTTAAAAGGATTTGAATGCATAGTCTCATTTTGTTTATTGCATAAATGTATTATTTTCACATTTAAAGAGATGCATTACCATATTTTCTTTCACATATAAATTTAATATTTTATTCCATTAAAAATGTTAAATGTAACCATTCCCCACCATATGTTACTGTCTTCTTTTGATTTGCTTTTCTGGTACAATAAATTTTCATTCTGCTGCACACATTCTTTCCTTCCTTCCTACCTTCCCTCTTTCTTTCTTTCTTTCTTTCTTTCTTTCAGTTATTTGACTTATTTCAGCATAAGGTCACAAGGAGCTATGGTGGGCAAGTTGGGAATCCATTCTTAATGTCATGCCAGTGCATTTTAATGTACAATTAATGCCAGTCTAGACTCATTCTAATCTTACCCTTTCAAAGTCATCAAATAGTGTACAAAGCACATTTGTGGGACAAAACCACTGTGACCACTAGGGTGCCCCAAACACCAGACACAACTCTCATAGACATAGTCAGTCAGTCATTGTCCAACCTGCTATATCCTAACACAGGGTCACAGTGTCTGCTGGAGCCAATCCCAGCCAGTACAGCGCGCAAGGCAGGAACAAACCCCGGGCAGGGCGCCAGCGCACCGCAGTCATAGAGAAAATGTTAAAAATGGTTAAAATGAAGGTGTTTTGTTATCAAACAATACCTGAATAGGCTCCATAGCCCGTCCAGCACAGTACAATATATTATAAGCAATCCTTTCCATCTCCTTCCACTCCTCCTTAGCAAGTGTTGTCCTGTTCCAAGTGACTCTAACTTACAGAGTTAGGTGAGATGTCTCCTGTTATGCTGAACCCAGGAGTACTTGACATTGCACAATTTAACCACTACTGGGTAATATGGAAGCTGCCCAAAATAGGGAGGTCTGTTCCTGGCAGTGCCCTCTGGTGGCACCCAAGGACCCTGACAGAACTGCCTTTCTGAACTTCAAGTTCCAGGCAACCCTGCGGTTGTCCAGATTGGGACCAAGTTCAAGGAACAATGCAACCTGTCATACTGTGCGATAAACTGTTTTTAACACAGTGCCTCCCCAGTCCATCCATTATCCCTTTGCCCTGACTGGGATAAAATTTGAAAACCATCAGAGCCGTGCTGTGCCTCCATCCGTGTTGGCCTCCCAGCTGGGTGAAGAAATCACCCACCACCCCAGTTGGCATGCCAATAACGTTATGGCACTCACACCAAATTTAGAAATTCAGACTGGGACCCTGTGAGCATGCAAACCACTGTGTCATCGTGCTGCCCTGTCGTACACTACCAATGTCATTGTGCTCACAAAATCCATTCTGAATCCATTTTCTGAGCTTAGTTTCTATGCTTCTGGACTGGAGCACATCATGGCAGCATTGGACAGAAGGTGTGCACCAGCTCTGAAGGGGACGGCAGCCCATCATAAACTGTACTTATATACACAACCACATTCTCATTCACATATACTGTGCCAGTCCAGACCTCACGAATCAAACCAAATCAAGCATCTTTGGGAAATGAGAAAAGCGATTAGAAAACTGCATACAGAAAGTGACATATTACCATCCAACTATATATTTTGTGGTTTAAATTTCACAGAAATCACCTTCTATCAGTGTTAGGGAACATTAGTTTTAAAAGTAACTTAGTTATATTACTCATTACTTAAAACATAAATACATTACATATTTACATATTATAAAATGGAAAAGGTTACAAACATTGCGTTGCTTGTCCGATACTTTTTCTTCTTTTGTATAAAAATGTGCACATTTCACAGGCCAGCATTTATTATTAAATTCTAAGCCCATATATAAACTGACCAGAAACACAGCCAGGTTGGGCTATTTTCTTGTGTTTTATAAAAACATTTAGTCCTTCGTGTGTTGTGAACTAAATAACGTCCACTCGCTTTTCTCAGAAGATGTGTAGTATGAGCACTGGCCTCTGAGCTAACAGATCTCACTGTTTCAACATACCTGTAGCCAGAAAGATGGATGAAAACTCCACTGACACGTTACTTACAGGTTTCTCTTACTGGATTGCATGCAGCACACTCCTTCCTGCTTGGCTACGCGATTGAGCCCTCAAAGGACTGGCATACTGTGCACAACGTTTGCTTCTTGCCTTACACCTTGTGGTGCTGTGATAGTCGCTGGCTCCCCTTGATCCTAAACCGGGCGGATTAAGTTTACCCCTCAGCGCATGCAGGATTAAATATATACTTATATAACTTTTGTTCAAGTTCTTTAACTCAATCGCATGCTACGCACAGGCTTAAGCTCTTCCTCCCTAGATGTCACCGAACCGCTGGGGCACACATGCACGTCGTTACAGCAGCTGCAGCAGGCAACGTCTTTGTGAAAAAGAGGCAATCCTTCTGCAAAATAATACAGAAATTTTATTTGATTTGGAGTGGAGGGAATATGCCTCCATAGTATTGCAGTAATGGCAGGTCTTTTTTTAAAGTAATGCAGGTATTTTTTATTTCAATCATTGAGTTTTTCATTACTTCAAAAAGTAGTGTGGCTCTGTAGCGGACTTTTATTTTTAACAAAAAGTTTCTCTGCTACATTTGTAAAAGCAGAATAATAAAGCTCCTGTATAGCAAGGTGGTGTCCTGGCTCAGCAGGAAACACATAACTCATTTATTGAAATGAACCGGGAGATGTATGCAAAAAGCAAAACAAAATAAAATATAAATGAAGTAATCGAAACAAAAATCAGTCAAAAAGTCAAAACCAGGCAAGACACAAAGATCAGTTAGCAAAAAGAGTTTATTTGTGTGTAGCGGTTGCCACATGAGCTTTATTCCGTGGGCAGTTTGCTGCCTCTTTGGGTGCATTGCAGGGAAGAAGAATACTGTAAATACACCTTTAAGGGGGAGTTCATAACTCGGTCAGGGCAGTTGGTGGTGGGAACTTAAAAACCGGAAAAGAAGGGGAGAAAGGGAGACATCTTGTGGTGGAGCAAAGAGAAGAGACGAGGTAGCGCCAAGTAAAATATCTGCTGGAACAAGTTCTTTTTTTTGAAAACTCGGCGACACAAGGGAGACGCGTCTCTGAAGACGGACCTTTTTTCTTTGATTTCGCTGGAATACTTGGACTGGTAGGATTGAACTTTGTTGTTATTGGCTCGACGTATTCCAGTAGGGTTTCTCTTTGCCCTGCACAATAAGGACAGTAATCCCATTTGGTCGAACTGGTCTGTCTGATTTATGAACATTGCGCGTTTAAACCAGGAAGGGGGGTTTCAATTGTTATGTATTTGTTTGTTTGGTTTTTTTTATGTAAGATAATATATGTGTTATTCTTTTGCTTCTTCTTTATTTTGTAATATGGCTTGTTGTTACTGCTAAGCTGGGACTGGTGGTGGGGAAATCAAATAAAAGGACGAGCGTTGGTCACGTTGCCCGATAGATTTTATATATTGAACTGCGTTACACTAGCAATTTTCTAATCGTGCTTATCCTGGGGTTTAGTTGTTCTCCCAGGGCAGCAGTAGGTGTGTGTGTGTGTGTGTGTGTGTGTGTTTAAAGGATTTATCTGCAGATCGGATAAAGCTTGTCACAATCGCTGGCCTTTTATCCCGTTGTGCCAATGAATTCAAGGTCACGGTCCTGTAGGCCTCGCCCCTAGAAACACGTAACGACGGTTACACAAAATGGCGTCTAATACGGAAAAGGCAAGAGGAACCTAAAATTCAGCCCTGACCGTGAGAGGTGGACCCGTGAGTGGCATTGCTGTCTCACACTTTCAAGAGACTGGGTTTGAATCTCAGCCTGGTCACTGCCTCAGTGCATTCTGTATTTTCTCCCTATAAACTACTGTGAAAGAAACAGCCGGAAACACAACGTAGGTTTGGGGCAGCCACCCGTATGGTTTCCCTGGCTGCAAAAGTCTTTAAAGTAGCGTACAATGTGTACAGGTTAGAGTCCAAAACAGAACTGTTTAAATATGGAGGATGAGGGGTTTTTATAGGTGGTTCACAGGAAGTGACGTCCTCGAGGCCGAGACAGGTAGGATTTCTCGTGTTTGGTCTGCGAAGAGAAAAGAGAGAGGCTTAGTGCACCCCGCCGCCCTCTGGCCTGGCGTGGAATTGGCATTTCCTGGTCCCTTTGGTTAACTCCCAAGCGCACGTGTGTGACACTACCTTACATAAATTTTATTTTTAAAAGACAAATAATTTTTGTGGTGCCTCACACCTCCAAAAGTATGCATTTGAATCCTATCAAGGTTATTGTTTGTACAGCCTAATGATTCTCCTGATGTCTTTGTGGGTCTTCTTTGTTTCTTCCATTTTGTCACAGGCCAAGGTTAGGTTAATTGGTGGCTGAACAAAAGCCTGTCCTCAGTATGTCAAGTCAACTTGTCGTGTACACATCGCAATTTGCTTTTATTTCATTGTCTACTCAGAACAGTTGACAATAATATAATAAACATGAATAAATAAAAATAATAATACAGCTACCAAGCAACACATATAATATCTATATATATAATTCACTAAGTCCATGGCAAGCAAGACGCACGCAAGACAGAGCCCTGCCCACCAACTCACAGATCCCCGCCCACCAACAATTCACTCAGCAGCCAACCATGGCACGCAAGACAGAGACCATGGGATATGCAAGACAGAACCACGCCCACCAACTCACAGAGCCCCGCCCACCAGCTCTAAGACCATGGGATACGCATGACAGAGCCCCGCCCGCCAACTCTAACCCTCCTCCCAAGTCCACCCTCGCTCTCGAGGCACGCAGCATCTCACCAAACACCGCCTCAGTCACTTTCGTCTCTGCTACAGTCCACATGCACCTCTGAGCCATGTTGACTTTTCATTGTTCTTTTCGGTTCCGGCTGTTTTTCTATATATAATCCACCAAGGCGCCCGACTATGGGATACGCACACACGCAAGACAGAGCCCCGCCCGCCAACTCTAGCACTTACTGTCACCGGTTGCATTAACAAGCAACCTTTGTGGCGTCACATGCATGTACTTACACTGACGACAAATATGACAGTTCTTCCTCATGAACAAGATTTCACAAGACAGGAAAAACAGAACACCTGCAACATTACCTTCGCATTGTTTTCCTTTTATTTCTGATCCCGTTCAACAACTATGTGGCGACATCGACTTCTCAACTGTGACTCCGGAACAACTCAGTACATGAGCTATATTAAGCGTCACCAATGAAGACTCGCTACACCTTAATGAACAAGTACTGAAACTTGTCCCTACCGACGAAGTAACTTTCGCCAGCGTTGACTCCATCGTCACAGACGATCCTGTACATCAACTTTCATTCCCCGAAGAATTTCTTAGCAGTCTTACTCCCACTGGCATGCCTCCGCATAAACTCAAATTTAAAATTGGTTCAGTTGTCATGCTTCTCAGAAACCTCATGCCAGCAAGAAGTCTCTGTGATGGAACTAGACTGACTGTTACCAGCATTCACCGCAATGTACTGGAGTGTAAAACAATCGCAGCTGCTACCTCACAAACTGTCCATATTTCCCGGATTTCCCTGACCCCATCAGATTCAAATTTGCCTTTTACTTTTACATGCAGACAATTTCCTGTTAGATTGGCCTTTGCAATGACAATTAATAAGGCACAGGGACAAACTTTCAAAAAGATATGCCTGTATCTGCCAAAACCAGTTTTCAGTCACGGACAATTGTATGTTGCTCTCTCCAGAGTTCCATCTTTTCATTCACTCACAGTCATATCCTCAAACCCACCCCATTTGGACAACCGTGTCTTTCAGGAAGTGTTCACCCATCAATAAATAATTATGCGGAGTATGCTACACCGCGGGTTGGCTAGTACAATATATTTTCTTATGATTGACTGTTCAGGAACCTGACAACCTGTGGGTAGAAACTGTCCCCGAATCTACTGGAACACAGTGGGCTGGCTCCTCATCTGGGATGGTTCCTTCCTTTCTCCTACACCAGCCCTGACACTTATCTGTATTCAGGGGGCTTAAATTATAGTGACGTGGCATCCCAGTGTGGCCATGGTTAGCACTGCTGCCTCACATCTCCAAAGTTCTGGGTTTGACTCCTCACTCAGGCCCTGTCAGTATGGAGTCTGTATGTTCTCCCTGTGCCTATTTGAGTTCCTCTCCCCATCCCAGACATGTGCTGGATGGGTTAAATGGCAGTTTTACATTAGCTGGAATATTAGAGGAAGCATGGGCTTCTAGAGTACTATGATCCAGGGTTGCTTCCTGCCTTCCAAAGAGTGCTACCTACGTCAACTGAAGCCCAAACCAACTCCCTCCTTAAATAATAGAGATATTATATAATATTATATTATTAATATTATAGATTTCCATCCCTATATTGTATATGTTACGACCAAAGCCCGAAATCGGCCAAAGTGGGAAGTGTCCAGCCAAATTGGGAAAAGGCCAATGGTACTGTAAATTGAACAGCCAATGTTTGCGAAACAGCATGGGACGATCGGCCAAAGTCGGAAGAAAAAAGTCATGAGCAGATTTTGGTGGGTCTGTATAATTTCATACTTGATACAATGTCTTTACTTTATGAATATCCATCATCACTTGTTACAACAAGATGAACTTTTATGACATTTCGAATTGCACAACAGTTTCTTATTTCTACATTTGCAGCGATTTGTTGTGCACTTAGTAGACAAATGGAATATTATTGTCACAGTGTGGCACCTTCCTTGTTAACACGCGCATGCCACCGTCACACCGGAACTGGACAGTCTTACATCAGCACATTGAATTTTGGCCAGGGATTTCCCGCCACTTCGCAAAATGGCCGGCCAAACTAGCATATACACTGGTCATTTCTAGTAATTGGACTTTGGACACACCTCTTGGCCAAAATGTGAAATGGCCAGCCAATTCGGGAACTAGCAGAACTTTGTGTTTTGGCCGTAACATATACAAGTATACAAATACTGTCAAAAAATGCTTTCACGGTTAAATTCAGACTGGGTATGGGGATTAAATATTTTTAGTCTTAGTGGAGAAATCAAGGTCTTTAAAACTCTGAAATGCATTGATAAACTTGATCCATCAGAATTCTTTCAGTTAAACAGTGTTAGAATAAAGAGACACTAGAGTCATGAAAAGGTTTGGGGCAGCCACCCATGTAATATTCCCTGGCTGTAAACGGGTACATTGCTAGCACTGATGTGCTCAGAAAAAGAACTGACTAGGTTAGTCAAATATGGTGGCTTTAAAGGCCAGAAAAGGAAGTGAAGTCATCGAGGGCCGAAGTGACCATAGACTCGGACCAGGACGTGACGTCGTCTAAAGGGCCGGAACCAGAAGTCTTTTCTGTCATGTGTTCTTCACCGGAAATGATGTCATCTAAGGGTCAGGACCTGGAAGTGACGTCATCAAGGTCGGAAACAGAAGTGACATCATCAGAGCCAGGTGGAATTTCCCGTGAACGGTCTGCAGGAAAGTGAGAAAAAAGGTCAGTGCACTCCGCCACCCCCTGGACTGGACTGGCGTGGAATTACTCTCATTTAGACCCTTTAGCTGCCTCCCATGCGCACGTGTATGACAACAGTAAATGGAGATAAAGTGAACACATTTACACCTGAAGTCAGGAAGCACTTCTTCAAAAGAAAGGGTTGTGGGAATCTGGGATAAGCTAGAGAATCATGTAGCAGACAACTTTTAGAAAGTAACTGAGATTTTAGGACAAAAAACTCTCTGGATTGAACAGTTTCCTCTCGTTTATCAAACTTCTTGCGTGCTTATTTTCTCCGATTTAAACACTGATTTGTTTTTTTGTATTTTAATTACTTGATTTCAAGGAGACATTTTTTCAGTGCGTTTCATCTGTTCTCCTCCTACATTCTGTACATTTGCTCGTGTTTCCTTCTTTCAATTAAACATGTAGCTAAATGCTGTCCTTTATTTTTAATCCATAGCTTTCAAACCCTTCACACGAATTAGCTTGACTCTGAAAGTGAGACAACGAATGGCCACATGCTGGTCTGCGGAGGGGAAGCATGCATAATGATATCTGTACATCGGCATCTCCCTGCTAAATAACCGTTTTGCTTTTGTCTCACTCAGTGTGTGTGTGTGTGTGTGTGTGTGTGTGCGTGTGTGAGAGCGTGTGTGTGGCACTGCCTTTTGACGCCATGGAAAGCTCCTCATGGTCTGTATCTGAAAGAATCCACAGCAAGGATTTAATTACACAGAGATTTAACTTGGCACCAATATCCGATCCTTATTGAAGTTAATAAATCTCCTGTGATGACAGCCCCACACCCCACAAATAGACACAGGTCCCCAGACCTCCCAAAGTCTCTCTTAAGTGTTTACTCAAGCCTGATCCCAGACACAGACAGGGCTGAAATTGTCCCTTCCAGGTGAGTTCCTCCATAAATCATAATCTCTCTCTTTCTTGTTCACTCTCTCTCTCTCTCCCTCCCTCTGGTCTCCAGACAGTGATCTCGACTTGAGGGCTTGGCCGCATCTACGGGCCTCTTTAATCCTGCTTTCTTTATTTTTACTCTTTGCTTAGGAATGTTGGCACATGCTTACACATTAATAAACTACCTGTTTCAAACTCAAAAGAGAGAAGAAAAAAAAAATCCACTGCTTTTCAACATGAAAGAAATGTTTTAATGTGTAAAAACGACAGACACGCTCTTGAGGTTTTGTGCATGCTACACATATACAAACCGACACCCGTTAAAAGTTTTGGAAGTGCCTCACGTTGTTAAGAAAGGGTGTCTTTTAGGGGCACGTTGTTCACATCTTTCAAGCTTGAGCCCCTCTGGTGTGGGGCCAGGCTAAAGATGGAGGGAGAGACCAGACGCTTCTTAAACAATGCAACTGCTAAACAAGGCATTTGTCATCACTGGTTACAAATGACTAGAGGACTACAACAAAGAAGCATTGTGGTACTATACAAAGATAATGTAAATTTTGGAAGTAACAGGTGACAGGCTTGGTGCAATACTACAAATGGGATTGCTGTAGTCAGATGTGTGCTATTTTGTGTCGGTTATTCTAAATGTGTGCAGAGTGGATGGGCGATTCCAGTGATACTGACATACTGATTAAAAGGTCTGTAAGATTTTTGTTCTACACAGAGAACAGCATCGAGTCACTTACGCCGACTATATGACAATAAGGCAACACGTGACTGTGCAAAGAGGTTAGATTATCCATCCATCCATCCATCCGTTATCCAACCCGCTATATCCTAACTACAGGGTCACGGGGGTCTGCTGGAGCCAATCCCAGCCAACACTGGGCACAAGGCAGGAAACAAACCCCGGGCAGGGTGCCAGCCCACCACAGGGCACACACACACACACCCACAGCACACACTAGGGACAATTTAGAATCACCAATGCACCTAACCTGCATGTCTTTGGACTGTGGGAGGAAACCCCACGCAGACACGGGGAGAACATGTAAACTCCACGCAGGGAGAAGTTTAGATTATCAGTTTTGAAATATTTAGACACAACCAGGGTCAGCACAGAGGTGTGCGCATCTGTTGAAGTTTCTGATTTGGCTTCATGTGAGTGTGGCTGCATGAGTGAGTAGGCCCTCCAATGTGCAGAAGCCCGGTGGTAAATTGGACCTTTTCTTGTGCCTAAGCCCTGGACCCAAATTCAATTAAGTACGTTTGAAAATGTCTAATAACAGCCTGGTCTCAAAAGCACTAGCTCTAAATAGTGATGAGCAAAACCCAGCACGGTTTGCTTCCTTGTGAGTCTGGTGAAATCGGTGTTCAGGAACTTCGCTGAACATGGTGAAATGTTCTGTCAATAAAGAAGGAGGGACTGAACTAGTCTTGAGCAGATTATAAAGGTGCATTGGTCTTTTAAGTGGCCCCTTGCCTAGGGAAGTGTTTGCCAACTATGCGGCCGTTGTGCCTGAAAATGTTACCTGATTTGTGAGGCAGCGGCATTAATCACTACCTCAAACAACAAAACATGCAGACAGAACGACAGCCACAAAGAAAATGCAACAAATGGCCACAAACTAGCAAAATATATCATCACCAGCCAACCCGTGGCGTAGCATACGGCGCATAATTATGTACTGATAGGTGAACACTTCCTGAAAGACACAGTTGTCCAAATGGGGTGGGTTTGAGGATACAACTGTAGGTGAATGAAAAGATGGAACTCTGGAGAGGGCAACATACAATTGTCCGTGACTGACAATTGGAGGACCGCCGTCGCACGCTCATTCAGCGATTCACATCCACAACAAACAAACTGTTTTACACGCTGCATACAGCGATTCACATCTGCGACAAACAGGATTTTTCTTAGATGGTCCTGTCGCGTCTACCCTCGCACTCGAAGCATACACACTGCCTGGTCATGTGCCCGGTCGCAAGAGCAACTCATGGAGACCCGCCAACCAACTCTAAGACCATGAGATACCTCTCACAGACTTTTACATGCTGCATACAGTGATTCACATCTGCGACAAACAAACTGTTTTACACGCCGCATACAGTGATTCACATCTGCGACAAACATACTTCTTCTTACAGTAGATGGTCCTGCCGCGTCCACCCTCGTTCTCAAAGCATAAACACTGCCTGGTCATGTGCCTGCTCACAAGAGCAACTCATAGAGACCTGCCCACCAACTCTAAGACCATGACGTGTAAAACAGTTTGCGATGGTGGATGGGGTCATGTGTCGTAACTGAAAAGAATAATGACTCAGAGGTGCATGTGGAGTGTAGCAGAGACGAACGTGAATGACACCCTGTTTTGTGAGTTGCTGCGTCCAAGTTGATGGGCGTGGCTCTGCGTGGCTCATTCGTGTTCGTCTCTGCTACACTCCACATGCACCTCTGAGCCACATTGACTTTGTCGCCGTATCCAATGGTCTTAGAGTTGGTGGGCGTGGCTCCGTCCTGCGTGCTCCATGGGTGTCTTGCTCGCTGGCGGCTTAGTGAATTATATATATAGATGCTCCCAGTGTGGTACAGTGATTAAGGGTTTGGACTTCAAACCCTAAGGCTGTGGGTGCAAACCCCGCAAACCCTGCTACTGACACTGTGCGACCAATGAGCAACTTGACCTGCCTGTGCTCCAACTGGAAAACCAAAAGAAACGTAACCAATCTTTATATATAATACGCTACCATGGCTGTCTGTTTGTCTGCCCAGGATTTTAAATCATCTGTAGCTCGCAAACCGTTTGACCGATTGACCTGAAATTTGGTACACATACAGTAGACTACGTGACGTCTACTATTCGCTTTCGGGATGATGATTGACCTCCAAAGTTATTCCTGTTTATATTTTTATTTTATTGTAGAATCAACTCTCGGCAGCAGCAGAGTGGCCGTGTAGCGCATGTGTACGGGCGCCGTTCTCATCCCTGCCACCTTCACCTTCACTTCCCCTACCTCTTCATATCTTAAATCAATCTTGAGGCAGATTGAAGACTTAAGTGCCACAGAGAGTGAAAAATTAAAGAAAACGTACTAAGTAATTGCAACACAAACACTGACGTAATCAGTTTTAATGCGAAAAGAAGAGAAGGATCGGGCCGCTAGGGTGGAGAAAAGAAGAGCTGCTAAGGAAGCAGCAAGTGCATCAACCTCTGAGCAAACAAATGATAAACGTACAGAGAAAGAGTCTGAAAACTAGGAATGATCAAGTCAAGTGTATTCACTACTGGTTGTACCATAAATGTTGTAAGTCACCTTGGGGAAAGGCGTCAGCCTAATAAGTAAATGTAAATGATTGGCCGTGCCACACTCCCTTTTTTTTAAGTTGTGATTTGGCCGGCATGCATGTGGCAATTCTTTTTTGTTTCCAGTTTTATTTATGCTGATGCTTTGCACTTTTTTCCATGAAGGAGATAGAAAATCCTTATAAATAGTATTTAATAATATTTATTATTATTATTTCAAAGGGTCTCATGTGTTATCTGACTCTGGGAATGGGAAAGGGAGGATTCCTTTAAAGGTTTGTTTTGACTCATTGCTGGTCATGTGGCTAATTGCATATGCATTCAGCTGACATATGGCATTAGCCATGTTGCATGGTGGGATCAGTATTATATATTTTCATTATGCTCAGTTCATGTACCCCTCAAATGAAAATGCTGTCAGTTTTTTTTATCTTTTATAAACGTATACAAGGTGCAAATCCAGCAGGAGTGACCCATGAGTAGAGACAACATGCATGCGTGAATCAGATTGGGCAGTGACGTAAAATTTAAGATGGAGTACACTTACAATACAGCAACAACATTTATTTATATACCACATTTTCATACAAATAATGTAGTTCAAAGTGCTTTACATGATGAAGAAAGACAAAAAAGACAAAACAAATAAGAATTAAAATAAGGGAACACTAATTGACATAGAATTAAAGTAAGGTCCGATGGCCAGGGAGGAAAGAAAAAACAAAAAAACTCCAAACGGCTGGAGAAAAAAATAAAATCTGCAGGTGTTCCAAGGCCACGAGACCACTCAGCCCCCTCTAGGCATTCTACCTAACATCAATGATCATACGTGATCGTGATAATCCGTGTGCATGAAAGCTCTGCACATGGTTGATACAGCTCTGTGATGTTACACTGTCCAAGCAAAATATCATGGGGTGCTTGGAAAAAATATTTATCTAAACTGCTCTGCACAGAGAATTTCTAGGAAACAAGGTCACGGGCAAAAAAGAAGGTTAACTGCTGTGATCAATTCTGGAGAGGTTCAGCACTAATTATGAACAAAACATGCATTTTCTGAACGAATTCTTACAAAATTTGACATCACTGCCTTTATGTACTATATGTACAATACACGAACATGAAGCGTAGAATATTCATTTAAATCCATCATGAATTAGCCATCAATGACATCATACCAATGGAAAACAAAACATCATTAAATGCAAGGATATAATGCAATCAATAGAAGCAGTTTCACGAGTAATTAAAAGAGATACATAGCAGGACAATCAAAAATAGTAAATATACTGGTGGGAAGTCAAAAGGAGAAAGAGCATTTGAAAAATTTAAATCCACAATATAATATTTTTTAAACAGAAGGAACAATTATAAAGAAGTTGACAAACACGTTAGAAAACGTATGAGTAGTACAAGATTCAGGCGTGTTCAGGGACTTCGTTCAGTGCTTTGACAGTTGGAACATTTTAAATTTTTGTTGATGTACTCCATCAAGAAGACAAATATCACATATTTTGTTAATTAAATATTATTTTAACAATGTGTCAAATTCAAAAGTAAGGGTGATAAGAGAATGTCGTTTTATGTTTTAGTACAGTCCCTAAAACACACATTTTGATAGCATTTTAAAATATCATGCGGACTTGTGCTGACTTTCAAAGTCGCCGATTGAATCGATCGATGTACTAGTATTAGTTGTTGGATGTGCAGGGTCAAAGGTTAATTGTAGTTCATATTTCTTAAACATTAAATCACTATCTAATGCAGGGGTTCTTAACCAGGGGTATCCATACCCCTTGTGGGTATGGGAACCAAATGCTGGGGTTATGGGATTCGATTTCTGGGTACTGGTATTTATTTTATTTAATGTATTAATTTATACTTGGGGAGTATGTGAATGGAACGCGATAGAATCTTCAAGAACATTCGACATTTCCTGCAAATGCTTGTATTTAATTTTACACATGTGTATTTACTACAACTTTAATTTTAAATTTAAATTTAATATGTTTTAATTTTAATATTTAAATATAATAAATGTATATTTACTGAACAAGCGTGTATTTACTTGTTTATTGGCAATGTACGTATCTCGAAGACTCTAGAAGCGCATTTTGCATTGTATATAAAGGCGGCGACTGAGCGCCACTATTCATTCTGGCAACTAATATAAGGAATGGCGATGATTATTTCGACAGTCAAGTAAAGGGGGTATGGGACCATACTGGACAATCCACTATGGGTCTGGAGTCCTCAAAATGTTAAGAACCCCTGGTCTAATGTAAGTAGAATTTTTCAAAGAAAACCATTTATTTTCTTTGGAACGTGCGGCTATGCAAAATGGAATGGGCTTGCCATATTTCACCTTTTCTAAAATGTCAGCGGCAAACGTTTTAGTACGACATTTGACTGAAATTGTGTAGAATTATTATTTAAGCTAGCATGGTAAAATTTCCATTTAGTAAAACGGGCACAATGGAACAATGGTAAGTCTGTTTTGATCATGTCGTGCTTTTGTGAACCTCTGTTCATAGAATATGCTAGCTCTTACAGCCCTCTTTCTTTGTGCATCTTCTTGCCTTTGTACATTGGATATTTCAGCCCGTATATCCATCTTTCTTTGCGGTTTTTGTTTCCTTTCTTCATCAATTACTCTTGTCCTTACATCCATCTTTCTTTCGATTTCTTGTTCTTTGTTAATTGGACATTATGGTACTGTTGTGGACGCCGCATGACATTATGCCCTGGCACATTGTCAATTTACTTTCAGAACCACTTAAATTTAATTGTGAAATAAATAGCCTCGACACACAGAAAAAAGGTTTGGGGCTGCAACCTGTATACTTGAGCCCTGGCTGCAAAAGGCAAAATAAGTTGCAGAGTTATGAAGGGTATTGAGTCCAACATTGACTGACTGAAAACAGGAAGTGGTCTGGGTTTTAAGTTGTCTGCCAGGAAGTGACGTCTTTATGGCGGGAACCAGAGGTGATGTGGCCTTCACCAGGAAGTGGCGTATTCGTGTCCGGAATCAGGCAGAATTTTCCGTGTTTGATCTGCAGGGATAACAGAGAAAGGGCAACCTGCCAACCCCTGGCCTGGCGTGGAATTACCTTCATTTGGTCCTTTTAGCTGCCTCCCAAGTGCATGTGTGTGACACGGGACAAAGCCTATCAAAGGAGAAGCAATCGCAAGGCAACAACCTTGGATGGGTACCAGTCCATTCTAAAACTCCTCCACTTACAGATGGCCATTTTGGAATTGCATATCAACCCAAGTTGCATGTGTTGGGGAATGTGAAAAGGAAGCAGACTTCCTTCCTTCCTGAAGTAGTTCTTCAGACTACTGTGAAGAAAACCCACACAAACAGAGGGAACAGCCTCAGACTCAGCGTAGACAATACCAGTAGCAGATTTGGAACCAAGGATCCTTTCATGAGGTAGCAGCACTAACTTCTGCATCGTCATGATGCTCTGTTATAATTTAAGAATTACTGAAATGTAGCATATGTATTGCAATAGGGGGGTGAAATCAATTTTGTGTACTGTATTTAAAAGGCCAACTCAGTGTCAACTGAAGAGTTTATGTGTGTCATGCTAGTGACAGGACTTCCTGATAACACACTTTTGCTCTACAGAAGGTAAATGACATGAATCCCAAAAGAATCAGAAAATTCTTGAGCAAAATCAATGAACTTGAAATGAAGGCTCAGGCTCAAAAGCTGTGAACTCTAAAGCAGAATCTATGGCTTGACCTCCTACAGAGAGATTAACAGATACTGTAGACGGAGGATATGGATATTACTATATGTGTTTGCACAGGCAGGATGGTGGCAAATCCTGTTTTCTGTGGTGTTTCGAACCATCCTGAGTGTGTTACTTCCACTTCTCAAAGACATGTGTGTTAAGTTAATTGACTATTCTAAAGTGGCAGATTGCATGAGGGTGCCCAATAATGGATTGGAGTCCAGTCCAAGATGCTTCCAAGATGGGGTCTTGTGTCCAGTGATGTTTAAATTGTGTTTAGGGAATTCAATCAATGAAGATAATGGAGCCTTTGACAACCTTTCTCATCCTACTCGTAATTACCGGATCTGGCATTCTTGCCTCTGCTTTGTCACCTGACCTTTAGTGTGTAGATACTACACAGGCTGGATGGACATCCCAGCCAGGAGAGAGAGCAGACCTGGAAGGAAGGACTGGAAAGAGTGGACGGACAGCCCATTAAAAAGAGAACTTGTTGCTGAAGGTTTTTTATTCCCCCAACACGCTAGATGGCAGCAGCCCTGGAGGTCAGTGCACAGTAAGAAGCCAGCAGGGCATGCCGGGATATGTAGCCCGACAGATCAGCCCTGCTGGGGTCACTGGGTGCCACAAGAGGGTGCTGTAGGGAGATAAGCTCCCTATTATGAACTTCCATGCGACCTGGAAGTGCTTTCATCGGGCAGACGTCCTGGCACCGGAAGTACTCCCGGGTCTGCAATAAAAGGGACCACACTCCCTTATTCAAGCGAGTCACAGCTGGGAGGTAGTAGAGCAGCACTGGAGTGGCGATGGGTAGTGTGGTAGGAAGAAAAGAGAGATATTGTGAGAGGAAGACCTCTATTTGCTTGTGCTTGTGTCACATTAGGAGGTATTTAAAATAAAAACCTTCGATTATTTGAACCCAGCACTGTACAAGTGTGTTCGTGTTGGGGTTTGGGGCTCAATGACGCCCTGGGTATACTGTATCACAAGTGTCACTGGTGTTTAGAAACTCTTCTTCTACAGTCATTTTCTCAATCCCTCTTTTCTTTCTTTCTTTCTTTCTTTCTTTCTTTCTTTCTTTCTTTCTTTCTTTCTTTCTTTCTTTCAATAGAGCTCCAGCCATCCCGGATGCCTACCACATTACCTGCCCTCAGTTGTTCCTTCAAAGGTGCATCATTCTTCTGAACTAGCATTCCTGACCATCCCCTTGTCCTCCAGCCATTCCAGAGCCGACTTCAGAGTCACCTTTATGTCTGGAAACCTCTCAGCAGCTGCGCACCTCTGCACTCCACATAAATCAGAAAGATTTATATTGGCTATGAATGGAAAGAAGAATTTTGGTAGGAAATTCACATGAAATGAAATATCAGAAATTACAAATCCAGTCTAAACACAGAACTGAAAAGTAACCCAAACTTTAAGAGTTCATCCATCACTATGATGCCATTTCCTTAATGGTGTATTAAAATACATTTGGATCTTTGCATATGAGCCCTTTATGGTCTGACACTCAATGGAGTACAGTGGAGAACACCAAATTCTGCATTTTTTAAATCTGATGAGACAACAAGAATATGGCAAACCCTGTACGGCTAAACAGCAGTCGCAGAACTGAAAATGTATTTTCTTGAAATGAATTATTAAAACAAATCTGTTGGTTGTCAATACCACAGGCTGGAGGTATTGAGGTGTTTGAGACCCTCACAGGGTTCCTTAACATGAAAAGAACAATATATGTGGTCGAGCACTGCATTAATATGTCCGGAAACAATTTTTCACACACCTTTAAATTACACGAGCTCAGCTTTCAGAAGTTGTTTCTTTATTTTTATTCACTGTATTCCATTATAACAGTAAAAGAACTGTTAAAAGGTTTTGACATTCAAAGTGAGAAAAATGATCAACAACTATGACTTATTATTTTTAACAGCAGTTTTTTCACTTAATGTGTCTGAAGAATGGGGTAGAACACAGTCACAGAGCTCTACATTTGCCATTTACAGAATAAACAATTAAAAAATAAAAAGAGAAAATTAATTACTAACAGCACGTTGCTGTACTGATGAAAGCAGGAGTCACAATTTTGAAAATGTTTCTGATTTATTTTCTCCAAGTTCAGATTCATTTACCATGTGTTAACTTCCATCAACAGTTAGGCACGTTTTTACAAATTAATTAACAATAAGAAATAATATAGAAATTTATAAATTCTCATTGTCTACTTGGAAAAGCAAGGCAGTCACATTCTTAATAGCTTCTGAATAAGAAGGTTCAAACCACCTTAAGAAA
This sequence comes from Erpetoichthys calabaricus, assembly GCF_900747795.2. Taxonomy (NCBI): domain Eukaryota; kingdom Metazoa; phylum Chordata; class Cladistia; order Polypteriformes; family Polypteridae; genus Erpetoichthys; species Erpetoichthys calabaricus. The sequence continues at coordinate 24,986,908 of NC_041409.2, read as the reverse complement.
CTCAAGTTGTCTAAAAATATAAAGATGTGTTCCCTTAGATAGGAGAACTATTGAGAAAAGAGTTGTCTAGCAATTTTTAAATTAAATATTTATTAAAACGTTTTGTTTTTAGCTTTTTTTTAAATCCTATTTTACTATGATATTATGTTATAATATAAAAACAATTAATTAAGTTACAGTGCCTACAAAAAGTATTTGACCCCTAGGAAGTCTTCACATTCCATACTGAATCACAGTGGATTTAACTTGTCTTTTTTGGCACTGATCAACAGAAAAAGACTCCTAAATGTGAATGTGAAAAGAGAGTTCTGCAATGTGGCCCATATTACTTTCAAATATAAGACACAAAATAAGTAATCGCATACGTATTCACCTCCTTCAAGTCAGTATTTAGCAGATGCACCTTTGACATCCATGACAGCCTTGAGTCAGTGTGCTCAGGTCTCTCTCTATCAGCTTTCCATATCTGCACACTGCCATCCCCCATTAACCCCACAATTCTTCTTTGCAGAACAGCTCAAGTTCTGTCAGGTTGCGTGGACATTGTGAGTGAACAGCCCTTGTCAAGTCCAGCCACAGATTCTCAATTTGATTAAGATCTCAAATATCTTACTGTCTCAGCCACATTATGACATTAACTTTGTTGTTTTTAAGGCATTCCTGTGTAGCTATTGCTTTATGTTTGGAGTCTTTGCCTTTCTGAAAAACAAATCTTCTCCCAAGGCACCAATTTCTTGCAGGCTATGTCAGCTCTTCGTTCAGAATTTCTCTGTATTTTTCTGCATCCACATTTGCTTCGACCCTCACAAGCCTTCCAGGACCAGAGACATTCCCAGAGCACGATACTACCACCGCCATGCTTCATGGAGGGGATGGTGTGTTTTTGATAATATGCAGCGTAACATGGTACTTAATTTGATGGCCAACAACTTCAGTTTTAGTTTCATAGGACCATTGAACCTTTTTTTAGCTGACCTCAGAGTCTCCCATGTGCCTTCAGTTCTTTTTTTTTCACAGTGGCTTGCTCTTTGCCACTCTCCCATAAAGCTGTGACTCATGAAGCAACCAGGCAACAATTATTGTCTGCACAGTGTCTCCAATTACAATCACTGTAGCTTGTAACTCCTTCACAGTACTCGTACATTTCTTGGTTGCCTCGCACACTAGTTTTCCTCTTGATGATCACTCAGTTTTTGCCGACGGTCTGCGATACACTGATTTACAGCCGTCTCATACTCTTTCCAATACTTAATGATTGATTTATCTGGATTCCAAGGGATATTCAGTGACTTGGATATTTTCTTGCCTCACCAAAGATATGAACTTTAGGTTAATTGGAAACTCTAAGTTGGCTGTTGTGTGACTAAGTGGGCCCTTTCATGGACTGCCATTGTGCCCAGTGCAGTTTGGCATAGGCACTGGACACCGTGACCCTTATCACAATGTAATGTATTAAACTATGTACCTTTGCAGTACCTTACACTCAAGACTAGTGGTTGTGGTATGCAGCCATTGATAAGTAAAGTGCATGTTAATCTTCAGGATTTACCAAAGTCCAGTCCATGGCATTGGAGACAATGGGGTAGGTCTGGTGCTGTGCTGGTCACTGTTCTCCCATACTGCATTGCTGTGCCTTATGGTAGTTTTGTAACCTCTGTTCTGTTCTGGGATCACCCACATTTTTCACTTTTATTAAGAATAATCCGATAAAGTTTTCCTGAAAAGATAGCTGCTGTAGCCCAATCCATTCTCAAAGGCTTACGACAGTAGTGCTAACTACTGCACCACTGTGCCCTCCCTGAGATAAATTGAATAGAATGAAATATCAGAACAGTAACATTTCTTACAGAGAGTGTGGCAGACTGGAAGTAGAGTTCACTAAGGTTTGCCCACACAGATCTGTTAGTAGGAACTCATCTCTCTAAAACCGAAAAGGACATTTTTTGTTGTTTCTTTTTCCCTGATCATTTTATGCTTTCATTGCAGCTGCTACCAAATTCACAACATTAAAGCAGATGGATTCTTCCCTCCTTTCTGTGCAACACTTTCAACTGTGCAGAACTCTGGGTAATAGTGTTAAAGGGGAAGGCAGACATATTATACACCGGTCATATACAAGTCTATACATAAATGATATCACCTCTAAGACACACATATACTTTGTATATTTATATATTTGTATAATATAAAACACACTTCCAGTTGCACACTTCAACATGTGCATTTTATATTTCCATATATTTGCAAGTTGTCTGCTAATTTTTTAGCTCACTACTATGATCAGCGTTATATACTTTTGGTTTGCGCCATACAACATTAGCTGCTTAAGCTCTTTGATGTCTTCCTGGCCTCACAAACCATCATGGGGCACTGGGAAAAAAAAAAAAAAAAAGTTTGTCTGTGCCAGCTGCAGGAAGATAGTCAGTGAACAAGGTCACTGGAAAACCCAGAATATTCTTTGTGAAAAACCTTTTTACCTTTTATTGTGAAAAATACCAGCGAATTTCGCTGAACAACACTAATAAGGAACAACGCAGCCGGATGTTGCCATTCATTATAGGACCAGCTGTCATAGAAAGCAGACTCAACGGTCATTCTTCTAAGTGAAGACCTGTTTTCCAATATGGATCATGCATCCTACTTTCTTTTTTTCTTTTTTATTTTTTAAAACCCAATAGGGATTGACACCCATTAAACAGGCATCATGCTGACACCCCAACCTTTTGATGTTTTCTCTGCTCTTTTATTACAACAGTAATTACATGTGATGAATCAATGGCTTTTGTGGCAAGCGGCTTGGGGCGCCTCCTCCAGACCACGAGGGGGTGACCGCCCTGGTGGCTTTGGGGACCACGGGAACAGAGCTTAGAAGCTCAACCCTATAGGGGCCCGTGGTCACCGCCTCGGGGTGCCCAGATGCCAGGAGAGCCCTGGTCCTCACCACTTCTGCCACACCCGGAAGTGCTGGGGAAAACAAAGACCAGGGACACCCGGAGTGCTTCTGGGTGCACGGCCGGCACTTCCGCCACACCAGGGAGTGCCGGCAGAAGATCATTGGGAGGCACTTGGAGCACGTCCAGGTGAAGATATCAGTATGCTGCTGCTGGAGTATGTGAATTTCCCCTTGGGATTAATAAAGTATCTATCTATCTATCTATTTTATCTTCTAGATAAAAGGGGCCGCCTCCCTCCATTCGATGGCTGGAGTCAGGAGAGCAGAAGGACAGAGCTCGGAGGAGAGGAGTGGAGGTGGACCTAAAAAGAGAGGCATCGTGTGAGGCCTGGACTTTGGGGGGAGTATTGGGTTGTGTGCTTCACTTCACTGTAAATATTACTGTAAATAAACGTGTGTGATGCTTTGCATCAATGTCTACCTGTCTGTGTCCGGGCCATCTCCCACACTTTATATATGCAATATGCTTGCTAAAAAGGTAAGTGCAAGTTATTTGAGTAGAACTTTCTCTTTCTTTCTTTCTTTCTTTCTTTCTTTCTTTCTTTCTTTCTTTCTTTCTCTTTCTCTTTCATCACTGAAGATTTATATCTCAAAATTACGATTGAACATAACCACTCAGGTTGATGGGTTTTCTTCTTAAAGATGAATACGTGTTATTTAACAGTAATCACCATGTCTTTGCATTACATCCCAATTACATGTCTCTGGTCATTAGTGCTAGTCAAAGTCCAGGGGTTTGTTTTAACCAAGTGCATATATGAATATTTTATAACTGCTTTAACGTGCAGCTTGAAATATACAGAATAATGTATTAGTATCTGTAAGGCCGGTAATGAAGCAGCCACTTTTATATGGGTGAATGAATATTTAAGTCCTGTTTTAAATTTGAAAAGGCAACTTCTTATTGGTCCACTAAACAGCTAAAGATAAGTGGGAAGACTGGAAGTATTTTATAAATGGCTCCGACCAGCCAAAATCCCAGAGATTCTGATCTGTTTTTTTATTTTTTATTTTTCCCAGATCTATCTGTCTTCGGCATATGAGCAGCAGGCAATGTCACTGCTTTGTAGTCGTAGCTCCCAGATGCTGAACACACTGTGTCTGCTGTCCCTTAAAGGCCCATACTTGCTGTACCAGTCACATTTATAATTTAGTGTTTCTCTACCTGAAGGTTTGCCTCCATCCTTGCACCTTGCTGGAGACTTTCTTTAATCCTTCTCTTACATACATGCCAAGGAATGTACACAACAATTTAAATAAACCGCGATATCGTGGAATGGGTTACGTCTGCTGCTAATTAATCTGCTGATCCAAAAGGATGATTTTTTTTGTTGATACATGATGGCAAGAAACTACTAGGCATAAATGCTTATTTAGGAACGGCAAATGCATGAAACAGAATGTTAAAGTATGGAGAGAATTAGCTTAATCACCCTAAAGGGGGTATTGTGTTATATTTGAAAACTTTTAATCACTCATCATTCTCATGAAAAGTGTTGGCTGTGAGTGCAACATGAGGGCACATTGTCGGCATTCGCTGTATTTGTGATTATTTTTGACAAGACACATGCCAAGTTAGTAACAGGGGGGAAATGGATGAGACGTGAACACCCGAGCATTCTTTAATCTTATGCCTAACTTCGCGGGAGAGAGAAAAATAAGATAAACTGGGAGGCAATAATAGATATTCAAAATTGCCTGTTTTAACCTTAGCGTATGTCAGAGGAGCTCTCATGTTGTGCATGCCTCAATGAATGCAAATGTAATATTAAAAAAAAAAAATCATATATTTGGAAGACAAGAAATGTTACCATACATTAACGACAGTTGTGGATCAGCAAACCTTGAAATAAAGTAGTGGCAAAATTTATGAGAAGCATCCCGCCGTATATAAGTACTAAATCAGACAAAATTCAGGAAGCCTGTTATTAAAGATACTCATCAGCCGCTCTCCGTGCTGCTGTTGGTCAAATTGTACTTAATGCTCTCGCTTGCTAAAAAGAACGCACATCAGTTATATTTTTAGGCCACTGAGACGGAGTGAAGCAGGCCTCTGACCAAAACAAAATGACACAGACTCCTGATGGCTCATTACTCCATCTGGGCCTAATTAAGACTCATTTGTTTTTAAGTTTCGGGGGTTACTTAATCATCTTGCAATCCTTCTTTGTATATTTTCTCTCCTTTTGTCTGATTTATGACTTTATTTTCAATTCTCTATTAAAATGCAGTTATGGGTTGTTTTATGGATAAACAAAACTTGTTTCCAGGAGACATTCTTCCGTGATGATGGTACAGAGCCTAGAAGAAAGAAGGTCAGCTGGGAGACATGACTGGTAGTTGCAGGCCGCTTTTAATCATGGTATTAAATGCAAATAAGGCAGATGCATGCAAACCGAATGGGCCTCAGATTTATGCTGCGAACGGCAGCCTCCTGCCTTGCCTCTCACCACATTATGCATGCTGACATCTCCAAGTCAAACTGCATTTTCTAAGTTTATTACAGAAATAAATCCTTCCTATATGGTTGAAGCTTTGTTAAATCAGTAAGCAGACGTGTAAAGTACTTATGCAATCTAGTGGTAATGTGTATATGTATATTGGAGGGTGAACTGGCTGCTGTTGCTGCCCCCCAGATTAAGCCGCCTGGGTTTGCATGCTGACTGGTCCCCATCTGTAAGCGGCTGGCACATCATCCCCATGTCCAAATGAGCTTTATCTGGGTACAAAGATATGCACGTTAGGTTAACTGGTAACCATCAATGATCCAGTGTGAGTAAATGTGCCATGAAATGAACTGTCCAGTACGGGTCCTGCCTACTGCTCAGTGCTGCTAGGTCCGACAGATTTACACTATTGCTAAGATGTCTTTTATACCTGACATTTTATTCAAGACACAAAAAAAAAAGAAAACACTGCAAGGTGAAGTAGTTGACGCCGAGTGTGCTGTGTGACCTGAAATAGGTCCCTTACCCTGAGTCCTTTACGGTAAAACAGGACTCACTGTCAGTGGAGTTTCTACATTCAAAGAATACTCCCTAACCTCAAAAATGATACTCTTTTAGGTTACTTTATCCATATAATTTATACTGGTGGCTGTCAATTTTTAATGTGGAGAAAGGATCAAGTTTCTAATAGAACGGGACCCAATAATGACCAACGGCAAAACATATGAAAAACACCCATAGAAGATAGAAAATAAAAATCACACACCACTCATGTCTCATAAACCAGATAGAGTATGTGGACGAAGACTTAGACAAGACAGCAGGTGTGGTCATATAGCAGCTTTATTTTTCATCGGCACAAGAGCAGAGTTTCAGAAAAACAGGCAATCAATATTACATGACAGCATCAGGGCTCTTCTGAACCCCATCTGTTGGGTGGGGCAAAGTTTTTATACCCCTAGAATGCGTGATTTAATATCATTATGAAATGCAACAGTCGACACTTTTATTATACACAATCCTTGAGCCCCTTCAACGCCCCCTGTGCAACTTGATTTCTTGGCCCCTTTGTTATGGCGTTCAGATGTAAACTAAGGGAACACATGATAAGGCAGACTCATGTGTGGAATGCTTAGACCTTGAGTCCTTTGGACAAATATTTTTCTGTTTGCTCAGCAAAGCATGCTTTTACAAAATGTAAAGCTTCCTTCTGCTTAACTTCTCAGACATGGATTAGTACAAGGGAACGAAGAGAACATTCATCTTCCACAAGGACAGTATCGCAGTGCTGTGCTATACAACCACTGATAAGGCGCAGACCTCATGGCAAGAAAGGTGAAAACTCTACTAGCAACAGAAAACATGCAACAACTACCAATCGATATAAAATTGGGCAAAGTCATTGGCTATAAAGTTCATTTTAGCCATTTTACTGCTAAAATATCACACATCTAACCTTTCTTTATCAACATGGAAACAACCTTTAATTTTTTGCCCCTTTTTGTAAATGTCCACTGATGTAGCCCTTCTCTAACTCTCTCCATTATATACTGTAACAAACAAAGTTACCAGCTGCCAGTTCATTTAACTTGGCGCATATACCAGTTTAAAGTTTATATCAGCAAAAATAATGCAGTAAAATGATATTTTTCATTCTGTATATAAAAGTCAGTCAGTCAGTCAGTCATTATCCAACCTGCTATATCTTAACACAGGGTCACAGGGGTCTGCAGGAGCCAATCCCAGCCAACTCAGGGCGCAAGGCAGGAAACAAACCCCGGGCAGGGTGCCAGCCCACCGCAGGAGAAATACGCACACATACACCCAGCACACACTAGGGACAATGTAAGATCACCAATGCATCTAACCTGCATGTCTTTGGACTGTGGGAGGAAACCCACGCAGACACGGGGAGAACATGCAAACTCCATGCAGGGAGGACCCGGGAAGAGAACCCTGGTCTCCTTACTGCGGGGCAGCAGCGCTACCCACTGCGCCACCTTGCAGCCCAGATATCTATTATTTCTCAAGAAAATCCTGTAGTCATAGTATGAAATAATTATTAATATTTACGTAGCAACAGTCACTTTGTAAAGTGAAAGGGCTTAGTGTGTCAGACTCTGTATAAAATGGAGGCTATCTGACAGATGAAGAAGACACCTCAGAAACCTCTGCATTACATCTCCCCTGCTGTAGCTTTCTTTAGTGGACGTGCCATTGAATTTTCCTCTTTGACTTTGACATTGACCCAGGCCATTGTCTTTGTTTCAATGCCACAAACCTTTTAAAGGGTTAAGATTTGAAGAACCTTGAAATTATTATCTGAATAATGTATTTTTACATTTTTAAACATTTTAAGTGTAAATACTAAAGTTATAGTTGAATTCACATTAAACAAATGTATTAATTGGTTACATATATGGAATTAGAAACACTAAGTTTACAATCTATAAAAAGTAAACTTTTGCATATTGTAAAAAATGTTTTTCTTTAAGTATATTAACCATAGTGTTAAAATATTTACAGTATGAGTTTATGGAAATGCAAAAGTTATGCATTAAATATACTTGTATATTGAAACAGTTAATTGATATGAATGGCTAAAACATCACTTACAATTAAATGTAATCTATATGCATTTATCTGTGTAAAAACATTTTTAACTGTTTAATTACAGTTTTTTGTGACCGTGGAAATATAAATTAAATTTTATATATTTATATGGGGATTTTCATTGAGTATATACACACTGTTACATAACGGTTTGAAGTCATGTGTATATCACACTTTATTGATCTATCTGAACTATCATGTTTCAAACCTCTGTGTTATTTTTTATTAAGCATGTAATTATCCCCTGTAACTTCAATTGTGCCTCCATTCCATGTGCTTTGTGGGTGAAGCCCCTGGAGGCGGGGCCATCCTGAAATCATCAGCCCTGAGCCCTCCCTCTGACTATTAAAGGCCAGAGAAGCGTTCACTCATTGTGTTTATGGAGTTCTTGTGTGGCTATTATTATCTCACCGGATTTCCTGGTTTGGCTGATTTTCTTGCTTCTGTTCTGTAGATACGGATTACTTGGATTGCTTTTTTGAGAAAATCCTTTTTGATCTTTTAAACATGTTGTTACTTTTTTCTATTTTTGTATTAATAAACCCTCATTTACTGCGGTGGGTTGGCGTCCTGCCCAGAAGTGGTTCCTGCCTTGCGCCCTGTGTTGGCTGGGATTGGTTCCAGCAGACCGCCGTGACCCTGTGTTCAGATTCAGTGGGTTGGAAAATGGATGGATAAACCCTTATTTATAAAGTTCCTTTTATTGCCCTTCTCTTTATAAGCCAGAGGTTTACAGTTGCCCTCTCTCTTGTGGGACATTTGGATTTATTTTAACACATTTCTTTTTATTTTGCCAACTCCCATATTTGGGGCCTACTTCAGCTAAAACCAGAAGGTAGTAGTTGGGGCCCAGCTGATTTAAGGTTAGCCTCTTTTGGGCAGGTCAATGAAGCTTCTGGCCAGCTTTGTGGGTCTTTTTGAACCCTCATAAAATTTTTGCCTTGTTTTAGATTAACAACACACAAGCGTATTCATATAGCATATCTATATCTATATCTATATATATATATATATATATAATCCAACGTTTGTCTGTCTGCTTTTCATGAAAGAACTACTAAATGGATTTAGATTGGGTTTTTTTCTATAGTATTGGAACATTCCGGTTGATTTTGCAACTTTCTCATCACGCTAAGTATCATAGTTGCAGCAGCGATTAATTCATGCGAATCCAAGATAGAGGCTGTCGGCCGAGGGGAAGGTGAAGTGGGACCTCAGGAGTGGGGAACCGGGCAGGGCCCTCCTCACTCACGTGCCAGCTTCCGTTCAAGTCGCTCTACCTTTCACCATGTGTTGGAGCGTAAGGATGTTAAGGACTAACGTTTGACATTTTTGAGAGAGAGAGATCAGAGCTACATGTGTTTTAGAGGGTAGCTGCTGATTGGCAGAGACATCATGGCCAAGTGCTTTTCTCTCCACGCGGGGGACGCTGTCTGGTCAGAGCTGAACACCATCAATTATAGTGGCAAAGTTTGACGTGGGAGCAAACCTACCTTCTGCTTGACCAGAATTACATTTTTTTTAATTGATTTTTTAAAGTTTGTCCTGTTTCACTACTACATGGGTGGAACAGTGGGGGACAGCTAGTATATATTTATATATATATATATATATATATATATATATATATATAAAAATATATATATATATATATATATATATATATATATATATATATAAATATATATATATATATAAATATATATATATATATATATATAAATATATATATATATATAAATATATATATATATATAAATATATATATATATATATTGTGACGGGTGACTGGGGTTCTTACCTGACTTGTATGGGATATTACCTCCGCCGAGAATGGCAGAGGGCAGCATGGAATATTGTGGAGTCCTTTATTGCAGTACTTTTGCCACACCCGGAAGTACTGCCAGAAGGAAATCACGGCACACCTGGAGTACCCTCAGGTACTCTATAAAAGGAGCTGCCTTACTCCATTCAAGGAGTTGGGAGGGACAGGATGATGCTTGCCTGAGGAGGAGTGAAGGCGGAACACAAAAGGAAGAAGAAAAGTTCTGTATGTTGCTGCCTATTTGTGATTATATTGTGCTTGGTGCTGGTTAGAAATTTGGGAAATGTTTCCCACTGAATAAAAGCCTTGTGTTGTGCTGGGATTTGTGTCTGTGTCTGTTGTGTCAGGGGCTTGGTGAGCTGGTGTGCCCCCTGGAGGTCACCATATTATATATATATATATATATATATATATATATATATATATATATATTTATTCATGGCATTCGTAGTCTGAATCACAATCTGATTGTATGGGTGGTTACCTACCAGGTAACGCTTGTGGTTGGTCAGCAAGTCGGCTAACATCTGCCATGGTGCCCTCTTTCAGTCGCGAGAAGCAGATCATAGAATGGTTGAAAATAGTTTTACTGTCAGCTAATGCAAGGAGTACGTGACACGTGTTTCACCCTAATTCTGGGCTCATCAGGCGTACACACTCATTGCACTCCCTCTCAGGAATCGAACCTTGGACGTCAGCGCTAGAGGCAAAGCCCCTAACGTTGCGCCACGGCGTGTGGTTCATTCATTTGACAGCATGTAGATCAGGGTAATTACATTCATGGCATTCGTAGTCTGAATCACAATCTGATTGTGTGGGTGGCTACCTACAAGGTAACACTTGTGGTTGGTCAGCAAGGCGGCTAACATCTGCCACGGTGCCCTTTTTCAGTTGCGAGAAGCAGATCATAGAATGGTTGAAAATAGTTTTACTGTAAAATAATGCAAAGAGTATGCGACACGTGTTTCGCCCTAATTCTGGGCTCATCAGGCGTACACACGCACTGCACTCCCTCTCGGGAATCGAACCTCGGACGTCAGTGCTAGAGGCAAAGCCCTTAACATTGCGCCACGCCGTGTGGTTTGTTCATTTGACAGCATGTAGATCTGGGTAATTACAATTCATGGCATTCGTAGTCTGAATCACAATCTGATATATATATATATAAATATACAGTCGACCCTAGATATACAACTGGCCTGACATGCGAACATTTACGACTAAAATTTTTGTTTAGATTTACGACCAACATCTTGGGTTACGACCTGAATGCGGTCATATGTATCCGCTTGCGCGATTGTAAACAAACAGCCGAGAGCGTTTGTAAACGTCAGTCGGAGCCCAGATACATATGTTTGTGGACGTAATTTTGGTCAGTGCAGTGATTTATTTAATTTTTATAATTTTTTTCGATAAGGAAGGAACAGAAGGTAACGATGGTAAAGAAAGCGATCACAATCAAAACGAAGAAGGAAATTGTGCGGAAATATGAGAGTGGTGTTCGTGTGACCGATCTCGCTAATATGTACAGCATGTCGAAATCCACCATCTCGACAATATTACAAAGAAAAGATTTGTATAAGGAAACTCCTTCCAAACAATAACCACCTTCCATTTCATTCTCCTCCTCCTCCCTTCCTGCAGCCCAAAAATGTCAACTTAAATGGTGAGTACAAGATGAAATTGTTGTTTCTGGTAGGCTAGGCACTTTTTATAACTTTTTGGTTAGTACATTAGAAAAATTATTGGTGTTTTGGTAAATTATGCACATTATACAACCCTTTTTTATTATGAAAAGGTTAAGTAAGTGTTGCAGTGGGAGGTTCTGAACGCATTATGGGTATTTCCATTATTTCTTATGGGAAAAATAGTCTTGACTTACAACCAACTTGAGTTACAACCAGCCCTCGCGAAAGAATTGAGTTCGTAAGTCAAGGGTCCACTGTATATATATATATATATGTATATATATATATATATATATATATATATATATATATATATATATATATATATATATATAAAAAATATATTCACTTATTCAATCATTCTGTACCACTTTTCCAAAAACGGGTTGAAGAGACAACAATCTTAGCAGTGAGGCCCATACGTCTGTAAAGTTTGAAGAAAACAAACACATTAGTTGCAACAAAAGCAAGTGATTTGTGAGACATCTTTGCAGATGCAAGTCTATTCATCAGACCGCTGAGTGAAGCCAGTTGTGGGTTCCACATCAGAAGAGGTGAGGATACAAGTAGAAGTGGAAGTGACTTCTGGGATCCTTGACTTTTGGAGCTTCTGGTCTACAGATGGCAGAACCCCCCTCTCAACATGGGTTGGAAGGATGCTGCGCGGATGCTAACCCAGTTTCCACTTCCACCCTTAGAATAGAAGAGAATGCCTATGAAGAAAAACACTGACATCATTTCTGCTTCTCCTCCAGCTTCTGTTGCTTCAATGTGTAAGGATTAAAAAAAAATAGACAATATTTAAGCAAGCACCATTTGTTCAACCAAACCTCTGCAATGATACGTTGTGTTATCCAAGGGGATTGTTTATGCCTTATACTTGAGAACATGGGTTGCCAGCAAATGCATCATTTCAGATGTTGCTTCACACATTTCCATTGTAGTCAATTTATTCATTTATTTTAGTTCCCATTCTGTATGATATAGACAGGCCTGGATGACTAACTAGCCTATACATTTTATGCCAGAACTGTAACTCTGTATAATATATACAGTATTTCTGTATGCTTCTTAATCTAAAATATAAAATTGCTGCAGTTCTTGAGAAAAAAATATCCTCAATTTAATTGGCAAAGGTAATGAACTTCCTTAAACTCAGTTTTCCTAGTCTGTTGGAAGCAGCATTGCATCACAAATATAAGGCACAGCAACTCACAAACATACAATGAATTAGACCCACTTTTAGCCATTAAAGAAAAAATGATTTCTGTTATTTAGACACTTTTTATATAGTGATGCAAGTAGTTCCCCATAAACATTCTATAAATATACAGTAGGCAACTGTTCACATATTTTTATTTAGTATAAAACCCTCGGTAATTCCTACATATGACAAAATAAAAATGAAACGTACTCGGCTCATCCAAAGCATCAGCTCATTTCTTGGCACTGGAAACGTGGAAAAGAAAAGCAAGCAAGAGTTTTATCTGAGAAAAAAAAATCAAACCAGTATAGTAGAACTTGACAGAGGAAAATGTGAATTAATTGCACAAACATGCACTGTATGAGCCCCATGAGAAGCAGCCTCTCAGTCCTCGTCCCAGGATTTTTTAATTTTTTTTTTTTTACTTCACTTTCCACCTAATGAGAATGTAAAGTAGTTTTAATTATACATTTAAATCAGATACAATGATTCTGAAATCACCTGCTCACTAATTTCTGGAACAAGTGTTCACAAAAAAAAAAATAAAAAAAGAAACAAAAAAAAAAAAAACAAACCCTCCAGTCTGAATGTTGCCAAATATTTGTCAGTGTTTGCTAGTTACACTGATGAGACCTTCTGGAATATGCTCAATGGCATTCATATACTGTACAGTATGGGCTCGGAAAAGCTATAATCTAATATGTCAAGCTGTATGCGAAAGTGGGGTTGTGGTACTAGGCTTCATTCATAGTAATAAACGTGCTGCAACTTAAGAAGTGGGCGTTTGGCAATAATATTTTTATATCCAACCAAATATAAGTTTACATTTCCTTTGTTTTATTACACTCATGTTCGATGATTATTTTAAATGTGTAAGTTATACACTGACTTCAGCAGCAATTAAATTACTCTTTGATGCCAAAAAAAAAATCTTATCATCCAAGATGGCGCACTGGACAAAAATGTCCCCACTGCCGCCACCAAAGCTGACAGTGAAGTAATTATAAATGAAAACATTAAGGATGGAAAATAAATAGTGGTAGGAACTTTCAGTTTTACCTTGGGAGTATTTTTGTTATAATAACTGTATTGCTTTAACTCTTTGAGGGCTGAATATTTTTTCCAAGAAACTAAGTTTTCTGAAAAGCACACAATGCACTAGTTTAGTTTCAACAACAACATTTATTTAAATAGCACATTTTCATATAAAAAAGTAGCTCAAAGTGCTTTACATAATGAAGAAAAGAAAAGTAAAAGACAAAATAAGAAATTAAAATAAGGCAACATTAGTTAACATAGAAAAAGAGTAAGGTCCGATGGCCAGGGGAGGACAGAAATAACAAAAGAAAAACTCCAGACAGCTGGAGAAAAAAATAAAATCTGCAGGGGTTCCAGGCCACGAGACCACCCAGTCCCCTCTGGGCATTCTACCTAACATAAATGAAATAGTCCTCTTTGTATTTAGGGTTCTCACGGAAGGACTTGATGATGGTGGTCATGCACACTTCTGGCTTTTAATCCATTACTGTTGGAACATCACAGTGCTTTGAGTAGACTGAGTAGACCGAAAGGACACCGGAAAAGGAAACAGAAGAGAGAGTAGGGGTTAGTACAGATTTTAGAGAAACCATGAATAGTTATTATAATGAATTGGATATACAGAGTATCAGGATTAAATTACAGTGAAGTTATGAGAAGGCCATCTTAAAGTAATGTGTTTTTATCAGTTTTTTAAAGTGCTCCACTGTATTAGCCTGACGAATTCCTACTGGCAGGCTATTCCAGATTTGAGGTACATAACAGCAGAAGGCCGCCTCACCACTTCTTTTAAGTTTTGCTCTTGGAATTCTAAGGAGACACTCATTTGAGGATCTGAGGTTACAATTTGGAATATAAGATGTCAGACTTTCCGATATATAAGATGGAGCGAGATTATTTAAGGCTTTATAAACCATAAGCAGAATTTTAAAGTCAATCCTGAATGACACAGGTAACCAGTGTAGTGACATCAAAACTGGAGAGATGTGCTCAGATTTTCTTGTCCTGGTTAGGATTCTAGTAGCTGCATTCTGCACGAGTTGCAAACGATTTATGTCTTTTTTGGGTAGTCCTGCGAGGATTGCGTTACAGCCATAAATCAACATAAAACGTCGGTTGCTACGCGCTGTGGCTGCTGTTGGTGCCTGTTCGGCAATTCAGGCAGGGGCAGCTTGATGGCCAACAGGAATACATGGCGCGCCGACTACCTCTCTATGTTTTTGCACTTCAGGTGGGTGACGGTGGCAGTCGCAGTGTGATGCAATATGGTTTGTACCTCTCGTCATCACAAGTGGTGGTCCTCCTAGGCGAACGCTGTTGTAAGCGTATCATCTACAAGAACATGTTCAGCACCACGATCAGCTGGGGACCAATAGGCTGATGCTGGTACCTCACTTTCATTTTCGATATATATTTCCAGATCACTTGCATCAAAGTCAGACTCTGAAAAGTCAGATTGTGATTCAGCGATAATACGTAAAACGTCCGTGGAGTATTTTGCTTTGCACGTATGCTTTAGTCTCACCAGATGTTTGCTCTTCCATGCATGCGCAGGGAATCAAGGTCAAATCAACAAGGCTACATAACTTTCCTTCAAGCAAAGAGAGTCGAACTAAAAAGTAAGGGCGAGTTTTGTCACAATTCAGCTGATTACCATCCTCTTCCCCTGAATTTCGACAAAAGTCAACATCGGCCTTAAAAGAGTTAAAACAAAAAAGTAGTATTTTAATCCTACATGTTGAATAGAGTTAAATCTTTATATATTTTACTATTAGGATTTAATACAAAAAAAACAAAACTTGATTATAGTGCACTAAAGCAGAATGATTTACATGTTATATATTTAAGTAATGTATACAAGAATTACGAAGGATGTTCAAAAAGTTTCCGCGCTTTACTATTTTCGTTGGAAACGGTGAAGGAGGGAGGAGTAGTAATTGGTCGTGTCTGAGAGTGTCATGTGACTTCTTCTGTCTGGCACGCCGACTGCCCTGGCAGTTTAGTATAAGAGTTGTCACCCTATGGTGAAGATGGCTGCAAAACCTATAAATCGCCATACACTTTTTTGTGGGCAGAAGGTGTGCTGGGAGCACAAATTCATCTCCGCATGTTCACTCTCGTAGAGTCGTCTATGAGTGGATTGAAATGTTTGAAAATGGCCGTACTAGTGTGACGGATGCAGAGTGCTCCGGACGTCCAGCTACAGCCACGACCACGAGGAATGAAGAAAGAACCCTGATGTGAAAGCAGCGGTGCATCACTGGCTATGCAGCAGGTTAGGAGCGGGTGCTGATACAGCACATTGCCGTACCCACCACACGACAAACCAACTCAGGATCCCAGATTAGGACCCGGGTGACACCTCAGCACCACACCAGTTCAGATGGAACGGAACCAGTGGGAGGTTTTTTTATGGTGGCTGGAGTGCCAATTCTGCCACCCACCCCCAGGTTTTTCCCTGCAGGGCTGAATGCAGATTAACTGGCTATGCACACAACATAGACATTTTCTGCTGACAGCATTAAAAAGTTGGTATGATGCTCGGAATATTACACTGCAAAGGAAGGTGACTATGTAGTTAAGTGATGTCATTTGTTTTTGAAAGTCTTAATAAATAGAGTTATTAAATGTTTTGAACGTCCCAAATATATAACATAAAATAAAAAATCTTAATCCAATTCAGGGTTGTGAGACACCAGTGCCTATGTTGGCAACACGTGGCACAAGGCAACAGTTGTGGATGTGGAGCCAGTCCAGCTCAAAAGTATACAGTAGTCATGTTTACTGTGTATATATATATATATATAGTCGGGTATATAAAAATAAAGCAGCATTAGCAGCAAGGCAGGGGTCAACCCTGGACAAGCCAGTAGTCTTATGCAAAGTTATAGTAAATTACAGCAGCCTCACCCACAACAGCAGGAAGCAGCCTTGGATGAGAGCAAATCAGACACATTTCCCATAATGCTCTTTTGTAGGGCTGAATATATGGACTTTAAGATATAACCATCCATTCATTTTAGAAACAGCTTTGTCCAGGCAGGAGTGTAGCACAGAACTCTGGGCCCCATACATAAGCAGTCTCTGTGGGCCCCTTCCTCTAGAAAACAAACTTTTCATTTCAGGCTTCAAGCACCCCCCCACCCCCACCCAGTGGGCCCTGGGTAATCATTACCCTTTTTCCCCTCCACTACTATCCCCATGGTCCAGGTCAGGTTCACGGGGGTCTCTGCTGACACAAACGATGAAAGAAAGGATCCAGGCCAGTATAGGGTGCCAGTTCATCACAGACACCACTCACACACAACGTCATACCTACCCTCACTCATTTAAAACTAAGCTAGCTGAAGTATCCAGTGTTGCCCAGGTTTGCATAAAAAAAGAAAAAATTCAGAAATTTAACACGACCCACGATGAGACAAAATGATACTCTTAGACAAAAGCTTTAATCCAGTGAGACAATAAAATTGTTATCCAGATTAGCTGAGAAGAATATGCTGCACATGCAGTACTAGATGGGGTCCGGCTTGGGCCAGCACAAAGCACTGATAGCAGTGCCCTCCCATTGCACTCCCCAGGCCGACACTGGTTTTTGGGTTGCCCCCTCCCATTATATCCAATTTTCTTGATATTCCACATAAAATATATTTTAAGTTGGACCGATGGCAACACACATGCATAATTTCATTAAAATCTGTTTAGATGATTTTGAGTGATTGGCAAACAAACAAACAAACTTACAATTTTATTTACATTTTTTAACCCTACAGACACATGTGTATGATGTAGGAGGGCAACAGGAGAACATGCAAACTCCACACAGACAGTGGTTGGCAGGGGACACGAACCTTGAAATCTCCATCTTGTGTGGCAAAAGCACTAAATACTATGCCATCTATAATTTTTTATTTCACCTTATACAATTTCTTGTATTAGGAATTTGTTAGTTTTTGCATACCCCTTGGGGTCAGAGTGCAGGGTCAGCCATTGTACAGCCAGCGCCCCTGGAGCAATTACAGGTTAAGGGTCTTGCTCAAGGGCCCAGCAGAGTAGGATCTCTTTTGGCAGTGACGGGGATACCAGCACAGATCCTTAGCCTCAGAGCCACCACTCCGCCCCAGTTGTAGTAACATTTAAAAAATATTGTGCAGGATGGTTAAGATATTATACAGTATATATGCTGGAACATAATTGAGCAGAATATTGTCTCAAGCATATAACTGTTCAGATTTTTTAGGTTTTCCTTAAAATATTAATAATACATAAAAATTGTTTTAGATAAAACGAAGGCTAAGAAATCTACATAGCATACTAAAAACTGGCAGATTGTTAGCTTTACTACTTAATAAGGGGCTTAGCCTACTTTTTAAAATGGGGGACCCCCTTGGAGTTTTCCGAGTTCCAAGTTAGTACAAGTCGAATGGTCCACAAATATTGGGTAGAGTAACGGTAAGTGGGCTGGGGAGGCTGGATTATCAATTATCTGGGCTGGACTGCTAACATCACACGACAGACAGACAGGGAGGTGGGGGGCTTGGGGGGGTCTCAGAAGATGAGGGGCTGGACGTGTAAAGTCTCAGAAGCCCCCTGATAAATGGCACCACTGTGGCAGATCAAAAAAAGAGTTCAGAAAATCTATGGATGGATAGTGGGATGAATAAATGAACAATTTAAATCTGTTCTGTGGAATTTTAGTATTCATTTAATATCAATGAATAATAGATTTAGACATTCGTAGTAATAAAATGATTGGCTCAAATTATTAAAATTGTATGGTTTATTAATGTCATATCTGCCACAGTTTAATATACATTTGTTTACTGAGTGTAAAATAGCCTTTTGGTGGGACAGATATTTGTCAAGATATATTACTACAAACATTCTTGATTCTAGAAACATAAGGCTATAGAGTGCACTTTTAAAAGAAGCCGGTAAAATAATAACAGCACAAAATAAAACGTTTGAACTGACATCCATCTGCAGTCTGTAGACATACAACAAAGACTAGAATTTTAGATAAACAACAATGAAAGAAACAATTCAGTCTGCACTGCCCGGGTTGACACTGGTTTTTGGGTTGTCCCCTCCTGCATATATGTGATTTGTCACTTTTACTGCGACACAATTAACAACAGAGATATCTTGGTAAAGATGTGAATGAAGAGGATTCATTAACTGCATTAAATCTGATCGATTGTAAACGACATCAAATGCTGTCGACCAGAATAAATGCATACAATAACACAAATGTCCATTTCTGCTCTTCGAGTACTATGAGCAAAAAGGTCTGTGACTGTGACTGTGCTAAAAAATGTTGTAACTATGTGCATTATGACATATACTAAAATCAAGTCAAAAGGATTATATTGTCCGTATATTATGTATTTGCTGTTAAGTACATAATTTTCTTATAGTTTTATATTCTTTAATTTCAAAAGCATATGCAGCAGTGTAATGACTTGATTAGTACAACAGTATAATTAAAGTACTGTAGCTCTATTGTAAAGT
Source organism: Erpetoichthys calabaricus (assembly GCF_900747795.2). Taxonomy (NCBI): domain Eukaryota; kingdom Metazoa; phylum Chordata; class Cladistia; order Polypteriformes; family Polypteridae; genus Erpetoichthys; species Erpetoichthys calabaricus. The sequence goes on along the minus strand of NC_041409.2, from coordinate 24,967,632 downwards.
TTAAAAATAATTTTTCTCATGCTGAAAATAATTAACAGCTAAACAATTTTAATTAAACTGCCAGTTCCCCGCAATACGTACACAGCTATATTTCCATCTAGTGATTAAATTGGGTGCCGAGTTCAACAAGAGAAGACGTAACTTATGAAGCCTTTGAAAAGCGTATACACGTCTTGTAGTGTTGGATTACAAGTGAGCACATGGGAATAAACAGTGCTGTTTTTTCTTGAAATGAATACATTTCCCGTTGAGGATTCATTTTGGGGAAGCATGAACTGCTCATATGCTAATTGCGGGATCACTCATCAGTTTTGTAGGGTCACAGGCAGTCAGATCTGAGCCCGGCAGTTAGCATTAAAACCAATATGGATGGTCTCCCTGGTCCTCACTGCTCACCCTCACTCACAACTCTATATCAACCTGTAATAGGTCACTGCATCGTTCACCGGCGAACCTAACCAAAAACCACAATGGCACAAGCAGAATGCTCAAAGTCGGCACACGTTTAAAACCAGGAGTCTACCGTAGAGCTGTGAGGTAGCAATACTCACCACTGCAACGCTTATGTTTTAGTGTAACCGTGGAACTTGTAAATATTTTACAAGCTACATCAAATTTAAGTATACCTTATTTTTAGATTTTCCTTGTATAAGCTCTAATTGTACACTGTTTGATAAGCATATTAATGAACTATACAATATTAACAAATTTACACAATAATATTTACTTTGAAGTCATGCCGAAAATGGAACATAATTGCAGCCATAATAGTTTTGCCCTGACAGCATTTATTTAACTCTACTCAGAAATGAAATTTTATCAGGCCATAATGTAAAAAGTAGCTGCTTCATCCTAATGCATGGTTGATGGGTTCTGTATCAGTTGACGGGATCTATTCATATCACCATTACATCTTTTTTCTGAAACCCACAACGAGAAAAGTGAATTGGCAATGAATGGAATCAGCGCGTTTAGAAAATTCATGGATGGATGGGTAACTAAAATAGCAGGTATACAAGATTAAAAGTAGAGCACATCACTGGCAAATCATTTTATTGTATATATAACAGAAGGAACTATCTAGTTCATTTCATGGTTGAGTCCCTAAAGTGACCAATACAGATGAAAAATGGAGTTTGACCAAAAAAGATGAAAAGACTAATTATTCAGAATTCTAAATTGAACGCATGATCTGAATTGTTTTGTTACTTTAATCAAAAAGAAATAAGATTTGCAATAAGACAGGATGAAAAGCAGGTAAGAAACAACAACAACAACATTTATTTCTATAGCACATTTTCATACAAAAAGTAGCTCAAAGTGCTTTACATAATGAAGAAAAGAAAAATAAAAGACAAATTAAGAAATTAAAAGACAGCATTAATTAACATAGAAAAGAGTAAGGTCCAATGGCCAGGGGAGGACAGAAAAAACAAAAAAAAAACTCTAGACGGCTGGAGAAAAAAATAAAATCTGTAGGGGTTCCAGGCCACGAGACCACCCAGTCCCCTCTGGGCATTCTACCTAACATAAATGAAATAGTCCTATTTGTATTTAGGGTTCTCACGGAAGGACTTGATGATGACCACTTAAACCACTTAATTTCAATTAAGGCTGTAACCAGTTAAGTATATAATTGTAAATTTAGACTAGTAGGTTGATCTGGTTAAAATAATTATTGGGCCGACACAACATGGATAATGTAGCAAATTAAATGCTCAATGGAACCAATCATTTAAAGAATATCAGAGCTGAAGATGAACACTCGTCAGTTTTTAATCCACATATTTCCAACTGTATGGTAAACTGTACAAGAAAACCTGGATATATTGCAAAGTTAACCTCTCTTCCTTTGGGGCTTAAACAGTCATTAGTATTACACTGGCAACTTACATTATAAGGTGTCTTACACGCGCGAGTAGGGAGAATGAATCCAAGGTACTGTAAGTATTCAGGATCTGGCACTTACGGCCTCTTTCCTTTTGCCTGCAACCCAGATGACAAAACCCACTGACATCACCTCCAGTTCAGCATCAGAGGTCTTGCCTCTTCCACCTCACGGACTATTTAAAAATTGAAGTCATCAAAAGTCGGCAATCATTCCCAAACTGGATTCTAAAGAGCCCGTATCTCCATGAATTCTCAAAGAAAATGGCCGAACAATGAGGCATCAGCAGGAACGAACATCCATGATTATTTCCAAAATTATTTGGACTATTCTTTCATTTTAGTTTGCAAGCATTAAACAGGGTGGTTCCCACCCTTTACCATCTCCTTCTTATACACAGGATATATTACAAATGTTGGTCCTGGGTTATACAGTGAGGCAGAGGCAAGAATTGAACTGTCAACATTAGCCACTACACCACACTGAGCTTCTCGGTTAGTTGTCTCCACCCACACCTCTAGTTCTGCCGATATCACCTACTTGATTCACCATCATAGCCAGGCCTGTTGACACTAAGTCAAGTTAACCATCTCACAACATAGGTAAGCACTCTCAAGGTACACAGACTTAAAAATGGTGGGTTACACATTGGGTTAGAGTGCCACAATGAAACTTTTATTATGAGAAGGATCAGAACACAAACTTAAGTGTACATTTAATACATGGCAACAGTGAGGGACAAATGTTTTGTGTGTGAAGCAATATGGATTGATAGAAGTTGAGTATACAAACCGATCATAACTGTTCATGAAACATGGAAACAATGGCTGGCAAAACCCACAAGACTGCAGGTGAAAGCAAACCGTCAGTGTTCCCTGCGACTGGACTCAGCTTCAGCAGTTGAGCTTATGCAAGCAGTGAGCCAATGTCTAAATCAACAGTCATCACTAATCACAGAATGAAAATGCCTACTAAGTAAATATCCTACCAATTTTACAGCTGCTTAGCATCAAGTGTATTGAACTTTACACCAATTTAATATAAATCCTTGATTTTCCATGTCTTCCAACATTACATCTCTGTTTCATGAGTGCTGGAATGTGTTCTTCTAGTTAAACCAATCAGAAATAATAAGTTTATTTAGAATTGGAGGCAAAGGTGCATAGATTGGAGGACCATGTTAGCACCCTTAAGGACATTTGACAAATCAGTAGTTAATGGTAACGATATTTTTTTTACATCATTTGACTATTTTTGAGTCTGCCTTAGTCTCTTAGGGCATATATGTAAAAAGTGAATGATTCTGATGACACTCAACTATACTCTGAATTACTGTACTGTACTATAATGCAGTGGTTCTCAATCTGTGGGGCGGGCTCCCCTAGGGGGGTGTGAAGTAACAAAACAAAAAGAAAAACAAGAATCGAAAATATGAAAAATACATCTATTGAAACCAAAACAAATTAATATAAACTACATTCTGATACCAGAAAAATAAATATAGAGTTAGATAAATGTTGATAAAAGTTAAGTAGGTATAATAAAATATCCATCCATCCATCCATTATCCAACCATCCCAACCACAGGGTCACGGGGGTCCACCAGAGCCAATCCCAGCTAACACAGGGTGCAAGGCAGGAAACAAACCCTGGGCATCTATGACATATCATTAATTAAAAAAGAACAAACTGGTATTAGTGGGCTCCTTTCAAAAAAACCTTAGGAGGGCGCGATTAAAACTGTTACGAAAACTCGGGTTGCTCATACTTAAAGGTTGAGAAACGCTGCTACAATGCCACCTGTTTCGTCAAAATTTGACTGTTTTATTGAAGCAAAGGAGTGGAAAAGTATATTTTCTAAGTCACATTTAAAAACCTTCTTTCCAGTCCAAAAAGCGTTTAATGACTTTGAACCCCTTAATATCACAGATCCTATTTATGAAGTCAATTCAAGACTGAAGAGATTCAGTTCCCTTAAACTATCAGATGCCTTTTGGTCCAGAAATTAACTTGGTTTTTGTCTTTTTCATAGCATGATGACCAGAACTGAACAACATTACATACAGTAGTTTCAACTTAGAAGGCCTTGTTTTTCTATTCACCACTCACAACTTATTATTTCATTGCACCAGCAATTATAAGGACTGTAAGGATGTGAAAATGTGATTAGGGAAGTTTCCCAGTTTCCTTCCTGCAGGATGCTTTTGCTGTAAGAAAACACGGCTTCTCGTAAATTTAAATAATTTTGATGAAGGACCACCTGAGATTACTACAAGTGTCGCCTCTTATGTTATATTAGTATAACTTTTCTCTAATGCAAGACGTCTTCCCTCAACTGAGCTTTTCTGTTTTTCAGACTGCAGAGAATGACAGGTGGAGTTCACCTGCACCGCTCCAAGAGCGCAGTACTGGAGATGACTTCTTTGAATTTTACTGTGGCAAATCGTGAGCAGCTTGTTCTAGAAGAATCCACACTGTCTTTTATGCTTTAATTTGTTTAGGAAACTCTGCAGTTCTTCCGCAGAGTCGGAAATAAGGGGATACTTGCAAAGAGCTGTGCAACACACAGCCTCAGACTATGACTATTGTAAAAAATAACGATAAGGAGAGATCATAAACAGTTGGTGTTCTGTGGGATGCCCCGTTTAAAGTTAAGGTTTTATTTTATTTTTTTTTTTAATTTTATTGATTTTATTGTCATCATTCCATACAAATAGATCAATTTTTACAAAAAATAGAATTGAAAACAAATCAACCCCTACCCCTGAGAAAGAGAGCTTGGCCAACAGAGTAAAAACTTAAAGGTAGTAAAAATAAATAAATTGATGATTTTAATAGGTGGATAAAGATAAATGGAGAAGAAAAAGAAATGGGAAGAGAATCTACTTCCTCAGTGCTTTAAGAGCTTATTCTAAAACATTATTAATTAGATCCTGCCAGGTGTTGAAAAAAGTTCTGTACAGATCCTCTAAGTGAGAATTTGATTATTTCAAATTTCAAATAGTATACAACGGATGGAGTGGTGGCTCTGAGGCTAAGGATCTGCGCTGGTATCCCGAAGATTGCTGGTTCGAATCCTCGTCACTGCCAAAAGAGATTCTACTCTGCTGGGCCCTTGAGCAAGGCCGTTAACCTTCAATTGCTCCAGGGGCGCTGGCTGTACAATGGCTGACCCTGCGCTCTGACCCCAAGGGGTATGCGAAAACTAACAAATTCCTAATACAAGAAATTGTGTAAGGTGAAATAAAGAACAAAAAAAACAAAAAAAATCAGTTGCCCACTGACTTAAAAGAGGAGAGTTAAGATTCTTCCAGTTTAGCAAAATAAGTCTGCGTGCCAATAGTGTAGTGAAGGCAATCAGAGTCTGTTTGTCCTTCTCCACTTTAAGCCCATCTGGAAGAACACCAAACACAGCTGTTAGTGGATTAGGAGGGATTGGGACACCAAGGCTGTCTGAAAGGCACTTAAACATTTTTTGTCCAGAATGATGTTAATTTGGCGCAGGCCCAAAACATGTGACCCAGTGAGGCTGGAACTTGATTGTAGCGTTCACAGGTTGGATCTTGCCCTGGAAACATTTTGAAAAGTTTTAAGCGAGATAAACTTAAGGTTTTAAATAAAGAAGTCAAAGGAAAACTACACAAGCTCCAACCTCCTTGGTAGGTCATTCTCAGATGAACGCTGACGTCTGGTCAGCCCACTCTAAAATAAGGAGGGAGGCGGGGTTCTGGACAAGAGAGGTTAGTGCTGATATCACCCTTTTAATCAGCCCCATTTCTTTCCCCTGACAATAAACTGTGAGATACATTTGCATGCTTGTCATAATATACATGTATACATATTTTTTTATTTGTGGTTTCTGAATTAATTCCCAAAGTTACCGTTTTGCTTTAAACTTATTTTCAAGTAGCCATTTTGGTTTTCATGGGTGCTGCCATTTTGTATATTAGTGTATGACACGTGACGTCATTGTTGCAATGGAATACAAGGTCACCTTGGACATTGCGGGTGTGCACCTTTATGGAGGAGCGGGTAGGACAGTTTTCTGAAAGGGGATTTAACCTGTAAAGATAAGGTGGGGGGGAGAGAGAGAGAGAGAGAGAGAGAGAGAGAGAGAGAGAGAGAGAGAGAGACATCTGGGGGAGAGGTGGGGAGCAGCAACACACAAATGAGGGAAACACAAAACAGAAGCCACCTAGTGATACAAGTGGGACATGTCTTAGAAGGCAAATCTTCTATATTTTTGCTGAAACACCCAACCATTTTTCCTGACTATTACAGAACATTCATTTATACTTGCGGTGGCTTGGTGTAAATTTCTACTAGCTACCATCCTGTACTCCAGGCTGTTAAAAGATGTTAGATATGGACTGTTATTTTCTTCTTCTGAAAGGGGTTAATAATCGTGATGTCATTACGCAGGCTGTTTTGTACATTATACTCCTTGAATTTGAGAATGCATTTGCTGTTTGGAGTTTTGTGTCATATCGTAATTGTTTTTTGTGTGTGGAATTGTTAATATGTTTTTTCATATTACTCATCACTGAGTGCTATTTTGGAATTTTTGGTGAGTGGCTTAAACAAGGATGACTGTTGGTCACAGTGCAACAGTTTTTTATTTCTATTAAATATCGCTGCGAGTGAGACAGTGATATTCTAATCGGGTGGCTACTCTGGGTAGTGGTACAGCGTGAACGTTGATAACTTTTGACACACGTTTATTCTATTAGACCCTTTCCCTTCCAACTACTTTGCAGAACAGATAATCGACATGGAACCTGTCACCATTCTGTGGAGCTTTGTTTAGTGACAGAACCTCGAAACTCCTGTCTTCCTTACCTAAAAACTCTCAGAACGCAGTCTACATACTCACAACCACTTTATCAAGAATTATTTATGGAAACTGTCTCACAAAATGTGATGCTGAAAGGATTTTTTTTTCCTATTCCTCCATTAAACATTTTTTGTACTGTTTCAACATTAAAAATGTCAGGGATGGAGATAAAGGGGATCATTAAATGATCCCTGTTGCCTTGAGAACTGCAATCATCACTGAAGGTTGCTGGTGGGTTTTATAAACCGATTCAAGGGGTGAACTTTAATATTTGTTTCTGCTGAGGTGCTTGTTTAATTAGTTGCATCCACAGACATCTGAACTCTTCATTCAAAGAATAAATGATCCTACCGTGAGTCATTTGCAAAGCCACAAAAAAAGATAAACTAGAACTAAATGAAAAGAGGGGAAAAAAAGAAAACTGCAGGGTCTTGGCCCAGGTTCTTATCTCTGTACAGCCTATCATTAGGCTAATACCTGCAGTGGAATTCTGGATTTGGCAACCATGTTTCTATAAATAAACATCTGCACAAAAGAATGTGTTAATTACTAATTATGTGAAGAAAAGCAGAAACCAAGAGAATAGGTGTTGGAAAGCAAACAAAGATGTCTGAGCTCTGCGTAGATTGGTGTAATTTTTTAAAAATAAATTAATTCATTAAATGAAGCTCGATCTACAGTTATAAGCATTGGATGTAAGTGGAACATTTAACTACTATTCTTCCTAATGATAATCATATTCTAAGGACAAATTACAAATAAAGTTCCAATGTTAAATCTAATATAGAAATATCTAATTGCCTTGTTAAACCACATGAGTAGACAAATTCCAATGAAACAGTATAAAAAACAAAAACTTTTTTAATGTCTTTAAAATAGCTTTTAATGCAGTGTAGTGTGTTATATAATAAACAAGTAAGCCCACGATTCACTAGCGAATCGGAAATCCAAGAATAGCAATCAGTTTCTGTTCCGTCCGATATCTGGATGGATGACATATTATGGAGGGTGGGTGCGTCTGGGGAAATGTCATTTAATTACATACGCATATCTGTACTAAAGCGGTTTCGTTTTGTGGAGACGTGATTCTGTTGCCTTTGCTGACACCGACTGCTGGGATCTATATTACTGGCACAGTGGATTAGAGCAAGTGTAGTGAACAGGTTGTGTTGTTTGGGCGCCACCAACTGACTCTGGGAAGCCACTGCGTTTGACTCTGGGGCGTGCGCCACGGTGCAATATGCGCCTCGGTGGGAAGCCGCTGCGTGATGAAATATCATGGAGGGTATATGCCGTGGTGTGGGCGGTCGCGTCCGGGCAGTTGTACAACCTGGCATGCACGCTTTACCTCAGGTGTAGTTCACAGGTCGTAGGCATGGTAGGGGTTCCCTATTTGAACTAAAGCGGTTTCTTTGTGTGGGCGCCTTCGTTCATTGTTTGTATCCATGACTGTACAGGTTGTGTTGTTTGGGCGCTCACAGGTTGTGTTGTCTGGGCGCCACCTACTGACTCTGGGAAGCTGCCGCGTTTTGGGAAGCCACTGCGTTTGACTCTGGGGCGGGCGCCATGGCGCAGCACATTGTGTTATTTGGGCGCCACCTACTGACTCTGGGAAGCCGCTGCGTTTGACTCTGGGGCGGGCGCCAAGGCCGCAGTGCGCATGCGTGCGTTTGACTCTGGACTCTGGGGCAAGCGCCAAGGCCGCAGTGTGCATGCGCCCTGGTGCGTCCGCCGTGCATAAATTAACTGTGGTTTAGTAAGATAGGTCCCCTTATGAAGGAATTCATATTCTATTTTAAGAAGAAAAGAACATAGCAGGCTGCTAAACTAGTCTACAGTTTGAACAACACTATTATACCTGAGGAGTCCATTGTAATGCACATATTTGAAGCCACACTTCTCTAATGGAGCGCAACCAGGCTAAAACATTTATGTTGGACTATATTCGAAAACAGACATCATAGACAATGTTTCATACCACTCTCCACCAAGGTCCTCCAGAGATAGCCCTGTATGGAGGACATTGTTTCTGTTTGATAGTAATAGCTTTAGCCTTTTAGGTGACTTGTGTGTTAATTAACATAAGTATATTACTTCATTATATGAATATGGTTACATCTGTGTATTACCTGTTGTTTAATTCAGGTAGATAATTTTGTTAAAGACAACTTCAAAACTCAAATGATTTTTTATAAAAATGATAACAAAAAAGAGTCAGAACAGTGGTACTGATGTAAAAGGAATACCTACTGTAATTGTACCTGAGGATTAGCGGTCAATCAAATTAAGTCCAGATGAAGATCCTGGACTAGCCTCTCAGAAGTCCAAAGCTCAGATAACAAGAGCAGTGAACCATTAAGAAAAACAACCAAAACAGTGGAAGATGTAGAAATTCATGTGTTATGGGATTGAGTCCAAGACATGGTAAAAGGGATGTGAGGCCACCAAAATATGCTGCAAAGATCTTCACTAGCCTGCCCAGAAGTGGTCCAACTCAAATCAGCCAGTCCCCAAATGCATCCTGCTGTCTTTGGATGTTCCGTCAGCGAACTGAAAAATTTTTTAGTGAGCATCAGGAAATGAACAAGAGACATGAAAAGTTAAAAACTGGAAAATCGAAAGTCAAAATTAACAAGCCCAAACGTGAGACAAAAATCCAATTTGAAAATAAGCTGGGAAAAAGATCAAAACGACACAAAATAAGACAGATACAGTTTTGAGAAAGAAGGACATTAGTGAAAAAGGGGTTTTAAATCTACAACTCATGTGAGGAAGTGAACTTTCAGCCAACTTTTTAATCTGTCACATCGGTTACCCAACTCTGAGGAAAAGTCCATGACAATGCAGGACGCTGTTCTAACAATGAGTGATCAAAATGGCGGTAATCATCAAAATACAAAATGGAGGCCAAAATAAACCACAAAATATTCAACTAATTAACAGTTATGTTAAAAATAAATGTCAGAAGTGAATTCCCTCAAACCCCCAAAATTAAGTGCAAGATCATTCAAAATGACTTAAATAAACACTAAACACTACACCGGCCTAAAAATGGGGACCCAGCTCTAAAGTTCAATATTCAACAAAAACAAGGGAGGGGTTTACCATAAACCTCTGGTGTGTGAACAAAAGGGCAACAATGAATCTTTATTAAACAAACTATATTAATAAAGAGATTTGCCAAACAGGCAATCCGAAGGTGAACTGTACATCCTTAATCCAATGGCACTTTAAGAAACCAGCAAGAAGATAGACAGTCCTCTTGATGTCCTGCCCACAAAACAAAATAAATGCTGGCAAATTTAAAAGTACAGTATATGAGTTTTAAACAATAAACAAACATAACAGAAATAACATGAACAATTACAATAAAACATGGAATAAATAAAAGACAGGGAAAGACCCTGGCTAAAACAACATTATAAGCACAACTGGCCACAAAGCAGAGGTGACTCCTTAAGCAAGGTAGAAATCATGATGCCTTCCATATTGTTAGGATTTTGGTTTCTTTTTAATTTTATGTTATATGTTGCTATTAGCATTCAGATTTTCTTTACCCTTTAATGCTATTTTTCATGGAGAATTCAAATCTGGTATTTGTTTTTGATTTTCATATCATTTTAATGATTAAAAGTTTTTGTTAATATTATATTTCTCTGTGTTTAAGTAATGTGAGTTGTCATGTGGCTGCGATTGAACTGTTGCTCTATCTACCATGGCATAAGTATATTTCCATTTTTCTTGAATAGTTTTACATATTATGTTTTTAGTCATTCTATAAGTTTTGTTTTGAATTTTTTTGGTAAAATTAATTTGTATTTATGCTTTATGTGTATTTATGGTTTAGTGTTTTTAATTGCATACCTTGTCTTCTGTAGGTGAAACCCAAAGAGGCGGGCCCACCATGACATCACTGCTGAAGGACCACCCTCAGCTTTTATATAACAATTATTTATTTTTCACTATGCCCTTGAACCCAAAAGCTAGGTTATCAAGCACAGAAAACCAGACACCAAAGCCAGAAAAATACAGAACTAATCAGAAGGTCACAAATTGCAAAACCTTAGAACCAACTCCGTAATCCAAAATGCTAAACACGATAAACAAAATCAAAGCCAGAAATATAAACAGAAAAATCATGAAAGCTGCTTAATATTTCAAAAGATAAGGCACTCAGCTAGGAATAATAAGGTAATGCCTCAGCAAAAAACTAAAGTTGTGCTGGAGCCCCTGAGAAGGAGTCCAAATTGGTGGCCCCTCTCCCCGGGCTAAAATCTTAAATGGAAATTGAGAAATAATAAATAACTAAAAGGAACAAAATAAAATTAAAAGAGAGAAAAAGATGAAAATGTGGAACCAGAGCTAGAGAAAAAAATTAAAAGTGAAACTATAAAAAAGGAAGGAAAAGTTGGAATCTTAGCAAAACAATGAAAACACGTTATCAGAAATCTGTTTTTACCAGTTTAGATCAATGAATCACGAAAAACAAAAAAATTAGTAGCAATAAGACGATGCAGTTGATTTGCAAATGTCCAGTAGCTTTGTTGCTTTCCCATCAATTGAGAGACTCATCCCCAAAGATATAACGAAAACTTAGACATTGAGGTTCAGGTTCTAGAAAATAAATAAATAAATAAACCTTGCACTCAAATTCAACAAGATTAGTTAAGACAAGAAAGACGGGTCAGAAACAACTAGAGAGGCAGGAGTCCTATAGTGGAGTGCAAATGGAGTGCAGAAAGGGGACATTGAGGGTCTCTTTCCGTAAAGAAATTGGCCAGTAGCAGAGAATCCAAAAAGAAAACTACTATGATTCTCCTATCTAATGGAAAGAATAGAAAGGCCTGGAATAGATGTGAGATGACCAGACTTATAAACAGTTTCTACCTCTGAATTTTTGCGCCATTATCTACCATACAACATCTGTTTGACTTGTGACCAGAGCTCCCTTGTGTAAGCACCATTATTTCAGTATTTACCGTGCTACTGTTACTTTCTCAATCTGTAACATGCTTATATTTCTTGTCAAGCACGTGTGGTTAGGGGACATCTTGGAAGCGCTAAGTAGGTAAGAAAGCCCACCCCCTTTATTTTCTAACATATCGATTGGATGCCGCTTGTTTTGCACCCTTGTGGTTTTCTTTGGCCTTTTTTTGAGTCTATGTCATTGAACGGGACTACTAGCTGGTAACCCAAACCCTTTTACATTTACAGTTTCTTCTTTCAATCTTACAGTCTATATCACATACTGTATGTATTTATATATCCATTACATCCATCCATCCATTATCTAACCTGCTATATCCTAACTACAGGGTCACGGGGGTCTGCTGGAGCCAATCCCAGCCAACACAGGGCGCAAGGCAGGAAACAAACCCCGGGCAGGGCGCCAGCTCACCACAGATATCTATTACATTTTCAGTTTATAGCAGTTGTCTATTATTAATTATCTGTGCAGTGTTCTGTTTCTACTGTAAGGGAAAAGAAAACTGCCTGCCTGTTACACTAGGACGTCCTGACATTTGTACCAGCATATTTTAGATTACAAAATGAGATTATATGTAACATTTAACTTTGTGCTTTGTTCTGTGATAGCAGTTTACATATGAGAAGTCTTATTTCTTGTACTTAGGACTTTTAATATGTTTAACTAGTTTGGAACTTTACATAATACTTAATTCAGATGTGGATTTCTGGTGTATACCATTTATCTAAAGCTGATTGGTAAAAATGAAAATATATTGAAATGTGCTGATCAAAGAAAGTATTATGTATGCTTTAATGGTCTGCCGTGATGTTTTGAAAAAGGCAAATAAAGGACGTGCAAGTTTGAATTTCACAAATAACTCTGGTTCAAGACTCTTCTGTATTTAGTATTTTCTGAAACACTACTGGGTCATTTAACCATATACTGTATTGTTGACAAATGTTTCTGTTCTAGCAACAAATACATTTCATTGCACTGTTAGGTAGAATAACCATTAAGTCAATTTAATCCTTAAAGTGAGTAACAAGGCACAACTGCACAGGGTTAGGAATAATAATAATAATAAACAAGAAATTTTAACCCTAGATGGTTAGCATATCCTCTCTAACTACCATTAAAAAAGGTCTGAGGTGAAAGAAGCAAAAAATACGCTTACTACCTAACTAAAAGGTTTGCTAGGATATGGAAATAAGATAATAGTTTTGAATCCTGGTAAAGGCTCAGAAATGTTCACAACTTAAAGAATACGGCTATAGTTTAACTGCCAGAAAAACAATGGGTTCTTGCAGATGTATAAGTGTAAAGTTAAGAGAAATGGGCAACGGGGATGATTACAGGATGTGACCCTCTAGAAGAAGAGAGCAACATCAGCTGTAGCAGCACCACAGCGTCATGGAGGAGTTACGATTTGTTTTATCGGTTTACTGTTAGTGATTTACAGTCATTTACATTTACATCATTTAGCAGACGCTCTTATCCAGAGCGACTTACAACAGTGCTTAGTAGTCTACGACTGTTCTTCAGTCTTTAAGGATAGGATTAAATCTACTGTCATTAAACAAGTTACCGCTGACCAAGTTGTACACAAAACCATGCTAGAAGAAAATAGTAAGTTGTTAGTACAAAAATTTTTTTTTTTTTTTTTTGAGAAAAAGGGTAGAAAAAAAGTATGGGGACTTTAGTCCAAGTGCTGTTGAAAGAAGTGTGTCTTCAGACGACGTTTGAAGACAGTGAGGGTCTCCGCTGTTCGTACAGCAAGAGGAAGTTCGTTCCACCACTGAGGAGCCAACACTGCAAAGAGTCTTGATGCATGTCGTCCTGTTCTTTTAAGTAAGGGTGTTTCGAGACGAGCAGTGGTTGATGATCTGAGAGAGCGAGAAGTGACACGCTGCTTAACCAGTGCTGATATGTAAGGTGGTGCAGTTCCAGTTTTGGCCTTAAAGGCAAGGGTTAGGGTTTTGAACCTGATGCGGGCAGCCACAGGGAGCCAGTGCAGGTTCCGCAGCAGAGGTGTAGTGTGTGAGAATTTGGGAATATTAAAAATGAGTCTTGCAGCTGCATTCTGGATCAATTGAAGTGGTCTTGTTGCCTTTAGTGAAAGTCCAGACATCAGAGAGTTGCAGTAGTTCAGCTTAGAGATGACCAAGGTCTGGACGAGAAGCTGAGTAGCCTCTGTAGTGAGAAAGGGGCGGATTCTCCTGATGTTGTAAAGAAGATATCTGCAGGACCTGGAGAGGTTGCTGATGTGTGGAGAAAAAGACAATTCTTCATCTAGAGTGACACCAAGACTTCTTGCCGTTTTTGAGGGGACGATAACCGAGTTGTCAAGAGAGATTGCAAGGTCAAGATTCGGAGATGAGTTGCCTTTGATATACAAGAGCTCAGTCTTGCTGGGATTCAACTTGAGGTGGTGGGAAGTCATCCAAGAGGAGATATCAGCAAGGCAGTTTGAGATGCGGGTTGAGACCTGCTGGTCATCTGGTGGAAAGGAGAGAATGAGTTGAGTGTCATCCGCATAGCAGTGGTAAGAGAATCTATGTCCAGCTATTACTTTCCCAAGAGAACCTGTATATAAGGAGAAGAGAAGGGGTCCTAGGACAGAGCCCTGAGGAACACCAGTGGTCAGTCTTCGTGGAGCTGACTGGGAGCCTTGCCAGGCAACCTGGAATGTCCGGTCAGCAAGGTAAGAAGCAAACCATTGCCAGACAGTGCCTGAGATCCCAAGACTAGAGAGAGTTTCCAGAAGTATCTGATGGTTGACCGTGTCAAAGGCTGCAGATAGGTCCAGAAGTATGAGGACTGAGGACAGGTTGGTAGATCTGGCTGTGTGAAGTGTTTCAGAGACAGCAAGAAGTTAGGAATAACTTCAGTCAGTAGCTTTTCTGCATTGAGGGCCAGTGGAGCACAGCCCTACCAGATGTTACACAAAATTATAAAAAGCTATTTTTAATAATAATCATTAATTTAACTTATTATTTAAGTGAATATAACAACCCTCAACTTTGCCTACTTAAGTAATTTTTGCTTAATGTTCTGTCATATGTTCAATGTAATTACTTCTTGTAGTGTGAAATTACCATTGTGCCTGGCGCTGCAAGCCTATTTCCAGGTGAGGGACGGGACCAATTGGCCCTGCAGTGTTCTTTATACCCTTAGCTGTATGCGTGTGCTTGACAGACATCAGCAGTATTAAAATGAGGAGTGTTTTTTCTTTTTTTTTAATTTAAATTGAGTACTGTATTTGCATTTCTGTTCAAGCTTTTCAGCACCAAAGCTATACAACATGTCCCACATGAAGAGATTCAGTAATGGGGTTAACATACTGGATTTTCCAAGCAAAAAGAGGGCACACAAATAAAAAAAATACTTTCTCTATATAAGGGTGGCTGAGGTTGGGAGTTTCTTTCCACATAAGTCCCTTGGTGGTCATTTGGATGCCCGGGTGAGGGTGTTTCTCTCTATTATAAAAAAAAAAAAAATCTTAGGACGAGACGAAACTTTTTTTCCTGCGACGAGACGTGATCTTTTGAAGAGAGACAGAGAGACACTTTCACGCCCAGCGAGACGGTCAAGTCACGTCATACTTATAACCTTTGGAAGCAAGTCCCGTGAGATGGTGACTTTTGCAAGTCACGTCAAACAAGACCACGGTCAAAAGTCAAGTCAAAGCCAAAGTGAACTTTATTGTCATCTCAACCATATACAAGTATACAGATAGACGAAATTGCGAAGCTCAGGGTCCAAAGTGTAAGAACATGACGTGCAAATAATAAATTAAAAATAGAATTAAAATTAAAATTTAAAACACAAACAAGACAAGACATTGTGCAAAGACAAGACAAAGAAGTAGCAGCAATATTGATGTGTAAGATATGTAATATAATAATAAATAATAGATATAGATCATACAGAAATGATCAGTGTATGATAATAGTTGTTTAAGACAATGACAGGTCAGAATGTTTCACAGAAGAAGGATAACAAGAGTGTCAAATCCTTAAAGGTCAGTATGAGACTTTCAGTTCTTTTCTACATGGACACTCGTCTCTGCAGGACAGTGACTCGCATGTTATAAAAGTTCTCTTTTTAGAGGTGGTTGAGGCCGTGTGGAAGATCCCAGGGGGCAGCCTGGTGTTAAGGAGTCTTACAGCTTGGGGGTAAAAACTCTCCTGCAGCCTGGCAGATCTGGCTTTGATGATGTGGTATCTTCTCTTGAAAAGTCCGTGTGAGGGGTGTAAGGGGTCTTGCACAATGCTGCTGGCCTTGCGGACACTGCGTTTGTATGAGGGGGGGCCCAAAAATAACCGGAAATATTTTTAAAACGTGTTTAATTTAATTTTCTGTACAAACTACAATTAGTCTCCTTCAAAGTACTCTCCACTGGCGGAAATACACTTATCTAACCGTTTGTTCCATTGTTCGAAACATTTTTTAAATTCGTCTGAAGTAATGCCCATTAATGCTCTGGTCGTTTCTTGTTTTACCTCTTCGACGTCAGCAAAACGCCTTCCTGTCAAGTCTTTTTTCATCCGAGGGAACAAAAAGAAATCACACGGAGCTAAATCCAGTGAGTAGGGTGGATGGTTCAGGGGTGTCATACCATTTCTTGCCAAAAATTGTTGAATGCTGAGAGCAGTGTGAGATGGAGCGTTGTCATGATGAAAGAACCAATCGCCCGACTCCCACAAATCAGGGCGTTTCCTTCTCTCACTGTTGCGCAACCTACTTTTACAAAAAAATTCACTGAACACAAGCACAACCTTCCAGACTGATGGCACTTGGCAGACTGACTTGTGAAGAGTGTAACTAGATCTCCCTAGCGGCCCAACCACGTACTACAAGTACCAACCTAACAACAACAAAATTCCGGTTATTTTTGGGTTCCCCCCTCGTAAATCGGTCATCTAACCTCTCAGTTGTTGGAATGCTTGTGGCAGACACACTTCCTGTGCTCTTAAAAATTTTATGAAGTGGAATGTCGTAAAGAGGTTCACAAACATTGGCGTGATACACAGAGATAATGGAAGTAGGAAAATTCGAAAGTCTCAAAAAATGATAGTAAAGATTGCATTACAACAAACAGAAAATATTACTCGGTGAAATAACGGAACAGCGAAAAGAGATCAAATAGTGTTTGAGGATGCCTGGGGGAAAAGAGAGACAAGGCAGTGAGACAAAAAGGACAGCTGGTGTACAGGTTTTTAAATGTTCGAAGCGCCGCACGAGGTGCAGATCACGTGGCACGGCAGCAGCAGCAAGCCAGCAGCTGATCAAGCAAAGAGGAGGTAAAAACTAAAAACTGTGTTTGTTTCCCATTGTATCACCGTTTAAGATGGGTTTGGGAGGAGCGACCGGGTCTCCTTGGGGTGCGTTCACAATGGTGCATAGGGCTGGCAGTTGGAAGGGGTTGGTGAGCAAAGTGAGAAGGGGGCGAAGCCCTATAGTACTAATTAAAAATCCTAGTATGTGTGGTGCTCTTGGTGCCGCATTGCACCATTTGAGAACCACTGATCTATGGCATCATTTTTGCAGGTTCATCAGATGTTGGTTAAAAATGATTTATGGCAGGTAAAAAAGAACAAAAAGAATGAGAATTGAAAAGAGTAAACTAGGTTGGGAATGATGGGCAGCATTTTGAATTTCACCCACAGCTGAGGATGACCACCCTACATTTGACAACAATGAAACCAACATGTACTTGTTGCATTTTGTAGAAATGAAGGTAGCAGTACAATGTTCCTGTTTCAAGGAAACTCAGAATCCTGGTGTGGAAAGAACATGTTATGTGTGTATAATCTTGTTTTATCAATTGTTTGTTGTGACAAACTCATAGGACAAATTAAAAAACAAAACAAATGTCTTTCTTTGACGGGACAAAACATGAACGGAGTGCTGATCCTTGTTCATCTGAGGAAGCAATTTTAGAGAGAGTACCATGACAGTGCTATTAAAAAGAGCTCCGCATTTAGAGGATCACCTAGGATAACAACTGAGCTGGAGATGGCCATGCTTAAATTTGACTGTATTACTCTTGAGCGTTTGTTTTACTTTACTTTCTCACCCCACTTCACTGTTATTAAGAGTTTCTGAAAAAGCATAACTCTCCAACTCACCAAAACCCAGGGCTCTCACTCCATGTTAAGTTCTGAGGGCAGGGCACAATGAGGCAAGGCCAAGCAAGGTAAGATTACTCACATCAATATGGAATCTTAATAAAATAATTCAACAGTCAGCCAGCTTAATTTCTTATGTTTAGTGCCTGCCAATATTAATTTAGCTGTCTGTAGGTACAGACGAAATTGACATGATATCAACCACATAGTACAAGTGACTCAAGCACTCAGAGTGTTAATGAGTCACACTACTTATCGTCCAATTGTTTGGCACTCCTTTATTTAGCTGAGTTTCGTAAGTGAGCTTCAGGTCCTTCTTGCCTGATGCCCAATAAGCCCATTTTGTAAAGGTATTAAGAACATAAAAACTATCTATTACCATATAATGTGCTACTTAAATTCCATGTCTCAAGGTCAATCACCTGCTTTTGTTGCCACATATCTTCATGCTTTGAAGCTTTGGTTTTTCATGGCAGCACACCGAATGATACGACAGTGAGAGGGCATGTTACCATTGATCACAGTGAAAAGAGAAGTTGCTGTTAAGTTACCCTTTATTCTTCAATGCTGCATGAATGAAGAGGTTCTGTGAACCAAAGGGAAAAACCACAAGGCCACATTAAAAATCTCTCTCTGCTACTAATGGTCATTATCCAAGGCAAATCCCTGTAATTAAAGTGTACAGTTCTCATCCTGTGGGATAGAAGAACGCTTTTATGTAAGGTTCTATTTTCTTTTCACCTTTCTCTTTTTGGTCAGTGCGATGTCTTATTAATCTGTCCGTTTTTGTCAGCTCAGATATTGTCTCACCGGAGATTCACTCCGATTTCCACACGCTTCCACAACATGGCAGCGTTCAGTTAATTGATTTGTGTGCATTAGTGTGCCTGTGATGGCCTTGTGTCCTGTCCAGTTCCAATGCTGAAAGCCTAATTTTGGACCCACAATTAAGTACTCGAAAAAGTGTGTTGAGAAAATGAATGTAAATTTAAACTGTGCATTTAGTAACGTTATGTTTTGTGAGACCTGACACATTTTCAGTGTTTAGTAATCTGATATTTAAATATATAAATGGTATACAACGGCTGTTACTAACATGTAATTGGGTTTTTGTAAATGTAGTCGAAGTCAGCTTATATTCTATGGGGCTCAATTGTCGACAATTTTCAACCTAATGGCTTTAATTCTGTTTCCTACTTACTGTATTTAAAATTCCTATTTCTCAGTTTCTTTCCTTATGTAAATTAAAAAAGTGTGTCTTTTCTAAGTAATGTGGTAAAAATAACTATGCTCAGTAGTAATTTTCGTTCCACAAACTGTATTCCATCTCTTTGATTTGCTTAATAAGAGATCTTTTTCTGTCTAAACATTTAAATAAATATAAAAGTGGTTGATGCTGAAAAGCTGGAAAAGCAACGGCTTTTATTCACATCTAAGTTAGCACTTCCACATCACATGCCTTATAAAAACCTTTTAGAAAGTAACAAATCAACACGTTAACAAGCATTAAATACATTCCTGTGCACTAGAGGTTGCAACAAAAGAGCCCATTTTCACTTGTTCATTGTAAACCCAGAAGATACGTATATAAAGGAGAAGAGTAACTAAGAAAGGAGATCCACTTAAAGTAACAGCCAGAAAACAATTATGACATGAAAAGAATAAAAATCTGCGGAAGCTGGCCCACGTCTAGGGCTACCCACGCCATCCTTCAGTCCCCCATTCATTTTGAGCTCCCAGGGGCCACAAGTGATTTCTTTTAGCAAGTTTTGATGGATTCTGTAAGGAATTTTATACAATGATTTTTTTTCTGTTGCAAAACAATAATGCAGCCACCTCTGATGGTTAAACTGGTGGATAAAAACAAATGACTGAAAAGTAAAAGTAATCCTCTTGATTACTAAATTACTGAACTATTGTTAAACACTCATTCAAAGCCAATCACAGCTGTCTAAAAATAGTGCAGGGTTCTTTCTGGAATAAAAAGATTTATCCATTATCAATCATTGAATACTATATTATACTGAACACTACAATAATGAGGTTTGACAGTTAAAAGAGAGAGGTACCAACTAGAAAAAAAAATGTTGCCATACCCTTAATAAAATAATACCTTTGCTAGTCAGGCTGTACACCATTTGTACCTGAATTTTCAAACTTTACACTAATTTGGGTATTTAACTGCAGTCTTTTTGAAAAGACTTAAAACACATTAATTAATATTGTTAATACCAAATGGCTGTGTAATTGAGGGGCGGCACGGTGGCGCAGTGGGTAGCGCTGCTACCTCGCAGTTGGGAGACCTGGGGACCTGGGTTTGATTCCCGGGTCCTCCCTGCGTGGAGTTTGCATGTTCTCCCCGTGTCTGCGTGGGTTTCCTCCCACAGTCCAAAGACATGCAGGTTAGGTGGATTGGCGATTCTAAAATTTGGCCCTAGTGTGTGCTTGGTGTGTGGGTGTGTTTGTGTGTGTCCTGCGGTGGGTTGGCACCCTGCCCGGGATTGATTCCTGCCTTGTGCCCTGTGTTGGCTGGGATTGGCTCCAGCAGACCCCCGCGACCCTGTGTTCGGATTCAGCGGGTTGGAAAATGGATGGATGGATGTGTAATTGAGCTTAAAAAATAATGCCAAGGACCCTGAAGTTTTCCAGAGATTACAAAGAAAATTTACAAAGAGCAGATAATAATAATAATGAGGCATTGTTCATTGAGTAGATACTGTAGATATGAAAAGCTACATGTAATAGATACATAAATATGAATGGTGCTGTATTACAGAAAGAGAAAGACAGACAGACAGATAGATAGACAGCGTAGTTGGCTGGATTAGATAGATAGATAGATAGATAGATAGATAGATAGATAGATAGATAGATAGATAGATAGATAGATAGATAGATAGATAGATAGATAGATAGATAGATAGATAGATAGATAGATAGATAGATAGATAGATAGATAGTGTTACACATGTGCATCAGAGGTTTCCCTTCCAAGCACAGCTGAGGTATTTAATACCATCCTGAAATAAGAGGGAGCACTGCCACTAATTTTGTCAACTGTTTCTACCTCCGCAACTCTGAGAAGATGCCCAATGAGGACAACTGACTCTGGGCCAAATCCTATAAAGCCAGGCACCTTTAGAAGGAGGCATCTCACTTTGAGTCAAGCCAGACCTAAGAATGGAGCTCCATGAAAAGACAGGACCCACTCAACCGAACAGCACTGTTGAATTAAAGAGATGGCTACAGTCTATGTTTAAGTTATGCAACTCCATCATGCATTATTTCTGTTGCATTTTGTTAAAAGAGTTAAATGGGACAACCTACAGTAGTTGGTGTCCTAGTATTCCTTTGGAATCCAGGTTTTTCTATCATTCAACTATTATAGATAGATAGATAGATAGATAGATAGATAGATAGATAGATAGATAGATAGATAGATAGATAGATAGATAGATAGATAGATAGATAGATAGATAGATAGATAGATAGATATCAAGAACATCTACTCAATGACATCTCATGTAGGTTTTAAAATAAGTATGATTTAAAGCATGACAAAAAACGTCACATAAAATCGTTGCACTTTTAGGCTTAGGATTTTATATATATATATATAGAGTAAATGTATGAGAATGACAAAACAATAGGTGAGTTTAAGGAATAAGTGAATATTACAAAATAATTTGGTCCAGGTTAGGTTTATTACACTTTTTAAGTGCTGAAATCCTCATAAATGAATTGCTGTATTGATTTAAAGCATGGCTTTCCAATCTGGGGCATTTCAGAAGATGCTACAAAACGAAGGCAGCATCACAATATGCCAAAATTGAGTGAGGTGCGTTGTCCGACTTTATCGTGGTGTAATCGGTGTCTTGCAGTGTGCCATCATTTGTGGTAATTTATGAGTTACTGCTCCTGTTCTACGATATGAAAAGAATCAACTGTTGAAATTTTCATCTGCAAATGAGCCACAGAAATGTGCGTTCTCACGGGTTTCTTGATGTGGATGAAGCGTTTGTAAATGCGGAAATGAAATTTCAACATTGCAATGATCCATAGAGAATGGCAAAGTCTAGTACTGATTTCTGTGCAAGCCCTGCTCATAAAACATCAATGATTTTGGGGTTTGAGTGACATTTTTGTCAGGGGGTACAAGGAGGACTGAATTGAATGTGACACCTTCTTCTTACTGTCAGCACATCTCTCATGCTGGCGGTCCTGATAGTAGTACAGCAATTTTAACTGTGTGGTTCATCTGTTTTTGAACTTCAGTACAGCTGATATTGGGGGATTAAGCTCGTCGATGGGGTTTCATTACTTAGTGGCCTCCCTGCACCCATTGCTTCACAAGGGTCTCCAATCCCCCAAACCCCAGGATTGTTGATTGTGTATCATTTGCTCATGGTCCTTGATACTTTGCAGTTTACCCCAATACCCGGTCTAAAGCTTGACACATTTACAAGAATATTAAGAGTCATAAAAGTAAATTGCTCAATTTAAATTTAAATTTCATGCTCTGAGTTTTCCAGTTCATTCACCCACAGTTCTGTATATGTTTCAAAAATTAGAAATTTGACTTCAAATGTGATATTACTGTTGTTGGGGCTGCACAGGGGCATAGAAAGGCTGGGGCCTACTGATGTAAAGACTTAAATGAACACCCAAAATGGTATTTTTTAAGCTACTTACCCCATGCAATTTGTAATGATGACTGTGAAAATCACATTTTCATGGAAAAAAAACCACAAAGCTTCTGATAGAATAGGACCAAATGGCGACCATTACTGGACAACACTAAACAATATCAAAAACGTCCATAAAAAATACTCATGCCACATAATCCACATATCAAGTCATTTAGTCATGTGCCCACAACATTCCATTTTTTGCTAAAATATTGTTATATAAATAACTCCGGAAAATGAAAGTACTCCACAAACAGGAAGCCACTGTGTTTTTGAATTGAACACAAGACTCTTGACCAGTAAATGGCGGGAAGAAACAAACTACTAACTACATGGGACAGTTAACACACAAATAGAAATGATATAAAAATATCGTTTCTGGGTAGAATTTTCCTTTGATGATGCTGGTGCACATTTTACATATCTCTATATTTATAATATCCAACGTATGTATGTCTGTCTGCTTTTCATGAGTGGACAACTTAATGGATTTAGATCATTTCTTTTTTTCTATAATTTGCTTGAACATTCCGGTTGATTTTGAGATTTCTCTCATTGCGCTAAGTATCGTAGATCGCTGGCGGTACCGATTTATTTGGGAGACACACAGTGAGACAAAGGTAGGGGGGGCGGGTCTATCCTCACTCACGTGCTAGCCTTGGGGCGTTCCTTAAATATGCTTAGCTAGTGAACAAGAGAACTACTTCATGGATTTAGATCGTTTTTTTTTCTATAATTTGCTTGAACATTCCGGTTGATTTTGAGATTTCTCTCATTGCACTAAGTATTATAGTTCGCTTGCGGTACCGATTTATTTGCGTGAATCTGGGAGACACACAGTGGGACACGTTTTATCCTCACTCAAGTGCTAGCCTTGGGGCATTCCTTAAATATGCTTAGCTAGCGAACGAGAGAACTACTTCACGGATTTAGATATTTTTTTTTCTATAATTTGCTTGAACATTACGGTTGATTTTGCGACTTTTCTCATCACGCTAAGAATCCTAGTTCGCTTGCAGGTGCGATATATTCACGCTAATCCAAGACAGAGGCTGCAGGCCGACAGAAGGGGGAAGCGTGATGTCAGGAGTAGGGAGCCGGGCAGGGACCTCCTCACTGTCCTGTTTCACTACTAAGCAGGCAGAACCGCAGTTGTAAATAAATGGCACGAAACTTGAGAAGGGTTTGGGGTGCCACAGGCTGTCCAGTTTAATATTGAGCCTCCTTTTTGAGTAAAGCAAAAACAGGAGGGTATGGAGACACTGTTGTATTTGGTTTCTTAGTTGGTGCCTTTGAAAATGCGTTCTTGAGTTTACGGACAGAAGACTGAGACCCATTTTGTCTAACCAAAAATATTACAATATGCAAGCTTTTCAGGCATATATATAATCTTTTTAGTTAGCCAATAAAAGGTGTCATTTTGCTTGACTTCTCATTACATCCATATTGTCTAACACAATACAACGCTCTAGTACTATAGACAGAAGACTAAAAGAGGTGGGAGATGGCTTGAGAAGACAACACAGGTCTTCAGTGGGCTGAGGCTGGAAAAGGAGAGAACCTAAACTGCTGTGTAGCCTCAAAAGTCTTCTCCTGTATACCTTCCAAATCAGTCTCCGTAAGACACACAACTTCTTGTGTATGGGACAGTATACTAAGAAATGGTATCTAGTATCACTGCAGAAATTGATAAACAGGGATGTTCAGTGAGTATTGGAAATATATTTTTTCAACTTTCAGGATAAGTTATAAAAGAATGTAGTGAAGGAGTTTTATTTTAAAGTAAGACCTGAGAGATTTATTGAAGCATGAAATTAAGATCAGAGCGATAAAACAAATGATAGATAAGGTTGTGAAGAAGATATCTCAAAGGAAGGAATAAAAAAAGTTAAACATCATAGCCTATGAACGGAATGTGAAAGAGGACCCTTGTTTGATATATTGACATCACAATGGCTTCATATACAGTACTGTACAAAAGTTTTAGGCAGGTGTGAAAAAATGCTGTAAACAAAGAATGCTTTCAAAAATGGAAGTGTTAATCATTTATTTTCATCAATCAACAAAATGCAGTGAATGAACAAAAGAGAAATCTAAATCAAATCAATATTTGGTGTGACCACCCTTTGCCTTCAAAACAGCATCAGTTCTTCTAGGTACACTTGCACACAGTTTTTGAAGGAACTCGGCTGGTAGGTTGTTCCAAACATCTTGGAGAACTAACCACAGATTTTCTGTGGATGTAGGCTTCCTCACATCCTTCTGTCTCTTCATGTAATCCCAGACACACTCGATGATGTTGAGATCAGGGCTCTGTGGGGGCCATACCATCACTTCCAGTACTTCTTGTTCTTCTTTACGCTAAAGATAGTTCTTAATGACTTTGGCTATATGTTTGGGGTCGTTGTCCTGCTGCAGAATAAATTTGGGGCCAATCATATGCCTCTCTGATGGTATTGCATGATGGATAAGTATCTGCCTGTATTTCTCAGCATTGAGAACACCATTAATCCTGACCAAATTCCCAACTCCATTTGCAGAAATGTAGCCCCAAACGTTCATTAAACCTCCACCAGGCTTCACTGTTGCCTGCAGACACTCATTATTGTACCGCTCTCCAGCCCTTCGACAAACAAACTGCCTTCTGCTACAGCCAAATATTTCAAATTTTGACTCATCAGTCCAGAGCACCTGCTGCACCCCAGTTCCTATGTTTTCATGCATACTTGAATTGCTTGGCCTTGTTTCCACGTCAGAGGTATGGCTTTTTGGCTGCAACTCTTCCATGAAGACCACTTCTGGCCAGACTTCTCCGGACAGTAGATGGGTGTACCTGGGTCCCACTGGTTTCTGCCAGTTCTGAGCTGATGGCACTGCTGGACATCTTCTGATTTCGAAGGGTAATAAGCTTGATGTGTCTTTCATCTGCTGCACTAAGTTTCCTTGGCCGACCACTGCGTCTACGATCCTCAACATTGCCCGTTTCTTTGTTCTTCTTCAAAAGAGCTTCAACAGCACATCTTGAAACCCCAGTATGCTTTGAAATCTTTGTCTGGGAGAGACCTTGCTGATGCAGTACAACTACCTTGTGTCTTGTTGCTGTGCTCAATCTTGCCGTGACATGAAACTGTCTTCCACAACCTCACCTTGGTAGCAGAGTTTGGCTGTTCCTCACCCAGTTTTAAGCCTCCTACACAGCTGTTTCTGTTTCAGTTAATGACTGTGTTTCAACCTACGTGTGACATTGATGATCATTAGCACATGTTTGGTAGAATTGGTTGATCAGACACGTGACTAGAATCCTACAAAATCCCTGACTTTGTGCAAGTGGACCTATAAGAATTGATGCTGGTTTGAAGGCAAAAGGTAGGCACACCAAATATTGATTTGATTTTTCTTTTGTTCGCTCACTTTGCATTTTGTAAATTGATAACAATAAACAATCATTATTTATATTTCTGAAAGCATTCTTTGTTTACAGCATTTTTTCACACCTGCCTAAAACTTTTGCACAGTACTGTACATTAAACTGCATGTGTTACACTGCATGTTCAAGAAACATGGAGATTCAGGTTACATAAAAAAGTGGCCTGGGAGGAGAATTTTGGTTATGCTGTGGTAAGACCACCAGATAAACCAATAATGGAGAGAAAGAAAGGAGAGTTTTTCAACATAATTTTAGAAGGAAAAAACAAGTGACTTGGGAGACATATTTCATTTTAGCACAATATATGGTGGGTGGAAAATCTGAGGGACAATTACAAGGAAAAAGTCCATATGGCAATATGCTGCTATAAAAAGACACATGCATTAAACACGGGCACCAGGAGAAAATAAATGTAAAGAAATTCAAGAGTTTGAACTTGCCTGTGGGCAAAACAGAATGCAATTGCAATGACTATTTAACATTGTGCTTAGTAACTTTTGTACAAACAGACAAATTAATACGTTATTAGAGTTAATCCTTGAAAATTAAATTAAATGTAAGAAAACACGCCTTTGGTTAAGTATAATACCTCCAAAAATCCTTTTTAATCACCATGCAGTAGTGTCTCCTGGCTTTATAAAGCTTCACAGAGGCTGTTCAAATAAGTTTTCAATGATGCTTACTTGGACTTTGTGTCTGCATTATATTAATGCACTCTTGAAAGTAAAATGAAATAAAATGATAAGTTTAAGGCTGGCATCTTGCCTATTTGCTGCTTTCTGGGCTCATCATTAAAGCTGGCACCTCCAGGTCTCTTGGAAACATGCAAAGCCCTTAGTGTAATGTGAAGTTCTGCATCTGTCCCATCTGCCTGTCTCCAGAGCCTCATTTCACTGATGTTAAAAGAAATCTTTATTGTCAGTCACATATCCTATTCACTTTGTTCACCTGCACTGACAATCTTATGTATGTGTATACATGCTTGGGTGTTTTTTTTTTTTTTTTACCCATAACCGACAGACATCAGCGAATTGGCATCCTCAAGTTTTTAAACACTTCCTCATTAGTTTAAACCTGTTTGAAATCTCCAAGTGAGAAGTTGATAACGAAAAGAAGAGGAATCCCTTTTTCAAGCCCCTGACAAGGAGAGAAGCAAAAGCTTCCCAGAAAGCAGCGTGGACGAATTGTGGATATTGAGCCGCATGCTATTGTGTCACTTGCACTACAGTATGCGTTGCTTCAGTGGGCTGGTGACTGCCTTGATCTCAGTCTATAAAATAATATGGCACAAGAGTTGACAGTTTACTGAATTATTTAGCTATTCAGCAGCACCCTGTGCAATGCTGTTCATTTTACTACGAGAAGATATTAATGTGCTGGAAAGTGCGTGATGAACCTCAGTAAAGTGTGTCTAATAAGACGGTGGGTTTAGCTCTCATTCCATGTAGTAGACTGCAGCTAGCAGCTGTGAAACCCTTAGTCAAGAATCAAATTGTACAGATATCACAGATTCTACACAAATAGAAATACTAACGATTTGCAAAGAAAAGGTTCAATTTCCAACATAAGTTTGAGTTTTAAATTATTTTCCTATTTACCAAAAAAGCAAACTGGTTAGTCAGCCTTTGTACAAAGTTTAATTTAAATCTATTATGTTTCCCTTACAAAAATAGACCATTCATCCTTAATTATTATATCTGCATTAACAACATACAGTATATGGCACATGTTAGCATACATAGCTGTGCATGTGTTCACTACACAGTACAGAACAGAGCCAATGCACATTTTGATATATACATATTTGATATACTTTTTATTACTCTCCAAGGGGAAATTGTCTTTTTGCATGACCTTTAGGGGTCAGACCACAAGGTTAACCATTGTACAGCACCCCGGAGCAGTTTTCAGGTTAAGGGCCTTGCTCAAGGGCTCAATGGAGTAGGATCCCTTCTGGCAGAAACTTCCAGATACCAGATTCTTAGCCACAGATCCATCACTCTGCATTGAGAGTTAACTGTAAAGGTCCAAAAATGTATTTATTGTCATCATATCATGTCTTATTGAAAAAGAAACGTGACATTGAAAAAGAAATATAAAACAAAAGGACATATTCATCGCAGGTCATCCTGGACCCCGTGATCATCAGAGGTGACTGTGTGCAGAGGGTGCAGACCTATAAATACCTGGGAGTGCAGCTGGATGATAAACTGGACTGGACTGCCAATACTGATGCTCTGTACAAGAGAGGACAGAGCCGACTATACTTCCTTAGAAGGCTGGCGTCCTTCAACATCTGCAATAAGATGCTGCAGATGTTCTATCAGACGGTTGTGGCGAGTGCCCTCTTCTATGCGGTGGTGTGCTGGGGAGGCAGCATAAAGAAGAGGGACGCCTCACGCCTGGACAAACTGGTGAGGAAGGCAGGCTCTATTGTAGGCACGGAGCTGGACAGTTTGACATCCGTGGCAGAGCGACGGACGCTGAGCAGACTCCTGTCAATCATGGAGAATCAGCTGCATCCACTGAACAGGATCATCTCCAGACAGAGGAGCAGCTTCAGCGAGAGACTGCTGTCACCGTCCTGTTCCACTGACAGACTGAGGAGATCGTTCCTCCACCAAACTATGCGACTCTTCAATTCCACCCGGGTTGGGGGTAAACGTTAACATTATACAAAGTTATTGTCTATCTATCTATCTATCTATCAGATTACTGGGGAGCGCTGAATCATACTGGATTGCAAAAGCTATACAGTGTGGGGATGTAAAGGCTTTGTATGCTGGTCTTGTTGGGTGACATTCGCTTGCTCCAAGAAGAAGAACAATATGCTGTCAGGTGAGTTGGTAACTCTAAATCTATCAATTGTGGATTTATGCAAGTGAATGTCCTCTGAGATGACATAGCATCTTGCTGGAGAATAAGTCCTGCCTTACATCTGTTGCTGCTGGGCTACGCTTTGGAACTCTGTGCCCTTAAACAGAATTAAACGGAGAAAGTCAAGAATGAATGGATGAATGCATATGGTTAAGTAACAGGAAAGGATTTCGCAGATCCTACTTATGAAAAGGAGGAAAATATGGGAAAAGACACAAGCTAAAAAGTAAGCTTCAGCTGTCAAGGGCTCTAGAGGCTAAATTTTGTGTTTTAGTTTAATTTTTCATCATGCGATCACCTTAACTTGTTTTTCAATTTGTTGATTCATCGTTGTTATGACCTGAGTGGAAAATTTGGTAACACTTTAATTTGGGTACTGCAAAAATGCACCTATTACTCATAAATGCTTATGTAACAAGACCTTAAAAACAGCTTTTTTTGGTCTTCATAACACTTATAGAACATCAGCAGATGGGTTATTCATCTCTGTGCACTGTGGCATATTGACAGCAACGTAAAATTACCTGTTAATATGAAGGATTCACAGGTCTTATACTGAATATGTAATATCAAGAGAAATGTATTTCAGTTAAGCCCCCTCAGACCACTCCAAAGTGAAGTTTTGTTGGTAGGTCACATTGCAGAGATGAAGAAACACTTTAGTAATGCGTTGTAAGTGGACCCAACCAAGTGCTTGTTAAGGTCTTTTTATGCAACCACATTCTTCACATACATGGTAGAGCTGGCACTGCCTACTGCATATACTGTATATATTGTGGACTCGAAGGGGCACTCTTAGGCAGACTGTGATCCCAAATAACACCAAGGAAGACCAACTAAATTAAGAGGTTTTTATTATAAAAATAATAATATTCAGAAGGGTGTTGGACTCTCCAGTACACAATGAAGTGGGGCCTAAACCTAACATAAAGCCTCTTTGGGCCTACCTGTAATGGAATTTGAGACCAGCCTATAGGGTGTTGTGACTGAATCCCTTTCTTACTAGAATGTTTCTTCTAATTGTTTGCTCCTACTCACTACTTATACCTTCTCTCTTTACTGTTTCCCTGAATCATACTTGATTGCACAAGTTATACAGTGTGGGGATGTAAAGGTTCTGTATGCTTGTCTTGTGGGTGACATTGCCTTGCCTTTGCCTTCAGTGAGTTGAGCCCTTTTCACTAACAATCCTCTAAACTCCAAGCTCATTAGTTTGGTAACTTGAAGGAGCTTTTAAGCCCCAACAAGAAGCTATTTCCATAGCATCCCCATAGATTGCACCGAGGTTGAGGAAAGGCCTTAAAAGTCCCTCTCAGCAGTCCTGAACCATACATCTCCTTTAAATGATGAAGCCATCCTTGGAGTACTTATTCCCTTTATGATTTGTGTTCATTTTAAATTATTGATTCATCTCCCTGAGTTTTGTTAATTACATTGTATATCTTTATATAGGTTTTTGGGGTAGGAGAACTCAATATTGGCCTCGGTATTTTGTTAAAAGTCATTTTCTAATGGTCATATACTTTTTGCGTCATTTTCAATGCCATCTTTGTTTTCCCAGGCATCACAATTTGATAAATAGCTGCTATGGTATTGCTATTCAACAATTCTCAGAGATGCACAACGCTGACGTCATCCCCACAATGGGATAAAAGGTTGGCATTGCATGCTTCCTAGTTATCTGACTTTGTGAATACAGTATGTTGTTGTTGTTGTTGTTAGTGTATTTCGAGATACTGACACTTTTTCTGGCTTTGACTTATGATTTTTGTTTAAAAATTTGGTTTGACAAAAGACAGAGCAGATTCTCAATATCTGTCATGGAGTCTTCAAAAAGAGAAAAGGGGTGTGAGGCCTCCAAACAGGCCTGAATCTTCACCAACCTGCCCAGAAGAGGCTCACTTTAACTCAGGCTGGTCCCATTTACTATTTGATGAATTCAGCTGGAGGAGGCCCCAAAAACAGAGAGCTGGCAAAACAACTTCAAATGTCCAGAGTTGTCCAGAAAAAGCCCCACAAGTGGCAGGATAACCATCAACCTCCAGCATTGTAAATGAAAATGAAAGGATCTTTATTTACAAAAAGTAGAAAAATACACACTTCTTCTTCTTTCGGCTGTTCCTGTTTAGGGGTTGCCACAGCGGATCATCTTCCTCCATATCTTTCTGTCCTCTGCATCTTGTTCTGTTACACCCATCACCTGCATGTCTTCTTTCACCACATCCATAAACCTTCGCTTAGGCCTTCCTCTTTTCCTCTTCCCTGGCAGCTCTATCCTTAGCATCCTTCTCCCAATACTCTCCTCCTGCCCCCTCTTCTTCTCCTTCTTCTTCTTCGACCAACAGTAACCCAATTTCCACCAGCACCCTTTTGGCTAACAGTACTGGTGGCGGTCGTTGTTAACCTGGGGCTCGACCGATCCGGTATGGAAATTTGTATTATTGTCTGCATATTGATTTGGCAAAATTTTACACCGGATGCCCTTCCTGATGTAACCCTTCCCATTTATCCGGGCTTGGGACCGGCACGAAAAAACACGCTGGCTTGTGCATCTTGTGTGGCTGGGTTATAAAAATACATACAAATGTTCAAAAGAACAAAAAGACACAAAGGAGTTGCCTAAAAAAAAAACAAATTTCCATAACAAACATGTCCCAATATACAATCTGAAGGCAGAAACCAAGAAAGCAAGGTGAGAAATACCGTATTTATGCTGTCACACTTGGGTCACAGAATTGCACAGAAAACAGAGGAGGTTGAAGAGACTTGAATTTTATTCAAACACTGCAAGCAAGCATTTGTCTCTTTAAAGGGTTTCAAACGTGCTCTTTGAAAGGAAAGAGTTGACACCTCCATTTGTCAATTAAAAGTAAGCTCGGGCCTCTTCGGAGGAGGAGGAATACGTGCCAGGAGCAGGAGAGGTCTGAGAGAGAGAAGGAGAAGCAAACAATCAATTTAACAAACTGATAGAAGCCCGTACAGGCTTTTTAAGAAGGCGGAGCACCGTGCGAGAGGCATATTACGTGACAGTGCCGGCCAGAAGGGTAAGGAGGAATGTGAAGGTAGTCTGTCAATGTTTTTCAGGGGTTTTCCCAGGGGCGTCTGTGTTCTCCGGGGGTGCGATCAGCTCCGCAGCTCACAACGCATGTACCACACGCACATTTTTTCTCGAAAATTAGCATTAGAAAATCAGGTGTGCGTCATACACGAGGAAATTTTTTTCTGTAATGTTTACTTCTTCTGCTTGGGCTCGCTCGCTCTCTCTCTCTCTCTCGCTCACTCGCTCGCTCTCTCTCTCTCGCTCGCTCGCTCTCTCTCTCTCGGAAGAAAGAAAAACTTTCAGCATGCAACAAAAACAGAAGGGCATTTCGCGGAAAACGTGCCCTAAACGCTTCCTATACAATCACAACACGCGTCGTACACGGGGCAAAACATTTTTTCGTGATTTTCTTTGTAAAAATTAGGGTGCGTGGCTTACACGAGGGCACGTGGTACACGAGTAAATACGGTAATAAAAAAGGAAAATCCAAACAGAAAGCAACACTTAAAAATACTCCACAATGAACACATGATCTTCGACAGCAGAGTCTTCTCAGACGGAGGGCATTAGGAGTGGTGAGGTCAGGGTGGCCCCGCCTCCTGGTGTACCACCCACAAAACAAAAAGGTCATAATTAACAAATAAAACCATAATAATACATACATAGAATACTAGTAATAAAAATAACTACAAAAAGATATAAAAAGGAGCATAAACAGAGGCCAGAGAACACACCCTGGCAGACACATAACAGTACCAACTCTTTTTCCGGTGTCTTGACCTTCTTCTCCTGGTCACGGCCATCATTTAGAAGTTTTCTTGTTTTTTATGGCAAATATCTTATCTACAATGTGGATAAAGAATCCACACTGGGGACTCCTGACTTACATTCTGTATTCCATATTTCTCTTGCAGCAGTACTTAATTCCTGGGTACTGTCTATTATATTGGGACAGAAGAGAAAAAAATGGTCTATAGCATGTAAAAGATGTGAACGTGTGCCCATACCCCACCATGCAAGATTGTTCATTTGAACCCTGCCTTCACAAGTACTTTTATACTTTGGGCAGTGACATCTGTGATGGTTAAGTTTATTTATTTATTTATTTTGCATCAGTATTCCCTTATTTGAAAGCAAATCTGCCTATTTGCAAAAAAAAAAAAAAAAACATTATGCAAATCCTCCACCTAGGCTCAAAGCCAAATGAAAACTTAGTGTTTACTCAAATACATTCTTGACTGCGACTGATCAAGACATTGGATTTATCTTTTCTTTCTAGAATACAATGAATATGCTTAATTTGAACTCAGGGCCCCCGAGGGCTGAAAAGAAATAACATGATTCTGCATTTGCAATTTCTAAAGCAGGATGACACACCCAGAAAATGTGGTGTTTGTGTGGGTCACTGCTCTCAGGCTGTCAAAATCCTATATGTTTGGAAATGTCTGCCACGTCCCATTGCTCATGCGTTGAATCCCTGTTCAAAAGCGTAGTCTCCTGTATGTGCCATTAATGCAAAACACTGTCAGTGTCAGAAGACAAAAGGATTGTGGGGTGTAGAACAGTGATAAGCGTGGAGGAAGATCATGGTATTCAAAATCAGTCACATAGGTAACCTTTTGTCAGTGCTGGCCGATTCAGAAATTATCTTAAAAAATGTGTCAGGGCTTAAAATATCTATGCAGATGGTACTTTGACAGCTTCAGGAGGCTATTATGATGTCCAGAAGAGTGGTAATCTGTGTACCTTTGACATCCCAACACATCCAGCAATGTCTGAGATGCGCTAGGGATCAGTGGACGCTAGACCTCTTCATTGACACATCCAGTTCTGTCTTGATTATACTGACAGGCATGCCAGTGTCTGGAGAAAATATAGTGAATGATTTAAAGCACACAAGCAAAAAAAAAATAACAAAAACAAAACAAGTGCATCATTCATAATGCGGACAAGGAACCTCTTGTAGGTGGAAGGACAGAACTCAGGTGCCACACGCTTTTTGTGCTGAGGTCCTTCCAGTCAGACCTTAAGCAGGTAGAATTCAATGTGCCTAAAGGTCTCACTTTGCTTTCTGGTTTTGCTTTTTGTGTGTTATTTGTGAAAAAAACGAAAATGGGTTATTTTCCAAAAGTTCGGCTCTTTTTTATTATTATTATTATTACCACACTTCTTTTAACTTCACCTGTTTGTCGTCTGGTACAAATATTGTAATCGATATTTAGCCTGCTTCCTATTGTCTAAATGACTTGAAATTTTGCACACGTACTCACTTCCGATGACAATACATGAATCAATAATCAGTTTCACTAATTGATCAATTAATCCATGTTAATTAAGAAATGAAATTTTCATGCAAAGAATAGTTCAAGATTTCACCAATAGATGGCGCTAGTAACAGATAGAAATATTAAAGGAAGTGTTAAAATATCGATTACAAAATTATATTCAAACAAACACAAGACTAAAAAGTTGAAAATAATATATATATAAAAAATACTTTTTAAAAACCATGCTTATATTAAATTAAAAAGTGTAGTAAAAAATAAGTCTCTCATACAACACTCGTAAAATAAAAGCGTGGGCGCTTTTCATCAATCAACATTCAGAAAACACGTTTTAACATCTTAGCAAAAGCGCCCACCTTTTATTTTACGAGTGATGTATGAGAGACTTATTTTTTACTTTTTAGTACACTTTTTAACTTTATATATCCTCTTTAATAAAATCCCTGTGTGCGTCCATGTGTCCGTGTGTGTGTGTCTTCTGGTGAAGACGCGTCACACAAGACAGAGAGGGCGGGACCTATAAAATATTGAGTGGCCGATCCAATTGGATTTCGGTAAATGAGGTAAGACCTAAAACATAACGCACGAAAAATCCAATACTGAGTACTGAGACGCGGAGACCAGCTTCCCCAAAGAGGTGAGATTAGTGTTTGTTGTTGTGAAAGTATTCACTCTGAGGATGTCAGATTTGTGATTAACAAACTTGGCCTGGTAAAGTGTTTTCCTAAATATACGAATTTTCATGATATTACAATAGAATGACTTTTAAAAGTAGATTTATTTTCGCGCACATAAAATCTGTTGCTGGGGAGACGCCATACATACAATAATCAGCTGCACGCCAGCACAGATTAAAATCTGCACACATAAACGCGTGCGCACACAGTCACAATGCTAATGCTGTAGTAAACACTATACGCTCGTACGGATGTTGACTATATGAGTGAGGCACGCCGACTCAGACGGAGAATAGTAGACGATTGCCCACAATCCCGCAGTGAGAGAGAGAGAAGAATCATCAGCTCAGTTGTGATCACATGACGCTCAGCAGACAAAGCGTATACAGTACATACTACTCGTACTGCAAGACCTCGCTCGTTTATCAAGTGAAAATTTGTTAAAAATTTTTGCTCGTCTTGCAAAACACTCATAAACCAAGTTACTCGCAAACCGAGGTTCCACTGTACTTTATTAATCCCAAGGGGAAATTCATATACTCCAGCAGAAGCATACTGATAAAAAACAATATTAAATTAAAGAGTGATAAAAATTCAGGTATAACAGACAGTAACTTTGTATAATGTTAACGTTTACTCCCCCTGGGTGGAATTGAAGAATTGCATAATGTGGTGGAGGAACGATCTCCTCAGTCTGTCAGTGGAGCAGGACGGTGACAGCAGTCTGTCTCTGAAGCTGCTCCTCTGTCTGGAGATGACACTATTTAGTGGATGCAGTGGATTCTCCATGATTGACAGGAGTCTGCTCAGCGCCCGACGCTCTGCCATGGATGTCAAACTGTCCAGCTCCGTGCCTACAACAGAGCCTGCCTTCCTCACCAGTTTGTCCAGGCGTGAGGCGTCCTTCTTCTTTATGCTGCCTCCCCAGCACACCACCGCGTAGAAGAGGGCACTCATCACAACCGTCTGATAGAACATCTGCAGCATCTTATTGCAGATGTTGAAGGATGCCAGCCTTCTAAAGAAGTATAGTCGGCTCTGTCCCCTCTTGCACAGAGCATCAGTATTGGCAGTCCAGTCCAGTTTATCATTCAGCTGCACTCCCAGGTATTTATAGGTCTGCACCCTCTGCACAGTCACCTCTGATGATCATGGGGTCCAGGACGGGCCTGGTCCTCCTAAAATCCACCACCAGCTCCTTGGTTTTGCTGGTGTTCAGTTGTACGTGCTCCATTGTCTATATCGCTTTGTTTTAGTCTATACTTTTTAATATTATTAGAAATATTTTTTGGAAAGTAGTAAATTGAATGAAAAGCAAACAAATACAGAATTAAGAAAAGATTGATGGAAGAATAGAATTCTTAAAAATGCTTAATGTAACATTTCATTACTTTTCCCAGTTTCAGTTAGGAAGCACAGCACATGCAAACATGACCACGACATTCTAAACCTCACGTAAGGACGTATCCCAGCCACATTGTTTATTTTTTATTTTCAATCATTTTATTCTTTCTATTGTTTCATTTGGCCCATAAGCATAAAGACCTACACAGCGGCAAGGAGGAGTGACAAGCAAAAGTTTTTAGTTGTTAATCTTGTTTTAGATTCAAACTTTGGTGTTTCTCTTATCTCCCCTTCATTCAAGTGGAAGTGGAAATTATAAGGCTTTGTGCACCAAAGGCTCTCTTATCTCACAAATAAACAAATAAGGAGAGCTCCGTCTATTAAAGAGTGACTTGGTTTTTAAATGGCTTCTTCCCAATAAGCCTCAATCACTGCTGTTTCATGCAGGTTGCAGAACTGGGTGTTTAAGAAACTGAGCCAAAGCCTCAGCGTGCCTTTGTGAATGAGAGTGCAGAAACATATTGTGGAGTGTAACGTGTGAGATTTGAAACTTTTATTGAGTTGTTCTTAAAATTAAAGAATGATCTTTATTGTAAATTAAAAATATTTTCTGGGAAAAATAAAGCAATTGATGGGGTAATTTCTTTATGTGCTCCACAATCCCAAATTGGATTAGGTGGGCTTGAGAATGTTATATTGTTAGCATGTATTTGTTTTTTTAAGAAAATATTCCTCCCATTAACCACCGAAAATAGTACACTTCCCATCTCATGTAGCATAAGAAAAAATGTGTTCTCAGTTATGACACGTCCTGAAAAGACCTAACTGAATCAAAGGCTGTAATAAGTGCAGTCAGTGTAGGAAAGAAGAAAAAATAAATAAATAAAACTTTAAAAAGTGGAATAAATTAGTATAGTGTTCACTTAAGTATGAAAAATATACATGTATGTTTTGCATTAACTGAAATCAAATACCATTTTTGTGCAAATACAGTAAATGTAAAGTAGTCTTTAACTGCACCAAATCCTCCAGATGACCAAAGATCAAATGCAAGCAGCTCTTTTATTTCGTTTTTTCTTTCTTTCTTTCCCTTTGGAAGTGACGTAGGAGTTTGATTTGGATCGAAATTTAATGTCAAAGGGTAAGAAAAGGTTATCTTTGTTGAGGTCAGCTTTATTTTATTCTATGTTTTTTTTTTCCTCATAAGGTCACATCAGAGTAAGTTATCTCCCTGGTTTTGACATTTTGTCTGAAAGCAGCCCCAGTGCACTGACATCTGAAACAGGTTATTACACTGACAGTCCTCCTTCCCCACTGGCTGTGTTCACTATTTATTGTTATGCTGATTCACAGCATACAATATACACACATTTATATACATACATACATACCACATAATGTACGCAGTGTGTTTAGTCATTAGTATTTATCACTTTACCCTACAATCAATCTTGATGTCTGTTTTAGAGCAAATCGCTTAACCCTCGTGTGTGTTCATTATGTGCATCTGTAAGTTGTGCTGTGTATTCATAAAGATTCAATTTGGTTATAATAATGCAATACAATCACATAATATGTTAAATATAAAGCATCGTAATATGATCCCATCTCTTTTTTTTATGCCAGACTTTAACTACTACAAACTGGTCAAAGCTCGACTATGTCAGTGAGATTACATGATAAACAAAATTGATTCCTGGCTATATAGCTTGCTTTCTTTCTCAGAAATTAATGTCACTGTTTAAGTTACAATACATTTGTTTACTTATTTATCGGTTTATATTTGTACATTGATTGAACAAATGGTCTGGGAAATATGACCTAATGCTTAGTTTTATTATTTATATAATTTTTAGAAACTGACCTTTAACTGGGGTGGCAGGCTAATTTTTTGCTTCAGTGACCAAGAATGAGAAGTTACCACTTAATTTAAAAAGGAAAGGGATACAGGTGAGCATTGTATGCAATCAACTGGGCATAACCCGCTCAGGGCCAGGGCTGATTTTTAACTGGAAAAATTATTTTAAAAGATAGATAGATAGATAGATAGATAGATAGATAGATAGATAGATAGATAGATAGATAGATAGATAGATAGATAGATAGATAGATAGATAGATATGAAATGCACTATATAACAGACAGACAGACAGACAGATAGATAGACCTGAAAGGCACTATATATTAAATAGATAGATAGACAGATATATAATGCACTATACACTATAACAGACAGACAGATAGATAGACCTGAAAGGCACTATATATTAGATAGTTTTAGCTGTGATTGATCTTACTGTACGTACAGTAAAGCAAACAGAGAAACTCATCAATGGAAATTAGCAAGAAGACAAGTCTGCCAAATCATATTTATTTAGTTAAAAAGACACTAAATTACACATGAAGAAGGAAGACTCGAAGTTGTATATTAATTCAACATTAATAATAATAATTCTTTACATTGATATAGTGCTTCACGTTCGTAGTCTTTCAGCCATTTTTCACATTACCATCCTTGGAGATTCTTTCAGTGTATTTGTTGGTCCGCCTGTGAGTAACTGACTTGTCAGCACACTTGGGTCTGTCGGAGATTTTTATGCAGAGGTTCGCTCTCCTCCATTGTCTACATCATGCTACACTTTTGGCCTTCTCATTATAATTGCACCCTCGGCGTTAAACTTGAACATCCACACCTATAAGTTAAAGCTGTGAGTTGTTGCGTTTGACTTTGTCTTGCATTTTTGTGCTGTTTGTTACCCTTTGTGCTCAATGGTGTCCTCAGCATGCCAAATCAGGAGCATTATAGATAATGAAATGGTAATTGCTTTATTAACTTCATTCTTCTATACCCAATGGCTATTTTGTTCTAAGTCTAACAAATGTATGTTTTAAATTATATTTGCCCTTAGTTTTTATCTGGTGTTTTAGTAAAGTGTATAATGTTCTTATATTTTAAGATGAAACAACAATTGTGATGATTTAAATACTTCTTAACTTGCTGCAGTGAAGTGACTGTCCAGTCTAATGTTTTCAATGTTTCAGCTGATTAATAAAAAACGTAATGTGTTTTAAGTAAGTAATGTACTGTTATAGAAAATGCTTTTATTTGCCTGCAGTGATGGCTTTTTAGTCAGTGAAAATCCTCCAGTTACCAATTTTACACCTTAGTTTGACAGGAAGACCGTCATTCAATATCTGCAACAAGTCATCAACAAGCCCGTCAAACGATTTAATGCCAGTGATACAGTGATTAGCACCACTGCCTCACAGATCCTGGGCACAAGGTGGCTAACTATGTGGCATTTGCACATTCTCCCCATGCCTGTGTGGCCTATCTTCCTTTTTCTTAAGAGTTAATTAAAAGAGATGGGAGTAGATTCATACCTGGTGGCATGGATCGTGGACTATCTTAAAGACAGACCTCAGTATGTGCGTCTTGGGAACTGCACGTCTGACATTGTGGTCAGCAACACAGGAGAGCCACAAGGGACTGTACTTTCTCCGATCCTGTTCAGCCTATATACATCGGACTTCCAACACAACTCGGAGTCCTGCCACATGCAAAAGTTCTCTGACAACACTGCTATCGTGGGCTGCATCAGGAGTGGGCAGGAGGAGGAGTATAGGAAACTCATCAAGGACTTTGTTAAATGGTGCGACTCAAACCCCCTACACCTGAACACCAGTAAAACCAAGGAGCTGGTGGTGGATTTTAGGAGGCCCAGACCCCTCATGGATCCCGTGATCATCAGAGGTGACTGTGTGCAGATGGTGCAGACCTATAAATACCTGGGAGTGCAGCTGGATGATAAATTGGACTGGACTGCCAATACTGATGCTCTGTGTAAGAAAGGACAGAGCCGGTTATACTTCCTTAGAAGGCTGGCTTCCTTCAACATCTGCAATAAGATGCTGCAGATGTTCTATCAAACAGTTGTGGCGAGCGCCCTCTTCTACGGGGTGGTGTGCTGGGGAGGCAGCATTAAGAAGAAAGACGCCTCACACCTGGACAAACTGGCATGGAGCTGGACAGTTTGACATCTGTGGCAGAGTAACAGGCGCTCAGCAGGCTCCTATCAATTATGAAAAATCCACTGCATCCACTAAACAGTGTCATCTCCAGACAGATGAGCAGCTTCAGCGACAGACTGCTGTCACCGTCCTGCTCCACTGACAGACTGAGGAGATCGTTCCTCCCCCAAACTATGCGACTCTTCATTTCCACCCGGGGTGGGGGGGGTAAACGTTAACATTATATAAAGTTATTGTTATCTATCTATCTATCTATCTATCTAATTTTGTGACCAAAAACTGAAATTGTGTCGGTGTGGGTGTATAAATGTGTGGGTAATACAATGGACTTGCTTCTCAATTTCACAAAGTACTGCCAGGATATTCTTTACCACCCAGGATTGCGAACCAGAATTAGACAGGTTTGAGAACGTTATTTATGAAAGTATGTCTGAATGTCTGTATGGTGGCTGTCTACACAACCTGCATGCTCAGCTCTCTGCTGTATGGCTATGAGTCCTGGATGCTCTACTCCAGATAAGAAAGAATGATTAAATCACCCTACTGTACATATGCACATTCATGACATCAGCTGGCAGGACCATGTGATGAACGAGGAGGTCCTTCCATGTGCCAAGATCCCCACCCTGCTGATGCAAAGCCAACTTTGCTCGGTTGGCCACGTCCACTGAATTTCTGATGGAAGGATCCCCCAAGATCTCTCACATGGTGAGCTTCAGTTTATACACAAACTTGAATGCAAGATGCTATGTGAAACTATCTTAAATAGACTTGATGTAATGACGTCACCTGTAAAGCCCAGCCGGATCATACGCCAGGCAACCAGTACTGTTGGTAAAGAAACTTGGCCACAACAAGGAAACAAAAACCATAAAATGTCAACAATAAATTATAATGATAATAATGTGCAAAATACTTACTATACGCAGAGGTAAAAATTAATGCTGGGCCAACTACAACGCACTTGACTTTAGGATGTGGAAAGAAAACCACTGGCAGGAAGTAGGCTGTGGTGCCTACTGAATTGATTTATATATCTCAAGAAGTGTGCAAGTGCAAGTCACTCAACCTGAATGTGCTCCAGCTGAAAAAAATATCTGTAAAGAGTTGTGAACTATATTGATACTTCAAGTCGCCTTGCCAAGAATAGAAGAAGAAGAAAAACCACAACACAAAAAGATACACACATGGCTGCCAGTGCCAGTATTTATAATGAAACGTGCCCTTGAAGGCCTCGTGATGGACTGATGTCCCATCCAAGTTTGGTTTCTGCTGTCCATCTGATGGATTAAGCTGTCTGAGGTATGATATTACATGGTCAAGCAAGAACTCTGCTTTACCTGCACAACCAGATCCTTTCACCTACTGAGTCAGGACGCTGCTTTCTCAGCATCTGCACAAACTGAACACAGACCAGCATTTTTCCATGTTAGTCGCCAGTTTTGCTGCTCCATTCGACTCAACCTTGATTCTTTAGCGTAAATCTGCTCTACATGCCCATAGACAGTGAACCCCACAGGAAGTCATGTCACAAGTCTCGAAAAACAGAAAACCCTCTAAGTGTACCCAATTGCTTCTAATTATCCTGCGCCTGACAGAGAGCAGAAAAATACAATTAATTAAAAAACAAAACAATAAAATACACCACTGAGAAAATGAAAATCAGCTTTTCACCAAACCACAAAGACTCAGAATTACCCTACTGTAGACTCTGATGATTGCAAGTGAGGGCAATCTAACTGCTCCCCTAGTTCCTCGTGGTGTGCAGAGGCTGCCCATGGTCTGCCACACAGATTTATATGATTTTTCCACTGGATTGTTAAAATTTAGTT
Source organism: Erpetoichthys calabaricus (assembly GCF_900747795.2). NCBI lineage: Eukaryota > Metazoa > Chordata > Cladistia > Polypteriformes > Polypteridae > Erpetoichthys > Erpetoichthys calabaricus. The sequence continues at coordinate 24,925,608 of NC_041409.2, read as the reverse complement.
TGGAATATAGTCCTTTTAAGAGTACCCATTCTGTAACTCAAAGAACACTTTCATCAGGCTTTGACCTCAATACTCCAATTTTTAGCAAAGGCATATGCTTGAAAGTCAACCATTTATATCTCCTTTTTAAATGTGCGCCTTATTCAGAGCATCTTGTATTCAACAATATCTCATTTAGCTGAGCACTCCTTGAATTGCCAGCTCACAATCAATAAATTTGTCGTGCTATGTAAATTATTTAATTGGAGTTACTGTATCTGCATATCCAGAGGGCAGCAGCAACTTTGGAACACCTGCAATTGCTTGTTTTCTTCAGCTTGGGGTGCTTTGAGATATCATACTGTCCAGTAGGGAAGCAAAAACAAGACCTCAGATTATTCTCATCTAATTGTTTGGCTTCATTCAGTTGCATCTTTGGGCGTTTACTCCAAGACATGATGAGACTGGAAACTTGCTTCATTTCTAAACACAAAAATGTCTCTATTTAAGTTATTTCTGTTAACTAAAGCATGTTTATTAACAAGGGTAAAAAAAAAGAAGAATTTTACTTTCAGCTTCAAGCTAGAATATTTAAGCATGCAATGTATTAAGAGTTTTTCTTTGCTAAAATTCATACTGGAAACTGTTACAATGGAAAAGTAAGCTCTGAACACAGAAACAAATCAAAAGCATTATACAATAAAGAGAGCCTCTCTTAAAAGATCTTATTTTACTTGAAAATCTAATTGTGGCTACAGTGCAATACAAATAAATTCTTACAAGCCAGGCACCAAAAGTGCCTTTAACAATTTTAGATATAGATAGATAGATAGATAGATAGATAGATAGATAGATAGATAGATAGATAGATAGATAGATAGATAGATAGATAGATAGATAGATAGATAGATAGATAGATAGATAGATAGATAGATAGATAGATAGATAGATAGATAGATAATTAGTATAGTAGGCAGGATTAGAGAGATAGATAGATACAACCCCAATTCCAATCAAGTTGGGACATTGTGTAAAACGTAAATAAAAACAGAATACAATGATTTGCAAATCCTTTTCAACCTATATTCAATTGAATACACTACGAAGACAAGATATTGAATGTTCAAACTGACAAACTTTATTGTTGTTTTGGAAATCTTCACTCATTTTGAATTTGATGCCTGCAACACGTTCCAAAAAAGCTAGGACAGAGGCATGTTTACCACTGTGTTATATCACCTTTCCTTTTAGCAACACTCAATAAGCGTTTGGGAACTGAGGACACTAATTGTTGAAGCTGTGGAGGTGGAATTCTTTCCCATTCTTGCTTGATGTACACCTTCAGTTGCTCAACAGTCCGGGGTCTCCGTTGTCGTATTTTGCGCTTCATAATGTGCCACACATTTTCAATGGGAGACAGGTGTGAACTGCAGGCAGGCCAGTCTAGTACCCGCACTCTTTTACTACGAAGGCACGCTGGTGTAACACATGCAGAATGTGGCTTCGCATTGTCCTGCTGAAATAAGCAGGGACGTCCCTGAAAAAGATGTCGCTTGGATGGCAGCATATGTTGCTCCAAAACCTGTATGTACCTTTCAGCATTAATGGTTTCTTCACAGATGTGCAACTAACACACCCCCATACCATCACAGATGCTGGCTTTTGAACTTTGCGCTGATAACAATCCAGATGGTCCTTTTCCTCTTTGGCCCGGAGGACACGACGTCCATGATTTCCAAAAACAATTTGAAATCTGGACTCGTCAGACCACAGCACATTTTTCCATTTAGCGTCAGTCCATCTCAGATGAGCTCGGGCCCAGAGAAGCCGGCGGCGTTTCTGGGCGTTGTTGATATATGGCTTTCACTTTGCATGGTAGAGTTTTAACTTGCACTTGTAGATGTAGCGACGAACTGTGTTAACTGACAATGGTTTTCTGAAGTATTCCTGAGACCACGTGGTAATATCCTTTACAGAAAGATGTTGGTTTTTAATGCAGTGCTGCCTGAGGGATCGAAGGTAATGGGCATCCAGTGTTCGTATTCGGCCTTGCCACTTACGTGCAGAGATTTCTCCAGATTCTCTGAATCTTTTGATGATATTATGGACAGTAGATGATGAAATCCCTAGATTCCTTGCAATTGTACGTTGAGAAATGTTGTTCTTAAACTGCTGGACTATTTGCCCACACAGTTGTTCACAAAGTGGTGAACCTCGCCCCATCCTTGCTTGTGAACGACTGAGCCTTTTGGGGATGCTCCTTTTATGCCCAATCATGACAAACACCGGTTTCCAATTAACCTGTTCACCTGTGGAATGTTCAAAACAGGTGTTTTTTGTACATTCCTCAACTTTCCCAGTCTTTTGCTGCCCCTGTCCCAGCTTTTTTGGAACGTGTTGCAGGCATTAAATTCAAAATGAGTGAAGATTTGCAAAACAACAATAAAGTTTATCAGTTTGAACATTCGATATCTTGTCTTCGTAGTGTATTCAATTGACTATAGGTTGAAAAGGATGTTTTTATTTACGTTTTACACAACGTCCCAACTTCATTGGAATTGGGGTGATAGATAGATAGATAGATAGATAGATAGATAGATAGATAGATAGATAGATAGATAGATAGATAGATAGATAGATAGATAGATAGATAGATAGATAGATAGATAGATAGATAGATAGATAGATAGATAGATAGATAGAACCACTGCAAGTCTTTCCTGCTCTATAGCAGGGGTCGCCAAGTCCAGTCCTGGAGGACCACCGTGGCTGCAGGTTTTCATTCTAACCATTTTTTTAATGAGTGCCCTGTTTGTGTTGTTAATTAACTTCTTGTGAGTTTATTGTAATTGAATTGCTTCTTTAAGATTTGTTCTCCCGCATTTCTTCATCGTTCCTCTGAATTGCTTCATTTCTTTCCTTAAATGGGACCCAGACAGAACTGAAATGTGACGTGAGTGAGCCAACAGAAGACCAACTAAGTCAGGGCCTCAAACTCCAACCAATTTGGCTCCAACCAGCTGCTTAATGAGGTGCCGAGTCTTGTCGTTTATTAAACCCGATCTTTAATTCCACGGCTTGTTGCTGCTCTCATGGTGCATTTATCAGACATTTCCAAAATTGTTGATTTTCTCTTTCTAAGAGGACCATTAAAATTTTTGTGGACCTGAGCAGATCAACATTCCTGAGATCTTCATCTTTCTTTATTTTCAGATATTGTATGATGGACACCAGTTGCTTGGGCTCATTTTGTATCTCATTATTGTTTGGCTGCTAATTAAGGAAAAAAAAAACGATTGAGGAGTCTGAGTCTTCAAGAGTAGGTCAATTAAAATTAGTTCAAAAGAAGTTAATTAGAAGCAAAAACAGGTCATTCATTAAGAAAAGGGTTAGAATGAAAACCTGCAGCCACGGTGGTCCTCCAGGACCGGACTTGGTGACCCCTGCTCTATAGGTATACCTTACATTAATGTGTCACCGGTGATAGTATACTGCCTGAGTTGTGAGCCAATGTCTGGGCTTGAGTATGCCTTATAGCCAAATGGTATTCATTTTGTTGCAAACTGCCGCCATAGTAACTTTTGTGGGCAGTGTGATGTAGGGGACTTGGACTTTAAATGCAAGATTGCTGGTCCAATGCCTAGCTCTGTGTTGCTGAACAAGACAATGAATCTACTCACCCTCCAACTGTAAAAAACTCCATAACCAGAGTTAATCTATCCTGATCTTGAAAATCACCTGGAACAAAGGTGTCACCTTAATAATATAACATTCTCCAAACTGCTTAATCTAATTCAGGGTGATGGACGTGAGAGTCTACCCAGGGAGCACTGCTTGCAAGGCAGGAAGTAGTCTTGGACAGGCCCACTCCCAGACATTTAAGATTCAAAGAGGGGTGGTTTTCTTACAATATCCCCCAAAAATATAAAGTTTACAGTAAAGAACATGAAAACAGCATGCAGAAAGCCTGGACCCTATATTCAAACACAGGTTGCTGGGTCTATGAGACAGCTGCGCCAACCATAGATAGATAGATAGATAGATAGATAGATAGATAGATAGATAGATAGATAGATAGATAGATACAGTTAGGTCCATAAATATTTGGACAGAGACAACTTTTTTCTAATTTTGGTTCTGTACATCACCACAATGAATTTTAAATGAAACAACTCAGATGAAGTTGAAGTGCAGACTTTCAGCTTTAATTCAGTGGGGTGAACAAAATGATTGCATAAAAATGTGAGGCAACTAAAGCGTTTTTTGAACACAATCCCTTCATTTCAGGGGCTCAAAAGTAATTGGACAATTGACTCAAAGGCTATTTCATGGGCAGGTGTGGTCAAGTCCGTCGTTATGTCATTATCAATTAAGCAGATAAAAGGCCTGGAGTTGATTTGTGGTGTGGTACTTGCATGTGGAAGATTTTGCTGTGAACAGACAACATGTGGTCAAAGGAGTTCTCCATGCAGGTGAAAGAAGCCATCCTTAAACTGCGAAAACAGAAAAAACCCATCCGAGAAATTGCTACAATATTACGAGTGGTAAAATCTACAGTTTGGTACATCCTGAGAAAGAAAGCAAGCACTGGTGAACTCAGCAACGCAAAAAGACCTGGACGTCCACGGAAGACAACAGTGGTGGATGATCGCAGAATCATTTCCATGGTGAAGAGAAACCCCTTCACAACAGCCAACCAAGTGAACAACACTCTCCAGGGGGTAGGCATATCGATTATCCAAGTCTACCATAAAGAGAAGACTGCATGAAAGTAAATACAGAGGGTGCACTGCAAGGTGCAAGCCACTCATAAGCCTCAAGAATAGAAAGGCTAGATTGGACTTTGCTAAAGAACATCTAAAAAAGCCAGCACAGTTCTGGAAAAACATTCTTTGGACAGATGAAACCAAGATCAACCTCTACCAGAATGATGGCAAGAAAAAAGTATGGAGAAGGCGTGGAACAGCTCATTATCTAAAGCATAGCACATCATCAATAAAACACGGTGGAGGCAGTGGGATGGCTTGGGTGTGCATGGCTGCCAGTGGCACTGGGACACTAGTGTTTATTGATGATGTGACAAAGGACAGAAGCAGCCGAATGAATTCTGAGGTGTTCAGAGACATACTGTCTGCTCAAATCCAGCTAAATGCAGTCAAATTGATTGGGCGGTGTTTCATGATACAGATGGACATACAGCCAAAGCAACCCAGGAGTGTATTAAAGCAAAGAAGATTCTTGAATGGCTAAGTCAGTCACCTGATCTTAACCCAATTGAGCAGGCACTTCACTTGTTGAAGACTAAACTTCAGACAGAAAGGCCCACAAACAAACAACAACTGAAAGCCGCTGCAGTAAAGGCCTGGCACAGCATTAAAAAGGAGGAAACCCAGCATCTGGTGATGTCCAGGAGTTCAGGACTTCAGGCTGTCATTGCCAGCAAAGGGTTTTCAGCCAAGTATTGGAAATGAACATTTTATTTCCAGTTATTTAATTTGTCCAATTACTTTTAGCCCCTGAAATGAAGGGATTGTGTTCAAAAAATGCTTTAGTTGCCTCACATTTTTATGCAATCGTTTTGTTCACCCCACTAAATTAAAGCAGAAAGTCTGCACTTCAACTGCATCGGAGTTGTTTCATTTAAAATTCATTGTGGTAATGTACAGAATCGAAATTAGAAAAAAGTTGTCTCTGTCCAAATATTTATGGACCTAATTGTAGATAGATACTTTATTAATCCCAAGGGGAAATTCACACCTATATAGCACCTGTCACCAAAATATAATAATAATAATAATAATTAGCAGGGTTAGGTTAGGCAGGGACTCTTAATTTGACCCTGTGCGAGTTTGTGTGTGAGTGTGCCAGCCTGGGTGGCTTTCTTTTCTAGTGCATAAGGCTGCTGGCAAAGACCAAGCTGAATTAAGGGTGTTTGATGATAGAAAGAAAAAACACATAAAGGTTAAACTTTATTAAGTAAGAACAATGCTTTCAAATCAATAATAAAATAGAGATAAAAAAAAAAAAAAAAAAACTGAAAACCAAAATTGGAAAATTGCCAGCAACAATACAAAGCATTGTATGCCATGCCAAGATTATATTTAACAGCTGAAAGAAAAACCTTTGTGGCTTTTCACTGTAATTGTGCACATAATTACATAGAAAGAAGCAGCCCCAAAGTTTAGCCGGGGTGCTGGCGTGAGGGGTGGAGTACATGGTTAGTAAACACAATCTGTGAATCCGAACAGTTTTCTCTTTTTTTTTTTTTTTTCCGAAACCGAAAAAAAAAAAAAAAAAAAAGTAATTTGAGCAGCGGAACCCAGATAATGCATCACACTTCAGTTCCTTCACATCTTATGCAAAGTGACTTACAACAGGAGGCTGCCGCCAAGAAGCATCAGCGCTCCTTCACTCGAGAGAAGAAGAGATATTAAAAAAAAGTCCCCTGACGGATGCCACAATAGCGCTGCCTTTCATTATCACCCTCACGCTCGTGTCAAGGCACTGTGTAACGTTCATTGTGCATGCATAGTAAATGACTATTTACCTGCCAGAGCCTTTGATAAGTCAGTCTCCTCATTCGCTCCCCCCACCCATCACTGCTCGCAGCGCCTCTGCTGCTTTCCTTTGCCCACAATCATATTAAGATGAGCCTTTTTTTTTTTTTGCTTTCAGAATTTGCAAGATTACATTTCCACAGGTGCTGTTCTCTGGGGTTCATCAAGGAACTTTCTTTGATTGTTTCCTCTTTTTTTTTCCTCCCCTCACATTCCTGCTGGGTTTTTATGTTGCGGTCGCTCTGTTTATACAATCCCTTGTTTTGAAGTGACAGCCCAGGATAGATATGCAATATTAAAGAGGGGCCTTATGAATTTTTGACATCTAATTAGTCGCTTCCCAGTTAACATATCGAAGCTCACAGGGGCAGGGCGATCCAAGAGGCTCTCTGAAGTGGGAAGAAAAGGCCCCTGCCATCTTTAATGTATTATTCTTTAATGTAAGTAGTAATCACGGCACCGAGGTTAATTAATGGCTTTCAGTCTCCAGGATTTTCACAGAATATCAGCCCTGTAGTATCACCAGTGCACCAATTAGGGATTTTTTTCACTTCAAATGTTAATCACCCTCTTCTATTGCGTGTACATATTGAGCCGTATTCCAAACTGCTCATCCTCAATCCTTCTGCAGCACTGTGACAATTGGAACTGACATACGGCCTGGAAATCACTGAGGTCCGAGGTCTGGGGGGCTTTTTTTTTTTTTGGAGGACATTTATTTTCATCAACAATCACAGCTGGGGATGTGCAGTTCTGGTTGTGCCTAATACAACAAACAAAAAGTGTCACGTTTATAAAGCAAGGCAAATGTAATCAGTTAAAACAACAAAGCCTTGACCTTTGGATTAGCATTCTATAACCCGATTTTCATGTCACGAGTTTATTACTATGAAGACCCTTAGATAGATTAGTCCGACTTTAATTACTGATTCCTTACTGGTCTTCTAATGCCTCCATCACCCTAATGCCACTCCGTGCCAAGCCCAAGTACACTTTACAGCCATTCACAAAAAAGATCAAGTCCCCTTTTAACGCCATTGTAGATGTGTCTTGGTGGGTGACTCGGGGGAAAGAGGAGGTGTTGGGGAACAAACGATGTATTATTACTCCTTTAAACTGGCAAGGAATTATTTCACAACTTGACATATCCTAAAAGCAAATGCATATTTATTATGTTTATAATAAGATGGGCACAGCATCTGCAGTATATAAATGTGTTGTTAAATTTTAGGGAATCTGACTACTGTTAATTGCTCGATGACTACTGCATAAATAGACACCGTACTTTTCATAACACGTCTAATGCATTTAAATGTTAACTTTAATACCGTTGAACTGACAGTCAAGACATCACTTAATCAGGTGTGATACCAATGTGCTGGCAACTGGCTGCAGTATATTGTGCATAATGGCACTTCTAAGAGGTTAGTGATTAGGATAGGCCACCTTGTTCATTATTTGGACTACAGCTGTAATTTACAAGACTGAGTTCCTTTTGTGAATAGTCATACTCTTTATTTATTGTATGGTTGGCTGGTTGATTGATAGATTGGTTGATTTATAAATGAAGACAAATCATTTGTTATATAAAGGTGTAAATGTGCTATATTGCATATGTACATATGTTTAGACATTAGTCCTTTTTAATGCTTTTTATTTTCATCTATCTATCTATCTATCTATCTATCTATCTATCTATCTATCTATCTATCTATCTATCTATCTATCTATCTATCTATCTATCTATCTATCTATCTATCTATCTATCTATCTATCTATCGTAGCAGTCAAAGGGTGGAGTTGGCTTTTTATAAAATAACAAATAAACTCAAAGAATTTCAAGAACCATTAGGAATTACTGATGTTTATGTTCTACTGAAGATGAACATTTGTATTTCAAATTTAACACCTGTGTGGAAAAACCTGTAATGGATTCCACGTGGCATAAATGAGCTTCTCTGAAATCTAACTGTTAAAAACAAATCGGTCTGTCTCTCTGCCTTGAGATATCAGTTTTATTCCAAAATGTTTAGTGGCTTCTTGATTTATTTTTGCTGACTACTTAGAAATATCTTATTAAAATACAGTTTTTGCAATATGCCAAATCAGTTTTTTCATTTTAAGTTTTTACAAGCACTGCTTAAATATAACATATTTTAATATTCACATCTATCTATCTATCTATCTCTGTTATATAGTGCCTTTTCATATCTATCTATCTATCTATCTGTTATATAGTGCCTTTCCATATCTATCTATCTATCTATCTATCTATCTGTTAGATAGATATGAAAAGGCACTATATATCTATCTGTTATATACTGCCTTTTCATATCTATCTATCTATCTGTTATATAGTGCCTTTTCACATCTATCTATCTATCTATCTATTTGTTATATAGTGCCTTTTCACATCTATCTATCTTTTTTATGTCTGCACTTTTGCTTGCTGGGTTTTTATTATTGAAATTATTTTTGCATTGAAATATTACTATTAACCACAAAATTTTCCTCTGCTCTTTTTTTCTCATTGAATTTGCGTAATTTGTATTTCTGTCTATCTCCGGGAATTCAGTGATTGCATATAGAAACCTGAGGTATCTTAAAATCAAAGTCATAGTTTATAATAAAATACAAATATTATAATGGAAGATGTTTGGCTGTTGAGATACCCGATTAAGTACAATAGTTGAATTTAATTGAATTAATACATTCTGATATCTGACATTTTTCTGATGTCAATCAATCTGTCTTCCTTTTATATAGTGTCTTTAACATTACACACCTTCAAAAAATTTATTGAAAGCATCAAGAAAACAATAACATGATATCTATATTGTGTGGATATTATTAAACAATCAAATTATCAGTAAAATGCTACAAGAAGAAAGGAGATGTATATTTCAAAAAGCTGATAGCACCATCATCATTATACTGTATATATATGAATTGATGGCAACAAAGCCTCACAGAGAGACCAAGGACAGGATGTCCATGAAGTAGCCATCAGAAAGCTAAAGTGTTGCATAACAGTTGTGTTTGACACCTTTTTACAGGATAAACAATGATAACAGCACAGAATTGTAAGTCACTAGCAGATGATGATATAGTTTCCAGAAGGCCAAAGGATGATGGGTTCATCATATGGTTGTCAATTCCATGCAGGCATACATTCACAGGTATATATTATGACCACCAGGGGGCGTTACAGCACCCCAAAGCCCAGACACAACCTCATAGACACGTCACACTGTAAATGAAAGGTTTATTAGTAAGAATACCTTGTACAAAGGTTTCAAAAATGGCATAAACCAAATATGATTCTTCTCTCTTTTTTTCCTTCTCTCCATGCATTCCTCCAGGCAATCTTGTCCTCTTCCACTGGACTCTGACTCCCAGGTGTGAGGTGGCAGGCTCCTTTTAAGGTGGACCCAGCAATGCTTTCTCTGCCACAGCATGTCCTCTTGGAAGCACTTCTGGGACATATGGAAACCAGGGACAACATCGCACACATACATACAGATTTATGGCATGCCCACAAGGGGGACCAGAAGCCAGGGGTTCGGTGTCTGGAAAATGGAAAGCTGAGAACAGGGCGAAGACAAAGCAAAATTGGCAGATCTCTTCCTAACATTGCTGACTCAGGTAGGAATCCATAAATCAATCAATCAGTCAATCTACTTTTTAGAACATTCTTCATATATCACAGCGTTAAGAGTGTCTGAAATGCTCAGAAGCCCACAGTTTAAAACCAATGGCATAACAAAAACATGCAGCATAAGATTAATCACATATGTAATGTATGAAAACAAAGTGAATTGTCTTCAGGTAGTCTGAAAAATGAAATGGTTCTGCATAGGATTAGAGCTGACAAGCTACACCGCAAAGTCATGAAGAGAATGCTAAATAATAAAACAAGTCTAACAGTGAGGAGGCAAATGTGGACATTTGAACTGTGAAGATGCTAAAGCTGAAGACATTATCAAGTGCTTCGTGGACAGAGTTTATCAGTCAGAAGCAGAGATAATTCACTACCAGACCAGGAGGGTGCTGCTGCTGTAGTGCAGGCTTGAGGGCTGATCTGTCCATTTCATGATCTTCCTCAGGACTCTAGGAAAGCAATATTTGAAAATTGCTGCTGTGCAGGAAGGCCATTAAACGACACATGCAGTATTCCAAGTGCTATAAAGCCCGTCACTTATTATTAAATGGTCAAAACAATACTTCATAATGTTGGAAGCTAAAGCTAACAACACATAACCAGCATGCCCAAGATTTCTTTTTTACAGTCATCCCTTATGCGTTACTCCTGGTTTACTTTCTGCTGCACACAATGTGCAGTCAAATGCAAAAAGTAAGTATGCTCTCATTCAGTTCTGTGGTTTTACATATCAAGACATAACTCACATCCATCTAGCCCTGACCTAAAACTGATAAACAACACATAATAGATTTTGCTTTGTTATGATGTATTTGACAAAAAAATAAGCCGACATGCTGAAGCCACGTGTGAAAAAGCGAATCTCGCCTTATTACTTCCATATCAATTAAGAAGGTAATTACAGCCAGGTGCTGCTAATCAAGTGCAGTTTCTCAAGTGACTGTATTCTTCAGTAGGAACTTCTTGATCAGGATATAGTAGGTCAAAAGTGCAAGAGTTTTCTTATAAAAGAACGTGTTCTACACACTCATAAAGTTTTGGTGTCCCAACAGGAGAATCCACGTTTATTAGCAATGTTTAAATTGTAGACACAAGAGCTCTGTGTTTTTATTACACTTGTTGGCTATTCTTGTTCTTTCTCTTGTGGAGTCTGTGTCAGTAGACACCTGGGTCATCAACTGCCATCTTCACAGCCAGGGACCTTTATATGGACGACTTGGTTTGGGGTCGAGTCGTTGCCAGCTCCTCAGGTGTGACGTTTCTCACCTGCCAGTGTTCTTCCGTCCCCGTTACCCACGAAAGCAGCTCAGTGGCCACAATGCTGTCAATATGCTCTTCCCCCCTTTGCTCTTTAGTGCATTTGGAAGCAAAATGTGATGAGCGCTGCTGATCATTCTCACTTTGAAAAATCTATTGAATTATTTAGAATTTTCCCCATTATGTGTTCATGAATCATCAATGCCTTTTATAGAATTGCGGATAGAAATGAGCAACACTTGCACAGTATGTATCCATGGAACACATATTCCGCGTATTTAATAAGCATGGATCTATCAATTATGTGCAAATAATAGAGATATAAAATCCAAGGTGTCTTATAACAATTGAATCTGACGATACAAATGCATCTGCATACAGTATCACTTAGTCTATACATCGATGGGAACCTCTCGAATACCACATGAAAACTGATATCCATATGTGAAAGGCAACACAAAGAGACTGGAAATAGTCTGAGAATGTGAAAATGAACCTGACTAAATTAATAATTGAAAGCTAACACTTAACATTAATAGCACATATGTACCACAGCAGAACTGCTACAAAAATCTACATTATGCTCTTATAAGGCAATCAAACCCATGATTCTTGAAAAAGCCCACAAATTAGGGCATTGCAATGCACAATAAAAAATGAATGACATTAGGATTCACATAGATCAGTTTCACTGACAACAGCAGCAGTGAGTTTTAAAACGTGAATACAGAAATACTGAATGATTCCGTCCCGAATCATTATTGGATTGAATTTAAAAATCACCGATGGTCAAAAATTCTTTTTATTTTAATTTTCTTCAATGATCTCAGATGCTAGTCAAACCAACAGAGAATCAGTAGGAGCGTATTATTTTTATCTCGGTAAAATTGTCTGTGCATTCATGAGGGTATTTTTTTCATAGCAGAATTCTAAACATCGCTCATATTTTTTGCATATGTATTTTTATACATTTTTAAATAAAAAGAAAGCTTTCAAAACAAGCTAAAAAACAGAAAAACAACAACAGTATCTGAGGGGAAAATCTTGTCCTGTTATGCATTGGAGGACGAGTCCAGAATGCTGCACACAAAAATGAGTGGACATTGTAAAGTTAAGACGTGCAGAATTTAATAGCAGCCTGTCTTCGGAGAATTGCTGAAATCTTCTTGATGCTGCTTGTCTGTTAACTGTTTTTATCACTTTAAATAAAGGCTTTTTTGTTAGGGTTGTATTAAATTATGAATATGTTCCAAACAGTACGCTTTTTTCTTAACACTCGTTACCGGACCTATTGTAAACGTCTTCAGTCTAAACATGCTGTAAATTATTTAAAACTGAGAAAATAAATTACCTTGTCAGCTCCCTCCATTTTATATTTCTTTCATTCATTTTCCACGAGTGCAATAAATAATAAGAAAAACCATTATATTTCACATGTAATAAGTGGCTTGATTTTTAAATTATGTTTATTCATTGTGTTTCATTCACTGAACTAAAGCAAACTGTGCATATAAAATATTACAAATTATTGCCATTGCATTGTTAGGAAAATAAATGCCGCTTTCTTTCAGATGTTTAATACAACTCCAAGAATGTCTTTCGAATTACTGTGCAAAAAAAGAAAAAAAAATATGAAATGGAATAAAAAAAAATTAAAGAAAAATTGTGTTGCAGGCAGCCCTTTAGTGGAAACTGAGGATTACAAGAAATAACAATTATAAAGATGTGTCTTTGTTAAATCCTGCTTTTTGGCAAATTCATTAACACCACATTCTGCAGATGTCACACGAGGAAGTGTTTTCACAGAAGCAGATCACAAAGATCCCAAACATTTTTTTAATCATGGTTTCAGTGAATCACAATCAGCACCAAACAAAGCAAAATATCAATATTTCTGACTACAATTTTTGGCTTAATTAAAAAAAAAATTCTTCTGGTTCAATTTTTTATGCATCTAATTATTATGGTATATTATTTTTTTTCCATTTATGAAATTATTAATTGCTGTCTTACCCATAAATAAAGAAGTACATGCAGTTTTCTAAATACACGTGTGATGTTTTTACCATTAATTTAATAGAATAGTATAACATTAGAGAGATATTCCAAAATCCTGACCCCCCCCCGTCACTTTTTCTATCATTTTGTAAATTATTCCACCATAAGAAGCTGTTTATTAGCCAGCCAAATGAACTGTTTGTTTTGCAGCTTGAACATTTTCAATTTTAAATGTCATTTCACTGAATTTGTCCAGTTTAATCAATAACAGAAAATAGCCATCCATCCATTTTTCTCTCAACCTACATAATCAACAACAAACCAACTCAGGATCCCAGATTAGGACCCAAGTGCAGCCATGTGGTGGGTGACACCTCAGCACCACACCAGTTCAGATGGAATGGAACCAGTGGGAGGTTTTTTATGGTGGCTAGAGTGCCAGTTCTGCCACCAACCCCCAGGTTTGTCCCTGCAGGTTGGAGGGCCGACATGCAGGGCTGGGTGCAGATTAACGTCACACCCAGGACGCTGTGTGGTGGGTGCAGCAATGCACTGTATCCGTGTGTGCTCTTAACCTCTCTCTCTCCTCTACATAATCCGATTATAGAGATTTACTCAAATTCAAACCTTGAAATGTAAATTTCCACTTAAATAAATAAATAAACATGTACATACATTCACAGGTATCATTTCTAAAGTTGTAATTGATCTCCCTGCATTTGCGTAATTGCAGTTTACTGGCTGACAGAAACAAGAAATACAGAGAAAAGGGGGTGTGCAATTTATGCCGACTTTACATAAGGGGGTGCACTTCATCTGAGTTGATGAGGAGGAGCGAGGAAAGAAACTGAAAGAAGAATTAGCTGTACTGCATGAGAAGTAAGCGGTTTAATGGCTTGGCCAAAAAGGGTCACCACAGTGGGCCAGAAGAAATTAAATAAAAAAAAAATAAATAAAAATAAATCCTGCCAGGAGGCTATTGATAACGACCACCCAAATTCAAACAGCTAGTATATTATCATATATTATCAAACCAGTTGAGTTCTTTTATGTCATTATAAAGCACATACTACAAGATTCTTCGACCCACTGTATTTTTTTTTTTTTGCACACCCACTGGATGCCCAGCCTACCTGGTAAGGGGTCTCTCTTTGAACTGCCTTTCCCGAGGTTTCTTCCATTTTTTCCCTACTAAGGGTCTTTTCTTTGTCTTCTTAGAAAGTTTAGGCTGGGGGGGGGGGGGGGGGGGGTTGTCAAGAGGCAGGGCCTGTTAAAGCCCATTGCGGCACTTCTTGTGTGATTTTGGGCTACACACAAATAAATTGCATTGTATTGTATTTAATCCAAATCAGAGGAGTAAAGGGCCACAAGGCAGAAAGACCCCTGAATGGAAACTCAGTCCATTAGAACAACATACCTTAAAACACAGGTCCTTGGATTGTGAGTGGAAAACTAGAGAACCTGGGAGAACAAGTTACACAGGCAGAAGCAGAGAGTGCACACAGATGTCAACCGGGATTCAGGCCAAAGATGCTGGATTTGTATGTTGACAGCCCTAACCACTGCACCACCAGGCTGATTCAAAGACGGTAGTATTAATATGCCCGTATATACAGCATACAGTCAGTAATTGTAACTAATAAGATGTATATGATGCAACATTTTACAAAACAAAAGTCCTATTACTTAGCTTATCTGTTATTATTTGGTGTATGCAACTTTAAAAACTTGAAATGCCAATCATCCATCCATCCATTATCCAACCCACTATATTCTAACTACAGGGTCACGGGGGTCTGCTGGAGCCAATCCAGCCCACACAGGGCACAAGGCAGGAAACAAACCCCCGAGCAGGGCGCCAGCCCACCGCAGGGCGCACACACAGACACCATTTAAACTGAAAGAGATCTAACAAAACAGAAAATAAAGAAGTAGTTCCATGATACTAAAGAGACATTCCCAGGGGACTAAATAAGTTAATGGGTCATCTTTTCGCCAAAATACTCAGTAACAATCTCACTGTACATACAATTGGGGAAAATACCTGGGCTAGAAGTTTGTTTGTCAGCTAAGCCACTTATTTAAATGATCTGGCCCGCCTTTGGTTGTCTTAAGGTTTTGATGGAGGTGGAGGACAATTCACAATGGGTGCTCAGTAACTTTGGTCATCTGTAAAATCCTGTCTGAACTAAGGTTCAGTCTCGGTGGGGAACTAAGAGCAAATGCAATCTCATGTATAATACAATGAAATTGAATTTTGAGTTTGTCCAAAAAACAGATTATCTTTTTAAATAGAGTCTTTTCCTGGCTTTTAATCACCTAGAATTTTTATATCTATATCTATATTTGCATATACATTAGAATAAATAGGAGGCTGTTCAGCCAAATTGTTGTTTCTCTAACCGTATATTTTATTTTCTTCAGATGGGAATAACCTTTACCTATTGTGAATTTCCCCTTGGGATTAATAAAGTATCCTATCTATCTATCTATCTATCTATCTATCTATCTATCTATCTATCTATCTATCTATCTATCTATCTATCTATCTATCTATCTATCTATCTATCTATCTATCTATCTATCTATCTATCTATCTTTTCATTGTGCAGAGCCATGGTGATGCCGCCATTCTCTAACTCCTGTACTGTATATTGTGGCGAGTGGCTGGGGGCAGTACCCAGCTGGGACGAGCGGAAGGACCGAAAGAGGGATTACGCCTCCTCCAGACCACGAGGGGGCGACTGCCCTGGTGGCTATGGGGACCACGGGAAAGAAGCATGTAAGCTCAACCACATAGGGGCCTGTGGTCACTGCCAGGGGTGCCCAGATGCCAGGAGAGCCCTGGTCCTCAGCACTTCCACCACACCCGGAAGTACTGGGGGACAAAGACCAGGGACACCCAGAGTGGTTCCGCGTGCACAGCTGGCACTTCCGCCACACCAGGGAGTGCTGGGAGAAGTTCATTGGGAATCACCTGGAGCACGTCCGGGTGAGGATAAAGGGGGCTGGAGTCGTGTGGAAGTGGATGTAGCTCGGAGGAGAGGAGTGGAGGCGGTTGAAGAGAGAGGCATTGAGAGAAGCCTGGACTAAGGGTGATTGGTGCAGGGGCACTGGGTTGTGTGTGCGCACTTTGTAAATAGAAATGTAATAAATGTGTGTTGGTGCGTGAACCATCGGTGTTCACCTGTCTATGTCCGGGCCAGTCTCCACAATGCCTTTCTCTCTTCTTAACCGCCTCCACTCCTCTCCTCCAAGCTCCGTCCTCTTCCACCCGACTCCAGCCATTGAATGGAGGGAGGCGGCCCCTTTTATCCTCACCCGGATGTGCTCCAGGTGCCTCCCAATGAGCTTCTGCCGGCACTCCCTGGTGTGGCACTCCGGGTGTCCCTGGTCTTTGTCCCCCCAGCACTTCCGGGTGTGGCGGAAGTGCTGAGGACCAGGGATCTCCTGGCATCTGGGCGCCCCCTGGCAGTGACCACAGGCCCCAATAGGGTTGAGCTTCCATCCTCCTTTCCCATGGTCCCCATAGTCACCAGGGCGGTCTGGTTTGGAGGAGGCGTTACCCCTGCTTCAGTCCTTCCAGACATCCCGGCTGGGTACAGTCCCAGCCACTCGTCACAATATGTAAACAGTTAATATGCGGTAGCATACAGTAAGTGGGGAATGCTCCTGAGCCTCAGATTCAGTTTCTCTGGATATTTGGATTTCCTGCATTATTCCTAAAAATAGATGAACTGGTAAGTCTAAACTGGCCTGGTGAAGATTTGTGCATAAATGAGCGCTGCAATGTGCTCTGCAACGAACTCCCATCCTGACCAAGTTTTTGCATTTCAAGTGTTGCTGCTTGGATAGGCTTTGTTCACCATTAACATGTATTGAATGGTGTCTTTTAAATATACTGTCATTGTGTGAGGGAAAGGACAGTCCACAGGAGAAATTTCGGGGCTCCAACTGGGTTGTCTCTTTGATTTTGCAGTCCTTTCAAAAAATACAAGCGCTCCATGGCACTTCAAGGTAAAAAAAAAAAATTAACAAAAATAGGAGAAACCCTCATGGCATAACATATTCAATGGATCTTCTGGAGTGGATCTAACTTTGGAGGAAGCCGTCTGGTGGTTTGCACAGTACAATACGTGAAGCCACCTTCTGGAGATGCCTGGGCTTTGACTGTGTGTCTTCTCAGCAGCACTGTGCAGGGAAAAGGAAACAGCCTAGTTAGCAACGGCACCCCCTCTCTCATCCTGGGGCATTATTACGTACCTTGGATGAGCCCCGGAGGTGATCCTCCGATGCACATGCATGACTATATATGTATATAAAATATATATATATTTTAGTATTCACAAGGGGGGGGGGGTGTTGGAGGCTGTGCTCACGAGGTAAACTGGGGGACAGCTTTGAGAAACACACACTTTCTAATCTGTCTTCTTCTTTCAGCCCTGGAGTGGAGTAGGAGATCTCTATAGAAATGGCTCAATGCTTCTGGCCATCAAGCTATGCGACTGGAACTCTGCGTCCATTCGTTGGAGTGCATCTGCTGGAGCAAAACTGCTTGAAGAAGGAATCAAAACCCGATCACTGAATCAATGCAAAATGATTTTTTTTTTTTTTTGCTTCATCTTATTAGCATCGTTGGGATCTCAGTGGGGACCGCAACACTTCATTTTCTGTTGTTTGCTTTTGTTCCACTATATAACATATAATGTACATACATGCATGCATAAAAACTTTATTTGCTTATTTAATTGCCAAAACTAATTTCTGCACCAAAATAATAAAATAATAATTAAATAATCAAATCTCAATTAATTTGTAATCTAATTCAAGGTCTTATTAGGCCGGGGTATTGACAACAAGGCAGGAAGGAGCCAGTCAGTCCCTCACATAGACACAAACACTGACACTGGACGGCTTTGGAATGACCAGTTAACCTAACTAGCACATCTATTGGTAATATGAAAGCAAAATCTCAGTACAGGGGGGAAACCCCTACAGACATGGCAAACTTAATAGTAATGGCAGCGAAAGCATGGGATTTGCAAGCCAGGACACAGGATCTGTGAGAAGGCAGCACTAACCTCTGTGCCGCTGTTCCACCCTAGAGAGTGTAAATGTCACAGTTCATGGACTACACTTGATGGCAGACTCTTGCCTTGTACCAGATGCTGCTGGGATCAGCTCCAGTCTCCACTACCCTATACTGGACTAGTCAGTGTAAGAAAACAGATAGATAGGTGGTTCATACTTTCAGCAGGGGAAGTATTCTTTGTCTTCTGCTGTCTGATGAATTAGGTGAATATAATCTGGTGCAGATGTTCTCCTTCAAAAAAAGCCACCTGGTAGTCTTTGAAGAATTGGAAATCTATGAGTTTGTATTCATTGAGTGTTTAAAAATACATTAAAATGGTTCTAAAACATGTTATTGATAGCTGAAATGTGTGAATCACATATGATTGTTAAACAAGGTGTGAAGGGGCAGTGTCACTAATGAACAATGCGTGAAAATTCTTAGAACAACAGCAGAGCAACTGTGCTATTAGCAGGTCATATTATTCTATTGTAAATTTTACATGACAAAACTTACTGTACATAGGCATTTATTAAATAATACCTTTGCTTCAATAAGTTTGAGTTCTCTTTCTTTACATGAATAAAGTTGGATCTAAAATGAAGGAGATGACTTCTTTTCATTTCTGCCCTGATTGACTTTTGTGTATTTGCATCTTACACAGTACAATGTGGTGTACGATCCTGATTAGACTCTCTCATAAAAGACAAAGTGATCCATTCTTACTTATCAGCAGTGGAAATCTAATTTAGATATGTTTACACTGGAAAAAAAAAAGCTCTAACAACCTCAACAAATAGGCCGAGTGCCATCCTACAAATTAAAATATTTGAAAGCATCTCAGGCATAGTAAATGTCTGAAACGCACTGTGCAAGTTTATATTCGACTCCGTTCAATTGAATTCAGTTTATTTTTGTCAAGTAAAATTCTGTAAATTGTAAAATTCTTAGGTAAAATGCAAGTATTGTGTATATTTTGCAAATTACTACATTGGAGTGGAGTGGTGGTTCTGTGGGTAAGGATTTGTGCTGGTATCTGCCAGAAGGGATCCTACTCCGTTGGGACCTTGACCAAAGTACCAGGGGCGCTATACAATGGCTGACCCCTAAACGTTCATGCCAAATGACAATTTACCCTCTGGGATTAATATGGTATGTCAAATTTAAATAGAATTAATACACGTAAAGACACCGATTTGTTAAAACACACAGATAACTGCTTATCATCTATGGAAGCCAGCAATGTCTATTATTTAATGGTTAACTATGGCAAGCTGGTAGGAAATAACTGGCCCTGAAAGTGGCAAAAGGAAAAGAAAAACAAGAATTGAGACTAACTGTGGAGCACAGCAAGAGGCGGCAATCTGCCTCCGATTAACCGACTAAGTGTGGAGTCGTTGTGACCCTCCGAGTCACCTCACTCGTTGTGTTAGTATGTAATAAAATGTTCAATTGAAAGAGGAGTCTTGATTTTCATTAGTGTTTAAATTTTTTTTTTTTTTTTTTGGTTAAATAATATCGAAAAAGTTTTAAATGTTGTCAACGTTTACTGTAAGAAAGTAAATCAGATTCCCCCTTATTGCTCAGCAGGTTTTTTCACATCTGAGAAGCAATTTAGCAGCTTAAGCTCTCAACTCTGCCAGCAGTCACCTACACCAAATATTTTTAAAAGTTGTGCTGGCTTCGTGCGGTCGACCATCTCCGCTATTACACATCGTGAAGGACAGCACTGATGGCCCGCTAGGATTGTAACTGTAGAGAGGGGTTGTTAACACTGGCTGTCAACATTTATTCAATCTGTTTGTTCTTATAGTGCAGTGCAGGGCACATTTACCAAACCAGTAAACGAGGACAAGCACTGTAAAATCCAGCTGAACCTCACCGAGCCTGGAGTTCATTTGAAGGCAGTGAGGCTGAAATATTCTTTATGTCTGCCTTTGGTCACAGCGCTGTATTTTGCAGAAGAAATGTCGAAATCTGGGCTACTTGATAACTCCAGCAAATACAGAAATACACAAAGCTTGCCCTCTAACTGGCGTAGGTAGCACAATAGTAGTAAAGCAGGGCGAACAACTACTGCTGCGTTCTCATTCTCTGCTCCCTGCTTTGTGCACACCTTATTTTGACAGCACTTCGTCACTTGCCTGCGTTCTTTCGAGCTCCTGTAAGTGTTAGAAAGCAGAGCACTGACCAATCGGTGAATCAATCCTCCTTTTATATAGTGCCTTTCCCGGAGAAGTCTTTGATTTGTAAGATACAGGACTCATTATTAGTGTACATTTGAGGGAAGGTTAAGAGCTATCCAGGATCATAAAGTAAATTGGAGATGGTGAGTAAATCCAGCAGCCATTTGCTTTATTTACTTTTTAAACATCAGGTCATGCCATCCAGCTATCCATCTATGCTGGCCATGTCTTAAAATCTAACTAATACAAAATAAAGATGAAAGGTGCTAGGTGTTATTTATGAGCTATAGATTATGCCTGGCTTTGATTGCGTTGCTTGTAGCACTGCACTGTGAATTACACCAAGTTCTTAAACTAGACTGATATAGACTGATAGATAGATAGATAGATAGATAGATAGATAGATAGATAGATAGATAGATAGATAGATAGATAGATAGATAGATAGATAGATAGATAGATAGATACTTTATTATGTAAGTTAATAGGTCATTTCGTTTTATAAATAGCAATGATTGAGTTATAAGTTTATCAGACGTACAGTCTGGTTCAAAACAAACCCAACATTGTCTTCTCTGTGCTGCTATTATTATTATTTTTATTATTTTGTTTATGGATGCCCTTATCCACTAAACAGTGTCATCTCCAGACAGAGGAGCAGCTTCAGCGACAGACTGCTGTCACCGTCCTGCTCCACTAACAGATTGAGGAGATCGTTCCTCCCCCAAACTATGCGACTCTTCAATTCCACCCGGGGGGGTAAACGTTAACATTTAACATTATACAAAGTTATTGTCTGTTTTTCACCTGCATTATTATTAATCTTTAATTTAATATTATTTATTGTATCAGTATGCTACTGATACAATAATGTGAATTTCCCATTGGGATTAATAAAGTATCTATCTATCTATCTATCTTGCCTACTACACTAAAATTAATATCTATCTATCTATCTATCCTGCCCACTATGCTAAAATTAATATCTATCTATCTATCTATCTATCCTGCCTTCTACACTAAAATTAATATCTATCTATCTATCTATCTATCCTGCCTTCTACACTAAAATTAATATCTATCTATCTATCTATCTATCTAATCTATCTATCTATCTATCCTGCCTTCTACACTAAAATTAATATCTATCTATCTATCTATCTAAGGTGACATGAAAAATTCAGTTCAACTTTTTATATGCATTTTATTTTGATTTGTTAAATTGAAGTACAGAATGGTTAAGTGATTTGCTTAAAATTATATAGCAGGCTGAAGGTAAGGATTGAATGTATCATTATATTATTGTTATGTTTAATTGTAATAGTAAAAAATATATATAACTGTAATACCAAGCAAATTCCAAGTGCCAATGTGTTAGCATGGTGGGTTCAGAACTTTTAATCACAAGGCTGCTCCTTTAATTCCTGAACTAGAGATGATAGACCTTCCTGTGATTAAAAAAAAATAATAATAAAAAAATTTAAAAAATTTAAATCCCCATCTTGTTTGTTGCCTAAGCTAATTCCCCATAAAATCTTTTTTGAACATTTTATTTGAAGGGCTATCGTACAGGTTGTGCAGGTTTCATTATATTCCTCTAGTTACGGAGCCAACCTACTTTAGAGTTAAAGCAGAAGAAAAAGAAAAAACTTAAACTGTCGTGAAATAAAAACCAACGAGTCTGTTTGTAGAGCGTCAGGAAGCGGAGGTGCTGTTAGGAGCAGTGTGACTTTGGATGAAGGCACCTCTAGTGAACTTCATGTATTTATGGCTTTCTGTATCTAACAGCCTGACTGACTAACCCTTCTGTATGTTTCTGTACTTGATGATTAAACTGATAAAAGGGAAAAAAAATTAATTCCATTTTCTAAATGTGGGAATTAAACATTTGCTTACTGTGTTCAAAGCATCCAAGAGTTAATAACAGCTATACTTCTCAGTTATGCCTCTTGTCATTTTGCAACAATTAATTATAAAACAAAACAAAAAAAAAAAAAAGAAAAAGATTCACTTGCTTTTCCTAATCAGGCTTCCGAGTAAATCCTTTTTAGTCAGTTTATGTACAAGATGTTGAAGTCTTCTCCGTCGTGGGTGACCTGCTCAGGCCGAGCCCATTCTCTCAGTCCCCGTAGTTAGAAGGCACTTCCAGCCCCAGCCGTTGCCCCACGTTCTGCTTCTCGTGTATCACTCAAATTCGGATGCTCCGAGGTTTTTTAATGCTTACTAATGCTTAAATGCCCTAGAGCAGGTCAAGCACATTTCCATTGGATTAAAGTTATGTTGTGTTTCTAGGTTGTTTCGGAGATTGTGTTTTCTCTTTGTAATTACCCTACCTTGAAAGGAAGTCATTCAGAGGCAGAAAAAAAAAATGTATATAATAAAAGGAAGAGAGGCAGAAAAGCTACGCAGATTTTGTACCAGTACCAGCGCTGGTTGGAATTTCGACTCATTGTTTCTTCCTGAACGCTCGCTTCATTTTCCGCGCCTGCTTCTCGTGGCATAATATGCTTTTTGTTATTTTTTCAATTAGAGTCAATTGACCTGACAGAATGGTTGGCAATTAAGTGATTTTTTGTAATGGTCTTGGGGTAATTTGCTCAAGCTTGTCAGCTGTGTTTTATGAAGCCAAGTCTTTTTTTTTTCTATTTTTTTTTTGCTTCTTACTCTCTTTCAAGCATAATAGCTTATAATTTTGAAATCTTTCCCTTCTGTTTCCCTCTCAATAAATTGCAATTACAGGAAGTTGTTGAAGGTGCTTATATTTGTCTCTTTTTATACCATTTTAGATGTTTGCCATAGAAAAAGTACATATATGTAAGCTTTATGGATTTTCTCCCGTTTTATAAAAATAATAATAATAATAATAGAGTAATTTTTCAAACATAAACTTGACCATCTTCATAAACAGTGGGACTGACTTTGCAGTAGCTTTAACTCCTTCAGAAATTGATGCCTTCTCACTATTTTTGCCTGGGTAATTACCACCTATGCAATAAACTGGGCCCTTGTAATGAAACAGATTGCTTCATATTTTATAAACATATAAATGTGATACTCAGAAAACTATAAACTGACCTGTTTTATAACTACTTCAGATCCAGAAAACATAACTACCATACTGCCGAGCACAGATTTATAAACTCAACTGGAGACCGTTTTAAAGTAAGTGCATTTCATAATTAGCTAGTAATAAATTGATAGCTCCTTTTTGAGTAGAACTCATGATTAAATATATTTTTGAGTTAATCTGGAATGGCACCTTAATATTAATCACCATACATGTAATTTTATGTTTCATTTTAAATTAAATATATGTAGTTGATCAACGTTTTGTATACATTTTGTAATAACAGTATGCTTTAGAAGAATGCCAGGGAAGTATCACTGAAAAAGTAAAATTCATTTTTTCATTTCTTATTAGAACTTGCTGAAACCCATTGTGTTGCTGTGTGTTTAGTATAAAAATCGAAGTCGCTCGACTAGATTGTGTGTCACGCACGTGTGAATAGGAGGCAGTTGAAGGGCTTGGAGAATAATGGAAGGGGGTTGTGGGGTGCACTAACGCTCTTTCTAAGTTCCCTGCAGACCTTTCCCAGGAAATCCCACCAGGAGCCACTGCCTCAATTCGGGACACGCCACTTCTGGTCCCAGCCCCGAGGATGACATCACTTCTGGTCCCGGCCCCGAGGACGACATCACTTCTGGTCCCGGCCCCGAGGATGACATCACTTCCAGCCCCGGGCCCCAAGGACGACATCACTTCTGGTCCCGGCCCCGAGGACGACATCACTTCCCCCAGACTTCCTTGTATTATATTGTATTGACCCCCTTTTCTTTTTGACACCCACTGCATGCCCAACCTACCTGGAAAGGGGTCTCTCTCTGAACCCGAGGTTTCTCCCATTTTTGCCTACAAGGTTTTTTTGGGAGTTTTTCCCTGACTTCTTAGAGAGTCAAGGCTGGGGGGCTGTCAAGAGGCAGGGCCTGTTAAAGCCCATTGCGGCACTTCTTGTGTGATTTTGGGCTATACAAAAAATAAATTGTATTGTATTGTATTGTATTGTAAAGCCTCACTTCCTTCCTCTGGAATTCAGTTCTGTTTTGGACTGTGTCTTGTAAACTTGACTTGCATTCAAACGTTTACTTTTTGCAACCAGGATTCAGATTATACGGGTGGCTGCCCCAAACCTTTGCCATGTCTCATGTCTCTTCTTGTCACATGTGTATAAACTCAAACACGCTTATAGAGGGCAGCAGGGTATAGACAGCTTGTCCAGTATTCTGGCCCAGCAGCACACAATCACAGTGGGCCAGTTTAGGGATAATAAAATTAATAATAATTATTATTAATTACATTTATATATAACGCTTTCACGCTACTGGAATTGGGATCCACACAGGGTAAGCACCTCGTGACGGCCTCACCAACACCTCAACCGGCAGCAATCTAAGCTTTCTCTTGATGCATGAACCGTTCTGAAACGCAGGTGGTATGGCTGCTGGATATGTCAGTATTAACTTTACACGGTACAAGTCATGTATTAAAAAAGATTGTTTTCTACCTCAGATGTTTAAAAATTGCCACCTCTAGCCCAACAGTCATTAGCTCAGCGGTTCTCAAACAGAGGGGCGCGCCAGGCGCAAATGTTGCCATATGTGGCGTAATTTCGCTATTCACAGGAAAATTTTAAACTTGTAGCGGTGTATCGGCAGCAAAAAATATAGGAATAAATTTTATTAGGGTTTCAAAAAAACGTTAGGGGGGCACGATTAAAACTGTTATGAAAACTCGGGTCGCAAATACTTAAAGGTTGAGAAACGCTGCATTAGCTATTGAAATTAGGAGCTGGAGGTTTGGTAGCAGCCCACGCTCTTTAACACCCACTCACGTCACAGTGTGGGATGGCTAGCAGTGATTACACACTTCATGGTCCTCACTAAGCATCTACTCAGAAGAAGACACCGTTAGTAACAGCGCCCTCTCTCGCCCCGGAGTGGTAGTGCTTAAACTCAGTCGCGCTCGACAGGGGACGCTTGGGTGCACATGAGGGACAGTTCAAAAAATATTACATAAAAATATGCCATTGAAAAATGATGACATAATGTCATGTTCATTTGAATCAAGCAATAATCAAGCTCAAATGGATAATTTTCTGAAAAGTCTCTAATATCAATAATAACAAACATTAACATTAGCTGAAATTGCAGTAAAAGGTGAAATCTATAAAAACAAAAATTGCCTAAAAATGTACACAATCAATGGAATCAGAAAAGCTCCATGAAGCATTGTGGAAGACAAAAATATTGCACTTGATTTTTATAGTCATTATTATTTTATTGCATCTTATTATTAGATTTTTTTTAACAGTGACTAACCTCAAGATTTCCTTAAAAATACTGCAGATGATGATCGTATGTAAAAATTTACTAAATAATTGCATTTGATCAGATATAGTTTACTAAGGGTAGACGCTTAACATTTAATTTAATGACAGTGAAAATGTAAGTAACTTTTTATTATATACTAGTCATTTAGCCAGTTACAATAACGAGCGCTAGAACAGTAGTGCATAAACATTAGTAGGAACAGTCTATATTAAATGGCAAGGGACCTTGACCTCATTCTGTTTGTTGGTCGTATTTTTCTTTCTTTCAGCCTTTCTTTTGTTGATGTTTACTTGCTGAGCTGACCGTTCTTCGTGGGCTGCCGCCGTGTATTGTGTGTCTTTAATTTTCTGTGACAGTAATACAGTCTTGTACATCCGCTGGCTTGTACGTCCGTAATATACCTTTAATTTTCTCTGGCAGTAACAGAGGCGTGCGCGTCGGAAATATGCCTTTAATTTTCTCTGACAGTAATACTGGCTTGTATGTGGCTGTAATATGCGTCACTGTATTGTGTACCTTTAATTTCCTCTCACAGTAATACTGGTTTGTATTTCCGTAAAATGCCTGTAATTTTCTCTGACAGTAATATCGCGCATCGCACCGTGCCCTGCGCATGCGCACTTCACCAGAAGACACACACATACGGACACCTGGATGCACACAGGGATTTTATTAAAGAGGATTTCATCCATCCATCCATCCATTTTCCAACCCGCTGAATCCGAACACAGGGTCACAGGGGTCTGCTGGATCCAATCCAAGAGGATTTCAATGGATTTATTTTATTTTTTTCTTATCGATTGTTTCACTACTTACAACTTGCTTTTATGAAATTGCTGTGTCAGTGGCTAGCATGTCCAGGTGTTGCCCGTGTTTAGATGATTGCAGTGTCACAGTGTACAGCTATTATTGGTCATCTTTTCCTTACATTTGACATACTTTATTGGAATTGATCTTTATCAAATTTGATAGGCCTTTTGATCGAAATTTGTGAACGTGTCTATACTTCTGACACTGTGCATTTTTCATATTCTTTTCGACAGTAATTTCAGTGTGCTTTCTTTTTCGTGTGATCTTGTGTGTGTGTTCTTTTTGACTTTGTGTTGCCTTTCTCCTTTTTCAGATCTATACTGTTTTATTTGCTCAGCACTGACTAATCAGCACTAATTAATAATTAAGAAGCTGGTAGTTATAATTGACAACATAGAGACATGTGAGCAAAGTAAACCTTTGCAGGTTTGTCCATAAGGTCTATGAATTTTCTTTCTGTTTGAAGGCTAATGGATTGGATTTTTAGCATCATGTGCTCATTATTTGTCATCTTAGCTATATATAAGATCACATATTAATGCCTTTTGAGTGGGACAGCAAATTTTTTTCTATATTGTAGATACAAAAATTGCCTTTGAAAGTGCTAAATGAGACTACAACACTGGATAAGTTCAGGTTCATCTTCAAAAATCATTGCTTGGATTAATATTTTGTATTATGGTACTGACGTCTCAATTCAAAACAAATAACAAATGTAGACGTGTTTATGGAGACAGTCTCCATTTCCTTACATTCTCTTGTGGAGATTCAAGAAAGGAAGACTCAAAACAAATCTGAATTAGGGCAGCTTACGCTAATTCGGGTTGCTCATAAGGAATGTAATTACTTACTTCATGAGGTGGAAGTACATCATAAACAATAATAGTTGTGTCAGATTTTTGAAATATTTAAAAGTGTGCTTCAATTTGAAAGTTTAAAGTCTAAACATTCTCAACTCTAATAAAAATTTGTCAGTAGTAAAGGATCAAAAATCAAAAATCACAACATAGTTGTAATCACTGACCTTGAAATAATCTAAAATGATACTCCACATGCTGATGTTTGAAGGTTGTCATTTTTAACCTTCTAGGAGTGGCTTTTAGAGGACTAGGACTGCTCTCTGAATGGTACTTGTGGCGATTGATCAATGGACAATTTTCATATCATTGATCAAACGGCCTATTGTTAGTCAATGGCGCTAGTTGCAGTCATTATGCAAAGGTACTGTTTATAAGGTTGGAGAAACCTACAGTCAACTGAGACTGAGGAAGATCACTTGGATGAGTGATGTAACGTATCTCCCTCGGAAAAAAAAACTATGTCCAGATGAACAGAATCAACTTTCTAGAATTTCCTTACCTGGATTATTGAGCATGCATCGAGACAGATATCAAAACTATTATCATATTCATGATCAGCAACATCGAAAAGCATAAAACAACATTCCAAATGCTTATATTACTAAGTCCCATTTATTTGAAGTTTTGTAACTCATACCCATTAGGGGGTGAACCCCTGGGGTCAATTGATGTGGCGTGCACAACTTCAAATCCTTCTGATCATTTTTGCTGAAGATACCTATTGGTTTATTCTTTACATTATGGTGTAATTTTCTGCAGAAAATATAGTCCATAAATGGCCTAAAAATTAGCTTTTTTGGAGTCTAGAGGGACAAAAATAGGAGGAATCCCCTAAAAGATCAATGTCTCGCATAACTAGACATCGAGACAAGTCGAACAGTATAATATACAGTGGACCCTTGACTTACGAACTCAATTCGTTCGCGATGGCTGCTTGTAACTCAAGTTGGTTGTAACTCAAGACTATTTTTCCCATAAGAAATAATGGAAATACCCATAATGCATTCCGAACCTCCCACAATAACACTTACTTAACCTTTTCATAATAAAAAAGGGTTGTATAATGTGCATAATTTATCAAAAACACCAGTAACTTTTCTAATGTACTAACCAAAAAGTTATAAAAAGTGCCTAGCCTACCAGGAACAATAATTTCATACTGTACTCACCATTTAAGTTGACATCTTTGGCTTGCAGGAAGGGAGGAGGAGAAGGATGAAATGGAAGGTGGTTATTGTTTGGAAGGAGCTTCCTTATGCAAATCTTTTCTTTGTAAAATTGTCGAGATGGTGGATTTGGACATGCTGTATATATTAGCGAGATCGGTCACACGAACGCCATTCTCATCATTTCTGCACAATTTCCTTCTTCATTTCGATTGTGATCGCTTTCTTCACCTTGTTACCTTCTCTTCCTTCCTTAGCTTCTTTTCTAGCCTTTTTGGGGCGATTTTGATAGCAATTATCGAAATAAATTATATAAATCACTGCACTGGCCGAAATTACATCCGTAAATACACATATCTGGGCTCTGACTGCCGCTTGCAAATGCTCTCAGCTGTTTGTTTACCATCGCACAAGCGGATACTTGTGACCGCATTCAGGCCGTAACTCAAGACGTTGGTCATAATTCAAAACAAAAATTTTGGTCGTAAATCAAGTTGTTCGCATGTCAGGCCGGTCGTATATCAAGGGTCGACTGTATGTGAATATTTTCTTTATACTTCAAAGTCTTCATAAGTATTTCTAAGGAACCCAATAATAATATGTCTTTCAATATCGCAGGCCGAGATTCTTCACTTAATCATGTGTTACAGATAATGAATACTTTTCATAAAATATATGTAGTTCAGGAAAAATCTGAATAAGATAATACTGTTTCCAATGAATTTCCACACTTGTATGTCAGATTTTGTCTCACCATTTTATATACATTTGTATATTTCTTGGTCTTTCAATCAATTTACTACTTCTGGAGTGTATTGATCAGTATTTATCCAACAGAATCAGTACATACCTGTCATTGGCAAGTAAAAAGAATGTAATTAAAATTAGGGTTAGGGTTTTTCTGTCAGTACACTCCTCTGTACACAGGTACAGTAAGTCTTAGTTGAAGAATTTAGACGGAGTCATGTCCTCATTTAATTTACAAGAAAGATCATGCTTGAAAAAAATCACTGGTTTAGAGACTTAAAAGAACATCACAGTGGGGTGGAGAAAAGTGACCATGTAGGATGGCTAAGGTCTTTAAAAACATTGTTAGCCGTTCTAAGATAATGTGTGTTATAAACATCCTTAAAATGCAGTTGTGTACTAGTAGTATTTTGTGCTAATTTTGCCACCCTCTATAGAAGTGAAAGGCAACCTTTTTCGAGTTGCGGCGCACTAAGTCCAAAAATTTTCTTTCGCGGCGCACCTGAGGGACTGCCCATAAATAAAGTCTTGACGACACAATCTATGGACAATCGCCAATAAAAACAGTAGCGTTCGTATTTTCTCGTTCTATATTTGCTCCGCCTTCTTCTATCCATACAGTGAGCGAGATCTTCTAACAACGAGACTATTTAAGTCTCATGAGATTTGTTTTTGACACCACTGGTGTTGATATTATGATGAATGGTGAACAGTGAAAATTTTAACTTGCATTCAAAACAAATACATTCGTTTATTCAACAATGTGATTAACTGTTATCTGTTTTTCCAACATAAAATGTTTTTTTTAAACATTATCTTTTTAATCAACCAAAAGTTCAAAAACACTAGCAATTTTAAATATTTTACAAAAGTTTTCGTGGCGCCCCTAGAAAATTCCACGGTGCACCAGTGCGCTGTGGCGCACTGGTTGCCCGACAGTACTCTATAGTGATTTACAAAGTACCGAACTGAGCAAACGTCATGTGCGGATGTCATGCAGCCAGTGAGGATTGACACCACTGTGCATCTCTAGATGTTGGTGAGCACAAATGAAGACTTCCAGGCTTACCTCAGATGGCAGAGGGAGTCAAGGTGCTGGTGAGCCCCCATTACAATAGTCTTGCCATGTTGAGATCACGCCAAGGAATGTAAAGCTACTGGCCTTCTCTCCACAACATTCAATTGTGTGCATCTCGCTTGCCGACATAAATGACCAACTCCTTTCGTTTCCTGACACTAACGGTGAAATTGAAAGCAAATCTATTTTATGTAAGATGACTCACTACTATTCATCAGATGGAGTAATCAGCAAATACAGTGGTAGAGTTAGAGCTGGGCTTGGTCACACAGTTATAGATTAACTAATAGTTCAGTGAGGGGCTTAGCACCCCATCAGTCCATACGTGCTGCAGTTTGTGACCAAATTGGTGGTGGTCTAAACAATCAAGACCAGGGATCTCAACATCCAGTCCTGGAGGGCCGCAGTGGCTGCAGGTTTTCATTCTAACCCTTTTCTTAATTAGTGCCCTGTTTTTGCTGTTAATTAACTTCTTTTGAATTCATTTTAAATTGATTTGTTCCCTTGAATTTCTTAATCGTTTCTCTGAATTGTTTTATTTCTTTCCTTAAACAGAACTGAAATGTGAAGTGAGGGAGCCAACAGAAAACCAACTAAGTCAGGGCCTCAAACTCCAACCAATTTCACTCCAACCAGTTGCTTCATAAGGTGCCGATTCTTGTTGTTAATTAAACCCGTTCTTTAATTCTATGGCTTGTTGCTGCTTTCATTGTGCAATAGCAGACATTTCCAAAATTGTTGATTTTTTTTCTTTACTTGTCTAAGAGCATTGTTAAAATGTTTGGGGACCTTAGCAAATCAACATTCCTGACACCTCCACCCATTTTATTTTCAGATATTGTATGATGGACACCAGTTGTTTTGGCTCATTTTGTTTTTCATTATTGTTTGGCTGCTAATTAAGGAAAAAGAAACAATTACTGGGTGTGAGTCTTCAAGAGTAAGTCAATTAAAATTAATTCAAAAGAAGTTAATTAGCAGCAAAAACAGGTCACTCATTAAGAAAAGGGTTAGAATGAAAACCTGCAGCCATGGTGGTCCTCCAGGGACTGGAGTTTGAGATCCCTGATCAAGACTATTCCACTGTATGTGTCCTAATACCAGTCGAAACATCACATTACAAATGAAGTGAGTGTCACTGGACTGTAGGCACTGAGAAAGCCAACTCTTGTGTTTCTTTGGCACAGGAATCTTTTTTTATTATTATTTTTGAAGCAGGTGCGGTCGACATATTTTCTCAGTGAGGTAGTAAAAATGTCATTAAAAGTGCAGGGTAATGAGTTGTTACAGATTTTTAAAACACACCCATTTGTATTGGCTGATTTATGGGTATAGGTATTGACTAATTCAAAAATTCTACTTACAACCTGTACAGAAACACGCATGGATGAATTACGTGGTGCTGCTGGCAATCACAATTGCATGAAAGATAGACTGATACAACTATAAATGTAGAAAGCGTTACATTCAACTGTGAGAGAAAATGCAATGCAATGCAAATGTGAATGAATTAGGCTTTACTTTGTACTCCATAAGCATTTAAAAACTCTACCACATTTTACATGAATCACAACTGTTACTATACTCAGTCTCCATTTATCTCGGTACTAATTATTAGCAGCTTTAACTCTTTCTTTTGCTGTTACCTACATTTCTTATATGTTTCCATATTGCTAACCTAAAATCGTCAGTCAGTCACTTTCTAACGTGCTTTGTCCTGAACAGGGTCGTGGGGGTGCAGGAGCTTATCCCAGCTAGCGTAGGGAGCAAGGCAGGAACAAACCCTGGACAGGGTGTCAGTCCATCACAGGTTGAACACACATACACACACACACACCCCGAGCATACACTAGAACCAGTTTAGTACTGCTAATCCACCTAACCTGCATGTCTTTGGACTGGGAGAGGAAACTGGAGTATTTGGTGGGAAGCCAAGCAGACATGGGGATAACATGCAAACTCCACACTGGGTTGACCTGGGACGCGTACCCCTGTGCCAACATGCTGGCCACTAATCTAAAAGGCATTGCTGAAAGCTTTCATTAATTTGCAGATATCTTTAGTGATCTAGCGTTTCTTAGATAGATAGATAGATAGATAGATAGATAGATAGATAGATAGATAGATAGATAGATAGATAGATAGATAGATAGATAGATAGATAGAATTAATAAAGTATCTCTATCTATCTAAGGGGAAATTCACATACTCCAGCAGCAGCATACTGATAAAGAACAATATTAAATTAAAGAGTGATAACAATGCAGGTATACAGACAGACGATAACTTTGTATAATTTTAACGTTTACCCCCCCGGGTGGAATTGAAGAGTCGCATAGTGTGGTGGAGGAACAATCTCCTCAATCTGTCAGTGGAGCAGGACGGTGACAGCAGTCTGTCGCTGAAGCTGCTCCTCTGTCTGGAGATGATCCTGTTCAGTGGATGCAGTGGATTCTCCATGATTGACAGGAGTCTGCTCAGCGCCCGTCGCTCTGCCACGGATGTCAAACTGTCCAGCTCCATGCCTACAATAGAGCCTGGCTTCCTCACCAGTTTGTCCAAGCATGAGGCGTCTCTCTTCTTTATGCTGCCTCCCCAGCACACCACCGCGTAGAAGAGGGCGATCGCCACAACCGTCTGATAGAACATCTGCAGCATCTTATTGCAGATGTTGAAGGACGCCAGTCTTCTAAGGAAGTATAGTCGGCTCTGTCCTTTCTTGCACAGAGCATCAGTATTGGCAGTCCAGTCCAATTTATCATCCAGCTGCACTCCCAGGTATTTATAGGTTTGCACCCTCTGCACACAGTCACCTCTGATGATCATGGGGTCCATGAGGGGCCTGGTCCTCCTAAAATCCACCACCAGCTCCTTGGTTTTGCTGGTGTTCAGTTGTAGGTGGTTTGAGTCGCACCATTTAACAAAGTCCATGATTAAGTTCCTATACTCTCTTCGTGCCCATTCCTGATGCAGCCTACGATAGCAGTGTCGTCAGCGAACTTTTGCACGTGGCAGGACTTCGAGTTGTATTGGAAGTCTGATGGCTGAACAGGACCGGAGAAAGTACAGTCCCCTGCGGCGCTCCTATGTTGCTGACCACAATGTCAGACCTGCAGTTCCCGAGATGCACATACTGAGGTCTGTCTGTAAGATAGTCCACAATCCATGCCACTAGGTATGAATCTACTCCCATCTCTGTCAGCTTGTCCCTAAGGAGCAGAGGTTGGATGGTGTTGAAGGTGCTAAAGAAATCTAAAAACATAATTCTTACAGCACCACTGCCTCTGTCCAAGTGGGAGAGGGATCGGTGTAGCATGTAGATGATGGCATCCTCCGCTCCCACCTTCTCCTGGTATGTGAACTGCAGAGGGTCGAGGGCGTGGCGGACCTGTGGCCTTAGGTGGTGAAACAGCAGCCGCTCCATGGTCTTCATCACATGTGACATCAGAGCGACAGGCCAGAAGTTGTTCAGCTCACTAGGACGTGATATCTTTGGGACGGGGGTGATGCAAGATGTTTTCCAAACCCTCGGGACTCTCCCCTGTTCCAGGCTCAGGTTGAAGATGTCATCTACAGTACACACTTTTACTTTCTCGTATACGAAGTATAGGGAATGTATTGTAATCGTCTAAAGATTTGATGACGAGATTTTGATGAATCTCGATGTTTTAGAACTCCTTAACTTTCTCATATAAGAAGTACAGGGAAAGTATTGGAATCCTCCAAAAAATCCATTTCGAGATTTTAATGAATCTCAACATTTTAGATCTCCAAGACTTTCTTCTATATGAAGTATAGGGAAAGTATTGGCATCCTCAAAAATTCCACTTCGAGATTTTGATGAATCTTGACATTTTACACCTTTAGTCTGAAAATACCATTTTTTTTAATTATGTCTGCCTGTCTGTGTGTGTGTGTGTGTGTGTGTGTGTGTGTAAATATTATAACTTGAGTAGGCTTTCACTTAGGTCAACCAAATTTTGCACACATGTATTAGGTAGAAAACGTAGATTTCTATTAACTTTTGGTTTATTTCTGTTAACCGGAAGTTGTACTTTACCTTTTATTTTTTGATGAATCCGATTAACAATGTTACATACTCCTTCAGACCAGATAAGGAATCTACAGTATAAACATGTTCCAATTTTCTGAATCAAAACAATGCTTCGGTTTTTCATACAACTGGTTACTTCAACACTTAAACCACTGGCTGGTTCAGTGCCTGCTTGTAAGTTGGAAGCAACAGCACTGATAGGTGGTCTGACTGCATGAGATGAGGGAGAGGAACCAGGGAGGCCCTTTATCAGGGTGTAGCAGTGATCCAGAATGTTAGCACCCTTGGTGGGGCCACTAACGTGTGATGATATTAAGGGCAAATAATGTTTAAATTCATTTTGTTGAAGTCCAAAGAAACAATAAAAATTCATAATGGTGTAAACATTCATAATTCATAATAAATACAGTAATTTGTGACAGACAGGTATCAGCAAGAGTGAAAAGGAAGGTCTACAGGACGGTAGTGAGACCAGCTGTGTTATATGGGTTGGAGACGATGGCACAGGAGACAGAGCTGGAGATGGCAGAGTTAAAGATGATAAGATTTGCATTGGGTGTGACGAGGATGGACAGGATTAGAAAGGAGGACATTAGCGGTTCAGCTCAAGTTGGACAGTTGGGAGACAAAGTCAGAGAGGAGAGATTGCGTTGGTTTGGACATGTGCAGAGGAGAGATGCTGGGTATATTGGGAGAAGGGTGCTAAGGATAGAGCTGCCAGGCAAGAGGAGAAGAGGAAGGTCTAAGAGAAGGTTTATGGATTTGCTGAGAGAGGACATGCAGGTGATGGGTATAACAGAGCAAGATGTAGAGGACAGGAAGATATGGAAGAAGATGATCCGCTGTGACAACCCTTAATGGCAAGAGCCAAAAGAAGAAGAAGAAGATTACTGTGCACAATGGCTGGCAAAGGATATAGATCCTTCAATCAGGAAAACAATGAAGAACTCTCACTAAATGTAAAACAGCCAGCACTCCATCATTAAGTACTCCTGATCTGGTGAGACAATTTTAACATCCACGCACGAGGTGTCATTCATCATAAAAAAACCACAGCCGCTCCACTGCTTTTAACTGACGAGCCCATAAGGTAGACTGAAGACCATCTTAGCTGCATTGTAACATCTGGTGTCCCAGCTGTTAGCATTGTTTGACATCTCTTCATGAAGCTAGTCTTGTTCTAATCTGTGTGGTATAAAGTACCCAATAGTCACACTTGAGTAAAAGTAGAGACGCCATTCTGGAAAATGAACCAAGTAAAACTAAGTTATATTACAATCACTAAAGTATAAGCCAGTTACAGTATCTTCAACTTGAAGCAGTGGCATTCACTGTGATTGGGCACCTTAAAGATATGATCTTAATTCAGTGGGGTAGACGCTAATAAGAGAGGTGTACAGGCTTTCTTTCCTTTAAGAAGGATCCAGTCTGTTCCTGAAAATCCAGTTATAAAGTGAATTTTCCATAACTTAAACACATACTAACAATTGATTTGCATGAAAACATGTTTAAGCATTCTCTGGCGCCAAAAATAACCCCTTTTTATTTAAATAATGTCAAACTACATGAAAACTGACAAAATTAGTTTAATAGTAACATTAGTCATCAAAGCAAACCCAAATAAGGCGGTGCCCTTCATTAAACAATGTTTATTAAAGCACTTAAAAAAAACTTCATCACTTCTAAATTGAAATTCAAAGGAATGGCCTTTCGGTTTTTCCTGAAGCTTTTCCAGCTGTTTCACAAACTGTTTTGAAGCCAGGATGCCCGGCATAATGTGAGAAGACTTGCCGTCAAAACACAAGAACAAGTGAGTGAACCACAACACGTGAACGCCTACGTACATCTCCCTGCGGCCTGCAGGTCTGCCCCATCCCAATCAGCAGCATTTACCTGAGGAAATTACTGAGACTGGGATCACACATCATCAACATTCAAACCCCCCGGCCCTGTTTGGTGGGCTGTGGCGTGGTGTTCTTGGAATGGCTGTGTAGATCATGCCAGATTCTTTGCATATGCAAATTTTCCTAAAGTTGGGGGAGCCTATACTTTAGTTAAATAACTGAGCTGAACATTGTGTGTATCTGAGTAGCCTTTCTGGTTTAATATTGCAGTAATAATAATAATAATAACAATACATTTTATTTCAAGGTGCCTTTCTAAATACCCAAGGACACCATACAGATAAAAAAGTCATAAAGCCAACAAAAACATGCATGTACGCATACACATATGCATATATCTAAATCTATGGAACTGAAAATACAGCAATAAGAATACAGCCTAAGGTCATGTAGTGTAAGCTAATGTATATAGTGTGATGGGCGGCCGGGTCCCATGCCCGGTCGGGACACTTCTTCAACACTGGATCTGGGGGAGCAGCCATGGGATGCACTCTATGTTCCCCGGAACGCGTGGTGGCAGCCCTCCTGGGTTACATCAGGGCCACAGGTGTGGGACTTCAGGCCTGTTGGACTCCGTGGCCACCACCCAGAGGAACTGCATGGCTTAACGAGCCTCTGTGGGAGGGCTACAAAAGGAGCTTGCAGACACTGCTCAAGGGCCAGAGTCGGGTGGAGGAGGACAAGGTTGCTTGGGAGGAGTGGTGCCACCAAGGAGGAAGAGAAAGTGTTTTTGTTACTTGTGTGTTTGCGGACTGTGTATTGCCTGTGGATCACGGGGAAGAGGTGCGCCCACAGGTGAAGAAAAATAAAAGTTCTTGGTGTTTTATACAGTACATGCCTCAGAGTGTGTCGGGTCAGGCGCTATACAGCGTCCATATCACAATAGATAAGTCTTAAGACGGGATTTGAAAATAGGTAGGAAATCTGTGTGTCCTGAATGTTTTGTGGTAGTGAGTTCCAGAGACAAGGAGCACTACGACTAAATGTCCCGGAGCCCATGGTGATCGGGCGTGCAGGGCGGGTGATGAGAAGACCAGATGTAGAGGACCTAAGAGTGCAGTTAGGTGTACAGTAATCCCTCACTATATCGTGCTTCGACTTTCGCGGCTTCACTCTATCGCAGATTTATTATGTAAGCATATTTAAATATATATCGCAGATTTTTCGCTGGTTCGTGGGTTTCAGTGGACAATGGGTCTTTTAATTTCTGGTACATGCTTCCTCAGTTGGTTTGCCCAGTTGATTTCATACAAGGGACGCTATTGGCAGATGGCTGAGAAGCTACCTAATCAGAGCAGGTATTACGTATTAAATAAAACTCCTCAAATATATTGTGAGTAGGGGGGCTGTTCGCACACCTAGAGGATATGGACGCTGCTCAAAAAACACTGA
Organism: Erpetoichthys calabaricus; assembly: GCF_900747795.2. Classification (NCBI taxonomy): domain Eukaryota; kingdom Metazoa; phylum Chordata; class Cladistia; order Polypteriformes; family Polypteridae; genus Erpetoichthys; species Erpetoichthys calabaricus. Next base: position 24,887,500 of record NC_041409.2, on the reverse strand, counting down.
AAGACTACCTTGACATTGCTCCCTTCCTTGCTGGGCTTACTTGTGGCTGCTTTGTTGCGCTATATGCTTCCTGCACGGTGCTTCACATACTTAAAAGCCCAAACAGCACCTACTGATTTTTGATTGTTTGCTTTTCTCTCTTTCTCTCTCTTGCTCTGACATTCTCTGCTCCTGACAGAGGGGGTGTGAGCAGGTGGGCTGTTCGGACCCCTAGAGGATAAGGATGCTCGTCTAAAAAATTCTGAAAGACTACCTTCACATTGCTCCCTTCCTTGCTGGGCTTACTTGCGGCTGTTTGTCAAGTGATATGCTTCCCGCACGGTGCTTCGCATACTTAAAAGCTCGAACAGCCCCTATTGATTTTTGATTGTTTGCTTTTTTCTCTCTTTCACTCTCTCTGACATTCTCTGCTCCTGACGCGCACTCCTTTGAAGAGGAAGATATGTTTGCATTCTTTTAATTGTGAGACAGAACTGTCATCTCTGTCTTGTCATGGAGCACAGTTTAAACTTTTGAAAAAGAGACAAATGTTTGTTTGCAGTGTTTGAATAACGTTCCTGTCTCTCTACAACCTCCTGTGTTTCTGTGCAAATCTGTGACCCAAGCGTGACAATATAAAAATAACCATATAAACAAATGGTTTCTACTTCGCAGATTTTCACCTTTCATGTGGGGTTCTGGAATGCAACCCCTGCGATCGAGGAGGGATCACTGTATAAACATGTATGAGGACAGAGAGGTATAATGGAGCGAAGGCTATGAAGTGCTTTGAAGGTAAGTAGAAGAATTTTAAAATCAATGCACAACTTTACAGAAAGCCAATGAAGCTGTTTAAGAGATTGGAGGGTAATGTGTTGCATGGAAGAGGTCGCTGAATTCTGAACAAGCTGGAGTTCATGGAGAAGCTTATGTGGGAGACCAAAGAGAACAGAATTACAATAATCAATGCGGGAAGTGACCGATGCATGAGTAAGGATTGTGGTGCTATTTAGTGTGAGGGAGCATCGCAGGCGTGCAATTCTACAAAGATGATAAAAAGGTAACCGTGTGACATTATTGATGTGGGATTCAAAAGACAGAGTACTATCAAAAATAACCCCCCAAACTCTTAACTTGAAGGGAGTATGAGATATGGCCGGCCATTCATCCTGGCCAACACCCCCAGGCTGCCAGATGAAGCCCTCCTTGCAGCAGGGAGATGCCCCGAATGCCAGCAGGGAATTATGGACAGTGGACTTTTAATGCACAGCCCTGCCAGATACCATGGCGGCTGCTAGGAGTTGCTGCAGGGAGGCCCAGGGATTGTTATTTGCCTTATAATTCGGAAGTGCGTCTTAGTCACAGCAACAGAGGGAATGACGTACTTCCGGGATGAAAAAGAAGCGTTTTTGATCTGACCCGGAAGTGATAGAAAGTCACATGGACTGAGGGATAGAAACACTTCCTGGTCATGGACTATAAAAGGATTATGGGAAACCCCAGAAGACGAGCTGAGCTGGGTGGAAGGGTGGCAACGCGTCTGGGAGAGTGGAGGATTATTGTATTGGTTATTGTTATTGAGAATTGATTGTTTATTGAAGTATAGTGGAGGTGGAGGTGCTTTGTGCACTGTGTTATTATAATAAACCATTATTTGGACTTTTACCTGGTGTCTGACGTATTGTCCGAGGGTTCAAGGGAACGAGAGCGCCCCTATCTGTCACAGGAGGTATAGACTGATGTACCATCAATATTAAGTAAAAAGTTATTCAATTTTGATAAAGCTGACCTGGAGCCAATGAGGAGAACCTCCGCCTTATGGCTATTGAGTTGGAAGAAATTAGAAGAAAACCAAGATTTTACCTCAAATAGACAGTCATTGAAGGAGGAAGGACAGAGTTGGGCAGGAATGAATGTGTCTCCAAAATATATTATAGTTAAAGTAGCTATTTGCATTTGAAAATGTAGTGAAGTAAAAGGGAAAGTTTTATGAAATAGCAACTACAAGAATTACTGTGACAGAACTGAAAGACCGGGAGATAAGAAACGCAAGGCAAAATCATAGTCAAGGACAGTCAAAATGAAAACCGGACAAAACACAGGGTCAGAGCCAAAGTCAGAAATAGTTCAAGATTGAAATTGAACCTAGCACTAGGCCTGCTTGTAATAAAGATAACTGACAATAAATTTGTTTTATTTCTTAATTATCAAATGATAACTTCAGCAGGACCAGCGTTGTGTTTATACCGACACTTCCTTGTGACATAGTTAATCCAGGTCACATGACCAGTCTTCCATGTCATGTTAACAATATAATGCAAAAATAATCAAAACAATTAATGCGTACTATGACAGAAAGTAGACTGAAACTTTTATACTTAAGTAAAGTAGAACTGTTCTCAAAACACGCACAAGTACAGTAATGAAGTATTTATGTATCATTACTCTACAAGACTGGTTCTAATATGGATTAGTTTGTTCTCCAGTGACTGAACATTGTCTAGAATAATGCTGGGCACAGGAGGACAGTTTTTTGCCCTCACCTTACTAATGCCTCCCATTTGCTTTAGCCTAAATTGTACATTGCTCTGAGGCTAGGGATCTGCTCTGGCAATCGGAAGGTTGCCGGTTCGAATCCCATAAATGCCAAAAGAGACTCTGCTCTGTTAGGCCCTTGAGCAAGGCTCTTAACCAGTAATTGCTGAGCGCTTTGAGTAGTGAGAAAAATGCTATATAAATGCAAAGAATTATTATTATTATTATTACAATAAAGAAGAAGTTTACTATTGAGACTTTTCTACGAAATACCTCATATTGTAGAATACAAATAGAATGTTCACCATTAAAGATTTCCAATAAAAGTCATGTCCGGTCATTTTCTAATGTGCTTATTCCGGATCAGGTTCACTGGGGGTGCTGGAGCCTAGTCCAGCTAGAATTGGGTATAAGACAGGAACAAACCCTGGGCAGTTCATCGCAGGGCGAACACCCACATTCACACACAAACCCACCAAACACATACTCGGGCCAATTTCGCATCAGCAATTCACCTAACCGGCATGACTTTGGACAGTGGGAGACAAGCAGAGCACCCGGAGAAAAACCAGGCAGACGTGGGGAGAACATGCAGACTCCACCCAGGGAGAACCCGAGATGCGATCCTTGGCCTCCTTATTGAAAGGCAGCAGTGTTACCACCATGCTGCCCTTCATTAAAAGTCATTAGTGGTATTACTGCTGGGTGGAATGTCACTTTAGGAACAAACTGATTAATTTCACAATGACTTCTTTACTAAGTGCTGAAGCACTTATTTTAAAGTACAGTGTAGCAACCCAAAAGCTGAAGGAAAAAAAAACCCACCATTAAATAGAATTCCTGCTTGCTGTTTGGAGTGTCTTTGCAAAAAAAAAGGTGCATTAGAAGCCTTACAACATTGATTTGTTTTCAATCCTATTTTTATAAAAATTGATCTATTTGTATGGAATGTTGTGTGATTACAATAAAATCAATAAAATTGTAAAAAAGAAGCCTTACTACTTCAAGATCATGCTGGTCTGCTTAAATTAAAGAAAGATACAAAGCAACATGAAGAAACAGTCAGAATGATTCAGCATAGTACAGTTTCCGCCTCAAATATTTTCTACAACTTGAACCTCCGACTACAGATGAGCAAAGTCGGGAATTTGCATTCAGCAACTGAAGTGGGTCTTAGCAACATATCCTGACTGACACATGCTCACCACACTCTTAATATGTGACAGATGTTATCCTAATGTAATCACAGATCTAACAATGCATCTGAGATGGAATATTTCAGACCACCCCCTGCATTGTTCCTGACTGCCTAAAATCATTTTTTTTTATTTTTGTTTTTTTTTTATTTTTAGTGTAATATGCACTTTGGTTTTAGATTAACTGTCAAGCACTGCATGGCTTTTATTTTCACTGACTCTGTTCACTGATTCATTTAACATCTTATCACTTGTGCCTATATGTCAGTGTTTCTCAACCTTTAAGTATTTGCGCCCCGAGTTTTCATAACAGTTTTAATCGCGCCCCCTTAACGTTTTTTTGAAACCCTAATAAAATTTATTCCTATATTTTTTGCTGCCGATACACCGCTACAAGTTTAAAATTTTTCTACAAATAGCGAAATTACGCCACATATGGCAACATTCGCGCCCCCTTTTTTGTTACTTCTTGCACCCCTAGGGGGACGAGCCCTACAGTTTGAGAACCGCTGCCATATGTAATGCAGCTGAAGATGTGAACATTGACAGCATGGTCTCACTGCAACTCTTATAAAGAAACTCCTGGCTGATTGTAATCTTAGGGGGCAACATGACCCACCTCAGGTAATAGGAACATAAGATATGTGACTAAGAAGAGAACACCATTCAGTCCATCAAGCTGGTTTATTTAATTAATAGCTAAGCTGTCCCAAAAATACTGTAGGGTACTGCACTCCGTACTCCCAGGTGGTCTGCCATCCAAGTTCTAATCAAGCCTGACCCTGCTTATCTTGCAAGATTCAGGGCATATTCATGGTGCTATGGCTATAGGCTAAGTTACCATGTCTGTATGAACAGTATTTGGCCAACTATTTAATATCTTTATATATAATATGCTACCGTGGCTGTCCATTTGTCTGTCCAGGATTTTAAATCACCTGTAGCTCACAAACTGTTTGCCCTATTGACCTGAAATATGGTACACAAATACTACGTGACGTCTACTATCCGCTTTCGGGGTAATGATTGACCTCCAAGGTTATTCCTCTTTTTATTTTTATTTTATTTTATTGTAGAATCAACTCTTGGCAGCTTATGGGTGTCGTTCTCATTCCCTACCACCTTTGCCGTCAGTTCCCCTACCTCTTCATATCTTAAATCATTGTTGAGGCAGATTGAAGACTTAAGTGCCACCTAAAGTGAAAAATTAAGGAAAACGTACTAAGCAAAATTGCAACACAAACACCGAATCGATCAGTTTTAGCGGGAAAAGATGTCGATGAATGAAGAGAAGAAGCAGGCCGCTAGGGTGGAGAAAACAAGAGCAGCTCAGGAAGCAGCAAGCGCATCAACCTCTGAACAAACGAATGGTAAACGTACAGAGAAAGAGGATGAAAACTATAAGTCAAGTGGATTCACTGCACGTTATTGTTATAGCAGTGTGCCATTACTGGTTACCCAATAATGCCATATAGGTGGTCCAAAGACCATAAAATATGATTGCCAGTTCTGTGTGCCTGCAAACATACAGTGTGGGTTCTGAAACTTCAGGGTCTTGGCTGCAAAGTGTTTGAAATGTGTCTCAGGAATGGACATAACCCACTAATACATTATCATATCCTCTTCAGGACAACAGGTAAATAAATTAATTAACTGGTGTAACACCATTGTTAGGTCTCATTCTATGGTTGTGCAAGTAATCATAATGGCATGACTACCTATGTATTCCGCTTTAACATTTGTGTGCATCATTTCTCTATTCATTCAATTTCATTTTGCCTTTCTAGGTGAGGTTCGGTTCGGAGAGGCAACATGCTGCCCTGGACAGAGTAGATCTTTGAATCCGCAGCAATCGCAGTCATTTCCAGACACACTCAGAGTAGTCAAGAGATAAAACCCATCTTGTGTGCCCTTGGTCTTCTCCAAGGGAGACATGTCTGGTACAACCACCCCATGAGAGGCACCAAGGAGGCATCCCTGTTACTTCCCAAATCTCACCTGGCCCCTCTCAGTCTGGAGAAGCAGCTTATTTACTTCCAGATCCAGATATTTGTGAGCTTCCCAGCCTATAATGGAGAGTAGGTCCAGCAGCCATGCTTACAGGTTCCTGTGACAAGGCACATCACAAGAACAAGACTTGTCACTATGAGTATTTATTTTCCTTTCCTTTTGTAAATAGCTAATAGAGACTCATAACATGATTGGTAACAAGGTGAGATGAGGTTCCAGTTAGGAAAAACAACCCCAAAGGACTATGCTGTCACCACCATGCTTCACTGCTGGAATGGTATTGCACAGGTGATGAGCAGTGCTGGGTTTCTCCAAATGTGATGCTTAGAGCTGAGGCCAAACAGTTCAATCTAGTTTTCATCAGGCCAGAGAAGACTTCTCTAAGACCATGACTCCTTCAGGCACCTTTTTACAAACTCTAAGTGGGCTTTCACGTGCCGTCTGGCCACATTGACATAGGGCCCAGATTAGTGGAGTGTTGTCTTGGTGGTTGCCCTTTTGAAAGTTTCATTCATCTCCACACAGGTTCTCTGAAGCTTAGCTAGAGCAACCATCAGGATTCTGGCCATGTCTGTCACCATGGCTGTTTACCTTCAATTAGCCTTAGTTTGACCGGGCAGCCAGCTCTAGGAAGATTTGTGATTGTTCCAATCTTTTTTCATTTAAGAATTACAGAGACCACTGTGCTTTGACAGCCCACAATGCCACAGAATGTTTATGGTAGCCTTCCCCAGATCATCTGTGCCATGACACAACCCCTGTATCTAAGCTCTGCAGGCAATTCCTTCAACCCATCGCTTGGTTTTTACTCTGAAGCACATTGTGAGTTGTCAGACCTTCTATAGAAAATGTCCTAATCATGTCCAATTAATTGAACTGACCACAAGTGCCTCCAAGCAAGGTGAAGAAACACCTCAATAATGTCCAATACAATGGGATGCAAGTAGCTTCTGAATACTTGTGTCAATCTCATGATTTACTTTTTCATTTTTAATAAATTTCATTCTAAAACCTGTTTGTCATTCTGGGGTGTTGAGTGTTTTTTTAATGACAGAAAAAAATGAGGTTAAAAGATTTTAGCATAAAAATGTGTAAAAGGTGAAGGCCTCTGAATATTGTCCAAAAAGCACTGTTTTAGGAAGCATTCGTAAATCATCTAATTTTAAAGTGTGCAGACATTACACAGTGCTTTCCATTCATAAAGCAAATATCCCTGACAAGTCTAATGTTGAGAAAATATCAGAAAGACAAACGAACTGTAAATATCATCAACAAAATGGCTGTACTGTAGCTTAGAATTTTCAAACAAGTCATGTATCTTGGCTACATCTTGACAAAATGAAGGGGCCAGGAGACTCCCCTGTCCCAACTGTGATTCTTACACTGTTAGACTGGTAGCATGTCCTCTATCTGTCTGCTGAACCTTTACTATACTGTACAGAAAAATATATTTTTTTGTTTACTGGCAGACATTCTTGTGAAAGGTACAAAAAGATACCTTCAGCATGCAATAAGGCTCATGTTCACAGTATTCGGGCAGTATGTCCTATTCTTTATTTATAAATCCAGCATAAATGAAAAATGTAATATGCAATAAATACAGCAGCAGGTTTGTGATCGATTTGCATATAACACCTTCAATAGTACACTTTGATTCAAAAGTACCTGCATAAAAATACAGAGAAATCACTAACAAAAGAATATATTTTTGTCTAAAATTAGGAACCCTATTTACTTAGTGGAAAAACTCTTACATTTCAAGAGTTTTGATATAACCTTGAGGATAGAGCTAAGATGTAACATAAATGTCCTCCATCCTAAAAATATATTCCGACTGCACTAAAGGATAGAGCGCTAGGATAATCTTGATGACAATAAAAGCAATTCTACTAGTGGAGGAGAAATGGGTACAGCCAGCAATTGAAGCCCATTAATGCTCAGCAGGCAAGAGTATCCCTGAGGTATGAAGCCCTGTGAAGCCCATGCGCCACTGGGCATAATGGCTATGGAAAAAAATCAAGTTAATGTAATACTCTAATGCCAATGTAACATGCCTGTTTTCTCAAGTTCACTGCAATTACCATACTGTACTCTGAAAGTTTGATGTGTAAATTTCAAAAGTCTGCAATAATTTAAGCAAGACTGTATATTAAAAATAAAACATTAGAAAAATTGGCTTTGAAATTGAGAACTTTGCTGCTGACAGAGCTAATCCTCTTTGCTGACGTACAATGATTTGCTGTAATACCTGCTGTGAATGTTAATATAACATTGCATCAAATTGTGAAAATATTGACACTGTAATTTGATTTTTACTTCTCTTTTTGCATTCTGTAGAGCAGTCATGTCATTGCCACAACGCTATTCCAACAGACTTGACACGAGTACATTACAGTGTGTGCATGACTAGTGGTACACGAGTTAGAAGTTACTTGGTTGCATAATGGATGACAGTGCATGCACGAGTTATCTGTTATTATAACACACTGGTTAGACCTCCTCTGGAGTAGCATGATCAGTTAGTCTCCAGGTTACAAAAAAGACATAGAAGCGCTAGAAAGAGTCCAAAGAAGAGCGACTAGGCTGATTCCAGGGCTACATTTATGAGGAAAGATTAAAAGAGCCGAGCCTTTTCAGTTTAAGCAAAAGAAGATTAAGAGGAGACCTGACTGAAGTGTTGTAACGGCCGACCCCTTACCCAGCCGGCTGCTACACCTCCAAGACCTGTGGCCTGGATAATTTACTGAGGTTGAATCTAAATATCAAGCTGTACCTCTAACAAATGAAACTTTTCCCCACAATCGACGGCGTAAATATAAGCACAACAGAAAAGCAGATATGTAAAATTAAACTGATTAATTGTATTAAATGAAATAACAAGAAATATGCAAAGTAAATAAATAGAAACAAATGTATATAAATATCCCTCCACCTCAGCAACAACGTGACACCACCATATATAAATACAACAAGCCCTCCCTTGCCCCTGTAACATATAACAAACAACGAATAACAACAATGAATGATATACGGAATGTATGATCGTGAATTAGAGTCCGGTTATAAAACGGTCCTGAAGACGGATGACTGAACTAGAGATAAGTGAGTTGTTTGATTTTCCCGGCAATTGGAGCAACCTCACCGTGATTCCTCGGCATGTGGTGGATGACGATCCGACCCCGGGGTCTCTGCATTTGAGGGATGGAAGACAGTCCATTACAAACTATTGTAAAAGCACGATGTGACAAAACAGCAGGTAAGTTGATCCGTGGTTGTGGAAAAAATGGTCTCCTTCTTTCTCCTCTCCTCTCTCTCTCCTGGCTATTCCCTCCTGATTGCTTAAATAGTCCTGTGACGGATGTAATTGATTGATAGTAAACAGGTGTTTTCCAGGTTTGGGGCTGCGGTCTCCTTCCATCAAGGGGACGGCATTCACTGACACACACATAAACAGCAAACGGGACGATGGAAACAAGACGGATTCAGTACTAACATTTGACAACACTATAACTATGTAGCCCCGCTACAGTGTTTAAAAGTATGAAGTGAATTAGTACAGTGGATTGAGACCGTTATTTTAAAGTGAACAAGAGGACACAGTTGGAAACTTGTTAAGGGTAAATTTCACACAAACATTAGGAAGTTTTTCTTCAAGTAGAGAACCACAGACACAAGGGATAAGTTGCCAAGTAGTGTGGTAGGCAGTAGGACTTTAGAGTCTTTCAAAACCAGACTTGATGTCATTTTAGAGGAATCAAGTGGATAGGAGTGGCAAGCTTTGTTGGGCTGAATGGCCGGTTCTCGTCTAGAGTGTTCTAACGTTCTATCTCTGGGATAATGGTAGAAGAGACTAAAGATACATGAAATACTTTTTTATTCATATATTTTGTTTAGTTTTGGGGCCCAGTGTAGCTGATGGGATTCTGGGCTACAGACCAGGTTAGCCCATGCATAAATCTGGACCATGCCAACAGATCTGTAACTCATTTCTTCAGTAAGGAATCACCACCCTTTTCATTGATCCAGACAAACCCTTTGGCTTAATGTTTAAGAGGCCTAAACTGATTGTTCCTTTTATAACGTTCACTTAAGCATAAAACATAAGCCTTGCATATATTCTAAAGGATGATTTCAAAAGTTCATTAAGTGTTGAAGAAAAGGTGTAGTTAGTTCATTCTGAATCTAGAGTAACAGATCGAAATGTATTTATTTTTTAATTAAAGAATTATGCTAATAAATAACTTTCCAGAAATAATTTGTTTGTGTGAAAATTAATGTACATCAAGCACCAGCTGATGACACTTTTTGATTCTCGGCATTTGCAGTCATTATCATCTGTATTGAGAAATCATGCTTAACAGGGTTATGAGGACATCCATTGCACTTTAGTGTAACATTTATCATATGTGAACAGATTTTTGCTGCCCTGTAGGAAACACAGATTAAGATTTCTCCAGTTCATTTTCTGTTTGCCTGGTATTAGTTGCCTCTTCTGGAGAAATGAAAAGTATGAGCTGTGATATACAGTATTAATGCTTGTAAATGATTGACAAAGCCAGTAATAGCTCGACTTTCCCCCTCAGCTTTACATTTAAGTCTCTGGGTCAATCTGAACTGTCAGTAACACTTTAAAAATTAGTGTTCTTCATGATTAACTTAAGTAATTCATAACATTAAAGTCATAATTCATGACGAAAATGCATTTCATTTGTGAAATATTCAAGTGCCCCAAATGGATAGTAAAATCTATTTGCAGTTTACTTTTAATTCTAAATTATTGGTATCATAATTAATATAAACATAATATATAACATTGTCAAATTTGTTTCATCAAACTCGTTTCATCAAACTCAAGGTCATAGAGGGCCCACATTAAGCATAAGGCAGAATGTTAACATAAATACGTGGACTGTTTTCAGTTTAGTTTATTCCAATACAGTTCCAATTACAAAATGTAACCCATTTACTGAGCCAACATAATGTAATTCAAGGCTTGGTGGGATAGATAGAGCCTATCAGGCAGGAACCAGCACTGGTTAAGATGCCAGAAGGTTTGCGGTGTCTCCCAGCACAGTCTCAAAGGCATGGAGGAGATTCCAAGAGACAGACAGGCAATTACTCTAGGAGAGCTGGACAGGGCCCCTCGTAGAAGGTCCTTAACCCATCAGTAGGACCCACCGGTATCTGCTCCTTTGGGCAAGGAGGAACAGGATGAGCACTGCCAGAGCCTACAAAATGACCTCCAGCAGGCAGGCCACTGGTGTGAATGTCTCCGGCAAAACAATAAGAATCAGACTTTACGAGGGTGGTCTGGGAGCCCAACGTCCTCTAGTGGGCCCTGTGCACCGTGGAGCTCGATTTTGGCATTTGCCATAGAATACCAGAATTGGCACCTTGTGCATTTCACAGATGAGAGCAGATTCACCCTGAGCACATGTGACAGAAGTGAAAGGGTCTGGAGAAGCCGTAGAGAACGTTATGCTGCCTGTAACATCGTTCAGCATGACCGGGGTTGTGGTGGGTCAGTGATGGTCTGGAGAGGCATATCCATGAAGGGACGCACAGACCTCTACAGGGCAGACAATGGCAACGTGACTGCCCTTAGGTATTGGGATGAAATCCTTGGACCCATTGTCAGACCCTATGCTGCTGCAGTGGGCCCTGGGTTCCTCCTGGTGCACGACAATGTCCGGCCTCATGTGGCGAGAGTATGCAGAGTTCCTGGAGAATGAAGGAATTGATACCACTGACTGGCCCCCACATCTCACCTGACCTAAATCCAATACAACACCCTGGGGACATTATGTTTTGGTCCATCTGAGGTGCAACCTGGCAGCGTCGGACTGTCCAGGAGCTTAGTGATGGCCTGGTCCAGATCTGGGAGGATCACCAGGACACCATCTGCCATCTCATTAGGATGTTGTCAGGCATGCATACAATCACATGGGGGGCATACAAACTACTGAGTACGATTTGGAGTTGCTGTAATGGAATTTCGGCAAATGGACTCGTCTGCTGTATCATTTTTTCCCTATGATTTTCGGGGTTAGGGAGTCAGATGAGGTGGCGCGGGCATCTGATCAGGATGCCTCCTGGACGCCTCCCTGGTGAGGTGTTCCGGGCACGTCTAACCGGGAGGAGGCCCCGGGAAAGACCCAGGAAACGCTGGAGGGACTATGTCTCCCAGCTGGCCTGGGAACGCCTTGGGATTCTCCCGGAAGAGCTGGAAGAAGTGGCCGGGGAGAGGGAAGTCTGGGCATCTCTGCTCAAGCTGCTGCCCCCGCGACCCGACCTCGGATAAGCGGAAGAGGATGGATGGATGGATGGATGGATGGATGGATGGATGGATTTTCGGGGTGTCTTTGAATTCAGCCCTCATTTTCATTTCCATTAAACGATGTGGCATCCTTTCGTTCCTAACGCAGTACCATATCAGTCCATAGCAGTAGAGATATCCAGCAGATCTGATGTGTTTTCAAAGTGTTCCTTTATTTTTTTTTTGAGCAGTTTACTGTATATTCCAACATCTGCTTACTTGTTACTTAATATTTTCCTATTCTGAATTATGATATTGCAGATTTATTTAATCATTTTTCGTTTGTACTGTTTTTAATACAAATTTATTATTTGTTGCTATCATGCAGCCATAGTTTTTCTTAGTTTCAGCTTACAGATGTTCCACAACATAATCAGCTAGATTTAAGATCATAAAACATACACGCCGCTTACCCTCTGCAAGTAAACAGTAAAATAAAACTCAAGGGAAAACAAAAAATCGATAGAGTTGAAGCCATACAGTCAAATCTTGAGTAAAAATAAATATAACCTTTATGTCTTGTTTTTGAGCCTCCTCTATCTCTGTGCTAACACCCCATCACAAAGCGTTTTACTGGTAATCATCTCTGCTAGTAATAATTTCAGTCGAACATCTGCTTTCCTCCATAACACTTCACTAATTTTTCCCTCATTTCATTACACATCATTCGCTCCCAACACAATCTACATGTATTAGGTGGTAATGACTTAGCAGTTAAAAGCAAATAGATGCCAAGGGACCCTTGGTTGCCTGCCGCACCCGCTTTTAGAGATTTTCTTTTTTAGATAAATGTGGAAGAAAAAGGACAACGGATGTCTATCAATCATTTTAAATGTTAAGGTGTATGGTATCAAAATCTTCACGATCCCAATGGGGTAAGCAGAAGTGAAATTTTGTTAGCGTATCGCTGAGTGACTGAGGACTGGGAGAAATGGAGGGGGGGGTGTAGAGGGGAAGATTAACAAGCAATAACAATGGATTTTACAGCATTCTCATTAGTGAAGGTCTATTGGGCTATTCCCATGTGGCATCACCTGCTGTTGTTTGTTGGTGCTCTCTCTACTTCTCTTTGCAGTAAATTCTTCAGACTGGAGCTGAAGCAGCTTTTGCCCAGCATCTCTTTATGCTGTATTGAAAGCCTGCAGTGAATACCTGCCGTGCTTAAAAAACAAAAAAAATAAATAAATAAGATAAAACTAAGCATAGTCAAATCAACAGAGAGACGGTGCTGAGTTTGAGAGGAAGGACATAAAAACGCATTGAGATGGTTGGCAATATTATATGCTTACACCAACAGTTTTGTCTGTTAACTGCAAGGGCATTTTATGGGAACTGAATATTTATCTTTTTTGAGAGCACCTAAGAGTTATTCCAGGATTTAACAATAATCCTTGACATTCTCCTTCATAGTGGGATCTCTCCAGGTTGGCTGAGCTTAGCTTTGAAAGTTGCAAGGTCAGACACCACTGGCTGAGGAAGAGTAGCCAATTTGAAGAAACAGAAATAACATGTGACAGCTAAATATATTTTATTTTCAAAAAGCAGAAATTTACAATGGTAATGCTACTCAATCAAACAAATACTAACAAACATAATAGGGTAAAACTTTAGTTTAGCTACTACAAAAATGCATCTTATTATGTAACGAGACCTTAACAAAGGCTTCTTTTGGTCCTCAAAACACTTATAAAACATCAGTAGATCAGTTATTCTGTCACAAATTGACATGATGGTAAAGTTACTTGTTAATATGAAGAATTTACAGGTCCTAGACTGAATATGTAATATTAAGAGAAATGTATCCCAGTTAAGCCCCCTCAGACCACTCCAAAGTGAAGTTTTGTTGGTGGGTCACATTGCTTTAGTGATGCTTTATAAGTTTTATGAAGACCCAAAGAAGTGTATGTTACGGTCATGTTACATAATAGTAAATGAGTAATAGATGTATTTTTGCAGTACCTAAACTAAGGTGTTACCGATAATATATACTCAAAGCAGTAAAAACAACCAAGAAAAGAAGTGATGAAACAATTCAGAGCATTAGGGTGTCAATCATAGGCCCAGTATGTCCATCCATCCATTTTCCAACCCGCTGAATCCGAAAACAGGGTCACGGGGGTGTGCTGGAGCCAATCCCAGCCAACACAGGGCACAAGGCAGGAACCAATCCCAGGCAGGGTGCCAACCCACCGCAGGACACACACAAACACACCCACACACCTAACCTGCATGTCTTTGGACTGTGGGAGGAAACCGGAGCGCCCGGAGGAAACCCACACAGACACGGGGAGAACATGCAAACTCCACGCAGGGAGGACCCAGGAAGCGAACCCAGGTCCAGAGGTCTCGGCCCAGTATGTTTTATTCTTAAATAATATTATTGAATTTCTGCCATGTTTCAAAAATGTTTTGGACATATCTTCTAAGAGTGCGCTTGATTTTCTTTAATTTAAGATAATATAGGACATCACTTACACACTGAGTCATTAAAGGTGGGTTGAGAGTCTTCGGGTTGGATAAGACAAGTCTGTGTGCTAGTGGTGGACTTTAATCCTACCAAGAAACACACTAAATACACCAAATAACGGGCTACGAGTGATTGTAAAACCAAGGCTACCTGAAAAGTATGCAACGATTTTGATCCAAAATGCTCTTAACTTACTGCATTCCTAAAACATATGGCCTTGAGATGCTGGAGCTAGATGGCAGTGCAAATAGGTGGGATCTTACCCACAGAGTACATTTTAGACAATTTTAAATGAGATAAATGTGATTCATAACAGACTTTCAGTTGAATTATACAATGCTAAGCATATATGGAACTAGAGGGTATTGTAAATAGGAGCTCCACCTTTTTTATGAGATGCTTGAGGAATTATTAATAATAATTCTTTAAATATCATCTGATAGATAGATAGATAGATAGATAGATAGATAGATAGATAGATAGATAGATAGATAGATAGATAGAGTGGAACCTTAGTTCACGACCATAATTCGTTCCAAAACTCTATTTTTTTAAGTTTTTAACCACAAATATAGTTAATTAAACCATAGAATGCACAGCGTAATAGTAAACTAAATGTAAAAACATTGAATAACACTGAGAAAACCTTGAAAAAATGAGAAAACTAACACTGCAATAGTTTGCGCTACCAACCGCTGGCTAAAAACACTTTTTTTTAATGAGTTTTAAGCACAGGGAACAAAATGAACATTTGAAAAAATCTGTAATTTAATAAACCACCAAGAAAAGAAACATTGCAACAATGCACGCTACAAACCGATCGCTGTAAACAGAAGTGAAAATAAAAACAAGCCCAGTGCATTCTTTAACTGCCTTCTCTACCTTATGAGTCCAGCTCTCTCTCTCTCTCCCGCGCTTGTTCGTATACCGAGTGTGTGGTCATGAACAGATGCAAAAGTTTGGCAAACTTTTTGGTCGTAAACCGATTTGTACGTGTTCCGAGACGTTCATGAACCGAGGTTCCACGGTAGGTAGGTAGGTAGGTAGGTAGGTAGGTAGGTAGGTAGGTAGGTAGGTAGGTAGGTAGGTAGGTAGGTAGGTAGGTAGGTAGGTAGGATAGATAGATAGATAGATAGATAGATAGATAGATAGATACTTTATTAATCCCAATGGGAAATTCACATACTCCAGCAGCAGCAGCATACTGATAAAAAACAATATTAAATTAAAGAGTGCTAAAAATGCAGGTATAACAGACAATATGTTTGTATAATGTTAACGTTTACCCCCCTCGGTGGAATTGAAGAGTCGCATAGTGTGGGGGAGGAACGATCTCCTCAGTCTGTCAGTGGAGCAGGACGGTGACAGCAGTCTGTCGCTGAAGCTGCTCCTCTGTCTGGAGATGATCCTGTTCAGTTAATTCTCCATGATTGACAGGGGTCTGCTCAGCGCCCGTTGCTCTGCCACAGATGTCAAACTGTCCAGCTCCTTGCCTACAATAGAGCCTGGCTTCCTCACCAGTTTGTCCAGGCGTGAAGCGTCTCTGTTCTTTATGCTGCCTCCCCAGCACACCACCGTGTAGAAGAGGGCACTCGCCACAACCGTCTGAAAGAACATCTGCAGCATCTTATTGCAGATGTTGAAGGACGCCAGCCTTCTAAGGAAGTATAGTCAGCTCTGTCCTCTCTTGCACAGAGCATCAGTATTGGCAGTCCAGTCCAAGTTTATCATCATTATTCGTATACAGGCATGTGCAGAAATGGAAATCACCCTCCTCAACCCCACCAGTGAGTACTTACATTTTCTTATTTATTATTACTTTTTTGGTCTCACTTTACAGAAAACTTAATTTTGTGCAGTTATCATTAGGTTAGATGACTTCCTTTTTCTTTCATTTATACTTCTGTGCCATTGTGTTGAACTTTAATTAATTTTGCATGGACAACTTGAAAGGCACTGACTATTACTGCATGTTTTCGGAATGACAAGGAGATTTTAATTAAGTGACTTTAAATGCAGCATTCAAAAATAATATATTTTTTTTAAATTAAGTGCACTGCATTGTGTAAATTGTAAAGGTTTGTGTAAATTAAAGTATGATCGCACTGATTCATGAATACAATTCCCATTATAAGTATGGCTCAATATGGATGACAATTACATTTGTTTTCCAAGGACATCCAATCATATTTGATTGAAAATTCAAACTGACGGATATATTTCATGTACCACCTGCAAATTAAAAGTAAGGCAGTTGTGACCATTGTTTAAATGTGTATGAAAGAATTTTATTAACGTGTTTGTGCTTAATCCATGCCTAATGGTTAATGTGCAGTTATAAAATGGAAAAAAATAATAAATAATTTATCAAAAATCCATGGTTATTAAGATCCTTGTAAATATTAAAAAAAAGAAACACATGAAAGATGCTTTTACACCAGAGACTTTAGCCTGCTAAACCCAATGAAGATCTTTTGTACGCTCCAACAGAGAGCCAGTTAACTTGGGTTTGTAGATTGTATTACTGCAGTGAACTATACTTTTTCAATACAGCCTAAATTATTGAAAAATATTTTACTAATCTAAACAATTTTTCAGTTCATATAATGGTTTGTCAGTTACCAAATCTGAACAGAGAAAACCTTCAGAAAGAATTAGGCTGCTAACTGTCACAACAGGTTCATAGCTTAGACAGAAAAGTAAACTGGTTTTGTATTAAAACAGACAGTATCCTTAAAATCCAATAATCTAATACATGTTATAAAAAAAAAATGATACAAGGTGGTTAGAGGTCCTGCTTATTTTCTGATGTACACAGCTTTCATAATGAAAGTAAAAATAGAATGGGCACACACTCTTCCTCTCTCTTAAGAAGATATATTTTTAAAGCAATGCTCATAAACCTTAATATAGTGAAATTGAAGCCTGACATATAATAAGAGAGAAAGAAGGCCTCCAGCTATTGTTATCTAACTGGGTGAGCCTCTACAAATTATTCTTGCTTACCCATGTTGGTCCTAAACCCCTTTACAAAAAAGCCGTATTGTGGATATTGTGAGAATGAGAAAGAAGTGCTATGATCTGAATCAGTTAAGACAGCTATTTTACTCAAATTCCTGTGAACTGCTTCCCAACATCTGTGGTGGGTTGGCGCCCTGCCTGGGGTTTGTTTCCTGCCTTGCGCCCTGTGTTGGCTGGGTTTGGCTCCAGCTTACCCCGTGACCCTGTAGTTAGGATATACCAGGTCGGGTAATGGATGGATGGATGTGTCCCAACATTGATGGCTCATTCATGTTGACATCAATGCTGACTCCCTTCCTTGCCCTTGCAATGCTGACTATAGGCTGTGCTTCTTTGACCCAATTCTGACACCCCTCTTGTAAGAGATCTTTCACCCCAACCCTATTTTATAGTGATTAACCAATTTTAACCTGTAGTAGCGATGATCCTAAGTTTTACTGTAGAGCAGATGATATTTAGATTGTTTTTATGGGTGGTGAAAAAAGTGTGCTAAATGGAAAGTAAAAATCAATTAAAAGCATATGGTGGGTCATAACTGACCCAAAAGGACAGGACAGTGTTCAATGTGTGTAGCAGCTGCACAAAATGTGACATTTTTTACTCTGTTCTGAGCTGAAAAAGAGGACATTTAGATATTTATATGGGTTGTGAACAAACTTGCAGAAAATACTCAGTAAGAAGAGTCTTGAGCCATCGTTACAAATTGACACCAACATGGAGATCCTTTATTTACACCAACTGGTGGGGTTGCATGTTCTCTTATGTAATGCAACATGGCAGACTGAAGATATCTAACACAGTAGCTTTCTTTAATCAGCCAAGTTCTTTTGCATATAATGACTGTGAAGCATTTCAGTCACACCAATCAGCGTAAGAGCAAACAAATTCAGTAACATCCTGACTTGCTGATGATACTGAAGTTGAAACAAAAAGCCACACGAATATCTCAGGGACAATTTGTGTGTTTTATCACAAAGCATTTATATGAGATTAATTTGTATATTAAAAGGCATTTATAACTGTGGACATAAACACTATTTATAACCAGTAAACATATTGAAGAATTGAAGGCAAATTTCATATTTTATACATCACCTTTATGATAATGGTCATATTCTCAAAAGATTTTGTGGACAGAGTACAGCTTTTTATCATGAGAGGAGAGGCAGATTAAGTGAATTCTGCGGGGTCATGCTGAACATAGCAGGAATATTTTTGTTCCATCAAACAGTGTAATTGGCTCAGCATGGAGTAGAGAAGTCATTTCTCAACAAATCTTAATTCTCTGTAATACCTTTTTTTTTCAAATATAGCTCACAGGTATATTTAATATTCACCATTTCAGATCTGTAAACATTGCATTGATGTACTAATTTTTGGTAATAAAATTAATACAATTTTACTCTAAACCCTGGATTAAGTATAGCTAAGGCATTATTTAAGAAATATTTTAAGATCAATCTAAATCTCTTAAAGCACCTCCAATCATTGTTATGCTTATTGCATACTTTAGAGTACTTACAAAGAGAAGAACTTTGATAGAAAATCTAAAAAAAAGTATTGTAACATCTACGGCCAGTGTCACAACAGATGGGTTCACTGCTCTTTACATGGTTCTTTGAGGTGGCTCGCTATCCTTAAAAGGACTGCCCACCCTTTGCTGCTGCACTAATTGGAAAAGCTTTCCACTTTACAGTTTTGCCCTTTATATAGGCACCCCTGCCACTGGTGATGTAATGCCAGTTCATACTTGAGTGACTCATCCCTGGCTGAGACGGTACTATTACCTTATGTTTGTTTTTATATGGAGACACATATTTGTGTATGTCATCCACGGGAGCATCGGGAGTATCTTGTGGGTTTGAGTCAAGGAAGTTTGTTATGGTGACACTATTACTAACCTCTATTCTGTTTTCAACCCTAGAGTGGAGGAGAACCCATAGGAAGAACTGTGAGGTCACATCCAGGGGAATAACATTAGCCCCACATTTTCTGCCAGCGTCATTATTTAAAGCACTGTTGGTGTTCATTGTGGAAGCAGCTACCTGAGTAAGGGTGGACATCACGGCATCTCCTACCATATCTTGGCTGGAAAATGCCAGATCAACTTTATGATCTTTTCAGCAAGTGTTTTCTTTTCTTTTTTGACATTAAATATTAAATGGAGCATCTCCCAGGACCCCAGCACTTCAGGTTATGTTGTTTGGCTTCTTCACAATATGTATGTTCGCATTAATGAGATGTGATAATAAATATCGCTATGAGAAGTGCTGGTGAGGTTGTGCATTTAAAAATTTCATTAATGTAAGCTCAATATCAATAAGTTCCTTAAACAATTTTTGGTTTTCCATAAAAAATATGCCATTGTCCCAACATACAAAAGATGAGATTAATTCATATATGGCTGTTCTTTATCCATTTCTTAGCTTCTATTGATGAGTCAGAATGCAAAGTAGACGTTTCATAAAGTAATAATGTGAGAAGTCAGACAAACATAACTCACAAGAGGAGACTATTCAATCCATCAAACCTGATTAGTTATCTAATAGCTAAGTTGTCCCAAAACCCCATTTAGAAATTTTTCAAAGGTTGTCTATCTTTCTGTTCCAGCTCCAAAACGTCCAGAATGCCTCAATCATCTGTGCAAAGTGCTTCCAGGATTCCATCTGCAATACACTAATTTCCACTAGAGTCCAAAAAACACATGACTCAGTTGTTCAGTGTGATCATAACTATGGCTTCCTAAATCCCTGCCTCTAACAAGCAAAATCTCTAACACAGTTACTTCTATACCAATGCAGAACACTCTTTTCTCCTTTCTCATGTTTTTCTCTGTGCAAAATCTGGATCCTCTTCCTCCCACCAGTTAAACACCAAGGGCCCACCTTCCAGAAATTCTGTTTACATCCCCTAGTGTCCTTTCAATGCCCAGTCCTATCGCTTTGTTAAACTCCAGACCACCATTCACCAGATCACAACCCGTACATGACTACATCACTCCGATTCCTTGGTAAACATATCACACTCTTTCTTGTACCTTGCAATTCTATGATGGGACAAAATGCACACTGCTGAGCAAATGAATGACTAATCAGAAGATCTGATGACTTGAGATAAACTTGAGAAGGTACAAGATGAAAGGAAATTTCCATTTTAAAATGGTGGGCTACTGAGGTTTCTAATGAGCAAGTTAGAAGTCAGGAAGACATAAAGATTTAAATCAGATCAGATACTGTCAAAGGTTCCGGTGGTCAGGTCGCTGATGAGCTTAAAATTAAGGGCAAGTTTGAAAATGAGAGCAAAGATAAAGAAAGAATGTTTAAAGTAGGAGAGATACAGAAAAGGGGGAGGGCTCTTTTGACCAGGCAATAAGTAGCCTAAGTGCCCACAGGGACACTGTAGCTGTATAGTCAGGCCCACAAAAGCAATAAGGGGTTGCCCGTGCATGTTTCCCATTCCCCCCACTTTCCATTGCTGCCTCCAGTGTATACCTGACATTTTCTTAATAACTGGACTCGCCTATTTGTTGTGCATCAGGGATTGTTTAACAGTGCACCTTATAGATCAGATTATGGCATTGCATGGCCCGTAGGCCAAATGTGGCCCAAGGTCTGGTCTGTCTGGCCCGTGAAAGGTGCAGACAGCAAGTACTTGCCTTGGTGTGTCAGTCTGCATCACAGCTAGATGTGACTGTGCTTTCACAGATCAAAACTGATATGCATGGGCAATTGCAGGAGATTGCATCAGAAAGGCTGGGATATAATAGAGGGAAAATTTGGGATACAGAGAATTGTTCATGTTATAATGAATAAAGGAAGACACCACCCATTGTTAATCAGCATCCCATCTGTATTTTGTGCAAAGACACCACAATAATGAGAGGTAAAAAATGAAAAGTCGATGCAGAAATCAGGTCATTCAACAAATCTTGGACTCCTAAGTACTTCTTCATGGAGGTTAGCGGTAAAGCAATCTGTTTGGTATGCAAAGAGCACATCACTGCATTTAAAGACTACAATTTAAGCCATCACTTCAAGACCAAACATGTCGAAAAATACAGACATGTATCTGTAGAGGAGAAGGTGAGAACTGCAGAGGACATGTTAGCTAATCTGCAAAAACAGCAAAGTCTCTTTTCGAAGCTTCATACAGCAAAGGAATGAACAATAAAAACCAGCTATATATTAGCTCAGAAATTTGCCTAAACAAGCAAACTGCTTTTTGATGTAGAATTTATTAAAGAGTGCTTATTGGAGTCGGCAGCAATTCTCTGCCCAAAGAAGAATGCGTTTGAACATCTGTGCCTCTCACGGCAAACAGTTTTAAGTCAGACTTGGAAAATTGAGGAGAATCTGGTACAACAGCTGAAACGCACGTTGGAAAATGTCTTCTTCACCTTGGCCTTGGATGAAACCTGTCATGTTCGTGACACAGTGCAGCTACTGATTTTTGTGAAAAGAATAATGAAAGACTTTGAAATGACAGAAGAACTGGTTTCTATCCAGTTAGTGACGGGGCAACAATCCGTACGGATTTATTTACTGAAGTCAGTACATAAGTGCAAACGTTAGGACTGCAGTGGGAAACATTACTTGGTGTGACAACTGAAGGTTCTTCTAATTTGAGAGGTAAACATGTTGGACTTTTAAAAAGGATGCAGGAAAAAGTGTTTGAGATTAACCCAGCCCAAAAACTCATATTTTTATATTGTAATATTCAATAAGAAGTGCTATGCAACTCATTGCTGAGAATTAATCATGTGGTAGATGTTGTAATAAATACTAGGGCATTAAATCCCAGACAGTTTGTTACACTGTTGGAAGAGCATGAGCCTGATCACACAGATCTGGGCTACCACACAGCTGTCAGGTGGCTAAGCCTGGGCAAAGTGCTCAAACGGGTGTGGGATCAGAAATCTGAGATTCAAGAGTTTTGTCAAATGAAAGGAAAACCCATCCCAGCACTGAAAGGCTATCAGATTTACTGTTGATGTAACTGCACTTATGAATCAACTGAATAGAAAATTGCAAGGCAAAGGTATTTTTGTAAATGATATGCACAGCCTTCATGAGGAGGCTGCTGCTTCTCTCTCAACAAGTAACGAGGAAAACATTGACACACTTTCCAACACGGAGAGGGAGGAATGTATCTGCTGGTCAGCTTGACAGATACGCAGCTATGTTCTGGACACTGTGTGGTGAGTTTTCCAGGCGATCTGAAAACTTCAAAGCAATAGAAACTGAATTATTCACCATCTCCCCTCCTTTTGTACGTGATGTGGACAGTAACCCCAGTGAGGTACAACTTGAACTCACAGACTTGCAGTCTGATGCACTGCTGGCAGAGCACTTCAAGTCGGTGCCATTACTGACATTCTACGATTCTCTCACACTTGAGAAGACTAGCTCAGAGAACGCTTGTCCTCTTTGGATCAACATACATATGTGAACAGGTATTCTCAGTAATGAAATTCTACAAATCCAGGTCAAGTTCTTCTCTCAGTGATGTCGATCTGCCTGCTGTACTGTGAACAGCAACATCAGCAATTACACCTGACTTCAATGCACTAGTTGAAGCTCATCAAAGGCATAATTCTTCCCACTAAGTAGTCAAAGGTACAGAAACATTAAAATACAGTAATCCCTCCTCCATCGCGGGGGTTGCGTTCCAGAGCCACCCGCGAAATAAGAAAATCCGCGAACTAGAAACCATATGTTTATATGGTTATTTTTATATTGTCATGCTTGGGTCACAGATTTGCGCAGAAACACAGGAGGTTGTAGAGAGACAGGAACGTTATTCAAACACTGCAAACAAACATTTGTCTCTTTTTTAAAGTTTAAACTGTGCTCCATGACAAGACAGAGATGACAGTTCCGTCTCACAATTAAAAGAATGCAAACATATCTTCCTCTTCAAAGGAGTGCGCGTCAGGAGCAGATGTCAGAGAGATAGAGAAAAGCAAACAAATCAATAGGGCTGTTTGGCTTTTAAGTATGCGAAGCACCGCGGCACAAAGCTGTTGAAGGCGGCAGCTCACACCCCCTCGTCAGGAGCAGGGAGAGAGAGAGAAAAACAAACAGTGAAAAATCAATACGTGCCCTTTGAGCTTTTAAGTATGCGAAGCACCGTGCAGCATGTCGCTTCACGAAGCAGCTGCACACAGAAGGTAGCAACGTGAAGATAATCTTTCAGCATTTTTAGACAAGCGTCTGTATCGTCTAGGTGTGCGAACAGCCCCCCTGCTCACACCCCCTACGTCAGGATCAGAGAAAGTCAGCGCAAGAGAGAGAGAGAGAAAATTAAGTTGGGTAGCTTCTCAGCCATCTGCCAATAGCGTCCCTTGTATGAAATCAACTGGGCAAACCAACTGAGGAAGCATGTACCAGAAATTAAAAGACCCATTGTCCGCAGAAATCCGCGAACCAGCAAAAAATCCGCGATATATATTTAAATATGCTTACATATAAAATTCACGATGGAGTGAAGCCGCGAAAGGCGAAGCGCGATATAGCGAGGGATTACTGTACACACTTTATCAGTGATTCTTCTTCTTTCAGCTGCTCCCGTTAGGGGTTGCCACAGCGTATCATCTTCTTCCATATCTTCCTGTCCTCGTCATCTTGTTCTGTTACACCCATCACCTGCATGTCCTCTCTCACCACATCCATAAATCTTCTCTTAGGCCTTCCTCTTTTCCACTTCCCTGGCAGCTCTATCCTTAGCATCCTTCTCCCAATATACCCAGCATCTCTCCTCTGCACATATCCAAACCAATGCAATCTCACTTCTCTGACTTTGTCTCCCAACCGTCCAACTTGAGCTGACCCTCTAATGTCCTCATTTCTAATCCTATCCATCCTCGTCACACCCAATGCAAATCTTACAGCTGGTGGTGGCAGAGTTAAAGATGCTACCTCCTGCTTTCTGGTCAGTGCCACCGTCTCCAACCCATATAACATAGCTGGTCTCACTACCGTCCTGTAGACCTTCCCTTTCACTCTTGCTGATACCCGTCTGTCACAAATCACTCCTGACACTCTTCTCCACCCATTCCACCCTGCCTGCACTCTCTTCTTCACCTCTCTTCCACAATCCCCATTACTCTGTATTGTTGATCCCAAGTATTTAAACTCAACCACCTTCGTCAACTCTACTCCTTGCATCCTCACGATTCCACTGACCTCTCTTTAATTTATCAGTGATTAATGTAGTAAAATGTATTTCTTATATCTATCTGTCTATCTATGTATCTATCTATTGTTTTTTGTTTTACAAAATCAGGAAGTATAGATTGTGTTAGAAAACATGCTATAGTGTGTGTATGTTCCACGGTTCAATGAATCAAAACTGCGAATATATTAATGTTATTATTGTGGTCTATATTAATGTTATTATTGTGAAAAAAAGAAATATAACATGTTTACTATAATGTAACACTTAACAGACTGTTTTCTGCCCTCCTTAACAAACTGGTTTTCTAATGTGGCACCCCAATAAAAAGTAGTTGCCCACTCCTGCTATAGATCATACCATCAAGTGATCAAGGCCACCAAATGGTTATGAGCAACACAGAAAAACACTGATACTTCATTCTTTATGACTCATTTTTTGCTTTTATTGAATTTTATTTTAGTTCATGTTTATTCTAAGCCCATTTATTACTCTTGTTTTGTTTTCCAGTTAACTCCACTTGTGAATTTGAATGCGGTCATAACCATGGGAGCTGCTTCTATCACAGCACTGGTACAATATCTGGGCTTATCCTGTTGAGATGTCTTTCAACAGCATGGACATCAACATCACCATCCCAATCAATGGATAGCAGCCAAACAAGAACAATGACCAATGATGGAATATTTATTAAAGAATATGAGGTGTTGCTATAATTTAAATATGGAATGCTTGTATATTTCTTGCAATCAATAACAATAAGTATTTTTGGAATATGAAGAATTACTACAGTCTTAATGACTTTTTCCATCTCCTAATCATTGCATTGCCTAATAAATTCTGATTTTTCAACTGTACTATTAAAACAACAGAAGCTCATTGAGATCATTTAAATTGTATAAGACATGCATATTTCCTGCTTCCTGATTTTTAAAGAGCTTACATTTTAATGAATGTAGTAAAACATTGCTTAATTAAAAGACAAAAATCCAATAATTTGTTTATAGTGATTTAAAAAAATATTTTCAATTTATGTACTGATAAACAACTTGTTCTTTTGCTTATTAGTGGGCAAGATTTGCTAACTAAATGGGGTCATCTGATACAATCTGACCAATTAAAAACATTTTTATAAATATGTCTTTACAGTTTTATAGTATCTACAAAAGCTTAAGGACTCGAGATATGGGAATAATTATTTTGCCAGATTTAAACTTTTGGCTAAAAAAATAATCATGACAACATCTGGCATTACAGATGGTAAAACGTGCTTTTGATATTTCAAAGGTATTAGATGCTTTATTTCTTTTTTTTTTTGGCCCTTTCCAGCAAAGTCACTCAACTTAATGCTGCTGCTCTATGCTAATAGCATACATGTATGTTTGGAAAGTGTTTTTACAGCGTTTCTTTACAACTTTAAGATCAAAACAAAAAAACTTCTATCAGTCAGAATCAGCAGTGCCTAATGCAGAGGAAGGCATTTAAAGTAGGTAGTTTTTTTTTTTCTCTCTCTCTCTTTCTTTTTTAAATCTCATCTAGTGTGCTGCAGGAAAATGCAAAGATCAAAGAAACAAGATTGATAATGTTTGAATAAGTTTATTTCAATATATAACATAAGAAGTAAAAGCAAAATCAACAAATTATTTATTCAGAACTAAATGACAACAGCTCTTAAGATCTTAGGTGCTTGGGTGACCAGCCCTGACTTTTCAGAAATATGAACTGCCTCTTCAGTTGAAATGGAGCTTTAAACAGCTTCATTGAGTGACTCGTTCTTTTTTGAATTCATGTTGTCCTACAGTCATATGAAAAAGTTTGTGAACCCCTCTCAGCCTGCATAATAATTTACCAATGTACAGCATAATTGACTCTACTTTCAACAAAAAAGATAACAGTGGTATGTCTTTCATTTCCTAGAAGTACTGCGGTGTTTTCCGAACAAAGATTTTTAGTGAAGCAGTATTTAGTTGTATGAAATTAAATCAAATGTGAAAAACTGGCTGTGCAGAAATGTGGGTCCCCTTGTCATTGTGCTGATTTGAATGCCTGTCACTGCTCAATGCTGATTACTTGGTTGGATGAGCTCGTTAAGCCTTGAACCTCATAGACAGGTGTGTACAATCATAAGATATAAAGGGATTTAAGGTGGTCAATTACAAGTTGTGCTTCCTTCCCTTTGACTCTCCTCTTAAGAATGACAGCATGGGATCCTCAAAGCAACTCTCCAAAGATCTGAAAACAAAGATTGTTCAGTCTCCTGGTTTAGGGGAAGGCTACTAAAAGCTATCTCAGAGGTTTAAACTGTCAGTTTCAACTGTAAGGAATGGAATCAGGAAATGGAAGGCCACAGGCACAGTTGCTGTTAAACCCAGCAGGTCTGGCAGGCCAAGAAAAATACAGGAGCGGCATATGTGCAGGATTGTGAGAATGGTTACACACAACTCACAGATCACCTCCAAAGACCTGCAAGAACATCTTGCTGCAGATGGTGTATCTGTACATCGTTCTACAATTCAGTGCAATTTGCACAAAGAACATCTGTATGGCAGGGTGAAGAGAAAGAAGCCCTTTCTGCACTCACGCCACAAACAGAGTTGCTTGTTGTGTGCAAATGCTCATTTAGACAAGCCAGATTCTGTTTGCAACAAAGTGCTTTGGACTGATGACACAAAAATGGAGTCATTTGGTCAGAACAAAAAGCGCTTTGTGTGGCGGAAGAAGAACACCGTATTCCAAGAAAAACACCTGCTACCTGCTATCAGATTTGGTGGAGGTTCCATCATGCTGTGGGGCTTGTTCAGGGCCCTTGTTAAAGTCGAAGGTCGGATGAATTCAACCCAATATCAACAAATTCTTCAGGATAATGTTCAAGCATCAGTCACAAAGTTGAAGTTACGCAGGGGTTGGATATTCCAACAAGACAATGACCCAAAACACAGTTCGAAATCTACAAAGGCATTCATGCAGAGGGAGAAGTACAATGTTCTGGAATGGCTGTCACAGTCCCCTGACTTGAATATCATTGAAAATCTATGGGATGATTTGAAGCAGGCTGTCCATCAAATTGAACTGAACTGGAGAGATTTTGTATGAAGAATGGTCAACAGTACTTCCATCCAGAATCCAGACACTCATCAAAGGCTATAGGAGGACAGCGTCTAGAGGCTGTTAGATTTGCAAAAGGAGGCTCAACTAAGTATTGATGTCATATCTCTGTTGGGGTGCCCACATTTATGCACCTGTCTAATTTTGTTATGATGCATATTGCATATTTTCTGTTAATCCAATAAACTGAATGTCACTGCTGAAATCCTACTGTCTCCATAAGGCATGTCAGATATTAAAAGGAAGTTGCTACTTTGAAAGTTCAGCCAATGAGAAACAAAAATCCAAAGAATTAAGGGGGGTTCCAAAACCTTTTCATATGACAGTATCCATAAATTAATACAAATGCTACCACACATGTTTCATGCATATTTGTATAATCTAAATAACTGAATTTCATTTAATCGGCTCATAATCACTTTCGCTTACTTAAAGCAGGACTAAATCATAGGGAGATCTGTCATAAGGGAGTACTGCAAGACAACTGCCTGCCTTGATATTCATCTTCCACCAAGTTAGACCTACTACTACCTACAAATGATTTCTCATACTGTCATTAATTTCTCTTCTCATTTAGATACTGGTTATAGAGCAATAAACGACATTCTGAGACTTTTCATTTAAGGAAATTTCAAGGTAAAGTAGTTTGACTCCCTTACCATGGTGCTGGAGAGTGGCATTGTGTTGCATATTGATGAGCACATGCAAGTAAGAATTTCAATGCACTCTGAACATGTGGCAAGAATCAATAATGACCCTATAACTCTTTGATCTCTCTATAAAATGTACATAAAAAGTTAGCTTTTATTAACCAGTGAGGGTGGAGAATCAAAAAAGTAAAACTGGAAGGAACATAAGAACTGAGCAGGGGTTGATGTATAGAAATCAGCAAGCAGAATAAATGAAAAAACGTTTGCTGTTATGAAATTCTGAGAAGTGGCAGGTGCTCATAAGGATTATTTTAACCTGTGAAAATAATAAAAACAGGTAGATGGAAATTTCTATGAGCAAGTCAGAAACGCAGTCAAAAACTAAGCAAAGTCTGCAGTAAAATAATCTTCAAACTGAACATCAAAAACAGAATATAAACTCAAAAATGAACGCTGTAAAAATTCCGAAAAAACTTGGATTCCTTATTACTCACTAACTCTAATGACAGGTTAGCAAAGTTCCAACACTAAGATGACTAGCTACTTCAAGCCACCATCTTCTATAACTAGAACATGATGACAAAGCAAGTCATGTGATCTCTGTTTCATTTGAAGAGCATCAGGCATAGCAACTCCTCAAAAATGATTGTCATGATTTGCATTCTCTTTTTCTGGCCTTTCTCTGCATCTTTCTATGTTTTTCTTGCTTCCTTTGAGGAGTTTTTTTTCAATGTGAAGAGTTCATTTTCACCAAGAGGGAAATTATTTCAATACTAGCTGGGTATATTGGGAAAAGGGTGCCAAGGATAGAGCTGCCAGGCAAGAGGAAAAGAGGAAGGCCTAAGAGAAGATTTATGGATGTCGTGAGAGATGACGTGCAGGTGATGGATGTAACAGAGCAAGATGATGAGGACAGGACGATATGGAAAAAGATGACCCACTGTGGCTACCCTTTACGGGAGCAGCTGAAGGAAGAAGAAGAAGAAGTCTGATTTTGCCCGTCACCAGCGTGAAAGGTCGGCACTGTTTATTTCATGGTCATCCATTTCCACCGGTATGTCAAAGAAAACCTTTGTGTTAGTGTGCCTTCATCAGAGAATTCTGGTATTAGACCCTTTGTTTTTGGCTTTGATTTTTGGTTTCCATTTAGAGAACACAGTAGGAGTAAATCCCTGATTTCAACTTTTTGGTTTGGTTTCACACCTGTCCCTGGTTACTACTATTCAAGAGCTTCTGGATTCAAGAAAGAAGAAAAATGGTGATTACGGAATGACAATAAACATCTCAGCAAAGTTACTATTCAAAGCAAATGTGTAAACGTTAAACCTCCACTTATCACTCATCATCTGATCTAAGACAGTATGGGCAAATGTGAGAACATTCACTTTTCTTATTTCTGGTGAATGTTAATGGCTTTTCAGTGAACTAGGGATTTTTAAAAGAGATAACCCTTTAATTATAGGGAAAAATGTTAGGTGGTAGAAGTTTTGGATGGTTTCTTCACTTCTGGAATGCTTCTATCTGCATCAGTAATTGTTTCACAAAAAACATATATCTGCCATTTTCATCTTAGCTTGGCCATGTGATTGTTTTTTTGGTTCCAAAAGGTCAAATTAAAATATTGTATAACGATAAAAGATGTGGTAACACTTCAACTGTCCATCATGATATGCAAAATAATTCAATAACTGAGATATACTTTAATTATTACTTACAAAAGCAGCTGAAACATTGAGAATGTCATTACACTGAGATGATTATAAAGGAGACAGCTTATAAAAATGTTTCATCTACCTAATTCTTTAAAAATAAGCACCTTTTGATCCCACTTTCAAATGAAAAAAAGTATGGCAAACCATCAGATATGATGGCATCTAAACAGAACCTCTCCTAGTCGATATCTTACCTACATGTAAGCATTTCCTGTAGTGCCACATCTCATCACCAGGGAGACTTATCATAATACAGAGAAATATGTACAGTACGAACACAGAAAAATGTTACAGCACAACTTACTTCCTCACTAAAATTAAATGTGCTGTAGATGTCTGTTCAATTACCCTTTCAGCAGCAGACTGCCCCAATATAAATAAAAATGGTGAATGGACTTCTCGAGCAACTTCTCTAATTAAAAGACATTGGCTTTTACCCTTTTCTATGTGCTGATATTTGCCACATTAAATCTTCCTTCTAAGTGTCTTTAGGTTGATAATTTAGGTTTTGAGTCATTTATGAATTTAAAATTCTGCCAATTTTGATATTTTTGCAAAATCGTAACATCAGTTACATCAGTTCACTCTCTGACTGACAACATATCGTATGAAGATGTACTGTCATCGTGCAAAATCCAGTTTTGTTTGGCACTGCTCTGGATATTTTTTCCTGATATTTGTCGTATAGATGCCTCAGCTCTTCAATGTAATATCAATGATTAACAATCTGTTCACAGGGAACATACTTTTTTATGAACAAGTCTGTCAATGTCAAAAAATCATTGTCTCTGGAAAATCTGCCCTGATAGCTTTTGGAAAAAAAATTGCTGAACTCACCTGCACGATTGTAGAAAAAGTGTCAGAAATATGCATTCAATCAACTCTGCACAATGTTTCCCGGCAGATTGATTAACCAGACTGTAGGCATACGCTACCTAGTGGCATATTCAATAACAATACCCTATTCCTGTGCTACTGAGCAATTCTGGGGATTTTTGGTTCCCCCCAATATATATACATAAGTCAAACATACAAAGTTAGGGAGTGTCTAACAGGGAATGGTAAAAGGAAACATGAGAAGGAGAGTAACTCTAACTGTCTCTCCATTTCTGTCCCTAGAATGAAGGCGGACAAGAACCTGGATGACCAAAGACCTCATCCCTCCTATATCAAACCCTACCTCATCCAGTCCAGTCTCCATATAAACCCAAATCTTCCAGAAGTCAACCTTCATTCTTAGATCACCTTCCATGGGGGACATCCATGCTGAGAAACTATGTAGAAATGTCTGTCAAGGGTGTATCAGACTGATGAAAATCACTCACTACTTTAATCCTCTTTTCTTTTGAACATCCTGAACATTAAACAGGGTATCCCACAGATCAGTGAAAAAAAAAAGATATATATATAGTATATATAAAAAAATATTTTATATCTCTTGCCAGGGCTCCCCCTCTAGTGCGTTTTCGTAAAGTCTGCTTCTCAGAATCTGTCATTTTTTTCAAGCCATCTTCCTCACCTCCTGTATGGCTTTACACTTTCCGTCTTTGAAGGTGAGTCTCTCAAGATGCCTCATACGCTTCTAACAGTCACATTTCTTCTTTCATTGCATCTCCATAGCCAAACTGACCAATCACATCAAAGCCAAGGTAACCAATCAGATTGCTTAGGGGGACTGGACATACAGAACTTAGTGTTTTAATATATAGTACATATAGACGTATCTTTTAATGACATTTTAATGACAGAGACAAAGTCTTTTCAAGACAACAATCAATTTGCTTATTGTGCAAACAGAAGTGTGGAAGATGCTCTGCTTGTTATCTTACATCAAATCTACACCTTTCTTGATCAGCCTGGTTCATATGTCAGAGCACTGTTTTTGAATTTTTCTTCAGCGTTCAATACTATACAGCCTCATATACTGATTGGGAAATTAAACAGTATGAATGTAAACCCATTTATCACACTATGGATTCAGAACTTTCTTTTAAATCGTTCACTGACAGTCAAAGTTCAGGACACTTTTTCAATAGCCATTCATTCAAACACAGGAAGTCCACAGGGGTGTGTCTTATCACCATTACTGTTTACTCTGTACACAAGTGACCTGAGACAGAACAATGACCACTGCTCCATTATTAAGTATGTGGATGACACCATGATCATAGGATGCATATCTGGGGAGGATGAAAGCCACTATCTAAATCAAGTGGACTGGATGGTAAACTGGTGCAATAAAAACTCTCTCAGTCTGAATGTAACAAAGACCAAAGAAATGATATTTGATTTTAAGAGACAGAAATCTGTATGTTCACCTATTGTAGTTCTGGGAGAGGAGGTAGAAATAGTGAATGAATATAAATACTTAGGAACTTACCTTGATAACAATCTTAACTGGAATACAAATACAAAAAAAATTATTTTCTAAATGCAACCAGCGCTTATTTCTCCTCCATAAACTCAAACTATTTAAAGTAGACAAGGACCTCATGTTGTCCTTCTATCGTAGTATGATCCAGTCTGTGGTCACTTTCAGTTTCATTGCCTGGTTTAATAGTCTGACAAACCAAAACTCAAAAAAGCTCCAGCAGATTACGAAGTATGCACCTAAAGTTATTGGGGCTGATGTAGATGATTTGACTAGTGTGTGTCAGAAGGCAATGCTAAAGAAACTGGAAATCATCTCAACTGATGACAGACATCCATTACATGTAGAACTAAACTTCAGTAAATCTGGAAGGATAGTTGCTTTGAAAACCCACACAAATCGCTCCAGAAACTCCTTTCTTCCTAGTGCCATACGACTTTTCAATAAGAAATATCGGAGATAATGTTTAAGGTTTTGATATATATCCTGTTACCTTTTTTTTTTTTTTTGGTATAAATATGTTTTATCTAACTGCCTTACCTTAACCTTTCTTATTTCTATTTGTCTGTTTTATTTCATTCTGTCTGTTACCTGTTATTAGATGCAACTGAGAAGGCAAATTTCATGTTTTCCTGTGTAAACATGACTAAATAAAGAAACCTAAACCTAAACCTATCTTGTCCCCCTCCTGTTTGTATGCCTTTACTCCTCCTTGTGTGTCTCACACTCATACTTCTGCTTTAAATCACATCACCAAAACTAATCAGATTGCTTGCAGGAACCGGATACACACACGTAGACCTTAGTATTTTATTATATAGTAGATATATATACATTGTGTGTATATATATATATATATATATATATATATATATATATATATATATATATATATATATTGGTTGAATTCTATTTTATTATATAGTATTTTATTATATAGTGAATTCTGTATGTGTAGATAGAATTCATCTGTTGTCTGTCAATAGCCTGAAGAAGAAAGACAAATAGGAATTTCATTGTATTATGTTTTACAGGTCAATAAAGTTGGAAATGAACTCAACGTTCTCAAACTCTGGTTGGGCACCAGTTCATTGTGTGGTCCTCCTACTTCAGGGGCAGTTTAGAATAATTAACCCACCCTCTATGTCTTTAGGATTTAGGAGGAAAACCAGATGAAGGAAAATACACAAATAAAAAAAGAACATGGAAACTCAACATAAACAGCAACCAGGTGCATAATTTAAACCCAAGAGATTAGATCTATCAATACAGTTTAATACCAGTCTCAATATGCCAGATGAGATAAATACTGTATATCCTCACTACACATTTAATGGGTGCATTGGATACATAAAATATACTGGATTCTCATTGTTTTTTTATTGACAAAACATCTATGGGACTATATTCCCGTTGCACATTCTACGCATTGCCAGTTTAAGGGTTAAATCTCAGTTTAAAAAAAAAAAAAGCAATCGTCAGTTATAACAGAAAACAAATATATTGTTTCATTGAATAGAGGGAATGCTTACTGATATTCAAATTATGCTTAGTTGTCTTATTAATGAGCCCTAGAAATCCTAGGAGCTAAACAAACTCCTACATGGTGGAGACATTGTGTATTTTCCTAAAAAATAAATATATAAGATGAATAAATAAATTTAAAATGTATTGGTTGAGTAAAAAAAAAATATTTAAATGAAAAAAAAATAAACAATGCTCCACTCATCCAGGGTAATTTTCATCTTCGCCTACTTTCTTTCTCAGACACCTTTTTCATACACGAATGAGCCATTCACATTCCATCTGCTCCACTGTTCACTCTTAAGAGAGACTGTCAATCTTGCCAGTCACGTTAAAGGAAAAGAAATGTGCCACCACGCTTGTCTCCTCCGCAGTCTGGCTCCAGAGACTTGTCTTAGTGCTCGTTCTGCCTCTTTTCCCTGTCCGCCATCTCCGAAAGAGTGGAAAATAAAAAAATTTGCTGCTAAAACATGGCCGCGAGGCAGGACCCAGGCACACATCTGTCATGGTATTAGTTTTCTTCTCACTGGGAGCAAGGTGTTTTAGCATGACTGGTACTTAACAACTGTATGGAGATTTCCTTTGGAGCTTTGTTACTGTACAGAAAACTCTCTTTTGGCACAATGCAATAAACTCATGAAAATGCTACTTTTGTGAGAAAATGCAACCAAATAGTAACTGATGTTAAACATTCTTTGTAAAATAAAACTTTTCACTTTTTTGGACTGCTGTTAAATTACTTAGCCATGCGATAAGTTGTACTTATCCAATGGGTGTCTCCACTATGTGTTCTGATGACTAACCTGCAGTCTGTGATATTATATTGAGACATATATCACAAGACCCCCCTGTTGGGTTAGATAATCAGCAACATTTTGTAACTTGTTCACCTCTTTTCCAGTAGTCTAGAGCCTGAGTCACCTACTGACTCGGCAGATCCACGTGCCAGTTTGTGGAAACGGCTCCGAGCGTCTGTGTGGTGACCAACGGCTTGTTATAATGGGCCCTCCCACACCCAAAAACGGATGGTTACTTTTGTCTCTCAGATGTCTTTAATCCTGAGTCAGAGCATGGGCCAATATCAATGGTGCATACATCAACAAACTCTCATATTTCATAGCTAATGAGTTTTATATGTATGCCAAGGGGAAAAAGTGCATGAAGGTCAGCAAAAATCCTGTTCATAGCTATGCATTTCTCCCGACAATCTGAGCATTTTGAGTTAAAAATACATAAATGTACACATTCCTCTGTAGCAAATAACCATGGCTTTAATGAGATATTTGCTTGGCAGACAAAATGGAAAGAGACAGCAAAAGAGACTTCATTATTGTGTCACTATCACATAAATGGTTTTTTAGACCAGTAGCATGTCAAAAACTGATCCTGCATCATACTTTTGTAAGAGTTAAAAATGTAACTAAGTGTAAGGCTACAGCTCTTTATGGAGAAAATGTTCATGTATTGATGTTGAATGAGAAAAAATACATCCATTGCCTGAACCTTTCCAGACACTGAAACAATTATTTTAACTTCATGTCCCTAACACTGTAGACATTTGATAGACCAGTGTTTCAATATCATGGGAAAATGTAGTGTCCATCCAGCTGTAATGAGGGTTGTTTTTAATTAAAATGTCTTTGTTACAAATAAAATGTATAATGTCAATCATTTTCTACTATGCTGTAGTTGTCTTGTTTAAATTTGATAATAGGAAATGGGTAATGAGCTGCAAGCTGTAATGTTTGCAATGACATTCAACCATTTAAACATAGATAGATAGATAGATAGATAGATAGATAGATAGATAGATAGATAGATAGATAGATAGATAGATAGATAGATAGATAGATAGATACTTTATTAATCCCAAGGGGAAATTCACAATAATAATAATAATAATAATAATAAGACGAGTCTCGGAGTGTAAAAATCCATGCCCACGTTGTAAAAGTAAGTGTGTCCAGGGAACGAATCCACATAAAATAAAGTGATAGGAGTGATCAATAAATAAAAATAGAAAAATAAAAGTAGAAAAGTACACATACACGTACAGTCTATACACGGAGCTGCTGAAAAGGCTGCCACTCTCTGCGGCGCCGGAACTAACTGTATGCTCAGTTTCTATGAACTTGTGGTCAGAGAAAATATTTACAGTACATCAATCCTTCAATTTCCCAATCGTTCTTTTTCCATTGTAGCGTAATGGAGAGCCAGAATCTGTTACAAAAGCTTGAAGTAGAAGGAAAATACCGGAGAAGACTCACGTTTACATACCTTCTCATATTAGATTGAGGTCCAATTAGAAGAAGAAACGTACCTGAACACGAGGAGAATTCGCTAACACCACCAAAGAGGTAACCAGGCCAGAATGAAGTTGCAAGCAGATTTAAAAGAAAACAAAACATCAAAAGTAAACACTTAAAGATATGTATGCAGTGGCTTCACTGATGCCGAGTCCACAAAGCAAATAAACTGACTTGGTATTCCTTTAGAAATCTCAAAATAAAAAGTAGATTCCATGTTTGAGAGTTATTGTGGCCCAAACTTGTTACACATTTTCTTATCCTGTACAAACACAAAGCTTTACTTGACTATAGCATTTTAATACACATTTAATAAACAGCGACTTTGAAATACTAAGTGACTATAAAATAAAAATGCACTTCTGGAGAAAAAACATATTTTACAGTCGTATGAAAAAGTTTGGGAACCCCTCTCAGCCTGCATAATAATTTACTGTCCTTTCAACAAAAAGATAACAGTGGCTTGTCTTTCATTTCCTAGGAACATCTGGGTACTGCGGTGTTTTCCGAACAAAGATTTTTAGTGACGCAGTATTTAGTTGTATGAAATTAAATGTGAAAAACTGGCTGTGCAAAAATGTGGGTCCCTTTGTCATTGTGCTGATTTGAATGCCTGTCACTGCTCAATGCTGATTACTTGGTTGATGAGCTCGTTAAGCCTTGAACTTCATAGACCGGTGTGTCCAATCATGAGATATAAAAGGTATTTAAGGTGGTCAATTGCAAGTTGTGCTTCCTTCCCTTTGCCTCTCCTCTGAAGAGTGACAGCATGAGATCTTCAAAGCAACTCTCCAAAGATCTGAAAACAAAGATGGTTCAGTCTCCTGGTTTAGGGGAAGGCTACAAAAAGCCATCTCAGAGGTTTAAACTGTCAGTTTCAACTGTAAGGAATGGAATCAGGAAATGGAAGGCCACAGGCACAGTTGCTGTTAAACCCAGCAGGTCTGGCAGGCCAAGAAAAATACAGGAGCGGCATATGAGCAGGATTGTGAGAATGGTTACAGACAACCCACAGATCACCTCAAGACCTGCAAGAACATCTTGCTGCAGATGGTGTATCTGTACATCGTTCTACAATTCAGCGCAATTTCCACAAAGAACATGTGTATGGCAGGGTGATGAGAAAGAAGCCCTTTCTGCACTCACGCCACAAACAGAGTCGCTTGTTGTAAACAAATGCTCATTTAGACAAGCCAGATTAATTTTGGAACAAAGTGCTTTGGACTGATGAGACAAAATGTGAGTTATTTGGTCATAACAAAAAGTATTTTGCATGGTGGGAGAAGAACACCGCATTCTAAGAAAAACACCTGCTACCTACTGTCAAATTTGGTGGAGATTCCATCATGCTGTGGGGCTGTGTGGCAAGTTCAGGGACTGGGGCCCTTGTTACAGTCGAGGGTCGGATGAATTCAACCCAATATCAACAAATTCTTCAGGATAATGTTCAAGCATCAGTCACAAAGTTGAAGTTACGCAGGGGTTGGATATTCTAACAAGGCAATGACCCAAAACACAGTTCGAAATCTACAAAGGCATTCATGCAGAGGGAGAAGTATAATGTTCTGGAATGGCCATCACAGTCCCCTGACTGAATATCATTGAAAACCTATAGGATGATTTGAAGCAGGCTGTCCACCAAATTGTTCAATACAAAATCTCTCCAGTTCAGTTCAATGGTCAGAAATATCTCCATCCAGAATCCAGACACTTGTCAAAGGCTATAGGAGGACAGCGTCTAGAGGCTGTTAGATTAGCAAAAGGAGTTTCAACTAAGTATTGATGTCATATCTCTGTTGGGGTGCCCACATTTATGTACCTGTCTAATTTTGTTATGATGCATATTGCATATTTTCTGTTAATCCAATAAACTTAATGTCACTGCTGAAATACTACTGTTTCCACAAGGCATGTCAGATATTAAAAGGAAGTTGCTACTTTGAAAGATCAGCCAATGATAAACAAAAATGCAAAGAATTTAGAGGGGTTCCCAAACCTTTTCATATGACTGTAAACAAGTAAAGAAGTGAATGTTGTTTTGGATGCCAAGTCATTGACCTTTTTGTGGAAATGATAAAATAATATGCAGGTGCTGAAAGCAAATTTGTAATGAGTTAAAACACCCTTTGTTTTCTGTCCACGTCACACACACGTCATTTATTTGACTGTTGTTGCTTCCTTTAGTGCTTGCAGTGCTTTGCCCAGTGCCATATTGTATTTCTAGTTGTGCACTGCTTCGAGAGTGTATTGCTGCTTCTATACTAATAAAAGGCAAAGCACTCACTCACTCACTCATCACTAATTCTCCAACTTCCCGTGCAGGCGGAAGGCTGAAATTTGGCAGGCTCATTCCTTACAGCTTACTTACAAAAGTTAAGCAGGTTTCATTTCGAAATTGTACACGTAATGGTCATAACTGGAACCTCTTTTTTGTCCATATACTGTAATGGAGTGCAGCTCGATGGCCGTGGGAGGCGGAGTCACGTATCGCGTCATCACGCCTTATACGTAATCACGTGAACTGAAAACAAGGAACAGCCACAAACAGCGCTGAAGAAAACATTCATTACACAACTGAGAAGTCAGCGAAACGATAAGAAGCGAGCGAGTGACTGACTGAACACAGCACGAGTGATCACTTCGATGAATCAAACCTGTTCAAAAAACACATTACACAATTAATAAGGTACGAAAAGAATATGAAGCGACTGACGCATACAGGCATAAATTAAGTTCATAGACCTACAAAAGATTGCCATTTTTCTCCTGTACAACTATACGTTGCATTCTCAACAGTAAGCTTCCACGGCTTGGTCATATTCCAACCGGAGTGCTCAACTGACAACGTGGTATACAAAGACAACTATAACAATCGTAATAAACGAACAATGAAACAATGGAGAACCCGTGCATTAAATAGAAAGGCTGCTTCCTTGGCAAAGCAAGGAAAAAGGATGGCCTTACATGGCGTTCATTTATAAAAACAATCGTAATAGACGAACAATAAACCACTACAGAACCGCGAAGCAAGCAGAAAGGACGGACTTATATGGCGTTCGTTTATAAAACAGCGAAAAAGCTGTGTAAAGACAGCTTCACAAAAAAACAGATCATTAACAAATTGTTACTGGTATATTTTCCCTCAGTTTAAAAAGGTTTTCTTTTCTTCTTAATAAAAATTTAAAAGCAGTACTTCACCGCTGCAAAGCGCGGGGATTTGGAAATATTATATATATATATATATATATATATATATATATATATGTGTGAATGTATGTATGTATATATATATGTATGTGTGTGTATGTATGTATGTGTTTATGTATATATGTATATGTGTATGTGTGTGTATATGTATGTGTATATATATATATATATATATATATATATATATATATATATATATACACGTATATATATGTGTATCTGTATATATATATATATATAATGTGTATATATGTGTATGTGTAGATATATGTATATATATATATGTGTGTCTGTGTATATATATATATATATATATATATGACAGCAAAACTCATAACAATGACAACACAATTACATTGACAATCATGTTATGTTATTTTTAAAATGTTTCCTTTTCTTTTTCATAACCTCTTTAACACTCTACTTCTCCGCTGCGAAGCGCGGGTATTTTGCTAGTTTGATAATATTGATCAGACCATTGTGCCAAACAGGCTTAAGAACTGTTAAGTGATGACCTTACTTGGGTTACGCCACACTTCTCAAATCATTTTCCAAACATGGGACTCAAACTGACTTTGCATCTGCGTGCCTGCCCTTAATAAAAGTAAATTAAAATCTTAATTATTGGCACGTGTACTTTAAAAGGAATCAATATTTCTAAGCATTTATTTTTTTAAAGTCACAGTTCTGGGTATTGTTTTGTATAAGGTGTGACATACCTCTTACCTGGCAGGAACGCTTCCATACTGGAACGACTGGGGAAGGAAGTGTATCCAGAGCATTGCCTCCCCCGGAGCGCTAGGTGGCAGCCCCCCTGGGTTGCTGCACTGCCTCGGACTCTCGCAGGGCCCCATGGGAGTTGGAGTTTGATGCAGCCCTGCTGGGTTCCATGGGCACCACCAGGGGGTGCCAGAGCTACTGCTGAGCCCCTGGTTGCAGCACTTCCACCACACCCGGAAATGTTACTGGAGGACGGTCAATGAGCACGTGGAGCACTTCTGGGTGCCTTGTAAAATGAGGCAGCAGCCAGAGTCAGGTGGGAGAAGACAAAGCTTGCCAGAAGGAAGACATGCATGTGTGCTGCACTTATGTCCTGCGTCTGTCTGTGTCGGGTTTGGGCAGCACGAGCGCCTTCCACAGGCCACAACAGATATTTTCAGTCATTTTTGTACTGTCAGTTGCTTTTTACTCAAGAGTGATTTCCATCTATTCTCACTACCATAAACACCTGATTAATGGAGTGCTGATGAGATGGTCATCCTTCTGATAGTTTCTCCCATCTTGGCTGAGGACTTCTCAGGCTCTGTTAGAGTGACTTTTGAGTTATTGGTCACCTCCTTGGACATAGCCCTTCTTGCCTAGTTACTAAGTTTGAATGGTAAGCCAGTTCTAGGAATATTTCTGGTAATTCCAAACTTCTTCCATTTTAAAATTACTGAGGCCAATGTGCTTCTGGAAACAGTTTAAGTTTTAGAAATGGTTTTATCCCCTTGCTCTCATCTATGCCTCACCACAGTTTTATTATGAAGGTCTACGTGGAGGTCCTTGAACTTCATGGTTTAGTTGTTGACCTGATATACTGTAGAGCAGGGGTGTCAAACTCTGGGCCAGGGAGCTGCAAGTTTTCATTCTCACCCTTTTTCCTAATCAGTGACCAGTTTTTCACTGCTAGTTTTATTCTTTTTCCCTTCATTTTAATAACCCTATTTTTAAGGATTTGGTGCTCTGAATTTATTCCTTTCTTCATTAAATGACAGCCAAACATGAGATGTGAAACAAGCCAACAGATGACCAGCTATACTGGGATTTCACTCCAACCAATTTCTTAACGAGAAGCTGATTTTTGCTGTTAATTAAACTTGCTGCTCTCATTCTGCCACTGCAGACATTTCCAAAACTGTTGATTTTTTTTTTTCTAAGAACGCTGTCAAAATGTGTTGGTGAGCTGAGAGATCAACCTTACTAAGACCATCACCTTTCTTTATTTTCAGATATTGTGTGATGGGCACAGGTGAGCTGGTCATGTGGCGGCTCGTTTTGTGTCTCATTATTGTTTGGCTCCTAATTAAGGAAAAAGAGACAACTAAGGGGCTGAGTCAAGTTAATTAAAATGAAGGCAAAAGAAGTTAATTAGCAGCAAAAACAGGTCACTAATGAAGAAGATTGTTAGAATGAAAACCTGCAGCCACTGTGGTCCACCAGAACTGGAGTTCGACATCCATGCTGTAGCGTATAAATTGTGGGACCACCCATACACAGGTGTGTGTCTTTGTAAATGATGTCCAATCAATTCAGTTTGCCACAGGTGAACTCCAATGAAGTTGTAGACACACTTTTTTAATTATTTTATTGATTGTATTGAAATCACGCAACATTCCATACAAATAAATCAATTTTACAAAAATAGGATTGAAAACAAATCAACGCCCTACCCTGAGAAAGAGAGCATGGCCAGAAGAGTAAAACTTAAAGCTAATAAAATAAGTAAATAGATGAATTAATAAGTAAATACAGATAAATAGAGAAGAAAAAGAAATGGGGAGAGACTCTGCTTTCTCAGTGCTTTAAATGTTTATTCTAAAATGTTATTGATGAGATCCTGCCAGGTTTTGAAAAAGTTCTGCACAGGTCCTCTAAGTGAGAATTAGATTTTTTCCAATTTCAAATAATATAAAACATCAGTTACCCATTGACTTAAAAGAGGAGAGTTAGGATTCTTCCAGTTGAGCAAAATAAGTCTGTAAGTGTAGTGAAGGCAATCACAGTTTGTTTGTCCTTCTCCACTTTAAGACCCTCTGTGAGCCCACCAAACATAGCTTTTAGTGGATTAGAAGGGATTGTGACACCGAGGCTGTCTGATAGGCATTTAAAGATTTGGGTCCAGAATGATGTCAATTTGGTGCAGGTCCAGAACATGTGGCCCAATGAGGCTGGAGCTCGATTGCAACGTTCGCAGGTTGGATCTTGCCCTGGAAACATTTTGGACAGTTTTAAACGAGGCAGATGTGCTCGATATATCATTTTGAGTTGAATAATTGTATGCTTTGCGCATATGGAGCTTGAGTGAATTCTCTGCTTTGCTACCTTCCATTCCTTTTCTGATATATTGATTAAGAGATCTTCTTCCCAATGTCCTCTTGGGTCTTTGAAAGGTAGAGACTCTAATAAGATTTTATATAATGCGGAAATAGTGTTTAATTCCTCGAAATTGAGCAGTATTTTTTCCAGCATGGTGGAGGGTACGAGGTGAGGAAAATCGGGCAGTTTCTGTTTAACAAAATTTCTAATTTGAAGATAGTGAAAGAAATGTGTAGCTGGGAGGTTGAATTTGGAGCGTAATTGTTCAAAAGATGCAAATATGTTGTCTATATAAAGATCTCTGAGCATTTTAATCCCAAAACTTTTCCAAGTATTAAAAACTGGATATGTTTGTGAGGGTTGAAAGAGGTGGTTCTCTTGCAGAGGTGCCGCAGATAGAAAACATTTTAAGATGGAAAATCTTTTAAGTTGGTTCCATATTCTGAGTGAGTAAAGCACAATTGGGTTATTAGTATATTTGCGATAACTTGCATTTATTGGAGAGCAGAGCAGGGAGTAT
This sequence comes from Erpetoichthys calabaricus, assembly GCF_900747795.2. Classification (NCBI taxonomy): domain Eukaryota; kingdom Metazoa; phylum Chordata; class Cladistia; order Polypteriformes; family Polypteridae; genus Erpetoichthys; species Erpetoichthys calabaricus. Next base: position 24,844,330 of record NC_041409.2, on the reverse strand, counting down.
AAAGAAGTACTACAGGATTTTACTTCTATTGCGGACCAAGCCTATGTATGTTCATTTATTTGTGTCCAAGTTTTTATGGCTTGTATGTTTGCTGCCCAGTAATAAAACTGAAAATTAGGTAAAGCCATGCCACCTTCTGCCTGAGGTCTTTGTAGGGTCGCTCTTCGGATACGTGGGTGTTTTGAGTTCCAAATGAATGAGGTTATTGTTGAGTCTAATTGCTTAAAAAATGATTTATTGATATATATTGGAATGTTTTGAAATAAAAAAAGAAGTTTAGGAAGGATATTCATCTTAACAATGTTAATTCTTCCGGCTAGAGTGAGATGAAGGGTTGAGAATCTATGCAAGTCTTGCTTAATTTTTTTCATACAGATGGCAAAATTTTGTTGATAAAGAGCTTTATATTTACTTGTGATATTTACCCCTAGGTATTTAAACTTATCTGCTATGGTAAAAGGTAGGGTGTCCAATCTAATATTATATGCTTGTGAATTTACTGGAAAGAGTATACTTTTATTCAGATTAATTCTGAGACCGGATATCTTTTGAAATTCTGTTAGTGCTGTTAGAACTGCAGGCACAGTGTTTTCTGGGTCTGATATATATAAAATCATATCATCTGCATATAGAGAAATTTTCTGTTCCAGTCCTTCTCTGACAATCCCCTTTATCTGATAAGAATTTCGACAGTGAATCGCCAGTGGTTCAATGGCGATTGCAAACAGCAGTGGTGACAAGGGACATCCTTGTCTGGTACCACATTCTAGCTTAAAGTAGTTTGAGCAAATGTTGTTAATACAAACTGAAGCTTCTGGATTGGTATACAGTAGTTTGAGCCATGCACAAATATTCGGGCCAAACCCAAATTTCTCCAATGCAGTGAAAAGGTAGTTCCATTCAATCATATCAAATGTTTTTTCTGCGTCTAATGCTAGTAATACAGTATCTCTGGGGTGTTTGATTTTGCTGGTGAATATATAACATTAAACAAGCGTCGGAGATTGGAAGATAGGTGTCGGCCTTTAATAAATCCAGTTTGATCCTGTGATATTATCGAGGGCAGCACATTCTCCATCCTTCTAGATAGAATTTTTGAGAGTATCTTAACATCTTTATTCAGGAGTGAAATTGGTCTGTATTATGCACATTGTAACAATTCCTTATTTTGTGTAGGAAAAACAGTAATTAATGCTTGACAAAATGTTTGAGGTAGTATTTGGTTGTCTCTAGCTTCTGTAAATGTTGCCAATAAGAGGGGAGCTAGCTGAGTGGAGAATTTCTTATAAAATTCTACGGGGTAACCATCAGGGCCTGCTGATTTCCCGCTTTGAAGTGACTTTATAGCATCTAGTATTTCTGTTAGCGTCAGAGGTTTATCCAGTTCCTCAGCACTTAAAGCATCTATTTGTGGTGTCTGTAATGTATCCAGAAATGCATTAGATTGTGTGTTGTCTTCTTTGAACTCAGTAGAATATAAGGATTTATAATAATCTCTAAATGCGTGCATTATATTTTTATGGTCAATGATTTCTTCTCCATTCGTGTTGGTGATTACTGGTATTGCATTGCGAACTTCTTGTTTGTGAATTTGTTGAGCTAAAAGCTTATTAGCTTTTTCTCTGTGTTCATAGTAATGATGTCTTGACTTATAAATAAGTTGTTCAGTTTCTTTAGTTGTTAAGATGTTAAGTTCTGTATGCAGGGCCTGCCTTTTCCTGTGAAGAGCTTCACTTGGACGCCTGGCTTGTTCTTCATCTATTCTAGTAATTTCGCTTCTTAGCTCTGACACTTCTTGGTTTCTAATTTTGATTTTTAATAAGTTTTAAAACCTTTCAGAAGACATGTCCATTATAGGTTACTCAGTGTAAATTGATGGGCCAAAAAGTCAAATTTATCTGTTTAAAATTAAATCTACAGCACGATAATGTGTTTGGAAAATGAATATAAATGCATACACGCGTACTTACATATATATATATATATATATATATATATATAATGTACTTGCTTGTGTTCATTTCACATTCATTTTTGCAATCAATACAGATCTTTTAACATTGTTCTTGAATACAGTGCTTTATAAATAACAAGATCTAAGATGTGTTGCTTAATTTTGAATTTTTCTTTTAATGGATGTGGCATTTACCTACAAATACACCGTGTTGTCAGCTTTCACTTTACTGATCTTCTGAACAGAGTATGTGGCCTGAAGTTTCCTGCTGTCAGAAGCAATGCAGTGTGTTTTTTTGTTGTTTTTTTTTACATCTGCGGTGTGAGGGACACGCAGTCAAAGAGTGACCTCATCTAGCATTGGCTAAAGTCTTGACAATTTCTCACATACTGTACAACTGCATTTTCATAATATCTGGTTAACCACTTTTACACCTTTGAATAAAAATGGGCTGGCTTTGCCTGTAGACTTTATATTTAGCACAACTTTATTTTAGACAGAATGGCCTCGGAACATATGCACGTTTATGTTTTGCTCAGGTTCATATAATGCAAGCTGTACAATTTCTGAAACTGTTTTGTCCCACGCAGACACGGGAAGAACATGCAAACTCCACACAGGGAGGACAAAGGAAGCATACCCAGATCTCCTTACTGCGAGGCAGCAGTGCTACCACTGTGCCACCGTGCCGCCCAGATATCTATTATTTCTCAGGAAAATCCTGTAGTCATAGTATGAAATGATTATTAATATTTACGCAGCAACAGTCACTTTGTAAAGTGAAAGGACTTAGTGTGACAGACACTGTATAAAATGGAGGCAATCTGACAGATGAAGAAGACACCTCAGAAACCTCAGCATTACATCTCCCCCCGCTGTAGCTTTCTTTAGTGGACGTGCCATTGAATTTTCCTCTTTGACTTTGACATTGACCCAGGCCATTGGCTTTGTTTCAATGCCACAAACCTTTTAAAGGGTTAAGGCTTCTTTGCCCACCCCCCAAACCACACTGATGCTTGAGCGGGTGTTGACTTTTTAATTTATGCTTCTTTTCCCAGAGAAGCTAACAATTTGTGATCATTGCTGGGAATTGTCTTCCCACAATAGAGACTATCTATGTGTGACATGCCATACTAGTATGTGCTCCATATGAGAAGAGAAAAAATACAGAAGAGCTAGAAAAGGCCATTTGGCACATCAAAGCTCGTTCTCGAATGTTTAATTAGACCTTTCCATTCTTATATAATGTTCTCTAGGACAGTGGCTAAGGGGATTTAGTATTTTAACTGATCCAGTCTCCACCAAGCATTCTTTTGTAGTAATAAACTCTCTATGCAAAAAGAAAAAAGGAAAGTCCTTCAGGTCCAAACTCTCCATTCCACTCTGTATTCCACATTGTTTCACTTTGTCCTTATAATTTAGAACCCACAATGCTGTTATTGCAAAGCAGAAATCAACACCATTCTTGTTAATTTAAATTAATTCAATTCTTGAAGCAGCCATCAGTCAGTGAAATAACAAAGCAAAGCAGATGCAGACTGATTCAGATAAACAACCCACTTTTGACTTCTTTCAAAACACCTACAGGAACCATATGCATTGAAGACAGAAGATGATTTTCTAAATGATTTCAAATTTTCCTGTTTTGTCATAAGCTATGAAATAAATTAGGAAATGGCTGGGAAAGCAGAGCGGTACAGTTAGTGGCACTTCTGTCACATAGCTGGGAAGAGTGCTGGCACAGTCATTGTCTCTGTGGACTCTGCATGTTCTCCTCTTCTACAGATCTGCGCTGTGTGTTATACTTCCTCCCACACATCTTGAAACCTCCTATTTGGTACAGTGCAAACAAGTGGGGTATATGCATTTGGGTGTCCTGTTACAGACCAGCATCACATCTGGGGCTGGTCACCTGCTTGCATAAGTAACCTAGTGACAATATAGATCAGAAACTGAATGGCCAGTTAATTCAAAAAGGGAACATTATGTTGGTTCAGTGCTGGGCATAGCTGCCTGAGAGTTTCAGAAAAGTGGGTTCAGTTCTGGTCAATGTCTCTCTGCTTGGGTTTTTCTTCTGTAGTTTACCTCCACAAACGTGTGTAGTATTCATATTGATAATAGATGGCAAAATACTAACCAAGTCTAGACAACTGTGCTAGTGTGTGCGTTTGTCTGTACAGTGATGAACTAACAATTGATTCAGGGTGCAAATGCAAATTCAGAGATAAGAAGGATGGGTAAATGAATGAAAACGTGTGCATCATTGACACATTTGAGGTTTTTGAATTTCTTTCATATAAATAACAAATAGTTGATACAATTTCTTCAGTTTAGAACAGTAAATCCATGCTATCCGTGGATTCGCTTACCCACTACTAGCTGTCCCCTGCAACTCCGCCCACGTAGTAGTGAAACAAAATCATGTCCAAATCATGGTTCTTCCATCTTAAAAATGTTAGGAAATTAAGGTGCTTTCTAAATAAACAGGATTCTGAGATATTAATTCATGCATTTATTTCTAGTAGGATTGACTACTGCAATGTGGTGTTCACTGGATGTTCAAACTGTTCTCTATACAGCCTCCAGTTAATCCAAAATGCGGCCGCAAGAATTATTACATTAATTAAAATGTACAAATCAAAATTCATGATAGAGTATTTTCCAGAAGATGTTTTCCTTTGTATATCAAAACATTAAAACCTGAGGACCAATCAGTCTCAGTGTCTTGTTCTTATTCTCTATAAAAAACTAACTCTCACGTTCTCCATGCACATTTCAGACATTGAAAGCCTATGGTGTATGTAAGCATACGTATATTTGTTGTTTTGCTGCAGGTTTGCTGACCCAAAGAGAGACCGTGTCCCTTATGAAAAGGACCAGGAGATAGGCAAGGTGAAAAAATTAGCAGAGGTCAAAATCAAGATAAAACATGAACAAAATCAAAGGTCATGGACCAGCACAAGGGCAACATGGTGGCACAGTGGTAGCGCTGCTGCCTCTCAGTATGGAGACCCGGGTTCACTTCCCAGGTACTCCCTGCATGGAGTTTGCATGTTCTCCCCGTGTCTGCGTGGGTTTCCTCCCACAGTCCAAAGACATGCAGGTTAGGTGCATTGGCGATCCTAAATTGTCCCTAGTGTGTGTGTGTTGTTCCTGCCTTGCGCCCTGTGTTGGCTGGGATTGGCTCCAGCAGATCCCCGTGACCCTGTAGTTAGGATATAGTGGGTTGGACAATGACTGACTGACGGACGGACCAGCACATTATATAGCACATTTTCATACAAATTATGTAGCTCAAAGTGCTTTACAAGATGAAGAAAAAAAGAAAAATATAAAAATAAGATTAGGGAATACTAAGTAACAAAGAATAAAGTAAGGTCTGGTGGCCAGGAGGAAAGAAAAAACAAAAACAAAAAAACTCCAGAAGGCTTAAGAAAAAAAAAAATCTGCAGGGGTTCCAAGGCCACAAGACCACTTAGCCTTCACTGGCACAAATGATTCAAGAACTGGTAAATCAAAAATAAAGTTCTTGAGAGTCATGGAAGAACATAGGTTTATATTCTGAAAACAGTACATGCAAAGTAGCAATGGCAATGGAAATTTTAACCTCTCATGAATTGACCCCTCGAAGTTCCTGTCCCAAGCAACCAGAATCTACTTTGTGATTAACAGAATCCACAAAATGGCAGGATTCAAGGAAAAACAATATGCTGTTGCTACAAAACTCGAGTAAGAAATTCCTCAAAAATGCATCAAATCTGAAATCTGACTTTCAAATCAGAACCCCCAATTTTCAAAACCACAGAAGAGACATATAATAAGCCAGAATTAATTTGGGATAAAACATAAAAATTATGAAAAATGCCAATCTAACAGCAGTGTTAATGAAGCTTAAAAACAGGGTTTATTTTCAAAAGTAGGCCTCAAACCTCCAGTGAGACCTAGGATTAAGAATCAGCCCGCCCCAAGACTCAACACATGCCAAAATGAAACCAAGGCTAAAAACGACAAAAAGAGGGAAAGGGGAACCTTAACAAAACAAAAGCAAGGATTTTTCCACATTATCCAAAAAAAGTATTTAGAACAGTAATTCAAGGGTTTATCCATCAAACTTGAATAAAACCTGACCGCTCGAGGCGACCTTTACACCCTTGATCTAACAACCCCTGTGAATGCGCCTGTAGCAACTGGAGGATGCATCTTAGCAACAGGATGCACAAAATGGCGGACAGGATGGCGTTGCATGGTTGTACTTCCAAGGGTCAAATTTATAAAGTTCACCTCTATTTCTTCCTTCACTGTTCGTGTTTGCAGGTAATCTAAAAGAATGTATGAGAGCTTTTTGTTATTTTTTTTGTTTCTATGATATTTTTGACCCTTTTTTCTGATTCTGAGTATTTGAATTTGAATTAGCATTTTGGTAGTTCAGAAATACAGGAAGGACTATTGGTTTTGATCTTTGCACGTTTCCTGACTCTTATCTTCTGGTCATCACTTTTACTTTTTTTATAGTTTATCCCTATGATGACAATTTATAAAATTTTTAAAAATTGCATGAAACACAAAAACAAACTTCAGATTTGGCATTTGTGCTTGTCAAAACCCTATATTCAATATAAAATTAGCTAGAAAATCCACTAGAATTTGCATAATTATTTTTAAAAAAATCAGAGATCATAACAATAGGAGGATCCATGTCCTTGGGCTTAATATATAAAAGGCAAGAAAAATACAAAAAAGGAATAAACAGATACATAAGAAACATAATACAATAAAATATAACTATTAAACAAAACATTGAAAATATAAACAGATAGAAAGCATATTGAATTACAGAATTTACATATTTATATTAAAAAAAACTAACAAATGAGATAAGTAAAAGGAAAAGCAGGCCTTATCTGATGGCTGCTTCACGCAGCTTCTGCTTAATCTGGTTATGTAAGGCTCTCTTTTCAACATTTGACACAGAAAAGCCCAGATAGGTATAAAATAAATAAAAACTGCTTTGGCTTTGGTTGATAAACTCTCTCAATTTTCTGTCTCTTATCAATAGCACCACCAAAGATTTGTAATAAAAAGTCAGAGGTAAATTTGATGTGATTATCATATGCAGTTTCTGAGCTTTCCAATATTTCAAGAAAACCAAGACTTTTTTTCTTCTTGCCGTGTCTTTAATTAAGTAATTTTAGTTTGATGGGATTTACATTTGCTTTCTAAAGCCGACACTCTTTCATCTATTGAAACCATCATACGATCGAGTTGTTTCACACAAGATATTTATATATCCTTCACATCATTATGTTGAGCACCAACAAATTTAGTTTGCTCTTCAGTTTACTCATCTCGCTGTTAATTTTCATCTCAAAACTATTCTCCATTTTCTTAAAGATGTGCTCTTCATTCTCGCCAACATTTGCCTGTAGCGCCCAGGGCATTTGACTGAATGGAATCTTTCCATCTCTTGTTGAATATGACTTATGTTCTAATGTATATTGTCCATTTGCTTGATTGTTAATCTTTTGAAATTGTGAACATTTTCTGTGCACTCTACATTTTCTTTTGATCGGTGTTATGGCTGACCTCCCAGGATTCTTCTTGAGATGCTGTCCTTACTACTAGCCTTACTCTCAGACTAGTAGTCCAGTCACTGTCTGCACTGTGTCCCACTCATGGGGTTGCTTCTGGCCTAACCCTAACCCAATCCTTACCTCTGTCTCTGCCTCTGCCATGGCCTTCCTTAGACCATAATGTGTTACAGTATCTGCTTTCGTTGTTCTCTTCCTTTTGTTAGATTTTCTCATTTAAATTGTACTGGGACATACTATACCCTAAGATGTGAGTATAGTTGCAGTGTTAAGCACAGATACAATCTAAAATTAAAGTGAAATTACTAAAAAAAAAAGGAGTAGTCTCATTGAAAGAGAAGCTGCCTCAAGCGTCCATGCCTGACAACGGAGAAAGCTAAAATTGATGAAACTAGGGCTATTCCGTAACAGTGCATGTGTATTGTGTAGATGTCTTCATACATCATAGAGATGACAGTAAGCCTTGTTGAGGACTGGGAGATTTGCTTGGAACCGCAATGCAACTTCAGCATTTCTTTAAAAGCAGCAGTAAAACTGGACCTACTTTAACATAACCAGCTTCAGCTTGGAATACAGGTGTGTAGTGATGTTTAAATTTGTAGCTTTGCTTTTAAAGATAACCTTCTTTCACAAAAGTACATACAGATATTGTACCAGTTTTCAGTGCTTTGGATAGACCATGCTGACCTGAACAGGACTTGAACTGAGTCAAGTACAGAGGGACAGACAGAAAGTGGGAAAAGTCTTCTACACTCGTCACAAGAAGAAAAATGTAAAATAAATAACACAGTAATATCATTGTGTAATAAGAAAAAAAAATGTTAAAACAGAACCTAAGACATTAAGCATGATTGTGTTTGCGTGTGATCTGTGGTAGACTGGTGTCCTGTTGACAACTGGTCAAGTCCTTGTATTCATAACTATCAATGTTCATATATTTAGGATGTGCAAGGAAACAGAAATACTCTGAAGAAGCCAACGTGGACTTGAAAGGAATACACAAAATCATTAGGGCCCTGGCCAAGTGTGTAATCAAATCTGGGTAAGTAATGCTGTGAGACAGCAGTGCTAACACTATGACTTTCCACATAGGAAATGCTACGTTCTAAAATAAATATAAAATAAATATCTCTCATATATATTTCTCTTCTGGTTCCACTTCAAAACCGGTCCCGCCCACAAGCAGCCGACACGGCATTTCTCAATTCCTATTCGTCGTCTTCCATGTCATGCACTATACTGGCCTGCTGAGCGTAATACCTCCAACAAGTACTCGAGGTGCTGCCACAATGGTAAAGTAGCTTTACCACCTTTGCAGGAGCCACCTGTGTCTTTACAACAGCTTCTTACACAGCAAACATCAGAAGCTAAAAATTATCATGAACACATTTGAGAATACAACTCTTCTCTAGCGTTGGCTTCCATGGGTGCATAGATAACTCAACCTCCTGGCCACGGACCATACTGTTTTAAAATACACAGGCAAATATATCACCAAATCTCTCCACTATATGCTAACACTTCTACCTCTCCAGGATATAGACAGTTGTATGTTTTTGACACAGCGCAAGCTACTGATACAATGCCCCGACATTGCAGCGATTTTCAGCAGAGAAAATGGTGAACCGCCTGCCGAAAGGAACATTTGCATCTATAATTCATTACATTTATATAGCGCTTTTCTCAGTACTCAAAGCGCTATCCACACAGGGAGGAACCAGGAAGAGAACCCACAATCTTCCACAGTCTCCTTACTGCAAAGCAGCAGCACTACCACTGCACCACCTGTGAGTATCCCATACGCAACTCCTTTAAACAGATTTCCACGCTCAATATGAATTGTGATCCTGTGGTTTACCCACTTTTATTCCCTTACGGAGACATTGGCTGGCACAAAGATTTGCAACATGTTCCTGATAAAAGAACCGCCAAGCGAATAAGGCTTACTCAATGCCAGATTAGCAATGAGGAATACATTTAGTATTTTGCACCCCAGCGGCAAACTATTCCAACAGTACGTCGTAGATGCGTATGTTAAAACGGAGGGCGCGCGTCTCAACTATCACAGATTACATCAACAAGATCTGTGCGTGGAACAATACAATGTTTGAATACAGACGCACTGCAAGCAAACACTGAAAATAACAACGTACGTGTAGGCAAAATGATCATATTACCTTCCACATTTCCAGGAAGTCCAAGATACATGCAACAAAACTATCAGGATGCCATGGCACATAGTACGTAAACTCGGAAAGCCTGATTTATTTATCACTTTCACATGTAATCCTACTTGGCTAGAAATTCTACATGCACACTGCGTCATACAAGAAGTATTTATTTCTACTTGATTTCTGAGTTCCTTTCTCACCGTTTTCCATTCCTATTCTTACACTGCCGTATGCTACGGTGGGCGTTGGCTAGTATTAATTAATTTACTAATTTCCAAATGTAGTTTGAACAGAGGCAAGGCCCACATTGGGCAGCATTCCACGCTAGGGGAAAAAACAGCCATGGACAATACATTTATTCAGAGTTGCCAGTTAGCTTAATCTGTATTTTAAGAAGAAACTATAGAATTACAGTAATCCCTCGCTGTATCGCGCTTCGCCTTTCGCGGCTTCACTCTATCGCGGATTTTATATGTAAGCATATTTAAATATATATCGCAGATTTTTTGCTGGTTCATGGATTTCTGCGGACAATGGGTCTTTTAATTTCTTGTACATGCTTTGTCAGTTGGTTTGCCCAGTTGATTTCATACAAGGGACGCTATTGGCAGATGGCTGAGAAGCTACCCAACTTAATTTTCTCTCTCTCTCTCTTGCGTTGACTTTCTCTGATCCTGACGTAGGGGGATTGAGCAGGGGGGCTGTTCGCACACCTAGACGATACGGACGCTCGTCTAAAAATGCTGAAAGATTATCTTCATGTTGCTACCTTCTGTGCAGCTGCTTCATGAAGCGACATGCTGCACGGTGCTTCGCATACTTAAAAGCACGAAGGGCACGTATAGATCTTTGCTTGTTTGTTTTTCTCTGTCTCTCTCTCTCTCTCTTTCTCCGCTCCTGACGGAGGGGGTGTGAGCTGCCGCCTTCAACAACTTTGTGCCGCGGTGCTTTGCATGCTTAAAAGCCAAACAGCCCTATTGATTTGTTTGCTTTTCTCTATCTCTCTGACATTATCTGCTCCTGACCCGCACTCCTTTGAAGAGGAAGATATGTTTGCATTCTTTTAATTGTGAGACGGAACTGTCATCTCTGTCTTGTCATGGAGCACAGTTTAAACTTTTGAAAAAGAGACAAATGTTTGTTTGCAGTGTTTGAATAACGTTCCTGTCTCTCTACAACCTCCTGTGTTTCTGCGCAAATCTGTGACCCAAGCATGACAATATAAAAATAACCATATAAACATATGGTTTCTACTTCGCGGATTTTCTTATTTCGCGGGTGGCTCTGGAACGCAGCCCCTGCGATGGAGGAGGGATTACTGTATCATGAAAAACCTTTGTGACCACCTGTAAACTCCACAAAGACAGTGCTTATGCATGAGTTAGAACTAAGGATATGAGATGAGTGGAGCACATGTGCTTTATTGTGGGTATTTACATCCTTCACTTATTCTATAACTTTGTGATGGCCAGAATGATGTTCTACATAGTGGTTTGCTGGGCCTGTAACATCACTTCAAGAGACGCCCACCGAATCAACAGGTTAATTGAAAGGGCACGCTCAGTTATAGGATGCACTCTCGAGCACCAGGAAATAATACAGGAGGACAGAATGAAGATAAAACATAAACAGTGATGCACATCCTCTCTCTGACATGCTAACATTCAGGACTTATGGCCAATAAATTATTCAACTGAAGTGTATTAAGAAACGCTACTGGAGCTCCATTATGGCTATGTCATTACATGTATACACAGTAATTCCTCATTGTGACATTCTTTTTATCCTTGACAAAGTCATAATTTTTCTTCTAATCTGTAACTTGTTGTTGCTTGTAAAATACTATTCTAATAGAGCTCTGCAATGGCCTGGCTATCTCTCTGGTGCTGCTTCCTGCTTTGTACAAATAGGTGCCACGCTTTGCAGCCTTGAACTGGTTAATCAAGTTTGAGAAAGTTAAATTGAGAATCTATTCAACTTTTCCACTGTTAACAAAATTCTCAGACCACCTCTTGTGTGTACTGACTCACAAGACCCAGTAAAAGAAAATGAAAATGACCAGGAGAATTGAAAGTCAAGAAAAGGAAAACAAGTAAATCTTTCATTAAAGCCAGAATGCGATCAAAAATAAAGCTCATAGGCCAAAACAATAGTGAGGATTGAAAAAAACCAGAAAGGACTAAATAATGTTTTTTTAAAGCAGTGAGAAAAGGTTAATCCATCAATCTCAGATAACCCAGAAATGATCAGGGAGACTTTGTTTGTCGCAAAACATTACAAACAAGTGCACCTTGGGGAATCCTTGGAAAGATCTCCCTGTAGACAGCAGCAGCAGAAGCCAAACAGGAAACAAAATGGTGTCACGATAAGAAGTTGGGAGCATGCACTGATTACAACACGTTGCCACACCCACCGCACAACAAACCACCCAGATTGGGACCTGAGTGCAGCCTTGCAATGGAACGGGTGACACCTCAGCACCACACCAAACAGTGTGAGGTTTTTTTATGGTGGCTGAAGTGCCAATCCTGCCACCAACCCCCAAGCTTTCCCTGCAAGTTGGAGGACCTGCTTGCAGGGCTGGATGCAGATTAATGTCATACCCAGGATGGAGCAACTGCAGGTTAAGGGCCTCGCTCAATGGAGTAGAGTCACTTCTGGCATTTACGGGACTCGAACCGACAACTTGCTGATTGCAGGTGCAGATCCCTGGCCTCAGAGCCACCACCACGGTAAAATGTGATTAAATTGTAAACTTTTTCAGAACAGGTTCTAGACCAAATTAAACCCCAAATTTGAGTTCATTGAGGTGCAAAAACTTACAATTCATAAACAGATTGATAGGAACTGCACAGTAATTTACACAAAAATATGTATAAAAGTTCATAACACCGAGAAGTGATGGGCAAATTTATACATAAGGAATAGGTGGAGGTAAACTGGAGTACAGTCAGGTCAATTATTAACAAAATGTCTCATTTGTAAATGCTCAGTGCAGAAGATTCAAAATGATAGATAGATAGATAGATAGATAGATAGATAGATAGATAGATAGATAGATAGATAGATAGATAGATAGATAGATAGATAGATAGTGTGACAGATTGAGGTCGCTGTCGTCCTCTTGAACCCTCTGACTTGACTCCAGACACCAGGTAAAAGTCCAAATACTATATTTATTGGAACAATAATGTGCACAAAGCACCCTCCACTCCACAATATTCATAAATCAATAAACACACTAATCAATATAATAATCAATCCTCCACACTCCCAGACACTTTGCCACCCTTCCTACCAGCTCAGCTCCGTGTACTGGTTTCCCAGAGTCCTTTATATAGTCCCTGACCCGGAAGCGTTTCGCCCTCTCTGTCCACGTGACTAGGAACACTTCCAGGTCATATAAAAACTCTTCTTCTTCACCCCGGAGGCACGTCGTTTCTTCCTGTCATGTGATCATGACGCACCTCCAGGTTATAGGGCACGTAAGAGTCCGATAGCCCCCTTACAGCGACTCCTGGTGGTCTCCAGGGTATCCAGCAGGGCTGCGCATATAAACTACACAGTCCATGATGTCCTGCTGGAATTCTAGGAACGTCCATGTTGTCATGAGGGCTCCATCTGGCGGCCTGGGGGTGAGAATCGGAATGTTTAGCCAGCCACATCTCACAATAGATAGATAGATAGATAGATAGATAGATAGATAGATAGATAGATACTTTATTAATCCCCAAGGGGAAATTCACAATGGGCAGAAGCAATGCTCTCTTCAATACATACGTTGGGCACAAAAACCTCTATGCAGTAAATGAAAAGGTAAAGGCAACTTTAATAGGCTGAATACTAAGAAAACACATAGGAAAGATATTATATCAGTGATAAAAATGTGCACTGAACTGAAGATCAAGTATGAAATGGATTAAATATTGATGTATATTGGGTGAGCATGTAAGAGAAGATATTTAAAGGACAAAACCTGGAAAGAAATGACCAGTGGGAAAATACCACGTTATAGACAGGGCACTGAGGTCATCAATAATTTTGCTGATTTTTGTGTTTAAAAAAGATCTGTGCTGATGACCAGTAAGGTCTGTATGAGGAGCTGTACCCAATCTTTTACCTGCTTTAGAAATATCTGACAATGTGGGCATTAATCACTTTTCTTTTTTTTTATGTTCTTTTGTTATTTGGGTGCTTTCATTTTGACTCCATTTTTGAAGGGGAGTAAGCAAGTGAGCAGTTTGGTGTGCAAGGCCACTGAGACGTGTGCTGCTGGGAACATGGTGCACACGTCGCATTATAGAAGATATTAAATAACATGCACAAGTTACTTAAAATAAAGAGAAGCGTTTAAGAAAAATGTTTTGGCTAGGAAAACCAATTTAGCTCATACTCTAGTTGGACTTTGTTCCTGACGAGAAATTTACTCTTATCTTGAATACTTTAGGCGCTGATTAAAGCCACTGGTGTATAGACGACCAGTTTATCTGACTTTCCTTTGATTTTTCATTGAAGACCTAATAGAAACTTTACTTTTGTCAGTTATGACAAATATTCTTTTTTAAGAGTTTATTAAAAACAAAAGTTGTTAATGAGGACTTCACAAACTACTACAATTTAATTGAAGCACAGGGCATTTGTGTGATTGTACTAAAATGAAAAAATAAAACAACCATACATCAAAAAAGAACAATGAATTGAACAAGAAGTTGCAAATAGATTGTTATGCCAAGTTCCAAAAAGGATAAAACAATTTCAACTTGAAATGTAGGAGGTTGCAGTAATTTTTGCCCGCCTGATTGTTTTAATTTTGAGTTTTTTATTTCAAAAATGAATACTGGTGTATTGTTTTTGGTTTGTTTAAAAGCAGCATATAACCAGCATAAATATCTTCTTTTATTATTCTGTCAGTAACAGCATAAGGGCAGCATATTTTATTTCCTGGAATCACTGTTGTTGTAAGTAATGGGACTGGTTGCCAGTCACGTGATTGACAGAAGTGTGACGAGGGACATAAACAATTTAGGTGGCCACCACAGAGCAGTCAACATTCAAGGCAATGCCCACACTTCTATATTTCCATTTAAAAAGTGTGTTTTGAAACAAAAAAATCTCCATCCACACTTGCATTTTCACATTGTTGATGAAAGCCTGTCTGTCCACACTAACATGACCGACGACACCTGAGACGTAGACGTTTACCTACACTGGGCATGCACACATCAGCAGAATAATCCTTGAAGGAGTAACGACCTCCATCCACAGGGTTTACTGTAATCTGAAAACTGTAGCAACCGCTAAACTATTCGTCTTTTGCACAACTATGCAGCATTCAAACTGTAAAAATTGACATAAGCAACACAACAAGTGCCATGGAAAGCAACTCCTCTGTGTGTGCTATTTTACAAAATGGTTTTCTTCATTGAATGAAGAGAAATCAAGGAATAAAGTGTTGTAATGAGCAGGGTCCAAACAGGGGAGGGTTACATAATAAGCAAGAACAAATTTGTGATTAGAGTCTTTGTTTTTAAAAATTGGGGTTTTCTTCCATCCACCTTAAATACAGAGACTGGTGTTTTTAGAGGTCTGTGGCTTTGGAGAGCATTGGGTTTATGAGCACTGACGTAATGTGAACAAAAGGTAAAAATGGAAACTAATGTCAGTGTTTCTAAATGAAAAAAAGCAGTAGTGTAGACGTAGCTCAAGATTAGGAAAAAAACACAAAAAGACATACAAAGGAATGTAATTATTTAGGGAAATTAATAGAAGGCAGCCAGAACTTCCCATCAGTGTTTTCAACTGCTCTTATTATGTTTTGGGGACTTCTCCTAGTTGGTTAGTATGCCAGTTCACATAAAGTAAAACTCTTTTGTGCATTTCTGTCGCTATTAACAGACCTACTGATACAAAGGAGGTAAAGAGAAATTAGAATCTGGATCCTTTAATTTGAAATAAAATTATTGCATGTCACAACCATTTTGAAGGCACCATGTTAAAGGGTAACCAACCTGACTAAAACGATACAGAACTCTGCCATTTGATAATCTTAAAGGAACATCAGATGCACATTAGTTATGTTAAAGGAGTAAATGCGACTTCTAAACTCTGCTGGGGAATTCAGAGTTTTCTTTTGCACCTTCCTAATTTAAAGAATATTTAAAGGGTATCTATGTTCATAATTTCATTTTTTTTTCGATTTGTAGGGTTGTATTTTTGAACAACTAATATAGATATTGTTACAAAGTTAACTAATCTCCCTTTGGAGGGTCAGGGGGAGGTTGCCTTTATGTTGCTAGCAGTAAATAGCTGGCTTGTTCACAGATGGATTTTTATTTTACATACAGTATAGTATTCCCACATGATTCCATGTAGTGGGAAAAATATAGTGTAAAAGACTTGCCAGGATGTCAAAAAGAATTCTTTTATCTCAATTTCAGAGCCTCAAGAGCTTGATTGGGCCACAAGGTCAGTGTGTTTATTTGGTTTGAGGACTGAAAGACTTTTTCAATCTCTTTGCATGTCACTGTACATTCTAAACTGGTGCCAGGTGGGCTTCAGTGAGCAATTTCTTTACACAAAAGGACACAAATGGACTGCTGCCCTTTCTTATTATTGCGCTACTTCTTTGTGTCATGGTTACTATTAAACACACCAATGCTGATGAGCCCATAATGCTACAAATCTAATGGATCTTAATCATAGTGTTGTTATATTGTAGGGAAGCCAAAATCTTAAATGTCATTGTAGAAAGCCCAGCTTTACCAATCCTTACTATATTGTGACCTGCTTAATAGAAGATAACACGTTTAATGTCAATAGAATGCATGACCTGCCTAAAGACTAATAAAGTCAGGGCTTTTCTAGGGGTTACCTGCAAGGCTGCTAGTAATGAGGGCCAAGTATCTGATTATTCAAATAAAATACAATTCGAACAACAGCAAAATAAATATTATAAAAAAGCATGAAAGGCTAACTGCTTCACTTAGTTAAAAGTAATTGATTCAAATAGAGGATCATAAATGTAGTGCTTCCAAAAATGATTTTGTCTGTTACATTTATTTACATTACATTAGCACATGTGAGTCATATATTAATTGGCTTTGTTGGCAGTCTCTTGGAATAGTATTATCAACATTTGCATCATTTGATTATAAGGCAGAACTACTCTCTTAAAACCTACAATTTTTGCTGACCCTTACAAGGCGTTGCTTAAATTATTTTTACATGAAGATGGCACGGTGTCTCTTATCAGCTTAGAGCATCGGCAATGGTTATCAAGGGCCAGAAAAGCTCTCACATGAATGTTGTCTACAATAAGCTATCCTGTCATCTAATCAAAAATCACACTTCAACGTTTGAAGCAAAGCTACTCATATTGCCTTACAGTACTTGAATCCCAGGATCAATTATTTTGGCCATATTTTACATTTTAAATTTTCAAATTCATCCATTTTTATGACCAGATTTCTCCTGGAGGCTTCAATTCCTTTCTGAGTTTAATGACATTATCAGGTTGATCAGTGAGTATAAATTGCTCAACACGACTGATCATGTCAGTGCACACAACGTCAGCCCAAACCAAATGAGTTTCCTGCTTTGCAACTTTTTGCAGCCAATTTTGACTCAAGTTTCATACAACTCTGACCTAGATAACCAACATAAAAAAAAATGGGTGGCACATAATGTGACAGGTTTGCCTATTTATTGAATTGAGTTAACACCTCCAGAACTCAAACTTAGGGCTGATCAGTTTATCTTGGGATAGGAAAAATGAGGACATTACCCTGCTGGGCTTGGGCCTAGGCAACTGCAGTTTCTTCTTCAGTGCCTTCAAGACGTGCAACTAGCAAGCAGGAAAAGGTAAAAATAAAAAATTCAATGTGCAGTGAAGTCATTTTTGCTTTCTAATTGAGAGAAATAGATGCAGAGAATTTGGCACATATTCTAAACAAAACTTTTATACTCTATCACTGATCTGTCAGCCATCTAAAATGGTAATACGAGGGGAGCCTGGAAAGACTTGCTTCACTGACATGACCTTATATAATCAGCAGTTATAGGTTATAATCCTAACCGTAATACTGTGCAATATCCAGTACTGTCAAACATACGGACACTCAGAGCACATATAAATCATGAACGTGAGGGTTGATTTTTTGTCTCTTCTGTTGCTATACCTCTTCAATGATACGGCACCTGATCGAGCGTAAAATCACCACCGAGCACCACATCAGATTAGAAATAATTCCTTTAGTTATTGTTATTACAATAAAATGGTATGTAGAATCTTAACAAACTGGAAAAGACTATCAAGCACAGCACTGCAGGCAAAAACATATAAAAAAGAACGGGGAGCATCCCCAGTTTTACTTTGGGATCAGGTTTTTTTTTATAACTCTTGCATGGGAAAAAAAGAAATAGATGTCCGCCTGTTAACGTACACCATCACGTACATACATCGGGAACTGTGATCGCCAACATTTTATTTGAAAAAAGAATGCTATACAGTATTAACTTTCCTTCACTCAGCACACCACTTAACCGGAAACATCCCCTGTGGACTGACAGGCAAACCTTTCCAACAATCAGTGTTCTCCTTTTGTTTTGCCAAGGTAGATACCCTTTCCTTACACTTTTACTTGCCGTAACCCTTCTGATTGTGAGTGCGTCATTTCTAATTTTGCGCAGCACATTTAATTTTACACGTCACCTCGTTTGAATTGATTGTGTGCATCACCTTTTTTAATTGTGCGGCATCACATTTAATTCTGCACGTCACCTGTTTTGAATGTGCACGTCACCTGTTTTGAATGTGCACGTCACCTGTTTTGAATGTGCACGTCACTTGTTTTGAATGTGTGCGTCACCTTAAGTGTGCACATCACCTTTTTTTTAATTGTGCAGCACAACATTTAATTGTGCACGTCACCTGTTTTGAATGTGCGCGTCACCTTAAGTGTGCACATCACCTTTTTTAATTGTGCAGCACCACATTTAATTGTGCATGTCACCTGTTTTGAATGTGCACGTCACCTGTTTCGAATGTGCGCGTCACCTTAAGTGTGCAAGTCACCTTTTTTAATTGTGCGGCATCACATTTAATTGTGCACATCACCTGTTTTGAATGTGCGCGTCACCTTAAATGTGCACGTCACCTTTTTTAAATGTGCGGCACCACATTTAATTCTGCGCATCACCTCTTTTGAATGTGTGCGTCACCTTGTTTAATTGTGTGCAGTACACCTTCTTTGGAACAGGAACCAGACAAAATGTTTTCCATAGCACTGGCACTTTTTTAATACCCAGGCTCAAGTTGAAAATCCTAAGTAGTACACCACAGAGCTGTGAGGTGCAGATTTTGTCACCTATGGGGCCACCGTAGGAACCAGAGAACAGGCAAGAGTCACAAAAAGGGTAAACTCAGATTGCAAAGTTTGTAAATAGGAAATGGCAAACAACCTGTTATTGTTAAATAGTTTTCCATTCTATTTGAAATTTTAAACAATTTAAAAATCTGCCCTATTTTAAGATGCCATTGATTACAACATGAGTTTCTGCACACAGTGACATTTGCAAAAATCAGTGCAACAACACTTGAAAAGTGCACTGTGTAAATGTAAAAGGCACACTGCAAAGAATATTAAAATATTACTAACAGATGTGCAGAATCTGTCACAATAAGTGGCCCAAGGATGTGCAAAAGAACAATCAAATGGAAGCTAAGAAGTAAGTACTGACATTAAAACAGAGTTTGTCAATTCCAGAATGAATCTGAAATGCTGACATCTCACCACGCATGCAGACCTGCTTTTATAGAGAATGGAATAGGGCCTCCATGATCTCACATGTTTCCAATCATCCGTCCATTTTCCAGACCCACTTATCCTGAACAGGGTTGTTTAGACATGCCAGTTTACATGACCACTGTGTAGTATGGTGTCTTTCATGTAAGAAAATGACATCATTGCCATTTTGAATCCATAAAGAGAACAGAAGATTGTCAACAGGGAAAATAATAAGAAAAACAAATAAAAATGATTCAAAAAACTTTAACAACACTGTGAAAATCTTCTGTAGCAAAAATGACAAAAGGGAACAGCACAGCATAGTCAATAAAATGATGGATAATCAAGTGTTGGTAAAAAGCTGGCAAGAAATTACTTACTTTATAAGTGTAAGTAAGTGGAAAGCGTTTCACTATGTTTCAGGACTAAAAAATATTAGCAAAAGATTTTATGTTATATTATTATTTTGTAATCATTTAGATTTTTTTTGTAAATATTTTTTTTTATCATTTTTGAATTCAAGAGAAAAGGGGGACAATATCAAAAGGAGAATAAAGTTAAAATTAGATTTTTGTAATAAAATTGAAAAACAAATGAGATGAAAAGTTTTGAGGACCAGTCTGATGAAAGAAAAAAGTGCAGGAAGGTAGTAAAAATTTAAAAGAAAGGTCACGGAATGGCAGAAACCCTGACTTCCCAAGAAGATCACCAAGTGTATGAATACCCAAAGTGGACCAGTGCAGATATGAGATGGGATGCCCAAGAATATTAAGAGCTTTATTTTGGAAGATAAGGGTCTGTAAACACCATTTGTGCACAAAACACAATCATGCCGCAATTTCCCAAATAACTGGAGAGCATATGAAATAATAAAACCTAATTTTTCAGAGATAGATTTTGTTTGGTTTAGATTGAAAAAAATATATGACAGATACGGCAGGAGACCTAGACTAGTTTCAGTGAAGAACCATGAAGGGGTTGAAGAGAGAGGAAACAACCAATGAGATAAGGGGCACAAAATGAAGGATTTTGTAAAGCTTGGGAAGGGACAGGCCTCCGTTAGCCCTGGCCAAGATGAGAACTGAATGTTTATTGAGTCAGAATCAGAAAACTTTATTAATCCCGAAGGAAATGACTTATGTTACAACTTAACAACAGACAAGGGACATGTTACACTAAGAGCAAGTATAAAGTAATCATGTAAATATAAATAAAGTATAATAAATGTAAGTATCAAACTAGAGTGTAGAGTGTTGCACCTTAAGTTAATATTGCACATTCTGAGAACAAATAAGGTTATTCTCATGTGAAGAGAAGATAATTTATTGCACAAGAACAGATAGCATGTTGGACATTTCAAGTACTTGAAAAATGTACCTGGATATCCAATAAAGAAAAAGGGTAATAACGTAAAGTGTGGGTGAGTGACCGGAAAAGGAGTTCTAGAGTCTGATGGCTGTGGGGAGGAAGGATTTCCTGTGACATTCAGTGGAGCACTTGATGCTAGTCAGTCTACTGCTGACAACGCTCCTCTGTCCAACCACAACACTATGAAGTGGCTGATTAGCGTTTTCAATAATAGACCGAAGCCTAGACAACATTCTCTGATCTGCCGCAGTTTCCAAGCTGTCCAGCTTCTCTCCTACCACAGAGGCAGCCTTCTGAATTAGTTTCTTTAGTTTCCTGATGTCTGCCACTTTCATGCTGCTCCCCCAGCATGCCACAGCGAAGAAAATGGCACTGGTCACCACGCTGTTATAGAACATCCACAGCATAGTGTTGCTGACACTAAAAGATCTGAGCTTGCGTGGGAAATACAGCCTACTTTGACCCTTCTTGTATATGGCCAGCGAGTTCCTGGACCAGTCTAGCTTATTGGTCATATGCACCCCTAGATACTTGTACTCCTCAACGATCTCCACCTCCATACCCTTAATAGACAGGGGAGTGACTGGAGATCGGGATCTTCCTAAATCAACTACCAGTTCTTTAGTTTTACTGGTGTTGATCTGCAGTTGATTTAGCTCACACCAGTCAACAAACCTGTCCACTACCTTCCTGTATTCCGTCTCTTCTCCATGTCTGATACTACCAACTATTGCAGAGTCATCAGAGAATTTCTGCAGATGGTAGCCCTCTGTTTTGTAACTAAAATCTGTAGTGTACAGGGTGAAGAGGAATGGTGACAGAACTGTCCCTTGTGGAGCACCAGTGCCACACAACACAGTGTCAGACACAGAGCCCTGTAGCCGCACAAACTGTGGCCTTCCCCTCAGATAGTCCATGATCCACGAAACTAAGGGAGCATCCACCTGCATTTCCGATAGCTTACTCCCCAGTCTGGCTGGCTGGATGGTGTTAAAGGCACACGAGAAATCGAAGAACATAATCCTGAGAGTTCCTCCTGGCTTGTCTAGGTGACTGTAGGCACGGTGCAGCAGGTAGATGATTGCATCTTCGACTCCAATCCTCGCCTGGTAGAAAAACTGAAGAGGGTCCAGTGCTGACTTCACCTGGGGGCGAAGTATTTCCAGGGCTAGTCTCTCAAAGACTTTCATGATGTATGTGGTGAGCGCCACTGGCCTGTAGTCAGAAGGGGCACTAGGATGTGCCTTCTTTGGTAAAGGAACCAGACAAGATGTTTTCCATAACACTGGCACTTTTTTAATACTCAGGCTCAAGTTGAAAATCCTAAGTAGTACACCACAGAGCTGTGAGGTGCAGACTTTAAGCACCCTTGGGCTGATGCCATCAAGGCCTGCCGCCTTGTCAGAACGAAGTCTGCGTAATTCTCTCATGACTTGGTCTTCTGTAAAGGTGGTGGATGGTTTGGTTGTGCCAGTGTGTTGTGGATAGAACAGGGGGTGGGCAGAGTAGGGTTCAGCTGGTAAGGAGGGGGTAGGAGATAGTGATTCACCGCACTCTTTCACCTGTAATGAGTGGTGGGAGAAGGAAGAGTTAGCAGGTGAGGTATTGATGGTGGTGTCCAGGGATACATTGTCAGCCACAGAGTTGGAGCTGCAGGGCAGGTTGGACTGAGGCATGCTGTCAAACCTACTAAAAAACAGGTTCAATTCAGTTGCCTTTTCTCTGTCACCCTCAGTCCTCTGGCAGCTTGAATTAAAACCAGTAATTGCCCTCATGCCCTTCCAGACATCTCTGGTGTTGTTCTGCTTCAGCTTTTGTTCCAGCTTCATCCTATAGCCATCCCTCTCCTCTTTTATTTTAACAGACAACTGTTTTTGTACCCTCTTCACTGCTTCTTTGTCACCTGACCTAAATGCTCGCTTCTTTTCATTCAGGAGAGCTTTAATGTCTTTGGTGACCCCTGGTTTGTTGTTAGGGAAGCAGCGTACAGATTTTAAAGGTACAGTGATGTCTACACTGAAGTTAACGTATTCTTTGACACAGTCAGTGAGACCATCAATGTCCTCCAAGTGAGGCTCACAGAGAGTGTCCTAATCTGTTGCCTCACAACAATCCTGTAAAGCTACACTGGCTTCCTCTGACCACTCCTTCATATTGCTCGGGTGATTTAATTTATAAATTAAAAAAAAAATGTAATGTCAGATTCCATATTGGAAATCAATACATTGTACAATTGGTTCAAGAATGCAGATTTTTTTAATAGCTGCCAAATAAAAAAAATCTAAAACTGAAAGATTTGTTTAGAGAAAGGATGAAATTCTCACCCTTGTTGATTCACAATAACATAGCCCATCTCTGGCTCATATTTGAGCCTAAACAAAGTTTGGAATAGTTTGACAATCTACAATTCAATTCACCGTAGTCTGAGCAGCATCACAAAGAACTGGCACTTTTCATGAGACATACATGATTTGATGCAGTGAGTGCAATGCTGAAATGATCGTTTCATCACATATCACATGGATTAAAATAATTGCATGCCATGAACCAATCGGCTACAAGACCACCCTGTCACGGGCCACCACTGCAGTTCTAACTATTTAAGTACATCAGTTGAGGCTGAAGGAGTGCAACATGAGCAATGTCAGCATCACCGTATCAAAAATCTGTTTCACTTTCTGCTATCTCTCCACACCACGAATTCCTCTATTACTGAGATCAAGACAACGTCTAACTGTAATAAGTGCAATGTAAGTAAGTCTTAACCTTTTAAATAATACGGTGATGTATCAAGGAGCAGGCAAAAATCATAGTCAAAAGGACAGGCTAAGGTTAAAGCACTGATGATAAATAAGGAAACAAGAACTGAGCATCAAGGGCAAATATGTAATCAAAAAAACCCAGAAAATGTTAAGACACCTAACAGAAATCAACCCTCTGACAAAAACAAAAGTGGTTTAATGTGGTTCCCAAAACTATAGTGCTGCACCGCCATCTTTTTCATACTTGTGGTGATGATATCATCCTTCACAAGATTCGGGTATGCAGTATGACTAGCCGATCAAGCTGACGAAATGAAAACAATCTCATTAAAATCGTGTCCAAAAAAGCAAAACGTTAATAGTATAAATTAGGAAAAATTGAAATGTTAGGATTCTAAAACGGCTGCACGGGGCTCCTATTTATACTTCTCCCTTTAAAAGTTTCTGCCATCTTTCTCTAATCCAAGCACGTGTGTCAAATGATCTGCTTCTCTTCTATAACAAGACAGGCTTCTACCACTCTCACCCTGGGACAGCAGTTCTGCGAAGCACCATGACACAATACTTTCTTGCAAACTCAGTAATGTGAATTGAGTCATTTACACATACCGTAACATATTCCTTTTAAGGAAATCCACAATTTGGATTTTCAGACTTTCAAGGGATCCAAAAGATTAGCTGAGTGATCCAAGATACTTCAGCATCCCCAGAAATTTGAAACTTGGTTTCTGACCACCCATAACCTTGCATTGAATTAAGTGTTGTTACACACATGTGCATAGGAGGCAGCTGAAGGGCTTAGAGATGAATGATAATACGTCTGCCCGTTTTGGGGGTCGGGGTGCACTAATGCTCTTTCTGAGTCCCACCAGGAGCCACCGCCTCGACTCGGGACACATCACTTTCGGTCCTGGCCCCGAGGACGACATCACTTCCCCCAAACTTCCTATAAAGCCTCACACCTTTTCCCTGGAAGTCAGTTCTGTTTTGGACTCTGTCTTGTAAACTTGACTCAACAACGAATCATTTACTTTTGCAGCCAGGATACTGAATTATACGGGTGGCTGCCCCAAACCTTGCCATGTCTCTTGTCTCTTCTTCTCACAGTGTGTTTGGTAAAGTTATGTTTTGTGTCCTGTCAAATGTGAGCACATACTAAGCATCTGCTATGCTCTAGCAAGGTAAAAAAGTACACCCAAAGTGCGGGAGACAGCAGCCGCTAATGCCTCCTTCTTTTTCACAGGATTTTGCCTGCATGTGCTGCCCCTTCCACCCTGGGACCAATATCAAGAACAACAACACCAGAAGTCAGTGTTAACTGATGAACCCACTTCCCAGAAACTATGCATTTTTAAGAAATTCCTAAAATTGAGCACCTTGAATCTAAAAAGAGCCAGCTAATGCAAACAGAAACACGCAAATTGAATTTGAATGTGAATTTCCCATTGGGATTAATAAAGTATCTATCTATCTATCTATCTATCTATCTATCTATCTATCTATCTATCTATCTATCTATCTATCTATCTATCTATCTATCTATCTATCTATCTATCTATCTATCTATCTATCTATCTATCAAAAGATACCCAGTCATTTTTGTACTGTTTTGCTCTTCCTTTTCCTTCTTATTCTAGGCCTGGATGGACCCAAATCCTTTACAATGTTCCTATCTCTTCTAATTTCTTTTTTATGGTGAATTTAAGTTTTAAGTATTTGTGCCCATAAAGCTTAATTCCCAGAAGTTAGTCAGAGATTAATTGGATGAATACATAGAGTTGTGTCTGTCCGTGTTTTTGTTATAGTGTTTACAGTCTGGACTATCAGAAAAACAAAGATCTTTAAATTGTATTCTGCATGTCCCGCAGTAAAATGATGCTAAGGTTATTTCCATATTATGAGTAGAAAAAAGCCTTCCCTGTCACCTGAGGTCCAAAGTGCTTCACACTGTCTCTAAGACACCTTGTATTAATACAAAAATGATATATTTTAATATTGTAAATTTAAGGGAAACATTCTCATTTTTCATATTTTAAAGCATAGAAAGTTCTCC
Organism: Erpetoichthys calabaricus; assembly: GCF_900747795.2. Lineage (NCBI taxonomy): Eukaryota > Metazoa > Chordata > Cladistia > Polypteriformes > Polypteridae > Erpetoichthys > Erpetoichthys calabaricus. Next base: position 24,818,649 of record NC_041409.2, on the reverse strand, counting down.
AAAAAAATGTAATGGCCTATAAAAAAGAAATCAAGCATATTTTCCATCAGAATGGGTTGAAGGTTTCATAATCTTTAAATAGTGCAAGTAGTTGGATTATACCCAGTGGGTGTTACTTGTCCTGTGGTGGAACTGACTGCATATTACTCGACAAGCCATGAAACTAATTATTACTGTGAGAAACAGAGCTGCTCTGCATTTTGATTTAAGCACTTACTTTTCAGAATATTTATTCTCTTTGTTAAAAAGTTACACAGTATCTTAAATATTTCCTGCACTGTAAATATTGTAACAACATGAAGGGAACTATGTGAGAATCAGAGGAATTGTTTCAGCCACCTTACCCCAGACTACTTTTTTTGGCCCTGAAAAGAAGCTTTTGTCTCATTTGCGTGCCTCCACTGTGCCACCAGGTCTTCTTTATTGCTTTGTGCTCCCAGCTGCTTCATCTGCTCAGCCAGCACACACACACACACTCACTGGCCGGATCCCCTTTACTCCACTCAAATGGCGTCAGAAGCAACCCAACTGAAACACTATCTTCCAGTTCTGTGAGGGAACCCAAGACCAGGGTCCTCCTGAAGCTCACTGTGTGCTTGTTGTGAGCTCTGATGTCATTGCACCTCCTGATATTAATAGGGTGATGGGTGGCTTGCTCTGAATCCTTGTCATCAATATGGTGTTGTTGATTACGCTGGTCTACAAAAAAATATTTTTTGTTTGCTTCTGGGTTTTTTACACTAATTTCATATATGAAATCGGAATTAAGCTAGCACGTCAGGTTTTTGAAATACACATCATTGACGTTTTGACACTTTTGAATATCAATATAATATATTAACACGATATCTGGAGTTTGGACTCTGGCCCACCAAAATCGTTTTGATGTGTTTATTCTGAAAACAAACCAGAAGACGATACCAGAGACACGTTAAAGCATATTTATGCCAATTTACCTCAATATAAAAGTGAGGTCAGCATGCCCAAAAATGCGGGAGGCCCTCACATTTGTGCTAGTACTGCACATCCGTCTCTCTTTGCAAGAACCAACAGTAGTCAGTCATCTTGCTCGGAGTGAATTTTTCCCCGATATCAGTTTTCCATCACCTTTATATCCTGATGAAATACTTCCCTATACTCATCGCTGACATCGCCCAGATTTGGTGGAAAAAAGTCGAGATAAGAACGTAAAAAATGTGTCTTCAGTGACATCCTGGCTCTCGTGAGCTGATACGCTTTCAGCATATTCTCCACAGGCTCAGTATAATTCTCTGCTCTGTGACTGTCAAGAAAATTCTGGACAACCTGCACGAATGAGGGTGCTGATTCAGTTTCCTTTTGAACTCCTCGTCAAGCATCAGTTCACGGATTTCAGGGCCAATAAAAACACCTTCCTTAATTTTGGCTTCACTTTTCTCGAGACCAAACTTATTTCTTAAATGCTGAAATGCATCGCCTTTACTGTCCAGTCACCCTAGTTGTCCAAGACCTGGAACATCATAACTAAAAAATGGGACGTGCTGGACGAAAAATGGTTTTCCAGATTTGGAGTCAGCAAGTGAAATTTGTTAAAGTACAGGTGAAAGACTCCCAGTAGCAAAATGCTTGTTGACCAGTGTTACGGTTGTGGGAAGTAATATATCCAACTATAAAAATAGTTTCTATAGTGATACATTTACAGGCCTCTTAGTTACATTCAATTGTACCAAACCATATTTTGCATGGTGCTATTGTGATGTGTATTGCGTTACAGTAGGGTTATTTATCTATATTAATTCTAACAATACGGAACTGGTAAAAACAATGAATTTCTAGTTGGTGTTTTGTATTTCTAGCATCAAGCTCTCTTTTTATTTTGATACATGTACGGACCTCTTAGTTCAATTCAGTTGCACAATTTCAGTGTTGACATTGGTTGAATACAGCGTACAGTGCATTAGAGAAAGTTTAGCTTTTTAACTATCCTAGCGATATGGAAGTGCTCAAAACAGTGATTTCCTAGGTTAACGATACCATACTGTATATCACTTTATAAACTGTTTCTACAGTGATAGGTTTACAGGCCTGTTAGTTACCTTCAGTCGTACCAGACCACATTTTGTATGTTTTTTTACACTATGTATTGTTTTACAATGCAGTTATCCGTCTATGTATCTATTCTAATAATATGACACTACTATAAACAATGAATTCCTAGATGGGGAGTTCTGTTTCTACCCTCAAGCACTGTGTGTACTTCGAGACATTTACAGACCACTTAGTTCAATTCAGTTGTACCGTGTCACTGTTTATATTGTTTCAATACACTATACAGCGCTTTACAAAAACTTGGGATTTCTGGCTGTTCTATCATATGCAACTGCTGTAAACGGTGATTCCTGGTCAGAAGGTACAATTTCTAGCATTATAAATGGTTTCTACTTTGATACATTTACAGTATATGGCTCTTATTTATATTTAATTGTATCAAACCACTTTTTAAATGGCTTAATTACACTAACATTATTATTCCTATAGGGTTAGCTCTGTGATTGTCATAGCAATATGAAACTGCTAAAACAATAAAATAACAAATACAAATGAAATTACCAATAAATAATCATTTGTAAAGCTTCCACAACATAATATCTTTCATTCTTTCCTTGAAAACAGGTTGAAGAAATTGAGTGATTCTGTTGTTTTCAGCCTTTAGTAATCCAGCTGATGTGCATAATAAACAGATTACATTGTGACAGAGTACTACTTTGAGACTTCGTTTTATTCTGAAACCCTTCACATCGAAATGCCAGCAATATTATTTTAGTTACTGAGGCCATCATTGAACAATGTTCTGGTTTCTATGTCTGTTCTAATTTCTCTATACATTTTGAGAAAGTGTAAAAAATGAAGAAAATAGATAAAGAGGGTGAAATTTCTCTATCAAAATACTGATATGGGTTATATATATGAGAGTGATATATGATAACTAAAAGGCTCAAAAAGGGATAATGCCTTGCTGGACCAGGGGGTGGCAGAGTGCACTGATCCTTCCTATTTTTCATCTGCAGACCAACCACAGGAAATTCCACCTGGATTCAATGATGTCACTTCCCGTCCCAGGCCTGATGACATCACTTCCGGTTCCTGCCAGAATGATGTCATTTCCCCTGCCTGACTGTTTGTCTGCATGAACTGTTCTGTTTTGGACTGTCAAGACCTTTTCATTTTTGAACCAAAACATCATATTTGGCAGCCTATTTCATGTTTTCCTGTGTTTCTATAATATGAGTGGATAATATATATCCACTGCATCCACTAAGCAGTGTTATCTCCAGACAAAAGAGCAGCTTCAGCGACAGACTGCTGTCACCGTCCTGCTCCACTGACAGACTGAGAAGATCGTTCCTCCCCCAAACTATGCGACTCTTAAATTCCACCCGGGGGGGAAAACATTAACATTATAAAAAGTTATTGTCTGTTTTTACCTGCATTATTATCAATCTTTAATATTGTTTTTTTTTTTTTTTGTATCAATATGTTGCTGCTGGAGAATGTGAATTTCCCCTTGGGATTAATAAAGTATCTATCTATCTATCTATCTATCTATCTATCTATCTATCTATCTATCTATCTATCTATACAGTATATATAGTGAAATGTATGGTCCTTATATGGTAACCCAATTGTGGCACCCACTAGGGTACTTAAAACTTGGAGTCTGGAAGTGCATTCCTGTCGAGGTCCCTGAGAATCAATAGAGGGTGCTTGGTGCTGCCACCTAGTGTGTGGGGGATGGAGCCAATCCCGATCCTCGACTTTTCCCAGACCATCTGTAATCTCACCCTGGCCAGGTACAATTGTGTTTATTCATCCCGCTGCAAACTTGTTTGTATCGCCTTACTGGCCTCATATATATATATATATATATATATATATATATATATATATATATATATATATATATATATATATATATATATACACAAGGTGCAATCCAAAAGTTCCCGGAATGCATTTATTTAAAAGCATACACACCAAATAACAATTAATGGTGAACAGTTCCTACAAAATAGTCACCCGCTAAGTTGATACACCAATCCCAGTGAGATTTCAACCTTTCGAAGCACCTCTGGAAGTCGTTTTTTGCCAGTGTGTTCAAGACGTCGGTTGTTACCACTTGGATCTCCTCCACCGTCTCAAATCTGCATCCCTTGAGCCTCATCTTCATCTTAGGAAATAAAAAAAAATCAGACGGCGCTAAATCAGGGGAGTACGGAGGGTGGGGAATGGCAGTAAACTTTGTAGAAGCCAAAAATTTGCGCACAATCAGATATGTGTGAGCTGGTGCATTGTCGTGATGCAAAAGAAATGACTTGTCAGCCCACATCTGAAGACGTGTTCGGCGAATTCGATTTCGCAAATGCCTTAGAACATCCCTGTAGAATGCTTATTGCAACATTTCATGTCTTTCTTTTGCTGTTTTTCCCAGTTTAAAACAGAATTTAACACACACTCTTTGCTCTTTCAAATCACTCATTTTCACGAACAACCCTTCGCAGACACAACCGAAGTGTAAACGAGAACTGTCACTTGAAAAACAACTGCGCTGACATTGTAATGCATGATAACAGCTCTCAAGGACAACTTGAACTGCTATCTAGTGGCGATTGATATAACCAAACCCTTCTGGCTGCAGAATAAATGCATTCTGGGAACATTTGGATCACACCTCGTATATATATATATATATATAGTATAAATGGAACTAGAGCATTAGGCCTGCTTTCAGTACCAAGGACAGCTCTAATATTTTTTGTTTCATAATGCTAGTATTATTTTTTCCTTGGAACTTTTGAATATATTACAACTTGTTTATATATTTACGTGTTAAATTTCTGATTATTTTCTCCAACACTATCATTGTGAAATAGATATTGCAGGTAATTTCCAGATGTATGACAGGCAGTTAGGTGAAGATATCCTACTCTTCATGGCGAAAGATCCAGAAAGCATCTCAGTAATATTGCATCATAATTTTTATTTGGTATTATAATATGAGGGGCTAGCATATTTTGACAAAGAAATAAAAAAAGAAAACAGTGCTTCTTGAGTAGCCTCCAGTTTTACAAGCAGTCCTCTATCAGTCTCAACATTTGTTGGTCATATTCTTCTGAAAAAGTCAACATTTCTAACAGACGAGTACTTTATGAACATTATTTCAAATGTAAGGCTCATCACAGTAAGTCATTTGGTAACTTTTATTTAATTATTTTGAAGTCCTAAAGTTAGTTTATGCTCATAATAACCACAGCACTTTATGTCTTTTTTAACTATTTATATTCAAGCATATTACTATTTTACTTCATTTGTTCACTTACATATATATGGAGTTTTCATGTAACTAAAAGTTATAATATTAAAGTCAGAGGCCAATAAGGAGGAGAAGAAAACAAAAATTCAAGCTCGCTGAATGCAGGAGAAATTAAACCTCTAGGTGTCCTTCGTAGAAAAGACCACCCAGGAAACCGTAACATTTTACAATACATAAATGGGATGAAGATATTCATTATTCTTATGATATACTTTCCTAGAAGAACTGAGGCAACAGGTCACATTGATTGCTGGAGCATCCACAGTTTTTCCGACAATCAAAAACAGTTGCTAATTGCTTTGATCAGGTGAAAAAGAGATGGCCTTCCCTCCATTTTACATTAGCAAGGAGAATCAATGTTGATAAGATGAGATAGATAGATAGATAGATAGATAGATAGATAGATAGATAGATAGATAGATAGATAGATAGATAGATAGATAGATAGATAGATAGATAGATAGATAGATAGATAGATACTTTATTAATCCCAAGGGGAAATTCACATTCTCCAGCAGCAGCATACTGATACAATAAACAATATTAAATTAAAGATTGATAATAATGCAGGTAAAAAACAGACAATAACTTTGTATAATGTTAAATGTTAACGTTTACCCCCCCCGGGTGGAATTGAAGAGTCGCATAGTTTGGGGGAGTTACGATCTCCTCAATCTGTCAGTGGAGCAAGACTGTGACAGTAGTCTGTTGCTGAAGCTGCTCTTCTGTCTGGAGATGATACTATTTAGTGGATGCAGTGGATTCTCCATCATTGATAGGGGCCTGCTTAGCGCCCGTCGCTCTGCCACAGATGTCAAACTGTCCAGCTCCATGCCAACAATAGAGTCTGCCTTCCTCATCAGTTTGTCCAGGCGTGAGGCGTCTTTCTTCTTAATGCTGCCTCCCCAGCACACCACCGCGTAGAAGAGGGTGCTCGCCACAACTGTTTGATAGAACATCTGCAGCATCTTATTGCAGATGTTGAAGGACGCCAGCCTTCTAAGGAAGTATAGTCGGCTCTGTCCTTTCTTGCACAGAGCATCAGTATTGGAAGTCCAGTCTAATTTATCATCCAGCTGCACTCCCAGATATTTATAGGTCTGCACCATCTACACACAGTCACCTTTGATGATCATGGGGTCCATGAGGGGTCTGGGCCTCCTAAAATCCACCACCAGCTCCTTGGTTTTGCTGGTGTTCAGGTGTAGGTGGTTTGAGTCGCACCATTTAACAAAGTCATTGATTAGGTCCCTATACTCCTCTTCCAGCCCATTCCTGATGCAGCCCACGATAGCAGTGTCATCAGCGAACTTTTGCACGTGGCAGGACTCCGAGTTGTATTGGAAGTCCGATGTATATAGGCTGAACAGGACCGGAGAAAGTACAGTCCCCTGCAGCGCTCCTGTGTTGCTGACCACAATGTCAGACGTATAGTTCCCAAGACGCACATACTGAGGTCTGTCCTTAAGATAGTCCACGATCCATGCCACCAGGTGAGTGGAGAAAGTGGAGAAAGACAAACAAAGAAAATGTCAAGAAATTACATCAATGAAATATATGGATAATGAAAGTAATAGTATACAACCCTTCAAAAAAGATAAACGGAATGAAATAGACAGATTATTACCACGTTCTTGACATATGAGGACCCTGTGGAGCAGAAAATGTTTGCAAATTTTGCCAAACTCCACAAAATGAATTGCACTCAGTGATGAAGGAAGAATTGAACTAGTTTTGAGTGGATTATAACGGTGCAATGGTCTTTTAAGTTTCCCTGAGGACAATGGAAAAGTTTGCCAACTATGCTGGACCAATTATGGTAGCCGGGTATATGATCTGAGCTATAAGGCAGCAGTAGTAACCACTGCACTATTCAAACAACAAATGATACAGACATACAGACAAAGGGGATACCATAAACAAAATACAACAAACAACGACAAACTAATAATAACTAAATGAAATATATGTCATTATTACGGAATCCCAGAAATTTCCCATTCCCACATTCCCGGGAATGAAACTGCTGGAATTCCCAGCTGAACGGGAACAGCCAAGCTCGCATACAGTATATAGCGTGTAAAAATTGATCAAGAAATAACAGAGTTATAGTTGAAAATAATTAAGTGGCACGGTTTTTTGGCCCACGGTTTAGTGTGTTGCTCATTAATTCAGTCAACAATAGACCAGCAACAGTCAGTCTCCCGGCTCCCACTAAGACTGAGCACAGTGGACTGGGAGGTGTCTGCACTCTGCAGCTCACGAATGCCGGGACGGGGCAGAGTTCATTGACATCTGTGCTGTTGGCAGCTTTGAACAGCAGCTTGAAATTGCAATGCGTCAGTCTGTTGCATCCGCATTATCTGTGCCAAGAAACCTGCCATCACAGAATGATGACAAGAAACTGGATGCATCAGTAAAAGCGGAAATGGCGGTTTTTCAGAGCAATGGCAAGCGCGGGCGTTGTTTACAACAAGTGTATCAGTATCTGATGACTGTGCCGCCTACTTCAGTGGAAGCAGAGCATGCTTTCTCAGCGGCTGGCGTACTCTGCACGAAGGTGCGCTCTCGCCTGGACGACCGCACGCTCAACACGTTGTGCTTTCTATGCTCTTATTACCGCAACTAACTAGATACATGTACTTATATGACAGCATGAACTGCTTGTAGTTAAGGTTAGTCTGTTATTGGTGTCAACATATTGCAGTAGTTTTATTAAAAATAAGTGTTGCTCGTTCTAAAACTGTTCACATGTGAGAAGATGCCTGTGCACTGTTTCATTCCTGGGAGCCCGGGATTCCTGGGAATGACATCCGGGATTCCTGAATTCCCAGGAATGGATTCCCTAGTCATTATGCTCACAGAGTTCCACTCTTGGGGCACAAATGGCCATTCAACAAAGCGATGGCTTGGGACTGGCTCTTTCCATTGTTTAATACTACTCCGGGCGCAGCCAGAATCTCTGTTTTGTTTTGGATTTATCTATGCCGATACTTTTATCAAGAAGAAAAAAAAAAAAAAACCTTGTAAATAGTATGAAATCTTTTGCTTTTCTTATTTCACAGTTGTGCTCTGATAGGAGGAGGCTCCTTTAAGGCTTGTTTTGGGATGCATAATTAGCCATGTGGTGTTGCACTGCCAGCACACAAGGATCAGTCTTAGATATATGGTGACAGTACTTGTAATATTCTCAGTTTGGTTAGCTTATGTACCCCTCAAAAGAGAATATTGCAAGTCTTTTTATTAAACAGGATGGAAATTACTCAGACTGTGTGGCTGATGACCCACACACAGCAATTGAATGGTTTGGATTTGTCAGGTGGGTTAAAACAACCAGAAGTGGAAGAGCAGGGTTTCCCTTTATTGCAATGAGCGTGGTTAGAGTTGGAGAAAAATATCTTACAACGTTGTAAGTGTTATGCATCATTATTTTTTTCCTCATCTGCATGTGACAGCCACATCGGAAACAATCTTGCAGTTAGCATACATGAAAGTTTTGCACGTGTCTGCTACAACTCTGTGTTGTCAAGCTGGCCTCACAAAGCATCATGGAAAGAAATATGTGCCTAAGCTGGCCGCACTGCAAATTTCCAGGAATGTTTTTGACAAACAAGGTCAACACTTTGGCAGATTTCACCAACCAACACTAGTCAGCACTGCCGTCTCACAGCTCCAGGTGTGTGAGTTCAAATCTTTGTGTCAAGTTTGAATTTTCTTTCCATTGTGTGTTTATTTCTCAGCTTCTTCCACATCTTGATGATGTTAGGTTAATTTGTAATTTTGAATTCTCCTGCAATTAGCTGTTATGAATGTGTTCAAAAGTTTGCCTCACGATGAACTGGTATTCTGTCCATGGTGCATTTCTGCCTTGCTTCGGATGGTACTGGCACAAGCTCTGGCTCTTTGTGACTATTAAATTGAATCAGGCATATTCAAAACATTGATAGAGAGACTGACTGTTTTTGTTTGTCCATACCAAAAAAATAAAAAAAGAGATTGTTATAGCTGTAATTAAAATAAGTATTCTTTGATCCAGCTATATTCATTCTTTTATTTCTTACATTTTATTTCCAGTTGTACTAATATTTAACACCATGTAACAAACAGCTGCATTTTTATATCTGAGCTTCACATGGATTGAATATCGAAGAATAGGCAAGCAAATATAGGCCTATAGATTAAGCATGCTGTAAATAATCTGGGTTCAACTAAATAATAAACCTTTGTGCTACTGGCGACATAATTGTGATCTCTTGAACACCGATGGGCATTGATGTGAAGTAGAAAAATGCAGTGATTACAAGGAAGAACAGGTGTGATCCATTCTCTTCTGGGATCCTGACAGGCATGAAGCACTCTCGGGGCCATGCAAGAGCCAAGCTCATTAGGAAGGCTTTGTTTCTTCTAACTCCCCCTCCCACAAGAGATCGATTAATCGCTGCAAGTAGGCTCAGAGGGTTAAACTGAGAAGATATATTCTCTTTTCAGATTTTTATTTTTCAAAGACTTTAATAATAATTGTTGGATATTTCAATCGAGTTCAAATGTGCACAAATTCTTCTATATAATTCAGAAAAAGAAATGATTAGTATCTATGATAGATAAATGAGTAGAGAATTAAACTAAAAAATTACATTTGTAGATTACAAAAATAGTTTGTTCATTTCACTAAAACTCCGTTTCTGTGTGGCAGACGGTGGTCTTCATTTATTAAAGTATTTTAGATACTTTTGTATTTTTACACTAAAATCACCTGCTTATGAACAAGTCAAGTCTAATTCTTTAAAACTGTGCCTAAGTGAAATTTAATTCACACAGATATCTGCAGTATGGGGGGCAGCACAGTGGTAGTACTGCTGCCTCGTAGTAAGGAGGCCAGAGTTCACGTCTTGGGTCCCCACTGCGTGGAGTTTGCTCGATCTCCCCGTGGGTTTCCTTCGAGTGCTTTGGTTTCCTCCTACAGTCCAAAGACATGCAGGTTAGGTAGATTGCAGATGCAAAATTAGCCCTAGTGTGTCTGATGTGTGTCAGTGTGTTCCTCTGTGGTGGGCCGGCGCCCCATTGAGAGACTGTTCCTGCCTTGTGCCCTATACTTGCTGGGACAGGCTCTAGCTCCCCGCTGCGCTGCTCAGGATTAAGTCTGCTTAAATATGGTTTAGTATAGCATGATAGCTACAGTATGTGCTTTCTAGGTAATGTAAAGAAAAACCTTAATGTCACGTAAGGCAGGATTCACAAGCCTCAGTAGCAGGAATGAAAGTCTTCCTGCTGACATTCCATATTTTGCAAAAAATTAGAATTAGAAAATATCACAAAAAATTAAAATGGCTAAAATTAAAATTCTTGTATGTGAAGCAGTGATATTTAGTTTTTTTTGTTCCTGCTCAGTTTTGAAATGCAATTAAATAAATAAAATAAAAAAAAACTTCACATTTGTACAACATGGGCTATATTATTCACTAATTTGGATTAACATTTAAGAAAGCATTTTTAAAAATGCTAGCTTAATGTAAATACTAAATGTTAGCTTTAATTATTAAGTTTTACCTTACTTAGGGCAGGGGTTCCCAAACTTTTTTAAGCCTAATCCTAACCCCAAAATGTACCACCTGGTCAGGGCCCAGCCACTAATACAGCACAACGCTGGACGTTATCCTGGGTCATTTCTGCTAAGAGCAGCACCCACAAGCATCATTTTGGACAATAGCAGACCTGTTATTCAAAGCAAATGCTTAACTATAGTAGACGATTGATGAACCTGTGACCAAAAATCACATGACAGCTCTTGGCCGGTGTACACGACCCTTTTCTCCTACAGGAATAGAAATGTTTTGAATTGCCATGTTTTGTTTTTTTTTTTTCTTAAACTTTTTAAGTGCTGAACTCTTACCAGAATGTTAACAAGAAATTATTGATAGGTTTTTTGTGCTTTTTTAATTATATATTGTCACAAACTTCAGTCAGAGACATAGAAAGTTTTGGGGCAGCCACCCGTGTAATTAGTATCCTGGCTGCAAAGTCAGTGAAATTGTATACAGCACTGCTGTGCACAAAACCGAGTCCAAAACAGAACTGAGGGAATAGGAAAAAGGTGGAGGCTTTTAAAGGGGAAGACAGGAAGTGATGTCAAAGGGGTCGGGCTCATGAAGGTCTTCAACCATAGGCTCGAGCCCGGATGTGACATCACAGGGACCAGAGCCGGCAAGGTCTTCTTCCATAGGCTCGGTCCCAAAAGTGATGTCAAGAGGACCAGGTGGAATCTCCCGTGACTGGTCTGCAGGAAAGGGAGAAAAAGAGTCAGTGCACTCTGTCACATCCCGGTGTGATTCGGAATTGCACTTACTTAAGCCCTTTAGCTGCCTCCCATGCACACGTGTATGACAGCATATGCAAAATGCTTTTTTGATCAATTATTTTTAACGTAAAACCAATAGTGCAATTTTATATTGAGTAAAAAATGCCTTTCAAAGCTTTACATTTGCAAAATGTATACAGCTACACAAAAGCAGGAGAAAAATAACTCACAGGTTACACATAACTTACATTCAAAAAATGAGAAAATTATCTCACAGATGGCTCCAAGACCGAGCTTGCATTATGGCTGCCCAGTTCTTCTTCTTGATTCAGCCTGTTCCTGTTTTTATGTTTAAAAGAAAGATTCAGATTACCAAACACTGGCAACTCTGAAAAGCATTCTGCTGCTGATTAATATTGTTTTGGTAACACTAAAATGAAATGTTAGTTACGTCTTTCTTTCTCATTGTATATTCTGTACTAGACTATTCGGGTTGGGGGTGATTAAGGCAACACTCACAAAAATCCAACGATCATTGTGGATCTTTCCCAGCAGTCTCGCTCTTCAGTGCGTTTACACACTCACACATAATCGGGTGAAGGTGAACAACCTGGTTAAGGCAAAAACTTTTCTTAATAATCTGCATTTACATGCACAAGTAATCTCCCAAATTCTCCTTTGGCAAAACCCTCCGACATCATTAAACTGCAAAAAATGAGTTAAACATCATCATTGGCCACCATGGAATCGAAAATAAGCATGATGCCTGTGACAATCCTCTTGTGTTTTATAAATACAACTAGTCATTTAGCCCATTACAATAACGGGCGCTAGAACAGTAGTGCATAAACATTAGTAGGAACAGTCTATATTAAATGGCAAGGGACTTTGACCTCATTCTTTTTGTTGGTCGTATTTTTCTTTCTTTCAGCCTTTCTTTTGTTGATGTTTACTTGCTGAGCTGACCGTTCTTCTGCCGCCGTGTATTGTGTGTCTTTAATTTTCTGTGACAGTAATACTGTCTTGTATGGCTCTATTCAATAAGGGCACGCACAAAAAGGCAAGCTTCAAAAGGGCGACCTCAATTGAGCGCGGCGAATAAAGGCGTTCGTAAATAATTTAGTTCAAATGGCTCTGGAATATGTGAAGAGCAACAAAGGTACAGATCTTTATTTATGCGCGCCTTTATTCACTGCGCCCAAATGAGGTTGCCCTTTTGAGGCTCGCCTTTTTGTGCGCGCCCTTATTGAAGGATGCCTGTGCACGACCTTATTGAAGGATACCATCTTGTACGTCTGCTGGCTTGTATGTCCGTAATATACCTTTAATTTTCTCTGGCGGTAATACAGGCGTGCGCGTCGGTAATATGTCTTTAATCTCCTCTGACAGTAATACTGGCTTGTATGTGGCTGTAATATGCGTCACTGTATTGTGTACCTTTAATTTCCTCTCACAGTAATACTGGTTTGTATTTCCGTATAAATGCCTCTAACTTTCTCGGACAGTAATATCGCGCGTCGCACTGTGCCCCGCGCATGCGCGCTTCACCAGAAGACACCCACATACGGACACCTGGACGCACATAGGGATTTTATATATATAGATTAGTCAAAATGATGCTTTATTTATAAGTCTCTGTTACTGGTTTGCATGCCACGCGCTCTTTTCTGATTGGCTGTGCTGGTGAGCCCTGTAAAGGACTTGCTATGTGTGCAACTTGCCTTACACCCAGGGCTGGAGGAATAATAATAATGCAGGTATTACCTAATAATACAAGTATTGTGTTAGGTTACTCGTTACTTTAAAAAGTAGTTTGACTATTTAACGCATTTTACTTTAAACGTGTTACTCTGCTAATCTCAACATTGTGCTGCTGAGTTTAGCACTGTACTTTCAGCTCATCAACGTAAATGTAGCGATTTCTGAAATACTGAGACAGATTATTTCAGCCAGAAAATGGATTAACTCGATCGCCCAAGTAATTGCCTCTGAAAATTTACCCATGGCTGTTGCAAGTTTATGCAAAGCGAATAAATGTGCAGGTTGACAAAGTGAAATGGACATGTGCAGTCTGCAAAATCCTCAACAGTAGCCTGGTTAAGGGTTTACATGGCATCATAAACGGATTATTAATGGAGAAATCTACCTCTATTAATCAGGTTTCATAGAGGCCAATAACCCGATTTCTTCTAGAATAACAGTTTACATGGCATTTTAGAAATCAGGTTTTTGTGAATAATGGGGTTATCAAAGAAAATATAAATGCGCTACCTGATGTGGATTTGCTCAGAGAGATGAGCAGCAAGATAAAGCTTGAGAGACCTTGAACTCCATGAGTATGAATTGGAATGGGTGGTGGGCATGAAATAAGAGAAGGAGGTTGGTTGGTTGAGTGAGATAGGAGTGGAGACTCGCCACAAGAGGACTGTGAGATGTAGTGATGCAGATGAAATTCGGCCTCTCCAGATGAGAATAGCAGCACTAGAGTATACCTACACTGATACAAGGCTACGTTCAGGCAACAATGACAGAATGTTTTCAGTTGTGTTTAGTTAAAAACAATTTAAAGACAATATTCAAACTTGTATTCTTTTAACGATATCATAGCACCCAATTTTGGAAAACATTGGCTTATGGAGTTTCCCCAGAAAGCTACTGTTCAAATGCAGAGGAGGGATAGGCAGTCATCAAAACCATGAGGTCCTGGTGCAACAGTTTGGAGAGACTCATGCAACATCTCAAGTTCAAACATTTCTTTTAAAGAACTGAACTAGAGAGGCTGGGTCCCTTGACTACATCCAATATTATATCCTGGTTACCATATTATAATTTTTGTTAGTATCTTGTCAAAAATTTAGCCTCTGTATTAATTATGTGAACACGAGTCACTTTATTTCAGTCTGTTGAGCTGAACTCACGCTTATCAACCACGACTCCAGACAATGTTCAATGAGCTGAAAAGTCAGGGTAATCATTATTCCTTCTCAGTTATATTTAGTTAAAAGAAGAGATGATGAAGATTAGTGGTGCATGACAGTGGTAGACAGAATCCCAGCCTTTTAACTGAAAAAACTCAGGAAGGGTCACCGATAGTTTAGAGAAACTGGGGTTACTTGCCACATTGCTTTTCTTCAGTTGAAATACTCCCAAAGCTTGCATGGTTCCCACGTCAGAATAGAAAGTCCAAAACATCCAATTAAACTTTTCTACCCTAGAAATACTTACTTTTCCTGTATAGTTTACCAGTAGAGATTTATCATGGTAAAGAAAAATAAAATCTCTCTCTTTCAAACCTGCTTAGTCCAGGTCAGAGCCATGAGTGGCCGCTATTGATGAATGAAATGTTTCATGTGAATTGAATTTTGCTTGGCAAAAAAAACTTCCAAATAAAGTGTGTTTTGCTTTTATAAAAATTTGTGCCATTCATACAAGAAGAAAGGTGTTTAGTCCAGTCCACATGTTTCTCTGCCTGGTGGACTGGACTGCCAATACTGATACTCTGTGTAAGAAAGGACAGAGCCGACTATACTTCCTTAGAAGGCTGGCGTCCTTCAACATCTGCAATAAGATGCTGCAGATGTTCTATCTTCTACATGGTGGTGTGCTGGGGAGGCAGCATAAAGAAGAGGGACACCTCACGCCTGGACAAACTGGTGAGGAAGGCAGGCTCTATTGTAGGCACAGAGCTGGACAGTTTGACATCCGTGGCAGAGCAACGGGCACTGAGCAGACTCCTGTCAATTATGGAGAATCCACTGCATCCACTAAACAGTGTCATCTCCAGACAGAGGAGCAGCTTCAGCGACAGACTGCTGTCACCGTCCTGCTCCACTGACAGACTGAGGAGATCGTTCCTCCGCCACACTATGCGACTCCTCAATTCCACCTGGGGGGGGGGGGGGGGGTAAACGTTAACATTATACAAAGTTATTGTCTGTCTGTATACCTACATTGTTATCACTCTTTAATTTAATATTGTTCTTTATCAGTATGCTGCTGGAGTATGTGAATTTCCCCTTGGGATTAATAAAGTATCTATCTATCTATCTATCTATCTATCTATCTATCTATCTATCTATCTATCTATCTATCTATCTATCTATCTATCTATCTATCTGTCATTTAAATAAGATTTCTAGTGTAAAGAATTACAGGAAGTGTGCATTTCTTCAGCTAGGAACGATGATTGCTTGGTAATGGCATGGAAAGAAAGGGTTTGGCAGTGGGAACTGTGGTGAACCGTATTTGGGCTATGTGGTGGTGTGTGAGTTTTTAAAAAATCAGTGCAGTTCAGGCTCCATAGGTGTCAGTGCAGTTGGGCTATAAAGCAATGCAGTCTTGGAGTGTTTAATGAGGAAGCTGGCTAAGCACATTTGCATGGGGATACATGATCGGTTCAGCCAGTTTCCTCATTGATGGCCCATGAGTTGTTAATCCAAAGACCTGCACTCACAGAGTATAAAGGAGACTGAGTAGGATAGAGAGGGGATGAAGAACAAATAAAAGAAGAACGATGAAGGGAATAAAATCAAGAGATATGAATAGGAAAAGGGTAGAGATTGGATCAGGAGTGTGACTCAGTGTGATGGACAGGTGGTTGGTGGGCCTGCGAGAGGGGAACAGAGCTCCAGAGGCAGGAATTTGTAGAGGCAGTAGCAATAGAGAGTTGGGCCAAAGACTAGTAGAGGACAATGGAGACCAGCTCAGAACATCCCAGCATTGACCGAATGAGGTAGTTGAAATGAGAGCCAGCATGAGGACCACACTTGCCAGCGCCACTGCCCTTCTTCAGGTGAGCGAGGAAGATAGGAGTATGAGAGATACAATCAGAATAGTAGAAGAAAAATCATTTTTATCTTGGGGATTTTAAACGTGATTGCTTGGATTACTTATTTATTTAAGGACTCATTTTAACTCCCACAATTAGCCCTTCTTTTATGGATTATTCATTGGTTATTTATTTGGAGAGCTGCCACTACACTTTTACTATGGACACTAATTTGTTTGAATGAATAGCAGGAAGCACTTGCACCAGTCTTGCAGTTGTGTGACCTCATTGCACTAGTCTGTCCTGGTAATGACTGTTGATGTCCGGATTCAAGACATCACGCAATGCCAACTGCAGGATCCCTGGGCATCACATCAACCTCCATGAACTGGGAAGGAAACACAACAATATGCACAAAGGTGAGTTTTAGTGTGTGTTTGTGTGAAAAACAAAATGTCACATTATAAATGTACTGTCAACAAGACACATAAATTGAATTGATTTGATTGGTGTGGTATGAATGTTATTAAATAAAAAAAATAAATAAATAAAAAACATTGAGGTCACCAAGGAATTGTGAATGAGACTTGTTTTCCATGCCAAAAATCCTTTAAAATCTCCAAAAAAAAAACTCTTCAGTGAGTTTTGCATTTCACAATTGTGAAATCAGCTGCGAAACTAGTTTTAGCATTAGATTTGCTACACTGTATGCAAATCAATAGCCACTAGTGGCAGCATTTGGCACAATGGAGGAAATGGTATCAGCTGCCCAAGCTCATTGCTTGACCTCCTTAAATACCATGAATGAAGATACAAGGAAAGATGCAAACCACTCAGTGACAGTGATAGAGTATGGGATTTGAGCCCAGGGTGTTGGGTTTAAGAGCTAGCAGCACAATCCACTGTGCCCATTTATAACTAAATACTGTAGCTATCCACACTGTGGATAGTAACGCAGATTTAAATATAACATAATAGAAGTCATATGTTTAATTAGATTCCAACTCAGTAGCACAGCAAGATGGTGCAGAGAATAGTGCCACTGCTCTGAAGCACTTAAATCCTGAATTAGTGTCTTTCTATCTGCAGTTTATATTCTCCTTAGCTACTTTAGGTTTATCCCCATATTATTCAGATTTTTTATTGGCAACTCTGCCTGAGCTGCTGGGAGTCTGTGCTGCTACGGACAAGGACCTCATTTAGAGATGGCCCCTGCCTTTATACCCGAGGCTGTTGGGCTAGGCTCTGGCATCCCGACACACTAGCATTAATGGATTTCACAAATAACTGTATGCATAGAGAGTAGCAGATATGTACTACAAACAATAAAATTGACAAATAATTTCCAATGGCACTGCCTAGTACATCAATATCAACCTGATGATTCCATAATTAATCCAAAGCAGTATCACACAATGAACAGACATTCTAAGACACACACCCTTTTCATTCTAAAAAATGACAGAGTTAACAGAAAATAAAATTTTAATATAGAGTAACAGACAAACGGTAAAAACTGTGTTTCTGATCCTTGAAGCTCTGTGTATTCGGATTTCATTCCAAAGTGCTTTTCCTGTAAATAATCCTCAAGACAATAAATTGACTTACAAACATTAAATTAGAAGCATAGATATTTGTAATATACATTTAAAATACATACATTTTGCCTGATGGACTCTTCTTCCTCATTTCATACCAAATTATAATTTCAAAGTCTATTTTATAGATGCATTTAAATATGCCTATGAGTCATATTACGCCATACCAGAGTGACATTTATAATATGAAAGCGACACATTTCATTATAGTTTTAATTTATTTGTGAAGTGACCGTGTCCTCCGAGAAGACCTCCCTAAAATAAACCATAACTGTTCCCCTGTGTAATCAGTTAATAACGGGTTAAGAGCCACAGAAGACATCCATCTAAAAGGCACATAGGTTTCCAAAATATCGTATAATTTGGCAAACAACCATTCCTCGTACATCAGAGCCCGCTGATCCTCTATCTTTCTTAATTGCAGCATATTCTATACATCTGTCCAGTTAAATAACTCTAATTGAAATAACACTGGTGTGAATCCTCATAATGTTTCCCCCAAGACATTCTGAAAGTGGTATGCGAGGAAAAAAAACAGACCGAGTTCACAGCTGGAGCTGCGTCAAGGATCATTTCCATTTTTACATGATTAATTTGAATTTAATATCTTAAATCAAAACCTGATTAATTTAGAAAAAAAAATTTGATGGTGCCCTGCTTCGAGTATGCATGCTGTTAATTAGATTCAGCTTAATGTGATTTTTTTAAAGTTAATTAAAAAGAGAAGGGTAGCCTATGTGAAACAATATTGGTACAAGCCTAAACAGAAAGGAATATTATTTTAATAGAGAGGAGGGGTGGCAAGTCTTCCAATATAAATGTAAAAAAAAAAAAAATGCAGTGCAGTGGCAAACCCCAAAGGCAAGTAAGACTTTCATGTGAGTTTCATTTGTCATAAAAAACACATTTAGACAAACAAACAAACAAAAAAAAAGACCTAGATCAAGTTCCCTTGCATTTTCAAGCTCTTTTTATTGCAGTTTTGTGCCCCTTAAAAATTAAACCACTAAATTAAACAGCCCACGTCTTTACGTATTTGTAATGTTTTTAATGTGTTATAACAGATTTCAAAGCATATTTCTTTCTAATAATCTGCCCTTCAATTAACAAAATATGTTTGGTATTCTGACATATAATTAGTCTGAGGTACATTTTGGATTATATATTAATAAATCTCTAAATAAAGACACTTTCCATCTAATTCACATGTATACTTTATAATATTATTGCATGCAGGCTTTGTTACTTAACAATATTACATAACAAATTATAGTTGACAAAAATGTATGTTTGTGTAGTTGTTAGAGTGAAACACAATAATTTAAAATTAAAAAAATGTTTTGATGTGACAGTTCTTAATGGTTTGAACAGGTTTAATGAATTTAAAGAGACAACCATCAAAAGGAACTTCTTGTTTTCTACTATTTGCACTTTTGGTGGTGGCTGGAAATGAGGAACATAAAAAGAAGCCTAAGAAATTTGACAAACGAGAGAAGACCATTCAGTCCATCAAGCCCGTTTGTTTAGCTAATAGCCAAGCTGTCCCAATATCTCATCCAGAGACTTCTTAAAGATTGCCAAGGTTTCTTCTTCAACTCCATGTCTCAGGAGTTTGTTCCAAAATCCCACAACTCTTTGTGTAAAGAGGTGCTTCCAAGCTTCAGTCTTAAATGTACTTCCCTTTAATGTCCATTGATGTCTTCAAGTATGTGATTCACCCTTAAGCTGAAAGTACATTGCCGGATCTACTTTATCAATGCCTTTAAGGATTTTAAATACCTGCATTAGGTCCCCACGCTGTCTTCTTGTCTGAGACTAAACAGGTTTAATTCTCTCAGTCTGCCACAATAGGACATGTTCTTAAGTCCCAGGATGTACTTGGTTGCTCTCCTCTGCACAGCTTCAAGTGCTGCTATGTCTTTCTGGTACAGTGTTGACCAGAACTGCACATAATACTCCAGGAGTAGTCTCACTAGTGCAGTGAATAATTTAAGCATAATGTCCCTTAACTTACATTCAACAGTTTTTATATACCCCAACATTTTATTTGCCTTTTTAATTGCTTCTGTGCATTGCTTACTCAATGAAATTGTTGTGTCAAGCTATACCCCTAAATCCTTTTCATAGATCACTCCCTGTCTTCCATCTTGTATTTATATTTGTAATTTTACAATTATAATTGTATTTATAATTGATGTTCCATTTGCCCACATGTAGCACTTTTCTACAATAAACTGCATTTGCCAAGTGTTTGCCCAGTTCTAAAGCTTGTCCAGGTCTTTTTGAATTCTTTTCCAATTTTAGTGTCATCTGTGAATGTCACAAGTTAAGTAACTGCACTAGAATAATGTCAGAAGACATATTAAAGATGGAGGTACTGGTCAGAAAAGTATCTTTTGGTTCAAATGATATTGAAGCAGAAGAAACAGATATTCTTAAGTGTTGAGGAGAACTGCAGTACGGAAGAACACTGAATATCTGAGGTAATGTGAACAGAAGCTGCCTTAAACAACTGGATGGATAAAATGGAGGACTGTGGCCATTTTGGATTCAAAGTTATGGATATACAATTTTGCCAATTAGATAGATAGATAGATAGATAGATAGATAGATAGATAGATAGATAGATAGATAGATAGATAGATAGATAGATAGATACTTTATTAAACAGTACAGTATCACTTTTAAGCCTCTTTTCATACCTTAGTAAATTTAATGTTATGTAAAAACAATATAAAATTAACATTCACACATATTTTTGTTGGGCATTATTTATTATACAGCTAATATGTGTAATATATAGTTTTAAGAATAAAAATTTATTTTTTGCAGTTACATTTTAATATAATTGGTTCATCTCACATCAAAGGTAGAAATAAAACGATAAAAGGTAACAAATACAAGGTTAAAAGTATAATGCTGTCCTGCGGTGGGTTGGCACCCTGCCCAGGATTGGTTCCCTGCCTTGTGCCCTGTGTTGGCTGGGATTGGCTCCAGCAGACCCCCGTGACCCTGTGTTCGGATTCAGCGGGTTGGAAAATGGATGGATGGATGGAAGTATAATGCTGTATTTACGATCTCAGTTCAGCATTCATGGCAAAGCTTTTATAAACTATAAGAAAAGCAGTATATTATAGTTATACGTTCACATTGGAAAATGCAGAATCTCGGTTAATTGGGTGAAGATAATCAGGATTTTACTGCATATGGGATTGAATTTAATGCAACATCATATAGTGCTAAAGCAGTCATTCTTATACATTAGCTAAAATAATATATGCTATTACCGATGGAACAACCAAAAAGCACGTAGTGCGGCAAAAAGTGTTATCAGTTCATTGCTAGAGTTGGTCAGATTATCCATGTGTACAATTCAGTATTGTGGGGCACAAGAGTCTAACACAGAAAAAATAACTGCAAGGCACAGATTTGTACAAAATAGTATGAGCATCCTTTTCATTGAATAATACTGGTCTGCACTGGTTTGCTCCTATCAAAACTGTAGGTGCTCTTTAAAGATTTAAAGATGCTAATCTGGAAACAGAATTTCTCTATCAGATCCAGATTTAGAAAGATGAAGTTTTAAAATGACTAAAACACTGTTTTAAATAAAAAAAAAAACATATTATTCATAAAATTCTTAAAACATATACAGGGGGTACTCGGGTTACGACACAGTTCCGTTCCTACAACAGTGATGTAACCCGAATTTTGGGTGTAAGTCGAAACTCACCCTAGCCTAAGTCACTTACCTATCCTAACACATTTGCAAAATCATAATCTAGAACATATAAACACAACTAAGCCACAGAAAAAGGAAAAGGACCTAAATATACTGTACTGTACACTGTACTGTAGTAACAGAAAAAAATGAGTGTAAAAAAAAATCCTACCTTTATTCCTTCTCACGTCTCAATTTTTTTTAAGTTTTTATGGGAGTGAGCGTTGCAAACACGAAACGTTGTATGTTGAGACGTTGTAACTCGAGGACCCCCTGTATTCTTAAAATTAATTGTTTGGACTTGGAAAAATATATAAACTACCTGTATAATTATTTTCAATATAATGATTGTTTATAAAACGGGGTCATTTCTTAGTTTTTTCCTCTTATTACCCCACGGGGAAATCACCTACAAATGTATGCTAACGTAGACTCTCTCCACTAAAATGTCTCTGATGTCCTGGTGGACCCCCTCACCATGTTCATCTGAGCTCGTTCTCCTGTTCTCAGGGGAAAAAATTCAAATGAGAATGTAGAAGGTGGAAAACATTTTTTCACACAAGTGCTATGTAGAAAGAGAAAAACTCCTCAACAAGTTCCTCAAAGTTTTCCGCCTTTCTATTCCCGAAAAAAGTAAAGCCCACACTTTCAGCCTCGCACAGCTTGCATCCTTGAAAAGCTTATGGATGTGAGCTCCAATGAAGATACTTTCTTTTATTTTTGCCTTCCTAAAGCAACTTTTGTTATCTCAATAAAGGAAGGGAATGTATTCTTTTATCATTTACTTGCCTGTTACCTTGTCATGACAATGGATGGATTAATACAGACCTTGCACATTTCTGCATAGACCATTTAAACAACACCTTTCTCTCTTCTGGTCAATCAAAAAGACATCTTTATAACCATATAAATATTCACTCCTGTCTATTTTGAAGAATTTAGGAAAGAAAAAAATACAGACTGAGAGCAAAACCTGTGTAGCATATATTTGATTTTGGATTGTCTCTGTCTCAAGTAACTTTAAGAACGAGGAAAACTTCACTTTTACAACTTGAAATATACTTCAAAAAATATTCCCAATATGAAAAATACTTAGGTCATATAACAATCATAACTTATTTTAAAAAAAAAAAAATTAATTTTTCTTTACTGAATATGATATCTCATGGAAACAGTTTGCAGTAGAGACATTCTAATTTCAGAAATGTATTCAGCAAGCCTAAATCAATAAAGCACACCATTTGGTTTGCAAGGGAGGATTTTGATGCAGTCCAGTGTAATTAAAACTAGAATTACCAGAGCCTACGAGAAAACTCGTAAATCTGGCCCACCTTAAATCCATTCGCACCTCTCCGTCAGCGTTTTTTGTCCTGTAAATGTGCCAATTAAGACAAGCAGCAAGCAGCCTGCTATTCCATCCCCACCACCATCGCAGAACATTCACAGTTCTCCCAGCTCATGCCTTGATTGATTATCTGAGAGTGAAGTGCTGGAGTTTTAGAGTGGAAATAGTAGATTGTTATTTGGAACACATGCATTTCATGTGTGTTCCGTTTCTACAGTAATCTGTATAAACACATTGTTAAAACAGAAACTTTGTCATATTTTAGTAATATGTATCTTAAAATTATGACTTATGCATTTATCCAAAACTAACAGGAGTACCCGGAGTTGCCCGGGAATCTATAACCGGTGAATTTTCTAAATGAAAGAAACAGAACATAGAAATAGAACAAACAGTTTTCTGATTGACATTTTATTGTAATAAGTAATATATGTGGTCATTCCAGAGCCTTTGGATACACTATATTTTTTGTTTTGCCTTGTAGAACATGTAGAACATGCTACGTAGAGTTGTCCATATGAAAAGCATGGATTTTCCAAATTGATGCGTTTAACTTACCATGATTGCCCTTGAGCCTTATTAATTGACATAGCAAAAGCCAAACGAACATGAAATTGTAGCCATTTGAAATCAAAGGGTAAATCATTCGGAATCAGCGGAATTCTTGGTATGAAAACATTTTCACGTCTTGTGCAATGTTTCAGACGCACTCGAAATAGAATTTTTTCTGGCATCGGAAGTGGACTTTCTAATTTTACGTCTTTTTTTCAGTGGCATGGGTACATTAGTGAAAAGCAGGACAATTATAATGTGTTACATGGTATTACGTACGGAATAAGCACCACGGTGAGATGAATGTACGTTATTTACAATACGTCGGAAAGCGAACAAATAGCACCAGTCAGTCAGAAAGACCAAGACTGAAACTGTACTGTGAGTTGGAAAGTGAGCAAATAGCACCACAAATACGGAAAGCCATTCACGCGCACTGGGTCGTTCACATTTTACATCCATACGCCAGCTCCCCTTCACCTGATGAAAGTAGTCAGCCTTCTCATACTTGGACACTTCCGCCATCTGTTGGCAATTTAAAGAAACATTGGTAAAGAGCGATGCACAGGGACCAAACGTGCCGCTAGATGGCGCCGCAGTTAATGTCTGTTGCAACATGCGGCCATCTTGTCGATGATAAGTACGGGGATGTGTGCCAAACGTTGTGTCGGTGAAAAGGTGCCCTGAGCTTCACCATGAACATTTTTCCCAACCAAACATACCCCATGACATCCTCCTGGTCACAAAGGAGCCCCATCCCCAGTTTGGTGGCAATCGGATGCCCGGTGCAGATTTGTATGGTGGACAAACAAACATACTGTACATACATACACACATACATACATCGACTCTGCTTTATATATTAGAAGATTCTAGGAAAATTTTGTACTTCACATCAGTTTTGAAGTCTGTTGTTTGGCTTGCGTTTAAATTTAAAGACAATTTCCAAATCCTCCTTGTTATGTATAATACTGTAAATGCCTTCAGTGTCTTTCACCATACAGAAAATGCTCATGTTGAAAACATACATCACCATTACAAGACCCAAGCCTTCTTTTACTGGAATTTGTAAGGGAGTAGAGTAGCTGTTGCTCAACCATAACATCTCTTAAAGGGAGTTAAAGGTCAGTTGTTTCAGTTCATGCTTACAGATTTTCAGTAATTTCATTGCCACGATATGGAAGCTTGATGAAAGGGCAACTAGGACAGGGTGAGAGGTGAAGATGCGCTGATTCTAGTTAGCACTGATCTGTAACATTTACAGTCTGAGTTATACTGACCAATGTCTTTTCCTTCTCTTGCGTCCGAGCTGTATATTTTTCGGCACTTTGAATTCAATTAAGTAATTTGCATTATGATGGTCTTTATTATACAGTTCACTGCTAAGGACTAATCAATTAGCTAATTATAGTTTTCTCTTCAATATGCATTTTAAAACTGCATTCCATAAAGCAGTAGAGTAAAAATATAGAAAAACATTAGTTGTAAGAGCCAATCTTAGAAAGTTAATGTTTAATGTTAAATTCATATAGTGCTTGCTTAATTTCTATAGAACATCAGCTTCTAATAGCTGCCTAGAATATGGTATCGCCTTTTACCCCCCTGTAAGTTAACATGAGATGAAAAACTTTCTTGGCTATATCTGTAGAACAGAGGGTTAATTAACCCAGTGAGGAAATAGTCCTACTGCTAGCATGGAGATCGCAAAGAGAACAGAAAATGGCATACAGTTTTCTGGCCGCGTTTAACGTGTCTAATGTGTTTAACTTGCTTAACGTCCCTCAAGCACGACTGTATGACCAAACTTATATATCTTGTTTCACTCTTTAAGTCTTAAACAGAACTTTTCTTTTCTTTAATATCAGTTTCTTCTGTATTTTTGTGTGAACTGTTTTGTCTTGAAATTTTACTAAACTTTTAAAAATGAAGATTTTTGGTCTGTGGAATTATTTGAAAACGTGTGACACTGGTGCTTGAATCATCCTATGAAGCAAACTAAGAGCTATAAAACTTTGATAAATTTTGAAAAACGCAGCTACCTTAGTGCTATTTGTTCAATAGCAATTTAACTAAAATTACCACTTCTAAAACCAAGTAGAAATAACCCCAAGGTATTTGTGAGCTGAAAGCCCTAATGCTTAATTATTTATGTTTTCTCTAGTAGTCAATGCCCTGTCATTGCTTTATTTTCTTTTTTAAATACTCTTATGCCTTATAGCTGTAACAATATAAAGCCTTGATCCCTGAAAAATAACCAAAACCAGTGTAAGCATGCAGAAGAGGTAAGAGATACCTGACAATCTTTAAAATCAGACATGTCCAAATGGACTGCAATGGATATGTGCCATAAAGGCCTGCACCATAGATATTACATTTGACAAGCAATGATGTATCGCAACAAAGCTGCCAGTCTGAATCAACCCGATACGTCTCTGGACAGCCCTGAACAACTCACTTAATTTAAACACACGAAGGTGTTCATCATGTAAGACACTATACAACATAAAGGCTAATTGAATGATTAGAAGTGTACAGTTCAATGGAGTAAAAACACGAAGTAAAGAGTTCATGGCTTGTTTAAGATATATATTTGTAAAATGTCTTCAGAGCATTGATGTGACCATAAATTGACAAAGAAACAAGATGAAATATTTTATCTTTGTCTCTGACAAACAAACAACAAAGCTATTGTTTTTCTGGTAGGAGGCACGACATCTATAAGTAAAAAAACTGTCCCGTCCGGAGATTGGACTTCTCCGCATATATGTTACAAATTGTCTGCCTGCTTTGGTTGCAGCATGTGTGTAAACCTTTCTACAGTAGAACTGATTTCATCTTTCGACTGGAGGTATATTTGTTTGATAGTGCTTCTTTGTTGGTGTTAGGCCAAAGACTTTAGAATGTGACCCACAACGCTGATACATCAGTTCCTAAGACTGACCTATAAAAAGTTACTCTGAGAATGTCACTTCTGAGGAAGTCCCTCCTCTGCCTACGTCGCTGATGTCAATAATATTAATATAACGTCTCGGTGTGAAAATATTTATCTAAGTAAATATGAGCAACAAATATATTGAAAAATATGTGGATGTAGTAAATTGCATTCTGTAAATGTGAAACGACCCTATCAACCTATAGAGGAAAGAAACATGCAAATATTTTTAACTAGCCGACCCACGGCGTAGTATACGCCGCATAATTATTTATTGATGGGTGAACACTTCCTGAAAGACACGGTTGTCCAAATGGTGGTAGGTTTGAGGATACGACTGTGAGTGAATGAAAAGATGGAACTCTGGAGAGAGCAACATACAATTGTCCGTGACTGAAAACTGGTTTTGGCAGATACAGGCATATCTTTTTGAAAGTTTGTCCCTGTGCCTTATTAATTGTCATTGCAAAGGCCAATCTAACAGGAAATTGTCTGCGTGTAAAAGTAAAAGGGAAATTTGAATCTGATGGGGTCAGGGAAATCTGGGGAATAAGGACATTTTGTGAGGTAGCAGCTGCGATAGTTTTACACTCCAGTACATTGCGGTGAATGCTGGTAACAGTCAGTCTAGTTCCATCACAGAGACTTCTTGCTGGCATGAGGTTTCTGAGAAGCATGACGACTGAACCAATTTTAAGTTTGAGTTTATGTGGAGGCAAGCCAGTGGAAGTAAGACTGCTAAGAAATTCTTCGGGGAATGAAAGTTGATGTGCGGGATCGTCTGTGACGATGGAGTCAACGCTGGTGAAAGTTACTTCATCAGTAGGGATAAGTTTCATTACTTGTTCATTAAGGTGTAGCGATTCTTCGTTGGTGACGCTTAATATAGCTCGCGTACTGAGTTGTTCCGGAGTTACAGTTGAGAAGTCGATGTCGCCATATAGTTGTTGAACGGGATCAGAAATAAAAGGAAAACAATGTGAAGGTAATGTTACAGGTGTTCTGTTTTTCCCGTCTCCAACATCGAGGAGCCATTTTGCAAAATCTTGTTCGTGAGGAAGAGCTCTCATATTTGTCGTCAGTGTAAGTACATGCATGTGACACCACAAAGGTTGCTTCTTAATGCAACTGGCGACAGTAAGTGCTCGGGAGCCGCGCATAATGACGGGGAGTAGTTGTCGGAAATCTCCACCCAATAGTATTGTTTTCCCTCCAAATGGCTGCATGTCACCCGTGAGGTCACGTAATAACCTGTCAACTGCCTGGAATGCGTATGCATGTGTCATTGGCACCTGGTCCCATGAGCAGGCAGTGTGAATGCCTCGAGAGTGACGGTGTGACGCGGGAGAAGGGTTACAGTTGGCGGGCGGGGCTCTGTCGTGCGTATCCCATGACGCGGGAGGAAGGGTAGAGTTGGCGGGTGGGGCTCTTTCGTGCGTACCCCATGCGCACTGCCTGCTCATGCCTCGAAAGCGAGGGTGGACACAGGAGGAGGGTTAGAGTTGGCGGGCGGGGCTCTGTCGTGCGTATCCCATGATGCAGGAGGAGGGTTAGAGTTGGCAGACGGGGTTCTGTCGTGCGTACCCCATGGTCGGGCGACTTGGTCGATTATATATATAGATGCTTATCATTACTTTTAAAACGAACCATATGCTAAAAAGTGGTAAAATGAAATGGGCCCATTTGTTTTCTTACACAATACTTTGGATAAAGATCAAGGAGAAAAATAAAATATTACACTACACATTGAAAAAATACTTTTAATTATTTCGTATGATTTTTATATATTTTTGGACACTGAATTCAAAAATGAAAATCTTTTTGTTTTTCATCCCATAACATATTTTTCACAAGATAAATTTTTTAGCTTTCAGTTTTACATTTTTTCATATTGTTTTTTCACTAATTAAATATTCAGATTTCATTTTAAAGATGACTTGTTTGAATTTAAGATATGTGTTTAAAGCTACATATTTTTTAACACCAACAAAATGTATTTCTGTAGCATATTTTCATACACAGGATGAGGCTCAAAGTTATCTACAAGATTTATGTAGCACTTTCTTAACCTTCTCAAGGCGCTGTACATATACAATGAGGAGCCACTTCAACCACCACCAATGTGTAGCATCTGCATGGATGATGTGGCGGTAGCCATTTATGCACCAGTATGCTCCCCACACATTAGATAGTATTTGATGAAGGGCGAGAGAGCTAGCCGGTAAGGGACAAGGGATAATTCGGGGTTCAGCATAATCAGGCTATGGTGAGCAATTGAGCCAGGACCTTGAGGTACACCCTTCTGTTTCTGAGAAATGCCTCAAGATGTTTTATGACCACAGACAGGCGGGACCTCGATTTTACATTTAATCTGAATGATGGCGCTGCTTTTCACAGCACTGTGTCTCCGTCATTGCATTGAGGCATTGGAATCCACAACACACACACCACAGGGTATGTGCCCGCTGCTAGCCTCACCAACAAGTCCTCCAGCAGCAACCCAAGCTTTCCCTAGATCCTAGATGATCTCCCAACCACATACTTCTTTGGGGTTTGGGAGCAAAAGTAAACAACCCACACAGACACAAAGAGAAGATGCAAATTTCACCCAGACAGTGGCAGAGGGCAGCATTCGAAGCCAGGACTTTGGAGCTGTGAGGCAACATTTGCAGCACATATTTCCATTAATGGCAGCTATTTAAAAACCTCAGATGCCGGAATTCTCGATCTGCATCTTACATTAAGTTGTATTATTTATAAAGATTACCAATTCCATCTCCTTAGAAATACTTGAAAGGACAGCCCTAACTAACACATATTAAAGTTTGTTGGATTGCCATATTATGTCCTTTAGGGTGAATTTTTGTCCTTTTGCATTTCTTGTCTCAGTCATTCTGCAGCAGCCTTTATACTTGGAATTGCAGCAGTAATTTCTGATTCTAAAAGCAGAATACTACATCTTACAAATGCATTATAGTAATTCATTAATGATGCTTTCACAAAATACAAGAAAAATAAATGAAGCTTTATTAGAAAGGCAGTAAGGTCACTGACTTGGTGCTTATTAAAACACAAATAAGCCTGGTACATATTTCAAAGAGTAGGGTTTAGCTTTCTTTTTTTTTTTTTTTTTTGGTTCCACTAATAAATATACACTACATTTTATAATGATGCCAAATGTATTATCCAAAATTGAAAAATTGTCTCCACACAGCAGAATATGTAATATGTTAGAGTAAATATATAGAGAGAATAGCCTCATGTGGCCTACTAGTTATAACAATGCCCTGTAAACTCTCAGGTTGACAGTTCAGTCCCCTTCTTTAATTCCTTGCTGTCCCCAGATGTTCACCTGAAAAATGTGTGTTTTAACCAATATGTTATAACGTCAGACTTGCTGGTATTCCCTTTAGAAAAACAATAATTAAAATTATTCTCCATGTATCCTATTGTGGATTTCCAAAATAAAAAAGCTGAAACACATAGCCTGAAACCCACATGCATATAATCAATCAATAAATCCACTAAAAAAATAAGTCCACCACGGCGATTTACACATTACGAGACTGTAGGCTGTACTTTGGCATATGTCAGCTCATGGAAATGCCGCAACTTGGTTTAAGGTTGAGCCTATTTTTACATACAGTATCTCACAAAAGTGAGTACACCCCTCACATTTTTGTAAATATTTTATTATATCTTTTCAGGGGACAACACTGAAGATATGACACTTTGATACAATGTAAAGTAGTTCGTGTACAACTTGTATCACAGTGTAAATTTGCTGTCCCCTCAAAATAACTCAACACACAGCCATTAATGTCTAAACTGCTGGAAACAAAAGTGAGTACACCCCTAAGTGAAAAATGTCCAAATTGTGCCCAAAGTGTCAATATCTTGTGTGAGCACCATTATTTTCCAGCACTGATTGACTCACTAGAAAATAAATGTGAGAATGTCAGTGTCTACAGGTGTAACATTTGAGGGAACAGTAAAGTAAGTTAAACAAGAACAGCTGAAAGAGATGATGGAAACACTTACACTAAATTTGCCCAGAGTAATGCATGTCCAATTTCATTTAATACTCTCTTAAGTTGAGCACATGAGAGTGGTTTGTGTTTTTTGTTAGGATATCAACGGGTCTGAATATTTTATGAGTAACGAACAGGGCGATTTATGGATTCTTGATTTCCTAAAGTTTCATGTTTCATTTAAGTGATGGATTATAAAAACTTAAATGAAATCCCAGGTTTGCGAAAAATAAATCTATACTAATAAAAGGCAAAGCCCTCACTGACTCACTGACTGACTGACTGACTCATCACTAATTCTCCAACTTCCCATGTAGGTAGAAGTCTTAAATTTTGCAGGCTCATTCCTTACAGCTTACTTACAAAAGTTAGGCAGGTTTTATTTCGAAATTCTACGTGTAATGGTCA